>NC_133616.1:55504187-56704187 GCF_964106895.1 Numenius arquata | reverse complement strand
CCAAGGTCAGCAGACGCTCCCAAAAATACTAAATGAAATTTTGGGTTTGGGTCCCAATAGATTTACAAGGTTAGAAAGTTTTTTTGTGTTGCTTTTTTTTTCCTTAGAAGCTAATGAGCTCTTCAAAGACAAAAATCTGTTTATTCCCATTGGCAACTAATAACCCCAATGAAATAGATATGTGTTTTCCATCGGGGTTTATACCATTTGCTCTAGCATTTATATTACTGGCTTGTACAAAGGAAAGAAATAGTAGCTTGAGCTCATAATATGTTGGGCAAAATATCAAGAAGATTAGGCCACATGGTAGAGCAAAGTCTGATGGAAAACATACATTTACTGCAGAGAAATAGTTATGCCAGAATCAAAGAAATTCTACTGCAAAACAGTGTCTGCCTTGTACTGTGGTCTCTTACTCCCTCTCCCTCTATAAGATTTTCTTAGCAGGAAGCCGGGCCTTAGCAAGAAGGATCTGAATAGCAGAGTACTTCAGAAAAGATTAGAGATTTAGTGTAGAAAGAGAGAAGGGGAAATATGTTTACAGAGAAAATCTAGACCAATTTTTATTAGCAAAATTTTTTATCTTTTTCTGTACCATAAGGTGATGGCTGACACAAATACTAAGCAAACTACAGATGTTGAAGGAGCCCATCAAATGTACTTTGCAACGTTTATGATATTTATTATGACATCATTTGAGATTGAGTCTAATAGTAATTATGCTCTGCAGCTGCTAGTCCACTGATGGCCTCCTTCACTTCCAAAGGGAATAAGGAAAATGCTCCCATCACATCACATCTATGAAATGGAAGCTACATGTTAGACAAACTGTTCCTTCACACATTGCAAGGTTGCAGACTTCCTTGTCCCTGCTCAAAATAGTCGTAACCCAAAATACAGCTGCTGTCTGCAAGGCTGAGCAGCCCAACATCTACCCATTTCCCCTTAGCCAGAACTGCACTGATAGCACCCCTTTTTTCACAGTCATCACCCCAGGGAGCACGCTGCAAGGGAGGCTGAGCTCCCGGGGAGGGTGGCTGTGCAGGACACAGCCTTTAGTTTCAGCATTTGCTAATCCGGCTTCAGCACCTGTGTGCTGCAGAACTCTCCCTCACAAGCACTGCTGCGCCCCACACACCATCTTCCTCTTAAATACATATTGGCACACCGGGTAGCATCCTACAGTTTCCTACTGACACTGAAACACACTAGGGATGGTTAAATCCATCCTAAAGCCTTACAGATTTGAATACTTGCTTTGGGTCTTGCTTATTCAAAGCTTGCAACTCTAATAGTAGCAGTTACTTTTGCTTCTTTCTACTGACTTGCCCTCCATTCTTCTTGTAGCTAGATATAGACAGAAGTGCATTTTTCTGCCCTAAAACTAAGGTGATGAGTCATTCTGCCTTTTAGACTGAGCTGGGAGGTAACGCTAGTAGCAAGGCTGCCTCCCTGCTGCTGTTAACCTCCTGAATTCATTCTCCAGTTGTAGCAAAGTCATACTTCATAGAAAGGATCATTTGCTGCATAGTTACTTTGGTGCAATATTTACTGATCTTTGAAAATGCTACCACAAGTCCTGTCCCTGTTGTAACATCTTTATCTTTTTTTCTTCATCTTTGAGTTCTTCTGACCACAGTCTCAGCAAAACACAAGCACCTCCCAGAATGGTTAAGATGCAGCCAAATACTGAAATTTAAACATTTTAAGCTCTGCCTAAACAGATGTCAGTACTCTCTTGTCAGCTTTTGAGTTCTTCCAACTTCCTTCTGGCTCTCTCCATCACAGCAGCCTTTCCCATCCTCCACATTGTTGCCCTACAGGACTGGTTCATCTCCCACAACTTCTTTTGAGCAAGAAATCATTCCCTCCAGCCGTTTTCCCCATCCAGTTCAAGTCCTGTCCCTGGTCCTGTCCTTACCCCTATGTCTTTCTCAGCTCTGTTGTTCTTATTATCATATTCAACTGTAAGGGGATCAGAACAAGAAGGAAGACTTTTGTCTGTATGGCACTGGAAAAGTGAAACTGGTGAACGGATAACATGAATAGTGATATGTATATGATATGTGTAACAAAAAGATCCTTATAGGTGCAGATATTTCTGTGAAGTTGTTTAACAAGGTTGTGCTCTCTTTCATACTTGCCAAAAACCAGATGTTTGCCATTCTTAGCAACCAAGCAGACCATAAGAGTATGAAGAGATGTTAAAAAACAAAACAAAACAAAACAAAACCAAAACCAAAACCAACAAAAAACCCCAAAAACAAAAAAACCCGACCCGACCCAACACAAAAAAAAAAAAAAAAAAAAGAAAAGCCCTGCTGCAAAACAACTTCTTGGTTTTTTGTCCATTTGGAAATGAAAAAAACACATAAAACATGCTGCTATGAAACCAAACCAATACATGCAATGTTAATTTCAAGCACATATAAACTTTTTACAAGATGTGTGTATAACATGGAAATGATTAGTGACAGTCATTGTGTAGCTTTATTGTTAAGATTTACCAGACAAGCTAATCTAATTTTTCTGACATGAACAAAATAAATACTAGCATAGCATAATACATCCATTTGAGCATTTACTATATCCTAAACATTTCATTTCTGCTTAACTCAAAATGAAATAGAATTATCACTTACAATGCTAGATGCCATGCTAAACCACAAACAGTTTCCCTTCTTAATAGCTCTTCACATTTTGCTTATGCTTCTTGTAGAAAATTCACAGAGTTAAATTCTGGTCTATCGGCCGATTTCATTGTGCTGAATCACACCATGTCATAAGCAAGAATGGGATTTGGCATATGCTTGGGGTAAAGAAACTGTAAACTCTTTAATTGTTTAGAGCTGCAACAGAGCACAGAGCATGATGGGGAAATGTAAAGACTAAGCAGCTCCATAATAAGCCTCAAGATTTTCAAGCCCATCCAAGCAAGTAGGTATCTGTCAGCCTAAAATTCAAAAAGGGCTAGCTTGCAACAGCAGCAAATGGATTTATTTATGAGAGCAGTCCCAAGTGCAGTGAAGGTAAGAGGAATCTTTTCGTTTACTTGTGCTCTGTTTTCGTGATAATTTTATTGCTTTGTACGTTTTCAATTTTACAAATATTGACCGAGTAAGCTTCACCTTATCTACAGGAGGTGCATTCCTCCCATGGGAGAGTCTCTTTCTGAAGCATTGAAGTTGTTTGCACTTACATTGAATTTGGGTTTTCAGGACCCAGAGTGCCCCCAAAATCCCAAAGCTCCCAGCCCAGCCACCTTGCAGTCCCATTTCCCTTCCAAGCAGTATGAACCCAGGCCAAATTCAAGTTACTAAAAAACCTTGTGAAAGGTGACTTCAAGGAGACTTTCCCAGAAGAACGGCAAGCCTTACTTATCTGCCAGATATCTGTTGTAGATTGCCCCCACAAGAAGGAAATGGAGGATGCTGAGCCCCACCCCTATGCTCCCCTACCCCTGGGGTAGGTGAGGAACATGGCACATGGTCCTTCACATGCCCTCCTGCATCTTTGTGCCTCTCTCATCATCTTCTGTTGTCTTTCTGTGTATCAGCCTGCTTCAGAATGCTATATCATGCCCCAATTACCTGTTCTTTTTTTCAGAGACATCTAAAAATTCTGACCCAATCTCAGTTGCTAAGAACTCTTACCCTCTTCATGCTTTAGGTACAAAACCAGGTCTGGGACTTTCTGTGAGATGTTTAGATTTAAAAACAAATTAGTGCTTATGGCTCTTTACTTCAGCTCCATGTGAGGAATAGCCTGTTGTCTAGCTGCATGAACATGCATCAGGATGCTATTACCAAACAGCCCTCAGCAGATGCTGACGGAACACAAACTTTAAACAGACTGCAGCACAAGCCTGCCACGGAAGAGACAGCACATGTAACTTTTCGGTGTCAATAGCTGTGGGCTGGATGGACATGACATACATGGATCAGTAAGTTCAAAACATTTGGTGTATTTAAAATGGCATGGGTCACTCATTCAGGAAAGAGAGAGACTTCCCACAATCCCTGGCAGGAAAGCAATTCAATAAACCAGACAAAGAGGTGGCCGTATTGTTTTTGAGTTGGATGATACATACATATGTTTCTCTTTTTTTGCAAGTCTGTCTAGAGCCTTTATCTTCAAATTGAATTAAATGTGAGAGTAGCTGCATTTTATTTTTAGATATGATGGTTTAGGTAAAGCCTGCACAATCCTGAACAAAAAACAATCTAATCATGATTATCTGTTCCTTCTTTTTAAAATTCCTGGATTTTATTTTCCTAAGAAATTCAACCCCTTGACAGGTCTTTAAATTTTTTTTTTTTTTTCCCAAATTGCAGGATTGATGTGCACCCAGCTGCAGAGTAGCAATAAGATCAAGTGACACAGGAAAAGCAAGAACACCCAAAAGTTACAGCTCATGTTCTCAACTATTCAGTTACTCCTGAGGAAACGAAATAAACCTGCTTCACAAATTTAAACATAATCTGAAAAAGTGACAGTGTGTTCAGTATATTCCAAAAATCTTTGTCTTTATAGATCTAATAAACACTTTATATATTCATTCATTTGCTATGCTATGCCTGCAAAAGTTTACTTGTTCTTTAACAGCAATCTATTTGTCCCCTAAGGATTTTGTGAAGTTTTGGGTTGTTTTTTTTTTAGTAAAAGTTTCCACAGTATTGTCAAGGGGAATACACAGCATAGATGCTTATCATGAATGCAATAAGTGAAACATCGTTACTGGAGTGTTTATAAGCTGGTTGCATTTCATAAAAGAGCCCTACAGAGTGGAAACAACTGAGAAGACAACGGGTAACTGGGAAGCAAGACAAGATTTCTTAACAAAGAAGCTCTCATTCTGTGAATAGCCACATCTCATGAGGAAAAGATGTGAGCACACATTGTGGTTCCCCAGCTGTCGGGAAGATGAATGCAGAAGCAGAACAAACCAATTCAGGCCAGACAGTCCAAGACAGAGCAATACCAAACCCAGCGGCAGCACAATTGAATTTTTTAAGTCAGATTTTTATGAGGCACAACATTGCTGGTACTTGTAGGAAAACTACTCTGAGGAACTGCATTTACCAACAGTTTATGGGGATTATTACAGACACAGCTCTGTTGGTGACACTGTGCTAATGTAGTAGACTTTCAGACTCTGCTTAAACACAAATAATGTGGCATATTATGTGTAGTTAAGGCAAGGTGTTTGAATGCAGAGCAATGCATAAAGCATATCAGATACTTTTGATGTATCTGGTTGGCGGCCGGTCATCAGTCGTGTCCCTCAGGGCTCAGTTTTGGGGCCAGTCTTGTTCAATATCTTCATTGATGATCCAGACAAGGGGATTGAATGCACCCTCAGTAAGTTTGTGGATGACACCAAGCTAGGTGGGAGTGTTGATCTGCTTGAGGGTCGGAAGGCTTTACAGAGGGATCTGGACAGGTTGGATCAATGGGCCAAGGCCAATGGGATGAGGTTTAATAAGGCCAAGTGCCGGGTCCTGCATTTTGGTCACAACAACCCCAGGCAACGCTACAGGCTTGGGGAAGAGTGGCTGGAAAGCTGCCCGGCAGAAAAGGACCTGGGAGTGTTAGTGGACAGCCGGCTTAACGTGAGCCAGCAGTGTGCCCATGTGGCCAAGAAGGCCAATAGCATCCTGGCTTGTATCAGGAATAGCGTGGCCAGCAGGAGCAGGGAAGTCATCATGCCTCTGTACTCGGCACTGGTGAGGCCTCACCTCGAGTACTGTGTTCAGTTTTGGGCCCCTCACTACAGGAAAGACATTGAAGTGCTGGAGCGTGTCCAGAGGAGAGCCACCAAGCTGGTGAGGGGTCTGGAGAACAAGTCCTATGAGGAGAGGCTGAGGGAACTGGGCATGTTTAGTTTGGAGAAGAGGAGGCTGAGGGGAGACCTCATTGCCCTCTACAACTACCTGAAAGGAAACTGTAGAAAGGCGAGGGTTGGCCTCTTCTCCCAAGGGAATAACGACAGGACCAGAGGAAATGGTATGAAGCTGCGGCAAGGGAGGTTTAGATTAGATATTAGGAAGAATTACTTTACTGAAAGAGTGGTCAAGCACTGGAACGGCCTGCCCAGGGAGGTGGTGGAGTCACCGTCCCTGGAGGTATTTAAGAAACGTGTAGACATGGCTCTTCAGGGCATGCTCTAGTGCCCGGGATTGTTGGTTTGTGGTGGGGTGTTGTGTGTGAGGTTGTGGGTGTGGGGTTTAGTTGGTGGGTGCTTTTTTTTTTTTTTTTTTTTTTTTTTTTGTTGGTTTTTTTGTTGTTGTTTGCTGGTTGGTTTGTTTTTGTGTGTTGTGGTTTTTTGTTTTTTTTTTTATGTGGTTGGACTCAATGATCTCAAAGGTCCCTTCCAACGACTAAGATTCTGTGATTCTGTGATTCTGTGATCTTTTGATGTATCTTGGTGGCTTGGATCTGTGTAGTCCCCCTCAGGCACTGACACTACTTTTGCTACGTATCTATAAGAGATCTCTTTGCTTTGCTAGAGGCATTAATCCTAACCTACTATCACTGTTCCATAAGACGTTGTTGTACAAATTGGCAAGTTTCCATTGCCCCTTCTCTTCATTTTTGCAGGATGCTGGGATGATAGGACCTACAGAATCACAGAATTGTAGGGGTTGGAAGGAACCTCAGCAGATCATCTAGTCCAAACTCCCTGCCAAAGTAAGTTCACCCAGAGCAGGCTGGACAGGAACCCATCCAGGCGGGTTTTCAATATCTCCATTTTTGAACATCTCCTCAGTTTCTGTCTGCCAAGTTTTGGGAACCCCACTACAAGCTATTACTGCTGTTTTGCCCTGCAAGACATATAGTATTTTTTCTCTATGAGAAAGGCCTTCAGATCATATTGATTATTCTGTTTGGCCTTTTTCATTTCTCTGTACTTCTACAATTCTTCATTTCCTTTGGTACCAGTTTTAAATATTACAGACTCACTGCATCCAGTTTTCTATTAAATATGACAGCTGTACTTGGTTGATACCAAAATATAATTTGATAGTGCGAAGTATGAATGACTCCACATGATTTTCCTAAAGGTACTTCACTACTCTGAGATAGTTTTCCTGTTGGACAGGGATAAGTGATTTTATATCTAGCCCCAAACTTTAGTACCTTAAGTCACTCTTATTGGGCTGTGCATTATCGATTGCTGCTATGATAGATATACCACATCTTGAAAAATAGAGTGCAAAATCATCTCTGTTTTCTAGCACACTTACCTTTGGAAAATTACATTTATAGGCTTTTGGGAAATATCTAGGGATTGTAGGTTTACTGTGGGTGTGGGTTTGCTTTGGTATGGCTCCCACCTACCACCAGTCAGTATGCCAGTTTTTGTCTGCTTAGCTTTGGGACTTGTCAGTTTTTGCTCAATCTGCAAAACCAGATTATTTTGCTTGATATTTGCTTCATTAATGGCATATGCAGGAAACTTTGACAGTTTCTTCTAAATATTTTGCCAAATATTATTTATGCATATTCTAGAAATCTCTCTGTTCCTGTTTTTGACCAGTCTGTTTTGGCTTTACAAAGGCCTGGGCCAGGCCAAAATTACAGTCTGTAACTGAATTGCAGCTGAAGAATCAGATTCTCCTATAATTTTACTTGTCTTCTATATTTTTACACACATCTCCCTTGCCTATGGAAGGCAGTGTTAGCACATAATGTAAGTACCTACCCACAACTTCCTGTTGCACCAGAAAACTGCAAAAACACAATTAATGTCTTAGTACAAGACAGTTTAAAAAATAAAGCCACTGTCTGAAAATTTTAGTTTGTACTGGTACCCATTTATCTGTAAGTACAGAATGAGGTATCCCTCAGCAATCTGATTTTGCAGATTTTCATCCTCCAGTATCTTGATTTCAATGGCCTCGCATCTACATATGAGAAGCCTCCACAGCAAGTCATATTATCATCCAAAGTAAAGAGTTTATAAAAAGTCATGGCAATGTCTCTGAGTATAGAGTAAACTTTCAAAGAACATATATCCTTTATATGCAAATTAATCTTAATTTACAACATGTAATTTTAGCAAAGTAGCTTTTATGGTAACCTTGGGGGGGATCTCAATTATTTCAAAAGAGAGAGAAATATCAGGTAAACTTTTTTGCAATCTCACTTTCCCCATATTTCCAACATCATGTCTAACGATAGTTAAAAAGTGATGGAATTTTGTAGCCTATCACTGAAAATGTTAGGATTCAATTAGGTTAATTCTAAATCACTTAAGTAGCAGATATTGTGACTTCTGTATGGAAGCAAGGCAGTAACTCATCTTGTTCTTAGATGGGGCTCTAGCTATGCTTATAGGAACCATTCATTTTAACGATACACAACTAGGGGGCCTGAGCAACCTAAAGTCTTTGCTGTAAGGGTGACTGTGTTTACATGGGTTTTAGCTAGCAAATATTCTTGTTCCTTTGCACTTTCAACCAATACAAGCCATGCCACTTTAGCATGGCATTTTTCGTAAAATAATACACAGTGCTTCACAGCAGGGCTTATTAGCTTGGGATCTGTGGTACTCCAATGGCAGTTAAATGGCTCTTATTGACTCAGCTTCTAGGAAGAGCTTGTTCACTTCTGTTGTAGCATACCATTTAGTAGTATCTCATGTAGTAAACTTACTAATTAATGTAACAGACTGCGTGGCTGGTCTTTCTTTTTTAATTTATTTTATTATTGAGATAAGGAACAGAGTGGAAGGATAGGTAGCAGAGTATTTTGCCTGTACTTTAGCCTGAATATGAATAAGCTGGAGTTTTAATATCTTTTTAAGGTAATTGCAGATCCTGACTTTTGTTCATGTTTGAACTAATATTTATGTCCTCTGTTGATGTCTGCACAATAATTCCTTTCTGTTGCAAACTCCTCACTCTCGCTGCTGTGTGTATCTTTACAATTGCAGTTGTTCCTGGAGCTCCTCACTGTTGCTGCCTCTCTGATTGGCTTCTCTGGGGGTCCAAGCTGAAATGATCCAAGGAAACCAATCTGTTTAACACTGTACTGAAGGAGATCTCATAAAATTGATTATTTCATGGTAGGTGGAAAGCCTACAGACGTAGCTCAGCAACTGCTTAAGCGATAGTCAATAAACTTCATTAAGCTAATCGTTCTTGCGCCTTCCCCAGAGTTGTACTGTCATCACATTCACAAGTCTCGAGTTGCTTTTTAGCTATATCAGAAAATTTTGTCCTTACTGTTAATTAATTTTCCAATTTATCTTTTTTCTCTGTCTTCATTCTTAAAAAATTTGCCTTTTTCCATGTTTGGGTATGTTTCTTCACATCACACAGCTTTATCTAGAAATTGTGGTAGTTTTATACTGAAAGAGGGGGAAAAATACTAAGTTTCTAAATCAGGTTATTTTGTGGAAAAGACTGGCATTTTTCCATTTTGGTAGTTCTAAAACTATGAAGTGGTAATTACAGGTTAAATTCACCTGCATTCACAGAACCGTATTGAAATAATTTCTAAATCAGACAGAAGATGTGCTTAAATAGTGCAAAATCTGATCATGCAAGCCTCTGCACTGACATTTAATTTAAATGTATACAGTGCAACCTCTGGAGAAATTACACAATTCTATTTCTAATAATTTTTACTTACGTTGAGATACTTTGTGTCCAATTTTCTGCCTTCTAGTCAGGAGAGTTTGAATTACAAAAGAAATGGTGAACAGCCAACTGCTCTCAGTGTACCACATTGCGATTTGAACATGAGAAGTTGTGGTGACCTTGCCATTTTATGAAAAGAATACACAAAGTTATTTAAGCTGTCAACCTAGCTGTAGTTGAAGAGTGTCCACCAGATACTCAGGACTCATGTTCTAATTATAAAATAAGTTTCCAGGAAACTATTCCTTCATGCCTCTATCACACTCATCTGTCATTTGCTAAATCTCTGAAATATTCCAGACTTGACCTTGTCCCGGTTTTCTGTTTCTGTTTCTCTCTATTACTTTTCTACTGGCAGCTTTCATATACCACGTGATGTTTTGTACCTCATTGAAAAGTCAGGGTGTTTCATAAGTAAAGTTTCCTGGATTGTAGCATCCTTATTACTTTAAATTAGACCTTACAGAGCAGCTCTTCAGGTTAAATCATACAGTAATTCATAACCCAAGTTTAAATAAAAATCCCTTCAATTAGTCTGGTAAAAGGAAGGATTCTCCTGTAAAACTATGTATAATCAGGGCAGTAAAACTGTGGGAAGTGCCTGCAGTAGTGCAATTACTTCTTGCTTCAGTTTGCAAGTCAACATTTTACAAAATGAAAGAAAACAGAGCTCACACATTATAAATTAGTCTCATTGTGACACAAATTAGAATTCATCAAACAAAATATCTATACTTGCATTTTTTTTTTTTATATAGTGTTCAAAATATACCCAGTAAAAAGAATGAAATAAAATCATTCAAAGGATGATTCAAAGCAGGGATATCCCTTTTCATTTATTAGAAAGGGAGCTTCTCAATGTGATTTTGTCTAAAAATGGGTGCTGGGATAAATTTAAGGCTTGCCATCAGTATGAGGTGGTTTTGACACTGTGTGTTCTTTTGAGTTGTACTAAAATATCACATTCTCATAGCCTCACAAAGTTTTGTTGCTTTTATGAACAGAGAATCGTTCATTTACTCATCTGGGAGGGGAATTAGTCACAAAACCCTCTGTAGTAGAAAAAGCTCATGTGGATTTTAACACTTGGATTAAGAATTAGTAATTTCTTTCTTTGAATTTGTTTCCCTTTCTATAGAGTGTTTCTCACAGTTTACATCATTCTTCATACCAGAGAATTTTCATCAAATGTGTTTCATATCTTGAGATAAGGATTTTAAACATTCTTGCAAAAATTAAAAAAAAAAATATTATTGCTTCCTCCAATCTTCTCTTATTTTTGTGCCTAAGGCTCAGAAAATAAATGTGGTAAATACATTTATAATGCATCGCTTTATAAAACTGAAAACCTTCAAATTCCTCATACAGCTAGAGATGATATGTTTTTATATATGTATTTTTTATGAACAATCCCTTTTCAATTTTGAGGATTAAAAAAACCAAATATTATGGACCATTCTGGGGAGACTCACATAAACAAAAGCTATACTGAAATTTCATATGTCAGTTTAAGTCATCCGGTATGAAATAAAAGGAAACTACTGAATTACACAGGATTATCTTCTTGTTTTATTCTGAAGTCTCATAATGGTGAATTCTGAAATACAATTTTGTATAAAGCAACATCATACCAAGATTTTCACAAAATCAAGCATCCTATGTGAAAAAAAAGTAATGTGAGACTTAAAATTACTTGGTGACAGAGACACTGCAAAGATAAGGAATCTTGTTTGGCTTGAATTAGACCTTAGTAGCCAGCTCAAGATGTGGAGCAGAGACAGAGCAGATACCAGGATGGAAGAGCAAAGTTAGGTGTAGTTGGACAAGGAGTTAATAAAGTAAATTAAACTAATTTATGAAACATTTTGAAAAACACCGTTTTGAGTTTGATTAGAAGGTCAGTCTAAGTCTAGAAGATGATGCTGATATTACTGGGTAGACAGAACTTCAGTCCCGCTGAAGTTGAGATAATAAGGATTTATAAAGACTATAAAGAGGGAATAGCAGTAGTCCAGATAAAAAATGATTAATGATTGACTGAGGGTTTCAGTAAATGAAAGGTCATTATAAAACCAAATGCAGGCAATGCTCCATATGTGGAAAGTTTACAGAAAAAAAAAAAAAGAAGATAAAAAAGTTTCTTGAAAGAGCAAGATTATTTTGCTTCTTTTATCTAAACATCTAAATACGAAAACCAAGAAGAATGAAGACAGTTATGAATTTTAGGACTATGTTGCTTAAGTAGGACATCTTGAAAGAAAATCATTATGAAATACCCAAGTTTCTTGTGTGACAGAGCTATTTTTCCCTGCTTTTATACTCCTACCTCATATGAAATGCTTATTAAGTTTTCCTTAAAGAACACCACCATGTCTGATTGTCCATGAACAAAGACTATGAAGTGAGAAAACAATTGCTTCTACACAACTTCTATTCTTTTTATGAGGTTTTGTTTAAAGGGCAGAATATGCAACATTCATTCTCAAATTATGATAGGCAAGTTATTATGGTTTGCGGAAACTGAATCTTCAACCTCAAAACCTTATTCAGGAATGTAAGGTTTGCCTGTTGTACCAGCTAAATACTTTTATTTTTAGATTTTCTTTAAAAAATCCAAGAAGGTATTCTGCCAGCTCCATACATTCCTGTGTAACAGAATATTGAAGAATAAATAACATTATTTAGGCCAAATTCCATGGACATAACTACACTGGATTTCTCTGAAATTGTAGAAAAATGACAGAAATTATTTAAAAGTGCTGAAATACTGTACTTTTTCAGTTCTGATGAATAAATATATTTTATGCAGCCCCAGATAACCCATACAGCAATAACAAAAAAAACCCCCAAAATAACATAATCAAACTTGTGTAATCTTCAGAGTTTGGAATAACAAGATAAAGATGAATAACCAACAACTGACTGGCTATAAGGTTAATCCCTTTTTTTTGGTAAAATGATAGGACTCTAGAGGTAAAAGTATCCAGTGGCAGGGAGGTAACATTAGGAAAAGGTAGAAATCATACAGTGAAATCTAAATTCAGGAAGTTAACAAAACAGCAAAACCAAGTGATTTAGAAAAGAAAAACCACATTATATAAATAGTTGAAATAAGTAGTTGTAGGACTACTTGGAAATGCTTGTTTTATTAGACAGGTGTACAAACCTACAATCTGATATATATCAATATACTTGCCAGTCAGTTTATATGGATTTTTGAAGTAGATACTTGTACTAACTAGTACTCAAAAAATGCATACCTCAATTAGTTATCAGAATTACCTTTGATATAGGTGGGAGCTTTTCTTGAATAAACTGCAATTTTAAGCATCTTAGTCTACAGGCAAACAGAAGATATATGCTAGCCCATATATGCCTGTGTGCAGTCATATACTACAACATGCAGGATCAGGTTCTTGGGTTGTGAGTCAGTTTTGGTGGAGAACTTCTTTTCCTGTGCATGTTGGCAGCATCTAACCTATAACTCCGTTAATAACAAAAGAAATGGAGATGGTATATTATAGCTTCCCCACGCAGTTTTCAACATTTTACTCTTTAATCTACCGTATGAAATTTCATTATCATTATCATGAGCATTGTTACAGAGTAATGAGATTTCTGGAGCAGTGCACTTCTCTGAAAATGAAGATGCAGATTCACCAGTTCTGCTGGTGGGAGCCCATACAAGCCATGCTGCCTCGGCTGTGGGTGAGCTGACAGAGTTTCTTGAATGTGGCCCATAAAAGAGGACCCTTGAGCACCCAGAGATGTGTATAGTAGTGTATCGAATCCTTAGTCTTCCATTTTATTTTCAGCTATTTACTTTCTTTTTATTTAATGAGATAGTCATATGGTGAAAAAGGAATAAAATCTAAAATGTAAGCTGCTGGTAACTTGTAACTACTGCTACTATAATTCCATCCAGCCATTTTTCAAATCACCTTTGAAACAGCAATATTAACCCTGTGTAGCAGTTGTGTAAATCACCATGTGGACTCTGACATTATGTGGTTTATTTTGGTCATTTTAACTGGCCGTATTATTCAACCATTGCTTTAATGAGATAAAATTTCACCTTTGACACTAAAACCTAATCACATAAAGTACTATATATTTCATATTTTAAAAAGAGAGGAAAAATCCTAAAGGTGTCATATTACATGAAACCCTTTGTTTACTGCCACATTAGGATCTTGCTCTTCTATCAGCTGAATTGACTGACACTGTTCAGAGCGGGTTATATCCCAGAAATCCCAGTTCAAGGCATGATATCTTACCATACTGCAGTGAAAGACAGGAGTAACTGCAATATCTAGAAGCTTCTATGCAACGATTGTGCCAATGGTAGGAACAAATCAGATGCAAACATCCTTATCATCGTACATAAGCCAGGAAGACCTCATAACAAATGTTCCCTTGCCCTCTGCCTCAGCATTCAGCTCCAGAATAACTCTCTCTAGGCTGTGAGTAAAGGCTACAGCAAGAGGTGTTTTCAGCATCCTCGGCAGCCCCCAGCCAATTACAGAGACAGTACCTCTGACTTTGGCTACATGTTGAAGAAGCTGCTGCGTGCTCCCCGACTGATACAAGTATGACTTTACCTCCTAGTGAATTCAGTGAAGCTATTCAGCACTCATGTCCTTGCAGAATGGCCCTGCATCTGTTGAAAACAACATGGTTTCAACAGAAACGCTTAATGACAACCGTCCAAAGAATTTTCAATTCAACAGGCTGACCGACTACCTGAAGCAGAAGTTGCCACAACAAAATATACTACATTTTTAGTTCATGAACAAACATTAGGGGGAACTGCTAATTAAAAAAAAAAAAGGTTCTTGTGAAGCTCCCTCACTCTTCTCCTCTCCTTCCTGCCACCCTCTCGGTGCCACTGTCATCAGTCTACCGTTAGCCCTGCTGTTTTATATGCTGTGTGATAACCATGATAACAACTTTAAGCTCTATCCAGTCCTTCTTGGCTCACGATCATAGTAAACCTCCATGAAGAGCGGAAAAAACGACTCCCAAAGATTAGCATTACCACTTTACTGACACTCAGAGCAAAAGCATGAGCCAGGAAATGCAGGCATAGCAAAGGCACTGAAAAGCATAGCAAAGTGAAAATTGGGGTGATTGTCTTCTGCATCATTTTAAGTAAAACAGTCATTTCCTCTGACGTGGTCACAGAGCTACACTTTTGTTTACATAAGATTCTTTGAAGTGCTCCCTGCTACTTTTTCTATTTTTTTATCTTAGTTCAGTTTCAGCTTTGTGCTTGAATTCTGACTTAAACAGTCCACTTGGGGGTACTGTACTGTAAAGCCAACAGAGCAAGCAACATAAAAAAGGCAGACATAATCTCATTCACAGCCTAACTTTGCAGAAGGACACCTGGAATTGTCTGAAGTCTGGAAGGACTAGGATTTTTGTCATTAGTTGCCAGATGTTGTCCATAGAAGATAGAACTATGCTGTGAAACCAGGAGAAAGTGTTTCTTGTGGCCTCCATTGGTCACCTGCACATGTGCTGGGGCAGGAAGAAGGACAGTGAAACTCACAAGCAGCAATAGATCTTTTCGCAGGAAAGAAGAGCCCGATATTGATACCCCACTTATTTGCTCCATTGTTGTGGCTCCAGGGAGACCTTATTGTGTCCTTTCAGTACTTACAGGGGGCCTTACAGGAAAGATGGGGAGGGTCTCTTTACCAAGGAGTGCAGTGATAGGATGAGGGATGATGGTTTTAAACTGAAAGACTGGAGATTTAGAACAGATATTAGGAAGAAATTCTTTCCTGTGAGGGTGGTGAGACACTGTAACAGGTTTCCCAGAGAAGTTGTGGATGCCCCATCCCTAGAAGTGTTCAAGGCCAGGGCTTTGAGCAACCTGGTCTAGTGGGAGGTGTCCCTGCCCTTGGCAGGGGGGTTGAAACTACATGACCTTTAAGGTCCTTAGCTCAGGAAAGCTGCTTGTGCTCTGAGCTCTGCTGCTCTGCTGCAGGTTGGCCTGGCTCTGGAGCTGCTCCCCTCCCATTTTCTTACGTCTTCTCTTCCATAAACATGTAAACTTCCACTTAAAATTAACTTGTCCCTTTTTATCCCTCTAGGAATGTTACTCCAAAATCTCATTCTTAGAAATCCAGTCTGTGTTTAGTGATTCATAGATTGGTCCAGGCCGGAAGGGACCTCCAAAGGTCATCTAGTCCGACCTCCCCGCAGTCAGCAGGGACACCCCCAACTAGACCAGGTTGCCCAGGGCCTTGTCGAGCTTCACCTTGAATATCTCAAGGGAAGGGGCCTCAACCACCTCCCTGGGCAACCTATTCCAGTGTTCCACCACCCTCATGGTAAAGAACTTTTTCCTAATATCCAATCTAAATCTCCCCTTCTCCAACTTAAAACCATTGCCCCTCGTCCTGTCCCATTGCCCCTCGTCCTGTCAAGGACTTGATAACAAGTTTGCACTCATCTGGTTTTCCTGCTATATCCTTTTCCCTCATCAGTCTTCCTGATATATTGATAGAGGTCAATAGCTGGGTTTTTTTAAGTCATATTGGATGTGTGCAAGATGTTTTAGAAACATCTTTAGAATTGTGTTTAACTTTAGAAAGATGTTTAAAGGCCAGCTATTACAGATACTGAAGCTCTAAAAAGTACTTTAGTTTCATCTTTATGATCCTTACCTAATTAGAATTGATATCAGTTTTCAGGGGAAAGAGTACAGGCAAAAAAAGATTTCTCTGCTGAATCACTGAATAGATCATTCTGACTAATCCTGTTAATCTAAAAAATTCAAAAGTGCAGGTTTTTCAAATGTTTTCAATGAGTTGTCATTTTTTGTTTATTTTACCAATTATAGCTAAATTCTGTGATTTGGAGCAAATATGTCTTCATTGATTTATTTCTTTATTAACCTGTTTTCTAGAAATATTTTTTTTTTATTCTGCTCTTTTTTTCTGTACACACATCTAGAATTCCTCCCACCGCTCCTTTACTGTTTTTATTTCATTAAAAAACTTAACTTGTAGTCTGAGACTAGAATCTTACTTTTCTCTTTTTGCAAAACCAGAGTTTTACCCTATACCAACTTAAAAATATAAAGGCTTTTTTGTTTCAGGCAGT
Organism: Numenius arquata; assembly: GCF_964106895.1. NCBI lineage: Eukaryota > Metazoa > Chordata > Aves > Charadriiformes > Scolopacidae > Numenius > Numenius arquata. Next base: position 56,687,424 of record NC_133616.1, on the reverse strand, counting down.
GGTTGGCTGAAGGAATGTCTTCCAACAAGTCTCGAGGGAAAAATCCCAGGTCTACAGAAAATTTCAGAATGGATTGCCCTATCTATTTTCTAAAACCTGGGAACACACATATAGAGAGAATTTGACTTTTTTTTTAATTTTTATTTCCCTTTTTCATATGAAAGCCTTATTTTTTATTTTTTATTTTTTTTCAAAAAATGTACCCATCCATTCTGTCAGTACTACATAATATGGCGACATCAATTCTATAACCCTCTATATCTGAACTGAAAGCACTTCAAGAATCACCACAATCACTTGTGCATCTCACAGTCTCACATAGACTGGGGGAAAAGAAGCAGACCAAGCTGTTCAGACCAAATTTATCTCTTCATCACAGAACTTTAAAAAAATATTTGCAAAAGAAATCTTATCACTTAACAATTTCATTGATTGTCATTAATATTAACAGACAGTAGATGTTGAAAAAAATCTTACAAGAATACTGCTTGTTCAGGTTATGAATTTGAATGAAAACATGATTCTGTGTCCTACTTCTATGGAAACTAATTAAAGCACTTTCTTAAAGGAAGAAAAAAAAAATCAGCCATTCCCTTCTCCATCTGCGAAAGTTTAAAATTGGTACAGCTTTTTTTAATACTTCTTTGACTGAAATACTTTGTATGAAGAGAACTGACAATTAAGAGTCATGTGGAACATCAGACAGCCTATACTGAAATGATTTTCTAAGCATTTTACAGTGACAGCTGAAGTAAGGGAAGATCTCAGCAGAAAGTGGATTATCTGACTGAAGGTATGCAAAGTTGGTGAGCCAGATAACTGGGCAGGCTTGGCATATTGGCAGTTTTGGAAATAATTGTACTAAACAGTTTATGTTTATGATAATGTGCAAATATTTTAGAGCTTTTTTCAAGCAGCAGTAAAGATGGGACCTGTGCTATAAGTCTCTCTATTCTGAAGTTATAGATGGTGGAGTAGCCTTGTGTTGGACATGTGTAATAACCATAAAATTATTAGACATAAGTACAGTGCTTCAGGGGAAGCTTGTTCACGGCTTCTCTTGTCTCTACAGTCAGCAAAACTGTCTTTAACAGGAAAGCAGAAATGAATTTTGAAAGCAGACTGAAGTTTGCTATTTAGCAAGAGTGATCCATTAAAAGAGAGTGACGTAGAAAGGGAAGAAAATCTCAGAAACTTGTTATGAGAAACTCACATTGCCTTGGAATAACGGGGAGAGTGGAAGAAGGACTTAAAAGTAGGGAAAGACTGAATTGTGCGAGTCTTGTGGGGCATTTTTAGTAGGAAAAACTGAAATATTAAAGAGGTTAAGGGTAAAGAGGTGGGTAAAATATATGCCAGAAATGGACAAGAGCACAGGGTTAAAAAATATTTTTAAAAAAATGTCATAATTTCACTGATATTTTGCACATATAATTTATTCATAAGTATTCAGAAAACCAAATTGTTATATACATACACTACCTCCAGATGGTCTGAACAGGGGAAATGAAAATAAAAGTGATGATCTGACGCACACTTTCTAAATGAGCAAATCTAACACGTGGGGCCAGAGCTCTGCAATAAGGTCTCCATTTCTAGCTACACATAATTGCTTGCTTTTACCTTATACCTAATACTGCTCACTACTGATCAAAGCAGAATGCTTCCATGTTGTGCTTAACTGGTATTACAGATGGCAAATTCCTTTTGTGGTTCAAGAAATTCCTCTTACAACCAAAACACCAGCTCTCCCAAGGGCTAGAAGGGTAAGTAGGAGCATGTCTGCGGCTGTCTCCTGGCAGTCTGTGTCACAGCAGACCATGATGCTAAAGAATAGCCATGAGCAGGTAGAAAGCTTATGGGTAGGAATTAGAGATCGGGACAACAAAGGGAACCTTGTGGTAAGAGTCCACTACAGGCCACCTGACCAGGCAGAGCCTGTCGACGATGCCTTCTTACTCCAGCTGGAAGAGGCATCACGATCACAGGCTCTCATCCTGCTGGGCGACTTTAACCACCCTGACATCTGTTGGAAAAGCAACACGGCTGGCTGCAGGCACTCCAGGAAGCTTCTAGAGTGCCTAGACGACAACTTCTTGAGACAAGAAATCACCAGCCCTACTCGAGGAGATGCATTGTTGGACCTGTTGGTCACAAATGCAAGTGAGGTCATCAGGGATATCAAAGCTGAAGGCAGTCTGGGCTGCAGTGGTCATGCTCTAGTGCAGTTCACTCTCTTAAGAAGTTTGCAGCCCACGAGAAGCACAGTTAGGATGCTAAATTTTAAGAAAGCAAACTTCCAGCTCTTCAAGGAGTTAGTAAATAGGACCCCGTGGGAAACTGTCCTTAGGGACAAGGGAGCAGAACAAAGCTGGCAGATCTTTAAGGATGCTCTCTATAGAGCACAAAAGATCTCAATCCCGACATGTAGGAAATTGGGCAAGGAAGGCAAGAGACCACCATGGTTGAGCTGGGACCTGCTGGTCAAACTAAGGGGCAAGATGGGGCTACACAGGAAATGGAAGAAGGGACAGGCATCCTGGGAAGAGTATAGGGACGTTGCCCGGCTGTGTAGGGGTGAGGTCAGGAAGGCCAAGGCACAGTTAGAATTGAACTTGGCAAGGGACGTAAAGAAAAACAAGAAAGGCTTCTACAGGTACATTAACCAGAAAAGGAAGGTTAAAGAAAACGTACCCCCCCCTAATGAGCAGCAGTGGGGAACTTGTATCAACGGAGGAGGAGAAGGCGGAAGTTCTCAATAATTTTTTTGCCTCAGCCTTCACTGGCAACTCCTCTCCTCCTAGCTCTTGTGTTGATGGCCCACAAGTTGAGGACCCAGGTGACAAAGTCCATCCCACTATAACTGAAGACATGGTACGTGATCACCTAAGGAATCTGAAGATAGACAAGTCCATGGGACCTGATGAAATACATCCCAGAGTCCTGAAGGAACTGGCTGATGAAGTTGCAAAGCCACTTTCCATGATATTTGAAAAGTCATGGCACTCAGGTGAAGTCCCTGCAGACTGGAAGAAAGGAAACATCACACCCATTTTTAAAAAGGGTAGAAAGGAGGACCCTGGGAACTACCGACCTGTCAGCCTCACCTCTGTGCCTGGGAAGATCATGGAGCAGATCCTTCTGGACGCCATGCTTGGGCACATGGAGGACAGGGGGATGATTCAGGACATCCAACATGGCTTTACTACGGGCAGGTCCTGCCTGACTAACCTAGTGGCCTTCTATGATGGAGTGACTATGTCACTAGACAAGGGACGACCTATGGATGTGATCCATCTGGACTTCTGTAAGGCCTTTGACACGGTCCCCCATGACATCCTGCTCGCCAAACTGGAGAGATACGGATTTGATGGGTGGACGGTTCAGTGGATAAGGAATTGGCTGGATGGTCGCATCCAGAGGGTAGTACTCAATGGCTTTAAGTCCAGATGGAGAGCAGTGACAAGTGGTGTCCCTCAAGGGTCTGTGCTGGGACCGGTACTGTTCAACATTTTTATCAACGATACAGACAGAGGGATGTATATATAGACACACCATCAGCAAGTTTGCGGACGATACCAAGCTGTGTGGTCTTGTCGATACACCAGAGGGACGGGATGTCATCCAGAAGGACCTGGACAGGCTGGAGAGGTGGGCTCAAGTAAACCTCATGAGGTTCAACAAGAGCAAGTGCAGAGTTATGCACCTGGGCTGGAACAATCCTCGCTATCAATACAGACTAGGGGATGAGGTATTAGAAAGCAGCCCTGAGGAAAGGGACTTGGGGGTGCTGATGGATGAAAAGCTGGACATGAGCAGGCAGTGTGCACTTGCAGCCCAGAAGGCCAATCGCATCCTGGGCTGCATCAAGAGATGTGTTGCCAGCAGATCCAGAGAAGTGATTCTGCCACTTTCCACTGCTCTGGTGAGATCTCACCTGGAGTACTGTGTGCAGGTCTGGAGCCCTCAATATAAGAAGGACACGGACCTGGTAGAGAGGGTCCAGAGGAGGGCCACGAGAATGATCAGAGGGTTGGAGCACCTCTGCTATGAGGACAGGCTGAGGGAGCTGGGGTTGTTCAGCCTGGAGAAGAGGAGACTCCGGGGAGACCTAATAGCAGCCTTCCAGTACCTAAAGGGGGCCTACAGGAAGGCTGGAGACAGTCTGTTTACAAAGGCTGGCGATGACAGAACAAGGGGTAATGGCTTTAAACTGGAAAAAAGCAGATTTAGATTAGACATTAGGAATAAATTCTTTACCATGAGGGTGGTGGAGCACTGGAATAGGTTGCCAAGGGAGGTGGTTGAGGCCCCTTCCCTGGAGACATTCAAGGTAAGGCTCGATGAGGCCCTGGGCGACCTGGTCTAGTTGGGGGTGTCCCCGCTGACTGCGGGGGTGGGTCGGACTAGATGACCTTTGAAGGTCCCTTCCGGCCCAGATGATTCTATGATTCTATGATTCTATGATTCTATGATTCTACGAACCAAGTTGCTCCCAGCAAGACAACAGGAATTAACAGAAAGCCCCACAGGGGAGTCCTAATACCTACCCATATGCTGTTAACCAGAGGTATTTTGTTACTCTGGTTATTGAGCTGATGGGAAGAAGGCAACCAGAGATGCAGTCAAGGAGGGTGGCTGAACATCTGTGATAACAGAGCAGGGCTTGGATTAACTCAAGTGAATCTTTCATCAATCTGATGAAATCACGTGTTCCCACCAGGTTGAGGGGAGCTGCTGTTAGTCCCTTTTTGCTCAGTTTGGTTGGGATCCATGCTAACTGTAATGGTAAACTGATGCCCTGCTGGACTGAAGTGGTCAGCCTTACTTCAGACATGAAAGTTTATCATCTGTTTAAGATAAAGGCTACATAAAACATTGCTTGGGTTTGATTACTCTGCATTTGATGATATAGAGTGGGTACCTTTCATCAAAAAAAATCCCAACACTGGTAAAGTTTTAGGCAGATTTCCTATTTCTGTGACAGCGAGATAGCCACATATGAGTCACTAGGAGGTTACTGTAGTTTTACTCCAGTATGGACCAGAATGCAAAGGCTTTCGGGGCCCACTGATAGGTTGTATTTCCCACTGGAAGCTTTGGGGACTGCAGTTCCCAGGACATGCCCTGGCTCTCCTGTGCGTCTGGACAGAGCTGAAGGTATGGGGCACAGAGAGCCCAAGTCTGCCTCAGGCTGCCTGGCCACCAAGTTCATGCCAGCACAGCTGCAATCATGTAGTGGTCTCAGGCTGGAATTCCATTTCTTTCAGAAAGGAACTTCAGCAGGGAGTTTTTCTTTTTTTAAAATGGGTGGCAGACGACTGTGTGACAAATCTCGGAGTTTGGGAAAAATGTCAGGTCGAGGAAACTTGTTTTCATGGACATCGGTGTTTTCACTCTACCTTAGTAAAGAAGCTAGCCAACAGGAGATTTCTGCTAGGCAAAGAAATGCCAGGGCAATTTGAAAGCAGACAGCCATGGACATATATTGCGCTGTTTCTAGTTATTTTGGTGTAGGTCAGCATCACACTATGATTCAGGGGGCAATGCATGCCATTCAGAAGGCATTTAAGTCATGCAGATGGTGCACCCACAGAAGGTCTCAACAAGATTTATTAAATGGGTTTCCTTAACCATGTCAGAACAATCAATTGGATGTATATGACGTATACTTCTGCTCTCTCCTCTGACCACTCCCGTTTCTGTAAACACAGGAAAAAGTAATTCTCCATTGCGTTTTAGACTGAGTCACCATTATCTCTGTACGTTGGTTTGCCACTAGAAACAGCAACTAGGTGGTGTCAAAAAACCACCAAGAAGCCAGAATGCCCCTGGTGCTAAGTCCTTCACCACCACTATAGTTATACCTAGTAATGGATCTTTCAAGTCTTTCAAGTTTATCTGTTGCGCTTTAAACACAGATGATTTCATTGAATTTACTTTCAATGCTATCCCACAAAGAATTGCAGAGGAACAATCAAGGAGTCGGTACAAAGACAGAAGCACCATTTGGAGACCGCGGGAGGGGAAGGGTACATACTCATTCTGCTTTGCTCCCTGAGGAAAGTAGTCATGGATTTATGTGCCAAATGCTTCTGAAAAATTGTGAAAAATAAATTCTCAAAAAAAAAAGGTGACTCTTCATCTGAACAGTGACATTTGAGCCTAAGAAATGTAATGATCTAGACTGGAGAGTAAAACAACATGTAACTTAAATGACTAATCTCACAGATAGAAGTTTAGTCTGAATATTTTTTTTAATGCAACTGCTCTACAATCAAGTCTCCAGTGCAGTGGGAAATACTCACTTAATTCATATTGATTATGAAATGTTAGGGGAAAGTATTTTCACTAACGAATATATATATTAAGAAAAGTAACTGCATTAGAAGTAATCTGCCCTGCTCTTTTTTAAATTCCATTTTAAAAAGAGGAAAACTGAGGGAAGTGATCTTGAAGTTGATTGTAATAATAGTAACAGTAACAACTAGTTTCTCCCTTTTTTAAATCTTTTCTGTTTATGATTAAGGTAGTTTGAGTTTAGTGTATAATGTCTGTTTTCTTTTCTTTACAGCTGAAATTACATAATTGAGTCTCCGTGGATTTGATGTTTATATAGCCTTTTACAATTTTAAAATCTGTGTAACATACATGTTATTTGTTTTTGGCATAGTATTTTAGCAAAGATTATACAAAAGCTATGCTGAATGGGGACGAAGATTCTAGGAAAGTGGTAAAGCTATTAGAGATAATTCTAAATGTCAAACAGTAGGATTTAACTAGGTGACAAATAAGACATTAAACAGGCTACAGTCTTTGCAGAGATCTTGACATTACTTTGTAATGGAAGGAGGATTACAGACATGAATCAAGTTCAAAGGCTTCTAATGGAAGCAGGGTGGGGGAGACTCCTTAGTCAATAAAAGTCTGTGTGGTATCTGTTTTAACCCTTGAAAGGCAAAAGATCTGCATGAACTGAATGAAATAAAGTAATTTTTAAAAATCCACTGAACCACCACCAACTAAAACCTAAAAGAATCCCCCAGATACACATATAAAACTGGCCATTTGGCTCCATTTTTAGGATAGCTACAATATTTATATCAGTATATTTCCATAATGCAATGCTCTTAATAAGCTAAATACAAACATGCAAACCCCCAAACCCACAACTTGAAAGAATAATCTTTGAAAAGGGGCCTGCATGCCATTTGGATCAGAACAAACAAGAAAAAAAAACCACAAATTTTTTGAAAAACAATATACCAACTACTTCCTGCAATTGAGTGTGTAGTTCAATTTAATTTAGTCTAAAGTTTCTGTATTGAACTTGTAACCCACAGTACTTTAATTACTATGAAACCAGCTCCACTAGGCTCAAACTTTGATAGCTATTAAAAAGCTAGAATGACTTTCACTATGCTTTTCATCCAGAAAAAAACACAACTATAAAATCTTGTGTCTCAGGAACTTTTAGTGTTGGGCTTTAACACTGATGTTTCAAGGATGAAAGAGAGCTATAATTTTTCATCCCCTATTTCAAGATTGACAAGGATATAAGTACAATTCCCAGTAGCTCAAGGGCAAATATCAGTTATTATGAATGACAAATCAGCTAATTCTGCTGATGAATTCTGTATGGGAAGGCATGACATACAGAGGAGATATTCAAATTACAACTAATAAAATTATCATCTTTTTGAAAGGAAAAAATTACAGAAAAAATTGAAAAAAAAAAAACAACAACCAAACAACAAAACACCAGAAAGCATTTTAACCTTTTTTGGAGAACAACAATTTCCAAGATTTTTTCATCTGGAGTTAGAAATTTAGCCAAAGGAAAAAATCTAAAATTTAAAAAGTTTTATTTGTTTCCTTTTGCAAGCATCGCAAATGAGACTAAGTAGCAGTTGGAATATGGGTGAGGAAGGAAACGCATCCAAGTAAACTAATAGTGCACTGGGCATTGCAGATTATCACATAGATGTTATTACGCAGAATCACAGAGTGGTTGAGGCTGGAAGGGACTTGTGGAGTCTAGCCCCCCTGCTCAAAGTAGGGGCAGCTGGAGCAGGTTGCTCAGGGCTGTGTCCAGTCAGGCTTTGGATATCTCCAAATAGTATTATCTCCAAGTAATATTTGAGATATTACTAAATACTTTAATAGATGCACATTTATATCACAGAACTACCCTTGAGGCATGCAAGCAGTAGGTACTTACTCTTTCATTTGTCTCACCTGAGTCAAGAGCCTGTAGGCTGACATCATAAATCCTTTTTCACCTACATCCTTTTATGCACAGCAAGCTGCCTCACTGGGACTCCTGTTACTGAATACTTGGCTTCCACCTGAGCAGACAGCTGCCACTCTTTGATATCCATAACAGCTTTGTTAATCTTCACTTAAGAAAAGTCAGGTCATTATGAATACAGTATAAAATACATCTAATTTTGACTAAGGAGTCATTTGCAAACTCCAGAGTTCTGAACGCAACACCTAGGGATGGCAAGAATTGTGCATACCTTTGAGGATAGGAAAGTATTTCCTATTAATGGCAACAAGCTTCCAAAAAAACCCCAGTTATTCCAAAGAAATTCTACTACCTTGCAAGTAAGCACACTGAGAGCTTATGCAGGCTTGCCTTGCCATACAGTGCAGTGGGCAAAGTATTATAGCTAAATTATCTGTAGGCTTTAGCTAAAGTTCCACTTGGAAACTTCAAGGATGAAGTGATCAAATGAGATCACTTGATGATGAGTGTTGGAGGGAGCTCCCAGTGTCTCTTGAGGGACCTTTCCTAAAAGGTTATGGAGCAACCTCCCCCTGCAGATACACTCAGATAATCTGTGCCAGAGATAACATATCCACAGGACACTGACTAATACTTCGGAGAAGTATTAGTGGAAAGCAATCATTTTGGAAAAGTAAAGACCATAGCAGGTGGGAAATATTTTCTGACAGTATTCACAATGAGTATACCACAGGAAACCCAAGATAACTTTTAACTGTTCCCCTTCATCCTGACCGCCTCCTCCTTGTTTGGAGTCAGAAGATTTGTGACATATGTACATCTCTTGTCTCCTGGGCTGAAAGGGCAAAATGGAAATGTCACATCCTTTCAAATGAAGTACATATCACCCACACAAGGGATTGCTCTTCTGACTCATATGGAGAAGAAAACAAGATCATGATCTTTGCTCCCATCTGTTTCTCCAGCATGTTTTGTGTAGGCTGGTGCACTGTTGTCAGTAATCTTCCACTCCAAGAAGTGGAAGGACGATGATTTCTCCCATCTTCTCCCCTGAGTATTTTCAGTTTAAAACCTGAACTCATACTATTACATTTAGGCCAGAATAGGAAAAGAAAAATAGAAATCCAGAAAGACAAGTTTTCTCCCACAAAAATAAGAAGTGGCAGAAGGAGTTCAACATGTTAACTTCTTGCAGAAAAAGGCAACTTTAGGAAAAACTCTTAATCTTCTTTCTTTATTTTATACCTGAATACCTTGTAGTAGTAAAAATAATATTTTTCTTTACACTTCAAAAACAATTATTCAGTAGTCATTAGATGGTATTTGTTTTCTTTCTATCTATACTTCCCTCTGTTTTTGTTACTGAAGTTCATTTATTTGATAATAACTTTTGGAAAAGTACAGGGAATAAGGAAAGTTTGTAAAAATCTACAACTTCAAATTAATAAAGTATGGTAAATTTTAGACTATCTTGCTATCATGTGTATTAGTTCCATAGGTAATGGAATTCTATTTTAAGGAAGAGAAATAGTTTTTTAAAATGTGCTTTCAAATTTGTGTGGAAAAATAACTGAGTACATATTTGCACCACAAACTGTTTGCACTTTACCTGCTAATTGCACCCAATTGTAGCTGGATGCATAGAAGTTTTTGCAATTGTCTGCCATTTCACGAGGGATGCAGGTGATTCTGAATATCTGAATCAAAGTGGTTTGTAATTCTCGGTCTTAATTATCTGGGTGGTCAAAATTGCACCAGCAATTTCCAGAAGAAACTTATACTAGTAATGGTTCTGAATTGAGGGCCATGTAACCTCCCCGCAAATACCTGTGAGTTACATGCAGCCTGTGAAATGGTCAGAGTAAACTGAGGTTAGTAATCTTTCCCATCCCTCACTCAAAGAGCCACTCAGTAATGTACTCATTTAGCAACTAAAAAATCAGATTATTTTTAAGAATTTAGTACAGTAAATTAATAATTTCCTGTTATGGAATTCTCATCCTGTTCTTTGCATAAGTATGGATGTACAAGGAAAATATCTGGTCATCCACATTGGATCTGATTCTTAGCTGAAAGAAGCTGTAACTGTCATCATTTCCCAATCTGCACTGAAGATTACAAACCAGTAACAGAGTTTCAGCACCTTACTTAAAAAAGCCATACCACACATCTTTAAACCTCATTATTTTCCATGGGATTTTGCACATCTCTTTACAAAAGGAGGAACTATCATGACACAAGTGATAGAATATGATGGCATGGGTAACAGATGATGACAAAGGTGAAACCACCACGGTTATGTAGTCACTCCGAGTTGTTCTTTTAATTTACCAAAACTTGAAATTTTTTATTTAAAAGTTCTCAATTTTGAAGTCAGTGAGTGTTTTAGTATTGATTTCAGTGGGAGAAATTTATAATACTTCTTGAAAGAAGGGATGACAAGAGCTTGAAAAGAAAGTCAAGGTATGCCAGATGGCACAAAGAAGAGGATTTAGGCAGACATCAACTACAAATGTCAATGTTAAAAAGAAAAGAAAAAAATGTCGCAACATTTCATGCTGAGAAATCAGATAAAAATAAGAAACGAATAATTATCCCCAGTCTCAGAGCTCCAAGATGACAGAGCAAAGTGTAAGATTGCAGATCATACTTCTTGGATTCTTTTCAGTATTATTTTAATTACTTGAAAACACTGGAACATCTAGTCCCAAGTAAATTCATTTTCTCTTTTCTGTGTGGGTTTTATCTGAGCACTACAAAATTAAACCCTGCTAGCTGCTCTTAGATTTCTATACTTTCATTCTAACTCTGCAGCTGTCTTTCTCATACTGTGCAGGAAGTGGTAGAATACCAGATTTTATTATTATTATTATTATTGTTGTTGTTGTTGTTGTTGTTGTTGTTATTGTTGTTATTATTATTATTATTTTGTCCTCAGTATTTATTAAGCAGCAGCATATTTCTTATTTGATGCTTTATTTAATACTTATTAGAGTTTAGATTTGCTGTTCCAAGCACATTTTGATGATATTTGAGTGGTGTTATTAATTTCAATAGTTATTGTCATAATTTTGAGGTAGTAATTTTATTTACCTCAGCAATAGATACAGTAATGGATGAAAAGATAATTCTTCATTTTGGCAAAACAATACCGCCACTAAAATTTTGGGACAGGTAAAGGCTTCAACAAGCAGGCTGTGCAAGAATAAAACAGCATATCTGAGAAATAAAAAGCGTTTAAAACCCATAGTATCTTCAGAGGTAAAAGTTTATCCTGGCAAAAATTCATCTAACATGGATTTTTTTTTTTCATAAACCTGACCTCATTTTGTTTCATGACAAAATGAAGAAGAATCAAAATAGAACCCCAGAGACAAAACCCCATTGAATTAGACCAGAACATTTCAAACATTCACAGGATACCCTGTACTCTAATAAAGAAGTTTCACAGGACTCAGAATGCATAATGATGCCTTACTACTATTAATCTTTTTCAACATTTATTAAATCCCCCCCCCCTTCACCAAACTGCATCAGGCAGCCTCTACTTATTTCAGGGTAGGTGCCTGGTAGTAAAATGCAGGCATACAAGAGCCTAAAGCACTGAAATCCATCCAAAAGGAGTTTAAAATATCGTTTTCATGGTGGAAAATCTTCAAATTATACAGATGTATTACTGATGTTTAATACATGGGTAACTGGCTTACATAGAAATGTCCAGTTCATCCATTTCTGAACCTCAACAGAAAAATCTCCTCCACCTCCATGTCTATAATTTTGCTAAGTAGTAAGAGTTTGTCAAACCTGAATTTTTAGTTATCCCAGTCGCAAGCCAACCTGAAACCAATGAAACCTGGTTCAAATTGTCTGCCTGGAAAATCCAGGGATATTCATGTACTGTCATTACTGAGAGAGATTTTGCTCTGATCATGTTGGTTTGATTAAAACCTGTGGACTAAAACCATTTATACTTATAGCCCAGATTTTCATTATACCTGTTACAAAACGTTTAGGAAATCAACCATAAGTATAAATCCAATTACAAGGAACACACAGGGAGCTATAAGTCTGCTGGTTTTGACTAAAGAATAAGGACCTCATAAGTCCACTGGGTTAACACCTGCAGCTAAACAAATCCTTAAACAAACATGTCTGTGGTACAAAGTAGAAAGGATTGGGAGAACAGACAGGAAAGAATGAACAAAAATATAAAAGCTAAATAATGAGATACATTCAAATACACAGATATTTTCTTCTCAAGATCACAAAATCTAAATATGGTTCAAATATTCATTTGAAAATCAAACTTGTCTTGAACATCTATACAAATGACCCAAACTGCTTTTGCATGGGAAAACACACATTACTTACAGTAATTAAAATTGGTGTTGTTGGCCTGGTGTTTTGTGTACCAGTTTTAACAAAAAATCTATTTTCCATGGATAGAAGCCCTGAAAACAATGATTTACCATGGAAATATTGACACAATGCAGAACACAATAGGACCAGTTCTGCTTTTAGACATAAATGATTCATACTGCAATGAGTCACTGTTCTACATAGGGGACTTGATTTCCTGGCTCCATCACTGCTCAGTTTATATCCTAAAACATTACACTTGAATGTTTGCTGTAATATTAACTTACATAACTACAATTATTAATAAAAACTACCAAATTATGTAAAGAGCTATGTAAGTTATTCTCCTCTGTCACAAATGTAGATAGCAATGCCATGCTTCATCAAAAGATTCTCATTCTTGCACTTTTGAAGATTAGGTCATTATGCCATATGGTTAACCTCAAGTTCCCTCAAGGAAAACACTTCTTTATAGTCAATATATCTAAAAAGCTGTAATTACTTGGCTTTAATTCTTTGGAATTATTTCAGTTGTACTCTCTTGTGCTTATTTGTTATTTCTTATGGTTTATTGAGAGCCGGTTGTTTGCCTGATGTTGTGCAGACATAAAGAAATAGACGGAATAATGCACTTCTTTATTTCTAATGGGTTTTTTTTTGTGCAAGAGTATTGTCATTTTGAGGTTTCACGTAGACACTTGTAACTCAAACTGAACTGGGAATTTATATACATTTTTCCAGGGTGACTGCATGCAGGCAGATAAACAAGTTTATTACAAGTAGACAAATAGCTTGCACTTTTACAAGCTGAAAAATGTATAACCAAAATACAAGGCATCTAAATTCCATAATCCCATGTTGTCTTGCTGTTACAAAGACAGCTTGTAAAAAAAACGCACTTCCAAGTTAGAGGCATTTGAAAATTTAGATTCGCATTTTGAGGCTACAGCCCATTTCTAACCAGTTGCCCAAATCCTTCCAAATTTTAAGCCAAAAGCCAACAGAATTAAATGAAGGAGGGATATGGCCAAATAATTTGTGATGTAAAATGAATTCTGCTATCTTATAAAAACATTTTGGACCAACTTAATGATAACCAGTTAGTGCATTATATATGGTTCAGAACAAACACCTATTTCCTTGCTGATGTACTACTGTCTTTACTTCAAGTCTTTCTAGATGCAACAGAAAGAAGCTAGCATTTCTGCAAACTAAGAGGGTCATCTTGCTGGATAAGGAAAACCACAGTGCAAACACATGATGGAAATACAGCCATGCCTCTCTCAATAATATGATGCATGGCAGTCATAGCTGTTCAGTTGTTCCTGCTCAGCATTACAACAGTAGGAAAAAGCTGATGAGGAGAAATGTTGCCACGTGGTGGATTATCTGTTCCTTGAAATCCTGAAATAAATGAATTATACTTTTCTTAGCAGTTAGACCTTTCCTTAAGAAAAAAGGAAAAAAAAAAGTATCAGACACAGCCAAATGCGTCAGGCAGATGGGGCTGGAGAACCTACCTGAGGTGCCAGCTGGATTTGTACTAGCATTCTTGGAGAGACTGAAGACACGAATGGCTGCTTTGAATTTAATATATGTTATTTCCTGCCTGCTGGCATTACTTACGGGACATTTGCTGTCCACTCTGCTGTGCCCTCTGACTGCTTTTTTTTTTTTCCCTTCAATTTTTTCTTCATTTCAAATATAGACTTTTCATGAAATGAAACAAAAATATTAAACTGTTGCCTTAAACATTTGGCTCAAATCACTTAGTTCCTAACCAAAGACAGACAGCAGTTCACGGTAAAGAATAAAGGCAAATGGTTAACACATTTTAAGATAAATTTTTGGCAATGAAGGAAATTTGTGAAATAGTTTCTGACTTATTTTCTGAAACAAAGCTGCTTACTAGAACTACTAGAATGTTTCTGTGACACTGCTGCCTTGTGAGCTTGTTTGCAGCTCACATTGTAATTATGTAATATGAGCCTTGCTGGTGAAAAACAGCATAGTTTATCCAAAAATCTTATTTGTACAAATCAAATCAGTAAGCGTTACAGTAAAATTGGTGGGCTTGACCCTAATCTTAGTGGTCAAATACTCTGCTCCACCATCTAGGAATGCATTAACAAATGAGTGTCCTGTTGCCAAAACGCACTGGAAATAACAAGAGTACAGAATTTGAAGTTCTTTATATGGAGTATGTACATGGGATCATGAAGGTTCCAGGATTAGTACATTCATATGCAAGTATGCATATACATCTATACGCACACACACGCTCACAAGTAATTTGGATGTGCACATCTGTTCCTGTAGCTTTTAGATATTGTTTGCTTCCTAACAGATGTATTGTGCATACAGTCTTGCAAACCATTATTTGGATGCTAGCAAATGAGTGTTGAGCCCTGTGTTTTTCTTCATCATTTAAGTAATCCTGTGGCAAAAGACAAATAAATCTATAAAGGTTTGTTTCTTGATTTTTAGTAATTTTTTTTTTTAATATTTATTTTATAGAGTGGTTGAATCCCAGTGCCCTGCTGTTCTACACAGCCATATCATTACTCCTGCATGAGCCTGCCCACCACCCTCCAGGTCCTTATATATCTTTTCTTGGCCTGACGGCCCAGCAAGAAACAGCATGCACTGTGGCTTTGTGAAAATCACAGCCATGCCGACTGATGGTCAGCTCTCCGTGAGCTGACTGCCCGGCTGGTTGTTGTTTCTTGGCTGCTGGTTGAGCCTAAACAGAACAACTCAACTTTGATGGATCAAACAAACAGCTCTGAGCCTAAATGAGGCCCCTGGGCAATATTCTATGCAGGCCAGTTGAAAGAGCTTAGTATCTTTGAAAACTCGGTGTCTTTGTCAAATTTTGTTGAAACTGTCCAAGGGACTCCAGTGTACTGGAGAGAGACAGACACACAGACAGCATGACTGCCTAAGCCTTGTTTCCTCAGGAAACCAGGCTAAAAATGTGCCTAGAGATATTTTTAAAGTCCCAGACTATTAAGCAGTCCTCAATATGAGGAAAAGAAATCCCTACACTACATATTCTTTGGAGGAAGACTTCAATCCACAAAATGGGAAAAGTAAAAATCAGTTCAACGCTGTCTACACCAATGATTTTGGACTGAAAAGATCTAAAAGAAAAAAAAATGCCAGTGCTTTTCACAACATACACTTGAATGAAATCAGCACAAATAACTACAGCAATTATAAATGGTTATTAATTATAAATGCTTATAAACCAGCTCGTGGCAATAGCATGTCTCTTGTTGAAAAGAGGTTACTCTTATCAGACCTGCTCAGAATGTCATCTCATATAAATTCTCTGTCATATGCTGTGTTTTCATTCTTTTCCAGAAGTATTTTCAGATGCTTCCCATTTCTACAAAAGCATTTGTACAGTAATCACTCTATAGTTTGTCTGATATTTTGTGGTTTTTGCTCCTGACTTCCAGATCACATGCTTTGTTTTTAATTGAAGAGAAGTATCTTGAATAGGAAATAAAAATTAGCAAGCATGGAGGAAATAATATTCTTTTTCATAGATAGAGTGACTATCTAGACATACTGTCTCAAGAAGTGTTAATGCAAATATGCACCTGTTATCAAAGTATGACTGAAAACTTCTTTGTATCACTAAAAATTTGAACAGTCCCACTGACATTAATGAAATCATCTACAAATTTAAAGTTACAGACCTGCTAAAGGAATAGAATTGAGGCCTGTTTGATCAGCCTTACATAGGAAACCATTCTTACCATGACCTAGTAACTAGATGACTCCTTCTCGAATTGAAGTATAAGGTGTAGAAATAAGTCAACCTGCTTTACCACTGCAAAAGAATTTATTCTCTTCCATTATATATTTGCATTTCAGTAGGCACATATGACTTTTTTTTCTAACAAGATGATCATTCAGAATAAGGTCCAAACAGAACTACGATGACTCATTGCAAGAGAGAAGTAAATTGGCAGGTCCTGCCTTTTCCACAAGGTCTCGATTTCAGTAGGGGCCAGCCTTGAGTGAGTCCTGTAACAGGATCTTGCAAGCTTGTAAGGACCCCAAAGGCAAAAAGATGGGTCTGTGAGCTAATATAAAGATGAAGTGAATTCTCTCCTTTGCCTGCCTGCTCTGCTATATTTTTAGAACGTTCCCAAGCACTGTTTTGGCTGAGGTCAGCTTGTGCTTTTTTCCCCCATTTGGGGGATAGAAAACTTCAGCAACTGTTTCAATTAAGAAGACCCCAGTGTGACTGTCTTATTTTAGAAAATCTAGCTGCAGGCAGGAAAAGGAAAGTTTAGGTGTGTGGACTCAACCCAGGCTTTGCTACTTTGCTTTGGAGCCAGAATGTGGGCCCTGGTTTATTTTCTTTAGCAATACGGACAAAGCCTCAATGTCTATGCTTGGGCGCTTAATAGTGCATGATAGTGCTCAAGCCAGCTGCAGACAAATTGGCATAGCAAAAAGCAGTTTTTCTTCAGAGCGAGACAATTTCAAATATAAAGGCAATAACGATATGCCAAAACATAATCACATAGCTCAGAAAAATTTACAGGAGCAAATAAGAGCTTGCAGAACCACCCAGCAATTCTCATGGCAACCGTAAATGTCCTGCCCTGATCTGCAGGCTCCATGGACAGACCACAACAGCAAGTGTGCTGCAGGCACTGAATCTGTAGATTCAACCAGCAGCATAAAAACTGCCCATCTTATTTTGGAACTGGTAGCTGTGCTGTTTCAGAACTCTGCTTGAGCATAGCAGACAGGAGTTCACTCAAATTTGCAGTGAAAACTGTATTACAAGGAAAGGTGTGGAAGTCTTTGGAAATTGTGTTCTATTCCAAGTAGCATGTGAAGAAATTAATGGAAATTTTTCTTTTCTTTTTTATGTTACAGTATTTACATTTGATGAGAAAGTTCACTTTCATGAGTCATTTCATTTTACTTTGAAATGCATTTACTTTGGTATACATCCTTTGATATGAATTTTCATGCATATGCAGGAAATTTTCATTTTCATGCATATGCATAATTTTTTGCATATGCATAAGGAAAGATGTGAAAATACCTTAAATTATTTAGTTAACTGGCCTGTCAGGAAATAGAATCATGGATTTCTCTGAGACTCCACTGTGCTGTTTGTGGGTACAAATGAGGTACATTTAAGATGTCTCCTGTGTATTTTTTGTCTCTTACTTTATATTAGAACTCCATAGACTAATTCTCATGTGACTGGAATGTACACATTGCCTCTAGATTACTGGGAGACTAGATTCATAATGCACCATTGCAGCATTTCTTTTATATTCATTCAATGTGCCAAAACAAAACATTTTGAATTTTTTTTCTTTTTTCCACAACTGTGCCGATTTTCACACAGCTGAAATCCCAATAATTTGAAAATGCATATGTGCAAAAATATGCTATTAAAAGGAATTCGGAAAACACTGGCAAGAAACACTTCCCTACTGTGAGCAATTGATTTATATTTGTAACTGCAGATTTTGAAAATCACGAGTGAAAATGAAGAATAAGAAATAATAAATAATTTTCAGACAGGAATATCTATCAACTTCCTACTGTGATTTTTGTCTTGTATAAAGCACTGCTCAAAGTATTTGGCTGCATAAATAGACCACATCCAACATTTAAATTCATAACTTTAAGATATGTTTAAACTATATGCTAATAATTCAATGTCCAAGGTCCATATACCTTGTTTATTTGTTATTACACTGAATAACTGAAATTAAAAAGAAATATGCACATTTTTTAATGTATTTGGTAACTACACTTTCAGAGAATACACTTGTGATTACTGATCCTTTGAAATAGTAGTCTGCCTGTCTATTGAATCAAGTAGTTTGCACACTCAGTACTTCTCAAGTGATAGTATTCAGACCTCCTTTACATGCAAAACCAGGATAAATGAAAGCAGCCTTACAGCACTGTTTTCCAGCCATTTTTGTAACCTGAGAAAACAAGCAATGTTCTATAGCTGCTCATGGGCATCTGCCACTTCTTGTTTGGTTTTTTTTTCCCTTCTTGTTGCTGTGGTCATCATCTCTTTCTCACCTCTGCTGGTGTGGAGTGTACTAATAAGTTGAACTGGCCCCATATGTCTCTGGCCCAAGCATCTGGGGTTGTTTCTGTACTGAGTTCCTGGTGTAGGGGATGTACAATAGGGACACTGGAACGGGTTGAAGGCAGGGGACGCTTCCTTGAGTTTCCCAACTTGTGCTAGCATTACAAGGAAGAGCTGCTGCCTTACCCATATGGGAAGGTTCGTGATGTTTGGATCTTCAGGCAGAAAATACTATTAAATTTCGTTTCGGGTAAACTAAAGTATTTTTGTGCTAAAATTCAAAAGATCTTCAAGTTATATCCAAACTTAGAATAATTTATAAACGTTTTTAAAATGCATTTTAAAACCAAGCTAGTTCAAATTAATTCCTTCTTCATTTAAATACCAAAGTCTACGGTAATGAAGGCAGTTTGTGGTTCTCTGTTTCATTGGTTGTTGTTTGTTTTTTTTTTCTTTCCAGTTATAGTTGACAGTACCTTTAATATAAAAGCAAATACAAGGAGCAAATTTGTATTGCTGCTTTGGATATTTGTGGGGTCATATGTTATAAAAGAAAAGCATCACTCCAAACTCATGTTTTGGCAGACAAAAAAAGTTGTTTACAATGTTTTGTGTCTTGCTTTAATCACACTGTGAAGACATGGTTATTAGAAACATATTTTTATTTCCATCTGTTTGTTATTACTAGCAGTAAAGGGCTTACCTAGTTATTTACAAACTCATATTTCTTTCATAAAGAAATATTTCTGAAGACAGTTAATTTCACATATTTTGTATGTGTATTAATGATACACCACAATTTACAGTTCGCAACAAAAGGAGATTTTTTTCTAATAAAAGCTATAAGATACCAGCAGAATGAGACAGCTAACAAACAAGTACATTTACATTTAAAACTTTTAATTAGTAGGAAATTATTTCATTCAACATAATAACAGCTTAGGGTTCTAACATCAAAAATATTATTAATAGCCATTAATACCTGAGGACATTTTCTAAGATTGGTTCTGAGTACTTACTGAATGTCTTTGCTGTATTTCAGTGATACTGGAAATTACTCAAGTTAAAATGAATCTAGTTAAAAGATCTAAGAACTGTTAGGCATAAATCTGCAATACTATATAATGTAATCCACTGAATCAGAGGTTGAAGCAGCAGTGTGCCTTTGAAGCCCTCTATTATTACGAGTAGAATGTCTTTGATAGCAACATATTTTTTTTAGCATCATCTCATTAAATTCAAGGAAGGCTGTACATATCTGATGAAGTTTTTTGCAGATCCATTAAAAGACTGATTTAAAAATTAGTGTTTCATTGATGAATAGTTTGAGGTTAATGTGATGCATTCTAGAAGAAATAGTAAAAACAGCTTATTGGCGTTTTCTTCTGTCCATTTTATGTGAGCTTAACAACGAGCAAGTAGAATAATAAAGTAGGATCATTTTTTCATTCCATTTCAGTCTTACAAAATTTTAAAATGTACACATATACTATTATGTCACTAAGACCATCATTTTGAGTTCAGAGTCAATGATGTACATGACTTGGACTTTCCAGAGCACACAGACATCTGTCAATATAGTGGGAAACCTCTTGACTGTAAAGCCAAAATATAATATATAAACACATACATAATGTGAGACCTCATTTCAGAATGTATGGTGTTTCATAAACAGTAGGAAGAGACATTAAGTCCCTTCTCCTTCAAAAAGAGTCCAGTAAAATGATCTCAAAACTTTTGCAGTTCATCAGTCTCAAAAAGAACTAAAACTGAATAGCGATTAAAAAAAAAAAAAAAAGAGCAAGAAAGGGACAGAACTTAGTGTATTTACTCTGGTTCATTGCTATCTTTTGCTTATGAGTACAAAACAGCATGAGTGAGAAGTTTACAAGAATAAAGACTTCACGACAGGGACATAAAAGAACTGGAATAGTAAGGAATGCTATTAGCATGAGATTGATAAACATGACTGATCTTTTACAGTTACACTAAAACTCTTATGTAAACTTGATTAATCATTGTCATGAATGTTAGTATGTACATATTTTTAAAATGGTAAATTTCTCTGCTTTGCCCAGCAAAATATAGTATTTGTGTATTCTTTAAAGAACAGTTTTACTCTAAATATATGTCCTTCAAGTATTTCTAGAGCCATCTGTTACAACACACTCTAACACAATGTTAAAAAAATGTATACTAGGAATTCCAGATGAAATAGTGTTTAACGAAGAAACCGATTTTTCCCTCCATTGCCTTATTGAAGGAATACTGAATAATGGATGTAAAAATCCGAAAAATGTGGAGAATGGAAATATAAGATATGTGCATTGTTAAAAAGGATCTGTAAATGTTAATCCAAGTTATGTATTCCTATGTGCTTTACATCATTGTAGTCACATACTTGGAATCAAAGTCGATCTGGAACAAAAGTTATGCTTGTCCTCATACAAACTTTGTGTCTCAAGTAGAAAAGTAGATTATTTCTTTAAAAAGAATAACAATCAGAGAAAAAGATAAGCTAGTTTTCTCACACTGTTAAACCTGGAAGACAAATTAAGGTTGAACTCTTTAATGAAGTTTAAAAAAAAGAATTAAATCTAACATATCAAGGTGTTACTCTGCATTCTTGAAAGTTGAAGGGCATTAATATTTTAGGTGTATTAATATTTTAGGTGTATTTTCATTTTGTTATATAAAATAGCATATTTATTAGTTTATTCCCTGGATTTCCAGTAACAATGACAATTAGAAAGAAGTACATCTTGGAAAACTAACTGCTTTTGATATTATAAACCTCATGTCAAGGAACCTTTTTATTGGCTTTAAGACAATCTTGCTGTTGTATGTCATGGTATCCAAATGTTTATTATAAAATTAGGTCATTAACGTTAATTCACTCACTAGTACTGAAACAAATTAAGCAAGTCACTTCAAAATTTAAAATGGTGGCACAGATAGAAATTGTAGAAGTTGATGATGAGTGTTTCAGACTACAGTGTTAGACTGAAATGTATGTGTCTAGTACCTTGGGAAAGTATTCCTTATAGAAGTTTAGATATAAAGGTCACCTTTAAAACTCTTTCTAGGACTTACAACTCGACTTGACAAAATCTAACAGCAACTCAATATAGAAGAGATAGAAAATGCTGCAAATTATTATAGTAAAGTTTGGGCCCTGTTAGGCTGAATGAACAAAGGTCAAGAAGACAGAGCAGGTGAACTCAGCTTACACAGGAGAAAAGCCTAGTGCTTTTCCCAGTCCCCTGGGTTGCTTTAATTCTGTGAAAATGCTGACCAGTTTATACCAGAATTCTTCTCAAAACAATGGACAGTGAGGTGAATTGAGAACTGGCTGAGTGGCACAGCTCAGAGGGTTGTGGTTGGTGGTGCATAGTCTAGTTGGAGGCCTGTAACTAGCAGTGTTCCCCAGGTGTCAGTACTGGGTCCAGCCTTATTCAACATATTCATCAATGACCTGGATGAGGCAACAGAATGTACCCTCAGCAAGTTTGCTGATGACACAAAGCTGGGAGAGGTGGCTGACACACCAGAAGGCTGTGCTGCCATACAGTGAGACCTGGACAGACTGGACAGCTGGGTGAAGAGGAACCTAATGAAGTTCAATAAGGGCAAGTGTAGGGTCCTGCACTGAGGGAGGAATAATCCCGTGCACTGGTACAGATTGGGGGTTGACCTGCTGGAAATGAGCTCTGCAGAGAGGGACGCAGAAGTCCTGGTGGACAACAAGTTGACGATGAGCCAGCAATGTGCCCTTGTGGCCAGGAAGTCCAATGGCATCCTGGGGTGTATTAAAAAGAGTGTGGCCAGCAGGTTGAGGGTCGCCATCCTTCCCCTCTACTCTGCCCTGGTGAGGCCAGAGATGGAGTATTGGGCTCCCCATTTCAAGAAGGACAGGGAACTACTGGAGGGAGTCCAGCGGAAGGCTACAGAGATGATCAAGGTAATGGAGGACCTCTCCTATGATCAAAGGTGAGACACCTGGGTCTGTTTAGCCTGGAGAAGAGAAGACTGAGAGGGGATCTCATCAATGCTTATAAATATCTAAAAGGTGGTTGTCAAGAGGATGGGGCCAGACTCTTCAGTGGTGCCCAGTGACAGGACAGGGGCAATGGATACAAGCTGGAACACAGGAAATTCCATCTCACCATGAGAAAAGCTTCTATACTTTGAGGGTGACGCAGCACTGGAACAGGCTGCCCAGACAGTTTGTGGAGTCTCCTTCTCTGGAGATATTCAAAACCCACCTGGACACTGTCCTGTTCAACTTGCTCTGGATGAACCTGCTTTGGCAGGGGAGTTGGACTAGGTGACCTCTGAAGGTTCCTTCCAACTCCTACCATTCTGTGATTCTGTAATTCATACAGACTTACGCATACTCATTGTGAGGCCTTCAAAGAAGCATAACCTTTGTTTTCATGCAAACAACTTACCCCACATCTTCTGAGACCCACTGAAGAAAACAATCCTTATTTAATAACAACATGGGAAATTCACTCTTTTTTTCACGGAATGTATAGATTACATTCAGATGAGCACCTTCAGATTACATGTTTTCTTCTGACTGGAAAAAACAAAACTGTGAACCGTCTCACTCCAGTTCTTCCCGCTCTCAAAAAAAAATTATAGTAGTACTATCTGCTTCCTAAACAAAACCCAAAGTCTCTCTCATTTGCAAGTAACCTCTAAAAATAATAGTTTACTCTGCCCATACAAACAAGCACAATCACAAGCTCTTGTCAAAGAAATCTGGAAAATAAAATCAGTTGTTTCATTGTCAATTCCTATTATAGCTAGATAAATCCTTCACCACATTATTATTTCTCCAGTTTTGAAAGGAACTGAGATCACACATAGTAATTCGCCCTACTAGATCTTTTCCAAAAGAAATAGCAATACTTAAATATTTTTGTGAGTTTCAGTCAGTTACAGTTTAAATCTGTAAGGAAGAACCAAATATGAAATATAAATGAAGGTGCTTGGCCATATAATCAGTTGATCCCACTGCTTTACTATACTATTC
This sequence comes from Numenius arquata, assembly GCF_964106895.1. Taxonomy (NCBI): domain Eukaryota; kingdom Metazoa; phylum Chordata; class Aves; order Charadriiformes; family Scolopacidae; genus Numenius; species Numenius arquata. The sequence goes on along the minus strand of NC_133616.1, from coordinate 56,663,679 downwards.
TAATAAATAATTAAAATAAAACCCAAACTCTAAAATCTTTAGCATCATATACAAACATTAATATATAAAAAATACCTCATCTGAAAAGAAAAACTGAAATATATATCTGTACTGAATAGTTTGTTATTGGCAAATTGGACTATGTTCTGAAAGACATCCAGCTCTTTTTACAGACAGGAATAGAGCTTTTGAAATCACACAAAGACTTTTGTTGACCTCTGCAAAGCCCATGGAGAGCAAATCTGCAGCTGCCACGTAATGAACAAAACAAAATCACAATGATAAACTGACATTAGCAGCTGCATAGTGTTTGCAAATGTTTTTTGTTCTTTTAAGCCAAATTTTTGTGATTTTTCTATAAAATTGTAATGTGTGTGAATAAACAATTCTTTAATAATAAATCCCTTTATTGTTCTAAATGACAGAACACATATTTCATGCTGATATGACCTGGTGAAAAAAGAGTTTTATCACCATTTGTTTCAGCCACATGTTCCCGTTCACATTATTGCTTACAGAACCAAAAAATATTTATTTTATGGATTAGAATATGTTTTATGGTTTATAGTAGATTCCAAAGCATTACATGATGCTAATGGGGTGAACTTGTAACACAAAATATCATAGCCTCTTTACTAAATCTTCACTCAACCCTAGAACTAAAATCTTTTTGAAGTACTATTTACTTAAGTTTTCTGATCATATTACTACATTTCTCTACTTTAGAAAAAGGGACAGACAGAAAAAAAGGAAGACATGCAAAGAAAGAAAGGAAAAGAAAAGGAATCAGGTGTATTCTGTGTCCCAAGGCTTTTCACTGTTTTAGTCTTCCCAAGCCCTATACTTAACGAGTATTTTGGGGGACGGCAGAAATCTTACTTTTGTATTTTCCCAGATGTTATGGAGCCTATTGGGTCATTTAAGAGATGGTAGCTGAGTTCTATCCTTTTCTAGGTACTGACCTAATTTCACTGTGATTTTTTGGTTATTACTGGATTACAAACTTGTTAGACACCAGCTGAAGAACTGGAAGGAAATAGTGGACTTCTTTGTGAGCTCTTTTGCAAAAATTTGGCTAGGTGAAGGAATTCAGTGCTCTCTCCTGATATATTTTTGTTCTTAGTTGTAAGGAGGGAAGAGAATTTATCAAGATGAACTAAATCAAAAAGAAAAGAAAAAATTAAGAAGAAAAAAACCCAAACAACCAAAACAACCTCAACTAATAAACTGTAAGATTGAAAATCTTTGTTCTACTGTATACTCAAGAGTTATTCCAGGATGTGGCAATTAAGTCAAGTCCTACAGTAATTTAGTATTCAACAATCAAATTCAACCAATTGTTCTGAACTTGACAAAAGACCTTCATTCCTTCCCCAAAGAAAGAATACAGAAGGAAAACCAAGCCTTATGTTCTGCATTGGTGCTCTAGATTGGACTGCAGCCCCTACGTTATTTCTTTTTTTTGCAAATTCACTGTCTCTATACCCTTTGGAGTTCAGAAGTTCTGCATCAGCAGCTTCAACAATGAAGAAATTAAGAGATTGATATAAAAAAAATTCTCTACAGCTTGTGATTTTAGTGAAAACAATTATGGAGTGAAACTCTGTAGGGAATACAACAATTACGCAAAATCTGAGGCTGAAGGAACTCCAATTTTTTCCCAATCTGTATCAAATCAATGCTTATGTCAATTTCAAAGGAATTTATTAAAATTAATAAATTAAATTGAGCAAACTTGTTAAAATTCTCAGCTCTTTAAGTTTATGATAGAAAATGTCATTATGATGGATTGTTGTTCACCTACCCTTCTACCAGTTTTAAAAAGCTGAACTAATAGTACTGGCATACACAATATCATTTGTACCCTTCACTGATTTATGTCCTTCATTCTTTCATGGTCTAATCATCAACCAGATTAACCATACACGTGCAATACAAACATAATTTTTCAGTGCTATAATATATTCTAAAAACACTGTGATAGAAAACATTAATGAGAAGGATCTAAAGATACAACCTTCAATATAGTTAAGATTTTACTATCAGATAATACATGGATTTGAAAAAATGCTTTAAAATTTATTTTTTTTTTTTTACACCCTATAGAGTTTCAAATGTAGGAGAGAATTTTAGGAGATTGGGGAGAAGATATGGAGGGGTGGTGGTAAAATAAGGGTTTGAAATTTGCGTTCCAAGTTAAAATTTTCATTCAATCACAAATATTTAGTAGTTAGGATTTCAGGAAAAACAAACAAACAAATGTTGCAACATTAAAAATAAGAATCGTGCAAAGTGGTGTCACTGCTATGTGTTCAAGATTTGTCTTTTGATCTGTTACAGATACAGAGTTTTCACTGCATCTCCTTGAATCCTACATCACAGGCTGTGACCGCCATATGAAGCCGGAAGAGAAACCATCAGCTCTGGCTGCTGTGACTGTCGAGTGCCCTCCTTAGAGCCCTGCTCAGCAATAAGCCAACTGAAAAAGTGTTCACTATTACTGAAGAAAGAAAGAAAGAAAGAAAGAAAGAAAAATTAAAATAATTTTTAAAAAGCAGACCAATGCAAAATCAATAAAAATAATTGATTAATTCAACATCTGCAAAACTCAGCTGTAAGACTAGCCCTGTCTTACACTAGATTAAATTGCCATTCTTTTGTAAGAATTATTTCTGCAGTAAGTTTTGAAAATCATCATGTACTTCTGTAGAGAAATACACACTATGCCAGTTTAGTGATTTAATACTTAAGACTATATGTGCATTTGTAGTGCCAATAAATGGAAGAATGGATAGGATGAAGAGTAGATGAAAGAGTGGTCAGGCACTGGAACCAGGGAGGTGGTTGAGTCACCATCCCTGGAGGTATTTAAGAAACGTGTAGATGTGGCACTTCAGGGCATGCTCTAGTGGCTGAGACTGTGGGGGTCTTCTGTGTGTGTATGGTTGGACCCTGTGATCTCAGAGGTCCTTTCCAACCATTAATATTCTGTGATTTCTTGAAGTGTCAGCTATCAGCTACCAGCTATATATCTGAGTGTCAATAAGCCCTCAGCATAGTGCCATTCTAGTGCATATGCACCGCATGTGGCCATCCATTACATAGGAAATATCAACATCCCGCAAAAGTCATAAAATGTATGCAATATATTAAAAAATAAATCCATATATATACATTACACACACTTTCTTACAACAACTATACTACACCTTAAGATTAAGCAAGTTTTCAGCAATTATTTCATAGGTTTTTTTTCAAATGTGTCAGTTATAAAGTTAAAGACAGGCAAGGTGGAAGGGAAAGGAGGGAGGAAGACAGAAAGGAATTTTGACTAAACTCCCTAACTGCAAAGTATCACCCGTTCGGAGGCTGTGACATGCTAAGAGCTTTATCCTGCAAAAAAGGACTAACTCTCCATCAATAAAACCGTCCGCATGAATTCTCACAGCTGGGTGATAAAAAGGGGAGGAGGAGAGGAGCTGGAGAGCATCTCAGCCTTTCTTCATTTGTTTTTGCATCTAATGCCACAACTGGGGGATTGATTCATCCTGTACCTCACGGGTGCAGTATGTCAGGCTGCTCTCTGTGCAAAGAGCGCTGCACCCCAAACAGCTGGTTTTACTCTCATGTTCATGTGCTTCATTGATGCCATTTCGGTGTCTCTCTCCCTCCCACTGAGCTGAATTTCAGGGACAGAAGATATGACCACAGCACTTTTGTGAGACAATTAATAAACGAACGTCTGGTTGTCAAACCACAGATGGTCTAACTAGTTCTAAAGTTTATAGTGAAAGGAGAGTGGAGACAAAAAACCCATTGCCTCATTATTTATGTATTTTGGTAAATATTATTTCATATTATTGTTGGGGTTGATAACATCACTGCTGTTCCCCCACTCACGACCTTGGAAGTCAGGGACGCTGCAGAAATAGGCAGTATCTGAATTATTTGTTCTTCCAACACACATGTAAATTTGAAAAGGTAAAGAAACAGATACTATGGATGTGTAGTTAACTTCCTTCATATTTCACATGTGATGTTTTAATAGTCTTTCATGATAGGACATCAGAACTTCATTGCATTTCTCCAGATTTTTCCAGAAAAGCAAAACAGGAAGAATGTAGATCAGCTAATTTTTGGAGGATCTTAGCAAGGACAGTACTAAATAGAATGAAAGCAAAAGATTCTCCTAAGAAAAATCCTTGCAAGCAATAAATACATTTAAAAGATATTAATTGCAGATTTGTTTCTTTACTAAATAGGAAACATCATCGATTCAGTTAGTACCAGAGAACTTCCTGATAGCCTTAGTCCTCTCCTGATTTGTCCCCTTCCAGGATATAAAGATGATCCCAATGTGAAAACACTCAGTACACATCATCTGTACACCTTTGCAGATGTATAGGTGTACCCTGTCTAACAGGGAGACAGAAAACTATCTGGCAGAAGATAAGGGGTTTGCCTTTTTGGGGTAGCCATGACAAATACTGCAAACGGAATCAAAGAACAGTAGAACAGCCTCCTGTGATATGGAAGAGAGAAAATAGTGCACCACTTAGAGTAACATAGAAATACCATAGGTTTGAAGGACTGTGCATACAGCTATGCATGTTGGATGCAGGAAGGTCAGACACAGACACAGCAAGTCAAGAACTAAAACTTGTGGAAGACGCCCTCCTGTGAAAGGAATCTGAGGTTTTCAGGACTCCCAAATCTATATGTACTGGTCTAGAAGTGCACTTTCAGGCATTGGGCATCCTTTTTGAGATCTAGCCATGTCAATGCAGGAAATTACAGTCCCTCACTGCAGACTCCCCCAGGCAGCACATCCCCTTGGATCAGGTGACAGAGAAACTCGTATGGTGTGCCTTATCCTTTTCCTCAGTTAAAATAAGTGGATTCAGGGCACATCCAGTATGTAGTCAGTTTACAGTAGCACAGCAGATTTCAACAGAAGCAGATTGAGTAGCTGTTGTATAAGCAACTTAGATGGCAGCTTGCAGCAAATAGTACCCGCTGGTATGAATTCAGTGATGAACATATTTTCCTTTGTCACAATAACAACACAAGAGAAGGTGGATGTAAACATATTGCTTTGTTATTCCTTCAGGAATAACAGCGATTTAAAAGTCTTTACAGTTAAAACCCTTTCAATGACAGTGGGACTAATTAAAATTAAATAAATAAAAGCAAGAAACCGTCACCTCCCTGAGATGTCTCCAGAATTTAAGCAGGCAAAAGTTGCAAAACCAGGCTCTGTGATTCTACAGTGACATAAGAAGTAAAAGCTGGAAAGAGAAAAGTCTTAGTCTAATCATAAGCAGCTACAGAAACTCTGTGTCCCAGCTGTGATCTCAGGAGAGCCATATTAGTATAGGGGTGTTGCTAAATGTATGTGTCCCAAATAGTTGAGACCCGTGGAGACCAGCTTTAGATAATGAGCAAAAGAAAGTTAGCAATTGCTGAATACAAGCAGAAGTAGCACAGCCCTTCATGTATCTATCCCCATACCACCTATAAAACTTGAAGTGCATTGAACATAACATTTAACTTTGGCTGAACTTGATAACTTGAGCAGGGTAAGAAATGCTAAATAACCTCTCCTGCTTTTTGTGCTAACCTACTAATAATTCAAACATATTTAGGCAGCTTCAACTGCAAGACATCCCCAATATGTCCTTAACCATTCCAGTGCTAAGTTCTACAGCTCACTCTACAACAGTATTTATGCACACAAGTCCCACTAAAGTCAGTGCTGCACATCTCTGGGTGTCTAGCTGCTTAGACATTTGTATTGTTTTTAGGATCCAAATTTCTTTTCATAACAGGCTTTTGCATAAAAGAAGAATCATGTATAATACAGTGGTAAAATCACAAAAAGTCAATATAGTTTGCTTTTGGCTAATGCCATATGAATCAATATATATTGTTGAAAATATTAAAAGGCTATTTCACCTTGGTTTTCAGCTCCTTACTCATCCTCATACCATTTTGCCTGTCTTTGCATGTCTTATCATGGGAAGTTCATCATCTTCTTCTTGAAGATGAAAGGAAGGCAATATCTGGGAGCTTTCTGGTGAGTCAGGAGATCATGGAAGGCAACAGACCCCTACGTGGAGTCATCTCTCAGAACTAGGTGGATCCATACACTGCTGAAGTTCTTTCGCAGGAGATCCTGCAACAGACATGTACGTGCAAATTTTCTGTCCAGTTTTGTTCATAAATTGCCTCTTCATTGATTTTTGACTTGCTAACATGTACCTAGGGCCATTCACAAAACTACAGTTAGTTTCTAGGCTGAAATAAAAGAAAATAGATTATAATTATGAGATGGTTGCTTCTAAAACAGTTTTTCAAATCTTTCTAACTTTTAATAATTCTGTTTCTTTCCATTCAAGCAGATGAGGTTAAGCAGTTTTAAGATACTTAGTTTGACTTTGTACTGGAAAGAAGTTAAAGAGGAGGTAAGTGCAGACAGCAACTCATTTCACCTGCGTGCATGGTGACTCCTGCAGTAGCTGCAAGCAGGGAACATGCAGCTGAAATCAATGTCCTATTTGCTGCAGCTGATTAAAGTGAGTTACCTTGAGTTTTCCCCCAACACACCCAAATGAAGACTGCTAAGGTAGTCTCATCTGTCTTCACACTCAGGGAAGCCAGTGGCAATTTTTTCCTTCTACGATCTGAGAGCTTTCAGTGCAGATGTGATAAATGACCATCACTTGTAGACACTTCAAAAGCAAAATCTAACAGATCTGTCTTGGCCAGAGGCCTAAGCTTTATTTAGTAAATTGAAAATTGCAAAATTGTTTTTATTGCTAGTTACCTTAGTTGCATCATTTCTTAAAAATTTGATGAAGTTTGGCCTCACAAAGTCATACTGGCTTCTTTCTTAGTTGCAGCAGTTCCTGGAATGCAGGTTTACATAAATTCACTGAAGCAGTGGCTTAATGTTTTATGTTACTAATAGCTTTTGTTTTATGGTATCATTGAGAGGAGGGAAAAACAGTTTATGAAAAAATAAGGAACCCATTTTACCCCCATGACCTGAACCTTCATTCTTTTCTCTCATGCCAGACCAAACTCTCTTGCAGCCTTGGAAATGTTTGTTTAAGTGTTTTCCTGCCATTATTTTTCATTGTTGCATACTTCTGCACTTGTGTAAGGAGAACTTAGTGACAGACGAAGCAGAAACAACTGTGAAACTACAATAAATAAATTGTATGTCAATGTTTTCCAGGGGGGAGAAAAGTGCCAACAAGCGAGGTAAGCTTTAGTGATGAGCAAAAAAAATAAATTAAAATACAGCGACTTTAAGACATATAAAATATTTTGTAAAGAAAATTATTTTTTTAAGAAAACAATGTTAAATAGCTTTTAAATATATGACAAACACCTTTCTGTTCACAGCAGAAGCTCTTAACTCCTGAAGATCAGGAGAGATTTCTTCAGCATAATCTAAATTTAATGGTTTAATTTGTATTGATGTAACTAAAAAGAAAAGAAAGAAGTTAATTCCTTGAGAGGGACAAATCAATCTTCATGTAATTATTTATAAAACATTCTCATTTTGTTTTTTTTTCTCAGAATTCCTTACAGAGGAATACAACCTTCTCATATTTCTTAATATCTGAAAGTGTTTATCCATTTAACCCATGAAAAATGGGTGAAATGATCCTCTCTGTGTTAAAAATTTGAAAGTGAAATCATACCCTTCCTAATATCAGTGATGTTTTTTCCCATTGATTTTTTGCTTTATTCTAGATGTAGATTTTTTCTATTTTTCTGAACCCGGTTGTCTGCAACTGAGGACACATTGCAGGATGTTGTATGTTATACAAAATTTATATATGAAAGATATCCAACGCTTACCTTTCTTTCTCAGAAGAAATTCAAAGGAGGTTTAATTACCTAATTAGCAATGCACAGTGAATACAGATAGTGTTCACTGTTGACCAAGGCCCCCCTTTTCGCAAGTTTATTTGAATACTTCAAGTTTCTCTTCTTTTACAAATTACCCAGCCCTCATAACTAAAGCTTTCAAGCCTCACTGCAGATTGGACCATTTATGAGTCACAGTGTTGACAGTAACAATGAAACAGAAGGATGTACCAATGGTTAAAGGACTGAGCAAGGTTGTGGGAAATGTAAATTCCATTCTTTTTCTGTCCCAAACTTTCTCTGTGGTCCTTGACAAGTCATTTTAGCACTTTGTACAAATGTACCCAGATCTGAAATATAATTTTGCCTTTGGAGCCCCCATATGTATTGTGGTAATAACGTGACTTACAGAAGTAACCAAAATGAAAAAGAAGCACCTGGTGAAAGAGAAGTTATTTACAGACCATCTGTAAGGCCATGCATAAGTGACATAATTTTTGGACCCCAATCTCATAACTATACCCATATGAACAAACCTGTGACCTTTTACAGAGTTTTATTGTCTTCAGTTTTTTTGTTATTTATCTTTAGAGCAGCTACTTAGAAGCTTGGGGCTCCACTCATACTGTTTCAGACCCAGAATTGTGACCATCAATGCAATTTTTTTTCCCTACAATAGCAATGCAAACAGCTAAATCATGGGCTAAATTACATGAACTGAGAAAATAACTTTTCATAGCGTAACAGTGAAGAGTAATGCAGAAGGCCAGCCAAGAACACAATTAACAGCAAGACAGGACAAAAAAAATGATGCTAGTGATGAAAAGAAGATAATAGTGGTGAATAGCTTTACCGTAGGTAGGAGGATGGGGTGAAGTGTAGTGCAGTGAGATGAATGCAGAAACACCAGTAAGTAGGATGGAATAACACAAATAAATGGAAACAGTTATTGTCTATGCTCTGGTTGACTGGGTAAATCCAGATTGCCCAGTGGCCATTCTGTCAACATGAATGTTTTCCTGAAATGACAGTAAGAGAACTAAATCCTATCATTTTTCCCCTAAGTGAAACCTGGATGCAAAGATGGAAAAAATAATGGCTTAAGAAAAAGTTCACTTGACTGTATAATAAGGCATATACATACATACACACATACAGCCCTGCATTTTATACGGACATAATTACTGTGTTTGTATCTTGTTCCAACATGCAGGCCATTTGCTGAAATGAAACACCTAGGAGAAACGCTGTAATTCATTTCATTGCTTAACTTTTGTTGTATTTTGGTGGGTTGGCAGCCACCTTCATATCTGAGACTGGAGCCCACAGAGCAGACTGAAGAGATACTTAACCTCTTAAATCATGTCTCTTATTTTCCGTTATCTTACAATTCTACAATTTCTTGGCAAAAGAATCAGGAGGTTAACAAGAAAAGTTCTTGTTTGTAAATTGTACTTGTGTTTATGGCCAAAATAACAGCCTTTAAATGCAGGTTCACAAATAAGATTCCTATCTGCCTAAGTATATCAGGTCTTGTTCAGTCAATTCCAAGCTCTTTCAACACATTGCACGATTTGTACAGTTCATACTTAGTTCTCAGTGTTGTTCATTAAATGCTGTGTCTTAAGGAATTACCAAGTTCAGAAGGTCCTTATATTTGACTTACAACTCAACTTTCTAGTTTCTCATTAAGATGACTATTTTAGCCAGTGGGATTTACCCCCCTTTTTCAGTTTCTGTTCTTCCTGGGTCTATATATGGATTCAGGTTGTACTGTCAAGAGTTTGCACACATGTAAAAGAAATAGCTGAGGGAGTAGAAATACTTTCCCATTGAAAATATGATCCCTCAAAAGTATTGTAAAAATGATAAAGTTGCCTTAAATAACTTCACTCAAATGCAGTTTGGAGAATATCCAGCATGAAAAGAGAAAAAAAAAAAAAAAAAAAGGAAAGAAATCAGAAGAACAGAAACTGAAAAAATCTAGCCACCTTTTTAGTATACGCAGACCTGAGACAATTCTCCCAGATACATATATTTCCCCTAAAAGCTGAATTTGCCAAAATTTTGACTTACACTTGCCTAGATTTAAATTGGTATCAGAATAGAAGACTCTGAAGTAATATTAACTGTATGACTGACTTGAAATTGTATTGCCTTCTGGAAAGCTAGCAATTTTAAGGCAGATATCTAGACAGTTTATATCTAGGAAAAGGTAACGGATTTGCTTGAACTAACTTTTAAGTTCACTCTCAAAACTCACCGGTCATTCTAATTTTTTAGGATCTACACAGTAGAGGTTTTTATGTACCTCAGAATTAATAGTGAAAGGAAACTTTCCTTACATCTTCAGAAAGAGTGACTGAAGGAACTCAAAATGCTTTGCTTCATTATTGAAAGATTCATTTATTCTTTCACAGTGCACATAATAACTGTGAAGCCAAACAGCTGGAAGCCATGCCATGTGTATATGTTACACTCCATACGTTACTACTACCATTTCTGTTAACAAAGTACATTCTTTAACTAAATCCTTCTTCTCAAAGTGGTATTTCTTTAACTCTTTGACACAATGTGATCAGTGTTCTGCCACTAAAGTTTAAAAATTAAAATCAGATTCTGAGGGTTGGGGGGATGGTGGCTGGAGAGTGATTTTTTTTATAATGTTGACCCAAATTACCCACTTTTTAGTTGATCTTGTGTTATCATTTTATCTACATACGCAAAAAAAACTCACAGTAATTTGTCATTAATAATACAATAACATGCTATATATCTAAAATTGCCCTGCAGTGTACCGCAGGAAATAAATTGTATACAATGTTTCCCTTTAATTTTCTAATTACATCATTGTAGAGAGGACAAGTACACACATTTTTTCAACTGTTTGTGTAGTAACTACTACTACTTTCAGGTGGAGGAAACAATACTAAATTCCAGTAAGAAGATTCAGAGGGTTTGCATTGAATTTGGATGCCTACCTAGATATCAAAAACTTGTCTAGAAAGCCAGAAATAATAGTGTACCTCTGGAGACTGTAAGGACTTCCTGCTTCTGGTTGGGACACAAGCTCCTGGTCTGTTTTGCTGAGATTGTTAGTTGGATCAAGTGTGCAGGGCAATGAAGAGATGTCCAAGATGACCTTCCACCTCTAATTTTGAATACCTTGAAAAGCTACTGTCAATATTAAGACAAAAACTTTTTAAGGACAGAGATTCTTTTACTGAGTTACAACTTTTGTATGGCTTTTTTTGCTGTTTTCTATTTAATCATACAATGATAGAATCACAGAACAGCTCAGGTTGGAAAGGACCTCAAAAGATCATCTGGTCCAACCTTTCAAGGGAAAAGGAGCCGAGATGAGATTATCTAGCATCCTGTCCAATCAGGTCTTGAAAATCTCCAGTGATGGGGACTCCACCACATCCCTGGAGAGGTTGTTCCAGTGATAGATTGTTCTCACTGTAAAAAGTGAGAAGTTTCTATCAGGTTTCTTCTATCAACTTTATGTAACAGTTTGTTTCTGATTTATTCGGTGAAGTCCTATCTGCCTAAAATCAAGCTAAATACAATTCAAGCTGCTGCTTACATAGCTAAAACATAATCATTGATATGGCTACCACCCAGGAGTCATTGCCTATGTCCTGATAAACAATCTCTTACCTGTATTAGCAATCAGCTCCTGTGTCAGTAATCCAAATAGAGGAAACAGCTTTTTAGCAGCCCCTGAGAATAAAGAAGTGGGGGATTGTTCAGTTGTTTGCCTACATTGATAAAATAATTTCTTTAAAATCAAAATAAAGCAGCATTCCTCATCAATGACACGTAAACAGTTTAGGAATAGATGAGTAATGCTTCAGTGGTCACATAATTCAGCTAGAAAGCTCCATCAGGATTTCAGACGAATGGTGAGAGATGGTAAATGCTCTGTGATAATAACCACCTCCTCATTCCTTCTCCACAACCTGTTTTCCATGAATTCTCTTGTTTCTCTCTGCTAGCTTCCAAAGACAGTATGCCAGAGTGCCCCAAGCAGGCAGTACTGCAGAAAACAACTACACTGAGCGGAGCCACCAGGCACCACTCAAAGAATGAGGAGTGGTGAGAGAGGAACTTCTTCAAACAGTGGAGGGGATCAAAGGCCTGATAGTGTACAGCGGAGGAGGCTCTAAGCTTACTTTTCAGGGAAAGAGATATATGAACTACTAGGGAAAATATTCAGATTGTAGACAGTGGAAAACTTACGTTTTGCGTGTATGAAATTATGACTTCTTATTCATTTCTTTTTAGTGACTTGTCTTCTTTCTTCAAGAGCTGACAATGCCCTCAGTAAAGCCCTTAAAAAAGTAGTAATCCACAGGAAGAGGCCTGGAGATGTTTCCAGTGCCTTGATCCTTTTATTTCATTTCAGCTTGCATTATTTGCTATTTTTACATATGGCTGTTTCAACATGTGCTGCTAAATTTTACAACCTTGTTGGTCATTGTCAACCTTTTTATTCTAAATGAGTAAATTCTGACCTACTGACCTGAATATCCAGCCACAGCAAGCTTGCTTGAAAACTGCCAGTCTGGTATGACCACAGCTCATTAGAAGACTGCCATATTCATGTTTTCTCCCTCACTTTGTCAGTAAGAGAATAACACAGCCCAGTTCATTAAATAAATATGAATAAAAAGATCAACTCCTTGTATCTTCATCTAAGGCTTACATTATTTTACATGGTTCACATCCAGTAAATTACAAGTTAAATTCTGAATACAGCAAATGCAAAAATAGCAGCTGTTTTCATACTGTTTGCCTACAGCTGGCTGTCGGAGGAACCCAAATAATGGCCATGGGGTGAAACCTGAGTTAGAGAATACAAATAATTGCAAACCCCAGATCCTAAGTTCAAAGCTGAAGTCCACTTTGGACAGCTGTCCTTGCAGGACTGGGAATATCTTTAGAATGAAAAAAAAAAAAAGTTAATTATTTTCAGTACTTAAGGATACTGGTAATAGTTATCAGTATCAGTTTGCCACAGACTCAGTGGCAAGGGGTTTTCCTTCTATTTTCTTTTTTAGACTAGCTCTCCTAGCTCTCCCATATCCTAGGGCAGGGGGTTGTATCTGTGCTTAAGGATTTCTGCATAAAACTAAGAGGTGAACACTATTTGTTCAGTGAGTCAATCATTATGTAACAAGTTCATACACTTTTGCTAGCTTCCACATTCTTGCTTTAGTTCAGTTACAGCATTACCCTATGCATTTTCACCTCATTGTACAATCAAGGACATTGCATGGAAGATCTGTGCATGGGATTGGTATGGTTATATTAAAAAAGTACTTAATTCAACATTGACAACTTCACCACATGAGGTCAAGAAGTGCTGACATAATATCCCCACAGGGCTTTTGGAAATAAAAAAGGCGAAGACAAGAGAATGGAAACAGTATGTAAAACAGATAGACTGAACAAAAAGAACAAGAGACTGTTTTGTAGGAGTGATTTCCAGGGTTCGAACAATTAATGCACATCTAACTAAAATCCAATTGTTCTCATCCGTGATCTTTAAAGCATTTCTGCTTCTCACAAAAAGTTACACAGAATATTTTTGTTTTCTGTTTTATAATCCATTAAATCAAAAACATATGAATGAGGTTTATGCAATGACATATGGAAGTCATTAATGCAGCTTTAGTTCTCAACTAAGTACCCAATCCTGTACTCCTTAAGTAAGAAAAACTCTTACTGAAGTCACTGTGAGTTTTTCTTGCATAAAAGAAAAAAAAACCTGAGTACTAAATGTAATGATCTGTAGGCTACTAAAATTGCCCAGTGACCCCTATGTCAGTCCCTTTTAATAACAGACACTCTTTTTTGCAGGATATAAATTCTTGCTATACAGTGAGTGATTGTTTTCTGTTCAATCGGGGACCAATTTGGCTTCCACAAAGTCAAATGCAAAATTCTCACTGACCTCTATAGGAAGCAGGATTAAGACCTTTACATAGTTCCATTATAAGAAATTTTCTGTCTCGACAGGCTGTCACGTTCTCGGTTAGCTGTAGATAAGAGTGGGCTGCTGTATCAGTGTCAGTCACACATTTCTTGACAAAGAGAGTGCAGGAAAGCTTACCTGAACATTGCAAGATGAAAATTGCAAAAATCAGAGACTCTCAAGCCCCTATATATTGTCTACAGGAAGGCTTCTATTAGCCTTTTAAGGAGATAAGCAAACAATAATAATCAGACACTTTTTTTTTTTCAACTAACAAATGCTTCAAAGTACTATTCATCTTGATCTTAACTCAAGCTCATGGAAATCAATGGCAAAAGAAACCACTCACAACAGTAACTGAGAGTGGATTCAGAAATATTTTTGCCTTTGTGAAGTAAAACATGTACATAAGAAATTTTATTATCATTCTCAAATAAAGATAGAAATGTTATGTGAAGTCTCAGAATTCAAGTATTCCGTATCAAATTCCGCTCACAGACTGATCTTTTATATTTGCAGATTATTCTTCAATAATAGGTCACCTTGCTTATTTCTCCTAGCCAATAGATCTTTGACACTGGAAATTAAAGATAGAAACTGAAGCCTGGAAATAATTTTCAGTAAAAAAGGATTAAAGAGAAATACGAGATATCCTGACCTTCGTGTATTCCCTGCTCAGCTGAACTGCATCTATGTATTTGTGACTTAACACTGTGTATTTGTAAAAATATATGTGCAAAACACAAATTTATAGAGACTTACATGGTCTCTATAGTCTGTTAGAGTATTTAAACGTGTTTATTTTAAAAGATAAAATCTGTGCTTAGAAATTGGGAAGGAGAATTTAGATAACGCTGTATTGCAGTACAATGATTACTTGTTTCAGTATTTTTCTTGGAACTGACTGACAATTCAAATCTCTGTGCATTCATTATCAGCTTTCTAGTACTTCAGAAATTCATTGCAAGATTTGATAGAAAGCAAGAGAGAGAAAAAAAAAGAGAGAGGCAGAAAAATGAAGGGGGGCAGAGAAGAGACGGAGAGGGGGAATGAGGAGGAGAAAGAGGAGAGGAGAGGAGAGGAGAGGAGAGGAGAGGAGAGGAGAGGAGAGGAGAGGAGAGGAGAGGAGAGGAGAGGAGAGGAGAGGAGAGGAGAGGAGAGGAGAGGAGAGGAGAGGAGAGGAGAGGAGAGGAGAGGAGAGGAGAGGAGAGGAGAGGAGAGGAGAGGAGAGGAGAGGAGAGGAGAGGAGAGGAGAGGAGAGGAGAGGCACAATGAACTGCCATGTAAGTATCTTTTATGAAGCATAACAGCAACTTAGGAAGTAACACACTGCTATTATTATAAGTGGATTGTAATGAACCATCACAAAGGTTGAAATAAACTCACTTATTTCAACTTACTTAAAGGAAAGTGATTTTGTAGGTTACTTCATAATATACTGATTAGATTCTTAGGAAATTCAATGCTGAATTTCAGAATTTCACGGAGAATTAGATTTCCTGTATTCACTAGTAGAACATAATTAGACCAATTCCAAAGTTCATTTCCTTTGAAATTTTATTATACTGTATTCCTCATAGTCGTTTGTCCCACAAATCATTCAATACATTGTTCTTCTCTGATTTGTCCTTTTTGTGAAAATCACGTTCTCTCTAGGCAGTATTTTGTAGGGTTCTCCTCTGAATGAATCAGTACTCCTAAAGGGCCATAAGTGGCTTGTCTTCTCTTCCTTGCCCCCCTCAAATATCTCTCTGTGTGAAGGCAAGTGAAATCTCTCTGTGAAAAGGCAAGACTACTAAGCAGGAATCCTCAGAAATTTTTGTGTTTAGTCTTACTGAAGGCAGTTCTTGACAGTGATATTTCTAGTTCAGGTTGCCTGGTCTAATCTCCAAGCTCACAGTACAGTTATTACCTACAGAAACATTTTCCTCATACTGAGTTAAATAGTTCTAGTTTAGAATATTCTGATAGTA
Source organism: Numenius arquata (assembly GCF_964106895.1). Lineage (NCBI taxonomy): Eukaryota > Metazoa > Chordata > Aves > Charadriiformes > Scolopacidae > Numenius > Numenius arquata. Next base: position 56,647,842 of record NC_133616.1, on the reverse strand, counting down.
GGGCAGGGAAAAATGAAAGTAGTTTTTTTCAGATCAAACAATGCTGAACAATAAGCACCTTTCATGGAAGAGAAACAGTCTGGTTTATGATATTAACCTCCAAATATGTGTGAAGGCCACACATAATCCATGAAGTAAATGATTAATCAAATGAAATTCTTTATATTTTTCTCAACAGAAAAGGAAGAAGAAAGCTAATTTTGATTTTGTTTCCACTTTTACCTTCATCCAGCTTTAACAAGTTTAGCTACATACTGACACACAATTCAAAATTAAAGTGCCAATTAGCATTAAGACAGAAAATATTTCTGGTCACTTTGACAAAGCCACAAAATCTTTTAGTATTCTAGAGTCAGATTTTAACATAATTCTATGCTGTTGTGATTACATATTTACTTAGATGTGAACTACACAGAAATCACTGGATGGGAAAAGGCCAACTAAAACAATTTTCTTTCAACCTTTCCAAGTTAAATCAAAGGAATTGTTCAGGCGACAAAGAGCTCTTTACTTTAGCAACCAATGCTTAACTACCTTAGGGACTACTGACTAAGATTCCTGTTTCCTGGTAGGGTTCTTGTAGATTTTGGATAGAAGTTTCTGAAGGGTGAGGAGGATGGTCAGTAATTTCCATGTGGCTTTTTTAGAGATGTGGGCATTAAATGTCTGTGGCTCCTGTCCTCTTTTCACTGTAATGAAAGGAAACTTTTTTTTTTTTCAGGAATACAACTAATCATTAAATTAGTTGTCAATTAACTTCAATTAACTTACTATTAATGATACGTCAGTGGTATCTAAGAGATAACATCTTATCTGCAACTAAAGTGGTAGAAAAAAAAATGTTTCTGACACACTGTGGAAATTATAGAGCTAATATTTCCTCTATTTCAACTTTACTAGGTGGTGAGAAACAGGAGGGGGTATCCTCTACCAGTGGATAAAATTGCAAAGCCTCAGCTGATTGCATTGGTGCCAGAATTTTACCCAAGAAGTTCGATCAGAGGGACAAGGATTGCTGGATGTATAGACTCCTTGTAACATTTCATAAGAAAATGCTATTGGACAAAGTTTACTTTTACTTTACTTAAGGTTTGCTAATACATTGGAACACTACCCTATGTTGAATGTGAATACAAGGTATAAAAAAATACTATTTTCACTCAGTTACTTTGTTTACTTCATACATTTAAAACCACTTCATGAAAAGTGGGTAAGTATAAACATTGAAAGAGACGGTCTGGAGATCTCAGAATGTTGTAGCTTAGGAAAAGAAGTAGACTGGCTGATTAAAAAAGTGTGAGGTTTGTTACACGAGAAGTTCCCTTGTACGTCTAAAAGTGCTGCAGATGAACATTATCACCGCTTTCTGGAAAAAAAATTTAAGTCCCATGACTGTTACCCAGATGTAGCTGGAGAATCCCTGTCTGACACAACTAGAAGTCAAAACACCTCAGTGGGAGCTGGCCCACTGTTCAAGTCTATTTATCTTTATATTTATATACATGTATACATATAAAAATATATGCATATGGTGTGTATATATTTATATAAATATACATGTATATATGTACATGTCTGTGTGTGCGCATGCTCCCAGAAGCCCTAAGAAATTAAATTCTCTTTTCAATAATTCATCTCTTTTTCTTGCATTTCCAGGACAAAGTCTCCAATAGCATAACTGTTTTGTGTTCTTTTAGAGGCTTGAGTACTGAGATAGGGTTTTCCTCTGTGCATTTAAGTAAAGGATTAAGACAATTTACTACCCTGAAAGTGAATAAAGATCATCATATCCCATGCATCATCTCACTATTTCTAATTTTTAAATTGGCTTATATCCAGTGTCTTTCCTCTGATTTCTTTTTCCAAAAAAAAAAAAAAAGCCAGAGTCACAATCACAGTGAATACTTTGTGATAGTAGCTTTTACCAGAAACATGGGAAGCATCCTATTTCTCACAATTCAGAGTTTTTAATGAGTTTTATTAGATTAAAAATTATACCAGGTGAAGGCAGATAGCATGTCCTATGTGTCAGCAAAGACACAAGGTGAGTATTCTAAGATGCAATCAGAGAGAGTCATTATATTTTATATGACACATTCTGTAGAATTACCATGGACAAGTGTCATAGGAATAGTCATATATATATACAGAACTATAAAGTATCTGTCATGACTATTGGAATGCATGACACACCCATGAAAGGATGGATTCACCCATAAACAAATGTTTCCAGTTCTCATAAAGTTAGCTGAGTGCATGCATCCAGCTCAACTAGTGGCATGTCATCATGGTAGCTTATCCCAAGAAAAATCAGTTCCTGCCTAGTCTCAGAATCACACAAAAGCTATTTAGGGACTGTAAAAAGAAATGCTCTGGCTGATAGTTGTATATGATACACAGAAGTCAAGAATTGACAGAAAAATTTAAATATTTTCAGTAAATGCAAAAATATGCTTAAACTCATTCTTCAGTATCCTAAGTACAAGCGTCTGTGCTCTACCAACGAATCTACATAGATTATGGCAGACAGTTTATGAGACATATGTTTTAAATTGCTTTCAATACTTACTGTAAATGACTGGAATTATTCTGTATGAATTAAATCTAATGTAACGCAGATGTTGGATGTGTTAAAATTAGTGTTTTAGGGACAGCAGTTTCTGAATACATTCTGTCAATGAACCTAATTCACACTCAAGAGTTTCTGCTGCTTGTCAAAAGAAATGGCATCCAATCTAACATCAGTACCCAGCAACAGATAGCTTAATATGAAGATTCATTAAAAAATTAAAATTTAACTGGTCAACATTTTCCACCTAATCAAAGTCTTATTTGAAAAGATATAATGTTTAGGCTTAAAACCTCTCATTTTTCAATGGAACTGATATAAAATATCTCATCTATCATAATTGTTTTGTTTGTTGAACTTCATCAGTTCAACATGTTCTTAGCAGCCCCCTGCCCCATAAGACGTGTAATTCAAGGTACCGTTCTTTTTTCTGAGCCCAGATACATTGACGATTTCATAGAAACGTATAACGATAGAATCATTTTGGTTGGAAGAGACCTTTAAGATCATCAAGCCCAACTGTTAACCTAGCACTGCCAAGTTACCATTAACCATGTCCCTCAGCACTACGTCTACACATCTTTTAAATACCCCCAGGGATGGCAAGTCAACCGCTTCCCTGGACAGCCTCTTCCAATGCTTTACAACCCTTTTGGTGAAGAAATTTTTCTTAATATGCAATCCTAATATCCAATCTAATCTATATCAAATCAATTTCTTCTCCTGCAGTGCAGTGCACCACTCCCTCCTGCCAAGCCTTATAACGGGCCTCATCTAAGAGGTATCATCTGCCGGATACTTGCAGAACTGAGATATGTTCCTCCATTAAACCTCAATAAAGGAGGAAAGGCAGTTCAGCAAGCCAAACAAAAATATTTGGAGATGTTACACTTTTTTATTTAAATAGGAAGTCCATCAGGAAATTTATAATCCTTTAATGAACTGAAAGCTTCTGACACTTTTTCTGGGATTAGCATTCTGAAAGTTCAATTTTTCAACTTTGATCAGCCATGGTACCTGATGAGATGTACCTATGGGTCCTGAGGGAACTGGCAAATGAAGTTGCCAAGCTGCTAGCAATCATATTTGAGAAGTTGTGGGAGTCCAGTGAGGTTCCCTCTGACTGGAAAAGGGGAAACATAACCTCCATTTTTGAAAAGGGAAAAAAGGAAGACTTGGGCAACTACAGGCTGGTCAGTGTCACCTCTATGCCCAGCAAGATCATGGAGCAGATCCTCCTAGAAACTGTGCTAAGGCACATGGAAAACAAGAAGATGCTTGGTGACAGCCAACATGGCTTCACTGAAGGCAATTCATGCCTGACAAATTTGGTGGTCTTCTACAACATTACAGCATTGGTGGATAAGGGAAGAGCAACTGACATCATCTACCTGGACTTGTGCAAAGCATTTGACACTGTCCCACATGACATCTTTGTCTCTGAATCGGAGAGACATGGATTTGACAGATGAACCACTTGTTGGATAAAGAATTGATTGGATGGTTGCACTCAAAGAGTTGCGGTCAGCAGCTTGATGTCCAAGTAGAGACGAATAGCGAGTGGTGTTCCTCAGAAGTCAGTATTAGGACTGGTGCTGTTTAGCATCTTTGTTGGCAACATGGACAGTGGGATTGAGTGCTCCCTCAACATGTTTGCTGACAACACCAAGCTGTATTCCTTAGCACAGGAAGAACCTGGACCTGTTGGAGTGGGTCCAGAGGAGGGCCACAAAAATGACTAGGGGCTGGAGCAGCTCTCCTATGAAGACAAACTCGGAGAGTTGGGATAGTTCAGCCTGGAGAAGAGGAGGCTCAGAGGAGACCTTATAGTGGCCTTCAGGTACCTGAAGAAGGCCTACAGAAAAGGTGGAGAGGGACTCTTTATCAGAGAGTGCAGTGATAGGATGAGGGAGTTTTAAACTGAAAGAGGGTAGATTTAGATTAGATTTTAGGAAGAAATTCTTTACTGTGAGGGTGGTGAGACCCTGAAACAGGTTGCCCAGAGAAGATGTGGATGCCCCATCCCTGGAAGTGTTCAAGGCCAGGCTGGATGGGGTTTTGAGCAACCTGGTCTAGTGGGAGGTGTCCCTGCCCATGGCAGGGGGTTGGAACTCGATGATCTTTAAGGTCCCTTCCAACTCTAACCATTCTATGATTCTGTGATTCTTTGCAAATATATTTAGCTGTCACATGGATGTAATAAGTTAGTGCAAAACAAATTAAACTTTTTTGACCTTTTAATGAACAAATTAAATAATTTATTAATACAAAAAATGACATTACATTTTTTTCATCTCTCAAATACTAGTAATTAATTATTGTAAAGAAAATTAATCTGTCCTGCTTTTCAGTTAATATTCTGAGCTAATTACATGGTAATGACTCTCTTACTAACACCTCCATCTTTTAAGTCTCTGCTGAAATTTGCAAGTAAGGCAGAAATAGAGTCCTGTTGCTTAGATTGGAGGCTAAATCTTTGCTAAACACACAGTATCTTCTCATAGAACATAGAACTTTATGACAGCTTTAGTGTTATGCTTACTACCTCTTATCAAGAAAATAATAAAAATTATTTCTTTGGATCATTTCTTCCAGTTTTCATAGGATTTATTTAGCTTTCCCTACATAAACAACTTCAGTTCCTACCAGCTCCAAAAACTGTGATAGCATCTCCTGCATAGGCCAATTTTTAAGTTTTAAAATTAATCACATAAGGAGTTGATCATTCCTTGTAACCTAATTGTGTTTTGCCAAGATTTCCTGGTGGGACCACTCAGATTAATCATCTACTTCTGTTTTCCAGTTCTGCCAGCCCTTCTTCCTGGCTTAAAGTGAAATTTATGATGAAAACCAAAAATGAAAATAACTCAGAATGTTAGTTTCTGTTTTTCATCAGCATGTCAAATTTGACCAGCTGTGCTTTCTACATGCCTCTGAGGACAAGACACAGAGACACAGGAACATTTGAGGTGTTGATCTCATCTGATAAGAAGGCGGCTGAAGGATGCTGGGACTCTGCAGGGAGTTTGAGATTAGAAGTCCATCACCTCTCTAGCGAGATGAAGACCCCATTTCTGCTCTGGGTCAGGTAAAATAAACCAAATTACCACTTGTATAAATTGTGTCGACTTCATCTAGATTGGTGGCCCAGCCTCATAGCTCAAAAGACCATATATTTAAGCCTTGCACCTTTGCAACACTTATAATCAAATGGGCCTGTTACTTCAGCACAGTGATCACTCTGATGAGTATTAAAAATCATGTTGCAAATTTCTTTCCCTCGTTTAAATTGCTGTTTTTGGGGAAAATGATCATTTCACCAGTGCAGAGCTGTGTGGCCTCCAGGGCTGCATTGGAGACTAAACTTTTTTGTCTCAGCACTTTGAAGACTGATAGCACTAAAGTAATTCAAAGGCAAGGGCTGTTAACCTTATTGCCTTTGAAAAAAATTATTTCTACAAGCACATAAAGGAACTTTGTAAGGGCAATTATTCTCAGACTTGAAGCAAATTGGACTGTATTTATCTGCAAATAGATGTTAAAAATTGGAGATTAACATTATGTCTATCTCATCTACTATGAAGTCACTTACTGATACTATTTCCATTTTATTAATTATACTTTTTTCTTAATGTTTACATATGCTATCTTTAATACAATCTGAGTAGAACATGTGCTTCTGTAATGCTATATGAAAGACCTAATATAACAGGAAAAAGCAAGTTATTGTGCTATATTCCTCTATTGCAAAACATATAAGCAAAGGAGAAACACTCACCTGAAACGTCCTGACAAGAACTGATACTTAAACAATGATAAGTGTTTCTTAATTTTTACAGCTGACATGATTTTGAACTCCTGGAAATAGAAGGCAAATATCAAGAAGTCCAGAACTAGTGAAAGGAGCAAGGAGGGGTACCCAACACTCTAAATAATATGCACCTTTGTCGGGTAATGTACTTCAAAAGACAACTTTTGCTCCTTAATCTTGGATATACATATGGAAATCACTCTGACAAAAATAAAAGCTGAAGATTAAGGGAAGAAGTCATCAAGATTGTCTACTGAAAGTAAGGTAGTTAATGTTTTTTTTTAATTACTGTGCCAGACCTAAGAAAATGGAAGAACACAGTATTATTAATACAGTAATATCCAGATTTGCATCTGAACTTTCTCATATCTAGAAAGAGCTTTTGTTACTTACAATACTGCTTATTCAAAGATATCAAGTTGTTTTACAAATATCAGTATTATGACCTGAAAAGCAGTTAAAGATGTGGAATTCATTTGGAAAGATGAGAAAGTGGTTTACATGGAATAATACAACAAATCATTGAAAGAACGAGGGGTAGAAGTTAACAATCCTGATTGTTAATCCTGCACTCTAGCAAGGTAATGCTGCTTTCTAATGGAAAAAAAGTCCATTACAGTTTATAACAAGTCCAATAATTATGCTTTTATACTGAAATAAATCAATTTACAGAAATAACTAAATGTCTTCATTTATAGCTGAAACAGTCTAGTTTGTAGTTTACATACAGTCATACAGTAGGTGAAGAGCTAATAGGTCATTTTCCAGACTAGAAAAGCAAATAGCATTAGTATTTTTGAAATCTATCCAAGCTCCAAGTGCTTATATAGTAGTTGGTAAACCGTAACAGCTGGCCTACTGTTGAACTGAACAGGATACCTGGTCTAGACATTTAGACACAGATGACAGAAGCCTAAATTATGCACTGCCAGTATGTATGTTGCATATTTCATACACTTAAACTGCCTAAGTAGACTTCAGTGAGCAAAAATGCCAGGACAATTCGTATCTTTTTTGAAAGAAATCTGTTTTCATAGCATTCTCGTGGTTCTAAAATTACTTTTTATAGCATTACGCTTAAAGGAGTAACCCTAAATGCCACACCAAAAAACTTTAGAGGGCAAGTTATTTTCTTTTTACGCTAGTATCTTGTGACCTCTACTAAGTCCAGACCTTCCCTCCCACAGCCCAAAACACCTGATTTTCAGGTGAGGATCTTCACTGGGATCAGGGATTCCTGAGTACAAATCTGTGTCTCGGCAGACACAGAGAGGGGAAAGAGCAGCTTGGGATGCCTTTCCTCCCAGGAAACTTCACTCATGGGACATAGTGTATTAAGACACTCTTTCAGTTAGTTTGATGATACTGAATATTTTATCAGGTGTTTAATACAAATAATAGCTGAGTAAAGAGTTCACAATGGAGGTTGTTTAGGGCATTCATTCATGACAGGATGTCTAAAATTGATCTAGTGGACATTGAATTAGGCAGAAAACAGCCTATTTAAAAACATCCTATAGCCTGATGATCAGAACACTTTTCCTGAGAATATATGACAAGACTTATTTGCTACCTAAAAGAGAGGGAAAGATATGAATGCTGTCCTCCATGCACTCAGTCAACCATTAGATAAAACAGTGGGGATGACGCCATTATTCATAATCTGAATAATGGCTGAATAATGTCTATTAAATTTACACCAAAATGGAAGAAACAGTAAGCATACTAGAGGACAATACCTGAAAACATATTTACAAATTTGGACTCATGGTCTGAAAGGTCCTAATTGGTTACATGAGTCCATCACCCTTGTAACTCATAGTTTCTTATAGCTAGTGCAGTTTCCTCTGTTTCGATACAGATGTATATATATTTATTTGTATAGATTTGTGTGTATATATAAATGTACACAAATATTAATATGTGTATGTATGCATATATGTATGTGTGTGTAAATACTTATTTATATGCATATGTGTGTGTATCTGTGTTTATATAATTACGTATCAGCAGAGACAAGTGATTGATTTGAAAACAGAGATGTCATGGACAAGGTCCCCAAAAGAGAAAAAGCAATTCTTCAATGCCATGTGATCTTCTAAACAGGAGCTGAATCAACCCTTTAGAAAATTTTGGTCAACCCTGCAAAGTTCATTAATGGAATTACTAGCAATGTCTCATTGAAGGGGGAGAGGTTATGATAGATATAGTAGGCATTTGACCTCTCTGCTGAGCAGATCATTACTATCAAGTAAGATTAAGAGTGGTTTCCTGTTCTAGTCCGACTTGAAGCTTAAGCACACTGGGGAAAATATCCAAGATCATATGCTGTAGGAATTGATTTACTGTTGGAAACAAAAATACACTGGAAACAGTAACATAGAGCAACCTGACTCCCCTTCCCACCAAACAAAAAGAATAGAAGGAAGCATTTGTGAACGTGTATGCATCATTTTCCTAGCCATAAACTAAATAAAAAGCATTTATAAAAGACTATATTTATATAGTTTACCAGCTACATGTCTTGATATTGATATTTCCAAATGCTTTTCCTAATTTTCATTCTAAACACAAATCCCAGCCCAGTTATCCTTGTAGGCCATACTCTTGCAACAAAGTGTGTAGCCATTCCCTAGAATTAAGCTCCATCAGAAAAAAAAAAAAAAACCAAAACCAAACCAAACACCTGGGATTAAAACAAAATATTACTAAACCAAAATATTGCCTGTGTTCGTCAGTTCTCATTTCTAGGTTGCAGAACTTTGTTCATCATTGTTATCTATAGCTTTGTAATTATCAGTTAAATTCTTGATTAGAGAAAAGAGTGTGTGTATTTTTACAGGGCAACAATAAGCAGCAGTAGACGTGTGCAACCACAGGGAAAGCTTGCTAGATGATTGTGGCTGGTTAGCCCTTCATGCTACAGTCACTGCAAGTAATCTAACCAGGAAAGTGGAGAGGTTATCCAGAATGGCAGAGTTATTGAATAAAGTTCTGCCAATTTACACATTTAAGTGATATTTAGATGGTGACACTAGCAAAGGGAAGTGAAGTAACAGGTTGTGATAGCACAGAGCTTGAGGGACAGTGTGGGCGGTTAATGGAGAGGAGACTGATCCTTTTCCAAAATTCTCAGTTTATACTCTGAAAAATAAATAAGCAACTTGTGAGATTAATTTTAAATGTGTTTCTACTGCTTCAGTTTCCCTCAATAATTTGTAGTGCCCAAAATTATGAAATATATGAAATAATTTTTCATAGCTGATTCATCCAGAATCCAGTCCTATAAAAGCAAAATGACATGCACAGACTGACTGCACCATCTGAAAAGCTCCTTAGGCTGCCTGTGAACATGACATCCCTTCCTTAAACAAGTCCAGGTGCTACATCACAGCCACAAGGCCCTTGATTATTCACAGCATATTTTTAGGACTATGCTAATAATCGGTGTCTGGTGAGAAGGCTGGTCAGTTGGACAAATGCTGAGATTTCTTCGTTTTACTCTATGTCCTTGGATTCTTTTCCCATGTATCAGTACAATAAGCAGGTCATGTTATCTTCCTTGCTTCTTAGCATCTCAATATCCCTTTCACCCAGGAGGGTAATAATTTCTTACATAAATGAAAATTATTACAAAAAAAATATGGAAGAGTATTTTTCAATGTTCAAAAACACAAGTGAGGCCTAACTTTTACCTTAGTAAGACAGTTATCATATGGACTAAACGGTTTAGCAATACCTGGCATGCCTACTGCATAAAAGTTCACACAGCCTTTCAAAAGGAAGAAGCTATGGCAGGAAATTAAACAAAAACCTGAAATAAGATGGCCTTATTATGCTCAATAGGGAATGTCAGTATGGCATTACTAATATTTTTTTAGTCACTGTAGAACAGGCTACCAAGAGGAATGCTCACAGTGGGGGCTACTGATAGGTAAAAAATGTAGGGAGGGATTAAGTATTTTCACAGAAGGATAGAAATATTGTGAATTAGCCAAGTGCTTAGGAACTCAGCTGTTGCAGATGTCTGTCCTTCTGGAAGATGATTTCTCAACACTACCTTTAAGTACAAGAGTGTTCTGCTTGACTGAAAAGAGAGAGCTTGGAGTTGCTTACTGGCTGGTAGTGTAACATTTATGAATATGCATGAGGCACAACTAAAACAGATAATAAACCATCATATCCAAGTGCTGTATATTTTTAATCATTACTATGATTCTTTTTGCAAAGTGAATACAAAAAAGACATATTAAAAGTGTAATACATGACTCATTAAATATGTTATATTGGCAAGGTAAAGACTTTCATAAAACAAGTATTGATATGAAAGAGGTCTATAAATTATGAAAGCAAATGAAAGACCCCCTGTCAAAGTCTACTTATCATTCCAGAAATTTACAACCTGAAAAAAGCCCCAGATGCTCAAAACTTTCAAGTAACAAACAAGAGAAATCCTACCCAAAGACTGGATTAAGACTTATTAAGAATACAGTCCCTAAAAATTTAAGTTGTGTTTCTTTGTGCACTGGTATGGAAAATCTGATGAGATGCATTGAGAAATTAACAGGGAACAAGTGCAATTCATCACACAGTGGGATAACATTACTGTTACCTTTTTCGTCAGCAATTCAGACAATGAGACTACACTTCCTTATGAAGAAATGAATTTGATTTCCACATAAAAGAGCAAACTTCTGATATGTGCAATGAAGCCAGTGTACAGAAGCAATATTTGAGGTCCACACTCAATTTTATTTAAAGTCAAAAGGAGTCTTTCCCCCTATTGAAGGTTAGATCTTCAGTGGACCATGAACAAGCAAACAGAGGAGTTGAGAAGTGGAAAAATCACAAAACAGTGATTAATTTTACAATAATTAACATTTCTAGTTTGTACTCAACCTATCCTTTAAAAACCACTTATATGTCTTACCTACCCACCGTAGGCTTGTTCAACCTTCTTTGTGCTGCAAGTCATAGGTTTGCTCATGTGGCTGAGAGCCATGTAACACAGTTATAAAATACAGTACATGACTCAGATAATTCTCCATGATAAGTAGGAGAAGGTCAGTTTAAGCACACCCTGGCTAACCTTAAACGACACCATGTCCCAGGGGAAAGCGGTCTTAAGGGAGAAACATTTTTGCAGCCCACCCCTTTCTTTAGTAGCCTCTTTGCAGCCCCACGCATATGAGATCTCTAGGCTTTGTCTCTCTCCCAAGCCTCTCTCTGATCTAGGACTGTGGATGGAGTTGATAATATTTATAAATAATAAACATTATTTATTTTCTGAAACTAATATGTAGCAGGAGGTCAGAAATTCTAACAAGCACCAGAATATCTGAAACAATGGGGTCACAGCCCAAGTTCTCCCATTCATGCTAACTTGGCAACCTTTACTGTAGAGAATATCAGTGTGAAAAATTTGCAGCAAACACAGGGAAAAGAAAGTGAACAGCAGACTGTCACAAGGTACCCCAGTTCTCAATACAAATCTATATAGGCAGCTGCAGGGAGATGTGAGCTCAGTTCCTCTAGTGCAAGCTGGCCCAAAGAAGTCAGATCTGGTCTGGAAGCTGTACAATTGTGGTGATCAACCCACTTAGCTTCAGATACAATGTGCTGACACATCTCTGTAACTTCTAGTCAACTGCTGAATTGCACCCAGTTACTGAGGAGAACCACCAAACCTTTTCTAGTATACTTGCCACTGAATGCTTAACAAGTTAACAGGGCTAACACATTGTAATTCATTAATGACTTACTTCAGCAGCTGCCTACACTCACAATTTTAAGGACACCTTGTGAAATTTTATGTGCAGCCAAATATTTAACTAAATTCTACACTAATTAATAGGTCATTTTTTTTTCTACTTTCAAATACTGTAATTATCTATTTTTCATACTGTTAATAGATGTAAGACAGTAAATTATGGTTTACTAGTACTACTAGTACTAGTAGTACTACTAGTACTAGTACTACTAGTAGTAGTACTACAATCAAATTCATGCAAGAAAGAGAAAATGTTATTGACAACGTCTAGGGAGTTCCTTGGTTAAAAGATCAATTGATTACAAAACTTTCATCGGAGAGAAATATATAGTAAAACAACTTGGATAAAATAATTTCCATAAATTACTAGCAGTAAATGGAAGAGAGGAAGTTGAGTTCCCAAAAATGTGGTTGACCCTGCCAACAGGAATGGCTCTTGGCAGTTGTATCAGGTTTATACATTGCAACTACCTCTGGAGTACCAAGAAGGACACAAGATCTCTGTTTCCTAAAAGGTGTAGCATGTTACGGCACTGAGAGAAGCTATACATCCCTGGCTGGGAATTGCAATATGCTGCTATACCAGCATAGATTTCTGACAGTTATGATGCTAAATGCAGATTATAAGTGCATTCTGTTCTGGAATATTTAAAGAATCATCCTAAAATCATATGATGAATTCATTTTAATGCCAGAATAACTGCAGTTAGTTTATGATGAAATATTCTGGATGCAATGTCTGTACAGGACAGCTGTATCAATTTAGCTGAAGCAGAATCTATTTGTATAAATAAATGAACACATTTTGTCATCCAGATAGAACTTATTAACTGACAAATGAAGTCTCTAGGAACATCAGAGTAGACAAAATTACCTCAACTAAATTAATTGTTTCACAACCCTTTTATTTGCCTGCTGATCATTTGCACTAGTTTACCAGGACTGTATTTAGATAGTATTACGTTACAACTAAGTCATTCTCTGTTTCTAACTTGTGACTCAGACCTATGGTTTTATTCTCACATCTCAGTGTTTACCTCCTTTTTAATTTTTTTTCTCCCAGTAAAATTAGAGAGGGTACAGACTACAAAAATAAGTTACTGTTTTGCAGTATTCAGTAAGCTGTTTTCTATTTCTGTTATAATTATATCCTCTCTATTATATCATGCTTGTCTTTCCCATTGTGTGAGATTTTCAGTTGCCCCAAATCCTGATATGATCACAAAGTTGAACATCGTGGAATGCCTAGCGTATTTTGTTGCCAGAGCCTTCTTGCTAATATTTACATGAATGTGGACAGTCGTTGAAAGGGTCTTAAATATAATTTGAACATATTAACCTTAACTTCTTAAAACTGAGGTCTGGAGAGATATACTTCGTTTGCTCTGCTTACCAGCTGGGAAACTTTGTGGTTATGTGGATCTGTAATTTCAACATAATTATGTTGTTCTTAGTGACTGCCTAGTATGGATCAAAATTTCTTATTCAAAGGCAACTACCTTGCTACAGTGTTGGTATCACACTTGCACTTGTGCTCATTTTCATTGACAGGCATAAGCTTTAGGCTTTTTTTCAGAAATGAACTAGCCATTAACAGAAACTGCATGTATCATGCCCCTGAACTATTTTACTAACACAAAAGTTCTCCTGTTAAAATAAAATTTTGTTTATGCTACAACAACCGGAGTTCTCCTATTGTATGGAATTATTTATCTTAGGTAACAAGAGTAACTACGAAAAGATGATGGCATGGAGTGCATTTTTTCCATTCACTTCAACAGGAACTACAATAGAGGACACCAATAGAGGACACCAATAGAGGACTACAATAGAGGACACCAAACAAAATAAAAGGATGAAGCTGAAATGTACTAGAATTGAAGCAGATATGAAAAAAACACCCAACCGTCTGACATGAACTCTTTCAAACCACTTCTACATTTTGCAGATGCAGAGGAAACTGTAGTCAAATGAGGACTACAGTGAAGATGAACCATTAGGTTAATAATTCACCTCCTTAAAAAATAAAAAAAGCCCTATTAGTCTCATTTTACCATTACCCTGCATGTGAAATAATCTTTGAAAAATCTTAAAGGAGTCAAGTAAATGTCAATCCATCATCAATAAAGGTGGAAGAACCTGGCCATGAAGGTAAACTTGCAGACGCATTGACTGTGTGGTCTGTACTCTCTGAAATATTTTCTCTGTCTATGTATTAATAACTTTCATGATTTATATACCAGTTCTTGAAATCTTAAGCACTACTACCACCTGCTGGCTCATTTACACTTGAATCTCCCAGCTCATCAACAAAGTAAAAAAGGGGAAAGGAGGAAAAGCATACTCTAAAATTATTTTTTAAAATAATTTAACTTTGCTATTCCCTCCACATATTCTAATTCAGGTCTTTCTATTGCCATAGAGGAACAATCTTAGTGTCATGAGATGAAGAATTCTTTTTTTTCTGAATAATTCACAGTAGGAGTTACTGATAGTAAGAAAGAGTGGCCTTTGGTATTACTTTCCTCTGTTTCCATTTTTGTTTCCTATAGTACCTCTTGTAACTAGGTCACTGTTGTCTGCTGTGTAGAATCTTCCATGTTGAAAGAGGGAAATATACCAGTGCTCCATGTAACTGTTTTAGCAGCCGAGTTGGTGTTGAATTCACTTTTATGGTGTCTGTGGTTCAGAAAAGAAAAGAAAAAAAAGTTTCTTGGAAAGTTGTATTAAGCAGCAGCAATAATTTTGCTGTGTTAAAAAGTTACATATACAGTAGGTGCCATGACAACTGAAGCTTGCAGGGTTATGGCAGGAAAAGTTCATATTCCTTAATGTTAATTAAAACTACTGCTATTCAATTCTATGTTTAGAAACTGATTTCGTCTACCCTGGCAATTAATATTTCATTCATAAAGGAAAACACTACCATCGCTGAGAAGGATACTGTTTCACTAGAAAATGAGAGGATACTCTTCCTAAAAAGATTTCTAACAAAGTTGTGGCATTGACCAGTTCCCTTAAATAACAACACAAAAGCAACAGAAGTCCCTGTTAAACTATCTGCTTGGAAAAAAATCAGCCAGTAGTGTCTGGCAGTGAAATCCATAGGCAAAGGAACAGCGATGAGTCTAAGCCAAGGCTGTTTGGATGAAGATCTTCTTCACATTTCCTCCATTTTCAAACTGAGGATTATGATCCAACCCAGATTTCAGGTTCAGATCAAGATGTCTCTAAAGTTCAGGTGCTCTTTGCTGATTCTAACCATCTCTAAATGGGGTAGTTGGTCAAAAACTTGGAAAATTATGACCAAGAATGATGTATGTTTGCCTTGCTCATCACTGAAGAATTGGATTGCTGCATATAGTAATTCATCTGTAACATTAATTCTTCTGTAACTTTTTCTGGGATTCTGTAAAAACTTCTTAACTTTCTTATTTTCATCAGATAGAAATGAGATGCTTACAGAGACGTTAGCCTAGTTCTAAAGTAGAGTTACCAGGAAAGGACAGATTTTGAGCTCTTATTCTCTATGTATTGTAATCCTAGAGTTTGGGATGAAAAAAAAATCTATGTGCTAAATCCTAATTTGTTTAGCGCTTATGTAAGATATTAGTGAAAATTCACTGATTAGTACTAGCCTAGTCTTGCTGTGGTGTAACAAGAACAGAATTTGAGCTTTCAATTTCAGATCAGATTTAAAGAGGAAAATTGTGTCATTACACTCTTTCTAAATTTATGATCTCATTAAAAAAGCCCAGACCTGAGCTTAAAGACAAAGATGCATTCAAACTTTACACGTTCAAACCATTTAAGTACATGTTTTATTTTTCCTCTTTACCTCTTAGTTTTGGTGAGAAGAGAAAGTATCAGCCAACCAAAAAGAAAAGGTAAAAAAATTTATTGCTCTGATCCTTCCAATTAGGGTAAAACCAAGATGAACTAACAACCTCATAGAAATGCCTCACTACATTTGCAAGATTTCTAGACCATTTTGTAGACTAGGGAGCTTTTACCAATCATCCATTGTTTTATGTTTATCTTAACAGAACTCCCAGATTTTTGTTAGTTGGTGTTAGTTTGTTGCCATGACACTTGGTTAGCTTCTGAAATTGCACACATTCATCCTACATTCCCTAAAAGCAGCAAGTCTTTTTCAGGATGAAGTATCAAAAGTTACTTTAGCCATTGAATATTCCTGGTTAACCAATTTGAAGAGTATATTAATTAAAACAGAGCATTAATTAGATGCAAGAAAAGAGGAATAATGTGGGGTCACATGAGGTGTAAGTTCTACTATAGAACATGTTAAGGATAACATTGTCAGCATTGACTTGTTTCTACTTCTGTTGATCTCGGAGGGGCCAAAGAAAGGCCAGTGATAAGTGCTTTAGAAAATCCTACCCTAAGGGTTTAAATCCACTTTTAACATAGTAACTAGGCCTTTTGTTTTCTCTTTCATCAATGCTAGTTCCAAAACAATGGGATCAAGAAACAAGTCAGGGTATGCAGTTACCATGTTAAAAATATTTTTGTTACCATTTTATGCTTTGTGGCTTTTTTTTCATCTGGCAGTGGCTGAATCTAAAACTGGGAAGTTTCCTGCCTTACATCCACACATCTGTATCACTGAGGGATCCGGCAACATGTGGGCTACATGGAAACACAAATCACTCTATTGTTTTGTGTGCTGAACAGAACACACTCTGAGAGGGGAACCCTTAAAACTTCGGAAGTGGTTGTTTCACTGAATCTGTTGTTGCAACTTAATTCCTGGGGTTGCTACTACGCATACTAACTAACCAACCGTTTCTCAGCTGAGCCTGGTTAGTGTGGCTTTCTTATTTTGTAAGTGGGGGGAAAAAAGCAACAACCCAAGATTTTAAAAGAGTTGTATTGTTTAGATTTTTTTATCAAAAGAGATTTTAGAAATCAGCTTGGCATATAAATGGTGTTATTTTATTTATAACAACATCTCAACACCTGATTCATTTCTTTATATAAATCTCTCTTTGGCACAATTTACACATATCTGAAAACCACCACGTAATTTGGCACAATGCGATACAGTTGGCAGCCTCTGCTCAGGAGAGGTCCAGGACTGGAACCAAGAGGGATACCACAAGCCAGCACTGAGGTGCATTAAAAGAGTTACATGGGGAGGATTTCACAGTGGTTGCCCACACGATGTCTGATCCAAGTCATTGCTGTTAATTTCTCACTTTCAGGAGCATTGAAATCATGCAGAAAAAAAATACATGTGTGTATCTAAGACTTTCTCACTCCACTCAGTGGTCTTTTGCCCCTCCCTCCCCCAAGCACACTTAAGAATTAGAATTTTCCATTTCCTAGAAGGCATTTTCACAATTGTAACCTCCAGAATATACAACTGTAAAAGTATTTTTGTATCCAAGTAGTCAATACTAGCACTTAACAGATTCAGGCATTTTACATTTTCCCTGGACATTCATCAAAGCCTATCTGAATAAATTGTTATCTCACAGTCATTGCTGAAGTTATGTCCAGCAAAAGTTTGGAAGGTGTAAAACAAATTCCATTTCAGCTGGGAAAACGAAAAAAATATTTTTTTTAAAAAAAAAAAAAAGGTAAAAGAACAACCAGAACCGAACCCAACCATTTAAATTTTACAAATGATCACAAGTTCTGCTGAACAACTTCATTTTCCATTTGAGGAAAATATATTGCTCTGGTCCAGTTGGTTGGCCCTAACTTGCTTATTCCAGGAAAGTGCAAAAAAGCGAGGGTAGGGGCGGAACAATTCCAATGCCAGTGTCGCAGCACCGCCTGCTGTCAGTGTGGGGTTGTGCAGGCGTGAGGGTCGACTCCTACAGAAAGTAGCACTGCCAGTGTGAGAGAAGTATTTTTATTCTCCAAACGGCATACCAAATTTGCTGTAGTTCGGTTCTCCAGAAAATGTTGCTCAACTATTTTACAATAATCAGAGGCAAAAAAAGATAGATAATATTCCAGGTATTATTTAATATTAATTCATTTTATATTTGTTTGTTGATATTTATTAAAGTATTCTGTAATATTCAAAATAGCAGGAAATAAACTCCTTATAGGTACATTGTAAGTTGTTTATTCTTACCTATTACAATTGTTTATTTAATGTGACTCCTGAATCTTCATTTGGATACTGTGGCCAATGGCAGCATTACAGAGAGTTTTAAGACCTTTTGTAAGAGAGGATTTTGAGAAGTGTGCGTGAAGGACAAGGAAATAAACCCCTTCTGTCAGCAGTTCAGTGGAGGCTCGGCCGCTCCCAACAGCAGCAGTGGGGGCTGGAGCCTTCCTGAAACGTTGTCAGCCCTGTCACATACCAGGGCATACTTGGCACATACTGTGCAAATCCTGTCCCAGGACAGCTGTGTTGCTGATCATAAGAGTTGAGCATCCTCCTCAAATGCTCTGGTATGTGGTTTGATTTCAATCATGTGTCATTTGCATTTCCAGTTGTATTGGCCACACTCAAAGGGTTGTGGTCAACGGCTCAATGTCCAAGTGGCAGCCAGTGATGAGCCGTGTTCCTCAGGGGTCGGTACTTGGACCAGTGCTATTTAATATCTTTGTCGGAGACGTGGACAGTGGCATAGAGTGCACCCTCAGCAAGTTTGCCAATAACACCAAGCTCAGTGGCGCGGTTGACATGCTGGAGGGAAGGGATGCCATCCAGAGGGATCTGGACAGGCTTCAGAGGTGGGCTCGTGCAAATTGCATGAAGTTTAACAAAACCAAGTGCAGGATCCTGCACCTGGGAAGTGGCAATCCCAGGCACAAATACAGGTTGGGCGGAGAATGGCTAGAGAGCAGCCCTGAGGAGAAGGACTTGGGAGTGCTTGTGGATGAGAAGCTCAACATGAGCCGGCAGTGCGCACTGGCAGCCCAGAAAGCCAACCGGATCCTGGGCTGGATCAAGAGAAGTGTGGCCAGCAGGTCAAGGGAGGTGATTCTACCCCTCTACTCTGTGCTCGTGAGACCCCACCTGGAATACTGTGTCCAGCTTTGGAGTCCTCAACACAGGAAGGACACGAACCTGTTGGAACGAATCCAGCAGAGGGCCACGAAGATGATCAGAGGGATGGAGCACTATGAAGCTCCTATGAAGACAGGCTGAGAGAGCTGGGGTTGTTCAGCCTGGAGAAGAGAAGGCTTCAGGGAAACCTCATAGCAGCCTTCCAATATCTGAAGGGAGCCTACGGGAGAGCCAGTGAGGGACTCTTTGTCAGGAAGTGTAGTGACAGGACAAGGGGTAATGGTTTTAAATTGGAGGCGAGATATAGATTAGATACCAGAAAGAAATTCTTTTACTGTGAGGGTGGTGAGACCCTGGAACAGGTTGCCCAGAGAAGATGTGGATGCCCCATCCCTGGAAATGTTCAAGACCAGGCTGGATGGGGCTTGGAGCAACCTGGTCTAGTGGGAGGTGTCCCTGCCTATGGCAGGGGGGGTTGCAACAAGATGATCTTTAAGGTCCCTTCCAACTCTAACGATTCCTTGATTCTATCATTCTATGAGAATTCCTCTGAAAGCCACCTGGATGAGCCTGGAAGTGTAGTATTCCCCTGGAAAAGTTGAATGAAGTGTTTATATTTGGTTTCTTTAAATTGGTACTTAAAAACAAGATGAGAGAAAGCAAAATTGTTTCAGATTACATGAAAATGAACATATTCTCTACATTATGTATACTTTAACAGTATTCTCTACTAGTACTTCAGTGGAGAGACTACTATTAGCCCACCTTAAGACATGTACAATTAGGGATCAGTATCTCTCTTGAACCTTTGGAAATACGGATTCAAGTCTCAACAGAGAAATGCAGGAAAGGAAATTCTGCCAAAGACAATGGGACTTAATAAGAAAGGCTTTGTCATTTTCTCTACTTCATGGAAATAATAAAAAAAGAATGCCAAAAAAATTGAGATGATGTGGGGGGGCTGTTTCTGGTTGACTTTCTATAGCTCTTGGGAAATGTCATGCACAGAAGAACACATCTGTCAAGATATTTCTGCTTTTCCTCCAGAAAATAAATCTTGCCCACTATAGACCTCTGTGGAGAGAATGACACAGAGTGATGAGGAAGAAAAGGCAACACAGATACCCATTCCTGCCCCTTCTGCTTATTCTTGAGAAGGTACTTGATATTCCGTGGCTTTCTGACAAGGTGGGATATCTACTCCATTGACTGCACAGTTTTTATGGGAAAAAAAAATTCTTACCTTTCTCAAGAAATCAGTATAAAATGAAAAGATGAGCTTCTTAAATGCATCTGGACAAGCTGGTTGCCTGCAATAATTAGTAAGTGGTTTCTTGTCAGTGCAGGGAATGGGAAAGCAGCTTATATTAATCCAACTCTATAATTGCACATCTTCAGGGGAACACTTTTTTCTTAAGGTATGGCAGTCTGTAAAGGAAAAAAAAATACAAAACCATGCAGCTCTTAAAAATAGGTTACAAGGCAGTTTTGAAAGATTTTTCATGTTTGCCTGGCTAGAACAGGACTGTTTGGATGAAGTATGTCAATTTGTTCATCATGTCACATCTTTACTAGCAAATCATATTCCACCCTGTTCTTCCAAACTCTAATCTTACCAGCTGCCTTTAAAGTATTTTTTTTCTCTCATACCATTTCATTTTTGACTCTTTTTATCAGCATCTACAAGCTTTCTGCCCCAACTTCCGGACTTCTCTCCAAAAATCTAGGTTTAAATATGTGTTTGTCTTACTCCATCAACATCTTCCATACTGTGGTTTTGGGTTTTTAATTCTTTTATCCTGGGCATATCCTCCACCTGCTGGAGTACTATAGAGTTGTCTTTTCAATCAAACACTTACCACAGAGCCTGTCACTGAAGGAAGACTGGTTGCATAAGTTGTTGCATAAGGCACTTTATTCAAATACCATCTTCCAGGTAATATTTTCTTCTCAGAAATTGTCCTGTTTGGGGTTTTATGGGTTCTTTAAATGCATTTTAAATACAAATTCATTATTCAGGAACCATGTGTTTAAGGGTTTTTTTGTTCAGTCCTGTATTTTCAGTAGTACGAAGAGCAAATCAATAAAGGTGGGCATCAAAATGTGTCTCTTCACAGTTCTTTTTATAGTAAAAGAAGGTTGCTTTTAGGAGAAAAAAAAAGAGCTTTACATAATACTACAGTAAAATCATGAGAAAAAGTAAGTAACCTGTGCTGTGTAAGTAAAATGACCTGAAAAAACTGTATAAACTGACAGCTTGCTGAATAAACTTAATAAATCTGTAAGGACAAGTGCCAGCTGAAGAATGGCAGAAACGCTTAATTAGATGCAATGAGTGGGCAACAAAACACAAGGTGAATGAAAGCCAGTGTCCGTAAACACATACTGATGTATACTGGAAAACCCAACCCTGACTCCACTTAAAAAAGGTAGGCTCAGAAGTGAGCATTACCACTCCTGACAAAGGACCTTGGAACTACAAATTCAGTGAAAGCATTATCCTCTGTTCAGTAAAAGAGAAAATGTTATGGTGCCACCATATAAAGCCCTGGTTTACTGCCTCTTTGAACACTATGCAGTTCTGGTTGCCTCATTCCAAGCAGAATACATTAGTGCTGAAAAAGGTTCAAGAGGCAGTTAGGGTGATCAAAGGCATGGAGCAGCTTCTCTGTGAGGAGCTCTGGAGCAGTTTAGGACACCTCAGATGGGAAAAGGGACATTTGGGGATGAGGGAATGTCACAGACGTCTACAAAAATCAAGGTCTCCTAGAGAGCATGTTTAGGGACCTGCTGTGTACCGTCCTTCCTGATACAAGAAGTGGCTGGCAGCAAATAAGACACTAAAAGGAGAGTGCAACATCACACAAGGAGAAGGTTCTTCCTGGTGCAGAAGGAAACAAGAAAAGCACTTTTTGGATGCTATAATTTATACAGGGTGAAAGGATATCTAGACAAGTGTTTGGAGGAAAATTTACTGAAGTTTTAATAAGGACAGAAAGTCACAATCACCTCAGGAAATCTATGAAGCTGAGGGAGGTTGAAGATTTGGAAAGTATGACAAATACATGCCTTGTTCTTATTCTTTTCTTTGCCTCCTAAGCATCTGTTTATGGCCACTGTTGGACATTGGCTACCTTCCTAGATAACCTGTGGTCCGTCTTTGTAGAGAATATTTTTATATGGGACAGTAGATACTACTACAAAGTCCTACCACTCCGCCATGCCTGTAGGATATATATGCAGAAGAGAGTTCAAGCTGAAGGTTTGCCTCTTCTCATAAACCAGGACATACTTACCTATCTGAGCACTTTCTCACCCCACTTAACTGCACACGAGGGCAACTGATGTGGTTTTTTTTTTGTTAAGAAATGAACACACCTTCCTGTTTTCACTTTTAAGCAAGGATATTATCTAATGCATTGGCAAGAGTGCTGCTGTCTTACATATTACAGCTGGTACATTGCATTTAGGAATACAAATTAAAAGTCTGTAAGCTTTTATAAGATGTAAAATGAAAAACTAAAACACTACAGGTTTCTAAAAAGTAACAGAAAGAAAGTGGAAAGGTTCTTAATTCAAGATTAAAAGAGAGTTTTAGAAGCTGGACTATGAGTTTCATCACCCAGTTTGGGAGGAGGTCGGGGGGGTGTATGGAAATAACATTTCTTAAACTTAGCAGAAGTAGATCATACTGAGGCATGTATTAAGATGTGAAAGCAGCTTATTTTATACTCTAATCAAGTAGATGGGTTTGCTTACATTTTTTGCAGTTTTCAATATTTAATATAATTAAACTATGTAGAAAGAGTCTTCTCATGAGGGAAAGAGAGATGTATATTCTTCTCAGGGTACTAAATCCCCAAAGCTTTGATGCCATGTATGAAGTATATGGATTAAGAAGCCTTTGTAGTCTTTTCTGGTGATTGATTCTATCTGATAAATCAGCAGAAGTGAGAGATCTTAGTAAACACTGAGAATGTAAACCTGTATACTGCCCATACATAGTCCAATAGAATAATGAAATCAGGTATTTTGTAGGTTTTCTGTTTTGAGATTTTTTGGGGGTTTTTTGTGAGGTTGGAGAGTCCAGTAGGGATTTTTTCCTCTCAACACTGCGGTAGAGGTTACAGTTACACTCTTAACTACAGTTAACTGTAGTTAACTACTCTTAACTACAATTACACTCGAAGACAGATCGTTCAACATATGGTAAGATCTTAGCTCAGTATCAAACCTTCTTTAAAAAGTAAGTAAATATTCCTCATACTAGTTTTGTACTTTGTACAACATGAAATGAAATTACTCTTATGTTCTTGCAAGCACCAGCACAGTCTCTTGCCAGTAGCTTTCACTGGCAGGCGACTTACTTTTTCTGAACAGCAGCATGCACCTTCCACTTCCCAATTTAAATGAAATTTATTGTCAGATTCTACTAGAGCACCTCTTTTTCTGACAGGTTACAATATTTATGCAGGTATTAAATTGGATCTTGGCTTACAAATGAAGAACAAATAGCTCTCTAAAGGAGACAGAAAGAAATTGAAAAGTAGCAGAACTCAAGATAAACTTCTGAAATACCCCTAAGGCCTCCCACTCCTTTAACCACATTCCTTAGCGGACCCTTGAAACCACCCTGAAAAAGTGCATTTCTTATTTCAGTGAAACATATAGCCTGTCACTGAATATTGAAGAAAACCAAAACACTTTCTAGATATATTTGTCCCAAACCAAAAGAAGTATCAAGCTATTACTGCCATAGCATGCATCAAGTTTACTAGAAATTATTAAAAAACCAAAGCCATGGGAAATTTAGTTAGCTGTGCCAATTAGCCCTTGGTAGTTACCACTAGAAAACTATTAATAATCGAAAGCAGTAATAATTGATGCTCAAATGTTTCTATGTTCTGTTATGTCGTATTAGCAAAAATATACTTCTAATTTACAGATTCTGTTCTTTAGCCATTGAAGACCATATGATTTGCATTAGTCCACCATAACACTGCCTCTTTGTCACGTGTCTTTGGCTTGTACAGATCCCCAGATCTCTCTTGCTGAAAATGTTCTGATATTTGACTTAACCTATGTCAAGAAATCATACCAGAGAAGGAGGAAGACAAAGCTCTTACTTAATGTAATGAGATACATCTGAGTGAAATAGCTTCTCACCCAATAGAAGCTCTTCAAATGCAAAATTTAAGTGCACTCAGTATCTCTAGCTAAATTTGGGGGATAATTTAAACCTCTTCAAATGTAAAAGTTAATTTTTTGCAGCAAAGTTTGCAGATAGAATTTCACCTCAAATCGCTTTTTTACCAAATCTGGTAGAGGAAGGGTTAGAACACTCCCCTTTGAGCAGCCCTCAAAGAAAACATTTCCCAGGTTTCTTCTTGCACCATTTCCCTCTTTCTCTGTTAGAATATCCTTCTCAGGCTTCTGTCTGGCCCATCTGAGTCACTGTAAAAGTATCGATAAGGCTTTTATTTCTTTTTTTTCCTAGATAACATCAAAAGAGGGATTGCTATCACAGTGTGTATGGCCTAGGACTCCTGGCAGTGATTACAAAGGAAATAGGTACTCTGGGACCTAATGCCCAAAAGTCAGTGGTGGCAGACAAGTGGCTGGCAGTACAAGATTCACTGCTGGTCAGAACTCTCCTTCAACAGAAACCAGACACATTAAAACACATTAAACAAGACACATTAAAAATTTCATGCCTTAAAGGATTTGCATTATCTGATTTTTTCCTGCATACCTTTATTATTCTCACAAGAACCCAAGCATTACCACTGTATCAGTTCAGGCACTATTCAAATGGAAAAACCTTAGTTTAGAGACCTTTGATACTTGTTCTGAAAACGTGGAAGAAGTAATCATAAAGACAGTTTTATAAGAATAGCTTGGTTTTATATGTTAGCTTTTTCTTTAGAGGGTGTCTCTGTAGGGTTGGTAAGCCATGGTACACAAGTAGAATTCTTATTTTAAATTGTTATCAAATTTTTATGGTCTCCGAAATTCAGAGAGAAATCAAAGTGCTTCACATTTTCCCAGCCTGTGTTTACCAACACACTGTAGACTGACTTCATCTTAGCAATTAATATGTTGTTTTCTACCAGTATTTCTCTGCTAGGTTAAAAGTTAAACGCTTCTCAGCTATATTTCCTTGTAACAAATTTCCCAGAGAGAACCTCAGCAATTTTCTAGTGAAGGCCAAGCACAGTGGTAACAAAAAGTAATTTTTTTCTGACCTTTTTTTTTTTTCAACATACAATAGGAAAAAGAGTATCTTTTTTTTTTTTTTTAAAAAAAAAGTCATTGCAGAAAATCAAATTAGCACAAGATTGGAAATAGAGCTCTTAAAAAAACCCTCAAGTAAGTAAGGTTTTCTCCAACGATTAATCAAATCCTATTTCTCCAAATTAAGATGTGCTACCAGATTCTCCACCTTTTCTCAGGAGAAAAAAATATTAAAAAATTCTAGCATGACAGGGTAGAATTCAAGGACTGGTCTTCTCTATGTGTAATCACTAGGTGAATGTGGATCCACTAGTCCTTAATCATAGAATATCAGAAAAAGTATTACATCAAAACCACTTGCGTTTTGACTAGCGTGCCTCACATCAGAGCTCTGAATCCGGCCCTTTTGGCAGGGCGAGATATCAAGATGCCTGAATTGAGCTTCTAATGAGAACATCCAGAAGTCACACTGGTTCATATGTAAATACAGATGCTTTCTAAGCCTGGGCTGGTTCTGCCTCTGAGGGTTAAATATAGCTTGTAAAAGCATTGTCCTCTGAATCAAAACTTAACTCTGGAGCATTGCCTGATTTAACTGGCTTGTACTTTTCTCCATCTTCTCACCTTTTCCATTTTAATGTTTTCCAGAGTACTGCATATGACTGTTTCCGAAGTAATTGCTCTACCATTCAAGTAGTTACTAATTAACCTGTGAGTGGAGTTAAAGGATTATCCTCAGACAAGACACTTTCAAGGCACTTTTGATTTTATTAACCAACTATAGTCTTCCTTTGAGTATCACAATCTAACTGCAGTTAATTAAGCAGCTCTAGCATTGTTTTTACTCTATTAAGCATGTGAAGAATAGCTTTCTGATTGTCCAGTATATCTACAGAATTCAGTGTATCACAGCAACTACTTGTTGAAGTAACTTCTATCTAATTTTCAAGCATGTAACGCCTGCTTTTTAGACGTGTGGGCAGCCTAGATTTTCTTGATGAAGAGAACATCGAGTGCTCATTAAATCTTAATGTCCAACCCTCTGTATTATAGATGCAGCATGTACAATCCTTACAATTAAAGACTGTTTCTTAAGTTGTTTATGACCACTCCATCTGAATTTGGAGACAGAACATTACTTAACATCTTGTGGAGCATCTATTAATCAATGGTTTTGAAATACCCAAGAGCACTGTCAAATACATCGATAAAAAGAAATATCATCCTTAAATTCAAGAAGTTATGGTAAGTGAGTTGTGATGATTAACTGGAGAATTAACACAGTCGTTTGGTAATGAATTCAAGTGACTGTTTGCAAAGAAATGAGCACAATAATAAAATTGTGATCATGAGCCCCCTCTCCATTATTGTATTTATCCATATTTTGTGAGGTGGTAACCCTATGGCTACTGGTCTGCTAAACTGCAACTTAAACATAAGGGCCACCTCTCCTGTATCAACTCCTCACGTGTCCTTCTCGCTAGTTGCTGAGTTTCCAGTGAAGCGTGCTGTGGAAGATGGCAATAGGGGCAACTGTGCATTCCTTGGTTTGTTTCTGCTATCCAATGCCCTTAAAAGATCATGTTTTCTTCGGGGTCAAACCCAAAGCAGACCTCATGCAGCCTGGTGCGCATCTATGTCTTCCAGCTGCTACGCATCTAACACACAAGTATCTCCCCTGTGTTTGTCCCTAGTGAAGAGAGTCAGAATGAGCTATTGTTAAAATCAGGCTATGCGGACTCACATTTTCCTTGCTGTTACATTTTCCAATTAGCTGTGCTTCTCTGAAGTCACTGTCATCCTCCGCGAGACCGCGAAAGATGCGTTAGCTCGGAGGCTGCAGACCGCAAGTGTGCACAGAGGGTGAAGCGCTGTGAAGCACTGAGCTGTACGTTGTCCCTCGACTGTCTGCTGTCCTAGTGGGACGTGTAGTGTAAAGCCACCTTAGAACAGAGCCAAGATGTCGTGAACTTGAATAGCATACGGAAAACAGAATGTGTTGGTATTTAAACAAAAAGATTTATAATAGACATTGAGGTTTTTAAAAGGTACTAAGGGCCATATCATTAAGTTGTTAAGAAATAATTATCACTCTCAAGATACTGTAATTGAAAGCTAAGCAATGCTAATAGAACTATCAATCATGCAAGTTAAGACCAAACTCCATCATGCATTTGCAGCATCAAGGTCTTTGTGCAGAAAGCTATGAAGTGAAATGAATAATCTATAAGATGTTGGCTGAAAAGCAGAATACCTGTAATTTGATTGTCTTGCTTTAATATGACTGAAGCCACACTCTGCTGAAAATGAGTGCTTTTATTGAAGACCTCAAAATGTGATTCTTTGATTTTATGATTACATCTAAGATGTATCTATTTACATCTGAAAAATTCTAAGATATATAACCCTACAAAAAGTACCCCAGAAACAGTATAATTTTAACGTCATGGGAAAGAACATTTTCAATATAATTCATTGTTACTCTTGTTGAAACACAGCTTTGTTTTCAAAGATAACATTGTTTAACACAATTTAAAGGTTGTAATTTAAATATTAATTAAAAGTCTTCATTACAAAGCAAGCACCAACTAAGCAAGCAGACTGTCTCCTCCTTTTACATCAGATGTTTATAAAATACAAGAAAAAACGAATGGAAATGGTTTCTGCTTTCCTGATAGTCCTATAGGTAGCAATGTAACTGAATTTGTCAAATGTCATTGTACTTTAATGATATGCTTCAACCTATGTTTATCAACCTTGCCAGTTTAATCCAGTTTTTCCAGTCTGTAATTTCCTGTCATACAGATATTTCTTCCCTGGATTGAATATTTATTAATTTCCATTCTCTTCTTCTCAGACAATAGTAAATGATGCCAAGAGACTCAATCATTAATAATCAGTAATGGGACAGTATGGAGGAATCAATGGTAGACTTACTAGAGTTAATCACCCTGGGAAAATAAAAGCGTTACCTCCGTCTTTCACCACTTGCTTGCTCACAAAGATGAGAGATCGCAATGCACAAGTCATCTGCCTGCACTACTATATGGGTGTTCAAGGGCATGTGAGTTGGAAGGTAAAAGGCAATTTGTCATCAAATTCCTTGTGTTTGGTACTTGCTTTCTTTACATATGGTATGTTGTAAACATCTGATTACTGAACTGGTTACGTGATAAAGCTCATCTGCACACCCACCAAGGAGAACAGAGCAACACTGGCAGGAGGGGGACCCCAAATAATACCCTGTCTTGGCTGCTCCCAGGCTCACCGCAGCGCCACCAGCCCATCAAAGGCCCATCACACCAGCCCTAAGGAGCCCAGGGGCAGGACTGCAGGTGCAAAATCAAATCAAAGGCTCCTGAGGAACAAGCCACCTTGCCATGTGCTCCCAGGGCTGTCCCAGGAGAGCCCCAGCATGTAACCCACCACCAGTAGCCATCAGGAGCACCCCCAGGTCACAGCTCCCACTGAGGGTGTTGTTGCCCAGGGCTGGGAGACATGTTGTGGGTGCAGGGGAAGAGCAGCTTGGGGTCCCATAGGATTTATTACGGGATGTTTGGGGAGGAACCAAAGTTGGGAAAAAGGGGGTTGAGGTGATCTGGGGAGGATCAGGAGTGGGAAAATGAGGGGCAAGTGGGCAAAAACGGCCAGTGGCAGGTAATTATTTGGCTGGTGGGTACGCTGTCAGCCATGCCCCCTGTCTGGCCAGCACAGCCTCTCCTGGCTGCTTGCCAGAGTCCTTCTTCATCCTTGCTCTGTCACTGACGGCTCCCCAGTCTGTGTGTGTGTGTGTGCACGCACGCACGTGTGTGTGTGTGTGCGCACATGTGTTGGTGCACACATATGAGGTCTGAGTGCAGCGGCTGGGGTCAGAGTGGGGGTGGAAGCCCCGTGTCCCTCGTTCAGCCACCACAGCCGGTGTGGGTGTGTGAGTGAGTGTGCAAGTGCCAGTGAGGATCATGCCAGACGGGGTGCTGGGCCAGTGAAGTGGCTGGGAGACAGCGGGGTGGGGGCGTCTGAGGGCGAGAGCACAAGGGGTTTGGCTTTGGTGACAGGGGAGACCCAGAAAGCTCTGTGTGTGCATGTGTGCATGTGTGTGAGTGCACGTGTGTGTGTGCGCACACACTGGTCTGTCACAGCAGCTGGCGTGGGGCTGCAGCCCCCGGAGCTGTGTGTCCTGGTGCCCACAACTGGGAAGACTGGGACCCAGGGGCAGCTGCTGGTCAGGCTGGGGGTCTGAGCCGGCTGACAGACGGACCCACCTTGTCCGCACGTGTGTGCGTGTTGTCACTTGTGGACCCCCATCCTGCTCTGCCGGAGAGGGGAGCAGGATGAGGCCCTCGGTGCTGCCTGTGTCCGTGTGAGTGTTATGTGTGTCTGTCTGATCTGTGTGTCCAGACACACATACAGGTACATACATGGTGTATACGTGTGCTCTGTGTGCATCTGACTGCTGGGAACGTGTCTCCAGCCTTGCTGCTGGTTGGACACGCGGATGTGGAGCTGAGCAGCCTCCCCTCTCCCAGGATCTTGGATCTGCAACCTAAATATATATTTTTAAAAAGTGATAATAGATTTATTTCTGTGTAAACAGATTAATGACTTATCTATCTACACAGATACAAAAGTTTATTTATAACTTTGATATTTATTCAAGGATAAATCTTGAGCCTATTAGAGGACTTGGATTCAGCTCCCAGGCTGATTTTTTTTCTTATAAAAATCTTATAGTTTGTTGGCAGTTTTGTCTGAAACAGCGCTGGCTGAGGGCTATGGTCTTGACCCACCACTGATCTCAGTGCAACTGTGAGGAGGCCTGCCAGGCTCAGCTGGTCTGTGTAGATGCGAAGTGCTCATTTCTGTGAAGAGGCAAATATTTAGAGTTTGGCTCACCATTTAAATTTTAATCAGCTCCCTACTACTGGAAGCAACTGTATCTTATATTCATGTTTATTAACAGATTTGACGTGCAGGTTACACATGCAGATTTCATCTGAAACTAGTCAGGGCTTGTGCCACAGTTTCCACTGGAGGAATATTTCAGAAACACATTTTTTTGATGATTTGCAATTGTCTTTAATTTCCAGTCTGAAGCCACTCCTGGCTGATCTATTTTTCTTTTCTGATTATAACTCTTAAACTCTGATTTTTTTTTTCTTCGCCATCATTTATCACTCAATGCTCATATAGAGAGCAAATATATCCTTTCATCCCACTAGTTTAAATAAGCCAATCATTTAAAAATTATGTTCACGCTGCATATTTGGCCTGTGCCCGAGACTCCTAAAGTTTTACTACATCCAGATAACACAGCCAGGCACCAGCCTCTCAGTTTGAAAACAACAGCTAACAACTGGGAAGCAGTAAGGAGCAGTTTTCTAAGCTGTCTCTCAGCTGTGACTGACTGAGCTTTCCATTTTAATACAGTTAAACCTAGCCAGACTGGACTGTTTACTATACTGCTGCATATAGGAAGCAAATAAAGTCTATCCACCGACTTTCCGGGTTCCCTTTTCACTGATCCTTGAATACTATCGATTCTTTTTTTCAAGGATGGAGTCAAATGCAGTGTGGCAATGCAGATGTGACCTTTCCATTTTACACAGCAGCAACACGTAGCGTTCTGTACAGAAGAGTTTACTCCATCAGGTATTGAAAAAAAACCAAAAAGTATAATCAAGTCTTTGCAAGGCTGCATATAGCAATGAAAAGAATGCAACTATCACTTTCAGAAAAAATGCTTTTGGTATTAATAATTACTGAACATGAATTATTATTCTGGTGGTGAGAATATGCTTGCATCTGTTTATCCCACACATTATTGAGGCATGTAAACATTATTTACTCTCCCTAGGAAAAATGGAAAAAGCCATATGTAATTTGCTATAAACTGTGGAAACAGCTGAAGAACTCAAGGATTTGTGGTGAGCAGTAACAGAGAGTTAGCTTGCTTTATGGAGCATATGGTGGAAGTACTGCATCCCATGAAACTGTTAATCTCTAAAAACAATGGGATTAATAATGAGTTTATCAGATCATTAACCTAAATAAACTGGGATGATAATCTGGATTCCAGAATATAATTTGCAAAGAAGCTAAGTATCAGCCTAGCTATGTCCAACAGATTCAATGGGAGGTAATCGGCCAACAGGGAGACATCTCAATTGCCTCTTGGTTGCAGAACAGAAGACGACGTGAAAAGAAGTCTACTTTAATAATACAGATGCACGCTTGCGAAAGGGTAAAGGCTATCAAAAACATTTACTTGTCTGCATATGTTGGTGAAAGATTACAATCTGATGACCTAGACAGGAAGAGTCCAAAACAGAAGTTTGAAATATCCGATGTTTTTTGAACTACTGATTGAATTTTTTAAAGCGTCTAAATAAAGTGACTTTCCTCATCTGTCAAGTGGAGATTTTCAATAAGATCTAGTATGTATTTGGACTCAATACATTTGAGAAGACTATCCTAATTATCTTCCACTGCATTTATTCTATTGGTATTCAGAAATAGGTTGTGGTGTGTGGGAAAGCAAGAGAATGCTGCCCCATACGTTACCTGAATGCCTGCAAAAACCCTTCTGGGAAGACATAGTCTCTGTGCGCATCCACCTTTTACACATACTCTGAAATTTTTTTGTTTGTTTGTTTTTATTCCAGGAAAGGATAATCTCTTACTGTTCCCTATGCACACAAAAAGAGAAGACACATTCATTGGAAGTATTTATGGGGACAGGGAGTTGCATCAGATATCAACAACATTACAATGGGGTTTCATTAAGAACCTTTGTTTTGTATGAATGTCACAGTAAAGTCACCCTTACTTCATACTTTTTCCTCAATTCTTAACAATTTCTTTCTGTGTACAAATTCGTCAAGTATGTAAGCAGTGCATTATACTGATAACTGCTGTGAGACACCACCGGTACTTGGCTTTGAATCCCGCACTGCGCTTGTTCTTCTCTATTTGGTATGTACTTGCATATCCTACATTTCAGCCACTTAATAACAAAATTCCATTTAAAGTTTTAAAACGGGAAATAAATAAGCATACAATACCAGAAATTCTTACCATTTCTATGTCAATATATACTTTTAAGCTTTGGCTACAACAATTTCCACTGTGTATACTTGTTCCTTGTGACCAGAAATGACAGCCATTTCCCCTTCTGTATATCACCAAAGTTGTAAAGGAGCACCTTAAAGGAGCACAATACAAAAGA
The DNA here is from genome assembly GCF_964106895.1 of Numenius arquata. Lineage (NCBI taxonomy): Eukaryota > Metazoa > Chordata > Aves > Charadriiformes > Scolopacidae > Numenius > Numenius arquata. The sequence goes on along the minus strand of NC_133616.1, from coordinate 56,615,239 downwards.
AAATCTGGTGCTGTGTCCCACTGGACCCCCCAAATTCCACTTTGCCAGCTGATCCCATTTGGGAACTGGACATGTTTTTTCAAATGCATAGCATCAATATGTAAGCAATGCATTCAGCAGTCCTCCTGTGTGTTGGCTTGGGAGAACAGACAACAGAACTTTTAGAACAAGAGGCAGAAACTCAGCCCCTAACGATCTTTTTCTATAGGCACATAATTCAGAGAGGCCCAATTGCTGCCTCATTCAGTCAGCAGGCTATGAGGTGTCTGAACTACCAGTACAGTCATTTCAGATGCCACTCAGATGTCACAGTTTGGTCCACTACTCGTGGCATCTGCCACAGACAGGCTTCTGTGCCAGCAGCTGGACTAGAGCTGCCTCAGAGCTCCCTGGCTGGGCTATGCAGCGCAGGAACACAAATTATAAATGATGCAGAAATTATTTCCTGGGTAATGGAAGTGACTGATGATGAGCAATGGAAATATAGATGATCTACTTGAGCTAACCTATCTTGGAGAAAAAAAGTCACCTTCAAAGGCTAATTTAAACCGCCTTCAAATTATTGTACCCACATTGCTACAAATGCATATCCCTGCAGGGCACTGTGTTTTGTTTTGTTATGCACCCTAAACTGCTTCTACTGCAATGCATTACAAGGAATATTTTCCGTCATCACTCTTTGCATGCTTAAAACTGTTTTTTCACGGAGGAAATTACTTTAGCAAGCACTCCAGCTTCTGTTAGTCAGTTTTCCACTAGGAATGCATTAATTTTAGTTATTAACTACATAATGTGGAACATTATAACTAATTATTAACTAAATAATTATTAACTAAATAATGTGGAACACAGCTACTGCCACTCTTCTTACTGTATGCAAAGTATGAAATACTGAGGTTTTCTAATGTGAAAATATATTTTCATAAGGAGACCACATTAGCTACCTTCACCAGAAATTCCACTATGTAAACCTGCTATACGTTACCCAATAGTTTTAAACTAATGAACATAACAGGAACATCATTTTTAATATTCAGAAATTAAACAAAATATACTAAAATATGCCATTCTGAAAGAAATGATGACACTATATATAGGAGAAATCATGTTTCACAGATATATGATTAAGGACAAGCATTTAATAGAATACTGTGACCCCTGCAAATCATGGCTTTTCAGGAAAATTGTCTAAGCTTATCTCATTTTACAGACTGAAGCTTGGTAAATCTTCAATACTTCTGCAGTGTGGGACTTTGAATTGTCATGCACTGCTGGTCTCAACCCCTTCTGCAGATAAGCCGCTTGAGTATCCTCCTGGGTACTCATTAAAATAAAGTAACTGTCTGAAACAATAAAACTGCTCCTCTTCAGCTTTTCAGCTTCAGCCTTTGCTTGACCTCCACATAATTGTGAGAGGAGATGTTTATCACTACGGAGGGAAGACTGGTTCCTCAGTAGACTTTAGCCTCTCTTCCCTTTAATGTCACCCCAATAGAGCGAAACGTGTCTAAGCTTTCAACTACTTCTGCTTCTGAGGAGGAAACCTGCTATTCTGCTCTCACAAGCTTCTTGCAATGTTTCTTTAGGGTGACTGATACTGTGCATTGCAGAGGTCTGTCTCCCGCAGCTGGCAAAGCCTGCTCTGAGCCTTTGGACGGTCCCCGTACCGATACTTCTTGTCACAGCATACACAAATGCCATCAAGTAGCTCACTGTACTGGAGCAGGTTTATGATATGTACTATTCAATGGTAACAGCAACACAAAGGATTCATGGCCTGAATCTAACCATGATACAGATTAAATTAGATTCTCGTTCCTCTCCTGATGTGCTTTAAGCAAAACTCTTCTACTTCTCACTTTGGGAGAGGAAGGGGGCTTGTCAAAGGGGATAGGGAGAGGGTAGGGGGAAGGAAAATCCTTTAAGATACACTTTTCATTCTCAGCTTGTATCCCAGTTTAGTAACAGCAGACACTACCTGTCAACTCTTCCACATGGCAAGACACCAGTTTCCTTTTAATTGTACGAAAACTTAAAACTTACTCCATGTAATACCTATTTGTAGCAGGCTACTCATAACTCACCTCATCTTTATTCACAGTTAATGAGTGTGTCAGGACTTGCCAGGGAAACCAGAACTGGGAGGAATTAACAGCACCGTCAGAGCTGGCTGCATCAGTCCCAGCACAGCCCAGAACCCTGTCCTGGGCTTCAGCTCCACGCTGCTATGCCAGAGCTCATTAAACTGCTCATTTCCAATCAGAGACCAACAGCCTGGCCTGTCAAATTAAACAGTAAAATTCCCATGTAGTACACAGGAGTGAGATTTTACCCATTTAACTATTTACTTATCTTGGAATTTTTAATATACTAATCCATGCACTAGAAGTTGCAGAAATACAAGTTACAACCTTTACAATGTTTTATCTTTTGCATAAGAAAACTTTATATAGTAACATAATAGTCTAGTCTACCTGCTTAGAACGGTCTTAGACTATGAGAAATGCATGTCCTGTGATGTGTTGTTTCTGGTGATTTTAGTGAAATTGCACATTTTAATCATACTTATCAGCTCAAACACATCCACTAAACATTAACAGAACTGTGTGGGTACTTTACGGTATTTAGGGGATGGGATTGATTCACAAGTGATGGCACCTTGAGCATTGAGTCAATAGGCACCAAGAGCATAAATCTACATTTACTGTGATACTACTTTCCTGTATGGCATTACTGACCCAATTTAAGATTGTCTTTCTGGTGTAACGGTCTTGAAATGCCTTGAAGTTGCTAGCAGACGAAATGGTAATCCTTTGATTCCTTGAATAAAAGGATTTTGACTAGGAAGACCCAGCAGGTTATTCAGCATGACAAACACTCCCAAGATTTTCAGAGCCTCAGTACAAATACACCAAAACTAATCAATGTCATTATACATGCGCACACACACAAAAAGAAAGGACTCTCAACTTTGCCTTTTTTAAGTTAGCCAGAGACATAAAGTGGAAACACTGATGCCATGGGTTGGTTAAACATTCTGATAAACAGTTAGACAGCTTATTCCCTGATTCTTTCCATCAGCAATGTTTCCTACTTTATGACTTGGGAGTAAATCTGGATGGAGTCTTCCCTCTCTGCAATTCTTCAATTCAAATCCCACTGAAATTACTAAAATATCCAATAAAATCTATATTCTGGACTAAAATCTGAAGGCCATAATGCCTAATTTGTTTTATTGGGACACAAATAACATAAACAGGTATGTATTGGCACTTTAAAATAATGGCAGCATTACACTTAATTTCAATAAGCTCCTATGAATTATGGAAACAATGTGGTAACCAAACACCTGCTTTTCCAGATGCCTGAACGATATTTTAAAACCCAGCTTCAAGAGTTCAGCTGAAGTAAGGTTTTACCAAGCTTTGTGAACCTGAACAAGCAAATGTTTCAGAAAACATAGTTCAAGTATTCTTGCTTAGATTAATTGCAAACGTCTGCTTCCCCATGGCAGCATAGCAACAGGCCACCTCTAATGGATTTTTGGCTCTAACAATCCATCTCCCTCCCTATGGTGTGGGTTGAGTGGCACCAACTTCGTTCTGTCACTTCATTTCATACAGAGATCTTTTAGCTCTAAAAACCCATGTCCTAGACAGGTAAAGTCATGTCAATTACGACAAGCTATCTTTGTTTTCAGAAAGCTTCTAGTTCGTCCAAGTCTCAGTTGTAGGTGTTCTGCTGTTGAAACCACAGTGCAGGTAAGAGTTCATACCTGTCTTGGGGATGTCGGTGCCGAGTATGTGGTGGTGACCTTCAGTCTTTGCTCCAACACCTTCCTCTTCTTTATTTTGACAGCAGAACATTCACCCTTCCAGTTGGCAACTTTTGCAATAGTCAGAGCCAAAAAGCTTGGCAGAGCCTGCTTTTTGGACAGTTATAAGGCAATGAAAAGGTAAAAACAGTCCAGGAAGGGCATAAAGTGCACAGCAAGACAGAGGTCTGCTGTGATCTACTCAGTTTTTGCAAACTTAAGGTATATAATTCTATATTAGTAAGTGTTGCAGCTTCTTAATATCCCCATTGGGAGGAAAAAAATCAGTAATAATTAGAAAACAAGTTTTCTAATTAATGGGAAAACGGTAATAAATATGGGGAAAACAAATTTTCACGTGCCTCTGCACTTCACCATCTATTTTCTATTAACTGCTCACTTCGTTTGTTTGCTCAATCTTCTCTCTTGAGCAGATAAAAGGGTTTCATTAAAGCAAAGCCTAATGCTGTCAGTGGCAGGAGAGCTGCCAACCCTCGTGGTTTTAGTAAGTCTATTAAGCTGACCTAAGCACGCTAATACTTAATAAATTCCTTCTATTCACAGCAGTCCTCTGCAAATATTCCTTTATCTCATATGAAAAACTAAGTTATGCAATTTAAATGAGTAATAAAAGACCAGACCGCACACTCTACCTTATCTTTATTTATAGTTCTGTCCCAAGAGAAGCAGCAGCACGCTACCAGTCATAACCTCTGCTGTACCAGAATCACTTCTTGAGATTACAGATGTAACAACAGCTGCATGAAAGTATTCCATTTCAGAGATTACTAAGACAAAGAAACCAGCACTAGACAATGAAAACAGAACTTTTTTATTCAAGGATTTCCTGCCATAGCCCATTTGAGGAACAGATGTTCTAAACCTATCTGAAGGACATCTGTTAAACCCATCCAGTATAGTTTATCTCTAATTTATTCAGAGAAAAAAAACCCAACCCAACAGATTCTACAAATCACTAACATCTTCTGTCACTACCATAGCACTTAATATGGTAGAAAATAACAAGTAAACTACATAGCAGTTCTAGTTGGCACCACCACTCATCAACGTAAGAGCCCTGATCCTCCCTAATAACATTTGACTTTCTTCAGGGCTCTACAGCTCCAGTTATTACTTCGTGTTTAATTGAAAAAAAGTTTTTAAATCAAGAAAGATTGAACGTTCATCTCTTATGTAAGAGAAGGAATCTGTAGCAGTAGAATTACCTACGAGGCTTCTAAAAGAAAAAACATGAGTACTCGAGAACACTGACCCTAGTCTTCTCTCCTGAAAGATTAATGTCATTGTTTAGATAATGTAATAAATACAAGGAGAGAGGGGGCAGGCAGGAGAAGGCCCCACCCTGATGTCTAATAGGAAACCACACTCAATAAGCAGCATGACTTTTTAAAGTGCACATTTATCTGAGAACTACTGTCAGGCAAGTGCAGAAATGATGGTGGAGCAGTCCCACATCAACATTTCTCCAGTCATTTGTGATGACCAGAATAGAAAACATTGGCTAGCAATACCTGATTTTTTTATCCAATCTCTGCTTTCAGGTTTTGCAAAAGGTACTGGAGAACTTCCTTGTTTTAGTTAAATACAAAGTTATCATACAGGTGGAAAAGTAATAAAAGGACCACAGTTCTGTGAATAGATGGGATTGTATTTCAAACTCAAAATGTAAACTGAGAAGATACAAGAAAAATAAGATAAGTAGAAAAAAAAAGGTTTCAGCAGAGAAAAACTGATGACACACATGCCTGCTATTATATTTAATGTAGAACTTACACAGCTACTCCAGTGAAGCTAACAATACATCAGCAACTTTGCACATAAGCAGAACACCTACCGAGGAAAATAAACTAGCCTTCCTCAAGGACAGTCCTTCTGCTTTCCAGAGAAAAAATAAATTATGCTGAAGCCACCTACAGCAATTGTGCTGCTTAGCCATAGCTGTGGTGAAGCCTACAAATAAAGGACAGTTGGGCAGTTAGACAGTGATGAATTAGTTTTCTTCACAATCACCTGAGTATACCCCTCATTTATTAATTTATTCATATAATTTATTTCATTAATATCCTTGCAGGGCAAAAGAGTACTTACACTAGATAATGCAACAGCCTGCAGACCTCTTCGCACACAGCTCAGTTCTGCTGTTCTACTGCATGGGAACACCCGCTTGTCAGAGAACAGCAAATACAGATGAGTTAGAGCATGAAGCAGCAAAGGAAATTCTCTTCTGAAGAGAGAAAGAATAAACTTATTTTACGTAAGAGAAATACAGCAATACTTTTTCTATTCCTTTTAAATAAATGCTCTTAGAATCTCATCTGAAATGCGATGCCGTTTAACACACCCACCTAATGAAGGAGAAAGATGTGAATTTAGAGGCAGAACGACTGAAGTCTAAGAGCTCAGTTTTATAGCATAGCACTGGGTATTTCTGCATTCCTATTTTTTAAGCTTATGGAAAAAAAACCCAACAGAAATTAAGGATCTTCACAAAAATCTAGTTTGCCAGAGAAGTCTATACAAATATCAAAAGAAAAGAAAATATAATAATCACAGAGAATATCAATGTATTTTACAGATTCTCCTCTAGTGCTATCTTGCTACCAAATGATTCCACTTGCAGTAAACACTGTAGTTAGGAAAGGACTGTGTGCAAAGGAACTTGTCGCATCTGTCCTGCAACTTATATTTGTGTAAGTAAATTTTCAGTAACAAATGCAATTATCTCTTAAGAACTCATGTATTTGTTATTGAGGAAATTGATACTGTTCCAAAAAGCAACATATGTGAATCCTATTACCATTTTTCCTTCAATTACTAACTAGAGGTACCATCAACACATAAAGGTAACAAGGCAATAAAACCATTATTTCATAAGAAATTTATAGCATTCTTTTTCACAGCTGTTGATTTATATAAGTGGACTTTAAACTGCTAGGCAACATGATTAATATACCAGAAAAGAAAGTAAAAAGTAGGTCAGTGATACAGCACAATGGTTCTCCATCTCAACTCGCCTCCTTGCTTCCAACTTGAAGCATAACGCTCATTCCTCATTTTGGAGCACTAAATGACACTGTAACTAGATGCAGAAGACAAGAATTATTAGACATTATCCATCCTTGATCTTTACACAAAATTCCCAAGAGATCTATAGAAATTCCACAGCTGCACAAACCAGAATAAGGTCCATGGCAAACACAGCTTTCAGGATTTGCTCTTCAATAAATATCACAAGCATAAGAGAGACAGCAAATGTTAACATTTTATTTGTTTTGAACATATAAAGGTTATAACTCTCTGAAACAATTCTTTTAGAGCCATCTTGTGGGGAAAACAAGCAATTTAAAACAATAAATGTACTCTGATTAGTTTTCTACCAAAAACATCAGTGTTCAGTATGACATCTTCTAGTACCCTTTTAAAAAAATAAATGTCTCAGTCACACTGTAAATTTTATACAACATTGTTTAAAGCATTGGAACATGAAGCAAGTGCCTTTATAAACAATCATGTCTTAAAGGATTGGTTCTCGATAGAAAAAATATGTATAATGAAGTTTTAGGACAGATTCTATTCAAACTCCATCCATCGGCAGCCCATGAAAAAAGCACAAAAACCTAGAGAAGCTGAGATTTCTTTCAGAGCTTGCTTGGCCAAATGAGTAAATCAGATGGAATTATGCAGTCTAACTAAAATAGGGTAACCCCATCCCCAAATAAATCTAAATATAGTAGCAGATTCAGCACTCGAGGTTGAAATGCTTTTATTCTTTAACATCCTTAGCATTGCCAATTTATGTAAAGTTTTGGTAATCTTCTGCTAGTTCTGACGGATTTCACAACAGTTGTTTATAAAGAACTCAATAAATGACATTTTTCTGTTTCTGTACACTTAAGTGAAGTACATGGTTGGGCAGTCAATTTCAGAATAATCGAAGTCATGATGCAGGCTTCAGCTACTGAGAGCAATCAAACATCAGCTGCTGCTTGATCTATGTGTCTTGTCTACAAAGCAAAGCTCTTAAACTTTACCCTAGAGAACAAAAGCACACATGTAGTCCATATATCTTACTTGATTTTAACTTATGCCCTATTAAAATACTTCATTTACATAGAACATTGAAGCATATCACATCACATTTATCCAACAAGTAATTATCTTCTATTAATACAAAAGTAAAACAGAACGTCACAGAACGCTTTCACAAAGTGCACAATCTAGAGGTGTGACAGGGATATGCACTTTTTGGAGCTGTTACAATCAGTGTACAGTATAGACTAGCAGGCACCTCTGTTAATTTCTGGTTTTTAAATAAGGAAATTTGACAACAAAAGGGTCCTACAGTACCCAAAGCCTCTGACAGCTGCAACTAAACAGAACATACTGGCACCCAAATGTATAACCAGACAATTTCGCTAAGGCAAGCACAAGTATGTAAATTTTTAATTTTACATTTCTACCAAACTTTGAGTGAAAGAAGGTGTATATGTGCGCTTACATCTTTCCCTCCTCCTTAAAGATGACGAGATCCACTTTCTCCACATCCTCTTTAAACTTTAGAAAGCAGCCCTGACTCAGGGGCACTCGCCTTAATGAGATTTTGGATTTCTTTGAATTTTGGATGTTCTTTATCAGCTACCAGCTGCAGCAATATAGCTTCACTAGTAGTAACAATAATTCCAGTACGAGCAAGACGCTGAAAGAGAAAAGAGCAGACAGAGAATAACATGAGATACATGTAAATTTGAATGAGTATACATTTTGTAAAAAAGATGGTTGGTACTTTTAAAAACATCTTCTATTAACAAAAGTATTGCCAATTCCATTCCAGCATTTCTTAGCAGTACCATTTATAAAGCAAGGATGGAAAGGGACTGTTTTCAGACTTCACTGAGGAAAAAGGCTGCCCTGGGTAACAAATCAGGCTTCCTACTGGGACTGGATTCTTTCCCCATGTCAGATTTAATACGCAGAGGACACTCCCTCTTCTACTAACACCACTTTCCCCTTCCATGGTCCCAAGGATAGCTTTTCTTCACCCTCATGCAGATTTTAAAGGCCTGGGGAAAAAGAAAATAGCAAGGTCCATCCAAGCAAAAGGCCTTAAGCAAGAAACTTAATTGTAACAATTTCTCTTTCAGGGCTTGTTATGTACTAGTACTAATAATCTCAGGAGACAGAACAAAAAGCTCTTCTGCAGACCTTATAAATCATACTGGAACAACAGCAGCTCCGTTTAACCAACATCTCATTAGAGCCTCAGTAACTCCAGATTTAGTTCTCAAAGGCTGGAGAATAAAAAACATCTGCACAGAAAGCAAAACTGAAAGAGGCCTGATAGATCTTGTTAGTGTGCAACTGAACACAGCAATGCTTCATGCAGCCCATGCCACAGGACTTAATGCAAAGTTTTTGGACTTTTAAGACTGTGGTTGTTGCCTACGTAGCAAAGTTACCTTTACTTAAAAGGCTGACCACCCCCTGCCCCCCTCAGCTTCCTAGCAATCGTACAGATGCTTTGGCAGCACAACCCTCTCCCTCCCTCATCCTCTACTCAGCTGCATCCTCCACTGAATCTAATGGGGTCCTAAATGAGCGGAGGGAGGGCAAGAGACAGAAAATACAGATACGTACGCCTTCAGACAGCTTTCAAGTGTAATTACTAAAGCAAAGAGAAAGTCAAAACTTTTTAGGGCAGACATAGATCACTGCTGTTTAGTTGTTCAATTACAAAGCAATTGCTGGGGGGAAGTTACTAATCTCAGGGGACCAGTAAAGTACATGTAACTACAGTCTACGTAACGATAAACCTACTAGGCTAGATTTACTTATGTCAATGCTTCCTGCTTGCAATTATGGCAGCAACCCTTGAGATATTCTTAAGTTGAAAGAAAGCAGATAGCTTCCCCAGCCCTCCTACTTTGTACAATGACACATTTGTTTAAACTACATACACGTGCAAAAGAGAAAAATAGGAAAATCAAAATGAAATATTATGGCAATGTTTTCAAGATGTACTTCTGCAGGAATACAAAGTTTTTTATTTTAACTAGTATGGATGAGAAAAAAGACAGACTGTTAAAGAACCGTGTCTTCTGAGAAACGTTGATTGAAAAAAGATGTTGTTTTCTCTTTAAAAGCAAAACATACCATAACATGTCAAAGAGGTTGGCACTGGCTTATACTCTACTTCTAGGACTAAGTATAATTTATATAGTATAGAGATTAGTAGGAATGAAGAGGTGCACATGCTAAGCATACTGGATGCTTTTCCAAGGAAAGGGAAAGTTTTCGTCTGAAAGACTATGTTCTAAGAAGGAAAGGAGCAAGTGTGTGTTGCATCCACGCTGCAGGAGCAAGTAGAACAGATGCAGAACAGAAAAGAAATCCAGCAGGAACAGGCTAAGCTGGCTCAGTCCAAGACCAAGCAGTGGACACAAGGCATCTTCAGCTGATAGGGCAGAGATTAAGAACAGCCACAATCTTGGCCAGTTGGGGTTGAATTATTTCATCAATGGAAATTTTAAGGTTTTTTGGTTCCTGGGGTGTTTTTCATTTCTTGGTGTTTTGGTGGGGTTTTTTTTGTTTGTTTGGGGTTTTTTGTTTTTGTTTTTTTGTTTGTTTGTTTTGTTTTTGTTTCTGTGGGTTTTGGTTTTTTTTTTTATTGCAAGCTTTTGCCTGCTGTGATTCTTAAGCACAAAACAGAAGTGGAGACAATAACTCTTTTAGGTCATCCAAGCAGACGTGGAAGCTTTGGTTGCCAATTAATTCAAACTAAGTGCACTTCCTAAGTACACCCTAAGTTCAGGTGTTTGCATTTTTGTCACCAGCACTATCAAAACACATGCTATGTAAGGGGAAAAGCAGAGAACTGAAGGGTTGGGTGAGACGAGATAGGATTTATTTGAGATTGCTGAGGAAGCTGCTTTTTACCACTGCAAAGTCACTCTGTATCATCCTTGAAAGGTCACTCTGACCAGGGGAGGGCTGTGTTACTGGGAGAAGGTAAATGTTACACCCATCTTCCCAGAAAGGTAAGCAGAAGGATAGGGGGAACCTGGATCAGTGAACCTCAGCTCAGCCCACCAGCTCTCACTTTGCTCAGAGAAGCTGTGGATGCCCCATCCCTGGAAGTGTTCAAGACCAGGCTGGATGGGGCTTGGAGCAACCTGGTCTAGTGGGAGGCGTCCCTGCCCATGGCAGGGGGGTTGGAACTAGATGATCTTTTAAGGTCCCTTCCAACTCTAACCATTCTATGATATGGAGCAAGTTTGCACAAGAGATAATGTCAGACTCACTAATGAAAAGTGTGTGACTACGAACTATCAGCTGTACAGTGAGACTAAAGCAGGATTACCCAGTGCTTTGGTATTTTACCAATTTCCCTAAGAAACGTATCACCGTGGTCAATCAGGATTACTGTCATGCCCAGTACATATGTCCCTTTCTTGTGGTCTCCTGCTCCCAAGCATGACCACTTCTTGCCTGCTCCAGCCCACAGTCCTCAGCGGCATTTTTAAGAGAGGCATTTTGTGCCCTACAGCACAAAAAGGAGACAATGTTGGCATGCAGCCACAGAGAACAAGGAGGAATTACTGCCATATAACTGGCTGGCTCATCACAGCAAGCCAGCAAACGTTCCCAGAATCATAGTTTAATGATGAATACTTAAAGGACTACAGCAAAACATCGCCTTTGTGCTTGTTGAGAAAACACTGCAAAGGCATACTAAAAAGCTACGTAAAACTGACTAATTTGCCTGGATTACAGCTTTTGCAATCAACTGTGCTTTTAAGATGATTGATACCTTTTTGACTAGAAAGAAAAGTAAAGCCAGCTAGTCACTGCTTTAACCTCTATTACACTTCTATGTGTGCAGACATAGTGTGATAATCAAATGGACAAAGATGTATACAATAATGCAAAGAGATTTCAGGTTTTCTACATTGCTTTGTGTACCACTGCTGCTGTCCCACATTGACTCAGGAAGCCCGTGATTTCAGTCATTCCTGCACTCTGCATGCGTCACTGTGCTTTACGTGACAGACGACACTAAGCTTTCACTTAATGAAAGTCATGGGTTTCATCAAATGCTATATGCTGGTGATTTCCCTTTAGCCTTTAATTCTCTTTTTCATGAGAAACAGAAGAAATTAAAAGTCTTCTCCAAATCTATGAAAAAAGTATTAAATGCTGTAGTTTTTAGTTCTAATTTCCAAATAATTGCTATGGCATGAGCAAAAATCGCAATACTTAATGTATATATCATTTTTTGATTTCCAACCAAGATGCCTGTAAACAAGCTAGAGTACACTATAAAAAAATCGTTTGCATGTAATTTGCTACCACATAGCTGTAGCATGCTTTTAAATCTTGTTACGTTTATCTCCATTTTCTCAACATTCAGTTAGACTAAGCTCCTAAAAGGGCGGGCAGGGGAAATCTTTACTATAATCACAGAGTCTTGAGATTAAGCTTTGATTTGCACAGATGAGGAAGAACAAAGGGAGGGACAGACATACAAGAAGGAGCTTTGAACATGATCACTTACTATATTCCATTGCAGCACAAATACTGTTTGGAACAAGAAAAACAAAAGCTCTGTAGCACTTTTACTCTGCTGCACAGATAACACTCCATAAGAAAATAATGCTAATGGTTAAATGCACTAAAATGCTAATGGTTACACAGAGTAACCTAGATTGCACGAAAAAACCACTTTTGAAATCCAGTCCCAGACTGGGTTCCACATATTCATCCATAATCTATGGAGGAAAAATAAGGCAGTAATCCTTCTCCATCCTGGAAGCTATTCTGAGTATCAGAGCGTTCACCTCTTCTCAAGTCTACATTTGTCCACTGCTTACTCTCCTTAGAACCTCCTTGTTAGCTCACAATAAGCAGGGAAATTATCATAGAGACTCAAGGTAGAAAAAGCCTTCACTGAGAAACTTACCTCAAGAGCAAACATTCTGTCCATCATACTTCTTGAGGAGGTGGCATCAGCTACAATATGAACTTCCAGACCTCTGCCAATTAATTCCAGTGCTGTTTGCTGGATGCAGACATGAGTCTACAGGGAAGAAATCAAAGGCAAAAAACCCACCAACAAACCATTATTATAAAACATGAGTAGCACAATGCCAAACTAGAGTGCATAATTAACTAGGGTTCAAACATGTATTTTTCTACCCTTGACATTACTAGGGAACTCAGTGTGGGTTTTAAATGCCAACCAAGCTTGAGACAAGAACTTGTAGTTTACACATATCTCATTTCAAATTTTATTATGAGAAAATATCAAAGACAAATAACACAAGAATAATTTAATCTGTAGAGGATATCTGAGCTCTAAGCAATACAAATTGACTTTTTTTTTTTTTAATTGCAGAAAGCAATGCTTAATACTATTGTGGGCCAACAGACATTACCATAAAACAGTACTAGAATGGCAAGGCACATACTTCTACTCCAAACAAGACAACGCTGCGGACTCCAGGGATTTCTGCTAATGCTGCTTCAACTTCTGGCAACACCATTGAAAATTTTGTTTTGGGAAGCACAAGTTTAGCTCCTGTTAAATCAATTTCTTGCACAGTGCTGCCAAGACCTTTGGGATACTGTTCAGTTACAATAACTGGAATTCCTAAGAGCCGAGCACCTTGGAGCTGCAAAAGGGCAGGGAGGAAAGCGTACAAGAAAAGACATGGTTAAAGAATGATAATAGCAAAGACACTGTTATTACCTGAAACTGAATAACCAGTAAACTGGCTGTGTATAAAATAATAATTTACATGTGTGAGCAAAACTCATTACAAGAGAAAAAAAAAAAAAGGCAAAAACCATACCAGCCTTTGGCCCACGCTGATGATATCACCAAAGTACTTGATGGCAGGCCGGAATCGTTCTTGCATATCACAACAGAAAAACACAGTGCTTGAGGGTGTCAGATTGCCCAAAGTAGTCATCTGAAAAACAAAATAAAGATAATGTTTTCTGTGGCTGTGAAAACCATTTCAGAAAAGCAGCAGAGTGAGAAAGATTCTGCAATGCCTCTGCCAGGTAACAGATTTGTGTTACTTTAAGTTAAAATTGGATGAAAGTTTTTCAAGCCTGATTTTGGTATGTTTCTAAATTCAAATAAACAGCTGATCCTAAGCAGTATAACACAGTCATTAATAGGTAATCAAGATCTTAGTAGGTGGGAGACACAAGTAAATGTACATAGAAACTTCTGAACCCTGAAGGGGGGCAGAAGAGCATACTGCCTGAAGTATGTACACATATTTACAATAGTTTCATTGTGTAGTCAGTTTGTTTTTTCTATGACATCTTTTAGCACAAGTCTGAAATGAAAGCAGAGAAGCTTGTCAGCACTATGACCAGAAACTGAACTGAACACATTTTAATGACAGAAAAAACCTCCCAGTTTCCCTCCTCCAGCCTACAGAGTGGGGCAGAAGAGGTGGGAGGAGGGTGAGGGGTAAGAAAAAAAGAAATCAAAGATTGCGTTTCCTCACACTTTGAAAAAAAAGTGTGCTTTGTATTTGTTCGAAATTACCTCCACTACCTGCTGAAGAAAAGGATAAAGCTTCAGCTGGAGGCTACAGGGAAAGAAAGCAGCTATATACTATCATTTAGTTATAAGGCAACTCAAGAGAAATTACATCCATTCAGGAGCTGTTCAGCAGACTGAAAAATCAAATTGAATAAAATGCCTCTGGGAAGTAGCCATTAATTGTATACACTTCATTTTTTTGGAAATTGAGGTTGTGATGTTTTAAACTAAAACAAAGTTACAAAATCTGTAAAATAATATATTTTGAAAAAGCAGGGATGTATTCAGTTTACAAGGCAAGGTTTTGGTAGTCGGGGGAGGTTGCAGGGGTGGCGTTTGTGAGAAGCTGCCAGAAGCTGCCCAACGTCGGATAAAGCCAGTGCCAGCCAGCTCCAAGATGGATCTGCTGTTGACCAAAGCTAAGCCAAGCATCACAGAGGCACCACCACCATTGCTAACATATTTTAAGAAAGGGTAAAAAAAACACTGTGCAACAGCAGCTGGGAGAGAAGAGTGAGAACATATGAGAGAAACAAAGCTGCAGACACCAAGGTGAGTACAAAGGAGAGGAAGAGGTGCTAAAGGCATCAGAGCAGATTCCCCTGCAGCCCGTGGTGAAAACCATGGTGAGGCAGGCTGTCACCCTGCAGCCCATGGAGGTCCACAGTGGAACAAACATCCACCTGCAGCCTGTGGTGGACCCCAGGCTGGAGCAGGTGGATGCCTGAAGGAGGCTGTAACCCCATGGGAATCCCACACTGGAGCAGGCTCCTGGCAGCACCTGTGACCCCATGGAGAAGAGCCCATGCTGGAGCAGGTCTTCTTGTAGAACTCGAGACCCCACAGAGGACCAACGCTGGAGCAATCCATTCCTAAAAGACTGCACCCCATGGAAAGGACCCATACTGGAGCAGTTTCAGAAGGACTGCAGCCTGTGGGAAGGACCCACATTGCAGAAGTTCATTAATGACTGTCTTCTATGTGTGGGACCCCATGCTCGAGCAGAGGAAGAGTGCAAGGAGGAAGGGGTGACAGAGACGGAATGTTATGAGCTGACTGCAACCCTCGTTCTCTGTCCCCTTGCACTGCTTGCAGGGAGGAGGTAGACAAGTTAGAAGTGAAGCTGACCCATGAGCTTTTTGTCCTATTTTCTCTCTTAGTCTTGTTGAGGAGGGGGAGTGATGGAGCACCTTGGTGGGCACCTGGGGGCCAGGCAAGGTCAGGTCGCCACAACTGAATCAGGAATCCTTAAGTATCAGTCCCAAATTTTTCATTGATTCACCACGTCTCCCGAGTAAAACACTTTTGATCTCCATTTCCAAGGCTAAAAAATTATAGTAATGGCCATGCTCAACCACACAGAATGGCCTGTTCAAACTGTTGGGAAAGTCACTTGTGCGTTGTAATTGTAAACGCTAAATTCCCACACCTCTCAGGTTCAGTACACCATTACTACTAAATAACTGCAGTTCCTCCAGACCTTGCTGGTGAAGCGGCAATACTATTAGTAAAAGCAATCACAAAAGCAAATGCAGTAATGACCATAAAGCAAATGCTCTAACACAGGACCCACTCATGCCACAAGAAGACAGAAGAGCATTGTAACAGGCATCAGGGAAATCTTTTTCACTAGAAAGGTACAGCTGCACTGAAACAGGTTACCATGGGTGGTGGGATCTCCATCCTTGGAGGTTTTCAGCATTCTGGAAAGTGACAGCTGATTTGATCAAGAATTGGCTTTGCATAAAAGTTAGGAAAGGCAGCCTCTTGATATCTCTCCCAAACAACACTTCTTCGATTCTACACCATGTAATAGATGAGGCCTGGGACCAAGAATGCTTGAAAATAAAATTCAATATTGAATAACTGCCTTGTACTTAAAAACCATCCATCTAGGAGCTTCAGTAATGCAGAAGCCAGTCGGTGAGAAGTACTAACGTACAATTCAACACCACAGTGAGCACCTACTGTGACCCATTCTAACTCCGGCACTAACAAGCATCAGAGCAGTTAATCGTGAATTTTAACTTTCCTACTGCTCGGAAGCAAAAATACAGTAATTGGAATAGACAATATGTGTAAGTGTGCCTCCTACTCAGAAAAGGTGTCATTTTGTCTTGACATTTGTATGACAAGCAAAGACCATTATTTTCTTCTATAAAACATTCCACCACTTCATTTTTTTTAAGATCATTTTGAACTACTGCAAACCATCATAGAATCATAGAATGGTTTGTGTTGGGAGGGACATTAAAGATCATCTAGTTCCAACCCCCCTGCCATGGGCAGGGACACCTCCCACTAGACCAGGTTCCTCAAAGCTCCATCCAGCCTGGTCTTGAACACCTCCAGGGATGGGACATCCACAACTCCTCTGGGCAACCTGTTCCAGTGCCTCACTGCCCTCAGAGTAAAGAATTTCTTCCTAATATCTAATCTAATAATTGATTGTAGAGTGATCTATGTGGAGTTAGTCTACTGCCTCATTGGACACCTCCCTATGCCAAGGCAGTGGCTTGCACTACCATCCTCAGCAGAGGAACAAGAATGAATAGACTAGGAAGGCCTTCAAAAGCTGCACAGTCTGCTTCTATAGAAGGATCAACAAAACACAAATATTCTTCACAGATATGTACCTGGTCTGACCCATCAACAAAACACAATTTACAGAGCTCCTATACAATACATCCCACACCTCTGTTACCTTTACCTTGCACTGTTTTCTCACCCACAGTTCCTTTGTTGCCATTTAAGAGCATTATTTCCAGTTCTGTTCATGGTGGATTCTAAATGCAAGAGCATTACCATGCTCCTTCACATGCATAAGCATGCACGAACACCTATTACCATACCTCAGGACTCAGATCTGGTCTCCCTTTAGTCCCTGACCTTCCCTCCCTTATTCTAAAAGATATCTAATACTTTCGATCTTTCCTCCTACAACTCAAAATAGTAATTTTCGTTGCCCTCTCTTGGATGCTTTTCAAATTGCATTCTGCAGTGAGACAACCAATACTACTATAACAGTAGTATTTCTCTGCCCACAATACTTCTCAGCACTAGTAGAGCCTCAGAGAAGACCGGTCAACTCACAGCCCTTGCAAGCCCTGTTCAATTTGTACTTTCCAGTACACTATTTGCTCTTTTCATAATTTATGATACTCAGACTCCTGAGATGCATTTTAACCTCAAAAATCATCCCTTGAACTCACCCTCATCTTTTATTTGCGGAGTTGATTATTTCTACCTTAACACAGGAATTATTTCTGCCTTTGTTGCTTCCATTTTGAACTGCACCTTGTTTCTCCAACTCAACATTACAAGCCTGAATTCTGCTCTCTCAGATGCAGCTCCTCCCAGCTTGGCACCTTCTGCCAAAACTGTATTTGCCCTAAGTTTTGCAAATGACACAGATGACAGAATATTTACAGTGGATTTGGAACAGATCTTACAAAGCACAATTCGGTATCATTCTGATTTTACAGCGAAGCACAGAAGAAAACCAACTGCCTTTCCAGCCAGGGTACACCCCCATTACAGACCTCCACCGACTCCATAATCCCAAGTGTTTATGACAAACATCACAGGGAGCTGAAGCAAAAGCCTTATATATCCTTTCCTCTATTATCAATATGAGTTAATTTATGCCTTCAGTTTGATACCATCAGCACTCTGAAATAAAATTGAGTCAAGAATATATTTGCTAAATAAAAGCTTTTTCAAAATCTGACAACAATAATTCCTACATTGATTTTCATATTTATATCTGATTAACTTGCAGTCTGAATTGAACCATGCAACATGTGGCAGAAGAAGAAGAAACCAGAAGAAATAGATGGCAAGATCAAAAAATCAACACTTGCTGGTGTTATTTGGAATAGCAGATGTGGGAAGCACAGAGCGCAGCAGAAAGTAGTTTGAAATTAAGTTTCCTAAAAAGTAGACAACGCAGTCCCTAATAAATTAATAGAAATACTTGCTGTGTATAAAGGAAAGTTTCCATTTACGTGTTCATCAATGTGCCACGTAAATCCTACCACTTGCTCTCAAAGCCATTCTCCCTTTCCACAGCCGTACCACGCTGAGGGCACGGGACACCTCCACCTCACACATGCCCTGAAGGTGAAACCACAACTGCTCGCACCGCTCCAGCACTGCACCCCACCAGTGAGCTGGGGTGGGGGCAAACTTACACCCAGACATCAAACCCTGGGCCATCACCTGATTACTTTCGCTGAGAGGAGAAACAGGCTGGGAAAGGATGGTGAGCCACTGCAACCACACGTTACCTGTCCGAATCCACCCCGACTGTAACATCTACTCAGCTATGATATCATTAAACAACCTCAATTTAAAAGAAAAAAAAAAAAAACAACACAACACACCACCCAACCCCAGATCACCTGAAGCTCCTCCCCACAGCATATAAGCTTTTCCATTTCTTTAGCTTCACCTCTCTCAGTTAGGACTTTCATCCCTCCAACTGGAAGTTATTCACAGCACAACCAGAATAGGTATGTCAGATGGACACGTAACCTGATGCAGCTCTTCTACTCAGCTAGAGAAGTCATCTCTAGGACCTCGTCCAGACCAGGATTTAAAGGTATGCTGTCACGAGTTACATACAGCTTTAAATCCTACTCTAGAAAAGGCCTAGGTGGGAAAGGACAGGTGTTTTTTTCACATCTATTTCATCTACGCTGATTATTATTAATCATACATAAAAGTGACTGTGGTGAAGTACTGTAATTAGAGAACTGACTTTACAAAAATATTCACATACACTGGCTCTTTATCTGTTCTTCCCCTGTTCAAACTTCAGGAACCATTACACATACAAAATGCAATTCCCCCCAGTATTTGTAATGAACAAGAAAATGGAAGCAGAGAAATAATCCCATATGACATCACTAGTCACCTCATAAATCTCTTGCCAAGGTTATCCACTAAAACGGCAGAGCAGAGGACCTTGCAGCCTTGGTATTTCAGGGATGGCATAAAAAGACAACAACGAATACAAGCTGGCTATCATATTTTCTTCTCCTTTATTTCTATAAGGAAATCTGTAAGACTCAGTTTTACTTTTCTGCTAATCTTTCAAAGGAAAAAAAAAATGAACAAATTCAGTTTAGTGTATTTCAAGGGAAAAACAGGTTATAAATGCTTCAACTTAGGAACATAAATATTTATTTTATGCTAAGCCAAAGTGCAGCTTTTTATATGTAATTCAGCATTTAAAAAAGACAGATATAGCTAGATAAGCACATGATGTTCATATAAGACAGTATAAAGTTCATCAAAATACAAAATGATCAAAATGCTTGCTGCAGAGTAAAGATACACAAACAAGGAGTCTGGATTTGAAGAAACCTCTGTTTAAATGTTTTCTGTCCTTTTTTTTCCTTCTTTAAGGTTCCAAGTGCGGCCTTTTAAAAATGTATTTATTTAGAAACACTGTATTAAATTATAGCACTAATGTATCAAATTGTAATTACACATTTTTAAAAAAAAAAATAAATAAGCAAGCAACTGCCCTCACCTGATGCTCACCCTGCAATTTATGCTTTGGCTTTTCCTGGTCTCCAGAAAATGGACTTAAGCTCCTGAGTTAATGTTACTCCTATCTGCAAAGCATCTGAATGTAGCAATATTAGATATGTGTAAAAAGAGTGAAAATCTGTGTATAAACAGTTCTATTTTATCTACCTTAACTTTCAGAAACAATTAAGTATGATTCCGCAAGCAGTTTTCTGCAAGAAGGATACGCCTGGGATGTCAACATGTCTTTTTTAAAAACACCCTGAAGTAGAGGTGCTTTATGCAATGATTTCAATAATAATGTTACCCTTTTAGCTCTAGCATCTTAAGGTTGCAAGTTTGTAAATGCAGAGCACTGCTGAAGAGAAGTCACCTTGAAGTTATGACAGTGACTGTGTAATAGCCTCTCTTGGGCATATATTCCAAGTGCTGCCTGAATTCCTCTATTACATGGCTGTAAAAAGCATAGCTGTCTTGTATTCTGGTATATCACAAAGTGTTTTTCCTTACTGTTTCTCTCCTCCAAAGGCAGCTACAAGTTACAGCAAAACACAATATTAGTAGCACTAGTTAACTGTGTTTACAATTTGAAGAGGTTAAAGTGGTCCTGCATTCCCCTGCCACGACTATAAATATTATTCTGTTAAAACTTGTAAAGCATGTAAAATCCATGAAAAGCAGATGGCTCCTTTCTGCTAGTACTCAGTCCCTCAAGTTGCAAGCAGATGCCCTTCTCAGTGGCTAGGAGACCCCAAAGGAAAAGTCCCTCCTCACTGCAAGTCTGTGGTTGAGGAGTTTCAAGAGCAGCAGCCAGACCATCAGGGTTTACTGCATCCCACCAGCCTGCCTAACACTGGGTGGCCACTAAAACTTCAAGTGGCTGTTTTGCGCCAGGACATCTAAACCAAACAAATATACATATGTAAGCACAGTATAAAGGCACAAGTAAGTCCGGAGAGCAAATGTCCCTGTACAGATTGAGCCTTGAATTCAGCTGTGTGGAGTGGCTTTCTGAGGGCAGCTCATGGCGATTTCTCCGTGACATTACTGCTCCCCTCAACTGCAGGGACAGGAAACTGAAACAGCCCAGTCAAACACCATTCGGTGCTGACACTTCTTGAGGTACTGCAACAAAAAGACATCCTTCCGTAACAGGTCTGGCACAGGAATCAATTCAGGAGGATATCACTCCAGAGCTCACAGGCACTACCACCCTAGGGGTTAAAATGGCATCTCTAAGTAAACACATACATATATTTTACAAAGCATGCACACAAAACTACTGAAATTATTGTCTAGAGATACAGATGCCGGTGTCTGTGAATCTTAATATTAAAACCAATGTATCTTTCCAAATATGCAAGTCTAATCACATCAGTGAGCAAAGGCTGTCCCTCTTGCAAGCCACATTCAAAATGGTATTCTTTCAACTGACTATATGCCACATGTAGAGTTGACAAACCTACATCCTGTGTAACTGCAGATAAAACATCGGGGGGGGAAAGATGGGAACACAGCAGGGCATGAATCAACATACGCAAAGAAAGTATAATCTTCCCATCAGTACACCCTAAAGGTCTTAAAAAGCGCAGCTGTGACTGCATCAGAACAAATGCTCCCCAAACAAGTGATCTCTGAGCACCTGCCGGTGGCTTAAGGCGAGCTGACTGACATCATTGTGATGTCTCCAGCTCATTCTCAGCTGCTGAAGCACATCAAGGAGGCAACTGAAATAATACACAAGTACCATCCTTGTCATATCAACAGTTGCTATTGTCACGGAACTGCAACAGCGCTGGTGAAAGCAGCTAATCAATTAGGCAATTAATGCATTAAATATTGGTTCATCCTGAATCCCTGCAGTCAGTTAAAGCTGCATAGTGCATCTGCACCCTGGGAATGATGTATCCTTCCATGTCTCAACACTGACCTTTTACACCCAGACTATGGATGGGTCCTGCTATGGATGCTCAGGCTGCATTTACAGCTACAGTTTCAGTGCAGAAGCCATCTGCAAAATAGTCGTTGCAGAGCAGCGATCTGCATGCACAAATAAGAAACAAAATTCCGACCTGCATCACTGTTACACCCAGAGATTACACAAATTCTGTTTTTAAAATGACACCCATACCAACTCTTTTTGCAAGCTGGAGAGACAGTCCTTTCCAGTTTCTCTGGCTGGGCCCCCATCCATTCTGTTTCCAACACACAAAGCTGAAAGGTTTTAAACCAAATACGATGACAGACAAATGGCAAAATGAATAATAAATGACAAAATAAGTTATTAACCTAGTTTGGTCTTCTTAACCACTCTTTCCATACACAGGGTTAAGGAAAGGACAAAAGACTCCAAAGGCATCTTGATGCACAGTCTAAGTGAAGAGGCCACGTTGAGAGTTTATGGGTTCAAGACACGACAATTAAGAAGAGTTTACAAACAGTGTGAATTAGACTGTTTCTGGAGACATAAAGAGAAGACAAGCAATGTTATTAGTAACGGCTCAACAAACTAAAACTTCGTAATTATAAATTAAGAAGAATGTTCTGAATTAAAACAATAACTCTGTGTTTTCTTTTTCTTAAAAAAAAAGGTTGACTTTGACAGCGGAGAAAGGAAAAAGCAATTTTGCTTCAAGTGTAACTATTACAGCACGACTGGCACAAATCTCCAGTGTGTATAAAGATATCTTAGTATGAAACACACATACTGTATCTGTCTGGCAGTCCCATTTCCTGGTTTATTGCCACAAAACTAGTAGGTTACAAATGGGTAAATTGGACAGTGAACCTGCTCCGGCAGGGGGGTTGGACTCGATGATCTCAGAAGGTCTCTCTGAAGCAAGAAGGCATATAGAAATCCTAGAAACCTACGAGCCACGAGACCGGGCTGTGGCAGAGCTTTCTACACCGGCGCTCTTTGAGCTTCCACCAAGCAGCATTACCTCCGGGGAAGGCCGGGAAGCACCAGCCGCCTGTTTTACAGCAGAAGTACGGATTCTTTCAGCCACCGGGCTATTTCCCTATTCGTCGAGCCAAGTAAGTTCCGACCGGCTGCAGGCAAAGCCCGGGGACCAAACGCACGCGGAGCGAGGCGCACCTGCCTCAGTAACACAAAAGTTTCCAGGGAGAAATAAGCCAAGGCGGGTTTGCGGGGCTCTGCCCGCGGCTCCGGCCCGCTCCGGGCTCCCCCGGCCGCCGCCGCTTCTCCCCGCAGGGTTGCGGGGGCGGCGGGGCAACCGCAGCCGGCGGCGGGACGGGTCTGCCCGCCCACACACACCCCCACACACACCTGTGGCGGCCGGCGCTGCCCCGCCGTCGGGTCTCACCTGTATCTGCAGCGGCACCAGGCGCAGCTTGCAGCGCTCGCTGACCACGAAGCCCTTGGGCAGGTCGATGTACTGGCTCCACTCCTCGGCGAAGAGCTGCACCACGAACTTGCGGTGCATGTCTATCTGGTCCCCATAGAGGCTGAGGAACTTCTGGATCAGCAGCTCGTAGCCGGCGCCGTGGGGCACGCTGGAGGGCCGGGCGAAGACGGAGAAGCAGAAGAGGACGGGCACCGAGCCGCCGCCAGCCGCCGGGCAGCCCCCGCCGCCCGGAGCCGCGGCCGCCTCCGCCGCCGCCATCTTCAGGGGCAGCCGCGCCGAGCCCAGCCAGCTCGCTGCGGCCCGCGCCGCCGCTCCTCCTCCCGCCGCCTCCTCCCCTCGGCCGGGCGGGCGGCGCCGGCGGCCCCCAATCCCGGCTGCGGCTGCTCCCGCTCCTCCTCCTCGCCATGGGGCCCGGCCCTGCCCCACGAACCCTCGGGGGTGGGCGCGCCGCCGGGGCTCCCCCGACGGGCGGGCGCTGGCTCTCCCGCTGCCGCTCTTCCTGGGAGGGCGGGTGCCTCCCCTTCGGGCGGAGCCGCCTTTCACCCAAACGTCCGCCCTCGTCCGGGCCGACGGGGCGGCCCGCTGGGGGGGAGGGCGGGAGCCGCGGCACCCCGTCGGGCTGGGAGGGCGGCGGGGAAGGCGGCCTCGGCGGCGCGGCTGCCCGGGGGGCGCGGGCGGCAGGGCTGCCGGCAGCCGGTCCCTTCCCCGGCGGGGACGGGCGCGGCCGCGCCCCGCGGAGGAACGGGGAAAGGAACTTGTAGATCGAGCTGGACGATGCCCGGTTTCTTTCAAGCACGATCCAGCCAGATCTTAGATCTGGGTGGGGAATGGCTTGTCGCTCTGCCGGTACCGAAATCGGTTGTTGAGTTTCACAGGAGGCTTTCTCCAGAAATGCCAGTTTCTGAATAGCGGGAGGTGCCCGAGCTGCTGCACGCCGGAGCTCGGAACCTGCGATTGCGTCCACAGGTGAGGAGAAGTGAGCAGGGTACGATTGTACCCCAACATTTACCTCAGCACTAGAAGGACATGGAGTTGTTGGAGTGGCCAGGAAAATGATCAGAGGAGCTGGAGCTGCGCTCCTATGAAGACAGGTTGAGATAAGCCTCCGTGGAGACCGTGTAGCAGCCTTCCAGTACCTGAAGGGGGCCTACAGGAGAGGTAGGGAGGGAGTCTTTATCAGGGGGTATAGTGATAGCGTGAGAGGTAATGGTTTTAAACTGAAAGAGCAGGGATTTGGATTAGATATTAAGAAGAAACTTTTCACTATGAGAGTGGTGAGTCACTGGAACAGGTTGCCCAGGGAAGTTGTGGATGCCCCATCCCTGGAAGTGTTCAAGACCAGGCTGGATGGGGCTTGGAGCAACCTGGTCTAGTGGGAGGTGTCCCTGCCCGCGGCAGGGGGGTTGGAACAAGATGATCTTTAAAGTCCCTTCCAACCCAAACCATTCTATGATTCTGTGATTTTATCCTTCCCAGCTTTGTGCTCTCCACAAATTTTTTTATCTTTTGCCAGGAGGCAGCTGGAAATGTTACCACTATTTTTCCCACAATTATCAAATTTTCTGTTGTGCTTCAGTGTGTTCGGGGGAAAGGATCTGAGTAGCGTGTTAACACTCATAGAAAGAGGACACTCTCTGGTAAAAACAACTGGATGTTTTTACGCATTATCCAATGCAGTGGCACCACGATCAAGGTTAGTGGATGTCAGCCTGGCTAAATGACAACAAGCTGAAGCTCAAAGTTCTTCTCGTGCTTTACTTATGTCAGAAATCTGGAGCTGTCATCTTAAATGACAACATTATATTATCCCTAGATATTTTTTCTAGAAAATACATTGCTGATATCAATTGATTTAACAATTGCAAATGTAAGGTGCCTTTCCCAATTATATATTTACACACTTACATACGTGTTAGGCACTGAAGCAGCCTGAAGTGGTTATTTTGTACACTACCCAAGAAGAAAATGTGACATGGCTTCTGCACATTACAGGGAAAACATGCAGATTTTACTGTGTCTAGGCAGAAATTACACAAAGTAAAGTTTTAAAAGGATTCAATTGCAAGCCTAAGACATGCATTGATTCTGCCTTCTTTTACTGCCAGTGGATTCGTACACAGTTTGCACCTTCTTCTTTCCGAAGGAGGTAGTGGCAATCTGATTGTATTTGGTCTAACTGAACACATCTCTGTGATTAAAAAATACTTTTTAAAGACTGAAAACATAAGATATCTTGCTTGCCATCTGGGTTCTGTTTAAACATTTTATCCCATCCTGTGAGTGACAATATTTAGCTCAGAAAAAAAAAAGCAATTTTCACCTCTTGAAATACATATATAAGAGTGTTCAATGAAGTATATACAACTCTATTCCACCTGCCAGCTATAAAAATATCCAGCCGCCAGAGTTCAGGGCTTTTTTAAATTTTTTGTCCATGCTTACCATTCTGCTGATTTAATTTATGAATACGGCTGGTCATTAATGCTGTTACAGTAGAGTCATACAGGTTGAACGATTTTATGTCCCAGTCATTAGCTTTCTTGAATCAGTTCCAGTTTTCCAAGAGAAAAGGTGACAAATTGAATACTCAGCAAATTCTATTTATTTCCTGTGACTTAAATTGGTTTCCAGTTCTTAATTTTTACTATCTTTAATTGAGTGCAGTTCTAAAATTCAATATATTTTTAAAACATAGCATGGGTAGTGGTTTTGTTGATTAATGGTCTCTTAAATGGGCTTCTTTTTTCCATTATAGCAAGGTAGGACTAACTGTATTAACAAAATACACCATAGCAAGTTCCTACCTTTCTAAAATTGCTGTCTACAATGAATACATTTGAATACTGATCACTCAGTTATTATGCAGAATACATAACTGATGTTTTGGTAAGTTGGCCAGAATCAAACATTTAAATAACAGAAAAATTTTTGCTAACATGGCAAGAAAGCAGTACTCAGATTCATCCAAAATCTGTATGAGGAGGGGCTCCTCTACTGAAGCTGACCATTGTCCTCCCTCTATCTCAGGTCAAAGAACAAGCAGGGAGATGGACCCGGACATGCGGAGTAGGGGGATGCTCCTCCCTCTCTCCTCC
The DNA here is from genome assembly GCF_964106895.1 of Numenius arquata. Taxonomy (NCBI): domain Eukaryota; kingdom Metazoa; phylum Chordata; class Aves; order Charadriiformes; family Scolopacidae; genus Numenius; species Numenius arquata. The sequence goes on along the minus strand of NC_133616.1, from coordinate 56,588,845 downwards.
CCCCCAAGGTCCAAGGTCTCACAGGCAGAGGAGCGCAACCACCAGACGCCTGTCCATATGTGAGGGTAAAGGCTGATAGCTGCTTGCTTTACCACTCAGCCCATCTGTCCTTACCAAGTGACACCTAACCTTGGCTTTTATCTGGATCTTGACTCCACCCATATGGCACTGTATCACCTTGGATTATTTTGCGTTTCAAATTTTCTCTCTTCCCCCAGCAACTCCACAGCCAGTCTTTTCACATGTAGTTTAATTTTCCTTCTGAAAGCACTGAAGTTCTTTTGAGTAGCTACCTGTGCTTGGATGGTACTGTCCCATAGAGGAAGTCCTTTCTGATGGAAGCAGATCTCAGACTATGAATTTTTCATCTTACATTTTCAAAATATCACCCTGAAACACAAAGTCGGAAAGGGACACTTTCCAAGCATCACCAGCTGGTGGTGAGTTAGATTCACTGACCTTTCATGTGTCTTTTAAATCGTACAGCTCCTGTGGTAGTGGCAAATCGGGCTGCTTTTAATTAAGTAGCAGGCGTATAGTACCGTCACAAAGACGAGGCTCTAGCCCACCTAGAAAATCCAGCATAGCATTTCTTGCTTCACAGAAAGAAAAGAGGGTATGATGCGCTATACAGGGAAAATATCCACTGATCCACATTACATTGGCCTGAAACAAAGACGTACTTTTTACCCGGTGTGAACAACAGAAGCATGTAAGAGCATTTGTAACACATCTCTTCAGTATTTCACATTGCAAGTAATGTGTGATCGGTCCTCTTACACAACAAAGAAAAATACAACTTCTACTAGAAAATCAGTGTTGCTGATCTCCAACCATGTTGGCTCAGCATCTGCCAAAGTCATAAAAAAGGGTATATAATCACAGCAAATACGCCTCTTGGGTGGTACATACAACACCACACTATAAAGAAATTTATTGAAAGCTACTGAAGTATCAAAGATTTTAAGTGAAGGCCAAATTCCCTTAGCCCAATTCTGGAAAATTTCTGTCCTTATCAAGGCTTCCTACTAACAAGTCCATTGGCATTCTGTTCAGACACAAGGCTCTGCCTGCCACATGGGACCTTCCTTTCCTGCAGCAGAACTCAACAAGGTCATCTGATGTGTAGCCTCTGGAAAGCATTTTTTTTTGTTTGTTTGTTTTCAGCAGTTAAGGAGTACTTCCATCAAGAGCTAAGATGGGTAAGGTGAGGGAGATGCAAGCTCATGCTATGTCCTCTTTAAAAACAGAGGCATGTGTTAGGCTTCAGATCAAAGGTTGGAATTCAGGGTATTAACATGTAAACTTATTAGTATGTAAAGATAAAAGAATTTATATTTTTATAAGACAAAACCAGTCCAGTATTCTAACTTTTGGATAAGGGTTTAGCAGTTTCTCAATTCAAAGTTTCAGAAGTAAGTTTTCTGCCTGATTCATTTTAGTTGTTTATTTCAGTCTGCCTGAAAGCCTATTTTATGGTTGTCTGTAGAGCAAAACACAACGTTGAACTGAATCTACTAAAATTATATGCTCCCCAAAGTACTCCGTTGAAAATTACAGCAAAATCATGTATAGAGTGAACACTAGAGAAAAATATTTACTTCTCTGATGATGCCCTCTATACCACTGAGAAAAATGTGAATGGTGAGGTACATCCTGCAGTTAACAGTTTCGTGCTTTTAAAGTCCAAAGTGAGCAGATAGATAGCTTTAAAATCGGGGAGAGCTGACAGATTTCTTATAGTTCAAAATCCTCTCCGGCATAGCAACTGCCTGAAATTTACACATCTGCAATAGGAAGTCAAGAAAGAGGGAACAGCCATATTATACTTCGCGAACTGGCATGCATATATACACTGCCTTTCTGTGCAGATTCATTGATTTTCTATTATTTCAGTGTTACTCAGTTCCCCTGGTGTATTTCAGGATTATTTTCATCTCACGTCCAAATCACTGTTTTTATTCCCTATGAGCGCTTGTCACAGATTACATTGTTAAAGCAATAGTGTTGCCACAAAAACCGTTGTTAGGTCTCGCATCTTGTCCTGCAAACCTGCCTTAAGCTACCTTGTTGTAGCAATGTTACCCACGTTATCACACAGCTCAGCACAGAGAGCTCAGTTCTGCAGTCCTGGTTTTGCAGTCCCAGCTGAAGTCTCTGTTGACTTTAGTATATCTGGCTGGATCTGCACTGTATTTTAAAACTACCCTTGACACCGTGCTCGCAGCCAGATTTACTTGCTATCGATGCTACATACCTGAGATAGCGCTGGCTCTGTAGTAATTCTGCTGATACTGCTGGGGGGAGGACGTTGCAGGTGCGTACTTTGCACTTCAGAGTGGTGCCAACTGCAATGTGGACTTGCCTCAGCCACCCCATACTTGGCACAGCCCCTTCCATTTATCTCATCTGCAGGAACATGGTATTAACATCTCACAAAATCCTTTTTAAGAGACGTCTCTATTTCTGCTGTGTTTTCCTGTAATGGTAAGCTGCGTATGGAGCAGTGCAGTCTTTGGGCATTCTGGATGTCAAACTGACCCTGAGATCAGACAACCCACGCGCTGCCTGTATATGAGCTAATCAGCTTACAACTGTCTTGGTGCTGCATGCTTGAATGACAGACAGGTTTTTGCAGCATTATGGATGGAAATAGGTGTGACTGGCAAAGAGGTCCTGGAGTTTCCTGGAAGAATAAAGCACTCTTCATCTGGTCGGTGACGCTTCCTTGCAAGGTTTGGAAATGAGTTAATACTGATAATGTTTTAAGCTTTACTTCTAATGTCAACTGCCTATGTTGCCCTGTTTATCAACCATTATCAGACTATTTTATTTCTCTATTTTTAAGATTGCCCACTACATAATGACACCTCAAAGTAAAAAGTAAATTGTTGGGACAAATCTCTGTCTACAATCTGATTTTGCAGCTTGATCGATGTTATAAAGCTCTGCTGTTAATAATCAATTCAGTACCATGTCACTTAGGCTATATTTTGATATCCTAAATTCCCTTCATGTATTACAACAGTTGGAACAGGATAGTAAAACATGACTGATATTGATATTGTAACCATATTGATAAAATATATAAATATAAAACATAAAATACATTAAAAAAATTAGCTTACTCACCGAATAGTCATATGATTGTTTTTACTGTGATATGTGAAAATAAAATGTCTTAGATCTTTTTTCAGATGTGGTAGTCCTCACAGTTCTACCAATATGAATAATTACATCTTTCTTCATTATTGGCATTAAATGTGGTATGGTAATTCTGTTAAAGCACATTCTTAATGATGTGACTGTCTTTTACCTTTGTCTGACTCACAAAGTACAACAAAGTTGTCAGCATGTAGTAATTATTTCTTTAAGATCAAGTATTGCTGCTCTATCTGTTCAGGGCACAGAATTACTTGGAATTACACCAACTGTTGGTCCAAAATTTCAGTTAAGTTTTGTTTTGAAACAGGTTTACTACCAAAAATGTTTTTAAAATGTTAATGTAAATGCACAAACATATGCTTTGCCAGTCAGACAGAATCGCACCAAATGGGAGAGAGCTTTTTTAATCCCCTGGCTTCAAGCTGGATAATGACACTGGTAGAGATGCTAAGTCATACCTGGTAGAATCCATTTTGTTGACTGAAGGTTGATGAACCTGAAAGTTTATAGCATTTCCTTTATGATATAATTGATCTGCATCTCTTGCAGTCACTCTTCCGTCACCTTTCTGGGCATTAGGCTTTGTGGATTATTTAGTGTTTCTACTTCATGTTTCCTTTGAATCAATAATGTTTGGTCACATGGGACACCAGTTGCTATAGTGAAGATAGTTTTGAGTGTTGTCAGTGCTGTGCCTTTTGCTTGACCCACAGTTTATTTTTACGTCTTTGATGATATGCACATTTTTGGATCAAATAAGCATTAGTCACAAGCTACTCTTGGAAGAAATCGCTGTGCAAGTCCTTCTTTGGATTGTGTAGTTTCTCTCCAGTTCAACAGAACCCTTTTAGTTCCTGTAATCTTGTTATATATTTGGAAGTTACTTCATTTGATTTTAATTTTGTTTATAAGGTAGAAATGCTTTATAAACAGTTGCGTTTGGGGGATCTGTAGAGTTACCACAATCTCAACAAGTCTTTTGCGTTCCTACTTGGAAGAGTCTGCACAACACCCAGCTGGCAGTGTCTTCTCATGTAGTCATGTATCTTAAGTTGCACCCTTTTTCTTTTCATGTTGTTAGCATTATGGACCTTTCCAGTTTGTCTAATTGGTTCGACAAAGGTGTAGGCAGCTACCAGACAAGTCTAGGTTCCCCGAGTAACCAGGTTTTTCAAAGTCTGAACATATTTTCTCCTGCAAATGAGCTGTTTATTCATGAATGAGTGGCTCCCAGTTCAGCTTGCTTCCCAGATGCCATCTCTGCTGGTCCACTCTGCTTCGTTGACTTCATGCTTTGGCGTATTGTCTCTGTTCCCAGCTATCATGGCTTTTGCTTTCTTGCACAATAGCGGTAGTAAATATATACATGTGTGTTCATATTACTATTATCTAATAATACGCACTTGGTGTGTGTATTATGTAACTATGTGATGTCTGATGTGTATATTATATATATAGCCGCAGATTGTAGCCGTGGTAGGACAGGCAAGATTTTCTGAGCAGTTGTTTGTGTGGAGTGTGCAAGCCATGAGCATATAGAAGTTCTCCCATACCTTGCAGTGAGCATCACCCTGGAGGAAGGGCTTCCTCCAGTAGGAGGACAGATTGCAGACAAAGCAGGTCACATTTAGGGCTGGAAGAGAAGAGCTGTGGTGAGATGCCTGGTTCCTTGCAGAAGGGCCGGCCTCTGCCCTTCAGTACACTGCAGTAGCCTTTTACACACTGGAAGATGTACATTGTGCTCAAGGACTTTTGGTGGGATGTGATGCTTTTTTCCACAAATGAGAGTAATTCGATTTTTTGAACTGTACTGTATGGTTTGTTCTTTGTAACTGCTGTGCGTGGAACCACAAATGCTACTCATTTTCTCAGACAATTACTATTTTATTATGTTAAGACCTACTTTGCTTCTAATTATAAAGTTTATGACTTTTTTGTAATAACTAAAGCAGTACATTACAATTTACTGATAGGAAAGCATTTGATGCATTTTAATAGTCCAGACAAAGAAACACTTACTCAGCTGTCAAAGATGAGTCAAAATCATCCATGTTGTCACATTCTGAGAACAGACATGAGCTTGCAATAACTATCCTTTTTCTCTTCGGTTTTACATAGTTCTCCTTCGTCAGCTTGCTTAAGACATTAAATTCAGCCAATGGCAATATTTAAATTAAAAGAAGCCTCAGGGAATAGTAATTAACATTTTTTTCCTTAGTACACCTGTCTTTATAGGCTGCAAAACCCTCTAAGCTGCCTGTTTCAGGATCCTAGAAATAACTATACGTGTGTGAAGGATTTGCTCTGTACAAGTGGGCTATTCCACCAGGGAAGTGTTGCCTGGGAGCTGGGGGTGGCTGCAAGCCAGCCAGAGGCAGTGCTTTCACCATCAAGGACGTGGTCCTACAGCCGTCAGACCAGATAAGCAGAGCAGTTCAGGAAGAACCAAGTCTATAGCGAGGAGGCAGATTCAAGGTCAAGCCAGGAAAGCTGGGACAGAATTCCTTGAAAAGGAGGCTGAGGGGAGACCTTGTCAGTCTCTACAACTACCTGAGAGGAGGTTGTAGAGAGGCAGGGGTTGGTCTCTTCTCGCAAGTCACAGGCGATAGGACAAGAGGAAATGGTCTCAAGTTGCTCCAGGGGAGGTTCGGACTGGATATTAGGAAAAATTTTTATGGTTATTAAGGATTGGAATAGGCTGCCCAGGGAAGTGGTTGAAGCACCATCCCTGGAGGTATTCAAAAGACGGGTTGACATAGTGCTTAGTGACATGGTTTATTTGTTTTTGTCGGAGTTAGGTTGATGGTTGGACTAGATGATCTTAAAGGTCCCTTCCAACCTAGTCAATTCTATGATTCTATGATTCTAGGAACAGCAGGTCAGGTTTGGGATCAGCACGGTATCTGTCTGGGCTCAGTGATGCCCGTAACTTAGCTCAGAGGCCTGAGGTTAGAAGCAGCTCCCTGGCAAAGGCGAGATCCTCGCAGCTCTTCCCCCCAAGCCTGGTGCAAGCTGCGGTGGCTGCAGCGTGCAGGGGCTGGTGGCCACCAGCAAGGGCAGCCAGACCCCTGGGGGACAGCTTGCAGAACCTCTTGGTGCACTCAGGGTTTCAAGCCGACATCTGTAATTGTATAGCACAAAGTAGGAACCCTGGCTTTGGCAGATACATCACCAGGTGAGCAAGTTAGCCTTTAACCTTGAAAGATATGAGTAGATTATTTAGAGCTACACTCTGTAGTGTTAATTTAAATACAACCAAATTCTTGTGCTCTCGACATCTTTCTCGGTGTGCATAGCTACCCAAATCAACAAGGTGCTTCTATCTCATTTTGCCTTTGCATTTCTTTTGACCTGCTTTTCTCTTTGGCATGCTTTCTGACCTACATTGGAAAATGTAGCTCCACTCTTATGAGGTGTATCAGCAGACTGTAACACGGAGGAAGTTATTAGAGACTTTTAAGGAGAAAAGAAATATCTTCTGTCTGCTTTTTCACTGTCAGCATTTGTCTCCATTGTATCTATTTTTAAATCAATCACCCCGGTCCTCAGTTCCCCAGTTCTAAATATTTTATTTTGAGGATGTAATTTACTAACTCAAGAGCTCTTTCGAAAGCTTTCTAACTTGATTACTGTCATTTGGAACATCTGCCTGACAAACTTCTGCATTAGCAGCTACTGAATGAAATGTGGTTTTCATTCCTCAGGAGATTCATAGGTTTAATTCCAGGAACCCTTAATCCATGAGTGATTTTGCATGAGGTAAGGAAATATCCCTTGCCTCCTGTTTCCTTAAAATTACCAACTTTTTTTTCTTATGGAGTAACAGAGCATAGGATAAAGAAGAGGTCCAGAGCACAGATATTTTTATCTCGAATGTGTTGTCAGTATCTTTGAGAGACCAGAATGAATAGCCTCGTCATCACTCCAGGCCTGGCAACACCTGCACAATTAATAGATTATATTCATAACAGCGAAGCAGAGTGACAATTGACCTATTTTGCAAATAAATACATAACTGTGTCTGAGATGTCTAATAGTTACGGAACTGTTTCTTGAGTGAGATGTCTAATAGTTACGGAACTGTTTCTTGAGTCAGGCTCTAGTGCTGTAGCATCCAAAAAAAAGCAAAAGATGAAAAAAAGCTGGGAAAAAAAAGAAAGTGTATTTTCTTTTCCTTAAAGTTTTTTGTCTTTTTGGGGATTTCTGCTACTAGGAGTAGGGTTTGTGTGATTATTTGTTCAATGATGGTCTGCAAAATGAATAACTGTTGAAAGCTAGGGCTAAAAAATCAGTAATTTGAACACAATTTTATTAATAAATAATGATGCGTTGGAATATGCAAGGCCAGAATTATTCCCTGAGTGTTTTCAGTGAGTTCAACTGCATGGCATTGGCACTGTTACTGAGAATTTCAATAGCTGAAATCCTTTCCCTTTTTCCTAATAACCTTGGGGGTTACTTCAAAGTGGAAAGACCACATGCATTATTTGGGGTTTAGAAAAGAAAAGGGAAAGCAGAACTGTCAGTGCCAACCGCAGGATTATGGCTTTGAGCCGTCTGAGTTGCTACACGCAATGCCCTAAACCTCTATAAGAATTTACGGTGGGAGAAGCTCTGCAAATGAGCAGCAGTTGCTGGGTGCATGAATTAGCAGTTTGTAATTCAAATTCTAATTATTCAGGTAAACCTGTAGTAAGATTAAAAAGGCCTACAGTTTTGGGAACTGGACATACATTTTTCAAGTAACTGCTTCTGGATGACTCCAGTCTTAATGTCACAGCAAATATATAATTCTCTTGCAGCTCAAGAAACATATATGTAGAACTATTTTTTTTAACAGAATGACATCAAAATTAGTCATACATTTATTTTTTATTATTTTATTAAATGAATCAGGGCCTATGCTATCTGGTGGATTGCTTCAGTTGATTTCACTGTTTCAAGGTCCTGCTGGCTCCGGTATTGAGAACAGCTAACAACTGTATATATTAAGCAGAGACAGGATGGTGGTGACACAGGGCAGGATACTGTGATTTATGGGATGCGGACAGAACGATTTCCATTTAAATCCTGCAGATCCCTGAATATACAGGTTCTGAATGTAGTTGTGGGAATTGCCAACCGAACATGTACAACGCAGCTAACATGAGGGTAATTGTCATCTACTGCCTGGCTGTGTAAATGAAGACTCATCTGGAAAAGCTACTGGTGATTCACTGATGGTCCTTATTCAGTTCCGGAAACTGTTTTTCTCTAGAAACAGTTTTTAGAAACTCCTTTTCTGACACTGATCTTTGTCTACCAAAGCAAGGCAGAGATTAGCTTAACTAGGTCACATGTTGTCCAAGTACAATAATTGTACTGAACATCATATAGAGAAGGTCAACAAAAATACAGACCATAGAATCAACATTTTAGTTAGGGAGGGCTTCTCTTTGTCTAATGTCATGATCTGCCTGAACAAAGTGAGTCATCTCAAAAGTAGTTGAAAATATTTTGCTTTCTTGTATGCCACATTTCTCTAAAGAAATTTAGTTTTACTGTAACACAAGAGGAAGCCAAAAGGTCTTTGAAAATAATCCGTACATCTGGAGAAAACTTACTACCTCAACCTAGTTCAGAACATACCTGACAAATGGCACAGGGACTCCTCATTGTAGCAGACATGCTAGTATAAAGACAGGCTAAGACAATGATGAGTCATACTTAATGTTGTTTTCAACTACAAATTTCTCAACAAAACCAGTTTGTTAATGGCAGATTACAGGTATTTGGGTAGATGTAAGCTTTTCTTCACAAGAAAATGGATTTTTGTGGCCAGCAAAATGGAATTATAGTCATTGTTTATACTTCAAAAGAGGTTTTCCTCCTCTTACAAAAGAATATGGCAGTGATACGTGACTGATTACAGTGCTTTCACATGCCATCAGTAAATAATTTCCTCTCCTATCTTTAATTTATAATTCTAATTAAATGCTTGGATAGAAACTCAGCTGAATACATATGGCTATCTTTTTGCTGACAATCTGTAGAATTACAAGCATTTGCAAAAAATTGGGTTTTGTGCAATTCCAGGAGAGAGCTCAAATATCTCTGTGCTCCCAGCAAATGAGCATTAGATTCCTACGTGCTGACAGGAGACCGATTTAAGACATAATCCTCTTCTCACTGTTCCCCACAAGACAGTTTAGGCAGTTCTTGCTCTTTGAGCTGACTTTTATGGATCCTATTCTTAGGCATATAACTTCCCCCTTAGATTTTTTAAGGCACTGTCATGCAATGCGATGTCTGTGAATTTCACTAAGTATTTGAGCTCTTTAGCTAGGCACTGGAACAATGCCTGTTGCAACTCCATTTCCTCCAGCTATTCAGCTTCAAAGATGAGCAACATTTGCTTCTAAGCGTGATGGCTTCAAATGAAGAGGAACTTTGATATCTCTTGCGTTTTTTAATAGATTTATATGTTTATATACATATAAATAAAGATATATATATGTAAAGATACAGATATGCTTAAAACAATAAAAGATGGTAAAGGTGGGAGGTTGTAAGTGTAGAACAGCTCTATGTAGTGAGACTTCAAAATGTGCTGCATGCTTGCAATTTGATCCAGACTTTTCCAAAATGACAGTCTCGTAGTCTCTTTGTATCCAAGATTTTTATTTGGATTGTCACAGAAATAAGGATCCACTTACAAATCTGGAGTGAAGCCCACATTTTCATATCTAATGTTTTCATTCTTAGTTTTTTTTAAAGAATTGTCACAGGCTAAGGACTTCACCCCACTTTCTTATGAAACCTTACATAGCCAGGAGTAAGTGTTAATCTCTACCAGAAAATGGTAAGGGGTTTGAAACCTTCTCTTTCCTCCCTGAATCTCACTCTATCTGATTGGCTTAATCACTTCCAGTTCCTTAAACTGCAGTGGCTAATTTGGGATATACCGTGTTTAATGCCAGTATGCAGCTTCTTTAACAACTTTATTTTTTAAAATGTAGGAAAGGTATCAAAACTTTGCAGCATGAAATACACCTAATGGAGATATTTAAGAGGTATCTTTTTCAGCTACACACATGGTGTTCATTTAATTAGAAGCACAATAGAATTATACTCTAGAAGTATTGAATTTCATTGTAATGTTGGTGAAGTGGAAAGCAATCTACAGTTCCTGCCTGCTGTTTTTAGGACCTGACAGGCATAAATACCTTTTAATTTTAAGGTTCTACTTTGACATTTGAATTAATGACAGCATTAGCTTTTTATGCATCCACTAAAGGCGATAGCTGGTAGTTTTCCTTGATAAAAATGTTAGATGTCATAAGACAATTTTGATGTTCATGTCAGTTTTGCTGTCTATGAATATTCTTAAATTACTGAGAAGTCTTATCATTCAGATGCAACTGAAATATAGATCTGTGAGGGCTCTTATTTACTAACACAAAAGTGGATGTGTAGCATCCTGTTCCTACATACCTTCAGGACAAGAAGCTGGTAGAATGAGCTAACGCTCAGGCATTCCTCTCCGGAGAACTATGTCCAAATTCATGATTTTACAATACCAGTAAAAATGAATCCTCATACATGGGAAGTGCAGTTTGGCAAAAATTGATCCCTCTTCACAGTTTACTCATGAGCAAGGTATAACTGCCTGGGACGTAAAAGCTGTATAGAAAAGCATGTCCAGTGCAAAAAAAACAAAACCCAAAACAACCCCAAAAAGCAGTAGTATAGATCAAGTCTTTTGCTGGTAAAGTACAGCCCACTCAGGGAAGAAAACTATTAGCATATAATAGAAGACAGGTGTATTAATGCATTGTTAGAAAAGTACGGCAGGGTGCCTAGTCGAGATATCTTCAGGAAAAAAAAAATCTTTGGAAATAACTGAGTAGCTAGGCAAGTGTTTAATGATCCCATAGCTACCTATATTTTCTTTAATTATGTTGGCATTCAATACCATTCTTTAAAATTAGTGTGGTTATGTCCTGCATTTGGAGAAAAAGTTAAGTCATTCACTAGATCTTCAAAGGCAGCTACCTGGTAGTCTTTGTGTTTGATTTCTGTGTTTTCAAGTGAGGCCATGAGCCAAATTAGTCCAACTTTTTAAAAAACTGAGTACATTTTCACACACCTAGTATAAAAATGTGTCCAGATTACTAAAGTTAGTACTCATTATTGGGTCCAACAGAATTCCCGTGTAATGTGACGGGTTTCAGCATTAGTATGCTCTGGTCCTAACTTACTATTACCAATTTTTTAAAAAATTGAGAATGCAAGTATAGTTTGTTATTAGCAAGGAGAAAAGAGTGAATGAGAAAGGAAGAATAAAAAGAGAAATTAATGGAAATTGTGCTAATCTCTATAGCATGTTTTTCTTGAATCACAAATAACACTCTAGTTGGCATTACTCACAAAGTCATAATTTGGTTTCTCTGCCATCCATCATCCTGTACAGGAACCTTTTGCTCTTTACATATGTATTTGTTTAGGTTGAGTAACTTTAATCAGAAAATATTAGCTTAATGCCCATGAACACTTTCATTTTTAAAGCTGTAAAGACCTGCACCTGTATTTAACTATCTGATTAATTATTGTTAACAAAATAGTATCAGTTTGCCAATTACAGATACCTTCCATGTAAACTAGATTAAACGAGATTGTCTGATTTGAAAACCAGTGAGTATATTTTGGCCACATATAGTTAACAAAGATGCACAAATACCTGGCAAAACCAGATGAGTAATAAAATTTACCAGACAAATAACTGTATACCAAAATAAGTTTTCTGGTTTGGGACCAAATCTGCTTTTTTAGACAGGATTTTAAAACCAAAGGTACGTCCTTCTATACAGTAGGCACTGTAAAAGACTGACAGCTCTCTTTATCCGTACTCAGCAGGCTGCTCTGAATGAGCAGAACTCTTCTCATGTTAGAATTCCAATCACGGCGTTCACTCCTTTCTTGCAAAATATGCTTTAAATAACTGATTAATTGAATTGAATACTCAGTACTTAACTTCTTGTAATATGTTTGGGTTTGGGGTTTTTTACGTTTGGTTTTTTTTTTTTTTGGTTGTTGTTGGTGGTTGGTTGGTTTTTTTGGTTTCTTTTTTTTTATTTTTTTTATGTGAACTAAGCCATTTAGTTAAGTCCTAAACCCAGAACCACCATGAAGAGCAACTTAAGAGACTTGGCCAGTCCTGTACTGGTAACACTGTCCATACATACTTGCAAGAACTATTAGATTTGTCACCATAGCAGGACCAGTTACTTGAAGAAAACTAGACAACAGCGACAACAACAATAAGAAGTGGGGGGTTTTTGGCAGTCTAAGTGCCTTTTTTGTAAGTAAGAATTATTGCAGTATATAGTGCAGCTGACATAATGCAACCCCCCCCACTTGCGATGCAGGACTGTGGAATAACGGGAATGATGCAGACCTCACGGAGCCAGGAATGGCTTCAGGAGGAAATAGGTCAGTGTATCTCCTGCTGCAAGGCAGCAGTGGAGACTGCTTTGTTCCATTGCAAAAGCAATTCCTGACCGTTTGATTTGAACTGTGTGTGATACTGAATGAAGACTATTTTGGTAAAAGATTCTCAGGCTGTGGGGAACTTGGGGATTTGTTAGTGATACAGAAATTTCATTTCACTCTGATAATGACCTAGTTTATTTAAAACTACCATCGCCATCTACATCATAGAATGTTATTTGCCTAATTAAGGGTATAGTGTGTAAGGTCTTTTCCGCATACGAGGACACGATCTGATAAAATAATTATCAGACTATGCTGTTAGTTACTGACATTACTGCTAATAATATGCATCACACTAAATTTACAACTTTCATGTGCAACGTTCTTTGGCTGTCTACTGAATATTTGCATCTAATTTTATTGTAAATAGTATTTTTTGAGGTGGCAAATTTTAAACAGAAGGACACTATTTGCTTGAAATTAGCTTTGACTTAATGAATAAGTTTCATAAATACTGCTATGTGTCTTGTAATTTCTATTGTGTGTGAGAATGAACATGAGATTACTAGTTACATTGTTAGCTGGGAACAGGCTACTGAAAATGGATCATCACTTTTTTTTTTTTTTTAAAGTAGAGGGTCTTTTTGTCTTTCCTCATATAGCCATCCAGTATTTTTTAATTTTAAAAATGCAAACAAGACTGCTCCTTCTTTACCTATTTTTTCCTTCACAAAAAACAAAACAAACAAACAAAAAAAGCATAACCAACAGTAGCAGACATTTTCTGTATGTCTTTTGCATGGAATTTGTAGGTCAATTGAAATACATTCTTTACAGTTACTGTTACAGGTGTGGGAATGCTGGTGGGAGTGTGAGTTTGGATGCTTCATCTCTTGAAAAGCTGTATCTGCCTGACTTGGGTGACGAGGATCAAATTCAGGCCATTATCTGCTTAGGAACTTCATATTTTTTTTACAGTTTCCTAGGGATCCTGAAAAAGATTTATAAAAACTAATCCAGACTACAACTGTATTAACTGTACCAGATTCACTAGGACAGGAGAGTGGATATGCGTTGACTCTTGCAGAATTTTACCTTCCCTAAATGAAAATTCCAATCTCATTTTTTAAAAATAAACATTTATTTCATCATCAACCACCCCCAGTTGCAGAGGAAAACTTCACGATGCTAAATCTCAAAAATAATTACCTTTATTTATTTTAGTCTTTCTCTCTCTTCCTTAACATGTGAGGTTAGCAGCGCAGCTAACCTGCACCACACACCAGCCACCCTCAGCTGCTTCTTTACCCCTACTACATGAAATGAAACTTCCCAATCAAACACTGAGGCTTAATTTTGCAGGGACACTCCAGCCTTCAGCCATTCCACATCTCGCTCTAGGTATGGGGGTAGGAAAGGACCAGGGTGGTCCAAATATTTTCTCATTCTGAAAGGAAGGCCTTTCCTGGTGTTTGACGTAAACATCATTATCATTCAGCCTAACTTCAGTGCCTGTTCAACAATTTACATATCCACGGGAAAAGTGACATTTTGCTGCAACATGCTTCAGTGCGCCTGCTGGCACCTAACCTACTGGCTGAAAGAAAGAAAACTACTGAATTGAAAATAATACACTGTTTCCCTTTAGGAAATACAGAGCCTATGGGTCTGTAGATTTTTCCCTTTGTTATTTTCCCTTTATTGATGTCATAAGCGTCCTGTCTCTTGAGACAGTGCATGAGACATGGTTACACTAAGGAATTTTGTATTTCTCTAGTGGTCACAGATGGGAAACAAACACCTGCGGGCTGCTCAAGCCAGCTAAGTTAGAAGAATCCTGCTGCTGCTGAAATATACCACAGAGCTGAGAAGCACCAACCGGCTGCCCCAGTAGTGGACAGACCATGAAAGTTAGTACTTTCATGCCGTTCGCTTCCTGTGATGCTGTCTCTCCACCCTAACCACTCCACACAGAAACAATCTTCTTCATCTTAGGTACTTTCCAAATGGTGACACTCATGAACAGGGTTTTGATTTATTTTATTTTTTTAATAGAACAGTATTTACTTGTTTCCTTAGTTGTTTTTCATGTTTTTTCCCCCCTCTCATTTCTGTTGCATCTAAGTGCTAGAACCTTTTCATTGGTCATAAATATTATCAAATAATGTAAAGCAAAATAAATCAAAAAAGTGGTAAATCTGATACTAAAGCTAAGCATTCAAAGCTTACATTCATTATATTCATTTATATTCTATTACAAGATTAAACATGTGGAGCTCAGTACATTTTTTTTAAAAAAATTATTTAAAAAATATATTATTTGCCATAGGAACTGCATGATTTTTACTGTTGTAATAAAAGAAAAGGGATCCTTAAGTATACTCAGCACACAGATATGGGGAGATTGGCATAAATTTCCTCAAAATTATAAACTAACTTGCAATGTTGGGTTTAACTTTATGGTAAATACTTGATTCTTGAGTTTGCAGTTACTAACTAGGAAAGTGCAACTATTTGCACAACAGAGCAATGGTACTTCCATCTATCTGAATAAGCAGCAACCCACCCCCTGCCCTCCCCCCCAGCTTAGCAGTCCTCTCCTTTCCCCATTGTGTACTTTACAATTACATTAACATCTACCATAAAGCATGATGTTGGTGTAAGTACTGTTCGGTCTCGCTGCTTTGTAAATTGCAAAATTGCAAACTTGCTTATTTATACTGGCAATCCCATAAAAAATATGGTGTTCAGAAATATAACCAAGCTGTGACTCTCCACATGTTTTTTACTACATCCTTGGTTTGGGTTTTTAAGGAAAATTATGAAAGTGATAATCAGAGAACCAAAAGTTGTCACAAGTTCTAATGTTGTCAGACGAACAAAGTAGAAAGAAACAAGAAAAGATAGTTATTTTTTTAAGTATGTTACATCCTACTCATTTATAAGAGCCTGGTTTAATACCACAGTTATGACAGAAGAGAGATCTTTGATGCCCAATGTTGAAGAGAGTCTCCCTTTTGGTATTCTGTGATGCTGCTTCCGGCTGATCAAAGCTGGCATCACAATCCATTAGAGGAGGACACTGTGCAAGTGATGTATCAAAACAGGCTACAAAACAGACTTTACCCAATCAGACTTAAACAGAGACAGTCCAGAATTTGCTTTAAATAATCATATACTTTATTTTAAAACTTTTTAAAAGCAATGCATTAGAACATACGATTTAGAATTTTAAAGTTTCTGCTATATTTTATACTCATAAAATAATAATCTCTGGCAGTCATTAGTAAGAGCAAGGAAGCTATTTGCTAGTCAATATGCATGACAAAGTGCTGTAATAATTCTATTTATGCTGTATCAGCAATTTTCCCCATTAAGTGTGTACATTTTCTCTGCCTATTGTTGATCTGTTGCTAAACCTTTCAGAAAAGTTTGCTCAGTCTTCAGAATTTGACACTCCAAACAGCCAGTTTAACAAGTGAAAGAGCATGGATTATGACAAAAACAATCTCAGCAGCGTTGTTAGTATATAACTCTTAGTTTGGGGTTTATTTGGAGGGCTTTCTTCTGCTTTACTGTCTTTCATCTTATGTACCATCAGAAAAACCCTCTGCAGAAGAGTTGTTTTTTCTTTCACCCACTAACAAATCTTTATTTCTTAAAATATATATTCAGAAGTATATATAAAATGTAAACTACATTTAAAAAAGGTGTTACTGGTATATTTTCACTCTCTAGAAACAACAACTTGTGTCATGATATCTTTCTATGTCGAATCTTTTTTTACTGTGTGTCATAACACGTACCATTCGTGTTCATTTATTGCAAAGAAAAACTACCAGACTCAGCATTTATATTCCAAAATGAAGATAAAATAGGTTTCAGTCACTTTTTACAGGTAATTTACTTAGAAATTGGTCTCAAGAGGTAAAATATCATTAGTGGACTTGAATGATCAAGTGAGGAAAGATACAAGACAGATCTGAATGTAAAGATCAAGTATATAAAATATTATTCTGGATAACTAGGTATAAATACAGGTAATCAATGCTACTGTTTTCTCATACAATAGCTTGTATAGACTGTCCCTTAAGAGCCTATTATTAGGTTAATTAAAGTTTTTTTTTCCCAGATAAGATCATCTCATGTACTTCTTTGGTTAACAAGACATATGCTTTCTTAGAATTATCTAAAAAATAAAGAGGATCAGTAATTTTAGATGGATTAAAGCCTTCATCCACCAGTCGAAATTTTTGTTGTTTGAATGTTCCGGTCATTTCCATTTTTTCCTATAGAAGACAGAAAGGTTTATTATTTAACAGAAGAGTTTCTTTTCTTTTGCTTACTTTCACATTTGTTTTTGAAAAAATCTTACTTGGCTAATACTGTTCATTCTCATTACACTGGAAAACTAGAACTTTTGTCCTGCTATGGACCAGCACCCGGAGACATGGTGGAAAAAAATCACAGCCCATTGCTTTCTGTATCCTTGTGCAGTGTCTCAACACAGTGTCTCATGTGGTGTAGCCCCAGCCTGCCCAAGACAATCTAGCTTTTTCATTTGTGCACATCATAAAACTACACATTGTAAAGAATCTGGGAGTAAAAACTGTCATTATCAAAAACAACTTACTGATAAAACTCAGGAAATTTTCTGTATCTATGATTATTGTCACCATAAAGGGCTGAAAGAATCACATACTAAATCAGCCATACTCATACTCAGCCAGGTTCAAAGAAAGGCAGACCTTTACCAAATATTTTATAATGTTTTCAAGCTTCTTTTCAGTGTCACTGTGTCCCTTGGAAAAAGTAGTGGGAGGAATCTCTAGTGAGATGCTTTTCTCTATCCTTCCCATCCCTTCTCACCCCCACTTTATGACTTGTCTCCATTATCTTCTCTTCTGTCTTTACATTTTTATATATATGCAAGCAGTCTCCAAAACCGAAAAATTATCTCCAACAACTCAGAGCTATTGTACGTATTCCAGATCTACCTCCAGACAGTATCTACCTGCTTTTGTTGGTCTAAGAAACATTCTGACATCTTCTAAAGTATGATTACATGTCAGATCAAGCTCAACAGGTCTTTAATTTTTTCCCGTGAAGTTCCACCCACCCACTTCTTTCTTGGTTAATGACAGCAGTACCAGCAGCAATTCACCTGTAATGTCGGCATTTAAATTCTAATCGAAGTTCCAGATGCTTGATATCCAGGCTAAGATTCAGATTCGTTCTGCCCAGCCTAAAGGCTTTTCTGTACCCCTTTAGAGCAATAAATCTAGACTAGGTTCTCATCATTCCGTAAACTGACTGCTGCAACATTCTCAAGTGTAATCTTGCTTGCCCATATCAGAATGCTGCTGCAAAAGGTATCTTACTGGATTTATGAGATAGATATATATACACACATATACATATATTTCAGTTTCAAGGTCCTTCACAGCCTTCTGCTCTTCCCCACTTTACTCTGAACACATATTCAATCTCTGATTGGCCCAGGGAACCAACTCCCATAACTTACCTTCTCTTTTCAAACAATGATTATTTTTTCCATCTTCTCCTCAGACTTAGGAGAGTTCATAAACATCTTCAAAAGCATTTTTCTCTGTCATTCTTTTTTTTGCCTTTGTCATGATATTTTCAAAACAGTTACCAGAAATGAAGATACTTATCAGACTTCACTTACTGTGATGATCAGTATTGTATGTTTTATATACTCTCCCATTTTTTCTAGTCATATGAAGTCCATTGTATTACATGTACATTTTTGACTCTTTGGGGCAGGGACTAATTGTTTTTCCCAAACTGGACAGTCAATACAGCAAAGTACTAGTATACAAATAGTGATGACCGATTATTATGGTGAAGACAATAATAATGTACATTTTTAATTCACCGTTTCAGTTTACCTAGTACCTTTTAAAATGCTTTAACTTTTGTCATTACATTAGAGCAAATAACATTTCATTTATTGTCCACAGTCTCCTGCTTTAGCTCTAGTTCTCTCATTTCCACTGAATAAATGGATTTTAGATTACTTTCTCCAGATGCCATTGTTCACATTTTACTAATCTGAATCTTTTTGTTTTCCCATGTCATGCTTCTAATCTCCCTAAATCCTTTTGTATGATCGCTATCCTTACTTAGTTGTATAATTCCTCCCATTTTAACATAATCTGCAAATTTTATTGACTTTTTGTGAAATTCCTTTCCCAGGACTCCATTAATGAAGGCAGCAAATAGGACTGGTTCTAAAACCAGTCATATATGAACAAGCACTTTTTGTTATTCATTTAGCCATCTCTATGTTCAGATATTTGTATGGACCGGGCAATAATGCAGCTTACCTGGACTCTTAAAAAAAGAGGACAAGCATAACTTGGTAGATAGGTCACTACTTGCTTATACATTTGCTCCAAGTCCAATGATGCATTCTGCTTTAAAATAAGAGAGGCCATTCCTGCTTTTCCTTCATGATCTGGGGGAAAGGAAGTGAGATGCCAATTTTGAAACATGAATAAAGTTGACAATTTAGTGATGAACCTTACAAAAAAAGAACTGTAGTGCACTAATAAACTGGCAGTCATATATCACCTTCTGAGTTTCAGTAAAGCTGGAAGATTACATTCATATTTTATATGGTATTACATATATTTGGAGATCATTCAAATGGTCAATTAAGCAATAATGCTGTAAATGAGTTTGGCAGGTAAGAGTAAATGGAGTGCCATGTTCAGTATTAATCAATAAATGTGTACAAACATCAATACCATTCCTCTCTCAAAAACAAGAGTGCTGAGCCTCTTTCCTGGATTAGCCTATTATGTCTTCTCTTCAGTTTTAGCCTTTCTGTCTTGCCAGTATCTTCTCTCAAAACTGTGGATCTGAATGTTGTTAACAGAGATTAAAAGTTTTTACTGGTTTGTCTGGAAAGAGAGAGAGCACTTTGGGTCTATGGGAAAGACCCAAATGGGTAAAATATAAAAGCAGTGAACTTCAACAATCAAAAATAATTGCACACTTTAACCACCAGCCAGTAATAACAGCAGAGACATTCTGCCAACCTTATCTTTGTTCTCCTTTCTACTTTTTTTTTTTTGCTAATGCTACAAAATCTGTGAGGAACTTGATTTGTTTATGTTTAAGTGCAATTATGACAGTCACATAACCTGGGTAGGAATCTGCAGGTAAATATATAGGAAATGAGAAGCTCTTATTTTTAGTCTGATTTTCAGTCCATCTTCTTTATTATGATCTTTCTTGTTGTGTGTCTATAACTAGAGGTAAGTGACACCTTTTTCACATTTCAAATTCTTTTATCATTTTATGTTGTGTTCACCCTGGCCAAGCTTCTCAATCAGTCCCTTCTCCCATGGGACAGGAAGGGAATAGAAGGAAAGCAAGAAGACTGATGTATCAAGATAATGGTGGTTTAATAGGGAAAGCAGAAGCTGCATGCACAAGCAAAGTAAAAACAGGACTTCACTCATTATTTACCACCATCAGGCAGATGTCCAGCTACTTCCTGCAGGGCAGGGCCTCACTCAGCTCATGTGGTGGTTGCTTGAGAAGACAAGCACCATAACCACAAACATCTCACCCTCTTCCTTCCCCCTAGCTTTTATTACTGAGCGTGGAATCATCTGATACAGAATATCCCCTTGGTCAGTTAGGGCCTGCTGTCCCACCTACATCTGCCTCCAACTTCTTGCCCGCCCCCAGCATGCTCGGTGCACAGAGAAAGCCTTGATACTGTGCAAGTTCTGTTCAGCAGTAGCCAAGTGTTGGTAAGTTATCAGGACTGTTTCAGCCACGCATACAAAGCACAGCACCCTACAGACTCCATAGAGAAACTTACTGCTATCCCAGCCAGACCCAGCACATATTTTAAAAAAGATTTAGCATGAATGGGAGTCAAGCCCAGATGGTCTTATGCAAATTAGCCTCAAAAAGTTATTAAAAAGAGATGAATGTATATTCTTTCCCAATAATTTATTTACTCTTCATTTTCTTTTTCACTTAGTCCTTGGGTTTGTAATATATCTGTTTACAGATGGTTTATGAGGCTAAGTAAAAACTGAAGACAGACGAATGTCTTCATATGCTTTCCTTTAGAGTTACTTTAATTCTTAACTTGTTGACATTTTATTTTGATACATGGGTGTGTGGATTTTCCACAGATGTGAATTTAATAAATCTTTAAACTTTAATTTAGATTATGAAGCTATCACAAATTCATGAAAGATAACTTTTAAAAAATACACATCACTGCATACGCATAAAAATGCACGATTCACTGGCGCATTCACAATCTGGTGGTATTTTCATTATCTGGTGGTATAATAATTTCATTATTTTCATATGAAAATACCTAGCTACATTTTAGCTAGGTATTAAACATAGGACTCAATCAGAAGTGATTTATAGGTTTAAAACATGAAATAAAACAGTTGAGGGTTAAAAACTAATCCAGGGGAAGAAAAACATACAGCTAAAGCTTATTTTACCTGGCACAGATACACCATACACATTTGCTTCTTGTATGAAGTCCAACATTACAATCACATCGGAAACTTCCGTAGTTGCAACATTCTCCCCTTTCCATCTAAAAGACATGAAAAAATAATTTAATCCCATGAAAACATATAGACACCTCCTCTTTAAAAAACATTAACTTTTGGAGGAACTGTGTTCATTTCAGACTAACACCAGCTCAAATTTGTTCCCACTTGTCATGTTGGTATATTAATCTGATCACCAGAAGGCCTCTTGCAATTCAAATGGTACTGGGTATTAGCTATCACTATAAAGCACAATGAAAGCTTATCATAATCTTATACAATGGTTTTCAAAATTTTGACACGTACCTAAACATATCAAATGTGACCAGTCTTCACTACATGGTACATTTTTCTCCACTTCAGTATCCAACTTCCTTGCTTACAGCAAAACCATCAGTAGTTACTACGCTTATTGGAAGGACTATTGTAATTCCTACAAAACATTCTGGAAACTAGCTATCCAGCTCCAGGGGAACACTTTTTACAAAATTAAGCCCCTGTGATCCACTTCAAGATAACTAAAAACCACCTCAAAATAGTAATAAACTGAACACTTCTGGCTGAAAACAAATAGAATAGTATTATTCTATTCTCCATGTTCGTATTTTTTAGTGAAGAAATGTGAAAAGAAACAATGATTACACCTGAAGGTATCTCCAATCCTGTCCCAAAAATAAAGAAAATTCTCATTGTCTTGAACCATTAGATCTCCAGTATTGAAATAAAGATCTCCCTTCTTAAACACCTCACAGAGTAATTTCTTTTCTGTGTGTCTCTTATTGCCAGCATAACCAAAGAAGGGGTTCTTCGCATTGACTTTGGAAATGAGAAGACCAGCCTCACCTATAAAGAGAAGTTGAAAGAATGTAAGCCTAAGGTATCGTTGCACAATTCCTCCACTTCACATTAAGATTAATTTGGTACATACAATTTTACAAGACCAGGAACCAAGTCTGACAGAGTTCAGTACGTAAGAGCCAATAATAAAAACTTACCTGTTTTTACTGCTTTACAATTCTTGTGGCCATCTCTACATGCAAAGTGACCATAAAGACACAGTACAATACTGTCCACTGAAATTCCCAGTCTTCTGTGTTTCTTCCTGATGACTCATCAGTTTTCACCCAGAACTGTCATTTATCAATAGTGAGTTCACTAGTACTTTTACTATCCTCTCAAAGAGTACACTTAAAGTGAATAATATGTCCCACTCCCAACACCTTACTGAATTTCCAGTGATTCAACTGGAATCAACTTTATCAGTTGATAAAGTTGACTCAACTTTATCAGTTTCCTACTGAAAAGCAAGTGTTAATAAAAACCAAGTGTTCAACCCAGGCATTAAATCCCTATTCAGACTCCTTTCAGAAGTTCTGAGAACACTTCTTAAGAATTTTCATTGTGATATAGCCTCATTACTTTCTTTGTGGAGCAAAATAGAAAAGTTCTAATTTTTTTTTTTTCTCAAAAAGTAAGGAGAGATTGGGATAGGATTATCCTGTTATGCATGTAGAGTATCAGGGTGTTGGTTTGCTGAAAGTGGAATATTTGTATATACTCCTAATATTTTGGAAGCACATTCTGAACAATAAAGTTTAAGACTTACATTATTTTGTGTCACACATAAAGATTATAAATATGGAAATATACCAAAATAAAAATGTGTCAAAAGGTATGCACAATTTCTAATTTAAGACTGCCTCCTCATAAAAGAGCCATGCCTTCTTCCATAAATTGGTAGTGTTTACAGTGAAAGCACTGAGCTCACTGGTAGTGTCACCATGGCCATGATGCTCTGAAGGTATAGGGCATGGGTAACACAAAGTCTACAGTTAGAGATAATACTTTTTATTAGACTGACTGATATAATCAGAAAAAATTAGACCAGGTGTCTAATCAGAACATGTGTTCCCTTCACAGGTCAGTCTGACATCCCTACAGATAATTTCCTATAAAATTTCAAGTTTTGGGGACCATATTTTCCTGAAAGTGCCCATCTTTGATTAAGACCTGTTAGAGAACCACTTAAGTCCTGCTTCATCTCCCCTTTTCTTCAATATCAGTTTTTCTTGCTTCAGCTTCCAGGCATTAATTACAGCTGTTACCTTCCTACAGTAAAACAGAGATGCTTCAGTACCTAATAAACACTTTAAAAATAGGTATAATCAAGAGATACCAGATACTTGATAAGTATTTTGAAGACAGCTATAATCATATAACCTCTTTATTAAAAACAAAGCATTTGCTCTAGTCCACTAGTCTTTCTTGTAGATCTCCTAGGCAGCCATCTCACTATATTAACCTCCTTTAAAAAACACAGACGTCATTATCTACGTATTCAGAGATAGTATCACATCATCACTTTTGAACACTGTTCTTCTGTGAAGATATCCAAGGATCACCTAAGTTCTTCTGGTGTCAGCACTGGTAGGTTTAACAGTGTTCTGTCTTAGATCAAAAATCAATATTATTTCTGTCAGAGCAAAGAGTAATAGCTGATGTTGGCTTAGTATAGTAACACCGTGGCAAGTATCCTTAAAAAAATTCTCTGGAGTATTTGTATTACAATCAAAAGCTGTTATATCCTATTAAAATACATACTTACCTTTCTTAACTTTTTCACACCAACCATGCTTATTTCTAATTGGTTCATCTTTTTGGAAATCATACTTGATTAAATCAAATGGAAAAAAAAGCTACAAAAGGGAAAAAGGGTCATCGGTTATTCATCTACACAGTGACATCTGGTGGCAGCAAATATAAGCAAAGAAACCTTTACTCCAGTCTTCTCATCTAAAAGTAGAATGTAGTTTCATTTGAAACTGAGAATACTCTTAATGTAAACTTACACGATTTCCTAGAGATAGCAACATCAAAATATTTTTAAAATCTTGTAACTTTCAAAAATACTTGGTGAAGACACAGAACTGTAATTTTGTTAATTTTCTTATAAATTAAGTTATGGGATCCAAATGTCAGTGGAAGAACCTACATGAGCCAGGATATCTGGAACTTAAGCAACATTTAATGGTGGTGGCTGATATGAAAAGTGTTCTTGAGGTCTTCTGACATGTAAACTTGCAAAGCAAAGGCCTACATCTCCTTACAAAGGGAAATCTGCTTCCTGTCGGGCTTTACTCTTTCTTAACTACCCTTAGTTTCCCCACAGGCTTTCTCAGGCTCGTGTATGGTGGAAAGCCCTATCACAAGCACCAGCAGAAGGATACAGTCACATGTTGTTTGACATGGTTATGTAGCTGTGCACGTCCCACGGTTATGTCAGGGTTAATTCTGCTTTTTTCTGAAATCCTGTGAACCCTTAAGTCCTGACACTGCTGACCTAACTGGCCTCTTACTTATGTTTTACAACTAACCTTCCTTTTGTGTAAGGATCACAGAGATGTGGCTTGGAGTAAGCTGAAGGTGAGGGCAATATGCTCTTATCAAGACCAGGAATTGCAATACTTTTTTTCTCCAATATACAGGGTCTAACTGTTGTTTTGCTTCATTTTTCTACTGTGATACAGATCCAAATTAGACCTTTCAGAGACACGGACAGATATCATGTGCCTGGTAGTATATGGACCCCTGTGGTTGCAGTTATTATGGTAAAGCTTCAGTTCACCCAGCTGGGGATTCTGATTTCCCTTTTCATAAAGAAGTATGTCAGCAATCTATTTAGCAACCAGTCAAACCAAGGATATACAATTATCTTCTCCTGGAGAAATCCTGGCAAGCAGAGAAACAAAATTTAAAAACATATGAACATACTGCTACACTCTTCACAATAAAGAAGTGCAAATAATTTAAGGATAGTGTTATGAAAGTGACTGAAGTAAAGGGTAGGATGCTAAAGCATAATCCCCTTTGCTTTTCTGCAACTAATTCAGATGAAATGTTGCGTAATTATTTTATCCTAATTTGAAATGTTGCTGTAGCTATATCACATCATTTTCTGTTCAAAGAAGTCTGAATAAATAGCAACTTGAATCAAACAACAAGCACACAATTTCAGCCTCATATGGACAAACTTGTTTCACTGAGTCTTTTTAATGTTTACCACTGTGTTATCCTTCTACCCAAAGTCTGAAACAAAAAGATATTTTTAACAGTTGATCAAAGGAACAAGGTCATAGCATGTAAAATTAAGTCATGATCCAAGAACGGGACACTTTATTTGAATAAAGGGAAGAGTATTTTTTTCAATAACTATAGAATACAGCATTTATCAAAGTCAGAAATTTGAGAGCCAAAGAAGTGTGCCTTCATTAGAAAATGACTGTATTTTTCTTGAAGAACAGAATGGGAGGTATTAAGTAATTTTTTTCTTATAGTCTTTTCTTTTGACTGTCTACATTTAATGCTATTCTTTTTCACTTTCTTTTTTACATTGATACTTACTACTTTAATATGTTTCATATGACAGACCAAGTGCAGTGAAGAATATAAATAATAAGAAGGAAATGATATAAAATGAAATGTTATTCTGATATTTTTGTGTTTTATTAGAACAGCAGTGTGCCCCTGTTCAGTTCCATTTTTATCTGTTTATTCCTCCAGAGCTCAATATTCCTCCAGCTTGTCTGTATGATGCATTTTTTTAAGTTGTTATAAATACTCAGAAACTTTAAGTGTCTGACATGATCTAAAAACTGTTGAGACTCTTACTATATTTTTGTTGCTGCATACATCTTTCAGTGCCTGCAACTTTAGAGTATGCCTATATAGGCATATGTAGTATGCCTATAGGCAACTATGCCTATACCAGTTAGCTTTTTGAAATAATAGTCAAGCAAATTAAAAGGAGAAAACACCACATATTGTATTAGACATGCATAATGAAACTATGCCAATATACATTGCAAACAGCTGCCTCTGTGCAAAGAGCTTTCTTTTCATATTAAATAGTAGAAAATGAAAGCTCCAGAGCAAAGAATTTAGTCTGGGTACAGGCCTACATTTATTTTATCTCATTATTTAAAACTTACTGGAAAAGAGGGCCTGAGCTGTTGCAGCATTTTCACAGAGTACTGCATGCAGCATTCATCATTTTAATCTACATTTTACTCCCTAAAGCACCACATAAATGTACCAAACAATAAGCACCATTTATCTAGCTGAAACTTTAAATGAGTTAAACTGCAACATTACTGTCTGTTAGTATGCTGTCTGGACGTTATCTGATAACAACATTCCACCCCTTTCCCCCCACTTTTTTTTTCAATTAACCGGAAATGTGTGAGTTTAAATATTGTTTTGAAAATAGTTTTGAAGTTCGTAAAGTTTCAGCTTTTAGTAAATGCTCACAGAACCTTCATCAGAGAACAAAGACCACAAGCTATTGCTTTTTATTTAGTTATTTGCTTTAGAGATTAGATATTGTTGAATTCTGTAGGAGAGTATCTGTTTATAAAACAAAGCATTACATTACAAACCATTACTCCATTTGGGGTCACACCAGAGAGACCCCACCTGGAGCACTGCATGCTGCTCTGGAGCCCTCAGCACAGGAAGGACATGGACCTGTTGGAACAGGGCCAGAGGAGGGCCACAAAGACGATCAGAGGGCTGGAGCACCTCTCCTATGAGGACAGGCTGGGGTTGTTCAGCCTGGAGAAGAGAAGCTTTAAAAGGGGCTGACAGGAAAGATGGGGACAAACTTTTTAGAGGGGCTTGTTGCGATAGGACAAGGGGTAATGGTTTTAAACTAAAAGAGGGAAGATTTAGACTAGATATAAGGAAGAAATGTTTTGCAATGAGGGTGACGAAATACCGGCACAGGTTGCTCAGAGAGGTGGTAGATGCCCCATCCCTGGAAACATTCTATGTCAGGTTGGACCAGGCTCTGAGCAAACTAATGTCAACGATGTCCCTGCTCATTGCAGGGGGTGGGACTAGATGACCTTTAAAGCTCCCTTCCAACCCAAACTGTTACTGTGATCTCATTTACTATATTTAGTTCCAAGCATCTTAAAAATGTTAAATGTAAGAAAAAAAATAATTATGGAGCATAGTAGCGTCATATCCTATAAATGTTTTAAAAATACACTTGTAATGCCTTTTCAATACTGTAAAGAGCAGCTATATATGTCCTTTGCATAGTTTTGTTAGCAAAAGTAAACAAAACCAAGAGATTTTTTTTTAAAACTATGCTTCATATTAACAGAATCATCACATATTATAATAAAATACCCTCATCACATATTATAATAAAATACCTTGAAATACACTTGAAGTACCTTGGATTATTTTAGCTCAAAACTAGTCACAAAAGGAGAAACAACACTAATTTTTATTGGCAAATGAACTTAAGAGCTTCCATTGCTTGGATTAACACATGCCAATGTTCTTCCTGTGAATCCAGTTTTCCAGTGTCTTTAGATAGGCTTAAACATACTTTGTTTATTTCTAAACTAAAAAGTATCTCTTCTGCCACTTAAATTCTATAACTGTATGAAAAAAGTGCACAATACTAATTCTGCACTGCTGTGTGAAAGACAGACTACTTCATATATTGAAATGATTTACAATTTGTTATATGATTTAAATGTTTTTCAGCTAAACGCTGATTTTGATTCATGCAGTTTTGAGTAAGAGAGATTTAGATGACTGTAATAGATGGAATACCTAAGATAATTTAAAAAATACATTTATAAATAAAGTTCAGAATATATGTGTGTCATATATAATAAAGTTAATCATTAATATTAACTATATAGATATGTATGCCAGATGTAAATATTAACCAGTAATTTATTATATTACTATGTTAATTTATACACTATCTTCTTTGTAAAACATTTTAAGTTTTACCAGCTAAAAAGCTATTCAGAAGCTTCTATTTTTCTGGTCACTGACTCTATATAAGCATCCTTATTGAAGGATTTATTCATATACGACAGCGATGCTTTCCAGCACATGAACCAATCCTTCTTATATAAACAGTATAGCATGAAAATAAACAACTGCAAACAAGAGCACTGCTTCAAGTTAACATCTCACACACAGTGGCTTCTTGAAAGTCTGGCAACTGCTATAACATTCATTTCTTCCTATTAACTTGTGTCTTCCAAATTATTTATGAAAATTAATGTGTTATGTAGAACATTAATATTAGTCACAAGTATCTGTCCCCAACACTTAGCAGTTACTGATGGTAAGCTACTTTGCTCATTCTGAGAGCTCAATTTGTCTTTTAAAGCTGTAACTTTTGTCTGCATTTCACCTTTAGAAACTGTGCCATTGCCACTACCTACCACAGAAATGCCTTCCTGTTTCTCTTCCTTTTGCCCTGCTAAAAATATTATATTTTGAACCTACCTGCTAATATTCCCACTATACTGTCAATATCTCTATGTATGGGCTTTTATACTGCATTTACTTCATTCTGACTTGCAATTATGCCAGCAGAAAGAATAATTTTCTTCCTTCTTCTTTACTGTATCACAAATAGGGACACACAAGCTTCTTTCCCACTTTCTCAGTTGTCTTTCTGTCTATTCCCAGTTTAAGAAATAAGTGTTTAGGAAATCCCTAGAGAGTATATCTAAAGGTATCTCCTCCTATCACCCATGTGTCAAGAGAATAACGTTTCAAAAGTTGTAGCATTTCTTTGAAGAAATTAAAAAAATCAGGAATTGGATGGCTAGGCTTTGTCTGTGCCATTCTCTGCTTTCCAGCAGGAAGTAGTCTCCCTTTCCAACTTCAGATCATTCATGGTCAGTAAATCAGAAATGAAGCTGCTCTCCTTTACATATTGCTAGATGGCCAGCAAATGTCATTCAGACTGAAGTAAAACAAACACAACAGCTACACTTCAGAATGCATTATTTCATAATCTGTAATCTGTAAAATATATTTAAAAAAAACACCACAGCAAATGCCTGAAATAAGTAAAAATGAACTTATCTATGGCATTAAAATACAGAGTTTGTATCACAATACTCACAGATTGTGGAGTAATCAAAAACATATAAAAGGTCCCCAAACTTAAGTATTTGTTACAATATGCACTTTTTTTAAAAAAAAAAGAAAATGACTAAAAAGTATGTCTTACGATATTTTCAACAATCCTTCTCAACGTCTTTTAGACTGTTCTGAAACTGCACTGTATCTAAGCCCTTGTTCATGTCAACACTACTCTGCTTCAGCATACGAGGGAGCTAGCTGCTCCTGCAAACAAGTGTCATGAAGCAGACCCAAGGAACTGCCGTCCAGAGGAACCGCATCAGAGGCAGAAGCAGAGCCCCAGAGCCCCAGTTAACAGACTGCAGAAATGTTAAATTCAGACCTGTAACTATTTTAATATTATTAATAGGCCATGTTGTTCCACTGACACAAGTTCTTTCAGAGAGAGGGAGACCATGTATTTCTCATAACCATAAATGCTCTGGATCAAAACATATTACTTATGAAAAAGCTTCTGATGGAGGAGTCTCTGCAACCTCCTTGATTTGGAAGAGATTTCCACAGTTCTACTTCCACATAAAATGGGTCATACGATCCACCCACTGACCTGGCTGGACATACCATGCCAATGTAACTAAAGTGAGGTAGTTTGGCTCTGCACTGAATATGTTTTTTGGTGACAACCTTCATTCTTCCCTCAAACTCTACAGTCATAGAACACCAAATATATATAGATTGGGGGAAGGGTTACAAGCCAATGCACCTCGGGCCCCTTGGAGAATGGTAGCAGCGAAATACTGAGCCTGCTCACAAATAATGTGCTTTAGCTACTTTCCTTACAACGGAAACTACAGAAATAACTGAAGACTTACTGTAGATTTATTTCTAGGGAAAAGAGAGCATTGAAAAAGACAGAATAAAATTGATTTCAAGCCAAGCCAAATGGAATGAATGGCTTTTTCCAGTTCATAAAATATCTTATGGTCTTTCTATATTCATACCAAGTAAGCAAGGGGACAATCCATAATTATCTTAGCAGACTATACTGATGTTTCCATAGACTGTAACAGTTCCAACTTGGAACAGTATATAAATTACAGAAAAGATGTCTAGTAAGAGCAAGTATTCAGTTACAACTGCATTTATTTTTTAATTGCAGTTGCATGAGCTATTTTTTCACCTAATCTGCGGCGACTAACTCAAATCATATGTCCAATCATTAAAGAGGAAAAAGTAGGATGTTTCATGTGCAAAAATATCCAAAAATACTAATATTTTCTTTTGGAAACACAAACGCATTTGTTATTGACATATGAAGTACCACTACTAATTCATGCAAAAACCCCACACTATTTGATTAAAAATACAGATAATTAAATCAATAAATAAGTAATTTCAAGTCTAATCCTTTATCTGCTGTAACCTTACATAGTATTTCCAAAAGGTTAATAACTTATGACAAAACTCTGTCAAAAGTTCTGAAATACCAAAAACAAGTTTATTCGGGTTTGGAACAAATGTAAAATTTCATAACATTAAAAAAAAATTAAAAAATTATTAATGCATATGACTTAGAAAAGTCTGAAACAAAAATTAATCAGCTCTAAGGTCCCTGGTTCACCTACTACTCCCTAAATTCCGTGTTTCTGATTTCCTGTACTGGTTCTGAACCCCTCTAGAGACACGCCTCAGCACCAGATGTCAACTGTGCATACTAGAGAGCATCAATCATGCAGAACAAGAGACTCAGCAGAGTCAGTCTGCTTAAATTCCTGAGCTCTCAACAGTTTCTGAAAAACAGACTAGCACTTGTGGTGTTTTTCTGAGTGTTTCCAGGTTTCTCCCTGCAGTCTGGGTTTCTGTCCCAGAAGCGAAGAATTCCTCTGGCCCCAAGTTGTAAAGTAGTCAGTGGTGATTGTAATGTGGTCATGCTGTATTGAAGTTGTGGACTCTGGAACATATGCTGCCTAGAAACCTATTTGCACGTCATCAGAAGATACCTCTGATGTATTTCTGAACAAACGTATTACATCATTCTCTGAAAAAAAAGTTTTGTCAGGATATTTTATTATCAGTTCTCCTTGGGAGCACAAATGACACTTAAGTCAGCAGGATTTCTATGTATAGACAGGTATCTCAGTATGGAAAGGTATCTCAGTTCATTTGCAAATTCTAGCCAATGCATGTTGTCCTATTTATTTCAAGAACAGTAAAAATTGGCGTAAATAACAACATAATGTTAAATATCTAGTCTCCTTGCTAGAAAGCCTTGCTAAATAATCCTTCAAACTATTAGCTCGAGTTTGTGACACGTTACTTACTGACTTCTCAAACCATTTTAGAGAAGCTATTAAGAGGACCCAAAGGGAAAAATCTATCTGTGAATTTCAAGCTGAAATAAATTCTTCTTCATTTACTCAGAAGGATGAAAGAAAAGCCACCATGTGTGATATAAATAATATGTATTCCTCTTCCCCAAGACATATAACTTCCATTGTCAAAGCTGATGAAATACAAAACAGAGACTATAGAATAAGCAGTGAAAAAATGTATTTTTTTTCTAGTTTCAGTAACCTAGAACAAACCGAATAAATATACCAGACTTGGTAGATAAAGGGGCATAGACTTTTTAAATCAATACCTCTGGTAAATATTGTCCGTCACAATTACTCAACACTGATTATATTTGTATTGTGTTGTCTTATGTTTAATTGCACTTCGATATAAAATACCTCTTAAAGTTATATCTGACTATACGTTACTTTATTTTATTTACTATTAATTCCCATTTATGTCAAGTATTTACACAGTAATATGCCCTATATATATATATATACTCTTTGAAAACAGTTCTAAATATAATCTGTAGAACACTAAGTCAAAACAGGACACTTGTATGTTTATTTCACAGATGACAAGTTCTTAGGTATTAAAACAAATCCAACTTCCTCTTTTGTCCTTTAATATTATAGAGATTTGAAATGTTACTCGGAACCTACTCATAACTGTCAGAAGAGAGGCAAGGCTTTTTAACTCTTGTGAACTTTAAGAAAAATCTAAGTGTTACTGTTGAAAGTATAACTGGGTTGGGTGCTCAGCACTATCTGCAATACTTTGGCAGCCAAGATTTTACAAAGGGCAAATTCAACTTGCAGTAACTAAGTCAGAAAATTTACCCTGGATTTATGACTGCAGCCCCGTGTCCTGTGATCAAACTGAGAAACACATTTACCTTCAGTACTCCCTTTTACAAAGTACAACGTAAATATATAGTCACCTTATAAAAGAAATTGGTGCGTCCAACAGATCCAATTTTTCCTGTGTGGTTCATGAAACAAATGTTTCCTTCAGTAGCACCATAAAACTCACAGATCTTAACAGCACCAAATCTGTCTAAAAATTCTCTCCATACATCAATTCTTACTCCATTTCCAATTGCCAGTCGGACTTTGTGATTTTTTTCTCCCTCCTTCTGTTAAGAAAAAGAAAGAAAGGATTTAAAATATAATATACTGATAAATGCATTTGATTGTTGCTTATGTTGATAAGAAAATGTATCTTTTTTAAATACACAAAGTATAAACAACAAAAAAACCCCCAACCAACAATTAAGAAGTTAAAGCTGACATAGCTCGCCTACAGCTACAATGTAGCAAACTGCAATCAAAAACCTATTATCTTGTTTGCTTGTCTTTTCTTGAACAAGCAAATTATTTCCTGAAAAATGGCTACATTAATTTATATAAATGCTTCCATATTTTAGAAGTTTTATTACCTGAGTCTGTTTCCACTCAGAGGAATTAGGAAAATGGGAAAAACAGATAATGGTAGGAATTATTTCTGTCAAGGGATTACAGTCTGCATAGATTAATAGTTACTTTATTGTTTCTTCAGACTGATTATAAGAAACAATCAGATTTCACACCCTTGTAATATCTGTTCCTTCCCACACATTGCGTATGAGTCATCTTCTGTATTTCTTCAATATTGAGATTTGCACGGTTTTGTTAATGTTACTTGCAGTATATTATTTCTTGGTGATCTTGAGGCCTTACTGTTGCCAATCCCCATGATTTATTACAAGAAACACAATACTATGTGTTCATCCAGTTCAGTGAGACTCTTAATTTTATGAACACATTCCTAAACCTTGTGATTGGATATAGCACCTTTAAAGTACAATCAGATTTAAGTTGAAGTATCAGAAGGCAAAATAGCTAAAATGTTATTTTGTTGGGTTTTGTTGTGGTTTTTTTTTAATTTCACCTATTTTAAAATGAGACTCTGTTTTTACTCATTGCAAATGATGGCAATACAGAATGCCCGAGAAGTGAGATAGTACAACAGAAATACAGGTACAGTTTGTTACCATATACCTTTAGAACTGCATAGCACTCTGATACTGCAACACTGTCTGTACATACCTCTACATATGCACACTTATACAAATGTATACAAACACTTGTTTACATACATATGCACGTACATGCACATATTCACAGTCTTTCTGTATCTATCTATATATTTGTGTGTATATATATACACACATCCACATGCATATACTAAAGGAAGCAGATAGTCCCTATTTTCTGTGTTCTTCTATTATAGTTTCTTTTTCCCCTCTCAACTCTAATCCAATATCAATTAGGTATATCTTTAGAGTGAAAATCCATTTTAGCACCTTTAATCTGGCATAAAAGCACCACAAACTATTTCTGTGAAGAGATCTGGTCAGCTGACTGGAACAGGAATCTTTAAATATTTTGGATGTTGAAAACGGTGAAGCTTCTACTAAGTATATAGACAGGACTGTTCCTCAGAGGCTTACATCTTGGCCAAATTCAATTTTTCATGAGGATTGTGAATTCTCACTTGCGTAACAAAACCTGCAATCACAGTTAAATTTTAAGTTCCTCCTCTAAATCACAAAGACCAACCAAGTTTTTTCTTCCCTCTTCAAAACCAGTAACTCATAGAAAGATAAAAAGTTCTCTTATTAAGCTTCAGTCTGTCTTCTGGAAGTCTTCTTGCTGAGATGATTCAGCAAGGAACTCACCTATTTCACTAGCTACTGGTAGCTCTTGGCGTATTACAATCTGAGGAATTATCTTGCAATTTTACCTCAAAACTACACTCACCACCTTCCCTCAATCACTAACTTTTTTTTTTTTTTTTTTTTTTTTTAATAACAACAACCCAGTACGTTCCTTTTCCCTTCTCCTTGCCTACCTTACTTTAGATGCAAACATCATTTCTGGACAGACAAGCACTTATTTCACTGCCTTCATGCTAAATCATTATTAGAAGTGCTGCATGACTTAGTACAATGAAACTGACGATGGACATAGCCTGGTACTAAAAATGTAGACACTAGAGTGTCTAAAAATTGCCTACAGATGTAATTTTTTGAGTTGTTTGGTTTTTAAACTTCAGATGCAATATCACAATGCAACAGTCTAGATCTTCATATATCTGAAATAATAAGGTCTGTTGTATTACACATTCGAAATCATTATACTGTCAACAAACAATAAAAGTATTCCCTTTTTTAAGGGAAAGTGTTTCAGTGCTACTTTGAACTTTGTCAGGAAAGCTTTTAACTCTTTTTTTACCCCCAGAAGATTGTCTGCCATCTTTTGAATTGACCTTTTAGTCAGCTCAACTTAAACTTTTCAAAGTGGGTTATTTGCCTTACAGTTTCATTGCTACACTGAAATTAACATGTCAGTAACTGAACTGCAGTTACCTCTTGCTGACGCCACTGAATTATTCAAATGTACTGCCTTTGCTAAGATATGAAAAATAGCACTAGAGATTCTTTCATAGAAATCCTTTGTTCCACAATACAGAACAGACAAATATGTGCATATATGCATACACACTAATTAAGTGGGTCATTCATCAGGCTAGAAACATTAAAAATCTCTGGAGACCACGTTAATAAGCAGGTGAGTTTGCTTTTATTGTTTATACTTTAAAAAAAAACACAAAAGCATTGATGGCTATTTGCTGAAAAGACACAAACTAGGATGAACTAGAAAACAATGGCCTACATGGATTATGGGTTGTTTCAAAAGGACAAATACAGCATCATTTATAAGTGCAATTACTTCACTGCTTTCAGTTCCTCATGTTATTTACAGCATCACAGAATCCCAGAATGGTAGGGGTTGGAAGGGACCTTCGGAGATCATCTAGCCCAAGCCCCCTGCCAAAGCAGGTTCAAAGCATATTTTTGCTGGTTTATATTACTATAGCGCAAAGTTGTTTCTCTAGCAGAGAAGATACAGAGTAAACCTGACAGATCGGCATTCTACTGTGCTTGCAGTGTTAACACCTATCAACAATACACACTGCCTCACTTTAGGAAGCATTCTCTTAAGGCATTCGGCCCTTTTGCAAAAATACAAAGAAGGTGATGTCATCAAGAACTGGTAACAGAAAGAAAATTTTCTTAAAAGAGAGGTCAGTAATCCACTTCTTCACAACTAAGGTAAATTTTCTGTTAGACTGCATTGCTGCAACTGCCATATTTGTGACTTAGTCAGTTCCATCACTGCTGTACCCATCTGTTGATATAAGACTCCCACTGCAGGGCTTTCTGGAGAAAACGCATTAAAACTGTCATGCATTTAGCAGTCTTTCAACTGTAAGAATGGAAATTATACGTAATTTAGTCTCCCAGCAGATTTAATAAGTATGAAGAGAATGATTACAATGAGGGAGACTTTGAACAGTGATAATTCACATCAGTTGTACATGTGAGTAAATTCATATAGCTCTTTTCTACATACTTTAATCTAAATTTTTGTATAATATATGACATTGATTCATGATAGTTTTAATTGTAACTAACTTTCAATGGAAAATGAACCACAGTAAATAAAATAGTCAGCTGTTTTAACATCTTTTTCATGACTCGATCTATATATTCATCGTCTGTGTTATTGTCCAGATCACTGCCAGAGTCCAACTCTAGGCCAGGCGTGTTGGCACCCATGGGCACTGTGGCTGAGGCTGAAAACTTACACAGTAAATAAAATGCAATAAATGGGAAGGGAAGGGAAGGCAAGGCAAGGCAAGGCGATTCCAACAAGTTCTAGAAAAATGGTTGAGTGATGCACACTTAGGGCATCTTAATGTATGAAAATAGAAATAAATTAAATATGCAGGAACTTATTCTTTAAACAGACTATGGCACCAAACAGTCATGCTTTGAATTTCTGCCACATTCAGATGGCATTTCATCAACTAGCTTTCCTTCAGTACAGTAGACTGAATTACAGAAGTAGGAGGAATTCCTAGCACATATCTCTTCTGGGAGACAAGCTCTACTATCCCTGTGCCACTCTTGACACCTGAACAAGCTGTGGCATGTCAGCCAGTTACCGTGCAACAGCTGGTTAAGCAGGTGGTCAGCATGGGTATTGTTAGCCTGCTGCAGCAGCACAGTACCTAGTTAGCACTTCCTTCACTAAAAGCTGTATTTCCTCACAGTATCTCATATATGAAGGACTCAGTGCCTTGCTGTGGTCAACCATCACAAATAAGTTCAAATAATGTGACATAAAACAGCGATTCTGTCTACATCCACTTATTTCTAACAGTAAAGGCGAAACATTTTTTCAATGCCTTTTTGAAGCATTAATAGGCAAGAACTGTTCTTACCTTACGCCTGGACTTTTCTTCAGTTCATTCTACTAAGATCTTTGAACCGTATGCCAAATATCTGCATACATCATAAAGTTTCTGACGCACTGTTTCTCCATTTTGAGTACTTGTTTCATTTGTATAGTAATTAGTTGACAAGTCAAGATCTGCCTTATTACACTACATACCACATACCTGGGATTTTTCATCTGCCAGTCTTTCCTCCTTAAGTGTTCTTTGTAAACTATGTGGACTATCTACACGATTAAGTTGTTGATAAAAGAAATGCCTTTTAAAGTGCCATCAACAGTATATTCATTGGTGAGAGAAGGATTCATGACTGCAGCTATATAAAAAGATACTTAGCAGTTGCTTTAAAAGAATGCAAGAAAACATTGTCCTACTTTACAATTTCTGCAGCAGGAAAAAGCCAAATTGAGAGAAGCAAAGGCAATTTTAAACAAAGGAGCATGAAATGTTTCCTGTATTATGGCCTTGATGTAACTAAAACCAATCTCAGAGCCTGAGAAATGCAAACATCTGTTAAATATAAAATATGATGGATGGACCACAACAGCATTTGCATTCATGTATTTACAAGGAATACATGTAAGAACACATTCACCAGTTTTCTATTGACACATTAGCCCTGAAAAAAGGGGCATCAGGTAGTTAGTAGAGAGACTGTAAGATGAAAGATATCCTACCGCCATTACGATGACAGATGTAATAAATTCTTCGAGATGCATACTTACATTCACTTTTCAGTAATACCCAATTGTTAACTGCAACTAGATTTTTTAAGCAAAATACATACCCAGGGTTAAAAACACAAGTAAAGAAAAAAGGAAGGGTACTGAAGAGGTTCACCATAAGAAACGAATGGGAATTCTAGAAACAGGACACATCCTCCCAGTTCAGGAACTGGTTGTTTGCTATTTAGAATATCTCACTCTCACCACGCTTTCATTAATCAATCTCCTAATAATCTAACAGGATTAGATTCTAACAGGAGTTTTCTTCCTTTAGCTCTTCTAATAGGAAATGTTTTCTTTAGTTGTACTTCTGTTTCCTCAGAAAACATCAACCAACAAAAAAAGGTGACTTTTATCTGTGTTTCACACAGCAATATGAAGTAGATAGATTTTTTTTGACTGCCCCAGGAGCCCACAAGTCAAAGCAAATTACCCAAAACTTCCCAAAGGTCAATTCAGAGAATTAAAGCATGCACAGATTATTTCTTGCGCTTCATAGTGCACACAGTATTCTGTGAGCAGTACAAAGCTTCCTTTTTTAAAAGTATGATTGTGATTTCTGGGCTTCACTATCGGGTCTTTTTCTGCATGAGTCCACTAGCGTAAACCAAAAGATGAGTATCTAGGAAAAGCAGCTGTAAGGAAGGAAATCGGTCAATTTATCTGACCTCTTAAAGACTCAGAAAAGTCTTGAGCCGCCATGCTAAAACCAGTAGCGGACATTGCAACTAGCCTTCAGCGCTCTTTTGGGTATGGAAAACCACGGCTTCCTAAGGCCAAAGGAGCTCTATGAACATTACAGAAGACTTTTTCAGGAAGAAAACCTCAAAACCTTTACTATTAGTAGTGGAAAGAATGAGAAAACAGACACAGAATCATTGTGTGGATGAAGTCCAAGAAAGGTGTGCCAGTATAAAAGTATCAGAAGACAGTAGCCAAAATGGACAGAATAATAATCTGCTTTTAAACCCCCTTTTTAAAAATAGTACTGTTGTAGTCATGGCAGTTGAAAGCACAAAGTTTGTTTTCATATACAGGATATTTTTTTATTAGATCAACTGATATAGTCTGGAGGGAAAAGATACAAGCTTCCAAATCCCAGGTCCATTCCTATGCTTCATTTCAGATAAGCTGAATATGTTCTTAGCCTAAAAATTCTGTTTTCTCTAACTGCATATACAAAGAGTTCCGTTCTCCTTTTAGGCATTGTTAATACTGTAGTAAATCAGTAACAACTTGGATTAAGAATGATGTCTGTTTACAACATATGCAAGTGGTTGCAGATTTAAAAAAAAAAAAAAAAAGAGGTTACTAGAAGAATAAATAAATTGTGAAATTTCACCCAGTAAATAAAATTGTAATGACATATAGAGAATATTCAGACACATAAAATGGAATGTACAGATGTAGTTGTCTGTAACTGTGACATTTGTGGTGTGGGGTATTTAAGAAAATGTGCATGCTGAAAACCTGCAGGTGCTTGACAAATTTCTGCTTCACATTTTAATGATAAGAGAATGAAAAATTTCCAGTACTGAACATAAATTGAGCTAAATTTTAACAGGGCATAAAATGTTATGCCAAGTACAACCTGCATTGTAGAGAAGTGCCTGCTGACTCATTTTTCGTTCCTTACTCGACCATCAAATTCCTTTCCTTTAAAGAAACTTGTTTCCAGGTGGGAGAGAGTGTTATCCAAGATACATAAACTCCATTCTTACACCCCTTAAAACTAGCATCAATACCAGGGAAATAAGTGTTTATTCTCTTTGCTTATTCCAGCAGCATTGACTTCCTTGTTTTCTCCGTCTAAATTACTATTGTTGTAATGCAGAAGACTTTTAATAAAATAAATCCTTAAGTATCTTTTCTAAAGTCACTTCAGAGAGCTTAATCCCATCCAAAGAAACCTTGGCCAAACTGGATCTAGTAGAGAGACTGGCTTGCTTCAGCTTAACAAAATAAAGTCTGAAAGCTGATATACATGGTCTTATACACTTGAGGTAATCCCAAGGAAATAGGAAATGTTACCGATGCCAAAAGGATAACATTAGCTCAATACCAAAAAGACATCAACCAGGACAGATATTGAAAGAAAATTTCCAAGCAATGATATAATTAATTGTGAAATAGACTTTGAATACAAGTAGAAGTGAACTCTTTTTTCAATAGAGAGCTTACCAAGTTCATGCAAGGTATCGTAAATTATACAATTAATGTCATAACATATGACAGCTTATGAGAGTAGAAGACAGGATGCAATGATCAAGAAAGCTGATTTCTAGGCTCTGTTTGTAAATCATTTCAGGATTTATGTCTCCTTTACTGAAAAGCAGGAAAGAGATGCTGCATTACCATTCATATCTTTCCAAAAGCTTCAGGATGCAATGTATTATTTAAATAGCTTCTTACTTCAAATTTTAAAAAAATCTGCACATGCATTAGGAAGATTTTGTTAAATGTTAAATGTGTTGCAACCCTCTAACAGCAATATATCCACAGATTAGCAGATATGCATTCTCAAGGCCTTTGCTTGGAGAGAAAAAAGGGAGCTATGCCATGCCACACTTCTGAAATTTCATAGATCATTGTTAATAGAGACTTTGAGCAATGTCAGCCAGCAAGACCAAGTTAATAATTTGCCAAATATTCTCTTTCACTGGAGTAGTCATGCTAATATGTTAGAACAGAATCCATTTTGTAGCTACTGATGGCTACTACCCATCAATGCTTGCTCTTGCACTTTCACTGTGATCAAAAGACAGCAAAAAAACAGCTTGGAAGAGGGCAGGCATGAGGATTATCCACTTATTTAGGAGCCCAGAAGAATCTATGAATATCACATAATGCAAGGTCTTTCTAATCGTACTTAAAGAAAAAAAGACAACTTCCTTTTCTAACAAATGTTCTTTCCAGACTACAGGTTACTAAACCAAACTGAATGCAGAACAGGTTTCAGAAAAATTTTACTGCAAAAGAGTCTTCAAGAGCTGTTGCAGATGTGAGTGGGAGGCAGAAAGATCAAACAAGACAAAACTAATAAGGAAACCTAAACCAAGTGTCTATATGCTACCAGAAGCTTGCCAAAAGTTCTGTTCAGAGTCTATGAAATAAAAGGCCACACTGTAGCCCCCAACTATTAGAAATATACCATTTATTTCAATTTTAGTGTTAAATAAACAAATGAAGCCCTTAAGATAATTACTACGGTTTTAATCTATGTTCATTAGGAGTGCTGTATAGTAGTACTCTACCCTTGAGAACACTGCCCACATTGTATCTTCACAGAGCTTTGGAACTTGTATTAGCTGTAACTTTCTCATGTTGCCAGTACATACAGTACTTCTTAGTTAATGAAGCTTAGAGAGATATAAAAACTTGGCAAATTATTTCACCTACTTGAAAAATAATAATGGATTGCATAACATATTTGAAATCCTACCACTTATTTGCGTGAACGTTTCTCTTCCAGTTTTAACATGACAAATATTTACTACTGTTCTTCAAGTACCTAGCTGTCAAACTGATTCATTTTATAATTTTAATTTTTCTTGATAAGGTACATTAGGTTTTTCTTCAGCCAGCTAGCAAAAAACAAAAACAAAAACAAAAAAACCCCTGTAGCCTCACAAAGAGTTTAGACATGCCAGTTCCTGGAAAGTATGCACATAAATGAATAAATAGAATAATTACATAGTTAATGATGGTATAAATATAGTATATAAATAGTTAATGATGGTATAAATAACTTTTTTTGCAAAATTTAAAAACTTCTTTAACTTCATGATGGCTTGGTAAGGATTTAAAAATTAAAGAGTTTGTTCTAGAAAATGAAATCTATTAATCTATCATTCTTGCTTTAAGATACTGAACAGGATAAAATGGGTAAAATAAAAAGCCATGCTCTAACTGTGCAGTTAAGGGACAGAAAATTGGAACAATCAGTATCTGAGGCTGCAAAACGCAGCAAAAGTTGGGAAGTTTTGGTGAGAAGCGAGATAACTTTGGGGAAATCATGTTAGCCTACAATGAAAAAAATATAAAAATTTATAAAAGGTTTAGATTTATTTATTTTTGATTAATATTAAATATGTTTTGATTTTCCTTATGGTCTTTAACTGAACTTTTTGTTACCCTGTACTTTTTGTTTATTTTATTATAAAGTTAAAAAAACAAACAAAAATAAAAATTAAAAAAACCACCACACAAACAACAAAACCAAACCAAAACAAAAACAAAACACACACACCCCCAAACAAACAAACCCCCCAAAAAGAAACAGAGAGAAAGGTATCGTTATTCTGGTTTCACATCACAGCCATTGGTGGTCACTGGGACATCAGCCATGCCCTCTTTAATTCAAGAACATTCTTCTTGCTGAGGCATGCATGGATAGTGCTGTAGGATCTAAGACCCACAGATACATTACTTAAACATACTTCTGAAAATTTCCAGGAGAAAAAAAAAAAATCCAATGTCTTATGAACACTGACCTTTTCCATTCTTGGGTCAGCAACTTGAGATATTAATGAAAATTGTTATTCTGTTGGAAAACAAGACTGACTTGCATTCTCTTCGAATTATTAGAACACTGCTTAAGGAGGAGGTTATTCTGGAAAATCATAAAATTAGGACTTGGATTAGAAACAAATTTTCAGATTAATTGATTTGAATTATTGGCACCATTTCCTAAGAGATGAGTAAATTCAATAAAATTAATTGAAAAGGAAATAAAACACTGGTTATTTTTTTGAAATCACAAAGTGAAATTATGACAGAGGCAAAGGGAGAATGTTCAGAGATAACAGTTGCACTGCATCCAACTTCTGTACATTTTCACAAATCTCTTTGTGTTCTCCTAAACATCCTGTTAAATTAAAAATCAATACAGCTCTTTTTGCTTAATGTTATAGAGGTACTTGGAAGCTGTTATTTAATTTTATTTAGTATCCAAAATAAAAGCTGTTTATGATCATAAGTAACTGTGTAAAGTCATTTATTAAAATGCTTAATCAGGTAAGATAATAAATCATGTAACATTTAGGATTTGTTGTTCAAACACAATAGGATGACCTGCAGCTCATAAATGAATGGAAGTTGCCAAAATTAGCAAGATGAATTCTAGTTCATATTGGACTATGAATGTTTCTTTCATATTCATTTTGACACACTTAGCACAAGCAATTGAAGACAGAAAGTAAGTTAGGTGCGCTATGCAACAAGGTATATCCATTCTGTCTATATTAATATTCTCCACATCTTGAATTAATTCCAATGAATTTTAGGCATTTAGTTTAGCCTGAACATCTTGGGCTCTCTCTATCGTCAATGGGTAGATACAGAAACATATCAGAAAATAGCCACTTAGTTATCAGTTAACAGCCAGTTAATTCAGTTAACCTTAGTCAGCTTTACTTAGCAATTACAACAGGTTCAGCATACTTCATACTTGATACCATGTAGATAGACCATTACACCACTGACTGCCAAGGGAAAAGAAATATTTTCAAGTTAGGGCTAGCACAGTTTCAGAGAGGAATGTCACTTTAACAAAACTAGCTTTGATGTCTAGAATAGCTTCCTAATTGGAACAAAAGGCATTCCTCCTTTGAGCTGCTAACCTAGACCAAACCCCTTCTAAATTTTAAAATATGGTTTAAATGGTCTCAAAACAAGCCCATTCCATGAGCCAAACCAGCGCTAAAACAAGAACTATAAAACTTGAGACCTCTGATGTACTTATGTGCCAAGAAACAAAGTTTTGAAAATTCTGAAAAGACGCTGAACAGTAATTCTGGTTTTCTGAATTTAGATTGTGAAACTCTATGAAATAATATTTTTTCACCAAATGATACTGATCCAGTTTTTAGTGATGAAATATTTTCTTTTAATACTTTAACATGTTCCTGATTCAAGCCATTTGGGCTTTTCTGCAGTCTACAGATCACCAAATATTTGAATAACCTCACATAAAAAGAAGGGCAGGGACGGGTTCAGTACAATTTTATTACCCTTTTAATATATCCACATTAAGAACATAAATGTACTTATCACTTACAGACGAATAGCCATCATTTTGGTTCCACTTACCACTGGCTGGCTGCAAAGGTAACGGCAAAGTTCTCCAATGTA
The DNA here is from genome assembly GCF_964106895.1 of Numenius arquata. NCBI lineage: Eukaryota > Metazoa > Chordata > Aves > Charadriiformes > Scolopacidae > Numenius > Numenius arquata. The sequence goes on along the minus strand of NC_133616.1, from coordinate 56,545,200 downwards.
CTGGATGACAGTCACATTGTACTTTTTGCAGTCACTCCAAAACTGACTAGCTGAGAACTTCTTTTTTAACACACAGGTTGCACCTTTGTGGAAACAGTAGAAAAAGAAATTAGGCGTATTCTCTATATGGCAGCTTAGCTAGCTATGTTCAGTATTTCTAAAAAATAGAGCATAAGAGGAACTAAAAGCAGCCTCATTCAGAGAACTATATGGTATTTCAGCTGTTTTGTTAGATGTGTGTTCAAACCTGGTAGACAAAGAAGGGAGATGAACCCAGCCTCCTCCTTCGTGAGACAATAAACTGAAAGATAAGAGGTTAAAAGCAAGAAGACAGCTTCTCTTTGTTGGTGTTATAACATTATTCAAAAGAGTTTAACTGAAAATGTCCAGAAGTCAGCCTGAATTAGCAAATCATTCTGGTTTCACTGAAACCTCATTTTTCAACAAAGAAAGTATTCATCGATGCAGATTCAGAGAGAATTAATTTCTAATCCAATGATCTTTCCCTTTTTCTGACTTGTCCTTGAGGCTTCAGGAAACAGAAAATATTTGCCATCAAATTCCAAATAAATCTTTTATAAGAGAGTCATTGAGGACACCTACGCTGTGTCAGTAAAATATGTATTTTATTGTCCATTCCAAAACAGCACACAAATTAACTGGAAAAAAAAAAAAATCATGTCATATATCATCTAACGATATATGACAAAGCTGAATGTTTACTATAAATGTATTTATCAGTCATTTTAAGTTAAACAAAATATATTTTAGTTCTATTCCACCATATAATGCCTAGTCTGTATGTACACTAATGCACTACACACACTGCCAAAATATTACATATGTCCTTAAATTCCTTTTTACCTAAATATAAAAGAAAGTTAAAACATTTGTGACACAAATGACTACAATTAATTCTTCTCCAGTACCACAAAGATAGCTTGTAAGCTACAAAAGCTTGTAGCTTTTGTATCCCCAAATACAGAAATATAAAGCTATTCCAAAAAGACTATTCATTTGATTTCAGCAAAGCATTAGTTTCCCTAATGGCAGTGAACCTAAGTGTGTTTTACACATTTTTTTAATAATGAATTCTCTATTAGCAGCACAATTAAACGAAACAAGCCCTACCCAATTCTATGCATCCACCGATGCCAAGAAGAGATGCTGCACTGTGATAAAGCGGCAGAGTAATATAAACGACATCTTCTGCAGTAGCACCAAAAGCCCACAGTCCAGCAGCTCCTTTAAGAACCTGCATGTGACTGATGACTGCAGCCTTTGGAAGACCTGTAATGAAAACACAAACCCATGCATAACTGTTCTCTTCAAGAAAACTCAAGTATTTTTTTTCCTGTGTAAAATCTTTAAATCATAAAAGAATCAATTCTTTCTTGACTAACCAAGAACTCTTGGCTGTTAATAGACAACTGGTTGTCTAATACATTATTGCATGTTTGTTCTGTACACATAAAGATACATAAGCCAGTTTGTAACCTTGTCTGTAAATTATTTAATCTCATGTCAAGTAAACTCAAATAGGTGGAAACGTGAAGAAACTCCATGGTTAGCAGCTATCAAATTATGTAGAACCAACAAAGGGCTGAAAGCATTTACTGTACATATGGAATTCCTTTAACACAAAGAGGCATCACTCTAGATCTCTTTCAGACAAGTGTCATAGTGATTGTAACATAATTAAGAAAGGTATGGAATCTACATGAAGTAGATCATGCAGCACATGCTTATCTCAGATGTGGACATCTAAATCTACCTATTTGTTTTAGAGCACTATGGAGACCAGGTAGAATTAAAAAAAAAAAAAAAATATCCAGTGAAAAGTCCCCTCCAGTTAGGTTCTTCTTACTGTGTTTCTTCAGGTTCAGCACAGTATTTTAGTTCAGCAACATGCAGACTCACATGGAACAGGTTCTTGGGCTACTACTCTGCTACCCATTATTTTGAGTAGGGGATGTGTTCTTGTTTCATATATGTGCTCACACACACACAAATTTCAGTCTGAGTCCTGATTATGAACAGTGAGAACTCTTAAAAATTTCAAAAAAGTTAATGGTACAGAAAGTTTTCCCACCTATTCTAACAAAGCTACCATTCATTTGAAGACTTAATCAGAGCTGTTAACTGGAAGTGTGATCTATGGAGATTCTAGCTACACTTCAAAGCTATTCCAAAACCCATCATGATGAAGAGAAAAGGCAATAAACCTGTGTTGCCAGTGAACCACTTATAGCAAGAAGTGTGCTCCAGAGTCCTGAGTTTTTTCCTTCTGCCTTTAGAGACAGCTTACTACAGACCATGCAAGATACTTCTTTCTCCTAAATTTATCAGTCATCAATTTTTGGAGCAATACTATGCTCTTGCTTTATCGAAAAGTGTGAAAATGCTCAGTTAATTCAGATTAGAATTCGGTATTCCGTACTCTTCAGACTAAACAAACATTATTCTTTTAGCTACATAGTACATAAAAGAAATCCAATGTAAGTTAATGTAATACATACAAGCACTTAAAAATATTTTAAAATCTACATAACTAAAATTCAAGAGTTCACACAGACATTCTGAATGTAGTTATAAGAAGAAAACCCTCCTACCTGGAGAATTCTATAGTATTTTTTAGCTAAAACTCCTGATTTTTAACCAGCAAGCTTGACCACATTTATATTAGTAGTATTACAAACATACCTGACCTTTTGACAACATTTATACCTTCCTAATTTTTTTTATTCCAGACTGACATTTTTATTTCCTAATTTTTCTCCAGAACCTGAAGCAAATAAATGAGGGAACAAAGCCATAAAATACACCTTTCTTTTAAATCTTCCTGTGACTAAAACTGTTGTGTTCAGCTGAATGAGAATGCCAATCTGCTTATCTTAACAACATCATGCTGCTTTTCATGTCACTGATCAGTTTTTTTAAAGTCTTAGCTTCTTAGCTGCTGGAGCACTGGTAATAAATTCAGCCATCTGTTTCTAGACTAAAAGGCTAGTAACTTAATCCTATTTTCTGTCTCTGCAGTGACCTGCACAGAACATGACTTAGTGAAGAAAACCCAAATGCCTATTTGATTGTTTGAAGATTTTGATGTTTTTTTAAAGTTCTAGATACAATGTTAGCTATATTAGGTATGCAGTGGTATGTGATCACAAAATAATATTTATTATCATTGTAAACCCATGAAAAAAGCAAAACATTTTATAAACACCTTAACTGCGAAGTAATAAGAGGCAAAGTTTCTCATAGTATTTGCACGACGTGCCAGGGAAAAAAAGAAGAGAAGCCCATAAACCGTTGACTATAAATAGTTACTGGCAAGAAACATGCTTATTTTCTACCATAATGCTTCTAGATAAGAAATATTATAACTACTATGAAAAAATAAACCAAAAGATCAGAGTTTCAGAAATTAAGTTTCTAGATGAAAGCTGAAAGAAAATATAAGACTCTTTAGCAGACCTGTACCTGTTGTTCCTGAAGTAAAGATATATAAAACAGTTGACTTGAGGTTATTGGCAGAGCGTCGATTAACTGGAACAGGGTCTTCAGATGCAGCCTCTATTTTGTCTAAAAGGGTATGCACGCTTGGGAAAGTGGAGTCTTTGGTCATTATCCAAACACTAACATCTTTTTGGAGGTTAGGAAGAATTTCTTCCAGTGTCCCAAGCAAATCTTAAAAAATAACATAAAATAATATTACTTACATTATGTCTTCACAAAACTAATGAATAAAGTATTTTTCCCCTGAAAGTTTTACTTTTTATAACAAATATATGGACATAAATAAATTCAATAAAATAGGGATGAAGTAGAATGAAAATTCACTGAAAATGGGATATAATGTGGTAAAAATACTGCTGACCTCACAAGGTATAATTGTCAAGTAGCCCTCAAAGCAAAATGGTGAGCCTTGGTTAGCAGTCCCTGCGTTCCACCTCTTTTTGGACAACCCTTGGCCATTGCTAAGACCAGAATGAGGTGTAGTTAAATAAATCATGAAGAAATCTGTTGAAGATGCAAGGCAAATATATACATAGCTGGTAATTACAGTGCAGGTTTCCCTGGCTGCCTGCAACATCAATCTCTCATCAAACAGTATTTTTTTCAAAGGCATAGAAGTAACTATTTTAAAAACAAACACACAAAAAACCCCCTATATAATGTATGTAGGTACCTGAATTTCACAGAATAGAAATATGATACAGTCCCATGGCTTATTCAGACACTGCCAAAGAGCCATGTGGCTATTTATGTAGTGCTCTGAGTGTTTTAGATACCTTAATGAATCTGATTTTGGGTACCTCAGACAATTTTATTTTCTTATAATCACACATTCATTCACGTAAAGCCATTCCTTCTATTGGCTTTTACCTGAATATTAAATACAAAATTACTTTTATGAAATAAAAGCAGGTGCATAACTAAGATATTTTTTGTTTGCTTATCAAGAAAGAAACCATGAGAGAGCAAGCAACAGATTAAACAAAAAGAAAAATATAAACAGAAACCAATCCTTAAGTAATACATTTGGTATTTATGTTTATATTTCTAAGCATTTTAACATTCCGTCACTTTCTCAGAACACTGCACAGGCATTGAAGAACTAATCCAGGAAAATTCTCAAGAATAGGAATAATATTGCTTTTGATAGAACTATTCATATACTTAAAGACTCATTTACACCTACGTGCTTTGCTGGATCTCAGCCTACATAATGAATCTTGCAAATATCCCCCCCAGGTATAAATTTATGTTATTATCTCAGTTTTTATAGAGGAATAAACAAACAAAGTTGACATGACTCACCCAGAACCTCATAACGAGGTATTGCCAGAGCCAGCATTTGAAATCCCAATGTCAACTCCAAGCTCGTTTTGCAAATACGAAATATGGATACCATTAATAAAATCCCCTTACATAAATTTTACACCAAAATAACTGAAAATTTTTAATCTTTCAGAAAACTACTTTCTTAATGACAGGCTGCTGTATACATTTTAATGAATGACATACTGGTGCGTATTACTATAACAGAGACACAGCCTACTGTCGCCTACTGAATGTAAGTCTTACAAACCTAAAGCCTACAGAATACAAGTTCTAAACACTTTATGAACGTTTAGCGAATAGATCTGATGGAGTCTAACATTAAAATTTTCACTTTCTACCTTCCTTGCATTGCAGAATGATTTCATGAAGGAATCACTCTATTAATAATGAAAATCTAACAGACAGATAGCTTCCTGCTTCGATCATTGAAGTACAGTCCCACTCCACTATACATAACAATAAAATGAAAAAATGTGAATAAAAAATAATGTTAAGGACAACAGTATTAACTGCAGGAAACCTGACATACTGAAAGTCCAGGTTCGTTGGCATATTAATTCTGTTTTGCTGTCATATTGTAAACTTCGGGTATATTTTTCAAGTAATATATTAGAAAATACAACAATATTATTTCTGATGAAAAACAGCTATTAATAAACCAAGTGTGACAGAATAACTATATACTTAGTGTCCTCTAATACTGATTTTTGTCTTCTTATTTTTATATATATACATATATGTTTCCTAAATAAACTGATGATACTTTGTATAGGTACAAGTTAAGCTGAGAACCTAGCAAAAGAAACCCAGGTGTTAGAAGTAGCTGGAGTTCCATTTCTGTTCTCAAAAATAGTAGAAGAACATAGCATTCTCTGTCATTCTTTATTGGTGCAGTGGCTCCAATTACAGTGCCAGCAAAATGTTAAGGATTGTTAATTCTTAAGGATTGTTAATTCTTAAGGAGTTTCTTGGCTCCTCTAGCATCATTTGAACCAGACTCAGCTGTCCATCCTCTGTAGCGTCCTTTCCAGATAACAATCATGATATACAAATATTGAGAAAAACTGTCCAATAAAAGTCATCGGCAAAATTATCCTGGGTAATTGTAAATGAAATTTCACCTATTGTTTAACTGAAAACTATCCTCTTGCAAAAGACCTGACAAAAAAGCCCTCAGTGAGCATCACCCTTTTTAAGTACTGCAGATACCCAAGGGATTTGTAGCATTTCCTTATTTTCCATGGATAAATTCATTCCTTCTTGCATTTCCTTAAATTGTTTTGCTTTTTACAGTTTTGAAAGTGATGAAGATGAAGCTGTATTACCTACCAACTCTTAACTTCTCTGCATAAGACATTTTTGTTTAGGATTGCAAGACATGATGAAATTCACAAATATTTCTGATTTTTTAGTATTCAGAAATTCTAGATAAGATGTGCACCAAGTTCTCTGTGTATTTGCAAAACATAAAATGCCAGTCTGTCAAGAAGAGGACTCACCTCTTCTTTTTCTTTTTCCCTCTTTTCTTTCCTTCCTTAAAAGGAAGAAAGATGGCAACTATTAGGTTCAACTCTACAAACACAATCATTTAAGAGTCAAGAATGACAGGAGGGCATTTAGTAGACTGAAACATATTTACTCTAAACAATTAAGATCAATCTTCAATTTAAACATACACACTGTTTATCATTTCTTTATACACTCATAAAACTTATCATTTTTGTTGCACAGAGGCTTGCTTGGTTTCTTAACTACCATTGAACTATGAATCGATTATACAATAGAATTTTTCTTCTGTGCTCAGGAATCTAGTACTTGGAACAATATTTGAACACCTTGTAATTATATGTTATCTTGAAAGAAATTTCTAGTTAGATAGCAGAGAACAGCAGAAACAATGAGTGATTTCCTGAATCAGAAAGGGTAAATTAAAGCAGCTGTATTCAAGGTGCCAGAAATTGAAATTTACTTCTGGAACACACAGGAGCATGGGGCTTTTGAAGATAACGCTCAGTTGTACTAACATTTCCAAAGAATAATTCTAATCATAGTCAACTAGTGTTTTGTTCCATGAACAAAGAACTTCTGTGCCTGACATTGTGTAGGGCTCATTGGTCTTTACATACAATCTTGTCCATGTGTCAGGAAAAAACAGCGCTCTTGGAGGACCTATAGTTTGGTATGTGTGCTTTGGTATGTGTACTTTACCACATAGAAAAGCAATTATAGTAAAGCAATTTAGCTATTTAAGCTTGTGGTTTCTCTCAAGTAATTGTTTGCTTTTTACACTACAAAAGTACATTCAGGTTTTGGTTTATTTGTTTTGGAAGAAATGATTGCTTATCTGAAGTTTGGCAATGTAGTCAGTAGTCTGTGTGCCTTGTTTACATATTTTGTATATGAATATTCACCATTTGCTAACTATTGGTCTTCTACTGGGAAAAAAATATCTGTAATTGGTCATGATGAATATACTTCTCCATTTTTTCTTTTTTTCCCCCCCTCTTGCTTTTAAAGCCTTTCATTATTCACCAAAAAAGTTTGTGAAACTGTTCCATTAAATTTAAATGAATATATAACTCAGTTACATCTTTTGAGAAAGCAATGAAAATATGTTTTGCTTTTGAACTACAGTCCTAGGCTTCAAGTTGCACAAAAGGCTTTTTATGTTTTTTTCTAGCAAAGAAACAATGCAGCCTGTTGGCAAGGACACAGTCCTACACTGATGAAAGGAATACATCAGATTATGAGATCAACTTGTACTGGACAGAAAGTTACTCAGAAGGAAAATTGTATGAACTGTATGAATGGTTCTTACATAACTTTGATGTGCACCCTGGTAGATATGCTTAGTAAGCTATGGCAACTCCAAAATCTTCCCCACGCTGTCGGGCCTCAGAAAATTATTGTTACTTATACTTGATCCCCCAAGCTACTCCTTACACTCAGCACTTATTTTCACCAAGTAATAATAACAGAAATTACAAGTCAGTTGTGGGTCAGGGTAACTGTTGGTATCTTGAAATGCCACTGAAAACAGTACAGGTAATAAAACATGAACTGGCTTGGAAATCACAGTTGGCACTGTTTTCCACTGAAAGGCCATCTGGGACAGAGACAGACCAAGTAACAGCAAGTGATCAAAGAGATATGGTCTCTAATAGAGCAGAGCGTTGTCTGCAGGTTTTCTATGGTTTCCTTATCCTAAATGTTTAGGTCTAAATAGCTTTTGATTTCTAATAGTTAAGAAAAGATGGTTTTGACAAAATGCTTTTTGTTTTTTTTCACTCAGTGACTAACATATGAGAGATGATACTGCTACTTGCTTATAATACCATATGAACATAATTCACAAATACCAAAAAAGACTGTTTACTCTTTTTCTCCAGGATGTAGACACACTTCTGTCTGAACTTTACTCCTGCCAGCATAAACCCTGGTTCTGAGCTCAGATGGCAAGAAGTTCACAATGCACTCAGCAGCAGCAGAAAGCACTGTTGGTGCCTCAAGGGTAAGGAAACCTGGCCAGGAAAATGCTATACTTGCACAGCTGGGAGATGTAATTCTGTACAGAACTGTAGAAACACAGAATGGCTGTGCTTCTGGAAAGTGCTTCTGGAGGTCACCTTGGTCAAAGACCCCTGCTCAAGCAGGCCCACGTAGAGCAGGCTGCCCACAGGCTGCAGCACGTACGCTCCCTAAATAGCCTTTGCTGTCAGGATTGATGTAAACCAGTCTCACGGAGTTTAGTAATGTAATCCTTTCACAGTTGAATCCTTGCATCGGAAGTCATAATGGCAACTTGGGATGTCCTACTAAAAGCTGAACTCTTCTGAGTAGCAACACACTATAAATGCACTGGCAAATTCTATTTGTACCTTTCTGGTGGGCCACTGCATTGTTAAGTGTTGTTTAATAGTATTGTTGTTACACAGGTACTGTCCTAAAGACGAAACTTAATCTCTTGTTCAAAAAAGACTCCAACAAGTAGAAACATTCCCTAGAAAGGCCACAGTGCCTTAAAAGGTGCCTTCATTTCAAGCAGTACCTTACTCTTCTGTTAAACTAGTAGTTTTTAAACGAATAAGGGTGGCTTAATCTGGTAACAAACATAGTAAAGACAAACACCTTAAACAGGTCAGATTGCTTTTAGAGTAAGCTAATGCTGGCAGTCTGGTAGAGAGAAGGGCATACAGCTTCTTTTTTTTCTTCTGTACAAGTTCCTCCTCTACTTACATGTTAGTTAACTGCTGTTTTATTGAAAAGGCAGTTTTAAACTCCAACTTTTGAATCCCTTTCAACAAACATTCCCCAGAATGGGAGTGGTGGTAGACAGTGTTTCTGGGAATGGAAGTGTGAGAATGTTACACAACAAATTAAAGCAAAAGCTGAATGCTCTGGCAACACAGCAGAAAAATGAAAGCAGATAAAGCAAAAACACTCTCTCTGTGGCAAAAGGCAAATGGAAATACTGGAAAGGAACACAAAGTCTAAATATTGGCAAATCAGAGAATCTATAATTTTTCCTTTACAGCTTGTGGTTGGTTGAGAAGGAAAAAAACCAAGCTGCTAGATGGTGCTAAATTAATTAAAAGAACATTGCTGTCATAGAAAAAAAGTCAACCTTTTAGAGATATCAATTTCATATAAGAAATAGAAAAGAAAGAGAAATATTGAAGTTTTTATAACATATCTGAGGCTGAAGAATAAAACATTCAATTGCAGAGAGTTCATAGAATATGTAAGTCAAAAATAAACCCCCAAAACTTAAGTACGATTGGAAGACCCCCATATCAGAGAATTGTCAGACCAGAAGAAAGTCAGACTGCAAGTGCTGAAGGAAAGACGTTACTAACTGGACCAGGTTACCAAACTACAACCTCTGAAAAATATGCAGGCACAAACCAAAACTGAGTCAAATTCCACAAATGAGAGTGATCTTTCAAGAGGCAGCATGAAAGAATGAACAAGGCGTGGAAGAAAATGCAACCATAAATAGTACCCAGCCTATTTGGACAGAGGTATCACATTTGTAAAAAATAAAAGCATTTTGGAAAAACTACAAGATGTACCAAAAGAAGCTGCAAGATGCAATCATCTCATGCAGAGGAAGGCTACACCACCATTCTGAGCAGGGAAGATTTAGCAATAAACAATTATTTGTGGGAACTGCTCCAGATAATAGCAGAAGGTGGAAGGTTGCCTCCAGCGCAAATAAAACCTCAATGTTAAGTGGATTTGCATACAGGTTCCTGGTGCTATTACAGACAAAAATTTCAAGAGCAAATTTGGTCTTGCTCAGCACAGACAGTTAATAGTCAAATTCTTAAGGGGATGCCTTCTGCTATGCTGCAGTACATGAACAAGATTGAAGGTCATCCAAAATATTGGAAAGATAGTTTTGTAACTGTTACGAGAAACGGGATCGCTAAGTCAAGCCTATATTTTTTTTTTTTGCGGAAGGTAAAAAACCTACATATTTTTGAAAATTAGAATTTCCACTATCCAGAAATAATACCAATACATACTGATCTCTGGCTAAAAAACCCCAATCTTAGTTGCCAGACGTGATGCCAGACTATGACAATGATAGATACTGGACCACAGGCTGATTTATTTTTAGTGTAACTATTTTGAAAAGAAAAAATAAAATGTTCAAACTATGCACAATCCTATTGAAAATGGTGCCACAAGAGCAAAACACACAAGAAAGTTCAATTCATGCCTACTGATAAAGAAGAATCCCTGAAACACACACTAACACTGGACGAAAAGATGTTTAACAGATCTCTGAGAACTATCTGACTCTGTAACCTGTTTTAAATACTGCCCCCGCAATTTTTATAAATGTTAGGAGGAAATTATTATGTACCATAATTGTGTATAAAATGTTTTTGCTTCAAGCGTGGTATAGAATTAGTCCTCGCAGCCATGGAACGGCATATGAACCTTCAGTTACAAAACCTGGACTCCTTTGGCGAGGCTCCTTTTCTGTCTGATGTGGCCAATACATACGGACATAGCAGAACAACTTCTTTCACAGATACAGTTAAAAAAAAAAACCCTTTATGTCCCAAAGAACATTGTGCAGCCCTGCAACATGCAGGGCTTCACAAGGGACTGACAAACTTACTGCAGAGACTAGAACCCATGAACAAAGTAAGAAGACCAACACATAAGAGACCCGCTCAGAGACTAATTTGTTGGTGTCTCTGTTGTATTATCTGTCTGCACATAGCTCTTCTTTTGTGAGGAGAGGCAGGCTCAGAACAAGTTAGTTCAACATAGTCACTATCAGCTGCTGGTAACAAATTAAGAGTGGAGAAACACAGACCCCATTCCCGCTTTGCAAATGCTTTTTTCAGTCATTAGTTAACCTCTCCTTTTAATAAAGACTACTTTTAGATACAAGTTTTGATCCAAAGTTCTACTTCACCACAGTCAATGAGCAAGAATTTCCTGAATGTTAATTCCATTCCTTAATCCATACGCTCAAAAGCACATATTTATGAAAGGGTGTTAAATAAGGTAATTTTTTTTTTATAAAGTAGGAAGGCAAAATTAAAAATTGTCAATTCAGAAGCTGTGTTTTGGGATTATATTTAAATCGACTTTTGTTTCATTAGCTTGTTTTAATTACCAAGCATTCTTAAACCAGCATACCATATACAATCAAAATGACAAAATTTATAATTAAAAATATGCAAGGGAAAAATCTTAAATACATTTTTGAATGCACAAATTTGCAGCAGCAGAGAACAGATGGAAGGCAATTCCACCATTTAGGTGTCATGGATGCAAAACCCCACAACCTATGTAATAGGAATAAGACAAGAAGTTGTGAAATACAAATAAGGCAGAGTAGACTTGAAATGATAATTAGAGAGGAAGGACAGCATTAGTATTTAATATTTTGAAATATCCTCCTCCAACCAAATGTCAAGGTTCTATGTGATCTTTTAGCATTGCAGATTTATTTACATGCAATCATAAATACTGAGGCAAGTTTAGGTTTTGGATCTGCCTTCAGATTATACATCTCCAGTTGAAGCCCAATTTGAATATACTATGCACAGCAGGCCAACATCAAGATTTTAAATTCTTTTGAAGCACTTTTGGAAACTTATACAACACAGTCTATTCTCTCATATTCAAACACAGCAGTTTCTTCCACAATCCAATGCCAACAGTATGCTGGTTATTATAAAGTAACTTCCTATGTGCTACACCTGTAAAAAGAACCTTCTCAATTTTAGTCCCTGGAGGACTATTGTACCTCTGAACAGTCGTACAACAGAGGTTGTACAGTCTGAACTTAAGACCTTCCAGTTTGCAGTGGTTTTGATCACTAGAAAGATGCAGAGATAGACCAGGATAAGAAAGTACATGACGCACATAAGGTTAAAATTGACTATTTAAAATGAATGGGAAATTATTCTTAATATATCATTTTAATTTTTTTTGAGACACATTAAGCAACTACTGAAGCAAGTGCTTGGAACAGGCTGTACTTTGACACTGCAAACTTTCCTCAATTCACATTTTTAAAGAAAAGGTTAAATGGATAGCCCCAAAGGATGGATATACCTGATACTGCCTGACAGGCTTAAGCTTTATGATCTCTTGAAGCCCCTTCTAGCCCTAGGTTTCTTTCATTCCATGAACATCTGAAAATCAGGTTTTCAGTAAAGGAGCTGGAGGGTCATACACTGGGGTGGCATGACATTAAAAGCTTTGGATGTATGAGTTACTGGAATATACTCTACCTGCTCCCACAACCAGTATCCTGGGCGCACAGCTACTGACACAGTGCAGGAGAGACCTGGAGCGGATATTGAAGTTGAGGAAAGCTACCACGCAGCCCAGCTTGGCCAGTCCGAACCACACGTGGATGAAGTCTGGCTCATTGCCCATCAGCAAGGCTACCGTGTCGCCCTTCTTCAGCGCTCCGTGGTGGAGGAAGACCTGCGCTATCCTGTTACTCCTCCTGTCCACATCCCGGTAGGTGTGCACCTTCCCTTCATAGATGAGGAACGGCTTGTGGGGCTGCTTCTCAGCCAGCTTCACAAACTTGTCCAGAACGGTGACAATCCTCCCTTGCAGCCGGTACATCTCCACCGTCAGCCCATACACCAACACTTTCAGCAGGTACCTCAGGTCAGCCCAGAAGTAGGGGAAGAGGAGTTTCTGGATGAGGTGCAGGGAGACAATCCCGGCGGCAGCGCCCGGTAGCCAGGAGGGCAGCATTGGGATGGGATAAAGCTCGTCCCAGCCACTCATCTCCCGACAGCCCGGCGGCTTGACAGAGGGAGCCGGGACGCGGGAAGCAGCCAGGCCGGGTGCGGAGGCTGAGGAGAAAGCCGGTGAGGGCTGAGGCTTTTCCCGCCCTCTCCTCCCCGGAAAGTGGCGCCGCCGCCCCGGGGAGCCCCGCACCAGCCCCCGCTCAGGCAGCAGCAGCAGAGCGGGGGGAGCCGAGCAGCCAACGGCCGCAGCCCGCCTCAGCCCCGGACCGGGCGCCGACCGCCCTCCTCAGCCTCCCCCTGCGGAGGGTCCCGCACCTGCGGGACGGCACCGCCCCGGCGGGAGAGGCGGGGGCGGGCAGGGCGGGAGCTCCTGCCCTCACCACCGACGGCTGAGGCGAGAGCCTCCCCCCCTACCCCCAGGACTCACGGACGGCACCGAGCTGCTGGCGGGGCGGCGGCGGCCGCTCCTTGAGCCGGTTGCATAAGGCGCGATCTGCTGCCTCCCCCCGCCGCGGCGGCTGCCCGGGAGGTTGGCTCCTGGGCAAGGCGGCGGCCCAGCGCAGGAAGCCTCGCCCCGGGATGGCCCTGGATGCGACGGCAGAGCGAGCGCCTGGGCCCCGGTCCCTGGGGAGGGCTGTAGGACAAGCCGGGGCGAGCAGGTACCCCTCACCCCTCCGGGCTGTGCCCCCGTCAGTTGTCACCGCTGGTCCCTGGGGCTCGGCTTGGCCCTGAGGTGTCGAGCAGGGCTCGGCGTCCAGGCCCTGTCGCCACCACACCTGGGCAGGGTGCTGATCTGGCTGCTGCTGAGGCTTGTCACCCCAAGCACTTCAGCACACTGATGGCTCCCTGCCATCCAAAGCCATCCACTGCTGTTGCCCTTGGTGAGGCGCGTAACGTGGTGTTCATCTGTTTTAGTGCAGCTGAGTCTGGAGTTATGTGGCCCGTGAGAAACTGGGGTCATTCCACGAGTGACCCATTTCCTGCCCTTGTCTTGGCCACAAACAATTTGAATTCATGACATTGTGCTCGTGACAAAAAAAATCAGAAGGTACTGACTTGTTTTAAAACTGTGGCCTATAGTAAATGCGTTGGTTTTTGTTTTTGTTTTTACAGGATATGAACGTGTTTTTGAATAATTGTGAATTTTCTAAAGTCATAAGTACTGGTAGTTTACCATATGAACTCCTCTGCCTGTTGCCAATACCACGACAGAATAATTTAGCCTCTTCCACACCCCATCCTATTGTTTGCCTGATGTAGTGGGCTAGTGCTCTAGAGTGTTACCTTAACAAGTGCTGCAGAGAATTATTGCAATGTCTGCAAGAATGTACTTCTCATCCACCCAAATGGCACTTAATATTCAAATCTTTTTCCTCCCCAAAATGGTAAGTCTTAATTGTGATATCTGAAAGCTGACAGTGTAGCCCTTGTTTCCATTGTCTTCTTCAGATAGCAAGCCAGCCTGCTGTGTCATTTGTGCACTTTGGAGTCGGTGAGGGATGTCTTCCTTCTCTGGACAAAAAAAATGATCTATATATCAGAGGGTACTTTTTCTAGACTCACCTTGAATTTTATGAGTAGCATGGAGGAAATCCCATATCTGAAAGTACATGCTAATGTTCTTCTTGAAGACTGTCTAGCAGAAGCATTAGTAGAAACCCTGAACAGAGTAGTAAAGCCTGAACAGTAAAAGCAACTTGTTACTCAGTTCTGTCTAGTACCCGCTGTTTATACATCCAGACGTCTTGCAATTTCTGCTCTGCAGGTCTTCTGGCCACTGCTCATACTTCCATGCTCAGAATGTAACAGCCCTGACAGATGTTTGCTTCTCTAAAACACTTACCTGATATCCCATTCATCCAGCCTGTGTCTAGCCCATTGGCCCTGTCAGCTGTTCTGCTAAATCCCCAGCTGTTCTCTTTTGCTACTAGTCTACATCTTCTTTTTTTTTTTTCTCTTCCTGCCTTTCCCCCTCTTTTTTTTTTTTTTTTTTCTCTCCTACTGTGAATATCAGCTGCTCTTTCAGCCTGTCAACCATTCTGTACTATACAGCTTTTCTTTCTATGGCAGAGGGAGTTCGGGTATGAGAATTTAAATGTTTAAATATTGGAAATATATATGACAGTTTAAACATCATATATCAAGCAAATGACCTAAATTTGTCCAGACTCCTCCTTAAAAAAATTATAACTTACTTTGAACTATGGCATTTTTTCCTGCAAAGCTTGCTTTGTCTTAACTTTGGTGGGTTTCTTAGCTGATCTCAGCAAGAAATTCCTGTCAGCTTCTTCCCCTCCTCTGCCCACGTCTTCCTCTTTATATCTAAGGATCTCCTTAGCTTCTTTTAGAGCCTTGTGACAAAAGCAATAAAATTGGTATCAATGAAGTGTGAATGGAAATTTATGGGGGAGGAAGCAACAGCTGCAAAAGAGCTGAAAGGATGACCTGTACCCATAATGAAGAACAGAGTTTCCAGGCAATCAAATTGAGGAATGTCTTGTTTCTGGCAAGCCCAGGAGGCCCACACTCTGATTAAACCGCAGCACAAATGACTCATTAAGGGCCAAACCTGCCCTTTCACCGGTGGAGGATGACAACAAGGTTGCAGCATATCGCATATGCCATTGCTCTCCTGCTGCCCAATAGGTGATAGGAAAACAAGGAACTAGTAAAGAACTCAAGAGATGTAGTTCAAATGTTGCAAATAGATTCCTGAAATAATTGTGTTATTACAGGAAGACTTTTGCCTCCACAGTAAATGCAGTACAGATTTCTCTTCTACAAACTCAAAAACTTGTAAATCACTCTAAATCACAGTGCACGCTGCCTTCCTCAGTTTTTGAAAAAACGACTACAGAGGGATAACGGAAACAATAGATTATTGATTTCTCAGGCTTTTTGGCATAGGTTCAACATCATGCAGGAGGAGAATTGATACTTTGTTGCTGAGAGAAAAGACTTGATTCAACCAGAGCTTTTGAAGGTAGATTTTCTACAAACACCCCACTAATCTTAGTAAGAAAGTTCAGTTTATTCCTTTTTTTTTTTTCTTCCCCTGAAGCTGAGGAACACAAGGAGTAATGGAAATCTAATTCTGGCCATTTGACTCAAGCCAAATCTCAGCTTCATGCTTATTTCTTAAAGGCAGGGAATCATATGAACTGTCTTTCCTGTGGTCCCATATGCACTGAGAATTGAATGAGAGGGTTGGGGAAAAAGGTGGGCTGAGGCAGCAACAAACACATTGAGAAGTGGCAGGCAACAGCTTCTTACAGCACTTTTCAGTACTAAGAATGCTCCTTACTACTTGGACATCTCTCCTTCAGATCATTGCATAGTCAAGCAATTTTAAATCATGAGTGATCTTTGTCAGCTCCAGTGGCAGAGATAATTAGTTTAGCTCAAAACTCTATGATTCTGACTGATTTTTATCATAAAGGTTTTAATCTAGGCTGGCTCATTTGGCTTTGCCCCAAAGGAATGGAGGAGAACACACTTGAAGAATTCAGTTTTGTTCTCAGCTGGCTCTAGTACTGTTATTTTTTGTGTTTTACAACTGAGACGGAGGTCTGATTAGTTTAAGAATACACAGAGACACAGCTTTGTTAAATGAGTACTGTCTGGACATCCATTAGAAACAAATTCAAGCAAATTAAATAGTGCAAAGCTAGATTACAGATAGATTTCCTTGCTCTTTAAAGGTGGTAGTGGCAGTAGGCTGATAGGTTTTTTTATTGATATGGTAGTGTTCCTTACTTGTAAGGTGTAATGGAGGTGTCTATATATGTTGTATGGTGTATAGTTGTATATTTACAGAAAGACAGAAGTATTTAATATTTCAGATGTTGATGATCACTTCTTCCAGAAAGATGTTACGTCAGGAGATAGAATTTTAGCTTGCTTTTCTTAGGTGAAGGTAACTTAATGGGTAACTTAATTTATTATCAATAAATAATAAGTAAATTAAATGCTACAATAACCTGGCTTAAAGTAATGTAAAAGAAACACCATTGAGTTATTTGATTGACTAGAGTTTGCGTTGTTAACTGCTACATATATAATGAATAACCAGAAAATCTGTGAGTGTTAGGGAAGATGTATACTTACATGTTGATTTGAAAGAAAGTAGAGGGAGGCTGAAAGATAGTGTTTGCAAGGATTACTTTGAAGAAGGCAGAAAGAAAGCAGAAGGGGAGGCATTCTGCCACGTAGTGCAGATGTGACAAACGAGAGCAAAAATACTCGAAAAGTCAGATCTATGAAAAGCTCTGGGTATACTGATGAGAGTGAAAGGAAAAGCAGTAGGCTATAGGTAATTGATAGAGAACAAAGGGAAGATAAATACAGTATGGCTTGTGGATGCGGGAGTTGTATTTTAAATATACTGTGCTGAGAGCTGAAAATCAGACAGGCAAGTGAGCAGGAGATTGCATTTACTGAGGTGACTAATGACTAGCACGTCAGCAAAGACATCAGTCAATGAGAACAGAAAGGAAGAATTTTGTGCTTTAAATGTTATCAGTGCTGCTAATCCCAAAGAACAGAAATGATGAGCAAGATCCTAACATAAAGACTCTGATACTCTGAAATATTTAGTTTCAAAGGAAAGTGTGGTTTTGTGATCTCCGAATTGTCCCTGTTCTTCTCAACTGTGCCCAGAAATTATATCGATCCTCTGTACTCATATCCAAGTTTCTTTGTAAAGTTAACATTAATTTACTTGTCGTCCTCCCCAAGGGTGGAAGGAAATTTCTATGGTTGTTTTTCAGTAATTTTCTCATTTGTTATAAAAATGGGTAAGCTGAGGTGAGAAATTTCAGGATACAATGAGAGAGTAACAGGATTCAGGCGAAGCAATAGTGGAGTTTGATTTGATCCCTCACTGTGCCAGAATTCCTGTGTGATGTGGGATTAATCACTTATGCCCTTCCCAAACTGGGTGACTTGGGCAAGTTTTATGCCTTACCTTAGACTTTAAGACCCTCTTAGATTCTTGATTTGGTGATTACTCAAACAACTATAGATTAAGACATGGGGAGCCATGCTTTGTACGCTATGCTAAGTGGAATGGTGAAAAACTGAACCCTTAAAAATTATCAAATACATTTGACTAATTTTTCTAAGTCATGTTCAGCTCATAGCTATCTGTGAGGTAGATGGGTGTCTAGAGGTAAGTATTGGTTATAATGGGAGCTTGCACCAAAGAAGACTGAGTATGATTAAGGGAGTTGCTTGTCTGACATGCTGATGTCTAGTTTGGGATGAGTTGAATTGATTGTTTGACTATACTGACAAGGTCTCAACTTAACTGTAACAGCAGTGTAAGGGTGCGTTTTTTATGCAGGCATTGTCTATACCTTGAGCTTGAATCAGTTGCCCACGATTATGGATCTAGTGCTGTTCTAGATTCCTTGGCAATAAATGCCTGACCTTTAGGTGCCTATGCAGAAGATGGTGAGCTTTGGAGTCATGGTTACCAGTCTCACAGATCCCAAGTGGAACTTACATGCTCAGTTTATCTAGCCCCTAAAGTTAGGAGAGCTAAATTCACCTTCAGTATTTTTGCTCTCTACAGTTTCATTTTTTTTATCCAATGGAGATTTGTGCACATTTATTAATATTTTTTTTTAGAAAAGTAAATAGCATAAGATTTGAAAGGTTCACAAAGAAATTAGTAATTTTATTTCATGTTAAGTAGTTAGTATCAGCAGTGAAGATAAAATGTTCTGCATGCATGGGTCAATGAGTGTAACACAAACTACTGAACTGTCGTTAAGCAAATACGAGCTACTGTGTTCATTGAATAAAGCAATAGTTTTCTGAGAAAAATTCTATGTTATTATGAGATTAAAATTACTAACATAACACATACTTGCAAATGGTAAATTCATATTGTGAAGAAACCTTCATTAAGACTATTTCAAAGGTTAACTCTAAAAAAGTTCTGAACCCCTTTATATTTTAAGTGTAGTGGTATTTATTTTTCAGTAAGTAAATCCCCAGAAGTATAGAAAGAAATTTACACGTTAATGGGCTTCTTGTTACATGTCAAGAGTTGGAATTTACTCTTGATGTTACATAGAACTCATAAACTCATACCACAGACAAACTACTGAGCCCTGAATTATTTAGTATGCTGTAATTATTCTGCTCAATTTCCCTTCAACAGAAAACATTTGGATGCCCGAGAGTATGGTATGACCCAATAATGAAGTATAAAGGAGTTTAATTTTCTTCTGGCGGAACTCAGATAGAAGAAAATTTTCTTTTTGAAAAAATGTGCTGTGCTTACATAAGACTAAAACATTTCCCTGTAACATCTCAATGTAGCAAGAAAATAGACACAAATTACCAAAATGCTTCTGCAGTATAAAAACCATGCAGTTTCAATATTATCATTTTGACACATTATGTCTTTCAACATCCAGATAACACAATATAGTGTTGCATGTATATCTGAATTAACTCTGAAGCTAAATAATATGCCTAAGGGAATTAGCTTGTGCTAATTTAGTAGCCTAAGGGTCAACAAAGTGAAATACTTCAATTTTGGGGGAAAAAAAAAAGTTGTTTTCAGTTAAGTATTTTATATGTATGATTTTTTTTTTTTTTCCAGAGAAAATAATAGCATAAATTTTTAAGTGTCAGCTATTTATTTCAATTTTTTCTTACAGTAATTTTAAAGTAGTGACTTCTTTTCTGGAATAGAGGTTTTGAAATTTGCAATACAAAAGGTGAAATAGAAATTCCTAGAAGAAAAGAGTGTCTATGACTTAAAAATAGACAGCTAACTTTTCAGATTGTCAGAGAATGTTATAATATAGAAAAGGAAGAAAATAGCTTCACAGTCTGAAGATTATCTTGCAGATTGTCCCCCACTATTGAATTCTTCCTTAACATCTGTTGAATCCTTTTCTATATTTTAAAAAACAGAAACATATAATCTAGAAAATCTATATAAAAATAAACATACCTTGAAAATGCAGTTCCCAGCTCTTCATAGCTCATTAAACTACTTAAAATAACATAATTACGTCTAAATAATTATTTCTATTAATTTCCACCATTTATTTGTGAAACTTATGTCTAGCAAAGTCTAAAATCTTAAATATAAAACTGGACAAGTAATAAGCAAACCAGGAATGGAGGGCTGAGTGGCCCAGTCAGCAAGTCGTAGCACTGAAACAGCCACACATTAGTCAAGTGTTAACTTGACTAATAATGTCACATGGGGGTTTGGGGAATGAGTGATGTAGTCACACTAGAGTTATTGCCGGGACCTGAGAAGGCAAAGACTAAAGCTGTGGTGGCAGAGATGGGATATTATGGAAGTTTTTGATCACTGGAAAGCATTTAGGACTCAAATTCATAGGAAATGAAAAATCATTTTGGTAATATTTTGGAATGCTTCTTTATTCTGCAGTTCTATGAGGATATACTAACATTACATGAAGTGTCTTGTCTCAGGTCATTCATTACAGCATGTCAGCACTGCTGACTTGTGTGTACCTTTCAAGGGTGTAGAGAAATGTCATCTCTGGTAGGTGTAATTTTATTAACAGAAAGCTTTACTATTAATATAGTAGACCATTAAAAAAAAAAGCAACCACTTTATTGTTGTCTGTTAATTAGCCCTATGGATAAATCTGTAGTTATCCCTTAATTCACAAAACTGCGTTCATACTAGGAGTAATTTTCCTATATATTATGCCAATATATTAGTACTTAAGTAAAATTTGGCCAAAATCTCCCACAGAAGCGAATTGAAATACTCTGCTTTTCTAACTCCTTGAAAAACTTTGTTGACGGCTGATGGAATAAGCTCACAACGGTTAGTTTTTTTGATCCTGCAAAGACAGCGTTGGGGTTCAGTCTCACTGTCATACAGAAGTGATCTGAATTATGAGCTGATAGCAATCTGCAAATATAAACTCCAGCTTTTTTTTTTTTTGTTTTCTTAATTTGTTAAATTGCCAGTTTATACATTTGAGATTAAATGTGATAAAGATACGGAGATGTTTCACATTTTATTCTGGTAAACTCAAGCCCACGTTTTTGGTTTTACTCCTTACACAGCTCCTGCCTTGCTAATCAAGTACAGGAAATGGCACTGACCTGTCAAAGGAACACTTATCTTAATTGACTCTTGAGAATAGCTAATCGTTTGCAGAGAAGGGCCAAAAGCACCCCTTAAATAAGAGTCAGATGAAGATTTGGATCTGAATATAAATCCTTTAGGAAGGATATTCTGGTGCACTCTCAGGTGTAAGGTATGCAAGAAGACTGAGTCTTTAAAGGGTGGGGAAAACTCAGACAGGACTTGAACTGAATGGAGAAGGAAACTGACTTCTTAGTACGAAGCACCACCATTTTCACATCCTTGAAACAGATATTTTATTGACTGGTAGTTTAACTTGACTTAAGTTATGCGTTATTTGAAAGTACCTAACATACAGACATTCCACGCCTTTATTTTTGTTTATTCTTGTAATTGTTTTTCTAGACTACTAATGCAGAGCATAGTATCCCAATTTGTTTTGTAAGAGATGTCAAATAATAAAAACGTACTTCTATGTAATCTTATCTTGGCTTGGAATAGGATAACACAGGAATATAGCAGAAAGTCTTCCAGTGATCGCCAGGGAAATTTTCTGGCACGTTGGCCTGTACCAAAACAGTTCAGAGCATCTCCAAGGCATGAAGATCGGAGCAAAACTGCAACGATGAGTAAATATAACAAACTTGCTCTAAGAAATAATTTCTGAGCTAGATACCTACCATATCCATTCTGTTTGCTTATGTAGGTAGGTTTTGTGCTGGGGAGACCAAAGTTAACTTTAAAGAAAATAAAAAAAATCTTTCTAATCAGGGTGTTTTGAATAGCTACCAGTTGGAAGTATTCAGTCTCTTTATTATCCTATTGGATTTCTAGGTGAAAGGGCTGCTGGAATCATCCTTCAAAGAATTAGAACAGGGTGTTTGCCTTCTGTGCCTTCAGGCATGCCCAAGATAGTTTTCAACTTGTCTCTGTTTTCTGAGCTTTCATGTTTCCATCACAGAGTTAAACATTATGCCAGAGAACATCTGTTCCTTATTTGTGCTTTCATTATTTTGTACTTTGATTCCATTAGAAATTTTACCTGGTGACTCTGGAGATGGTATTATCCGTGTTAGCTGATGTAAGAGTTTGTTATTGTGGCCTCTTCTTGCTAACAGTTCTTCCCCATACTTGTACTCCCATTTCTGAATCTGTGCCTATGTTGTAACAAATTGTGTCTTCTATACGGAACACCACTTTCAGAAATACTTTGTCATCTGGTATAACTGGGTTATATGCTAAAATATTGATTTCTTTAAATTCAGTAGCAAAAGCTTTTGCTCATTGTCTTAGTTTTCTCATTACTAGCTGCTTTTCTTTTGTATGGAAACAAAAAGGGAAACAACTCCTGAAAGCTCAAGAACCAACTTACAATGAACAAGGCAGTAAAGAATTTTAGGTGCTTAGGAGTTACAGGTATTTGTACTTCTGTGCACATGTTTGGGCCATTCTTCTGAATCCTGAAACCACAGTCATTTTGTGGTGCAAGAGACTCATTCCTCAAGCATCTTCTACCTAGATCCTGGTACACGAGATTGTAAAGCAAATTGTTCCTGTATTAATTGTCCTGTATTGAGTTGGTGTGGGTTTTTTTACAGTTAATAACAGTTTCTGGCACACATGAACTTCAGTCTTGCTTGAAGCAACAGTGGACATGCTCTTTGTACACCCCTTTTTTCCTGCTAATCTCCTTCCCCCCTTCTCAAGGCAGTTTACCCTGAGAGATGACTGAAAACTCCCACTTCATATTACTGTGGCTGTATTTCACATAGTCAGTGTCACCAAGCAGCAGTAGAAGGGCTACCCAACAAGCTGGGGCACAACACAGGTAGTAACACCCTCCCTGACCAGAGGGCAGTCCTGCTGCACTTCAACACACCAGGGTCTGGGGCACTTCATTCAACACAGGGGCTGTCAGTAGTTCCAGACAAGGCACAGGAGTGAATCGAGGTCCAGACAGGAGATGAGGCCAGAGGTAAGTCTAGAGACAAGGATACAGCAAGGTCCATCCACAGGACAGAACAACATAGTTAAGGTAGGAGTGGCTGCCCAGGCCTGACCTTAAATAGAGCTCTTGGGAGTTTTGGGTGGAGGGGAGGAGACCACAGGTGATTGTTGGTCAGGGTCATCAAGGCCAATTAGTGACACTTGCCCATTGTGGCACTGCCTGGGGCTTGATTTTCACAGGTTCTAAGAAGGTGCAGTGCCCTCTGACTCCAGCTGGAGCCTCAAGTCTTCAGCAGATTTCTGAAAAGTGCTTCTGAAAAAAAAATATGTTTTGGAAATTCAGGTAACTTGTCATATGAAACACAGATGAGGTCTGTCATATTCAATCCATGGATTCATCATCAATTCATCCATTATCAATGGATTGATAAACCACATGAAGTTAATGAGGAACAAATAAGGTGACTCAATCAAGATGTTTTAAGGTCGTTAACTTTGCATTTATTTGATATAGTCAGTACTACACTCACAGAAAATATTTTTTTGTATGTGTCATTTTGTGGTGTTCCTAAACTGTAAGCCATGACCATTACAGACAAATTGATCATTTCTTTAGTTTCTAACTGCCTGGGGCGTGTCTATGTTATTAAATGGTTATCTTAAAAATGGGGAGATAAATATGTAGGTACCTTCAAATGCTGGCCTGGTTATAATAGAAAAAAGAAAGTAGGAACAAAAAGGCAAGTATAGACACTTACTAAAAATCGGCATTATGTGAGCAAATAACTATGCTTTTGTTTCTGAAAGGGATTTTCTTGCCAAAAACTTCAGCTGGATGCAGTTTAATAACTTTTTATATCTATATGAATGATCTTGTTGCAAAATGTAACTTTCATGCCAGGGTGTTGAAAAAGTAATTTTCAAGGATATGTCTGTGTGCAGTGGCCAATTTTCTTTTTTTTTAAAAAGGACTTACTGTAATGAACATTAGTAACCTGTATTGTACATCTCTCCATTAACCACGTCGCAGCTTCACAGTCCTTTCTCAATAGTCTTAACAATCCCCTTAATGCATGAGTGTTAGTGGTCAATGAAATACTAATACGTGCTGATGTAATCCCATTTTGCATTTTCTTGGCTAGCACACTGTCCACTTCAGTGCAACTGTGTCAACAGCACTGAAAATTGTTTTAACGTGAGGTAGTCAGCTCCACTTAAAACAAACGGAGTTTCTCCAAGCTTTCAGAAAGTCATCTGACCACCCAAACATGCACAAAGATGACCAGCCAACATGGTCTGACTGGAGTAATTTGTGGTTAGTATGGCTTCCTACCTTTCCCTGTGTCTGCAAACCATGGTAGTTGAAAAATAGGAGCTTGGGCGAATGAACCAAGAGTTGCTTTTGCAATTGCTACAGAATGCCAAGGCAGGAAGGTTTGTGTCTGATTAGCTTGTGGACTCAGGAAAGCAGAGAATTGTCTAACTGGAGGAAGAAAAAAACACAGGCTGCAGAAGAGTTTCACATTTGTGATAGCAGTGACCAGATAGCGGTATGCCTACACAGCACGGGCTCAGGCACAGCACTAAGTCACTTCTCACATCCACTCTCTTCTTTCAGTAGCTTTAGTGAAGATTTCTCACCCAGTAAAACAGCAAGAGTTGGGTTTTTTTTTGCCTTAGACTTCTGACAATGGGGGTAAGAAAGGATTAAGACAGACATGGGGGAAGGGGCAGTAGGAAGAATAGAGAGGCCAATGATGTGCTGCGCTCCTCTTCTTGTCCACTTCCTGTCCCGTCTCCCAGCACTACACTGCCTTCCAAAGGTTGGGTATATGCTCTCTGCATTGTTAGAGGTTGAGGAAGTGGAGTGGTGGTAAGGAGGGAAGCAACACGCCATAGTTACCTGCCATGAGACCTGATAGTTACTTTCAGTACTGATTACTTGTTTTTCTGAAGTTAAAGTTCATTAGTCTTTGCTATGCCTAAATACTTCAGAAATACAATCTTTGCTTCTAGCAGTTTTTCTGAAGGATTTCATAGGGTTATTCTTCATTTGGGGCTCTTACCCTGGAAACTGATAAAGATTCCATCTGGAACTTGCTAAAAATCCTTTTTGGAATGATCATTGGGAGTACTCATGATTTGGCTACTCCATGTTTATTTGTTTTTATTTAATAACAAAATTACTTAATTTGCATGGTTTGCAAATGCCATATTCAGAAATTACTGGTTAGTGAAATATTTTGAGAAAGGCTGCCATAGCTGATTTTTAGTAAAAAATTCAAGAATCATCTCCTAAAGTTCCAAAAACAGATCAGAAAAAAAATATGAGAGGTATCACTAAATATAATCTAGGTAAAAGAACAACCACTTAATAGACTTTTCTGTTAAAGATTCCACAATCAAGAGTTCTTTTACTTTTAAACTGTTTTTCAACACAGAACATAGCAATTTTTTAAAAGTATTGTCAGTCAAAATTAATAAATACTACTGTACATGTAGAAAAACCATTTGACTAGGCTGGCAGACAATAATTACTATAAAACCCTATTACTACACAATATGTTTTTCCATTCCTTCTCTCAACAGGTAGAATCTAATTGTTCATTTACTGTCTCTAACATTCAGAAGCAGAATATCCCACATATTATCATTGCTTTCAGCTTTCTCACAAACCCCACAGTTACGGGTGCATTAGTATTGCTGTCCTTGAAAGTCCGCAATAACTTTGCCATATTATTGTTGCTCTTCTGAAAAAAAGACCCAAGCCTCAAGGCATACTATAGAATGTTTAGGGGTTTTTAAAAAATAAGCATACATACAGAGTGAGAATAGGTGAAAATTTTATATCATCTATTTTGTACAAGTAAATAACAGTATTTTTTTAAATGTAAGGCATTTGGGGTTGCTAATCCTTGAGTTTCCATTTATTCTTTAAAGTTCAGTTGTGGACTATAGCATATTATGTGTGCTAGAGCAAGAAGCAGCCTACACTGGGGGTTATTTTTGTGTAATAAGTCAACAATTACGGAACTATCTCATTTGATTTGTGTGTTATTTCAGTTAAATCTCTATTTGTAGAAAATGTTGGAAGTTGTCAAACTTGTTTGATGTGTAAAAATTTTATACTTAACCTAGTCCTATCAAATAAAACATACAAACAAGTGCTTTTAAGCCTAAGAGAACACTAGCAATACCAGATAAAATTAGCAATTCCAGGTAAAACCATTGGATATTTTAAAATGAGCATGTAGAATGTGAATTAGAATGCCATGCAACACTTCAGTTGCTCCTGAATGTTTGATTGGCCTGTCTTCTGGGTAGTGTGTTTACCTGTCTGCCTGAGGCTTGGAGCTCCTGCACTGCCTACTAACTTCACAGGGTAAAAACTTCCCAGGTTTCCGGATGTACAAGGTTTCCAGGTTCTTGTGCTTCTTAACTGTTAAGACTTCAAAGATTTGTGGCTGAATATTAAGAAACTTCTGCTTTTATTTCTTCCAAAGAGGCAGTGGGAGGGTTGGATTTTCTTTTTAATATGTTCCCTCCCTTATGTGTTCTCGAGTTGGTCTCCCGGGGAATGTTTTGAATATTTAACTTGCTTTTCAACTAAAATAACCAGATTTATTCATAGGTAGGGATAGTTCTCACGGAAGATAAATCATGTACAGGAAGAGCAGAATGATGAATTTGTGGTGCTGCACATCAGATAGAAGCATTCTCTGTTATGTGCATGACCCTGACATGGGCAGAATCCTTGATAGTATGATATGTATTCAGCTGCTGTGTGGAACAGACTGCAGAATCTGATCAGCACTCAAGTATTATGTTGGCAAAAATGATTAGTGACAATAACAAGCTCTAAATCTCAAAAGTTTCTTAACAAAAATAGCAAGAGGCCTGTCTTTGCCAAATAGTTTGCTTACATACAAATCATAGAATCTCTTTCTGTCCTTTTTACTGATACATAGCCTCAAGACAAGGCAGCATCAAGACTCTACAAACTTAATCGCTTGTAGAATGTATGTACGCTTCTGTGTAAATACAGCTGTAGCACATATATTCATATATGCACACATTTTCTTCTGAACTTCTTTCCAGGGTTGATTTTCTTTCTGCTTCTAGATACGTAAGTATCACCCACTTCTTTCAAATCTTAAAAAAAAGGCAGCATTATCTGCAAATAAAAGTCCTGGTATCCCTGTGGCTAAAAGGATTTCAGGTTTTGAATAAAGGAATTAGTGCCCTCTTTATTTATTGTTGAAATTATTAATGCATTAAGGATTTTTTTGTCTCTTGTAGGACTTCTTTCCTATTGCCAGAAACAGTTTGGTTTGCATATGAAATATTCTGTCTCTCAATTTCTTTAAGGTAGGTCACTTGTTTTACACCCATCTGTGACATAGGTTAATAAATTACATATTTAAAAGCTTTTCTGTACCAAAAATTCTTATTGTAATATTTTAAATTTATTTTTATAATGGTGGTTTGACTCTGGTTTAAACACTGAGTTTCAGCTGTTGTCATTTTGTCCCGTTTTGAAGTAAAACCGAACCAATTTTCTGCTCTGTAACTTTACATCCTAGCTAGGCCTCCTCTAACTGTCTGAAATTAACGGCGTATTGAGGAGAAAACTGCTCGTTCTCAGATGATAAGACCAATGTTTGTGCTCCATGCCAAGGAATGGTACGCAGGGAGGCCCTTGCTATAACAAGTTACACTTATTGCTATAACAACCAAGGTCAGCCAATTTCGTTATTTGCCCCCTTAAAGGGTCGGAAACGGAAAAAACGTAAAGAGGTCACATCAGTGGGGAGGAGCGGACAGGACAGGCGACCCAAACCTGACCAACTGGGGTATTCCATCCCATCTGCCCCGTGCTCAGTATAAAAGCTGAGGGATCAAAGGGTCAGCCCCCTTCCTGCGATGGCCGACGTCCAGAGAGGACTCTGTCTATTCATCTGCCTTTGATCCCGATCCATGTGTTCCTGACTCCAGAGCTGGAATCCAGTTCCCATTTGTCACTGAGTCCAGTCTGGGACTTCCCCAGTGCCTGCCGGTGATGTGACTGTCATCCTGGGAGCTTGATACGGTTTTGTATATATTGTATCTATTTCATTATCTTCTTCTTTATTTTTATTTTAATAGTAATTCTTCATTAAAGTAGTTTAGTTCATTCTAAACTTCTAAATCTCCTTATCTCTTTCTCTCCTCTCTCTCTCCTTTTGGGGGGGCGGGGGGGAAGAACCATCTGTCAGTCTGGTTTTGGTAGATTCGGCCGAAACCATGACACATTTGTTTAAGGTTGTGGTACAGTCCCTGGTGGAAATATAGGAAAGTAAGTTTCTTAGGTAATATCATCTTAAAAATTGAATGCATGTCTTCCTCCAAAACAAAAGCAAAGTCATCCATACAAGACTTTGAAATAACAAATGAAGAGATGTTAGTGATACTGTTTTGAACTGGGTGTTCGCTGATACAAGAAAAAACAATGCAGCAAAACAGACAAGATGCTGAAGTCTGATATGATCATGGAAAGTACCTAAGGAGAAAAAAAAAGCATGAAAGAAAGGTTTGCATTGGAAGAGATGACTAAAGGCTTTGAACTGTAAAGCAGATGAAAGTGTATGGAAAAGTACCTGACTCTGCGATCTGCTTCTATTCTTACCACAATAACATTAAAGATCTTGAATTTTGGCAGGTCACCCAGACCTGATTGGTGCATACAGAATAGATTAATTTTAGTCTTGAGATAAAAGTCCTCCTGTTTTTGAATAAAAGTTACAAAGGATAGGGCAGGGAGGTGCTCCAAGAAGTCATCTAGTACACCTTCACTTTAAAAGAAATTCAACTGTAAATAAAGTGTTCCTGATAGTTATCTCACCAACAGATACAGCTTACGAGAGCAACGTACGCAACCAATCCTTCTGCCCATATGAGGACACATGATTTCCTGTGAATGCCCATCATGACTGGATGGCTGCTTTTTTGAGTCACAGTATAATATTCTCAAGTAAGTCCATAACCAGGTATTGGAAATACCCTGGCCAGAAGCTTAGGGCACATCTGAGATAATTTTATTTTATTTTTTAAAGCTTCCAACAACACATATTTCACAGCCTCCTCAGCAGTCTACCGGTTTCTGTTAGTGTGTGAAAGTGTTTCATAATACCCAGCTGCCTCTTCTCTCGCCTTTGAAAGTAGTGCTTGGTTCAGTGTTCAGGCACTGAAAGCTCTTCACCCAGAGATAACTTCTGCACTGCTGTTCCACAGCTCATGAAAGTGTGTGCTGATACCGTGGCTTTGCAGGGCCAGGAGGAAATGAAGGGAGGCCAATGTGAAAATTAAGTCCTTTTAAAGAGGGCTTTTACTTCACTATTCTGTGGACATCTAATTTAGGTGCAACTCAAAGCACCCAGGTTTGAAAGCTTTATTGTCAGTAAAAAGAGAGAAGCATTTTTAGAGGCAGCTTGCGTGCCTAATTAGGTGGGTGATATGTGCTATTACTCTTAGAGGTCATTACAATTACCTTTTAGCATTTTTGGTTGTATCTGCATGGATGACTGCAAACGTAGCTGAATTCCTCTCTCTGTGGTCTGAGCTGTCTGTAACCATGTTAGCCTTGCAGGAAGAACAAGCTTTTGTGCAGATCAAATTATCTTGGCCATTGTGCTTTGTAGTCAGAATAGCCTCAATGGTTTTTTGGTTGAAGCTTGCTTTGCGTGGCCTGGTGGAGAATGAACACCCTTGGTCTGCTTGTACCTACTGCGGAAGGCACGTCCTTTGATTTAATCACTCTAACCAATATACCACCCTCTTCAAAAAGTTGCTGATCGGGTATTTTTCTTTCTGTGTAGGTACAATTCATTCCGTTTTGCATTTAGTTCTTCACATGTTTTCCATCTTATTGCTTCCCCAGTTTATCAAGACTATTTTGCCATCCACTTGTAGCTAAAAAAGTACTGGTAGCTAAAGAAGTACTGGTAGCTCCACTATTGATGGACAGAAATTTCTTAATGTATCTTTTGTTCCTTAAACCAGAGATTAAATTACAATTTTGAACTGAACTGGAAATGAAAGAGATACTGTTTCTTTTCTAAGGCTTTTAGAAAACATTAATGCGTTTAGATGAAGTGGAACATAATTTGCTGCCTGTAAATACGTGCAGGTGAATAAGCTACCGCCTTTTAATTTTGCAGCCAGGGATAGAACTGTTGTCTTGTATTCTTCTTTATTTTAGCTTTTTCTGCAGAATGAATGTTGGGAAGGAATTCAATGTAGAGAGGAAAAGGGTGAGGGAGAAAGGAGGAAATAATAGGCAGGCAGTGTTCTATAATTTATCTCCACAGTAAGAATAAAGCCACATAAGTGACCAGACTTTTGTTTGAGCTTCTGGGAGCCATGTAATATTATGCTTATTATCAGAAGATAATTCTCTTAAAGCTTTTTAAAAAATTATCAGTCCTGGTCTGCATTAGGAGGAGTGTTGCCAGCAGGTCAAGGGAGGTGATTCTTCCCCTCTGCTCAGCACTGGTGAGGCCACACCTACAGTACTGTGTCCAGTTCTGGGCTCCCAGTACCAGGAGACACTGAAATACTGGAGAGTGATCGGTACAGCATGAAGATTATTGTGGGACTAGAGCATCTCTCATATAAGGAAAGTCTGAGTCAGCTGGGACTGTCTAGCCTGGAGACGAAAAGGCTTGAGGGGAATCTCATTGCCTACCTGAAGGCAAGGTGTAAAGAAGGTGGAGCCAGGCTATTTCCAGTGGTGCCCAGTGGCAGAACAAGAGGCAATGTTTCAGTTCTCACAAACTGAAACACAGGATATTCCTTCTGAACATTAGCAAAAACTTTTTTACTGTGAAGGTGATGGAGCACTGGTGCAGGTTGCCCAGAGGGGTGAGGAGTCTTCCTTCTTGGAGACATTCAAAAGCCATCTGGACAGCTGGCTCTAGGCATCTCTGCTGGAGTAGAAGGGTTGGACCAGAAGACATCCAGGGGTCCTTCCAGCCTCAACCATTCTGTGATTAAGAATCAGACTACCGCTGTTTTGTAAAATTCTGTGCCTTGAAACACTAGAGAAGAAAGCAAGTACCAGTAACATTCAGAAATGCTACCATCTTGTGGTGCCTGAAATGACCAAATATATAGATAGCACTCACATAGTCATAACGTGTAGTGTCTGCATACTTACGAAAAAAAGCTTTCAGATTAGTTTTGTGGTTCCTTAGTATTATTGTATTATTGTAGTAATTTATTTCAGTAGATTAGGTTGTTTCGATTTTGAAATGAAAACCCTTCTATTTATGAATCTCCCTCCTTTATTGGATGCAGAGGGAAACATAGTCACAAAGTCACTTTAGTGACTTTGAAACTTAGAAACATAGTCACATAGTCACAAAGGATGAGGAAAAGGCTGAGGTGCTCAATGCCTACTTCATGTCAGTCTTTAGCAGTGGAACTAGCTGTTCCCTGGACACCCAGCCTCATGAGCTAGGAGACAGGGAGGGGAAGCAGAATGAGAGCATCACGATTAAAGAGGAAGAGATCAGTGACCTGCTATGCCGCTTGGATGCACACAAGTCTATGGGACCGGATGGGCTACACCCAAGAGTGCTGAAAGAGTTGGCAGACGTGCTCGTCAAACCGCTTTCCATCATTTACAGGAAGTCACGGCTAACTGGGGAGGTCCCAATGGACTGGAGGGTGGCAAATGTAACACCCATCTACAAGAAAGGCAAAAAGGAGGATCCAGGAAACTATAGACCTGTCAGTCTAACCTTGATACCAGGGAAGGTCATGGAGCAGGTCATGTTGAGTGCCATCAAAACCCACATAATGGGCAACCAGGGGATCAGGCCTAGTCAGCATGGGTTTATAGAAGGCAGGTCCTGCCAGACGAACCTGATCTCCTTCTATGACAAGATAACCAGATTATTGGACGAGGGAAAGGCTGTTGATATTGTATACCTGGACTTTCGAAAAGCATTCAATACTGTCCCCCATACAATTCTTGTGGAAAAACTGGCTTCACACGGCCTGGATGAGCATATGATCCGCTGGATCAAGCAACGGCTGACTGGAAGGTCCCAAAGAGTGGTGCTCAATGGATTTAAATCCAGCTGGCGGCCGGTCACGAGTGGTGTGCCTCAGGGCTCAGTGTTAGGACCATTTCTGTTTAACGTCTTTATTGATGATCTCGACAAGGACATAGGGTGTATCATCAGCAAGTTCGCAGATGACAGCAAGTTAAGCAGGAGTGTTGATTCCCAGGAGGATAGGGAAGCTCTACAGAGAGACTTAGATAGATTGGATCATTGGGCCAACATCAATGGTATGAGTTTCAACAAGGGCAAGTGCCAGGTTCTGCACTTGGGCCACAATAACCCCAAGCAGCGCTACAGGCTTGGGGAAGTGTGGCTGGAAAGCTGCCTGGAAGAAAGAGATCTGGGGGTTCTAATTGACAAGCGGCTGAATATGAGCCGGCAGTGTGCCCAGGTGGCCAAGAAAGCCAACGGCATCCTGGCTTGTATTAGAAATAGCGTGACCAGCAGAAGTAGGGAGGTGATTGTGCCCCTGTACTCAGCACTGGTGAGGCCACACCTCGAGTATTGTGTCCAGTTTTGGGCACCTGAATACAAGAGAGATATCGAGGTGCTGGAGAGAGTGCAGAGGAGGGCAACAAAGCTGGTGAAGGGCCTGGAAAATAAACCATATGAAGAGTGGTTGAAGGAGCTGGGACTGTTTAGTGTGAGGAAGAGGAGGCTGAGGGGAGACCTCATCACTCTCTACAACTACTTGAAAGGACACTGTAGAGAGGTTGGTGCTGGTCTCTTCGCACAGGTAGTTAATGACAGAACGAGAGGGAATGGCTTCAAGCTCCAACAGGGCAGGTTTAGACTGAACATTAAGAAAGAATTTTTCACAGAAAGAGTGGTCGGGCATTGGAATAGGCTGCCCAGGGAGGTGGTTGAGTCACCATCCCTGGATGTGTTTAAGAGACGTTTAGATGTGGTGTTGGGGGATATGGTGTAGGGGAGAACTTTGTAGAGTAGGGTAGATGGTTGGACTTGATGATCCCAAGGATCTCTTCCAACCTAGACGATTCTATGATTCTGATTGCTTTGCAGCAAATTATTATAAAAGATTACAGGTGAGCTATGGCTTAGTGGCATATAAAAGACTTGTTTATGAAACAAAAGGCAGTTTTGAAGGGTTCTGTGACCCTCAGGAAGACCCTCAAAGCAGAATAAAAAAGATTCTCTGCGTGGAGATCTTACAATTGATGTGGTCCTTTTAAGGTTATATGATAATATAAATGTAGGGACTTGATAGCAATTTATGTCATTTATAATGCTCGGTAAAGACTTAGTCCCCGTTGATTTTACCAGCATGCTTCGGTGTCAAATGACATCTAACTGTTCTAAGTATCACTCCCCCTGGCACTAAGTATATTATGCCTTTATCTTTTTACATTATCATTCTCAATTACTGGAGAGATTTTCTTTATTTCATTAGAGAAGATAATTAAAAATATATTTTACAAAAAATGTATATAGCTTGAGATTCTTGGTTGCAATGTATAGAAAATTAACCCAACAGCTTCTAATATTACAGGTTAATATGATTTATAGTTAATATAAAGTTATTGTGATGGGTGTTTCACTTGGTTTATGTGCAGAATAGTTTATTGAAAGCAGTATGCTGTATCAGGTGCAGTATTTGTCATTTAAGTACATTATTATATCTACAAAATTGCATTCTATTAGAAGCTTTTTCTATAGCCTCATATACACAAAATGATGCCTACTTGCTAAAAATGACTGTCACCTGTAGACCTTGAAAAGTTTTTCTTGAGATTAGTAAATGATGATAGCAAGTTTATATGAATAGTGTAACAAATATTATTGTTCTTATAAAATCAGGCTATGAACAAGTTATAGGGCTCCAAGGGTTTCTCTATGAAACATTTATTTGATAACATTGTATGAATACTTCCATACCTTCTTCATATTCATACATACTTCATTGTGTGAATATTTTATGCTTATGGTCAGTTCTATTATGTAAATTTTTTCTGGTTGGCTTATGTGCAACTGAATAAGCTACTGACGTTTAATTGTGCAGCCAGGGACAGAACTGTTGTCTTGTGCTCTTCTTTATCTTAACTTTTTTCTGAAGAGTGAATGTTGGGAAGGAGTTGAATATAGAGAGGAAAAGAGTGAGGCAGAAAGGAGGAAATAACAGACAGACAGACAGTGTTCTATAGTACATCTTCATAATAAAAATAAATCCAGATAAGTGACCAGACTTTTGCCTGAGCTTTTGGAACCTCTCTAAATGTTGGAAACTTAATTGAGTGTATTGATATCAGCAGTTATATAGGGATAGTCATCATAAAGCTTAATGCTATGCAGGAAAAATACAAATGCTTCATTTACAGTAGCCAGTTCAGAGCTGTCTCCATACCATGTCATGATCTGAAAATTATTGATATTTTGGAAATGAGATCACAGCTCATAAGATGAGTTCTACATGAGCCCTACTGTTCCGTGTGTTGGAAGACCACAATACAAGTAGTTGGAGAAACCACTATATTCAAGAACCATGAGTAACTGATCCTTTCCTTTCTTGACGCTGGGATACCCAGAAACTGAAAGCTCTTAGCAAGCTGTAAGAAGTTCATTGCCTCAGTCAAAGGAGATCTTTGGGTGATCTACAGTCACATGTTGAATTTAGACCATTGGAATTCCTTGGGCCCTCCTCGAACCCATATTGCACTCAGTGTTCCTCCTAGTCCACTAACAGCCAATTCTTAAGAGTAAAAACTTGGGAGACTGTTTTTTTCCAGGGAGCTCTGCTTATCTCTCTCCAAGTTCGGGAACCTTGTATCTGATGGGAGATCTCAATGTGCCGTAGGTGTATGTAGTATGCTGGATGTATTATGCTGGATATCATATGTTGTCCAGTTCTGCACGCTTGTTTTATTTACCAGCTTCTAGATCTCTAGCAGCCCGTTTCCAGTGGCTGTGTCAGGTCTTGTCACACACTTGTTGTACCTTGGAACGGCAGAGGCATCGTTATGGATCTTGAGATCACTGCATCATCAAGGCTTACAGGCCTTTATGATCATAACCGAGTTTGTTTGTTAGTCAGATTGTTTCTTATGTTAGATAATGAGCTTTTGTGGGGTGTGGCTGGCTTCTGTTCTGTGCTTCTACAATAGACCAATACTGTTTTGGTCAGTTGTCATGTTTCAGTGCATTACAGCAGTCATAGCAGTGGTAGCAGTGGTAGTAATATCACACGCCAAAACCCAAGAAAAAGTAAGTCTCGTGTAGGAAAAAGCTAACCATGCAAGTTTGTAAAATGGGCTCCAAATGGGGCAAGAATTATCTTAATACAATAGGTATTTTGCTCATCCAGGTAAAAGATCATATGAATTCAGGGAAATATACAGGGAAATATACAGGAAAAATACAAGTCCACATAAGTGTGGGCTTGTTTGATTTTTGAAAGTAATGGGATATGTACAGTCAAAACAAATGCATCCAACAGGTGTGCTAATATTATATTCTCTGATCTGCTTCTGCCTGCGAAACTTAAAGCATCTTTTAACAAGTTTAAGGGGTTCACATCCAGAAAAAGCTGGAAATTACGTTAATTTCTGTCCTGTTTTCATGAGAACTCTATTTCAGGAATATTAAAATTGGTAAGTAAAGGAAGAGTTCATGTGCCAGCAGGGATGAGTGTTTGCAAATCATTTAATCTGTGTTAACTTCTGGCATCAGTTGTGAAAAAATAATGACCACTAAGTACTACAACTGTATTTTGACATTGAATGTTTATTTTCCATAAAAATCTGAAATTGAGCAATTAGATATTACGTAGTATAATTAACAAACATTGCACGGAAGTCTACATGCGGTGCTTGTGCGGTATTTTGCTTGTGCTTTTGACTGCCCATTTTATATTAATGTTTATGACGTTTTGCATCTAATCATTTATGCATTCTAAAACTAGAATCAGTATTTTGATCTAAAGGAGTAAAATATTCAACTAAGTTAAGATACTGGTGGCTTTGACAAAAATAATTTGAAACAGTGAGAAATTTAAAATGAAAATTTGCATGTGTGAGCCCTGGAAGTAATATGAGCAGAAGCAGAGCAGTTTACACAATGCACATAACAGTTGTGGCTCTGAAGAGACAAATTCTATCACAGTAAGACTAATTTGATTATCTATGTTTTTAAAACAAATAATACGTACTAGCTTTTGTTGAAATAATTGCAGAAGTATATTTGAAATTTACTTTCTGTATTGTAGAGTAACTTTATTTGTATGCTTTATAAACGTATTTCACCAGAAACCACATTCTTATATATCTCTCTTGTCAAAGGAATATAGGATTGCGCAGGTTCATGCATGAAATACAGAGGTTCAGATATAATTTCTGGATTAAACCCTTCATTCACCAGATGCATCTTCTGATGTTTGAAAGTCGCAGTAATTTGCATAACATCCTAAAAAATAAATAATTCAAGTAAAATGCAATATGCCATTTCAGCCTATATCAATGAAAATATGATGCAGTTACTGAATATAGATCATACAGTCTTACTACAGAATGTTTTCAGTTAGACAGAATGATCTAATTCACAGGTGCAGTGAAACCTAAATCTAAATGCAACTTTTATTTCTTATTAATTTCTCTATCAAAGTCACATAAAAGCTTGCCGGTTTCTGTTTCAAAATAAGCATTTTCTTTAACTTTCATTAGTGCAGTTGATCGCAAAATCTGTAGTTTGTGGGACACTTGATTATGCTCTGCAGAGAGATGGCTGATTTTATGGTACTCGGTCTCCCCTGATTTCCAACTGCTAAACTACATTTAAGATATTAAATACAAATATGTTGAGTGCCTCCATGTTTTATTTTTCTGTGTAAGCAGTTGCTCTACAGCAGTTATTCAAATGCTAGTTGGTCTGCGCACAATAGTCAGTGTATGAGAGCAGAAGTGGCATAAAAATAATCTCATTTTAAATGTGGGCCATATTAAGGGAAAAGTTTAAACCACACTGTTCTAAAGCATTGGTTTTTTGCTTGTACAGTGTTTTCAATGTAGTCAACATTTTCTTTTAATTTTCATGCTGAAACAGGCTACTTTTCAGTTCTTGCTTGTTTTTGTCTCTTGATCTGTAACATGCCTGATTTCTTCTTCACTCTACTACTCCATTTCCACAACTCCCAGAGCATTTAGTCTTTGGCTTTTGAGCTGGGACTGCTACTAAGCTTGCCAGTTCATTCTGTCTTTTGGCAGCACTTATGATAGGAACCACACTCAGACCACCAAGTCGTTTCACACAGGCAGTGAATAGCTGCCAGATGGTGATAGTGTTCAATCATTACCAAGTAGGATTGCTTCAAATCGAATAGGTAGCATGAATTTGTCTCAGTAATTATTTAAAAAGTTGCAACGATAAGATTAAAAGTTTAATAAAGACAGGTATTAAAGATTCTCAAAGTGTGATATAAATACAGATAGCTGAGTTACTCTGTTTAAGTGATGCTCTGATGTTATTTTAATAAAGTCAGATTTTTCTGCATGGATATGAGTTCTGAAAAAAACCACCACAAAACAAAACCAAAAACCCCAAAACAAAATAGAACACAAATAATGCAAAACTGAAATAACTTCCTGGATGCTATTAGAAACCTCTTCCTAATATCTTTCTGCAGATAAGAAGTGAAGTTAGCAAAAGTCAAGTGAAAAAACTATTTCAGAGCCTTGGAGTACCCTGGTTGTTTCCATCATTG
Organism: Numenius arquata; assembly: GCF_964106895.1. NCBI lineage: Eukaryota > Metazoa > Chordata > Aves > Charadriiformes > Scolopacidae > Numenius > Numenius arquata. The sequence continues at coordinate 56,507,247 of NC_133616.1, read as the reverse complement.
TACCTAGGCCTCTGCTCTTCTAGAGTCAAGTCGGGGAAGTTGAGAAGAACAACTCAGTCTGTCTGGTTTTCACAAAATCGATCAACCATGGCTGCAGGTCATATTAGAGGGAGCCTACATATGGATTGCTGAAAAATTTTCAAGATTGATTTTATCTTAAATCCAATTTTTTGTGAGAATTTCCTATTTTTGTTTGTCACTCTTGGTTAGGATGAACTCTTTCTCAAGACACATCTTTTTTTTTTTTTTTCAGAAGGGATTTCACTTTCTGTCCACTCAGAAAATGGTGAATTCAACATTCATCCCATTATCCTCCCCTAAGATTTTTTTAAAGTAACAACATGCTTCTTATCATTTTGACTTTTTTATAAAATTGGTTTTATCTCCTTTAATAAGAATTTACACAAGTGTAAATACTCAGTGTTTAGTATTGATAGTATCTTTGGCAGTAAGCTCCCTTCAATTAGCTAAAAAAAAAAACTTTAGTCAAAGAACATATAAATGCAAACAGATTTAATCAGTTCCACTTATATAGACCATAGAGCTCCATATAGATTTTTTCCATCTAATGCAACCATAAAGACAAATCTGTTCCAAAGGCTTTTCCCAGGAGAGGGCGCTGCTGCCCTGAGGCACCATAGATATAACCTACGCTAACTGCATTTGAAGATACATTTACTTAGTACAGTAACCTACTAGTGAAAAAAATAATTGCCCTCAATTCTTTAAACTCTCTTAAAAATTTCACTTCTCCCTAAATGTATACATTCTTTTTCTCCTCTTCCTCTGCAGTCTCACTCACTCTGTTACATTCCCATCTTGTTCTCAAACATATTTGTACCGTTCAGATACTTTATCAATATTTAGGGGGAAGCAAAACAGCCGAGTCCTCTCAGCATCCCCTAACAGCAGGAAACTATCTGCTACAAACTTTCAAAAGATGTAATGTGGGGACCTTTCCTGCTCTTTGCAGTTCATGCTCTCATGTCCTGTTGCAAAAGGTCATCCTGTTGGGAGTACACAAGGAGTGTAATCCTTGCACTTTTAAGGTGCATGTTTAAAAAAAGAGTAGTATCCCAGTTCTGCTTTTATACTCTAAAGCATGTGGGTACATTTTAGTTCTTAGATTATGAGATCTTCACTGTATTTATCTTACTATCTGTTGCAAAGGACTAGTTATTTCTTTGATGCTTTGTCAGTAACAGTGAATAATAATGACTTCAAGACAACCATATCAGGAAAAGGTTTTAAATGGATCATGTCATCCTTTTATAAGAGAACACATGTGATGTGTAATATTCCCCATGTGCATCTGCTTAGTCTTCCACTGAAGAACACAATGAAGAGCTTTGACAAAAAATCCAAATTTACCAAGTTTGTAATCCCATCTAGGATTTTTAGGTATGAATGGATCCTTAAAGCAAAATACAAGTTTAATTCATCAAATATTTGCTTAAATTCATAATTATAAAAGCAACCATAATTCAGACTAGTATTACCTTCTGTGTTTCAATTCTTGAAACTGTTTATAAATTACTTTGGGCATTCCATGATTGGAGAGACCAATTTTCAGGTAAGACAGAAGGTAAATATACAAGTAGGAGGCAACTGGTTGTCTTACCATGATTCTCACAAAGCGTGGTTGGGCGTAACTTGGAAGGAAGTCCACAACATGCTTGTAAAGTCTTTCTCCATCAAAGGGCTGGTTAGGTTTAAGGACAATAGCTGCCATCCCTGTTCTTCCTTCATAGTCTAAAAAAAATTTTGAAATAATACAAGTATGCATGAGAGTGTGTGTGAGTTGTATGACATTTGGAGGGATTTAGCATTGGTCAGAGCAAATATTTTTATATTGTGGAACATCTGCCCTGTCCTCTCAGACATCATTGTGTATAAGAAATACAATACTTTACATTGGAAGACTTATACTGGAAGACCTCATATTGGAAGTTACTGTCAGTGTTTTTATTCAATTAAAAAACTGTCACCAACCTGTTTTTATTAGGCATTCTGTATGGCTGGCAGCTGGCTGCTAGATTCTCTTCCTACCTTGCTCAGTCTTAACATTGGTAACACAGTGGTCTAGTGAAATACTGCTTGACCATTAGTTCCATAAAAAGCTGGACACACTTCCACAAAGACTAATGCAAAAGACAGATATGAGACTGTGCTTGGTCTATACAAAATCTAGTGGCTATTGTACATTGTATAAGCATTGCTGAGAGTTTTCTGCTCTATTCCACGGACAGATTAGTGACAAATAGGGGAAGTGCCTCTTAGCAAATTACAAGCAGCAAATTATGCAAAACCCTTTAAAAAAGATGTAACAAACATAGTTCCTGCTTTCTCTTAATTCAAACAGAAATGAAAATTCTAAACAGAGAAAACATCTAAATTAGAAGAAATGAGCTGCCATCGTTCAGTCTGACCAGAATGAAAGAGCAGCTTTGAAGTGTGGCCAAGGCACTGGGAAGATAAAGTATGGGTGTTCCCTTTTCATGAAAATTAACTTGCAATTGTTTAATTGGTAATATGCTATATAGTTTGTTTTGACAGTATTTGAGACTCAGGTTAATTCAGAAATATGAAAGACTATGCTATTTAGATTTTACTAACACTACAACCAAGAATGAATGTGATTCTTAAGCTCTTCAGGTTTTGTTTTGATGTGCTATTCACCTCCTGAGATTGCAATAGCCCTTTGAGGAGTTCTTGTGAGCTCCAACTGTAGATGAGAATGAGATATGCTTTTCAAGTAAGGTTACAGTTTTATTTGCGTGCTCTTGAGGGTGCCATCTCTCACAAATGAACATACTGGCATTTGACAGCCAACTGCCAACCAACCATTCAGATTATGGCCTTTTGTTAATTTTATTTTCATATATTCTCTTTCTATAAATCCATTGTGTTTTCCATCTCTCAGTGCTAAGCAGCACCTCGTCTCTTGATAGCTTCTTCTGCATGTGACTAGTTTCTTTTACTACTAGACTTTATTTGCCTTCATGCAAAGGAAACATAGAACAGCTATTCAGCATCACAAGAAAGTTCGCCTTTCTCAACCCGGTCATTCAATGGGTGTATCTTCTGAGCAATTTTCCACCTCATCCTGTAATTTAGTTGGTACAGTTTTTCAGGATGGTATTTTATATTTTTATGAAGCACCATATGTAATTCGGAAAATTCCAGTTATGAAAAAATACGTATCTTCTAGGACTGTACTTAACAAGATAGTGACAGGTGTTTTCAGACATGTCATCTTTTAATATGGCCCTTATTTTCTGTTTTTCAGATGACAGCCTGCAGCCTGAAAGAAGTATTCTACGGTTTGTAACTTTGTTTTTGTCACACCTGTTTTATGATTCTTAATTCATACCATTTGGTTCTGCCATTTATTACTAAATTTCAGCATATCTTTTTTATTAAATACAGAATTTTCTTTAAACTGAAATTTCAAAGCACTCTAGGAAAGCCTGAATTGCTAAGTTGACACCATTTATTTCCTTACATATAAGTATGCATTCTGTTGCAATAACAGGAAAGATAGAATATGAAATATCTGTTTGCATTTTTCATTTTATATTGTCAAAATATAGGGAATGTCTTACTTTTTATGCTTACACCGTAAACGTTAACTTCTTGGACAAAATCCATCATACCAATGATCTCTGCGACTTCTACAGTAGCAACATTTTCTCCTTTCCACCTGTTGAAATATTTTTAAAAATAACATAGATATTAGCTAACAAATCTATTATGTGATGGAACACTACTTTTCATCCAGATTACTGTCATTCTTAACTGAAGTGTGTAGACAGCTAAATTCTTTTCTGATTGAATACCATCTCACTTGAGACCCCAAACTTAAAAGAAACAGAAGTGCCATTTGACTCAAATTTGAAAAATTCTACTGTATTGGTATGAACTTTGGTGGACTTTGATTGTGATTCTTAATGTTTCTGTTAAATTTGATATTCATTAGTTTCAAGTCTGACCTGTGTCATCCAGTCCTTCATATGTATGATTTCTTCTAAGTTCACTGGATTTACTGTTAACTCCATACCATACCTGAAAGTGTCTCCCACCCGATCAGTGAAGTAGAGGAAGCCACCCTCATCCATCGCTAGGAGGTCTCCTGTGTTAAAATACACATCTCCCTTCACAAACACATTACGCAGGAGTTTCTTCTCTGAGGCTTCATTATTTCCAGCATATCCAGAAAATGGGGCATCCTGAGTAACTTGGACAACTAGAAGACCAGGTTTACCTGCAGGCCATGCAAAGGGAATGTAAAAACCTCATGTTTACAGTGAGCTATTTAGAACATAAAGTATCATATTAAAAATCTTTTGGAAAGCCACATCTGTTTTACTCATCTTATTGTGACATTTCCATAACTATTTCCTGAACAGCAGAAATAGGTGAGTGGAAGAGGGAACATAATTTTGCTTCCTTCTCTTCTGAAAAGCTAGACCTTAGGAAAGAGTTTTTTGGAGTACAGCATGCATCACTTCCCCTGAAAAAGCATTAGCTTAATGAAAGGATGGCTATTCTGTCCTTTGAGAAGGGTGCTGGTAGTCAAACAATACACATGGGGGCAAAACACAGCGTCTAACCTCTTGTGCTTCATGTTTTTCTGGAGGACAGAATAGTCTGCTATTCTGCTCTCGACTCTGCTGGTGTGGGAAAGCACGTTGTAAGCCATAATGTGCCTGGGCCTCTGAACATCAAGGAGTCCCTAGAGTCTGCAGCATATTCCTACCGGCCATGACTCCTTGTTGTTGATGGTAAAAGTCCCATTTATATCAAGAGCAAAACTTCCATTGACTTCACTGGAAATGACTCAGGATGCCCTTTTAAAATGCTTTTTCATTATTTTGTATCTATGATAGCTACTGGCTTATTTCTCAGTCTGCTCCTGAGGTTAAAAGACATTTCCATCTTCTAAAGATTTTTATTGTCTTTCCTTCAACAGAGGTATGGAGATGTTTTCAAATAGTTTTCTTCATAGCTGTGTGTCTGCCTCTTATATTAAATCCTCTTTATTGTTTTGAACTCAGATGTGAAAAGTGGTATGAAAACTCATGTTACCGTTCAGAAGAAGTGGTGGCATCACTGCAAATAGAATGCATGCTTTACAAGAAAAGAAAAAACAAACTAAAAATGTTGAATTTAAAAAATAATTGGCCTAAGCCCCAGTCAATTTTACAAGATGATTCTCTATTCCAATTTGGGAATTTACTGTCATTACCGTGCTACATTACATCAAGTGATGGCTGCAGACTTATCTGTAAAACATGTGTAACAACCTGCAAAATTTTTCTAGCTCTGTCATGAAACTGGACATTTTATCAATTTCCCTGAATGCCAAGAATTTTTTTCTAGTTTATAATGTAACTGTAGTGAGAAAGCAAGCTTTTTTCAGGAAAAAAATCATTACTGTTTTGCTTGATTTAGATATTATCAGCAAATAAGGCATTATCAGAAGTAATTAATAATATTTACTTTGGTTTCCAGTACTATGACCAGAATATAATATATTATCAGAAATAACTAATAATAATTGCTGCTTTGATGACCAGTACTGCTATGTGTCATTGAGATCTGACATTAGCATGAAAAATATTGTCATTTAAGTCAGCTGTACAAGCCACTTTATTGCCTTCTGGAATTTTATTTTAATGAAAGTTAAATTTACATACTAAAACTAGTGATGTTTAAGACCTTTTCCAAGAACTGTTAACTGTGACACACATGGATTCATGCTTGTTTGCACAGACACACAGATATTTAATGTGACTTTAGTAAAATGCAGTGCTACGTCTTTTGTGAAAGACAGTTTTCAGGGTTTTTCTCAAAGATATTCTCAGCTGTGAGGCCATCCTATTTTCAGCCTGGGACTTTCAGTAATTTGAGTAGGAGTATTCCGTTCTAAGTAGGAATTTGGAGAGTCTATGCAACTCCAGGTACTAAATAGTTAAATCTATTTTGTCACTAAATGTAAAAATACAAAAAATATTATCTAGATTTTGAAATGATACTGTTCTTCCTCAGAACTTTAAATTTGGAATTTAGGAAACATCTGTAAACATCTGGTCTCAGAACACAGCATATCTAGGAATTACTGTGTCCATTTTAATTTGGAAAAAAAGTAGCACTAAGAAATCTGATTTGTTCAGGAATGTGCACAAGTTTTTGCAGATGAGAATAAAAACTTTCGGAAAATAGAATATTGATTTCATTCTTATATTATTAGATTTTTGGATATCTGGGTATATTATAAATATTTGGATATATTATTGGGTATACTAGCAGTAGATCTCTATTTGGATCTATTGATAATATTTTTTTCCAGTGTCATTTTCAAGTTCTCAGTTTATGTCAAGGACCTGTTGCTCACAGAGAGTTAATCCCTGCCCCAAAATATCACCATCTAAATTGAGGTGTCTGTTAGTTAATAGATAACTAATATTTTTCCTTACCTATGGGTGCTTTCTTACACCTTCCGTTTTCATCCATCATAAGTTCTTGTTTCCAGACATCATATTTCAACAACTCAAAAGAATGTAGGAACTAAATAAAAAAGTTCATACTTAAAAAGATCGCTGTCTTATTCACTTTCCAGTTGTTCTAATTAAAATTGCTTTAATAATGGATAGTACCCTATTCAGTTTGGAAGATTTGGAACACCCTGAAATATACCGACAGTAGTCTGGGAAGCAATTGTCAGAAACTGTTCATACCATGGTAAGCAACACTAAGTATACATATACTGACAAAGTATTCATGTCCTTTATCGATAAAAAGAAATCTATTGTTTTAGACTATGGACAGATTAAAATAATTTATATAAAGTAAACTGAAACAGTGCTTTTGATCAAATTGTCAATTTTGCTTTAAAACTACCATCCATTTCTGAGTATAGGCTTAACATTACTGGACTGCAAATCAAGAAGATTCTCTGACAAAGAATCCAAATTAAATTTACAGACATGTCAAAAATTACTCTAGCCAGATCCAAGTGGAAACTTACAGCTCAATGGTTTGATTTAGGCTTTCCTGCCTTCATCCCCTGTCCGCATAGTTAAGATTGCTAAAAGATCAAAAGCACTGCAGAGTCGTTATTATGGCCATCGAAAGGCATTCTCAGCATCTCAGATTAAAAGCAGAAATCATTTGGAAATCATTAATCTGGTTTTGATGTTAGTTGATCTGAATCTTTAGTATCATTTGAACCGTATTTTATTGTAGTGTATGATTCATGAATCACAAAGCGTCTCTATAAATAGGAAAAGCATTTGAGACTGTCAAGGTATTTTTATGGGTGGAAGATGTATATCTCCAATGACAGTTTCAGCAGTAGTCATACATATAAATGTTATAGTTCAGATATCTTGATTTTTTTCTCGTTTATTTGCTAAGAATGTTGAATTTGTTTGGTTTGCTTATCTTATTTCAGAGAAGAAAGAGTGATGTTGGTTTTAATGAGTGAAGACACAGTCAAAGAGTAAATTTGCTCTGGAACGTAACAGAAGTCAAATCAAAACTAATTTCTGCCTTATCACTTAAGATCCATGAGTAAAATTCAACAAAACCATCATTAATTAGTCCTGTGGATAGGCACTTCTAGAGAGTCAGGGTGGGGTTTTATATTCTGGGAAAAAAAGTCATATACACAAAGCAGCATTTTCAGCTTCTGTGGACTTATTCTGCATATTTATTCTAGTTTCACAATATATGTACAGCAAATAGAGTCAAGTAAGGGGCTAAGAATAAGATTTCTGTTTCCATGAACCGAATTCTTCTACATCTCGACTGTAGTAAGCAGGTTCTCCTTTGTACATTATCCTGCTTTTTATAATTTCTGCCTTTCATCTGCTTTTCTTTTGGTTGGCTGGTTAATTGGTTAGTTGGTTGCTTTGATTACACTTACCTTTGAGAAGATGCCAGCGCGGCCCACAGCTCCTATTTTATTAGTATAGTTCAAGAAACCAACACTCCCTTCTGTGGATCCGTAGAATTCAAATATTTTAATTGGGCCAAACCTCATCAGAAATTCTTTCCAGACAGCAGGTCTGATACCATTTCCTAGAGCAATGCGCACTTTGTGAACTCTGTCCTCTTCTTTCTGTGAACAGCCAAAAAGAAACATTCTGCAGCTTAGGAAAGTAGGTTTAAATACCTATAGTTAATCTAAAATTTTCTATTAGAACAATTTCCCTTTAGAAACTGTGACTTTGACTAAAATACTTCACAGAAGCGTATTTGTTTTGTAAAAACCATACAGAAAATCATCAGAATTCTTGTTAGTCTGAGGTTGAAAGATTTTTGTAAGGCAAAAACTTTATTTTTGTAGTTCTTTGTATTTTCACTTATAGATTCTGTAACTGAGATGTATATTACAAAGTTTAAAAGAATTATTTTATCTTGAAAATGTAAATAAATAGGTTTTAAGTGAGTGCCATATCCTGTAGAATGGAAATTCCTTTCTGAACAAAAAAAAAGGAATTTTTCTGCACAAATAAAATCATGTCTTAGAAAACACTTGTGACATACTATGGTCAGTTCTACATGTAATGATATTTGGTAGTAAATTTTACACATTTGATGTGTTGCCTAAAGAACTTGAAAAAGCAGCAGAATGACTTAAAGCTCCTTACCACATCTCATATGATTAGGTGCAGTTTTTAATCTTAAATCCAAATTCAGAAAAGATGGTAATCAAATCTGCAGTCAAAATGTAGTTGTTAATGTGTCATTGTTACATGTCAATTATGTCATTATTGTGGCAAACTACTCAAGTACTTACTTAAGTAAATGTTTTTTTCATGAGGCCAGACTGCTTAGCACCCTATATATAGGACTATAGTCAAGACAGCAGGAAATAAAATTATTTCAGGTCCACAGGAACAATTTCTTCAAACCAAATAAATGTATTTTGTTTCCCTTTTAGTGTTATTTTAAACTTTAAAAATTATAAAAATATGTTTGATTTCTAAATAATATTAAGGTAATTTCAAAATGGAACATTGCCTAAGAATTACACTGAAATATTTTAGCAGAATCTGTTTCAAATTTTTCACCTCTAAAAATATTCACATAAAATTGTTTTTTGAATTCTGGATTCAAACAGAAAATTTCATTTGATACAAAACTCCATTTTACGACAGGTAAATTATTTACCACAATAGGATCAGCTGTAATGCAGACTAAACACTACTTGTTAAAAACAGGAGTGGTGACTTCCCTGCTTCTGCTTAACAAGCTCTGTTTTCTTTTGTAGTTTTAATGGTAAACCTGAAGGAATAGCATGGTTTGATCACATGCATGTGATCATAGGCTGATTGGGAGAGTTACTTCATGCCTAATATTGTCCCTTCTTCAGCACTTGGTCTTCAGGATGAAATAATGGATTTGAATTTTTTTTTTTTTTTTTTTTTCAAAATAGTTGGCGAAACTCTATGACTTAGAGCAAATCTGAGGAGCTTCAGTGTTTATAAGCATAGGAGAAACTGTACTCACCTTGTTTCATTCCTGGTATAACAATCTGCAGGACTTCCCTACATTACCTTGAATTTTAAAATATCTTCATTTCAGAAGTTACATGGTTGTCTTTAAAAACATTCCTCAACATAACATCTGGTTCGTTTGTTACCTTCTGTGGGATATCGTGTTTAAAATTTAATTGTGATAGGTACATGGAAGCTGGGTGGGCTTCCTGTTGACATATTTGGTGAGAGAGTAGTGTCTAGGGTCTCTGTTTACATCAAGAAATCCAAGTGCCTCCTAGTTACCAAACACATGTTCTTTCTCAATTTCAATCTGAGACATAGGCATGTTCTGTGAAAGGAGGAAAGGACTGACATCTAGGATATGACCTAACAGTTTGTACTCCAACAGGTCCCTTATCCTAGGTAGTCCTAGTCCTGGGCAACAGCAGGACTGCTGTGCTCTAACGCCACAGCACATGGAGACTAGGGGAAATGTAGATGGCTGACTTCTTGCCCTGCACAGGTTCCTTTCACTGTGGAAGAACTTGTGTGGTACATTAAAGGTTATATGTATTATTCTTTGGTAAGGTACCTCATCTTGCCATATAGCCTGATTCAGTTCTGTAGGTACCCTCAGCTTCCTCAACTCAGGTAGGCCATGTTTCTGTTTTTCCCTTTTCTTAAGAGTTGCCGGTCAAATATCAATATCTCCTCTGTTAAATTCTTGTTCTTGAGCCAAGTAAAGAAGTTTCTTCCTGCCTTTTCCTGCAGGAGAGACCTTTACACAACTAGTTTGGCCTAGCTAATTATTCCTTTGGTTTTTTGATCCGTGGACATAATGTTTGTACAGACTTGAGTTCTGGCCAACAGCTTTCCTGGCTTGTTCCCTCTAATACCTTTTTGTTCTTTGACCCTTCTCCTACATCCCGACCACACAATAATAGGTCTCTGTTTAAACCAGCTGGTGGATTCTCTCAGATGTTCCCTTGTTGCTAGTTCTTGCACCAGTCCCTGGCCAATGCAGTTGGAGATCATTTGAACTTTGTGCTTGTACATGATGTTTTCTGTGTTAGGCAGGAATACTTGTCGCCTCCCCTCAGTAACTTCCTAACTCCGAAGTATAAAATTAAGAAAATCTACCAACCTTTTCCCACCATCATAGAGAAACAAGCATTGCCATATAATAAATATTTTCAGAACTTGCTTGTCTGCTGCTGCTCTGTTTGGTGACATCTTAATTTTATCCTAAACCTGATCATGATTTAGCTCCCATGTTCTTCTGGACTGTTATCCCAGGGATGACCAAGATTTTGCACAACACTATTAGTAATATGGCTTTATATAGAGAAGTATAGCATCATATGCACATCTATGGAACAAACTGTGCCTTTGGAAAATCTCTTCAGAAAAAAATTTAAACAACGACAAAAAAAAGGCATTCAGCAGTTTCAAAAACATATAAAAATTAATTATCAGCCAATAAGTACTGAATAGAATAGTCTTCTCTTAATAAGTAACTACTTTGGAACAGTGCAGTGCAGGTGGTTAATCATTTAATCTGGTTCATGCTCTTGTTTGATTGTTGGGTCCAATAAAGCTTTTACTGCTTATACCTTTTTCTTGCTGATCTGCCTCTTGCCTATCACTCAGACGAAAAGCTAACAATCTTAGCTTTACAGAGGAATTTATGTGATTGTCTGGGCATAACTATCCCATCCTGCACCATTTATTTCTATGTAACCACTATGTTTGCTTATATAAACTTGATTGCTATCGTAGAACTACAAGGAACACAAGACCCAAATTTTACATACACTGGAAAAAAATAATCAAACGTTAAAAATACAATACCATTGAGAAATGGGTAAATCTGTATGAGTGATTAAATATAGATTTGCTCTATTTTCAAGCTGCATTTACAAACAGTAACTTACACAGGGCTGGTTACAGAGGTAGCGACAGAGTTCTCCTATGTACAAAAACAGTGTAACATTGTATTTTCTACAGTCATTCCAAAACTGACTCGCAGAGAATTTCTTCTTCAAAACACAAGTTGCTCCTAGGTGATGAAAACACAAGAAAATTCAAAATAACCTTTTAAAGCTTTATTATCTTCTACCACTGTTGTTAAAAAAAAAAATTTTAAAAAAAAAAAAAAGTTGCGGTTCTCTTAATTCAACTAATGATAAATTCAGCCATTTAAGTAAATTGCAAGCTATTTCTGGCAAGATCTTTCTTGTTAAATGTGGCTAGCACAATGGAGCCTTGTTTTTTTTTCTGAATAGTAATTTAAAGTATCAGAAGCAGCAGAAGCAAACCTTTTAGTCTTCTGCAGTTGTTAGGAATAGGTCAAAGCCTAACCATTTTGTTTCTGTCAAGATGGTGACTGCTGGTGCTCTGAAAAAAGAGCTTGGGATGGAGGAGAAGGTAGCTTGCAGCTTCTCTATTTATGTGAGAAGTGGTGGAAGGGAAATCGGCTCAGAGTCTGTCTCACTCCCTTTTTCCTGTTTCTTGTTTTTGTGGCCCTGAAGTTCCTTCAGAGCTTTCCATTATAAAAGCCACCTCATCCTAGACCTCTCATGTCTGCCATCCTGTCCCTTTTCCACAGTTTTTTATGTGTTATCAGCCAGTAATTTACAAATTGCCCTTTTTCTATCCTTTCCAAAATTTCTTCTTTACCCAAGTCCTATTTGTCCCACATAAAGATTACCAATGCCTCCCAAGTTCCAAATCCCTTCTAGTCCACTTGCTCCTACCTTGCCAGTTCCTCCCTGACCCAGGTCCTGTCTCATGCAAGACTTGAAACCCTCTCCGGGCTCTTCAGCCTCACTTACCTCAAGCCTTCTCATTTGAATCCTGGGGTCCCCAGAGTCCTCATCTCAATGGCCCATCTAAGAAAGCTGTTACTCTACTTTTTCTGTTCCAATACAAATCATAGCTTCAAACCTTTTTATACACTACTTTTCCCATCATGGTTTTTTTTCTGTTAGGCAGCAGCAGTCGTTATCAGTTGCTGTAGCCCAACATGGCTACCCATGCTGCTCCTGAAGAAAAAAAGCACTGAAACGGCTGTTAAAACAGTCCAGATATATACTTACCATACCAAAAAACAACATCTGGGCAAGACTCTAAGGACGGGAAAGGAGGACATATCTGAAAAAATATCTTATTGCTAGCCCTCTACAAATATTATCAGAATCAGATGGGGAGGCTATGTCATTCTTCCTTTCCTTTACTTTAATATCATTAATCTAATTCTGTAGGTGTTAAATATGTGACTCAAAAAGCTCTGAAACACATTTAGTTCACCTTATTCTGAAGGTTAGTTAGAGCTTCCACAATGCATTTTTACCTTCTGACACTAAAAATCAAGCCTGACTTCCCAGATGCCTATGGGAATGCCCAAACTTCTGGTGTAGGATACAGACAGGGTTTCAGGCTAAATTTATGGAACGTATTCAGTGGTGGTCGTGATACACAGACCTCAAGTCATATTACATTGCATCTATGCAACAGTTGGTGTCTGTTCTAAGCTTCAAAAGCTATACACGTACCTTAGATATTGTTTGCAGGCTGGAGAAGGTGATAAAAATGAGAAAACAACAAAAGTCTATTGCTAGACATAATATTTGAGTTACTCAGCAAACTGAGATACTCACCAAATAATAAAATGTTACAGCATTCTCAAGTTAATGAAACCTCACTAGAAGGTAAATATTACCTAATTCAATGCATCCGCCGATGCCAAGAAGAGAAGCACTTATGTGGTACAAGGGAAGAGTGAGATACATAATATCCTGAGAAACTGCGCCACACTGAGTAAATAACAAGCAGGCAGATAGAGCTCTTAGATGAGTGATGACAGCAGCTTTTGGGAAACCTGTCAAAAGGAGAAGAACAAATAACTATAAATGTACTGCTTGCATTAATAATTTTGTAGCAAATAGAATTATGTTTGGAATGTACAGGGAGAATTATTGTTTCTTCTGAGTCTTTGTTCTGTCCTTCAGTTTTTACCTCATGAGTGTATCACCTTAGACTCTCAGCTTTTTCAGTCTTTTTTGCCTGTAAGGCTATTTAATCCTCTGGTCTGCTTCACCTGGGGGAGAAAGTCCATACCCTTCACAGTCAAGTGCAGACTGACTGTGCACACAGTGTTCCCTTGCCACAGAGCAAGAATGGGAATGCTTCTGAGTGGCTACTGCGCCACTCTTCTATTTTCCATAGGAATAACTTTGACTACAGGAAGGATTCCCCTTTCCTTCCCAGTGAGGTAAGGTGAAGCTTCATTATTCAGGACAGTGTCAGAGGAAAAGTTTTCTCCCAAGGCCCAAGCAGTTGTGCTAGTCATATTTGTTTTTAGGATAAACCTGTGAAATCCTGTAGCTATGGAATCTGAGCTGCTGTTAGAGGCTGACTTTATTGGCCTTATATTTAAGAAATCAACTTCAGCCATGGAATATCTATGTGAAAGTTCACTAACTGGAATTATGTCCTTGTTGTGACAAGGCAAAAATGGTTTAAAGTGTACTATGCTTGTAACTAAATGAACTTCACCCTATCTTGACTTAAAAATTCAAGTTCTGCCTTTTTATGTGCCTGCCTTATTGTTAAATTTATACCACCTTAATTTTCAGAGAGCTGCAATTGTATTTTGTTAGTACACATCCTCACCTGTACTTCCTGATGTGAAAATATACATAGCTGTGTTTCTTGTGTTAGTGACATCTTTAAGGTGAGATGGAACAGGGTGATCTGGCACCTTGTCTAGTTTGTCTAGTATAGTGTGAACATGCTGGAAAAGAGAACTGGTGGTCATCAGCCAGACAGCAACATTGTTTTCCAGGAGATGAAAAATAAATTCTTTCCTTATTGATTCCATACAATCTGCCAAGTTAAAAAAAAAATAAAAAAAAAATATATATACGCTTAATATTAAAATAATTAGAACTACAGACCTGATTACCTGCACTGGAATTATATATCCTACCACTGCATACAGTGAACCTACCACAGCACGCAGCAGGACCAACACACATATTGGTCAGTGTGAAAAAAATCATTATAGATTCATAGATTCATAGATTATGTATAATTTCCCTATAATTCCCACGTCTTTAATTGTAATAGCTAAAACTCCCTGATCTTACTTGATGACATTAATATACAGAATTTAATCTAACTGGTATGTTATAACATTTGTTTTAAAGCTTGGTATGCATCCCAACTAGTGAACCCTCGTGGGTTCAGATGGAGTTATGGAAGTATTGCCAACCTGTATTAAGGATGGGAAAAGAGGAGGAGAAAGGTTAAATAAATTGCCCAGTATTACATAACATGCCAGTAAGAGGGCCAAAATTACAGCTCAGCTTGCTGTACTCTGCTCTAAGCAACACTACCTTAGGATCACTGCTTTAAAGTAGTTATAAAGTAACCATAAGTTTGTATGTGAAAATTTTTGGGCTGAAGGCAATCACTAACAAAAGGAACCCGAGTGTTCCTGTAGTCAGTGGAGTTTTATCTATATAAGCCAATAGATAGAAATGGAAATGAAATGATTCTAAAGTATCTCCCCAGGCTGTTTACTTGCTGATGCATGATTGTTTCTGCTGGTGCATTGTCCGGTACTTGGAGAGTTTCAGAGTCAACCCTTTTATTATACTAATTAATTCCACATATTTTTGGTGCATATACACTTGAAATTTAAACAGTACTGTATTTTTCCCCTCTTTTTTAGCTAGCACTTGTGTATGTACATATGCAGTGCTTGCAACTTTAAATGTCTCTGATTTTTTATTTTTGATAAAAAGCATAAGGCAGTAGAAATCCAGTAGTAAGTCAAACACAACACAGAACTTACCTTCTCCTATCACCAACGCTTTTGCTCCACATGTGTTAATGCAGTGCAGGAGAGATCTAGAGTGCACATTGAAGTTGAGAAAAGCCACCACGCAGCCCAGCTTGGCCAGCCCAAACCAGACATGGATGAAGTCAGGTCCGTTACCCATCAACAGGGCCACAGTGTCACCTTTTTTCAGGTTCCCATACTGTAGCAAAACCTGTGCTACCCTGTTACTCCTTCTGTCCACATCCTGATAGGTATGCACCTTCCCTTCATAGATGAGGAATGGCTTGTGGGGAATCTTTCCCACTCTCTGCATGAAAAGGTCAATTATGGAGAGAATTCCATTGCTTGCCCGTCTCTTTATCATTGCCTTTAACCTCTTCCTCCTCAAGAAGTAAATCAGATCTTCCCAGAAATATGGGAAAAAGATCTTCAGAGAGAACCACAGCACCACTATTCCTCCAGCAATTGTTGAAAGCCATGTGCATAGCATGCTTGGGGAGGGAAATAATAGATTAGCTATTTCAGACATATAAAATGCAATACGTTAATATAATTAGCAATGAGTTTTAAAACAGAGACTGCAAGTTAATAAGCTAATTACAATTCCACCAGTTAATCTGAGAAAATTTAAAAATACCATATCGGAGTTTATTAGGATACAAAGGAGCAGAACAATATAAAAAAGAAAAAGGGAGTAAAAAGCAAAAAAGGTTGTGGAGTTTATAAGGACAGAGGAGTTCATTCAGAGTAAAGAATGTGGCCAGGATGAGAGTAGAATGAAAAAGACGTTGACAATGAAATACAAGATGGAAATTTAGAAATTTAAAAAGTATGCAAAAAACAAATAAAAGAAGATATAAACTCAGGAAACAATTTGACACTTTTTTTTTTTTTAACTTGGAGTAAAAATTTTGTCTACTTTGTTTATTGTACCATGGCAAATTGTAAAAAAAATATGGAAACAAACAATTAAATCATATAGTATTGTATGTATATTATGAAAGTATGTTATGTATTGTGCATCTCTAAGATGTACCAAATATGCTTTTTCTTTGCTGACTGAGTTGGTTTTTAGGTCCAATAGAATTTGAGACCATCATCTAATCCTCCACGGGTTTGAATAGTCTGATGAACACACACAAATTTCAGGCAATATACTGTCAACCTTCTGCATCTTCTGAAGTAGCCAGTTTTCACTTTAGGATTTTCTGCCATTTGCAATAAATGGTGTTTCATAACTTTGCATGATTTGTATTATTTTCATTATTTACAATAGTACCCTGAAGTCTCAAACAAAATGAACAAACACTTACTAAGATTTGGAAAAAAACCTTTCTAGCATAACAATTATTAACTTTGTTAATGTATTTCAGACAACCATTAATCACCATATTTTCAAATGGTTGTAGAGGAGAACTTGTGAAGATCGTGCAGGATCACTACAGCTTGATATGTGTAAAATTGACCAGTGTCCTTTTCAAAGTTTCAGTCATCATTACTACAAATATTTGAAACACCTTATGTGACAATCTAGGATTCAGGAACACTTCAGCAGTCTGGGAGGCTTTTCTGAATGATGTTGCCTCCACTGTTGTTTAGAAATATTTTACTGACAAACTGTACTTTTGGTACATTCATCAACCTTGTTTGCATTTGTACGGGTAAAAGAGCAGCTAAAAAATTAAAGCATTGTGGCATTAATTGCATACAAATATATAAACCAGGTTAAAGTACGTGATGCATGACATTTTAAAATTCTAAACAAAATTCTTAAACCATCACTTCCTGAACTCTCTAATTTGTAAAGTGACATTCTTAGTTATCTTGAAGTCTGCAGATTATTCTTCTTTATAATGTAATGTCACAGGCAACTTTTTTTCTTTCATATATTAAAAAAATGAAAGTAGCTATGAGTTTACTCTTACAGTAAATGTGTCATTAAAACACCTTGTGTTTCACTTCATATGACTCCCTCATTGGCTTTCTGGCTTTCCCAGAATTTTGTTATTTGCTGGCCAAGAGCACAAACAGAAGACCTCATGACTTTAATGGGTATTAAATTCTCCATGACTATGACTTGGAAACGTTTACCAATTTTTCTTTGCCACATGCACAAGCATGCAAGATTCACTGTAGCTCCAGACAGTAAATTTAACTCTGGGGGAAGTCTAAATGGCAGAGTTTATAAACTGAACCAATAAACACATAGACATACCCTTAATATAAAATGAATAAAAGGGAGGATGCCGTAAGAGTTGGCTCAGCCCTAGTTTTCTTTTAGGCAAGATCAGAAGTTAACTCAATAAATAATAGACTGGCTATAGCATTCTTACATTACTTCTATTGCCAAATATAGCCATGGTGTATAAGTGAGAACTTGTAGTAGAATAAAACAGAAAAAAGGCTAAAGCAGGCTACATGAAACAATTTTTTTCTGCAGAGTTGTTTCAGGATTAATTTCAGTTCACCCTTTTCGCACTTGAATGTGTATGGAAAGGCCCGCCAATCCCTTGTTTTAGAATTGTTCGAGCAAAATACTGTTTATGGGGCAGAAAAATATAAGTTAAACAGAGGAAAATAAAGGAAAAAATGTAGAATATATAGATGGAGAAGGAATGAACATTAGGACAGAGCGACTATTAAGAAAGAGTATGCACCTCTCTGAGTGAGACGAGAGTCATTCAGTCAGCTGCAGTCCAATAGTCATACTGCCATGACCTGCACTATGCCTGGAATGACAAGCCTGATACCTGCTTTTGGCTGCAGTATCCTGGTGGTACAACCTAGCTTGCTTTTGATACTGGATTTTAGGATTCTCCAAAACATTCACAAAAGGTACATGCACAGAAATTTAATCTGCATTCCAAAGGAGCTGCTCAGAATAGTGAAATATTTTCTTAAATCTAGAGAAACTCAAGGCACTTTGAAAAAAAAAAATATTTATACACTATGATGAATAACTTACAATTTAGCTGTAAATGCAAACAACTCAGTGGTCCCCAATCTTATCAAATGCATGCTTAACGTGCAGTCTAAGCAAAACCTTTGTATTCTTCTTACACTATCATCTACTGTCAAGTTTTGGCATGGTTTGGTTTGGGGTATTTTTTTGTGAAGGCCTTCTGTCAAGGGAAAAGATAAATGCTTGAAATCTGACTGTGTTAGCTCTCCTTTGAGTTCATTTCACCAAGTTTTACACAGAGGAATTTTGCTGCCTGTGTATTCAGATTTGTATCTCTGCATGGTCAGAAATAAACTTATTCCAGTCAGTCAGTATGCTCTTGGATATTTCCCCTGAAGTCTTGGAAAGTGCATTTGAACAATTAGCTTGAAACAACTGAGTAATTCCTTCAGCGTTATTTTAATTAATGGGTAATCTGGTATTTCCAGTCTTTAGTCTTCATTTGTTTATCTAACAAGAGTCATTCTATGCCAAAAAATATTAGTCTAATGAAAACTGACTGCTAGCTCTTCTCAGTCTGAACTCCCTTTCTCTTTGCCTGGCTCTGATCTGGGGTTATTCTCTTAGAAAAAGGGAAAACAAAACAACAGAGCTGCCACCTCGGATGTAGAGCTACTACATGTCCACAGCTTTGCAGGCACACGCAGAGTAGCTCTGGGAGGCAGGGGAGAGAAGGAACACAGGCAGCATTCAGTCAGTTAAAGAGGAGGCAAGACCACCCAGAAATGTTCTCCAGTCCCAGGAGAATGCAAACAGGCCTGCGTGTTGGTCCCAATGTCAAGTTCCTGTCTTAGTTCTCTGAGGTATCTGAGATCTCTCTGAAATACCTTAGACACATAGTCTTTGTGTGGTTGCCCTTATAGTTAAAATTACAATGACTCTAGAAGTGCATATCTTTCATACAAACATTAAATAGTCATCCATCAGTTGCCCAGATTTCTGTTCTGGAAAAAATACATTTTCAAGATAGAAATAGCCTTTTAATAGCCTTAGTTTTTTTAACAATTGCTACATATCCTTTGCTTTGAAATTTGGAAATACAAAATTGCAATTGAATTCAAGAAAATTCACCACCAAACTCACTGGTTTTGGTTTGTCTGGATTTTTTTATGCTATAAAGTCAGAAAGTGGGGAAACATGGAGTTTTGTTTACTTACTCTCTCTCCTTTGTTCCTCTTCGTGTCTTTTATGCTTTTCCTCTAAAATCACAAGGATGGAAAACATTTCCTTATAATGAAAACTGAGATGCTTAAGTATTTCTAGTTACTTAGAGCTTGAGCTTGAAGTAAAACACAAAAGACTAAGAAAATAGTCAATGATATGGAAATGCATAATTAACTATTTTGCAGTATTTAGGCAACTACATGAATAATGGCAAGCAGGAAAAGTTTCCGAATACAATAAGCCCAAACATTCACTAACAATTCAAGTGAGTATTCTGTTTTCCAAGTAATCTACCATCTTTTTCAGTAAAACAATCTGCTGCCTTTGCTAAAAGCAATCTAATCAGTAGTCAGCAAAAGTTCAGTTTTGAAGCTCACTGTACTGTTTAATTAATAAGAATAGATTAAGATGTTTATCTGATTGAGACAGAGAGACAGAGAATAGAACTTCAGAAAAGTATAATGCCAGTCAATTAAGGAATGAGTCTGATCTGACTTCAGATACATACTGTGGACATTGTTTTGTGTAAATAATAAGAAATTACCTACAAAAGAAATTCAAATATTATAATTTAACTACGTTCATAACCAGTGCATTTTTCCAGCATCTGAATGATAAGTAAACAAATATTTTCTCACCAACTTTTTGATTTTATATTTTGATTTGTGTCCTGTATTCAGTTAGATCCTTTCTGCCTCTGTGTATCACTCATAGGCAGGTCGCATGCATAATCTGAAGATGTTCATTTTATCCAAGCAGGTGTTCTCTTGAAGCTCCACATCCATGGTGTTTGACTGGTGACTGCATGCCTGGATGTAGAGCTAAGACTCCTATCTGTCTGCTGGATGTTCCCAGCCTCCTATTCTGTAGTACCTCTACTTTGCAGCTGTCTTTGAGCATGTGACTGAAAGGGAATTGGACATTGTATCTTGGAACACAGTGTGTTTGCTGACTGTATTGAGAGTTAATTGTTAAAAGACAAAGAAGTCAGCTGTGCTTTGCTAGTTTATATACTTAAAAGGACGATAAGCAGGAAGATGTAGAGTTCTATCAAAAGAAAATGACTAATCTGTTGAAATGACTGTTTCAGTATAATAGAAGAAGCTTAATGATGTTTCTGTATACTTCTAAATAAAATACATTTAGTATACAGCAAACATTTCTGCAACATTAATCTCATATTGTCAAATATCCTCTGGAATAAGTAGAAAGGTCTTGTTAGAAATATTATATTTACTGATTAACACATTTTTTAAGATTAGTCATACAAAGAGAACACTTTTGTTATACAGTGATTCTCTGAGAACTTAAATGTGTTAATAGCAAGAATAAAAGGATTTGAAAGGTAATTACTCAAAATCAGGTACCATGGGTATCTCATAGCAGAGCTGGCTGGTCTCTGCTCTGCCCAGACACTATTCCCAGTTCTTTTCACACAGCACTGCCACGTACAGGAATTAAATAAATTGGAATAGAATAGAATAGAATAGAATAGAATAGAATAGAATAGAATACAATACAATACAATACAATACAATAGGAAAGATTAGGATAGGATAGGATAGGATAGGATAGGATAGGATAGGATAGGATAGGATAGGATAGGACAGGACAGCATAGAATAGAGTAGAACTGTTCCAGTTGGAAGGGACCTACAAGGATCATCTAGTCCAACTGCCTGCCCGCTCCAGGGCTGACCAAAAGTTACGGCCTATTCTTAAGGGCGTTGTGCAAATGCCTCTTTTTAAAGCATTGCCAGGCTTGGGGCATCTCTCCAGGAAGCCGTTTCCGTTGTTTGGCTACCCAGGAAAGGGTGGGCGTAGCCCCAGGAGAAAGGGGTCGAAAGTAAGCAAGGTGGGGATCAGGGTTAGTGACACCAGGACGCTTTCGACAGTCTCAAGGCCTTTATTTCCTCTTACAGCCTGATGAGTAGACTTAGAGGGCTGGGAGGCCTTGAGGGCCGGCGCGTGCCCCAGCTGCTGGCCCAGCGCTGGTTTTGGCAGTGCCTGGGGCGTTGTTCTAGTGCTGCCGTCGGGGTGGCCTCTTCTTGGCTGGAGAAGAGGCCTCGTGGCTGCCGGACCTTCTCTTTGGGGGACGCTGTGGCCCCCCACGGGAGCGTTCCCTGCCGCCGCTGGAAGTTGATGGAGGTTCCGCGGCGTCCTGGGTCTCCTCTTGGTGCCCGGGTATCGGAGCTGGGGCAGAGGGAGAGCTGCCGGCAGCCCCGCGAGGGGCAGCTGCTGAGGTGCCGGGGAGCTCCTCATCCATGCTGACTCCTTGCAGGCTGTGGGAGGGGGCCGGGCCAGCTGTAGGAGAGCCTCGTCGGGAGGCAGCAGGTCTGGAGGAAGCCGCGGGGCTCTCCCTCCGCTCCTCGGCAGCATGGCCGTCCTCCAGGCCCAGCAGACGGCGGGCCTCCCCGCTGCACTGTTGCACGGCAGCGTCAATCAGGTGGCGGACAAACGTTGCCGTGCGGTTTTGGAGGCAGGCCCTCAGCAGCTGGACCAGCATCTCTTCATCCAGCCCAAAAAGCACCAGGAGGGGCACGGCGAGGTCCTCCACTACCTCTGCCCGTGAATGACGGCTCCCAAACACGCGTCGCAGCTCCTGGCGCATCCAGGTCCGAAGGGTCTGGAGGAGAGCTGGGTGGTCCCGGAAAAGGGATGCCCAGGTGCTGGGCTGGAGGCCGCCCAGAGGAGCCCCGGGCACCGTCCCCGCAGGCTGTTGATCTCTTGCTGCAGGGCTGTGGGCAGCTGGACGGCCGGGAGCTCCTCCTGCCCGGCGGACGGCGACTGATGACGCCGCAGGTGGTGTGACGACCTGTTCTTCAAAGTCGTCGTCCGTCTGCACCGAGTGCACGATGGAGAAGATCCTCCTCTTGCAGAGGGGGCACTCGGGCTTGCTCTGAGCCCACCGCAGGATGCACCGGTAGCAGAACCGGTGGAGGCACGGCATCAAGTGGCTGGGCTCCTCCCAGCTGTCCAGGCAGATGGGACAGCGGTCCTCCAGCTCTGTGGCCATGGTGGGCTCCGTGGAGCTCTGCGGTGGGCTGCGGGGAGCTGGGGATGTTGAGCCGCTCCCTCTCGCTGGCGCTGCAGCAGGCGCTGTCACGCTAGACAAGGAAAAGAGGCCCACAATCATTGGCTGGCCCTGCGGAGGGCTGGAAGAAATGCCCAGGTCCCTCGAGAAGGAAGCCCTCCCAGCTGCCCAGGGGGAGCTTTCCCCTCCCGGCTCACCTCCGCTGCTGCGAGCGCGCCTCCTGGGTGCCCCGGCTGCCTGAACCTGGCAGGGCCGGGGAAAATCCTTCTTTGGTGGCTCTGGGGTCAGCTATGGAGAGTTGCAACGAGCAACTCCCCAGGCGCACCACCAGCACCAAGGCTTCGCTCAGCACTCCAGCCTCGCCAACTTGCTCAGCTGGAACGTGGTCACGAGCCGGCTGGCTGGCACTCGGTGCCCGGATATAAGCAGCGAGGGGCCCCTGCTCACAATCCCTCCCTGGCTGACATCACAGCCCGTCTCTCGGTGACATCAGAACCCATCGCTCAGGGACGTCGCAGCGGGCCATCCTCCACCGTGGTGCTCGCCCCTGCAGCCACAGCCCCAGTGACCACAGCAAAGGCATCTGTGGTTACCGCAGCGCCACTGCCAACTCCACCCATCCATCCACCCACCCACCCATCCATCCATCCATCCATCCATCCATCCATCCATCGCCCCATCTCTTGTCTTGTGCTTGGCGTCAGTGTTTCAGGCCAGTTCCTGAGGCCTCGGCCGTGGCTTCCCAGGGCCCCGACAGGTCACTCTGGCTGTAGGAGTCATCTCCAGGCGCGTGCGGCAAGAGGGTTCCTTGGATAAGTCCTCGTGCCTCCCTGGGAGGCTGCAGGACAAAGTCCCACAGGCTCTCCCCGCACCCCAGCACTGCTGGCCAGCCCTCGGCGCTCCCCTGATTCCTCCCACGACGGGGGAGGTGAAGATGGGGCACAGGCAGGACCTGGCTCGCTCTCGTGGGTTTTCTCCCGTCTTTCTCCCCTAGCCAGAGGGCACAAGGGTGATCCCCTCCGCTTAGTGCCCATCAGGCCTCATTCAGCCACTATATCTCGTTTGGGGTCCCAGAGATATTATGGCTCAGGGGAGGCGAATAGGGTCTGTGGCCTTGGGGCTGGTTCAACATGGAGGAGAGAAGGTGTCGGGCCACCTCTCCCTTCATCGTGTTGCTACGGGGAAGGCATCAAGGGAATCGGGACAGTCACTTCCCAGCACTGCCTTGTGGGATGGTGAGAGACGGCATCTCCTGAAACTAGCGTTTCAGGGTTGAGATAAGGAATGAAACTGAATATCCATGTTAGCATCATGAAGCACAGCAGTGGGTTCCAGAGATAAGATTGGATCCCTGATCCTTGAGGTCAGTATTCAAGACATGAATTGCCCCAACCCAGAGCGTACAGGTTTATAGCCATTGTTGACCCTGCCCTGACCAAGTGGTTGGCAAGGGACCTCTTCAGACCTATCAGCAGGTCAGTGGTTTGGTGGCTGGTATGAGTAGGTGCGAAGAGGAAGTTCTGAGCATGGAAGCCTCAGGATTGGCAGTGACAGGGTTGTGAGAATGGCAGATGTTGATGACACTCACACGAGCAATTCATCACCTATGTACATCTTCTGAGGACACCCAGGCAGGGACAATCCAGGAGATACGAAGAGGCCTCCAAAGGTTGTGTCTCTTGTCCTCTGTCTCCCCTCCAGTATTTTTGTCCAGACTAGGTGGAAATACACATTTAGCTGCTTGCAAATAGGTGGATATGACAGCACGCATGGGAAGGAGTGAAAAAACCAATTTTATTTTGAAAGAAGAATCTCCCTGTCCTCCTTACTTTGAACTTTGCAACAATACTGAGATTTGTCGATACAATTTGCAGCAGAGGTTTTGGGCTGGAATGTCTAGAATGCCCAGGAGACCCTCACAAACTGCCTGGAGACCAATGGTGTAATCATTAGATCTCCATCATCTAAACAATTATAGCATAAGATTGTGCAAAGACATGCCTTAGAGCGTTTGAAAGAGGAGCAATTCAGAAGAGGTGAGAGACAGAAGGGAACATTTTAGGTCACCGTGGCTTTAGTGACCCTGTGAGCTGAGATGAAAAGGTACTCAAGCCTCCTTTTTTTTTTTCTCCCTAATTCTCCAGTACTTCCCTGAAGTACTTTTTTTCATTGGAACTGGGCTTCCAGTTTGTTCCCAGAGAAGTTAGGAACTCCTTTTCCATTCCTTCTTAATCCTTTATTTCTTTAGAAGCTCCCGTTTCCCTGCAAGGCATGGGCTTCCATCTTGAATCACGGCTGCTTAGGCATGCCTCGTGGCAGCTCCCCTGAAACCAGGAAGCAATAGTATTAAAAACCAATACTTGGTCTCTTGGCGTTTCACCTGATGCCACGTTGAGAACAGAGTTGAATTCTGGTTTTGCCCTTACCCTTCCTCGAAGACAGGTGTATTTTCGTGGCACAGTGCAAACATATAAAGGAAAACACAATGAAAATGTAAAAGTAAACTTTTTTCTTGATCTTGATACTTCTGAGTATGTATATTGAACGGACAGAGAATCCGAGACAAGCAGCATTTTGTCCCACAGTTAAGGAGGAGATGTTGGGCACTTCTACTTGAAGTCAGCTGCCCTCATTCAATTCAGAGCCCATTCAGATTCAAGTCAGTGCAGACAGAGCTAGAAAACATTTTGACCCTGCCCTGACCCAGTGCAATTCTCTTCTCAGTGTGGTGTCAGTTGAAATGCCAAGACATCAAGTATTGTTTTTTAATACTGTTCCTCTCTGGTTTTGAGGAACTGCCACAAGGCACCTTATGTGTCATCAACTTCTCTGGGCCCCATGAAACTCTGGTGAGGGTGGATTTTGGCCTCTGGGTTTCTTCAAATATCCAGTAGTGGTCAGATCTTCAATAGTTCTGAAGTTC
The DNA here is from genome assembly GCF_964106895.1 of Numenius arquata. Taxonomy (NCBI): domain Eukaryota; kingdom Metazoa; phylum Chordata; class Aves; order Charadriiformes; family Scolopacidae; genus Numenius; species Numenius arquata. The sequence continues at coordinate 56,481,829 of NC_133616.1, read as the reverse complement.
ATAAATTAAAAATCAGGAGGCATATGTGTCCTTAAAGAATAAGACACCCAGTTACATTACATGGCATATATTTCAGGAATGGCCTGGGGAAACACTAGCACTTTTTTCTTCCCATCTCCCCTGGGAGCTACTGCTGGAATATTTCATGGAATATTTTAGGCTGCCACATATATTCTACATATATGTTTCATTGTTTAAGGTCTCAATATTCCAGTGTAGACTATAAGCATAGTAGGTCGCACCAAGATACAAAAGCATAACTGAACTGCTTTTTTTCCTTCTTTTTTTTTTTTTACCCTGACAACATTTGGCCACAAAATATCTTTTTCATGGTTTTGCAACAAATCATTCTAACATGACATTCGAGACCTTCTTAAGTGCCCACTCCATGAAATGTAGCTGAAGTGCAAGGTAATATTTCTTCCTTGTAGGTCATATTAATAAGTGAGTGTAGCATTTACTGTAAGTGATTCAAACCATGCCACTTAAGTTGGCTCCTTGGCAAGTGAGATTTTATACCAAGTCAACTCCAAAAATTTTGTAACGTGAATTCTGCTTTCACTCACAACAGGGTACCTAAGGACAGAATGTACCATTTAGCTCACAATATTACTTTCCAAAAATAATCTTTTTTTTTTTTTTTTTTTTAGTGAAGAGTTTTGCTTACACTTAAGTTTATAACACACAATTAAGAAATATGTACATTAATAGCAGATCATCTCATTTTATACATTCTGCAAAAAAATACACTGAATTTAACAGGTATTAAAATGTGACAAGACTTGTATAATTTACGTTTTTATTATGTAAATGTATTTTACAATTCAATTTTTACAATACAATTTTACGAATACAAATAAATTATTTCAGTACAAAGCAATTTTTTGTTGTTTGTAAACTGATTATATCTTAAAATGTTCTGTGCCAGAAGAATTTTACAATGCATTTGAAGAAATTACAACATTCTAAAGCATTTGTTCACTTGTAAAATTGTGTCAAAATGGAAGTTGCATCCATGTCAGTCCACCATGGTGGAGAGAAAGCAGCAGTTTCCCTATATGGTGATTTCTAATTTTTTGACACATGTGAAAGCTGCATGGAGTTGTGGGTTTTGCCAGGACAGGAGCATAAGGATTACTTCCTCAGTTCTCTCCATGGGTTTGCCAATGAGTCAAAAAAAGGAAAGAATGAACAAAAGCACTTTTCATCCACGCAGCAGAAGGTGCGGGACATGTGAGAAGGACTGGCCTCATCTTGCCAAATGGTAAAGCTGTTTCCCAGACTTTTAGCTATGCAGACAGTCAATGAAGGCTAAGATCCTTCTGTGCCAATCTTTTTTTTTGACAGGTCTGAAAAGGAGACCTCAGATTTTCAGAGTATGTGGTGATTTGCAGCTGGAACGATGTTGCATATCATTGTGGTGTCAAATTCTCTGTAAGGAAGTTGTCATAGAAACTGTCAAACTAATCAGACAAATGGTTCAGTGTGTACAAATTTCTGTATGACTGCATCTTATTTTTGAAGCCTTTTCTGCTTGTAGGTCTGCAAAATGCCTCACCTAGTGGCTAGTGTGAAACTCATTTTTTTGCAATTAAAGAAGGAATACTTCACTAAGACGAGCACAGAAGATACCAGAATTGAGTCAGTGATAGTTGCCAGTGGAGAATATTTAGGAAAGGGCACGAGACAAAGGCAAGCAAATGGTGATATTTTTGCAGCACACTCACTCAGCAGTTTTCAGCGCAGAGTCTTCCTAATGTGTCTTTATGTTTGATAGCTCTCCAATGTGCTTTTCCTTCTGGGCTTGGATTCCTTGTTTTTGAATATTTGAAAAGCTGAGTATGCTCAAAACGGCAGCAAGAAGTTCCATTGTATAGTTACACAAGACCCACCTCCTATTTAGTCTCAATCATGTATCTACTGCTTGCATTTCATGCTGCCTTTCTTTTCATTACACTATTATCCTAAAAAGTACAGGTACATTGCAGGGTGTTTTTTATTCAGGCTACCCATATCTCTTGCTTTGATGTGGGTCACTTTACTTACCACTTGGAATTTATGGAGGTTCCCCACTGAACAACCACTGTAGAAGTTTCATCCATTTGCCAAGCCGTGTCTTTCGTTGATTTATTCTTTTTTTCTGATCTTTTTTCTTTCATTACAAGTGCAGCTACCGTTACATCAAATCTAATCAGAAGAGGGCAGTATTTCACTGATTTTGATAAACAGTTGCCCAACTTTTAGTCCTCTCAAAAGTGAGTGGTACAGCTTGTGGGGCCCTCAGAACATTCTCTGCTGAGGGTTTGCTTTTCAACTCTGCATACCATTTAGCTTCCAGAGCATGATAAAAGCACTTTTACAAGTAATGAACATGTTTTTCCTTAAGCTAATTAAAAATATTAACTTCAACCACAATACCTCGAATTCAAAAATATAATATCCTGGAGGATTTTCACTAGATCCTGAGGGAATTTTATAAAAGGACTTGTTATCAGAGAATCACAGAATATTTTTGGTTGGATGGGACCTTTGAGATCATCGAGTCCAACGAAAAAAAAAAAAACACACCCAAAAAATCCCAGAACACCAACACCAAAACCAAACCAAAACAAATGCCCACAACCACACCCCACCCCACCCACAAACAGACACAAACCAACAATCTCCGGCACTAGGGCATGCCCTGAAGTGCCATGTCTACACGTTTCTTAAATACCTCCAGGGATGGCAACTCCACCACCTCCCTGGGCAGGCTGTTCCAGTGCCTGACCACTCTACCTGTGAAGTAATTCTTCCTAATACCTAATCGAAACCTCCCCTGCCCCAACTTCAGACCATTTCCTCTGGTCCTGTCATTATTCACTTGGGAGAAGAGGCCAACACCCACCTCTCTACAACCTCCTTTCAGGGAGTTGTAGAGGGCAATGAGGTCCCCCCTCAGCCTCCTCTTCTCTGGACTAAACATGCCCAGTTCCCTCAGCCTCTCCTCACATGACTTGTTCTCTAGACCCCTCACCAGCTTGGTGGCTCTCCTCTGGACATGCTCCAGCAGCTCAATGTCCTTCCTGGAGTGAGGGGCCCAGAACTGAACACAGTACTCAAGGTGAGGCCTCACCAGTGCTGAGTACAGAGGCACGATCACTTCCCTACTCCTGCTGGCCACGCTATTCCTGATACAAGCCAGGATGCCGTTGGCTTTCTTGGCCACCTGGGCACACTGCTGGCTCATGTTAAGCCGACTGTCCACTAACACCCCCAGGTCCTTTTCTGCTGGGCAGCTTTCCAGCCACTCTTCCCCAAGCCTGTAGCATTGCCTGGGGTTGTTGTGACCGAAATGCAGGACCCGGCACTTGGCCTTACTAAACCTCATCTCATTGACCTTGGCCCATTGATCCAACCTGTAAGTTATGTGCAGTTAAAATTGCCTGAAGCAGCATAATTTTATGCAATAGCATAGATATATATCTCAATTACAAACCTTCAGTTTTTAATGTTGTAAAACATCTCACCTGATGGTTGATGATCTACTGGTTTTTTGCAAGTAAAAGAGCTTTACTCCAGCAAAGGTAGGTATGGGACAATGCAAAATGTTGTAATACCCTGGAACTGACTCTTCCAATATGCTTACAGTTAGAGTTACTGGGAGTGGGAAAATGCCATTTGACCCTGGACCCCAAAATGATGCATGTATGTTGTGTGCACACATCTCTGAAAATATATATACAGTCCTGTGTCAATTTGGAGCTACATTGGTTTGAAGGGTCCATTAGTCACATGCATAGATCTGCTTGCAGGGAAAAAGACACACTTTCTGAAAGCATAACTTTGAGTGTTAGGGTGAAGTAGTGTGATTTTGTTCATGCTTTTTTCTCAATGTCATTGTTATTTTTATATCAAACTACATACCTGGAATTTACTTGTCACTACAAGAAACTTATTTGCTCGGGTGGATATTTTTGCTAACCTTTTAAGTTTTATTAGTATAGTTTTCAGCTGTATACTAGAAACATGCATACCCATGATGGCTCTGTGTTTATGGTATAAAAACTTATTCGAACACTGATGCAGAGATGTGAGAGGACTGCAGAAAGCAGTTGATCACAGAGCTAATTTGTAGAAGGGAAGGGTATCCTGACAGTCAGTCTGATCCTCACAGATAAAGAAAAATAAGGCAGGAAATTTCTTAAAGTGCATGAAGATACCAATTTCTGTGGTATCTGTTCCCAGATTCTGGATGGTACTTCTTTTTAAAGTTGCAGAGCCTTTTCAAAGAGAATTTCTGTCTTCAGCATTTCTTTTGTCTTTATCTTTTCAATAATCATGCATGCCAGACAGTTATCAAAAGTGACCCATATGAAAACGTATAGTCACCCATTATTAAAAGCCACATTCTAAATTGTCAGACAAAATGAGAGTAAAACACTAAGAAATGTTGTTAGAATATGGATCCTCTGAGTATGAATCTAGGTCGAATGCTTCTTGCGCTCAGTCACCCTGGTGACTAGAATGTATAAAACATGAATGCTGAGAAATAAACACCACTAAGGATCAATGTCAGGCATAGCCTGGAACATTTGGAATAGACCATAGGGCCTATCCACATGGTCTGACCTCCTACAGTGAGACTGTTTATAGAATTGCCTTACACAAAGTACTGCAGGTATATATGACAGTATCAAGAGAGTTGTCAAAATCCACCTTGGTGTTCTAAGACCCACAATCTGTCTAGAGTACAGAAAAAGCAGGACATCACTATCTTATGATATTAAACTGTTTAAGTTCAAATGCATAATGAATTAGAATTAAGTGATATATGCAGTCATAAGCACACAATTTATTTTGAATCCTGGCCTTTGCATCCCTAACTGAACCAGTAAACATAACTTCTTTTTGGATGGGAGGAAGCATATGAGAAACCATTTTTCCAGAAGTATCTTGTCAGTCATACATACCAGAGAAATAGACATTGTCTGTACCAAAAACGCTTTTACCAGCTGATACAATGGCCTGTGATATGTTCTTATTTTTAATAATGAAAGTAGAGATGGGAGATTGTTGTTCCCTGGTGAATAATTTCCTCTAAAGCTAACTTTTTTCATCCTTGAAGGCAAGGACAACACTGGGAAGTACTCACCAAGTAAGGTCAACAAGACTGACTAGTTTCAGCCAAAATAAAAATTACAAGGTCGCAGGAGAGAGGGAAAATAGTTATCCTACAATATAATGGTGATGGGTCTTTCCTAGCAGCCCTAGATTTCAGTCTATTTATTTAGCAGCAGAAACTGTATTTGTGTCCTGCAGCCTGATCTGTGTCCTGAGGATGGCTAATAAGTACGAGCAGAGCACAATTGTAGCACTGTCCTTTCTTTATTCACTTTCTCTAACTAAAATGAAGTTATTAGCATAAATTCTTTACACAACTCAAATGCTTTCACAGAATCATGGAAAGGCATGTCTAGAGGTCATCTTGTCAAGGCCGCCTGGTCCAGCGGAGGCAGCTGCAGCCATTTACCCAGGATGATGTCCTGAGTGCTCTTCAATGTCCCTTCTTGTCTCACTGGGCACCACCGGCAAGAGCCTGGCTCTGTCTTCTTTGCAGCTTCCCTTCAGGCCTTCTGATGCACTGATGATCAGATCTCCTCCGAGACTTCTCTTCACCAGGCTAAAAAGTCCCAGCTTGCTCAGCCTTTGCTCAGAGAAGGTAGATGCTCCAGTGCCTTCATTACCATGTTGTTCTTGGGTCAAGAAACACACTCATCTTGGAAAGCATCAAGGTCTTTATTGGAGGCAACTGAGGTGGATGCTGAGGGGCCACAGTCTCACCGTGCTGTTGTGTGGGTCTGGATCAGGAGCAGGGCCAGCCGGGCGCTCTCCTGCGCTTGGCAGGGTTGGTTCCTGAGAAGTGCTGGGTGCAGGAGCTTGCTGGGAGGTGGCGTTGGAGGGCCCCAGAGCTGCACCCTACTGCCTCTGTGCGTGGTTGGTCCCCGCAGACCCGCTTCTGGGCTGGTTGTTGGTGGACCCCCCGTGCAGGTTGTAGTGGTGCTGCGGGGACTGCCTGCGGGCCCTTTCCATGGCCACCGTTCTGCACAGGTAGGGGGACAAGCCAACCACATACTCCTCGTAGTGGTTGTCCCCTCGCACTGAGTGCAGCAGTGGCTCGAAAGGCTGCCTGCAGACTGGGCAGGTCTCTGTCCCCCTGGCCCACTGGCAGATGCATGCAAAGCAGAAGCAGTGCATGCAGTAGGCAACTTGGCTGCCTTTTTGATGTTTCCCAGGCAGATGGGGCACAGGGAGTCTGCTCCTGCTGTCACTGGCCCGACCAGGGGAGGCTGACTCATGCCGCCGTCCCTTGCAGCAAAGCTTCTGTCCCCCATAGCTTTCTTGGCACATGGCACTATGTCCTGCAAAGAGTGATGTGCAAAGTACTGGAGCTTGTCTGGCAGAGGGGGCACTCAGGTTTCCCCTGAGCCAATCGCAGGATGCAGCTGTAACAGAACTGGCAGAAACACGGCACCATGTAGGTGAGATGCTCCCAGATGCCCCAGCAGAAGACATGGAGGTCATCCAGTTCCATGGCCACGCTCTCCACATACTGCTGTGGGCTAAGGAAAGCTGAATGGAAAGGAATAGAAAGGAATGGAAAGGAATGGAATGAAACGGAATAGACTAGACTAGACTAGACTAAAATAGAATAGAATAGAATAGAATAGAATAGAATACAATACAATACAATACAATACAATACAATACAATACAACAATACAATACGATACGATAGCTCCAGTAGCAAGGGAGCTCCAACAAGCATTGACTCCAGCGGTCTGCCTGCTCCAGGGCTGACCAAAAGTTACGGCTTATTCTTAAGGGCGTTGTGCAAATGCCTCTTTTTAAAGCATTGCCAGGCTTGGGGCATCTCTCCAGGAAGCCGTTTCCGTTGTTTGGCTACCCAGGAAAGGGTGGGCGTAGCCCCAGGAGAAAGGGGTCGAAAGTAAGCGAGGTGGGGATCAGGGTTAGTGACACCAGGACACTTTTGACAGTCTCAAGGCCTTTATTTCCTCTTGCAGCCTGATGAGTAGACTTAGAGGGCTGGGAGGCCTTGAGGGCCGGCGCGTGCCCCAGCTGCTGGCCCAGCGCTGGTTTTGGCAGTGCCTGGGGCGTTGTTCTAGTGCTGCCGTCGGGGTGGCCTCTTCTTGGCTGGAGAAGAGGCCTCGTGGCTGCCGGACCTTCTCTTTGGGGGACGCCGTGGCCCCCCACGGGAGCATTCCCTGCCACCGCTGGAAGTTGATGGAGGTTCCGCGGCGTCCTGGGTCTCCTCTTGGTGCCCGGGTATCGGAGCTGGGGCAGAGGGAGAGCTGCCGGCAGCCCCGCGAGGGGCAGCTGCTGAGGTGCCGGGGAGCTCCTCATCCATGCTGGCTCCTTGCAGGCTGTGGGAGGGGGCCGGGCCAGCTGTAGGAGAGCCTCGTCGGGAGGCAGCGGGTCTGGAGGAAGCCGCGGGGCTCTCCCTCCGCTCCTCGGCAGCATGGCCGTCCTCCAGGCCCAGCAGACGGCGGGCCTCCCCGCTGCACTGTTGCACGGCAGCGTCAATCAGGTGGCGGACAAACGTTGCCGTGCGGTTTTGGAGGCAGGCCCTCAGCAGCTGGACCAGCATCTCTTCATCCAGCCCAAAAAGCACCAGGAGGGGCACGGCGAGGTCCTCCACTACCTCTGCCCGTGAATGACGGCTCCCAAACACGCGTCGCAGCTCCTGGCGCATCCAGGTCCGAAGGGTCTGGAGGAGAGCTGGGTGGTCCCGGAAAAGGGATGCCCAGGTGCTGGGCTGGAGGCCGCCCAGAGGAGCCCCGGGCACCGACCCCGCAGGCTGTTGATCTCTTGCTGCAGGGCTGTGGGCAGCTGGACGGCCGGGAGCTCCTCCTGCCCGGCGGACGGCGACTGATGATGCCGCAGGTGGTGTGACGACCTGTTCTTCAAAGTCGTCGTCCGTCTGCACCGAGTGCACGATGGAGAAGATCCTCCTCTTGCAGAGGGGGCACTCGGGCTTGCTCTGAGCCCACCGCAGGATGCACCGGTAGCAGAACCGGTGGAGGCACGGCATCAAGTGGCTGGGCTCCTCCCAGCTGTCCAGGCAGATGGGACAGCGGTCCTCCAGCTCCGTGGCCATGGTGGGCTCCGTGGAGCTCTGCGGTGGGCTGCGGGGAGCTGGGGGTGTTGAGGCGCTCCCACTTGCTGGCGCTGCAGCAGGCGCTGTCACGCTAGACAAGGAAAAGAGGCCCACAATCATTGGCTGGCCCTGCGGAGGGCTGGAAGAAATGCCCAGGTCCCTCGAGAAGGAAGCCCTCCCAGCTGCCCAGGGGGAGCTTTCCCCTCCCAGCTCACCTCCGCTGCTGCGAGTGCGCCTCCTGGGTGCCCCGGCTGCCTGAACCTGGCAGGGCCGGGGAAAATCCTTCTTTGGTGGCTCTGGGGTCAGCTATGGAGAGTTGCAACGAGCAACTCCCCAGGCGCACCACCAGCACCAAGGCTTCGCTCAGCACTCCAGCCTCGCCAACTTGCTCAGCTGGAACGTGGTCACGAGCCGGCTGGCTGGCACTCGGTGCCCGGATATAAGCAGCGAGGGGCCCCTGCTCACAATCCCTCCCTGGCTGACATCACAGCCCGTCTCTCGGTGACATCAGAACCCATCGCTCAGGGACGTCGCAGCGGGCCATCCTCCACCGTGGTGCTCGCCCCTGCAGCCACAGCCCCAGTGACCACAGCAAAGGCATCTGTGGTTACCGCAGCGCCACTGCCAACTCCACCCATCCATCCACCCACCCACCCATCCATCCATCCATCCATCCATCCATCCATTGCCCCATCTCTTGTCTTGTGCTTGGTGTCAGTGTTTCAGGCCAGTTCCTGAGGCCTCGGCCGTGGCTTCCCAGGGCCCCGACAGGTCACTCTGGCTGTAGGAGTCATCTCCAGGCACGTGCGGCAAGAGGGTTCCTTGGATAAGCCCTCGTGCCTCCCTGGGAGGCTGCAGGACAAAGTCCCACAGGCTCTCCCCGCACCCCAGCACTGCTGGCCAGCCCTCGGCGCTCCCCTGATTCCTCTCACGACGGGGGAGGTGAAGATGGGGCACAGGCAGGACCTGGCTCGCTCTCGTGGGTTTTCTCCCGTCTTTCTCCCCTAGCCAGAGGGCACAAGGGTGATCCCCTCCGCTTAGTGCCCATCAGGCCTCATTCAGCCACTATATCTCGTTTGGGGTCCCAGAGATATTATGGCTCAGGGGAGGCGAATAGGGTCTGTGGCCTTGGGGCTGGTTCAACATGGAGGAGAGAAGGTGTCGGGCCACCTCTCCCTTCATCGTGTTGCTACGGGGAAGGCATCAAGGGAATCGGGACAGTCACTTCCCAGCACTGCCTTGTGGGATGGTGAGAGACGGCATCTCCTGAAACTAGCGTTTCAGGGTTGAGATAAGGAATGAAACTGAATATCCATGTTAGCATCATGAAGCACAGCAGTGGGTTCCAGAGATAAGATTGGATCCCTGATCCTTGAGGTCAGTATTCAAGACATGAATTGCCCCAACCCAGAGCGTACAGGTTTATAGCCATTGTTGACCCTGCCCTGACCAAGTGGTTGGCAAGGGACCTCTTCAGACCTATCAGCAGGTCAGTGGTTTGGTGGCTGGTATGAGTAGGTGCGAAGAGGAAGTTCTGAGCATGGAAGCCTCAGGATTGGCAGTGACAGGGTTGTGAGAATGGCAGATGTTGATGACACTCACACGAGCAATTCATCACCTATGTACATCTTCTGAGGACACCCAGGCAGGGACAATCCAGGAGATACGAAGAGGCCTCCAAAGGTTGTGTCTCTTGTCCTCTGTCTCCCCTCCAGTATTTTTGTCCAGACTAGGTGGAAATACACATTTAGCTGCTTGCAAATAGGTGGATATGACAGCACGCATGGGAAGGAGTGAAAAAACCAATTTTATTTTGAAAGAAGAATCTCCCTGTCCTCCTTACTTTGAACTTTGCAACAATACTGAGATTTGTCGATACAATTTGCAGCAGAGGTTTTGGGCTGGAATGTCTAGAATGCCCAGGAGACCCTCACAAACTGCCTGGAGACCAATAATGGAACTTGATTTAAATAATTAATGCATAAGACTACTTACCGTATTGCATGGCTTTTCTCCTTGCTCACATAGTATTTGGGGAAGCCAGATTGCATTCAGGGGCTAAAGTAATTTTTACTCATTTCTAAAATGAGTACAGTGTGCTATTGGGAGTCTGAAAGAAGAGTGTGGTCTCTAATTATTGACATGTTGCCACGTTCTCTGTTTTCATCAGACATTTCAATATATGTGGTCTCATGTCATCAGCAAGCATGGAGAAAAAAGACTCTTAAATGCATTATATTATCAAAAGTCATTCTGTAGTTTGATCACATATTTATAACTTTGTTGTGCAACATGGCCACAAAGCAACCAACAAAGTCAAGAAAAGCAAGCAAGCAAGCAAAGAAAAGAGAGGCCAAGAAGTACCACATCATTTCAATGACTCGTCTTGCCTCCCCTGCCTTTGTACCTAGTAATCTAAGCAAAAATTCCCCAGTAAGTAATACATTCTTGCCAAAATCGAAGGAATGTCTTAGACCTCTGTCCTGGTTTGGGGTGGAGCAGAGCCAAGTTTCTGTTCAATGAGAGAGGCTCTTATATTTGTTGCTATGGCAATCAGGGTCAGCTGACTTGGTTGTTTGCCCCGTGGAGGGCTTGCACCTGTGGGGAGGTGTGGACAGGACAAGTGACCCAAAACTGACCAACAGGGTTTTCCATCCTATCTGCATCACGCTCAGTATGAAAACTGAGGGACCTAAGGGTCAGCCTTCTTCTTCAAGGGCTGATGTCTGAGAAGGACCCTGTGGTTTTGTGCCTTGGATCCTTATCTGTGTGCTCCTGAATTTGGATCTGGAATCCAGTTCCCATCCGTCACTGAGTCCACTCTGGGACTTCCTCGGTACCTGCTGGTGACATCCCCCTGGGAGTTTGACACAGTTTTGTACACATTTGTATAAATTATATCTATTTCATTATTTCCTTTCTATTATTAATATTTCATTAAAGTATTTCAGTTCTTTCTAAACTCATAAATCTCTTCATCTCCTTCCTTTCCTTGGAGCCAGAGGTAGGGGAGACCATCTATTGTCTTGTCTGGAAAAGGGGAAATGTAATCCCGATTTTCAAAATTGAAAAAAGGAAAACCCGGGGAACTACAGGCCGGTCAATCTCACCTCTGTGCCCAAAAATATCATGGAGCAAATCCTCCTGGAATCTCTGCTAAGGCACATGGAAAATAAGGAGGTGATTGGTGACAGCCAACATGGCTTCACCAAGGGAAAGTCATGCCTGATAAATTTGATACTGCCACAGCCTTGGTAGACAAGGGCAGAGCAACAGACGTCATCTACCTGTACTTATGCAAAGCATTTGATGCTCTCCAGCATGACATCTTGGTCTCTAAATTGGAAAGTCATGGATTTGAGGGGTGGACCACTCGATGGATAAGGAACTGGCTGGATGGCCGCACTCAAAGGGTGGTGGTCAATGGCTCAATGTGGACATAGGGATTGAGTGCACCCTCAACAAGTTTGCCAACAACACCAAGCTGTATGGTGCAGTCAACATGCTGGACAGCAGAGATGCTGCCCAGAGAGAGCTGGACAGGCTTGAGAGTTTGGCCCATGCAAACCTCATAAGGTTCAACCAGGCCAAGTGCAAAGTCCTGCACCTGGGTCACAGCAATCCCAGGCACAAATACAGGTTGGGCAGAGAATGGCTTGAGAGCAGCCCTGAGGAGAAGGACTTAGGGTGTTGGTGGATAAGAAGCTTGACATGAGCCGGCAGTGTGTGCTTGCAGCCCAGAAAGCCAACTGCATTCTGGGATGCGTCAAAAGAAGTGTAGCCAGCAGGCCAAGGGAGGTGATTCTACCCCTCTACTCCGCTCTCATGAGACCCCACCTGGAGTACTGCATCCAGCTTTGGAGTCCTCAATGCAGGAAAGACATGGATCTGTTAGAATGGATCCAGTGAAAAGCCATGAAGATGATCAGAGGGCTTGAACACCTCTCTTATGAGGACAGGCTGAGAGAGTTGGGGTTGTTCAGCCTGGAGAACAGGCCTTATAATGGCATTCCAGTACCTAAAGGGGGCCTACAGGAGAAATAGGGAGGGACTTTTTATCAGGAAGTGTAGTGATAAGAAGAAGGGTAATGGTTTTAAATTGAAAGAGAGGAGATTTAGATTAGATATTAGGAAGAAATTCTTTACTGTGAGGGTGGTGAAGCACTGGAACAGGTTGCCCAGGGAAGCCTTGGATGCCCCATCCCTGGAAGTGTTCAAGACCAGGCTGGATGGGGCTTTGAGCAAGGTGATCTAGTGGGAGGTGTCCCTGCTTGTGGCAGGGGGGCTGGAACTCTTTGGATGATCTTTAAGGTCCTTTCCAAACCAAACCATTCTATGATTCTATGGTTCTATGATTGGCCAATCTGTCCCAAACTGCAAGAACCTTATGAACGAAAAGTAGCTCAGAAGAGGTGATACACAGAAGGGAACATTTTAGGTCACAGTGGCTTTGGTGGCTTTGTGAGCCAAGATGAAAAGGTACTGAAGCCTCCTCTTTTTTTTTTTTTTTTTTTTTTTTCTCTTTAATTCACCAGAAATTTTCCTTAATTCACTGATGTAGTGTTGTCATTGGAACTGGGCTTGCAGTTTGTTCCCAGAGGAGTTAGGAACTCCTTCTCCATTCTTTCTTAATCCTTCAGTTCCTTAGAAGGTCCCATTTCTCTGCAAGGTGTGGGCTTCCATCTTGAATCACAGCTGCTTGGGCATGCCTCGTGGCAGCTCCCCTGAAACCAGGCAGGAACAGTATTAAAAACCAATACTTGGTCTGTTGGCATTTCACCTGATGTCACATTGAGAACAGAATTGCATTCTGGTTTTGCCCTTACCCTTCCCTGAGGACAGGCAGTTTTTCATGGCACAAAAGAAAACATCATGGAAATGTAAAAGTCAAATTTTTTCTTGATCTTGATACTTCTGAGTACATCTCTTGAAGGGAATCCGAGACAAGCAGCATTTTGGCATACAGCTAGGGGGGCTCTGAGGGAGCCCACTCTGGAGCAAGGGAAAGCATGAGAGGGGACAGAGCAGCCCAGAGAAACTAGCAGGGTTGGAGGCACCTGGGGAGAAAAGTGCGCTGGGCCTGGCAAGCTGGGGAGGAAAGGTGCTGCTTTAATGTCTGCCATGGTTTCTCACCACCCAAATCGGTTTCATTTGGCAGCAAATTAGATTAATTTTTCACAAGTGGAGTCTGTCTTGCCCACAACAGCAGTTGATAAGCAACCTCCCTGAAGTTATCTCAACCCATGAACTTTCTCATCCCTCCTGCTGAGGAAGGCCTGGGTGAGAGTTTGGCCCTTTACCACGATTCACTCTCCACAATCTTAACTTTTCTATCAGCCACTGATCGAGCATATTTTTTAGAGGGTGTTTCATGAGTTCTTCTGCAGGACTACTGATTTAGAAGAACTAGAATTGAAAAGTCAGTGCTTTTCAGTACTGAAATCAGTACAGAAATAGAACCCTTCACTCCTGTCTTCCCTGTGGACTCAGACATGGCAACATTGGAGTATGTTTCAGCTGGAGATAGTCCCTTTTTTGGTATATTTATTGGTATTGGCTGTTTCCCTAGTTAACCTTGGCACCATAGTGACACAGCTCAGATTCAAAAGTAGGTATATCAAACCAGGGTCAGAATTTAGCCCTAACTTCCCACCAGGAGAAGAGATGAAATAGCAGACTGGAAACCCTACAGCTGGGATCTGCAGAGAGGGGCCAACAGCAATAGTGTCTGTGACAGAAGAGTTGTCACTGAAGTTCATTAGGCAGCTGAGGTTTATATCAACCTATAAATGAAAACATTTCCAGTAAGTGATGGTAGATACTTCATAAATACGTCACAGATTGAGGGGTCCTTTTGATGCACCTAAGCCCAGATATTATACTTCATAGCATTAAAATCCCCATTTATCACCTTGGCAATATACAAGTGAAATTATCCTGATTCAGTTGATTGATTTAATCATTGAATGTAAAATCACTTTGGGAAGATGTTTGCTCTGAGTTCTTCAAAGATGTGCACAGTTACAAGATGAAGAGCTTCCAACAGCTTTCACAAGAAGCAACTCGTTTCTTCACTCTTATTTATAGGCAGTGTGCACAGGACAGGGTTTTACGTGCAGAGCTATCACACAGCCAAAACCAAGGAGGAATGGAATCACATTTTAATATTGTATGTATTTGTGTCAGAGCATTTACAAAGAACAGATCTGGTTCACTGGAGTTGTCCCCAAGTGAAGAAAGGCTTTTCCTGCTAGGAGCAAAGGAGACACAAGATAGTTTTGAGAACATCAGGTGTCACAATGACTTTAAGCAAAACCAGGTTGTAAGAGAATTACTTTGTACCATCCAGACACTTGCAGTTTGTACATTTTGAGAGTACTTATTCTGAGAGTTATTTGCCTTTAAGTATGTTCCCAATTTGTCATTCAAAACTAGTTGAAGTCAGGAAACTGTAAATCTCTTTTACAGTAGGTTCCTTTTACGTATACTGCCTGGACTTGAGTGATGTTGAAGACTTCTCGCAAAAATTAAATACCTTCTGTAGCAATACATCTCTGAATGCTATTTTTGCTTGTAGTGCTTTGTATTCGGAAAATACAGGTAAAAAGCTGCACTGTAGTTGCATAGTATTTTATTGCAGTGGCTCCTGAATTTGTGTTACATTATCATACTACAGAACTGGAGAAAAGGTTTCTTCAAGCACCACACTTTTGCATTGTGCTTTGTTCAAAAAAGCAGCCTGTGGTGTGGGGAGCTTCAGTGTCAAAGAATATAGGGGGGGTCTTCCTTGCTGTGCTAGATTTGTTGTCATGTGCAGCTCAAACTGAGGGCAGGAATTGTGCCTGCACATGGGGACTGCTGCCAAATGTAGAGAGTTGTATGACACTGATGCAGAGGAGTAGGCATTGATCTGCTTTAATATGTAGTCCTGGGGTTTTTCACAACTGACAAACATCTTGCTATTTATAATCAAAACTCACAGTGCTTTTATTCCCCGTGCCTCCCCCCCCCCCCCCCCCCCCCCCGAAATAAATCAACAGGGGCAGAATACACTAGACATGGGCCCACCATATGGGCAGAATGCCCTTTGAAATCAACCAACTCTTTATTTAGGTGAAACACTGGTAACTTTGTCCCAGTGCTTGCAAATTACATTCCCTCAGCCTCTTCCCTGCTTTGTTCCCCTGAGTGGTACTTTAATCCTAGTACTTAAGTCCTAATAATGTACTCATGGTGAAACTGGTTAGTAACAGAACTATTGAGAGCAAAAGAAAAGTGTGAAAATATGGCAAGTCTTGCCTTGGAGTCTGTAGTAACCTTTCAAAAACTGTCACTGATGCTTGTTGCAAAGCTGTGGTGTGTTCTTTTGATGCTTGTCTCCTGCAGCTGGTAAGAAAGCAGAATTTTCACAGAATTGTTGGAGTTGGAGGGGACCTTCTAGAGATCATCTAGTCCAACTCCCCTGCTAAAGCAGGATTACCTAGAGCACATTACCAGGACTGCATCCAGGTAGGTCTCGAAAATCTTCAGAGAAGGGGACTCCACAACCTCCCTGGGCAGCCTGTTCCAGTGCTCTGTCACCCTCACCATAAAGAAATTTTTTTCTCATATTTGAAGGCTGACATAAGCTCTCAGTTTTATTGCATGACTAGACTAGAGGAAATTAGATTGTGTGCTCACACCTGGTCTGGAATGAATTTGTTTTGCTGTGTAACGCGGCAGCATGCTGGTGTAGAACTTTTAGAAACAGGTGATGTGACGTATAAGTGTAACTAAGGTGAAGGTATTGGAGGGAATAATACAAAAGGACAGACAATTATGGAGTGCCTTGCTCTGAAAACCAGCAGTTCTCATGCTTTTTCTTCCACTGCTGTGTGCCTGAGTTTCATCCTCTATCTTTGTCATTGTGACTGCTCTTCGATACCTCTCATTGGCAGGTCTTGATCTACATGTGGCCAAGAAGTGGAACATTGCAACAGTTGAGAAAAACAGAGCACCTGTCAAACTCAGCTCTGCAGTAAGGAGAAGTATCCTCCAAGGACATCAGCCTACAGTAAGGCAATAGAGTAATGCAAAAGGAAAAAAGCTCTGCAAATCAGGATTTAACCTCCGTTTGGAATGTTTCCTTTCATTAAAAATTTGGCCCCAAATGCCTTAAAATTCCCTCTCTTAAAATAGGAAAGGAAGCATGTGAAACTTCACCTCTCTTCAGGACTGAAATCTGATCTATTCTTGATCTGTTAATGCTCAAGTGTAGCCCTATTCATAATGGAGTGGAGAGAAAACACCCTGAAGTGCTGCACCCCACCTCCTCCACACACCATACTGTGATGTGCTGGAGGACGTTTGCAAGGAGTTTGTCCCATCTTCACACCATGTGCTCTTCTGACTCTTCTGACACCACATTTGAGGAGCATAACAATTCACTGTTTTCTTTCCCAAGTGTATCTTCTGCTTAAACAACCGTTGCCACTTCTCTGAGGCTCCATCCTCTTTTTAATGTTTCCATTTCTGCATTGTAGAATTGCATACGCTATTTCCTGAGCCAGGCCTTTTTAAAGGCATTATTTGACTAGCGTCTCTCTGCAATGACCTGAGTACCTAAGTTTGTGTTTGTTACCTACTGTATGGTGAATACACTGCAATAATTGTTGTGGCTAATGAGGAGCAGCACCATTAGAGGATTGTTTCCTCCATATTTACTTTAGGAGCTGGATCTAAACTGGTGCTCTTCCATAGACTTAGTAGATTCATAGTTTTTTAGGACCAGGAGACTTGATAAGCATGTCTGGCTTCCCACGTAGAAGAGATCTCATAAATTCACTAAGTGATTCCTGTGTTAAATCAAATAACACACACTGGAACTGAAGCTTATGTTACCAAAAAGAAAAAATAAAAATCTGATCTTCTGTTTTTAAACTAGTCAATGGAATATTCTCCATGCTCATTCCACCTAGTTAGTTCTAGTGGTTAATGCACTTTTCTGTTAAAATATGTATGTGATATAGGCAATTTATATTTTTCACCAGATAAGTCAGTGCTGGCAAAGTGCATTGTTGAAGGAATTGACTTTCTCTCATGGCGGAGCATATAATGCCTAGGTCTTCTCACTATTCATTCCTTTGAACCTCCTCAGCAGAAACACTGAATTATTATTTTTTTAAGCTTACCTGTAGTGCAGAATATCCCTTCCTTTATTGTTGCCTTTTATAGTAGCAGCCTGCATGTCAGTACTGAATTGACTTAAGTTGCTTGGCAGCAGAAGACACAGCACATCCACTCTTTAATGCCCTCATGCTTCATATTTAATTCTTGTTATGGGGAATTTGCTTTTTCTTTTCCTTCAAATTTTCTATACTAAAATTCTCAACAGCAACTTGTAGGTCACAATGTGCTGAACAGCAGTTGTGAGAATATAAAGATCCCAAGCACAGAGCAAAGCTTTACAAAGGGCATGCTGGAGTATTTCAAACCACCTCTTTAGTAGTCCTCTGCTTTGTCATAATTACTCAGTGCACTGTGAAGTCTATTCCTGTTCAAAATTGGAGTGTGGGGGACATGGGAAAAAGGACAGGAATTAGCTGTGAGCAATAGGGCATTAAAGATGACATTTTTCAAGATAAATGCTTCCCCTCTTACAGCTAAAATTGCCATATTTCAAAAAAACCACAGTTTTCTATTGCACATGAAATTCCAATCTTCCATGAGAAAAAAAATAACATAGAACCAATTGATTAAAGTCCGTGTGGTTGTGCACAGGCAACAACAGGTACAAATGAAAGATGACAAAGAGAGCTTCATTTTAATACTACCTAGCGTGTGATTGTCTGAATTTGAAATCTTTGGAAAGTTACCATTAGAGTCACTCATTACTGGTATACTACCTCCTTTTCTGAAAAATGAGCCCTTTGTAAAGGATAGTGAAGTGTGGATCTCAAGAGATAGAAGAATCTTGGAGTAACTGCTGTATAAAGCAGGTTTAAAGGGAAGGTGTTGGTGAGGTTCACTCCAAATCGGTTCTTACCACAGGGTGGTTTGCAAAGGGCTTAGCAGAGAAGACATTTTGTAGGGGAACATATAGAGTGAGTTATCAAAAGAAGGGATTTTCACCTGCTGAGGTGATTGTTGTTAATTAACCAAACAAGTGAAGAAAGAGCCACTTGAATTATGAGGTATTCACTTTGTGAATAAAGTGGAGCCATCTCAGTTGAGAAGAATATCGTCGATTCATTTCATTAATGGGAAGAAGTGACCAAGCTTTGGGAAGAAGGATTTAGTCTGCCTCAACTTGCCTTAGTCCTTAAAAGTTTTCAAAAGCCAAGACTGTCTGTAAAAGTCAAAATGCTTCATAAGAAGAAGATTCTTCTTAATGAGTCAAATGGACATTTCCCAACAACCTATGTGTTGGGAAAAATTACAAGTTAGTCTGCTGGCAGGAGAGGGTGACCACTTCTGATTTAATTCAACTGCAAGGAGATTAAAAGTGCTTTTTCCTTTGTTTCTTCACTTAAGTGTCTGTAACTGTGTTTGTTATTCTGGATATTGTGAATAATTTTATTTGCCATTTTACATTAATTTGGCTTGAGTTAAGAATGATTTCACAGCAAACCATCTAGCAAAACATTCTTCACACAGCAGCATAGTGAACATATAAACCTGGGCAGTGGGATACTATCTGCCTCCCGGAGGCATACTCCTCAGAGTATCCCAAGGGTACTAAAATATATCCCGCTAAGAGTGAACTAGGCAGCTAGAAAAGTGATATCACAGATGTCAAGATAATAATAAATGTCTTTGACTGAGTAAGGGTATCCAGGAATGCTTTCTGGCACTTACTAAATTACCAGGGAGCGTTATCTACAAGGATTTTCCACTTTGTCATTAAAATACTGATTAACAAGACCTAGGGACGGTAAATTTTATATTGAGTATTCTGGATTCTGCAGATATTCTTACAGGAACTCAAAATACTGAAGATCATAGTCCTGCCCCAAGGAGACACAGAGGTGGTGATGAAAGGAGAAGAGGTGGGTAGAACTGACACAGTTCTCTAGTAAGGTCTAAGGGTTGATGTGTTTCTGGCCCTGGGGTGAGGGAGTAGGGGGTTGAGCTTTGTTTGAACTTTGTGAACAAAATATTAAGAGGGATGGGATAAACCATATTTATCCTTATAACTGTTCTCATAATAAGCGTAGTTTACAGTCTGATAAATAGTTGGTGAATTTCTGTCTCACTCATTAGAGAGAATCTTCTCCTAAAACCAAACGCACACAAACCATTTTTAAACTGGAGTCAGTGCATGCAAACAGGATGAGGGAAGCTGCAAATGTGGATCTTTTCTGCACTGATGATGTCCAGATACATGACTTGCATTTCCCAGAAGAATGCCCAAGTTCTGATGGCTAGTAGCTGGGGTTGAAGTGTTCTGGGCCATTGCTAATCCCTATTCATAGTGTGCAAAACCTAACAGTAATAAAGCAGAAACTGAGAATATCCCATCTCTGAACTGTCACTCGACCACTGGTTTGATGAGTGCCTCAGCTTTGGAAAAGACAGCTTTGAATTCCTCTGTTACTTAAAGAGTTCTGCAGGAAGGATTCATACCATTCTATCTTTATCATAGACTGCAGATGGCTTCTGGCACACGGGCAGGTCAGTAACCAGAAACATACAGCTTCTGAACAGAATATTGTATTTCTGTCAAGAAAGCTAAAACATTTTGTACTTTGTTCAGGTTGAATAAAATTTTTATTTTGCCTCTGCAATGAACAACAAAATTATTGATCCTTGTCATGCTGGACATGACTATGATGAAACTATCATTAAAGTCTGCTTTCATATACTTCCCTTGCTTGTATACTTTTAAGTTTGCTTAGAGGTGCTACAACTGGCTTGGTTTTCTTGAGATTTCCACCCAAATAGTTTTCAGCTCTCATATTATTAGTATATATTTAGAGTTCCCTGTTCTACCTAAACGACCGAGAAATTCAACTTCATATTCTTTCAACACTATTGAAACAGGGAACTTCATCATAAATAATTGACTTGTCTTCCATTCAAACAGCCATCTTACTAATAAGAGAAAAAATTGGTATAAAATTGTCCTGATGAACTATATAGAGTAAACAATAGGGCCATTGGTTATAAAATGGCCTAATGTTCTCAACAAACAATCATGTTTTCATTTAAAAAAAGGGCTTGGTCGTTTCCAATCTATTCTAATGCTATGCCTTAGGCTTATAGCGCTATTAAGTAATCCCATTAATATCAAACTAAAGTAAAACTGAGCCTCAGTCAAGTCCTAATGGGTAAATAAAGGAATGATGGTTTTTAAGCCTGTGGTCCGCAGATTCAGGGCAGTGACTCTTTTATTTGTCTGATGAAAGAAAATGAACAAATACCTCAAATAACTTTAGCAGTAGAAAAGGAAAGGAAGTGCATCATGCAGTTTAATCACGTGGTTCTGTTTTCTGGTTCAGCAGCAAACATGCTCAGAATAAGACCGTCAGGCAAAGAGACAGGCTCTTGTATGAAGGACTTCAAGGTCACACGCCCTTTGACTTCTGTGGTCTATCATCAGGCTTATATGAACAAGGCCCTAGCTATGATTGTTTCTGATCTACTGATATTCTCCTTATGAAAGGAAAGTTGTTGTGAATGGACTATTGAAATGTACAGCTTTATTTTTTAAGTGTTTTGTATAGCCTTCTCAGAAATTTTGTGATAGTCATTAAATGTATGCTCTTTCTGCACGACTTTCTCATGTGCTTGGTAAGATATGTACAACAGTCTGGGTTTATCCAGCAGACAGTTTAATCACCACTACTGTAAAATCAGTAACAGCACTTGTGGGTGTGTAGTCTGATGTAGTACAATCTTGTTAGGGCAGATTATGAAAATGTATGATCAGGCTGTATAGTTTCAGGCTGCTGTAAATACTGGCATATCTTCTGTTCATGGCTTCTGGAGGAGAACACTCTTTGGTGGTTTTATGTTTTTGCCAAAGATGACAGTTTGAGGCAAAGGTGAGGCCACCTGATCCTGCAGTGGCCTATATAGGGACCTGTGAGCAGTTACTGCAACCATGGACAAAAGAAATGCCCGGTTCTTGGGCAGAGCAAGGGGAACAGTCCACTTACCTGCCCCTATCCCATCACCAATGCCCAGAGAAGAAATAATAAAGAAAGGGAGTGGAGAATGATGATTTAAAGATGCAGAAAACTAAATGGGCCTCTACCCCCCTGTTCTGGCTGCCCTGACCCTGCCTTTCCCATCCAGCCTGCAGAAGAAATGCTGCATCTCCTGACACCTCCGAGGCTGTGGCAGCTGCAGAGGTGGATGCTGCCCTTGCAGCAGCCTCTGTGTCTCCCAACCAACACTTCCCAGGCACCACTAAACACTGCACCTGGACTGTTGTTCTGATTTCCTCCTTTTCCCTCAGAGGGCTACTGGCTGCTCCTGTGCAGGCGAGCAAGTCATTCTTGCCAGTCTTTTGAGAGAGAAGGAAGGGCAAGGTGAAGGCTGTAGAAGTCAAGACAGGCTAGGTAGTTTTGGAGACTGATTTTTGTGAAAAAGAATGGACATGTTTTACTTCTGCCTGTGAGTTTTATTGCACCAGGACAAAAGAAAGGCTTTTCCAGAAGACTGGAGGTATGTTGGCCAAAATATTCACCAACAATCTATTTATCACTCTACCATCCACCTGCTCTTTAGCTAATTCCTAGCTTAGCAGATGAGGCACAAAGTTCACAGGGTCAGCAAGCCATATAGCCTATCCTGTCTGAGTAGGAGAAAAGAAAAGGAATAACTTTAATCCAGGTTTTGTCAGCACTCATAATTACTGCTCTCATTTAGAAGCCCTGTTATTGCTAATTTTCAGTTACTTGCTAACACAGAAACTAGAACTCTGGTATATTGTAAGTTTTTTTTAGTATTATTTGATTCCTAAACAGATTTTTGGAAACCTGTGAAGGAGAAGGTGAATAGGGTGAGGTACATCCATCATCTTGCGGATGTTCCTGAAGGAGTAGCACAAAATGGCGGAGGGAGGGTGCATGGGAGACACCAGCCTGGAGCTGTGACTACACGGGCAGTAGATTAATGTGAACTACTAGCAAGAGTCCTGTTTCCTCTTTGACTTGGTGACTTCTTTCTGCAGCTTCCATTTTCCTTGCGTTGTGTGCTGAGCTAGATCAGATAAATAAACAGGTAGAAAATTAACTTCATTTTTAAAAAAAGAAAAAAAAAAGCAGCTAAAATATAAATTATTAACGTAGTAGACCAGCAGGATCAACTGCACAAATGAAAGCAGATATGCCAACCCTTTTCAGCAGCAGTTTATATCTAGGTTAGTTTAAATTCATAGAATCATAGAATGCCAGATTGGAAGTGACCGAATCGTGTAAACTTGAATTAATTTGAGTTACTGCACATCATGTTCAGGCTTATATGAGATTTCTGTGCTCAGATTTTAGACTTCTGGGAGGGATTCAGTAGGTGTTTGTGCCCGGGGTTCAGACTGAACAAAGGGGACAGAATAGCTTTAGGCCCAAGAGCTAGGATTCTGCTGTACACAATGTAAAAATTCCCCTTATCATTACCCTCAGGAAATGTTTTGCTTTTGATTTTGCTGGAACTTTAGCTTAGGCATTTTACTGAGGAAAACTTAATTTTTAAGGCTGCTATTGCACATCAGAAAACCTGCAGTTATACGCTGAGACAGCAATGTAATTGTGCATAGTTGGAACTTTATCATAGAATCATAAAATACTTTAGGCTTTAGGTCACATGCCCCTTCCAGCTCCCTGGCCAAAGCAGGACCAACCCCAAAAGACGGGTACATTAGTCACAACATTTTGCCTTCAGTTCCTTGCTATTCATTTGTTATAAATTAGATTATTTTCTTACAAGTCTATCTACTACTTTAAAGAAGTGAAATCAGAGCTGAGTTTTCAGTCCCCCATGCTGATCTAATAATATAGTATGCTTCTGTTTCAGAAACCATACGCAACAGGCAAAGCACAACATTCACTATGGAAGTATCCCACCAGCTGAGTGACAGACGTGTTGTGAAAATAATGACCAGATAGAGAACACCTGAAAACTGACCCCTCCTGTACAAATGAATGTTCTCTGTAAAGCATTGAGTTGGGGAGTTCTTTTTGCAGTGTTTCTTTAGCAGCTGTACTTTGCTTTCTGTTGCAGTGCTGCACTCTTGATATCTACGTATTGCAGGACAATGCAGTTCAGAAACCTGACTATTAAAGCTAAACAGAGGTTAAAATATTTCTTAGAAACATTTTGGTGATAATTACTGATTCACATAAAACAAGTCCTTTTACAAGCACACAGTAGAATCAACAAAATTTTCTTTGAAGGGGTTTCTTCTCAGGCTCTGGCTGATCCAAAGCTGGGAATTGTGGTAACACCAGCCACCACTAACTCATACAACGTCAGTCCACCTCATCTCCAGATTCTGCTGAGCTGTCCAATTCTGAGAGAGGAAGGACTGAAATTAGCCCTGTTGGGACATTTTCTTTGATAGGAAGAGCTAAATACAAGTTCAAGAGCCTTTGACATGATATGCCTTGCTTAAGAGGCATATGCATAAGTGCTTTGTTTAATGCATTTGTTTAAATGCTTACAGGAATAATGTGAGAATATGTTTCTGAGGACTAGAGAAATGACACCAGGATCAAAGTTAACACAGTGTTTTCTCAGGGTTTACAGAGGATTTGGGTATATCCCAAGTAATCTAGTTACTTCAGAAATTTGAAACAGGAACTTCCAGGCCAGAGCAACACATTATGATTGGTTTGAGACTTTTAGACACAAGATATTTATTTCCATTTCTCAAGTCAAAATTGTTACCGAAACAAAATTTTGCAGAAATACTGATTTGACAGTTTGGCAGTGTCACAGTTTCAGGTAGGATAGAATTGACTTCCTTACTAGCAGCTGGTACAGTGCTATGTTTTGGATTTGGCATGAAAATATTGTCAGTAAAAACAATGATGGTTTTGATTATTGCTAAGCAGGACATTCAGCTGCTGGAGCATGTCCAGAGGAGAGCCACCAAGCTGGTGAGGGGTCTAGAGAACAAGTCATGTGAGGAGAGGCTGAGGGAACTGGGCATGTTTAGTCCAGAGAAGAGGAGGCTGAGGGGGGACCTCATTGCCCTCTACAACTCCCTGAAAGGAGGTTGTAGAGGGGTGGGTGTTGGCCTCTTCTCCCAAGTGAATAATGACAGGACCAGAGGAAATGGTCTGAAGCTGCGGCAGGGGAGGTTTAGATTAGGTATTAGGAAGAATTACTTCACAGGTAGAGTGGTCAGGCACTGGAACAGCCTGCCCAGGGAGGTGATGGAGTCGCCATCCCTGGAGGTATTTAAGAAATGTGTAGACATGGCACTTCAGGGCATGCCCTAGTGCCCGAGATTGCTGGTTTGTGTCTGTGGGTGGGTGGATGTGGTGTGTGGGTTTTTTTGTTTTGTTTTGGTTTGTGTTTTGGTTTGGGTTTTTTTTGTGGTTGGACTCGATGATCTCAAAGGTCCCTTCCAAACATGAAGATTCTGCAATTCTGTGAAAGGCGTTTCTGCTTCTCACACTTCCCAGCAAGCCAGTAGGCCAAGAGTGCACAAGAAGTTGGGAGGAGACACAGCCAGGACAGCTGAACCCAACTGACTAAAGGAATATTCCATGCCATATAACATCCTCCGTGTATAAAGCAGGGGAAGAAGAAGGAAGCGAGGGATGCTCGAAGTTAAGGCTTTTGTCTTCCCAAGTCACCGTTACGCGTGATGGAGCCCTGCTTTCCTGGACATGGCTGAACACCTGCCTGCTGATGGGAAGTGGTGAATGAATTCTTTATTTTGCTTTGCTTGTGCACACGGCTTTTTCTGCCCCTCTTAAATGATCTTTATCTCAACTCACAAGTTTTCTTACCTTTATTCTTCCAATATTCTTCCACATGCCACCCAGAGGATGTGAGCAAGTGGCCGCTTGGTCCTAATTTCTGGCTGGGGCTGAACCACAACAGGCAGTTGACTTAGAGTTGGTGAAGAGACTGTCCTGATCTCAGTAGACATTTTATTATGTCCCAAACATACTGTTATTATGTGCCTTATTATTTATTATCAGACTAATATACTTCAAATCATAAAATTACCAGCTTGGTCATGCGGATAAGCAGAAAAGAACTTCCCTTGATCGGTACCCCTGGTTAGAACAAGAAAGCAAAGTCAGCATGGAATTAGCTAATTCTAGCAATTATTTACTGAATTGCAACTTCTCTGCAAGGTCTAGATGTATGACATATAACTCCAATGCTAGGGACTAGCAACCTTTGTAAATCACAAAGTTGCAAAAATTTCTCTGTCCATGATGTTCTTGAGGGCTTTAGCTCCCACAGCATGAACAAAAGTAGAAAAAGGTCGATTCCTTGTATTTTCACCAGGACAGGGATGGAATGGAGACACCATTGATGGATATAAACCTGGTGGTCTAGATTTTGGTTAATACAAAGAGTATTCCTACAAGAAAGCTCACTTTTGTGCTCCATTTCTTAAAACTGAAAAATGAGATTTTTGACATTTCCTGAATTAGTTGCTGGGATTTGTCTTATTCATTATATGAAACCACTTGACTAGAACCTACTTTGAATTCTTGATCTGTCTGTAACCAGTATAAAGAAACATTTTTGATCGTCTTGCTCATCATGGTGAGAAAGTCCAGTATTCCTGCAGTGCATATTTCCAGGTAGAGCCTGAAGGCATAAGAACAAGCAGAAATGAAAACATCTTCGTTCCTACAAATATTTCACCATACCTAAAATACAAACCCACAATTCTTAAAAAGGTTTCAGTTAGTCATCTAAAAAATGCCATGTGCCAAAAAGCTCCACTATTTAACTGTGAACAAAGGAAAACACTTTCTATTGCAAATTTTAGTTTTTCTACCTGCAAATACTAATTCATGTTTTCTCTGTTTATCCAAGAAACCATATGCAAATATGATTAAATCCATATATAGACGCTGGGATTTCCCCCACCCCTGCCCTGCCCCTGGAACAAATGATGCAGGGGTGTAGAGGATCCATGCTTGGAGACATGTAAGACTTACCTGGGTAACACTGAGCAACCTTTTCTAAGTTGATCTTGATTTGTGTGGGCAGTTGGACCTCCAAATGCCCCTTCTGATCTAGATTTCTGCACAGTTCTCTAAATTTACTTTAAAAAACAAATAATAATAATAAAAAATCCCTAACAGGTGCATACGTAAGAAATAGAAATAACGACTTCACTGTCCTGTTATAGGGTTGACTGGGATTGGCAGACCTAGGCAGATACTCCGAATGCACCGCAGCTCGTTTTTGAGGGAGGCATTTGTTAGCAGGCACTATTCTGAACACAGAGTGAGGTGTAAGACACACTGCAAAATGATGCTTTTGGAGATGGTTCTCTCACATTTGGAGAAAGTGTCTTCACCAGTGTGCTACTGAGTCAAGACTATTTTTATGTATACCATAATGGCTCAGGCTTCTTTACAAAAGGTACACATCCAAAGTAAAGTAGGCCACATCCTGAAAGCACAAGAATCTGCCTCCCTATTCCTGGACCTGATGCTGTTCTTCCACATTAACTCCACCCCTCCCCCATTTACCTGATGTTAATCCCTGCCTTGTTCCCCAACTGCTGCACTACACATGTTGTGGTTGGGCAGAGTCAATTATGTGCCAATTAACTAGTCAGCAAGTAGCATGCCACGACATCATCTTCCTTAGGGGAAGCCACTGATTTTCTTTGGACCTTTCCCTTGCTTTCCACTTCAATGGAAATTAGTTCAGAGTTTCAATAGCTTAATAGCTAAATAGTGCCAAATGTGAAGTTGTGCCCTACTTACAGCAGACCAGGAGATTTTAGCAAAACATGTTTTGCTAAAAACTGCCAACTCATCGCAGTCCCTACTTTTCAGGAAAGTGCACCACTTGTGAAAAAAAACTGCACCAGCAGCTTGAAGGACAGTGGGGACCCTAGGTGAGCAGGCATTTGGTGGCATTAATGTATTTTTTTAAATCTTGATGTTCATGGGCTGTAGAACTGCTTTTATTCCAGCACTATACATGTAATTTGTCAGTCTCCTGAATCATACATTTTTACAGGTTTTCTATCTTGGTGACTGAGTTGAGGCTTTCTTTCAGAACATGTAAGTTAATTTGGGAATGTCCATCAGTGTTTGTACTTTGCAGTATTAACAATTCAATAACTAGAGTTTCATGAAAATTATAAACAACATTTTTAGCAGCCTTTGGGCAAAAGTTACATCTGGCTATGAATTCAGTTTCAGTGCATCATGAATTTTGCAGAGGATGTTCATGCTGTCTGCAGTCAGGCACTGTCAGGCAGTGACAATGTCAGGCAGTGATCACATTGTCACTGCCAGAGTTAAACTGGCAGTTCTAAGAAGGATTTTGAAACATCATGGAGAACAGGAGAGGTACCTGAGGACTGGAGGAAGGCAAATATCACTCCAGTCTTCAAAAAGGGCAAGATGGAGGACCTGGGAAACTACAGGCCAGTTAGTCTCACCTCTGTCCCTGGGAAGGTAATGGAGCGATTCATTCTGGAAGTCATCTCCAAACACGTTGAAGAACAGGAAGTTATGGGAAGTGGTCAACATGGATTTACCAAGGGTAAATCGTCCTTGACCAATCTGATAGCCTTCTATGTTATAACTAGATGTCTGGATGAGAGGAGAGCAGCAGATGCCATCTATCTTGACTTCAGCAAGGCTTTTGACACTGTCTCCCATAACATCCTTATTGGGAAACTGAGGAAGTGTGGGCTAGATGAGGGGGCAGTGGGGTGGATTGAGAGCTGGTTGTGTGACAGGACTCAGAGAGTTGTAATTAATGGAGCAGGGTCGAGTTGGAGACCTGTAACCAGTGGTGTCCCCCAGGGGTCAATACTTGGTCCAGTTTTGTTCAACATATTTATCAATGACCTGGACGAGGGGACAGAGTGTATCCTCAGCAAGTTCGCTGATGATACAAAACTGGGAGGACTGGCTGACACTCCAGAGGGCTGTGCTGCCATCCAGCGTGTCCTGGACAGGCTGGAGAGATGGGCAGAGAAGAACCTAATGAGGTTCAATAAAGGCAAGTGTAGGATCCTGCACCTGGAGAGGAAGAATGCCAGATACCAATATAGGTTAGGGATGGACCTGCTGGAAAGCACTTCTGAGGAGGAGGATCTGGGGGTCCTGGTGGATAGTAAACTATCCATGAGCCTGCAAGGCTCATGTCAAGGCTCATGTCGCCAAGAGGGCCAAAGGGATCCTGGGCTGCATAGGGAAGAGTGTGACCTGTAGGTCGAGGGAAGTCATTCTTACCCTCTACTCCGCACTGGTGAGGCCACAACTGGAATACTGCATCCAGTTCTGGGCTCCCCAGTTCAAGAGAGACAGGGAACTACTGGAAAGAGTCCAGCGTAGGGCAACAAAGATGATTAAGGGATTGGAGCATCTCCCTTATGAGGAAAGGCTGAGAGAGCTGGGACTCTTGAGCCTGGAGAAGAGAAGGCTGAGGGGAGACCTAATTAATGCTTATAAGTATCTAAAGGGCGGTTTGAGGGAGGATGGAGCCGGAATCTTTTCAGTGGTTCCCAGTGACAGAACGAGGACCAACGGGCACAAGCTGGAACATAGGAAGTTCCACTCAAATATGAGGAAGAACTTCTTTACAGTGAGGGTGAGAGAGCACTGGACCAGGCTGCCCAGGGAGGTTGTGGAGTCCCCTTCTCTGGAGATTTTCAAGACCCGCCTGGATGCAGTCCTGAGTAATGTGCTCTAGGCAATCCTGCTTTTGCGGGGGAGTTGGACTAGATGATCTCTAGAAGGTCCCTTCCAACTCCAACAATTCCATGATTCCCTGATTCCATGATCAGGGACACTCTGATAGACAGATTAGCTATTTATTCCTGCCCTTACCACTCCCAGATGCTGACAGCAGTCAACAAATCACAGTTGAGTCACAAGGCACAACATCAGGACCGTGTTTTTGTCACTTCTTTTTTTCTGCACAGTAGCTTAGATTCATGAACTGTTTTCATGACGTTTGCATCAGAAGTTGGATTTGTGCAAGAAAAAGAGGAGGCCAACACTTCTTGTTGGGGAAAATGGACAAGATGGAGATTCTAGAGCTGCTGGGGTGGAATTTACGTTTCTTCTTTTTTGCATTGTTCTCTGCTTTTTATTGCGGTGCCCCAGAATATTGAAGGGAAGGAGGACAAAGCATAGAGGAAATGTTACTTTCCGTACTGAAAATACTGCTCCTGCATGTTCAATGTTTTTTCCTTTCTTTCTCCCATCTCCCCGTACTCTTTTTTTTAACCTTGTAAAATAATTCTTGGTTCCCACCAGAGTTAGGGACTTCCATATTTACGATACATATAGGTCTGCAGAAAGCATTTATCAAGTGAGAGAGGAAGAAGTATGTAGTCTCAGAACACTGAGAGACATGCCTTCTAATCACAAGATGACCCTGATCTTGCAGCAGTTTTCTTTGGCAACTAAACACCACTGGGATCAGCAAATAGCATCTGGTTTCACCTGACTTCATGGGAATGTCGGTGCTGGTATATGCTGGCTCTTGATCAGATAATGATTTCTCACCATGGACAGGTGGCCAGTATTGGGAGTGAAATTTTTCTGTGATTCATCTCATCCTAAAGTAGACTCCTACACTGGCCAAGTCTACCTCAGCCCAGGATCATTCTGCACTGGCAGGGTTATCACCACCTCTCCCTTGACTGTACAGGAAAGATAGCAAGGTGTGAGCTTCTGCATGGTAAACAGCTGAAATAAAGTGGAATGAATATCACCTATGTAAGGCTCCTCTTTTCCATTTGTCTTCTTGTGTCCATTATCTTTTTTTTTGTTTTCATTTCCTTTGTATATTTCCTTTTAATTGATGTTTCTTCTTTCTTGAAGGTTGCTTCCTTGGTAGTTCTTGGAGGTCTTCATCCAGTTTCTGTCACAGTCAGAAAGACCTGTACTTCTTACCTATTAACATCGTGTCCGTCAGTGGTTCTGAGCCAAATGCCACTGAAACAGAGGAAGAATGTTTTTATTACCTGGTCACTGCCTTACTTACAGTACAGGCAAGTGTTTTCTATGTTTAAGATGCAGTAGACACACTGCATGAGCAGTGAAAGTTCCTCAACAATCATATTCTGTCTCCTGTTCAAAAGCGCACTTCTAAGACAATGACTATTTCCTCCACTGTGAGTGCATTTGATGCCTCTGTGAATCAGGAGTGGATTTTATGAGTGTGTTGGGAGGAACTGGAGGTGAGGATTATACCATTTGTCTAGCATAATACTATGTGGAAAGATCCAGCAAAGACTGTGAAGAGAGCACAAGGTATTGATATTTGTGCCTTTTTGCTGATCATGCTAAAGCTTTTCTTCCACTGAGTCTCCATTTAACTCACCAATAGTGAACAGAAAGCATCAACTAGGAACAAAAATAAAAAATTCTTATATACATTGATGAGACCCCCTTAAGCTTTTTTTTTTTCCAGGCTCCAGCCCCAGCTCACTCAGCCTTTCCTCAGAGGAGAGATGCTGCTTGATCAACTTTATGCCTCTTCACTGGATTCACTCCAGTATGTCCATGTCTCTCTTGCACTGGGGAGGCCAGATCTGGGGACAGTGCTCCATGCGTATCCTAACCAGTACTGAGGAGAGGGGAAGGACCACCTCCCTTGGTCTGCTGGTGACACTTCTCCTAATACAAGCCACGATGGCCTTCTTTGCCACAGGAGCACACTGCTGGTTTGTGTTCAGCTTGTTCACCCTCAAGGTCCTTTTCTGTCAAGTTGCTTTCCAGCTGGGTGGCCCCCAGCATGTATTGTGCATGGGGTTTATCTTCCCTAGGTGCAGGGGGAGTTCTTCATATTGAACTGCATGAGGTTCCTGTTGGCCCATTTCTCCAGCCTGTTGAGGTCCCACTGGATGGCAACATGACATTCTGGTGTATCAACCTCTCCTCCCATTATTGTGTCATCTGCAAACTTGCTGCAGGTGCACTCTGGCCCACCATCCAGATCATTAATGAAGATTTTGAAGAGGACTGGACCCAGTATTGACCCTGGGACCATGCCACCAGTTACTGGCTTCCAACTAGACCTTATGCTGCTGATCACCACCCTCTGCACCTGACTATTCATCCAGTTTTCAATCCACCTCAAACTTTAGGGCTTTTATACTTCATGATAAAATTGAGTCTTTGGGTCATTAATAAAGCTGAAAAAAAACAGCCTTGTACAGGCCTAATTGTAAAGTGAAACGATACAAATTTTCCACAGATCTTCAACACTTACTTAGGAGCTGTAAACACTCCTGAAAAAAGCCACTAAAATTATGACATCGTTGTTGAGTCATTAAACTAAGTGGAAGAAACTAGCACTTTGATCAATACATGCTCATCTCTGATCTTAAAACTCCTGAGTTGTATCATTTGACTTTTTTGAACATTTTCTTGAACAGACTTTTTTTTTTCATATTTTTGTACCAGTTTTAGCTATACTGATCTTTTTTTAACCTGGTCTGTTTGGGATGAGTCATATTGCTTGTGCTTTATTCATTCTTGATCAAAATAATATGTCCTCATTATTTTGGAAAAAAAGGCTTTGGTTACTTCAGCAAGAAATTGCAGAAATTAAAAATAAATATCCCCACCACCACCACCTGTAGACACATCTTAGCCACACAATTCCTACATGTACAAGATCCACACAATTTTGCTTTCTTCTTTATCCTATGTCTTGCCTCTGTACTGTGGTCTGCCCATGTAAAGTTATCTTTCAGCTTTTATTCCCAGTGCTACGGTGGAGCTCAAAAGGATTTCGCTTCAGCCTTTCTGGACCTCAAGGAACTTTCTTCAGACCATCACTTGATGGTCTCCTTACTGGCATTCAATAGCACTTGTGCTGTTTCCTCAAAGAAAAAGTTTTTAGTTAACCTTTAGTTAGTTTTTAGTTGACCTTTTAGTTAACAACTAGATTCCTCCATAACAAAAGGATATTGATTTGCAATTTCAGCATCAGTGTGGTTCTTTATAAGAACGTGGAGAGCATGGTAAATTCTGAAATAATATGTTTATCAAACATGCTGAATATACTTCAAAAGTGAAGCGCTTGGTGATGAGAAGTCATATTTTATAAGACAACTACATACCTCAGCATGAAATACGGAGAGGAATTTTGGTTTTTTTTTACATACAGTCTTATATAAGATAATGTACTGAGAAAAAAATTCAAAGCAGGTATGACTTTTCATTATCAAGTACAAAATGTTATATGGGATGTGGTCACAATCAGCCATCTTTCCATGATTGCAATTAGTTTTCAAATAAGTTTTAATTTTAGTAAGTGATTTTTAAAGTATTAAAACATTTTTCAATTAAAAAAATGTGTTTTGTAAATATTTTTGTCATTCTATTGTAGTTTGTATCAAAATATACTGTTGTAATAAATGTTCATAGTTTGCTAAGTAAGCCTTACGAACGGAAAAGCCACCATATGCACACTTGAACAGATAGATAATAAAGGTTGTATGTAGAAGTCTGGAATTCATCTTAAATATATGTTTTTGTGTCTATTTTAGATCTATCCTAAGTGGGAAAATATGTTCCAAGAACTAATTGTGATTGATAGATCTGTAGAACGCACCCAACTGGAGATGTCCCAATTTTGCTGTCCCAGCAATTTTACGGACCTATCTTGTTCTTATTAGGCTTTAGAGCATTTATGCCAGTCTGGGTAGTGTTCCCCTTCTTGGAGCTCCCACAAGGGAGCTATGCTGTGCAAAATCCTAATCCATAGACTTTATATAATCTCAGATTTCCTTTACCCTAAAGCTATGTCTGCTCAGTCCTTTGCAGACAGAATTAAACTGGCTCTGTCTGCCCGTTGTGATCCAGCTCTGAGCTTGAAGTCAGTCTCTCAGCGAGACTTATTAACTTGGGCATAGCACTGTACTCACAGCAGTTTCCAATTGAGAGCTGGCTGGCATCCAGTTGAGTTGAAGCAGAGGCAGAGACTTGGTTGGTCTGCAGAGATCATGTGGACTTGCTTTAAATGTGCTGAAGCATTTTCTTCTCCCACGTCTTTGGAGTACAGACTGTCTGGTGCCTTATCACAGAAGTGGCACCAGCTTGCTCTGACCTCTTACTGCTATTCTTTTTCTTAGCATAAGCAGCACTTTTCAGCATGATGGTATTGTAGTTGGTGTTTTGGGCATTCAGGAGCACATGTGAAGAATAAGTAAAGTATGCAGAGATTGTATACAACTGTAAAACAAGTTACTCACTGCTACCAAAAAATAAGAAGTACATAATTTAAAATAAATCTTGTGGGCACATCCATGTCTCTCTTTCCTCTTTTTTTTTTTTTTTTCGCAGCATTCTTTGGACTTGGGCTCACATCTTTTTATTAGAGAATAATTCTGTCTCTCTGGAGCAAGTCAGTAAAGCATTAAATTTTCCTTTCATCAAAAGAGCAGTTCTACCCACTGGGCTTTTTTTTTTTGTGGTGGTTCTGTAGTCTCTCTAGTTCACAAGTGCTCTAACACCACCCACTTCTAACTTTGCCACTGTTGATATTTTCAGTATCTATTTCAGCCTATTTTATTTCTCTGCTCCTAGCCTCTCTACAGTTCTAGGATTTACCCTGTTGCGACACAGTTAACAGATGTAATGAATCTCACTGTCTCCGAATCAAGTTGAGCAATGTCTGAAGTATCTTTTACTGATGACTAGAGGGCTGCTAATAAATTGAAATATAGGTTTAGGCTAAGATAGAACTCTTTCAAATTAAAGCATTTTAAAAAGCTGGAAAATAGATGCTGGTGTCCCTAGAGTAAAGTCTGCAAAATATATTCCTTAACTACAGAGTTATTACTATAGCTTCCCACTGACTTGAAGACACACAGGAACTGGTACACTCATAAACAGAACCATTTTTACAGTCACTTTTCTGACTATAACAATAATATAAGATCTACTGTATAAAAATGTACTGGGAAGTTAATTTTTCATTGACATGAAGTTTAATAACTAAAATATTTCTCATATAAATATACACATGTAAAATAAACAGACAGACTAACAGACCTCAGCAGTATATTACTAATTTTTATACAAAAATGTATACACATGTACATTAAGCCCATTAAAATGCCATAAGAAGTATTTTGGGAATGGAAAAGAAAAAAGACTGCAGTCGTATGACTATTTGTAGTCAGTAAATGAATAAGCCAATAATGTTACTGTCTTCAAAAAAAGTTATCTTTCACATAGCATATTTTCTTCTCAATAAATTTTATTTCAAAGAGGAATTGCAGCACAGGTTTTATTGTTTTGGTTTGAATATTGCATGGATTTGTTATGTGGGTCCGAGTTTTGACAAAAAAAACAGTAAGTACTTTCTTCTCCCAACCATTACAGCAATGTTTATCTGTTTTTGCCAATAAAGCCTAGCCATGAAGAAGAAATATTTGGTTCAGTTAAGCTATAATGAATGTAAAGAGATGAAGGAAGAGTAAGCACAAATATACTGATAGCTTTAAACAAAGTTAATTCTGGAGTGAGGCTGAAAGTCATAGAAAAATTTGGCTTTTCTAAATTGTTTTTGACTGCATTCTTATTAATACTTTTAATATTGCAATATTTGGAAAACCCTTTCTGGTAGTAATTTTCAATTATGCTACCTGCTATGTGAATGCACAGCAGGTGTACTGGGTTTTATGGAATCACAGAACAGTTCAGGTTGGAAGGGACTTTAAAGATCATCAAGTTCCGAACTCCCTGACATGGGTAGGGACACCTCCCACTAGACCAGTTTGCTCAAAGCCCATGCAGCCTGGTTTTGAAATCTTCCAGGGATGGGGCATCCACAACTTCTCTAGGCAACCTGTTCCAGTGCCTCACCACCCTCAGAGTGAAAAATTTCTTCCTGATATCTAATCTAAATTTACTCTCTTCCAGTTTGAAGCCATTACCCCTTGTCCTATCACTACATGCCCTTGTAAAAAATCCTTCTCCAGCTTTCTTGTAGGCCCCTATAGAGTGTCCCTCAAGCCTTCTCTTCTCTTCTCTAGGCTGAACAATCCCAACTCTCTCAGCCTGTCTTCATAGCAGAGGTGTTCTAACCCTCCGATGATCTTTGTGGCCCTCCTCTGAACTTGCCCCAACAGGTCCGTGTCCTTCTTATGCTGGGGGCGTCAGAGCTGGACACAGTACTCCAGGTGGGGTCTCACCAGCGTGTAGCAGAGGGGCAGAATCACCTCCCTTGACCCGCTGGCCACATTTCTTTTGGTGCAGCCCAGAATTTCAACCAATATCTCTTACAAACACTGAAATATGTCACTATACAGATTTAGTTGCAGCAATCTTTTTTACTTTTTTCGTTTCTTGAAAACACATTTTAGAGGATTAAAAGAAAAATTAAACAAGTGCTAGGATTTGTTTTCTGAAATTGAAGAAAAATGAGCCTTTAAAATTGATCCTTTTTAACGTTAAAATTAATCAATACCTGCTGAAGTAAGCCTCACATATAAAAAGTGAAAAATTCAATGACCACGTTGGCCTGAAGTTACAGCACCATAGTAGCTGCAGTCACAGGCTTTCTTTAGATGGGGTGTTTTCTCTGTGTGTCGTTTCAGTCTGAAGGGTACATCTGGGTCAAATTGCATGATAGCGAGCAGCAACTGCCTGTAACAAAGCTTAATTTTGCCAGGAAAAGTGAGAGAAGTTTGTTTTACTCCATAATGACAAATAAGAAACTGGCATAAGAAACTGTAATTATGTCTAAATTATAAGCATTTTCTTAAATTGAGGTATATAACTCTATACAAAGCAGTAGATTATGGCTTCCAAATGATTCTGTGAATAGTGCAAATGTGTCTACTCCTCTGCATTTGTCTGTCCTAAAAGCTGGAGCTGCACAGCTCTTACTCGTTTTCATAATTTCCCAGGGAGTAAAATTTCTACTGCTGTGATTAAGTATAAATCCAAATACAATACACAGTTCTGAGCACTTGCAAAAATGTCTAGTATGAACCGAGGTTAGGTGGCTTCTTCACATCTCAAATTCACGTATTAGGTAGAAATATCATTAAATGAAACAATGAGAGAATTGCATTTATAATATGTGTTTAAATGCATGCATGTAAGTGCATGCATTTAACTGCATGCTATAAAATTTTAAACCAGAATTTCTGTCATTGTATTATTTTAATAATTTACTGGTGCTTTCAAAACTTATTTGTTAAAAATGAAGGTAGTGAAAAACTTTGTTCAGCAAAGTGATTGGTGTTTCTAAAAGCCAAATTGTACCACACTGTCTAGTAGAAAAGGCATTAAATAAAAATCACGGAAACAGACTCCAGGCCTTTCATTACTTTGTAGAAACACACATTTCAAATCTCCATGGTATTTCTATCCTGCCTTTCAGGCTAAAGAGAGGTTCATATATTAAGCAATTACTTCTTTGAGTTGGGCAGAGCTGACCATACACAAGTTTACTCTCAGGTAAAAGAGTTGTCATCTTTCTTTTTTGTTTTACATTCTCTCCATAGAAGACTTCACTCTTTCAAAATATTTGCTAAACTAATTCTTCTGTTAAAAGTTAGTTTTGATTCTCTGCAACCACGTCCCTGTTTTAGAGTTTCCATTTTGAGTGACCTTAATTTTTTGTATATCATAATTTGAGAATAAGTTTTTTTATTCATTATTTCACTAGATGTGCCAAGGCACATTAAAAGATAATACAGATAAAATTTGTTTAAGAAAACCCTTGTATCTTGAAACCTTGAATGCCTTGGTCATGTCCTCTTTAACCTAAATTAGCGGTATGGAAACATGGCTGTTTCGTTTCATTACATTATTTACACTAGCTCAGTGAGGTTGCTTTGTATTTTTTTCCATGTGATATAGTTTAACAAAGCAGTAGGTGGATACCAGTGCACTGGAAAATTTGGTTTATGCTTGTTCTTTCTAGCAAATGTCAGATTCAACTATTCTGGTCTAATGTACATATACTGGCTCCAAAACCAAAAGATTTGGCAAGGCTGGAATGCAGTGATACATGATACAGTGATCTCATGTTGAATATTACCTGGTTTGGGGGTTTTTTAGAACCTTTCAGTGAGGTAGTCTTTGATCTTCTGGTGGTAGTTTGGTAGTTTGTGGTGTCCTGGTTATCTGTTATGAAGTGATTGTTGTTTCAGTGCACTGTTAATTGGGTAAAAAACAAGCTGCTGTGTAAAAACTACTGCCAAGGTCTTGTGAGATCTGGAGACATGGTGTCATTAGTTAGTTGTGTGAGACATTTGTGTGTGTGTTTTCCCCATCAGCCAGTCTAGGTTAGAGAACTAATATTGACTGTAGATATAAAGGAAGTAGATACCTGCTCTTATTTACTGAGTCCAGCAGTTACAACCAACAGTCTCTTCATCTACAGACAACGATGTAAACATTTTTTGCGTGTGCTGTATCATTCCATGTTTCACCTGCATTCACATCAGCATCCTACAGATTCAGCTGGGCCTTATTCTAGTATATTTTCTCTTTATATTTAAGATTATTCCCGTAGTCAAACAACATTATCTTACTTAGAAAAACATCGTAAGTTTGAGAGGTTCCATTAGAAACCAGAAAATAAAAGAAGGTTGTCCTGAAGGATAAGCCTGTGATGCCAACCAGTATAAACACAAATCCAGATGTTTTGGCAAGCTAATGTGAAAAAAAAACCTCTATAGTATTTATTTACAATTTATAGCAAATATTTTACCAGGAGGAAGTGAAGAATGTTGACATTCCACCACTTAAACCCCAGTCAGAACAATGTCTTGAATGCCAAAATGTCAACATTCATTGCAAAGTTTCCTTCACATCAGCATGCTAGGACACACATCTGGCATCATTCTTTCTCTTTTTTTTTCTTTGTGGTTTTTTTTTTTTTCTTTTCCTTGCTGCTGGCTACTGTAGATATGAAAATGGGAAGGCAAAATAATTCTCATTTCTCTCAATCAGCCATTTCTCTCTGTGTTCAGGTGCCTGTTCACCTACTTCGAAAAAAAAAACAATCCAAAAAACAGTAGACAGCATAACTTCAAGTGAACATGTTATGTGCAAACCCCCATATTTATTATCAGCAATCTATAAGCCTTACATTCCTTGTAGACCACAGATTTACCTATGATAAACTCCATTCCTTATTATGATTTGTAATTCTTATAGAATCTATAGTCTTTATAAATTATAAGCAAAATTAGTTTTATCTGTCTGTTTTTATCTGTGTGATAATATCACGGTCTGTACTGTAAGATGAAGTCCATTTCATGGACACACATTAGGAAATAGGCTGAACTGCATGCTCCAAAGCTTTAAGAGAAACGCTGATTTTGTATCGATCCCTCATCAAGCTCACACAAAACAGCCATTCAGTTTTTCCAGGGACATCTAGTAGTAAATGAAGACCGTTTTCTCTACCCAAATCTTTACTGTTTTGAAGAATATGTGGCTGTTTGCTCTAACTGTACAGTTGTGAACTGAATAGATTCTAACACTGATTCTGGAGCAGATTTTGTCTCCTGATTTGAACAAGAAGAGAAACTGCTTGCTTCTGTATGAGGTATGAAAATGAAGACATGAACCTTGGTGTCCTTGTCCAGTTGTTCATTATGAATTTATTACCTTTGTCTATATTTTCCCTGATCATCTGACTGCCTGAAGAACCACTTAATAATATCTGTGTTTCCGAAAATTCACTATTTCATTTACAAACAAAAGTAGAAAGAGTCCCAAACAGTCCATTATTGCGTAGGTATAGACAATTCTGAATTATTCTGCAGGACTCCTTCTTTTTCTAACTGTGGGAAATCTCCAGGAAGAAAAAGAAATCAAACCATGATAGTTCAGGCTTATTTCTAGAATTCTAGAAATAGAAAATGTTATGATAAATATCTACTTTTTTCTCCTTCAGAATTTCATTAACACTTATTTTGCTTTCTGTAAGTATAGTTTGGAAAAAAATAATAATGTAAAGTGCTCTCTCATATACAGAAATTTCTGTGTGAGCTACCAAGCCACCACTACTAACCACCCCACAAAAAAAAAAAAAAAAAGAAAAATAATTAAAACTAAAACCCACCACTTCATATCAAAGATATCATTTCAATTTAAGGTTTGTGACTTGGCCTAGAACATACCCTGTGAATGCTGAGCACTAAAAGCAGACAGTTGTTCTCTTGTGAACAGAATTAAATGGTTACATTTTCCTTTAAATAAAAACCGTACACACACTTAAGGAGGATGTATTCTATCTGATCCACAGCTCAGGGATGTCAAGATGCAATGTTTAGTGGCATGTTACACAATCACAAATTCACAGATTACTTGGGCCACACTGTACAGTAATTATGCAGTCTTTAGGTGCTTTGAAGTTAAAGTAATTTTAGGTAAAAGTAGAAGTAAAATAAAAGTAAAACTCAACTGAACTGTGTATTGTAAAACCCCACCATGCTTCATACTCTGCGAAGAAAATATAAATTGTTACAGGCTTTGTGAAACACCTATAGTATCAGCAGGAATACTACTACATTTGCTCATTGGTATACAGCACAGATAAATAATTAATAATTTATCATTTGAAATTTTGTATGCACCCACGTAAATCAAACCAAATCAAATCAGTATCCTTTGTATCACAAATATGAATAGCATCCCATCACCACTGTCACCATCAGTAGATGAATTTCCTTTTGGCAGACTCTGCCATCTGTCTTACAGCAATCATTTTAATTGAAGTTACAAGACTGAAAGCAATAAAAGAGAAGGTTTTTCTTCATTTTGATCCCATATTCCTTTACATGTTGATTTTCATCTCCTCAGCAGCACTCCAGGTGTTTTTGAACTGTGATGTAAATGTGATGCAATTTCCAAAGAAGTCAAAACAGCATGAAACTTTTTGACAGGTTGTTTGAATATCAGAAGAATACGTATTATTTCTTATGTTTTTTCAAAAGCTGACCTATTGGCAGCCATTTGAATGATGTCAATTATGCTTATATTTTGTCATGCAAGACACTTCCATACTGAAAACAATTTGGTGCAGCATATAATTACCAATGTACAGTCACAAAGTAGTTAAAGATAAACCTGTTAACATTGAAAAGAACATAATTTTCAAAGATTTCAATCACATGCAGTAAGACATTTTTTCATAACTAGTTGAACATAATGAGTACTTTCCATTAAGTGTACTTTCGAAGGATTTATACATGTGGTTATTTTCATCCTTTTGTGTTGGTCTTGGCTTTCAGTGGGGCTGCCCCAATGTGCTTAAGGGTTTGTTTGTTTGCTAGAATTTCTCTTTGTTTAGCACAAATGATAGCTTTTATCTCAGTTTAGTTATCTAAAAATTAGGCATGTTTGGCCATCTTGAGTTTGACAGTGAAACAGTCTGTTTATTTGTATGTAACTATATGCATGCTTGATTTTGGGTACACCAGTTCTTCCCTCACCATCTGTGTTCACTTCCACTTGAGCCACTTCCTTTAAATTGCAGCTTGTGTTGCTCCTTTGAACACCATAAGCTTCACCTCTCTCCTGCTGCGTTATGCTGCATAGTGCAGTGCACTCTACAGCAATTCCATATAGTCCTTTTAGTGACATTTTTTTGACAGAAACAGAGCCTATTTGAAGTCAAGTAACATAGCCCTAGCCTAAGTCTCTGAATTGTTCAAACAGGACTATCTTGGACTGCATTGTTGAGAAACATCAGAAAATTTATTTCTGGTTGATGCCACCTATGGTGGCTACGACTTTGTGAAGGACTAAAGGACTAAAGGCAAAGGACTCTTTCCTGCTGGGCTCAAAATGGACTCTATAGCATGAAATCTCAAGATCAAACCTCCTTTTTCTCCCAATCCTCTGTCCATAGCTGTCCTCAGAGATGGTTTTCAACTTTTCATATTCAGCAGTGGCAAAGAAAAATGTCAGCCAAACACTGTCCATGCTGTTACCACTTATCATACTGGTAATATTGCAGGGTGCAACTCTAGGGTGATTTGCGCACAGATAGCAAACACTGCTGTGATTAGAGACTCGATTTCTGAGGATGTCTGTGCAGCAGAAGGAAGGTGTGACTGCATCAAGAACTAGTGTACCTGAGCAAGCCTGTCTAGCTAATAAGGTGACAGCAAGGCATAGATTTTGCGCTGGAGTCCAGCTGTTAGTACATGCTAAATAACATGCACAAACAAACCTCTGTCATTATGCACTCTAGCATTTTGGGCTGCACCACACTTCAGTTTTGTTCAAACACAAGCTCTCCACCCATTTCTAGTCTTACTGTAGTTTCAGTGTCTTAAGCTTGCCACTCTCACATCTCCCTCTTTGGGAGGGCACTGACAGCCCTCAGCCTCCTCCTGCACCTTTGTCTTTAGATGTCCTTTTTTTCCTAGGCTCAGGAATAGGAAGGCTGGACCTTGCCGGTCTGTTTGGAGTTAGACTAATAATTGCCATTTACTAATATCCCCACAGTTTTCTCAATGACTCTCAGTATTCTTGGCCCAGCGCTCAATATTTTGCTTCGTCATGGACATTACTCATTGTTAATTTGCTGATGGTTTCATTCCACAATAGCCCCTGTTGATTTAAGGTAAGATATGACACAGGCCAATTGCATAACTTTTTCATAAAAATGAACAGCATACAACTCATTCCTTTCTTTGCCACAGAAGCCTTCCTTACTTTGAAGTTCTGACATCACTGTTGGTCATGCTCATAATGTATCCCACCAGTATCATATTTAAATAAATTAAGCAGCCTGAGGAAATGTAATTTAAACTGGCTAATTGGCTAGTTCTCAGGTAATGCTTTCAAACAACACTGTTGTAGCACCACAGCTATAAACCAAGTGGCTGTCTGCCATTCCTCTTATTCATCTGAAGATGTTTTGCTGTATGGTTGCTAATGAATCTGTAATACATTAATTCATTTTACTAACAACGGGGGCTGCCATAGTCAGCAATACCGCTACCACAGAATTTCAAAATGTCACAGGCTCATTTTAAAAGGTTGAATTATGTATTATCAGAAAAGAAGTCTTGAAAGCTACTAAATTTAACCACAAGTCCTAGAGTTCCATGGAAAGAGCCCAGAATGCACGAAGCCCAGCAACAAATGGGCATGTTGCAACATGCATGTCAAATGATTATTTCCAAAACGCTCACTAGATTCATTAAGATTGCACAAAGAAATTGAAATCATTTGCCTGTTCAGTACAGTTGTAGCAAAAAACTCCAACCTTGAACTCAGTCAGATATTTTGCCGGTATAGACAAGCCTCAAATTGTGCACAATAAAGCCCTATGCCGGTTAAACGGCTGGTGGGTTCTATTGATAGCTATTTTGTGTATTTTTCAGCTAATTCACAACAGAAGAAAGATGTCCTGTTAGGTTCAATCTTGAAAGATTTATGTATGTTCATTCTGTCTTACATCCTTCTTAGTATATATTCAGAGGAATTTAATTTACTTCCATAAACTTCCTTTATTCTTGGGTCAAAAAGGAGGAACGTGCTCAAAGCTGTGCCTGTGTGTCCTCTCACCTTGTAGGGTAACTGTCTAAGTTTGAATGGCATGTTAAAACCTCCCTCTGTTTGATTCCATTTTTTTACATCTTCTCTTTATTTCTTCTTTTCTCCCCTTTCCCATTTTCCCTCAGTTTGTCATAACTGTGAGAGGGTCAGGAAACTTTCAGAGCTTTTTTTCATGTATATGATACAACTATTGCCATTTTCTTATCCCATGGCTAGTGTTTACAAAGTATTTTTTATTTACCTGGTTTTAATAAAGTCTTGGCAGATTTGACATTTCAGCTCAAAGACCTGCTTCTAACATCTGACTTTTCCTACTTTGTCTTTTAGAAGAAAGTAATGTCAGGTTTCCCACACTTCAGTATGAGTGTTTTTCTAAAATTAAAATGTAATTGTTTTGCAAATAGAGTTTACTGTGCTGTTAGTTCCCATCTTATACATAAATAAAGCAAAGCAAAATCACATCAAAAGTTCTAGACGTGTAGAATAAAATCTCACTCACTTCTGTAGCTGTAGGTAGCTGCATTTAAAATTTCAAAACTCATATGACTGCTTATTACTTTCAGACTAAATGCAGTATAATCTATCATGCACCAGTACAGAACAGGACTAATTTTATAGTTACATTTTTATTTTAAATTAACTAATCCATAAATCTGTAAAGATAATACTTTTTATCACAATAATTACTTGCTAAATTCAGGTGTACACTTAAAATCAAATCTTACATTTTCTTTTATGTTTTTTGGCTGTGGAGCCTACATCAAATCATAGAGAGACAATATTTGATGTGTGTGGAAAAATTTTTGGCAGTTTTGTGAAGAATTCGCAGCCTGCAACTGGATGGCATTTTATTGACATTTGACC
This sequence comes from Numenius arquata, assembly GCF_964106895.1. Taxonomy (NCBI): domain Eukaryota; kingdom Metazoa; phylum Chordata; class Aves; order Charadriiformes; family Scolopacidae; genus Numenius; species Numenius arquata. Next base: position 56,438,143 of record NC_133616.1, on the reverse strand, counting down.
TAAAAAAGTTTCTTCACAATTTACTATAATCAGCAAGAAGATACGTCAAATACATTTGGTAGCAGAATGGTTACAGTGACTCTTTGCTTGCATTGCCTGGGTTACCAACATTCTGGACCAATAATAGGTACTGTGATACTTACGCCAGACAGAGACCCCACCACTAGTTAGCAAACTCAGTATCTTTATGTCTTGGTTTAACAGACTAACTTGGAGAAAGAACTGAGTTGAATCTTTACTTCAAAAGGCAAATCAAAACAAAATTCCTTAGGCTGTTAAAACATTTGGTAACCTTTTCTTCTTCTTTTTTTCTTTTTGTCTCCCTGCTTCCTGTTTTTGACCACAACAAGAAACAGAAATGAACTGCCAGAAGACCTATCCCCTCCAAACCAGACTGGTTTGGATAAGCAACTTTTGGAACCATCCAGTAGAACTACCCAGACTTTTGAAGTTTACCCAAAAGCACACACCCACTTTTCATGCCCCCAGCCGCAGACATGACAATAAGTACCCAATAAAACAAAATGTCACCTTTGTCCTCACAACTCTTTAAAGTTTCTTGCGTACTTTTAATCCGTTATTGTATCTCTCTCCCATCGCAAAGAACCCGCCCATGATTTTTTAAATTCGGTTTCTTATTTTAAACCCTTTCAATCAATAAAAGGTTCGGTTATTTTTCTTATCCTGTCCAGGTAAAAAAAAAAATAAATAAAAGAAGAATAAAAGGTCTTTCTAAAATGTTTTCCTACTTGATCCTTCCTTTCTCCTAGGAACAATCTTTTACCTTAGTAACAAATGGATGAACATCTATACAGTCTTAAGTTAACTATAGGGTGGCTTTTTTATAGTTTTCACTGTTCTTTCCTTGCCATTGCCTCTGGAAAAACACTAGCTATTTGCATTTCCCTCTAACACTTGTCAAGTAGTACATCATTCCAGAGCTGTCTTAGAGTCTATGGGGACCAAAGTACAGGCCCTAGTTTTGAAATGTTCCTGTGGTGTGATCTGCACCTAAGACCACGAGATTTAAACCTTGTTGTCTCTAAATACAGCCCTCTCTGATCCAGTTTCTGCTACTTCCTTTTTTCTGTTTCCTCCATCTTTTTCCCTGTTCTTCATTTTTTGAGCATTTAGGCTTCTTAATCTTTTCCCCCTTCTTTTTCCAGGCACTTCATTGATGGAAATATTTCCCAACTTTTATTCTTCTGAACAAGATTGAGGAACAGTCTGTGCAAATTACAGGCTGTTTCACATTGGGAATGGAGCAACACCACCCCAGGCAGAGCTCCAGGAAGGACTGAAGCCACCAAATGCATGAGAACTTTTCAAAGCACAAAGAGAGAGCCAAGGGTATTCACCTCTGCAGTCCATGCCTATGCTCAGCAATGGACGTTCTTATGGAAATTAGTACCAAAGATACTTTTGTAGCTGGAAACTAGGGATATTGGAGCAAACACACAATGGATTCTCTTGTGGCTTGTAAGCATAGCCATGAATTCAGCCAGTGCCGAACTGCATCAACCCAAAAGGAACATTATAATGGCTTTTGTCACAATAAGCTACAGTACCTTTCAGACCTCCAAAATGCAGTGGGAAGGTGCTGTCTACCAGCCCATTTTCCGGATGTACATCATCCACACACCCGTCATAGAGCCAAGATGCAAAGAAATAGGTGTTGTTTTGGTATGTTTCAGTACCTTCAACCTGCTTTTGGGCTATGATATTTATCTGGCAGCTCAGGCAGATCTTGATATTCTTTTTCTGTCACCATTATCTGATGCGTATAAAACATTCAGAAAGAATTTTGGGTTGGTATGTTTTTTCAAGATGCAAACAGAGGTCCCTGTCTCAGTATTCTTTTGTACTCTTCTCAGTATTCTTGCTTTAGTTGTAAACTGAACAATGTAACTTTTTCTTACATGCTGTTTATAGAGACATAAATAACTTGTTTTGGCTGTTGCCAGCTTTAAAATATTCAAGATATCCAGTCTTGAAGAAATGCAGAAAGCAATATTGTTCTCCCATTTAGCTATGAGCAAATCGGGGAAGAAACTTGATAAATTTGTGGCTTGTTCAAAAAGTATGAGTAGAATTTGTACAAGGTTTGTTTATTGTGTGTTTTAACAGTTCAGATATATATGGCACTTCCTCTTCCTTCACCACAAAAGTCACTTGAAAATGGATCTCTAAAAAAAATGCTTCTAGAATCTTGTTCTTAAACATAAAAAAGATGGTTTTTTTTTTTTCCTCTGTGAAAGGGAAATTGAAAGATCACGGCATCCTGAAGGTTAGGACAGCTAAACCAGACTAATCCTCACACCAGCCCTGTTGGCAACTCCTTCAGTAGTTTTGGCAGCCAAATGTGGAGCCAGCCAGCAGCATGAAGAAATCCAGCCAAGAAGACAGCTACAGCCCCATATATCGATGCTGGAAAAAACGCATTCCGGAGCTTGGCGTCTGTGCTACGATGCTTGCCAAGCACACCCTAGGAGTGGCCACACATGTGCTGGCTTTTTCAGCAGAGAAGCAGAATGAAAACAGGAGAGCTGTGTAAGCCACAGTGCGAGCAGTAGGGAACGCTCTGCTGTAGTCCTTTTCTTTCTTCTAGAAAATGGAAGATTTTCCTGAGAAGTCAAAGTCAGGGTGAACATATTTTGCCTAATGTACAGGAGGAACATTAATTTTTATTTACATCCAGAAGTTTTATTTTCAATTCTGCTGAACTGTTCTGAGACATTATTATCAGTCATTATATATCTAGCTTCTCAGTTATCCCAAGTCATTCACTGGAATATTGGGAGGAAAATGCATACCTAACAACCTGCAGCGTTCTGAATGCCTGTCTGGTGTCATTAAAAGGAATTTGACTTCCATTAAAGTTTTTACCTATATATGCATTAAAGATGATTCCATTAGGTGACGAGCTCTTAAAAAGACAGGAATGGTTGTACTTGTTCAGACTAATGTTCCGGTGTTTGGGCTGAGACTGGTATCCAACCAACAATGACCATAAGATGGCGGCGTCCATCTGGTATTGTCCATGGAAAATTCTGGCTTAGTGTATGTATACTTTGTCTTTACTCACTCCTGTTCAGTGCTTAAGAACAGACATATGATCCTCAGGTTAGAAGCCATAACAAGCTATGAGTCAGAAACTATAGTCAGCTATCAGAAACTGAGATTGTATCCAACAGACCAAATGACAGAGTAACTGGTGACATTCAAAAGCATCTGCTGAGGTCCCCCTGTAGAAGTAACTGGACCAGATGAATTGAGAAAATACCCTGGACTAATGCAAATTACAGTCTTTTTTTAAAAAAAATTGGTCTGGACCAGAAGCTGCACAGTTATATAGTACTGTAGATATTCTAAGTAGCCATGATACCCCTAGAGCAGTTTAAGAAGGCTGTTGCAAAGCTGATGATCCATCACGTTACTAAACTGTTGAAAACTAGCTGAGCTACAAACATGCAGGATCACAAAGGCATTATGATGGCTTAGAGGCAGAACTTTCATCTTTTTTAATGAGTTACAGCTCCTCTGTTGCACCTGTAAGAAAAAACAACTCCAATTGATTTTATCAAGTGTATTGAATGTACAGTTACTTCTTATCAAGCAACAATGATGACAAGTATCCTCTACTGAAAAATGGAAAAGTGAGTTTGGAGGTTTTTAGAAATAAAATGTTGGCAACCTTAGACTTCAGCATTATATGTGGATTGCATTACATCCCATGAAGGATTAAACTGACTTTCTGTCATATATAAGGGATATACAAGGACTAATCCCTGCAGCGAGTGATTGGTAGGAGTTCTGATGTCAGTTCCAATTTAAAAAAGTAATAATAATAGGGTCCATGTAATCTCAGAGAAATAGTTATACCAGACACTCAGAAAGGCAGTCCATGAAATCTGACCATTTCCTGTGGATGAATTTGGTGTTTGCATGAAGCTTATTTTTAGATATTGTATTGCTTCAATAGGCATGAGTTTTTGTGAACACAGACTTCTCTTTTGTTCTGATATATTACAAAGTGTTTTGTTAAGAATGCAGTCTCTGGTACTCCTACTCTCTCTTGCAGTCAGAACTACAAATAATGTGAAATTGTTGTAGTATGTACAGCTCCACCAAGATGAGTTGAAAATGTGTTTTTGTGTCAACAGTTCTGTAACACCAAAGTAAAAACTTTTTTATTATCAGAACAGAAGCTCTCTGTTCATCTGGGAAAATGAAATAGTTCCAAGCATTTAACCCATTGCAATACAACTTCACAGATATCATCACTATTAACTAAAAAGATACAGGCAAGCGATATTTCCCTTCAGTACTGATTTTTGCAATGTCACCTATAAATTTTGAGCATCATAAGAGACAGGAAAATAGAGTAAGAAGGATACTTCAGGTACATTTTCAACTGTCTGGGAGGTGATACTGAAATGAGTACTACCATAACAGGTCAGTGTCAACGTATATCATCTTGTTGAATACATCTTTACATGAAATGGGAATCTGATTTGTTAGAAAACCATTTGGAAAATGCAAAAGTTGTTTATCTAGAGGGTGGGTCTTTCATTGGCTTCAGAATATATGCCTGAGACAGCACTCAATGTTTTAATGTTCCCATAAAGCCACAAGCCACCGTTTTAGGTTATACTCATAAATGACCTACATGTAAGTGATCACTCAAATCTCAGTATCTGGGGATGGGCTTTCAAGTTTAGAAGGGCATACGGTGTCGCTTGTTTAATATACATGAAAACACTATGGAGGTTTTTTATCAAAATACTTTATGTACAAATTCAGGAGACTGCTTTACCAATAGCACTGAGAACATCTCAGAACTGATTAACTCAGCAAAAAGCCTAAATTAATTTTTATTTCCCAAGATACTTCTACAAGACTAATCAAATTCTTGTTAATTCTTTTCAGTCATGAAGAAAGCCTGAGAGAATTAGACCTTGACAACAGACACCAACTCACATTCATGGAATCTGGAGAATTTCTGAATGGAAGAAATATTAAATACAGACATACTTCTATTTACTTTCCTCAGGCCAACAGGGAAGCAGAGCTTTTTAGGCAAGTTGTGAAAGATGGTTGCAAATTGCTGACCTACAAGGAAAATCCAGAAGCTGGTTAGTTGTTGTACGTTAGTGTCAGAGCTATGTAACAGTTCAATTCCTTTTCCTTTAAAATATTGTATGAAGGATAGAAAGACAAATTAGAATATTCTTAAGTGCAGTACTTACAAAAAATATATAACTAGTGACATAAAATATTTTTCTTGTATGATAATAGCTATCATAAGTTGTGATTTATATACTTTTACATAGAAAAAAATAAAAAATTGAAAGTATATTTGAAAAGTGGGAAGAGAATATCAGAGAATGATTTTCAAATTACCTGCTTATTGGAAAAAAAACGTGCAAATTGCTTAACTCTATGTATTCCTCTGATGAATTTAACTTGGGCATAAATAACACAGCAATAAAAAAAAAACAACTGTTCTAAAAGAAAGAGGAAAAGCATTGTGTTTTCACTTTTGCAGAGGAAAGAAGAGGCAGAGGAAAGAAAGTAATAACAAAAACCAGTCAGTTTCAGTGATCTTACAAACCTGAAGTTATTGTGGGGACCCTTGTCTGCTGGCAGAAGGCAAGTGGTCTTAGATGTGCATGTTTATCTACTTAGATCATCATTAAATTGTCTGCTTTTAACTGACAGTAATAGTTTGTCTTGAGTGCTATATTTTTTGTGTGTTCTTCCCGATAGTCCTGGCAAACATCCGTTCTCCACACATACTCCCTGAAAATGCTTAGCAGTGAATATATGTTCTTACTCTGTGGTTTTATTGTAAAACTATATAAATCTTTCTACCCTGGATATACTTTTCAATAAGCAGGTAGTCCAGTACTTAGAACTGTTAGAACACAGAAAATATGTTTTAATCTACTTTTTACAAAGATACAGTTGAAATATCTACGTTCCAGTTTGCCATGGAAAATATTTTCTCAATTACTTGAAAGCTTGAAGCTTTGTTTTATACTGTAAAAAGCAGATAAATGTTTTGATCATAGCAATCAGTCATTTTCAGAATCCACCTGCTATTTTGGATCTGTGATGAGTAGCACTCATAAATACTGCTTCAGATGAAGAATTAGAGGGTATTCTTTATAGGGTAAAGGAACTGATCACAGCAGAAGCAAGCAGTTTACAAGGAAGAACTGGCTCTAGTTTTAATGCTTTTGGTTTTTGCTTTGGCAGATTACCAGACTCTTTGGATCCAAACATTGCATGGTAGCAGTAGGAATAAGAGACACATTTTCAATCCTATTTATCCTTAATAGGATCTATTTGTGCTTTGTAGTACCACTGTACCTTATTAAAACAATGTAGTCTACACAGTCTAGACATACTTTTAGAGTCTTAATGCCTTCTGGAGGTTCCTGAGCATGTTTAGGAGTTTTAACAATGGGGTTCGGCACAGCGTGTCTCACTAGAAAGAGTTGTGACATGATTATGAGACAAGGGGTTACTTAAAGAATTTTGCTTTTAATTTTAAAATTCTCTTAAGAAACAAATTATCTCCCCATATGCTTTGATGATTACTCAGGCAATTAAAAAAATTACCTGTGTTCTGCAATATCTGTAAATAATAGATTGATTGTCCTCTGCCTTCAGGACAGTGTAAGAACACATGGAGCTGATGGAGACTAAGACCACGTAAATCTGAACCTAAGTAAATGTAAATGATATCAAAAAGGATGTTAACACCTGTGTGCAGCTGCACTCATGGTCAGTCACAATTTTAAACTTTCCTACATGATTACAGGGTTATGTTAGGGAAATTGATTGTTAGCAGATTAGGATTTGACAGCCAGAGAATAAATGAAGATAAAGTAGGAATTATTTTAAAGCTCTGTAGTTTTCTCTTGTTTGGAAGTTTCAAAAATCTATTTGGAGTATGTTCTATAGTAGTAGTGTGGATATGAAATAGTTGGGCTTTACCTTGCACTTAGTATAGTGGAATACTATTAATGTGCTTTACTGATTTGAAAATAATAGCTCCAATAATTCAAATTGTGGTGTTCTAAGATGAAAAATGAAGGTAACGTCAAGCCCAGTTAATCTTACAAGTTAAAATAGTATGCGTGGTCCCTGTATGTCCCTCAGTATACATTTGGCTGGCTGTACTGTAGAACCACAAGAAAGTCTGACTTACTTGACAGACTGTTGAACACTAAAACACTTAAGCTATTGGGGGTCAAAATACAAAGGGATAGCTGTGGTGGCTTGCATAGCCATGCCTCCATCACAAACACAAGACAATGTTATCTGTAACTCATGGTCAAAACAACTGCCAAAATCCATTCAATTTTTTAAAATTTATTTTATAATAGAATGCTGTCCCTGCACAATTTAAAGGGAAACTAGTTGTGTCCACAGGGAGACATTGCTTTTATTTTTTTCTTAGTATGAAATAATTGCTTAAATGTAAAATTAAATGCCACTGACAAACATGACCTCAATTCTTAAGTAAATCATCCGAGAAATGTTTCTTGCAGCTGTGATAAATAATGGGAGACTACACAAAATGTAGTCTCTGTTTCTCTGTAGTGAGAAAAGGGATATATTGACATTCTGATATATTCTTCTGATATACTGACATTAATTTAAATTGTATAAAGTAATACTATTAAGCAAAGCAGCTCCTTTAAGAATGTTTTGCTTTCCTCAATATATTCTGGGAAGTTCCTAAAAAGTGACACAATCTACTCTTTTAAGTAATTTCTAAGAAACAAAGATGGTTATATAACAAATATATCGGACAGATTTGATCTTCAATGTTATGCCTCAGATATGATAGCTTACAGTTGCAGTAGCTGTGAGGCATGCAAGTCTGATATGAGAATCCTTTAGAAATTCAGCAGCAGCTAGCGATTTTAATTTCATTTATCAATCATCAGTACTAGTAATAGCTTATCAGTTAAACAAGCAGTGATGGACAGGACAGTCTGGTAACAAGAAAAGTTTTTTCTTCTCTTAACCTCCTATCACCTGTCCCTCAGGTCTTATTTATTATTTGCTTTCAGACTTTCTCAGGTTATAAATCGCTACATTTTTCCAGATGAATTTGAGCCCACTAGCAATAACTTGTTCTTAGTTACCTTTGGTAGGTCCCACAGACTGCTAGCAGAGTGTCAGCAAACAACAGAAAACAACTCCGTGCACATACAGGGTAAAGAAAGGGGGGTCTTTACCAAAAAAAAAATGTATAGCATATGTTTCCTATGTAAGTTGGTGAGTGTTTCTGAAATGCAGTGTTTGGTGCAACAGAACAGTGCGCTTCAGGTAGATCTGAGTAAACCCAGAAGTGTTTGTTCCAGTTTTGGGGTCTGATCTAAGGCTCAGGTTTAACAGTACTTTTACCTTAATTTTTTAACTAAAATTCCTTTTTGTTTTAGCACTAGTGATGGTATTATTCTGCTTTCTGATAATTGTTCTCTGAGGAGTGACTTCAGACAGTCTCTGTGTTTATTAGTGTAATATTTAAAAGATGTAAAAGTATTAGGAAACAGAGCTTTCACAATTAATTCAAATCTCTTGTTCTAAGCATGGAACAGATGATCCTTGCTTTTATCTCACAGTCCATGTGAAACATGGAAAGGCTTCAAAAAATGTAAAGCACAAATGCAAAGCACACACAGTCATAAAAGAGGAATAAAATGTACTGATTTTCTGGTTGTCTTTAATGTAAAGGTCTGCTTAAAGTATGTCCAATATGAAACAACAAATTTAATAAATTGCAGAGTGTGTACATTTATTTCTGGAGTAAAACTATTATTTACAAATATAGTTGAATCACAGCCAGCCTATCCTCCCTAAATCAGAGCAGGCAACTGCTACAGAAAATCTACCTATTAAAATCCTACAACTTAGAAAATAAATTACTTTGTTTTTCTGTCTGTCTTCCTGGCTTAGTGGGTCTCTTCCTGAAGTTCAGTCTACACCTTTCCCCTTCAGTTGCATCCTGTCACTTACAGTTATGCCCTTATCTATGGCACTAGTAATTCCATGGTATTCTTGATATTCACATGCATCAGCTATTTACAGACTCTTCCCATATTTTCTGCTTAGTTAATATTTCATATCTTTTGTCACAAGTCAAGATTTAAGTTCTCAAGACATTTTTATCTTTGTTTTCTCCCTTTTATTTCCTAGTAGATTTAATCCTCTGTATGCGTTGAATTGATTTCATGATTTCAAGAGCAATTACAGCAGATATGTTGAGAAAAGATAAACCTACTTGCTTTATAGAAGCACAGAATCATAGAACTGTTTGGGTTGGAAGGGACTTTAAAGATCATCAAGTTCCAACCCCCCTGCCATGGGCAGGGACACCTCCCACTACAGCAGGTTGCTCAAAGCCCCATCCAGCCCGGCCTTGAACACTTCCAGGGATGGGGCATCCACAGCTTCCCTGGGCAACCTGTTCCAGTGCCTCACCACCCTCACAGTAAAGAATTTCTTTCTAGTATCTAATCTAAATCTCCCCTCTTCCAATTTAAAACCATTACCCCTTGTCCTGTCACTACATGTCCTGACAAAGAGTCCCTCCCCGTTTCTCCTGTAGACCCCCTTTACGTACTGGAAAGCCATAATAAGGTCTCCCTGGAGCCTTCTCATCTCCAGGCTGAACAACTCCAACCCTTGCCTGTCCTCATAAGAGAGGTGCTCGAGCCCTCTGATCATCTTTGTGGCCCTCAGCTGGACCTGTTCTAATAGATCTGTGTCCTTCTTGTGTTGAGGACTCCAAAGCTGGACACAGTACTCCACGTAGGTTCTCACCATAGCAGAGTAGAGGGGTAGAATCACCTCCCTTGGCCTGCTGGCCATGCTTCTCTTGATCCAGCCCAGGATGCGGTTGGCTTTCTGGGCTGCCAGCACGCATTGCCAGCTCATGTTGAGCTTTTAATCCACGAGCACTCCCAAGTCCTTCTCCTCAGGGCTGCCCTCAATCCATTCTCCACCCAACATGTATTTGTGCCTGGGGTCGCCATGACCCATGTACAGGACCTTGCACTTAGCTTGGTTGAACTTTATAAGGTTTACATGGGCCCACCTCTCAAGCCTGCCCAGGTCCCTCTGGATGGTATTCCTTCCCTCCAGCGTGTCAACTGTACCACACAGCTTGGTGTCATTGGCAAACTTGCCGAGGGTGCACTCAATCCCACTGTCCATGTCTCCAACAAAGACGTAAACAGCACTGGTCCCAGTACTGACCGCTGAGGAACACCTCTAGTCACTGGTTTCCACTTGGATATTGAGCCATTGACCACAGCCCTTTGAGTGCAGCCATCCAGCCAGTTCCTTATCCATCAAGTGGTCCATCCATTAAATCCATGACTTTCCAATTTTGAGACCAGGATGTCGTGCAGGACAGTGTCAAACGCTCTGCATAAGTCCAGGTAGATGACATCTGTTGCTCTGCCCTTGTCTACTAAGGCTGTGGCAATATTGTAAAAGGCCACCAAATTTGTCAGGCAAATTTGTGGTATGCTGCCTTCAGATGTGAGGACAAACACATCCTTGGCATATTTGATTCTTTCTGTTCAAGTACCTATCCAGCATAATGACAAACTTCAGCATTGGGGAACTTGCAAGAGTATGAAGAAGTGCTTAGGAAAATAGAATGCTGGGCATGGAGACTAGAACTAACAGAAAAATAAACTGTTGATCTAACAGAGCCTTTAGTACTTAGTTTTTGATAACTGTCCAAAACAAGGGCCTGAAAACATTAACATCTGTTTAGCTGAAATCAAAAGAACATAGTTGTGAGTAGTGCATTTAATAGTGCCTTTCAGCCTTCAGTGTGACACACCATAGTACATCCACTCCTAAAAACTCAACAGAAACACATGCATGGGATTAAGACGGCATATAATCACGTTTTCCCACTACATAGCAACAATACAGCTGGTATTGAATATTGTTCTATATTTGCAAAACTTGCTGGCTAGGACTTTCAAATCTAGCACCCAGCATTGGCTTCACCCTGTTGTTCTTGAAGTTAGGATAACTTTTACTGGGTATGTCTCAAAATCCATCCCACTGTGCTCATTTATGTTTCCTCATTTTTGTTTCCTCATTAGAATAATAGTAATACAGTGGTCTTTTTGTAAAGCCAATGTGAAGCAGATGGCTGGCACTGAAATAAGGCTAATGCTAAAAATCCATCCTTAAATCTTAATTAATTCCACTCAGAGATACCAAATGTATTAATACAACTTATTTTTAGATAATATTTTGAAGTGGGGCTAACACGAAGTGGCAAACAGGTACAGGTTCTTTTATTTTTTATTCAGGACTAAAGCTGGAGCACAGTATTGCTGGTAGAGTTGCAGTGGCTGAAAAGAGCAGAACAGCTACACCAACACTGCATGTTCCAAGTGCCATGTGTTAAGTGTTACTGAAGTTAGACAGAGTGCCAGACAGGAGAAAGTCAGACAACAGCTGTACAAGGTTTTTAAGGCCTCACCATGAAGGAAAGGTGCCCTAACAAAACAAAACCAAAAACTTTCCAGTTAAAATAACCACAGAATCACAGGAGTTAGATCATCTTTTCCACTACCATGTCAGTCTTTGCTCCAGTCTCATTTTAAATGATTCAAGCAAAAGAGTTTCCCTTAATAAACTGTTCCACTAGTTGATTTGTCAGGAAATATTGCCTGGTGTTTAGGTTAAGTTCTCTTCTCAATGAATTTTGTTACGTAGTTTCTGCAGGCTCTTTCTTTCATTGTTTACACCATTCATTTCTTCCATTGTTTACAACATTCAAGATTTTTCAGAGCAGTATCATATTCTTATCCTTCTGCCATAGTTTATGGTTTCTCTAAGTCTATCCATATCTTCTGTTCTAATCTTCCCACAGTATGGGATGCACTTAATAATTGACTTCTTAGTGCATCATCTGTCCAACTTTTTGCTATGTTATTAAGAAGGTAGTACCTATGCATAATTTTCAAAGGATAATCTGTCATAATATGTTGAGTTACCAGTTCTGACAAGTTGTTAAAGCAGATCTGAGTGGATAACACCTTTAAAATAAGTTAAGATAGTGTTCATCATAGTGCTTACTCTCATGGCCAAAATTAATCTAGTAGGGTTTTCAGCAAAATATTTTTAATAGTGTTTGAGATCTCCATGGGGAGCGCACGGATTAACTGCTTGCTCTCTGCATACAGTAGAGGTTAGAAAATGAGGTTATAGTAGATAAAGCAACAGATCAATGATACATATCTAAATAAAAAAACTGTAAAAATTTACTTTTAAAGATGTTTATGTAGTTCAATTTCATTGCACCAATTTTTTCATCACTGATATATCAATACCTCACAATCAACTTCTTACCTGAAAGTGAGGGTCAAATGTTGAATTGAATGCTTTTTCAATGAAGTTACTTTTGAGTTACTATTTATCTGCTGTGCTTGGGTAAACAACAACGAAAAATTACAACTCTCTGAGGCATGTTCAGGTATGTTCATAGAGGAACACATCAAAATTTTAACATTCGATTAATTAATAAATGTAGACCTTCTTTTAGTCTGCTGTCCATCATTAAACTCACTTTGAAGTGAAATTTCAGAACTAGGGTTCTAAATTTTGAAGACTTTATCAGACGTCTAATCAACACCTCCCCATGATGGCAAAATTTTTGAGAAACCAATTTATATTTAATATGTTCCCTTATACCCTTTCCACACTTTCCATGTAGGAAAACTGACTGCAAGCTAAAAAGCCAACCTGTTGGAATCTCTCCCATTCTTACAATCTCTGCACTCTTGTACAAACACTCTCTCTTTTTCTTCCCCCCTGTAAAATTTAATTGTAACATATGTACTGCACAGTTGTATATTTAAAAAGAAGTCTGGTAACCCAAGCAAGGAAAATAATGGCAGTGGTTTCTGCGCAGCAATTACACCAACAGGTTATTTTGAATACATTGTGAAAACAGAGAAAGCTTTACCAAACCTGATCAAAACCTTCACACTAGCACAAGGATATCAGGGTTTCCATCTCCTCTGGAGCCATGTAACACAATGAATGATTTACTTATTTTTCTATAGAGGGATGCCATAAAGAAAGGTGTTCATTTTAGTAGAAGAGCTGCTATGCTACGTTTTAACAAGGCCAACCTCAGAAAACTACACATAAGCCAGTCTTAACACAGAAGACTTCACAAAAATGTAATGAATGTGACAACTCAAAAAGTACATTATTCACATACCTGTCTAAGTTTCGAGAGGAGCCCAGAAGGTTACAGGGCTCACCATCCCTACACAAACGGATGCTTTAATGACTGTGAGGGCTACAGATGGTATACCAACCTTAACAGTGTGTCTGGTCCATATTCTTACCTACAGTGGTTCTGCAAATCTAGGATGCTGACTTCTGCGTAGTTATCAGATTTTTCTGTGGCAAGACTCAATAGATATGTGCTCTCAGATTTTTCATTTCTGAAAGAAATAATTCCTTTTAGGACAATAACTGCTTCCTGAAACCTCAACTCATAAACCAAAAAGCCCACCATAAAAATTGGTGAAGTATCACATTTGCTTTCATTTGCCCTAATAGAAAGAACTTTCTATACAACAGAACAAATGTATATTAAAAATCTAGACTTCAAATTCTGTGAAATCTTTGCAAAATAAATACAAATGTCACAAAACATTAATGAAAACTTTTACTTTTTGATAAAATAATACCATACGTATCAAAGGGAGTAACTTGATTCCTCTACTTGCCTTTGTGAATTACTTGCTTTTGTAAGACGCTATAAGATCTAGATTACATATTTGTTTGGGCTTTTTAATTAGAGAATGGACTTCTGCATTTTGACATCTTCAGGAAGTATAGTATCTTTTTCTATTTATGAATACAGTACTAACTCATCAAATTTCAAATGCAGGAAAGAAAGAATCTATTAGGACATTTTAAACTATAAATGTATAGGTTTCTAGATTATGAAATTATTTCCTTGTACACAGACATTACAGAAAAATCGATGACTACTGCTCTACGAATCTGATAGATAGAGTTTGTGCAGTAATATAGTGTTTGGGCCATCACTAGACAGTAATAAAACTTTCCGTTTCCCCAGACATATTTTGAAGAGATTTTGTTATGAAGCCACAGATTTTATTTGCTTTGGTTTTATTCAGATATTAGGAATTTATAATATTCATTCAGAGACAGTACGGCAGGATATATGGGGAAAAAATTAGGATCATTCATTAAATGCATTAAATGCATTAAATGCAATTCAATAAATGCACATATGTGGTGAAATATTTATAAATTATCGTAAGAAACAAAACTGTAACGAATTCAGGTTAATAATCTTCATAGAGCTTTTTTTCCCCCTTGTATGCTTTATCAGACTGGGTCAGATGTCACACGTGGGAAATACAGAAAATACATGGTTGCCCAGGGCTTCACTTGATTAATCTCAGTACTCATACTTTTCAATACCTTCTTTAATACCTAGGAAAGATTGGAATATACATTCATACAGCCTGAGGCACCTTGCTAGATTCATTGACTGTGAGTTGAGATAACTTTATTTTCAATTTCTCATTTTAGAGCTATATGAAGGAGAATTGAGCACACTCAAACCATAAAACAAATAAATACTAGACAGGATTAGATTTCTAAATGGACCGAAAATCTTTTCGGACAGGAAATATGACTTTTCTCCAGTGAGTAATTTTTACCACTCCTGAATCCTGACAGGGGATCCTTTCTAAATAAGTGGTATGGCTCTGTGTTTTCATGAGGTAATTCATATAATATATACCATAGACCATACCACTGTTACCATATATTATTTTATCCACTTTCAATAGAACTTGTAACAATAAGGCACAACGATAGCGTTAACGTGAATGAGAGAACAGATGTGCTTGGTTTTAGGTAGGTATCTTTTATTAAAGTATAAAGGACAGATAAAAGCCACTGATAGATTAGCCACTAATACTTTCATCAAAGCTCTTATGATTTTTCTTTTGTCCTGGTTATGGCGGGGGATGGGGCTAATTCTCCCCGGGTTCTAGCAGGGACACAGGTATCTAGACAGGTTGGCTGGCTGGGCTGAGACCAACGGGATGAGGTTCAATAAGGCCAAGGGCTGGGTCCTGCACTTGGGTCACAACAACCCCATGCAGCGCTACAGGCTTGGGGCAGAGTGGCTGGAAAGCTGCCTGGCAGAAAAGGACCTGGGGGTGTTGGTCGACTGTCGGCTGAACATGAGCCAGCAGTGTGCCCAGGTGGCCAAAAAGGCCAACAGCATCCTGGCCTGTATCAAGAACAGTGTGGTGAGTAGGACCCGAGAGGTGATCGTCCCCCTGTACTCGGCACTGGTGAGACCCCACCTTGAGTACTGCGTCCAGCTTTGGGCCCCCTACCACAGGAAAGACATTGAGGTGCTGGAGCAGGTCCAGAGAAGGGCAATGAAGCTGGTGAGGGGTCTGGAGCACAAGTCTTACGAAGAGAGGCTGAGGGAGCTGGGGCTGTTCAGTCTGGGGAAGAGGAGACTGAGGGGAGACCTTATCGCTCTCTACAACTACCTGAAAGGAGGCTGTAGAGAGGCGGGGGTCGGTCTCTTCTCCCAAGTTACAGATGATAGGACAAGGGGCAATGGCCTCAAGTTACGCCAGGGGAAGTTCAGGTTAGATATTAGGAAATATTTCTTTACTGAAAGGGTTATCAGGCATTGGAACGGGCTGCCCAGGGAGATGGTTGAGGCACCATCCCTGGAGGTATTCAAGAGAGGAGTTGACATGGTGCTTGGGGATATGGATTAGTGTTGGGTGGTGTGGTGGTGTGGGGGGGGGTTGTGTGTGGTGGGTTGTGTGTGTGTGGTGGTTTTTTGTTTTGGTTTGGTTTTTTTTGTTTGTTTGGGTTTTTTTGTTTGTTTGGTTGGTTTTTTTGGTTTTTTTAATGGTTGGACTAGATGATCTTAAAGGGTCCCTTCCAACCTAGGTGATTCTGTGATTCTGTGATTCCATCCCACTGGAGCCATGCCCAGGGGGTAGCCAGGAGCTGCTGGGGGAGAGGGTAGGAAGTCGCAGCTGGGAGCAGGCTGGGATGTCTGGGGTGCAGTTGGTGAGTGGGGGTACCATAATCATGTGTGTATATTCCTCTATCAGTGTTGTTGTTGTTTTCCTGTTCCCTTCACTGTTGTGTTAAACTGCTTTTGTCCCAACCCACAGGTTTTGCCTTTTTCTTCTGATTCTTGCCCATGGCTGGGGAGCACGAGGGGACGCAGCGGCCGCATGGTGAGGCTAACCTGTGACATCTGTTGAGGTCTGGTGACATTCACAGATGCTGAGGACACCTCATGCGGTTAAACTCAAAGAAATATAAACCAGGTTGGAACAAAAAGAATACTTCAGAGGTTTCAGAGAGATGTAAACGTTATCTGTGCCAGCAAACTCTGTCATGACGTTAGAGAACTGTGTACTGTCCTTCCATTTCAATAAGAAAAAATGCTTATCTGTGTTTGCTTATACTAAATAAGAATATGAAGTACTTTTATTGACATGTTTAAGAAAACTTTAAACTTACTAGAAAAAACTTTCAATTCTGCAAACTTCTCTACTTCTTACTGAGCTATAGCATGAGAATTTTAGTCTTACATAGGGAAATGGAGATATAATGGCTGATCCTAACCAGGAATGTTAGCATTTAAGTGGTATGAAAGAAACTCATGGGACTTTTTTTTTTCTCCTTTACAGTGTAAAAATACTGAATTAATCATGATCCGCATTTTTTTTTTCAGATAGACCAAAGCCTGAAGTTAAATTCCTCAAAATCAAAAGCTACTGACATAAAAGCAACTCTAAAGAGGAAGAATTAAAAGAGATGACCCATGTGTACTTCAGCCAACCTAGAGTATTCGTTACCAGTGCTAGAGCTGCCAGTAGCTCAGAACAGTCAGTGGAACAGTTTGCCAAAGAGCCAGATGATGCTGTTGGAGAGACACCAAGAACGCCTCATCTGTATGGCTCTGGGCATTGAAAAAGGACTAGAGGCAGCAAATAAAGAAAAAAAAAAAAAGCTGCCTAAATCTTCCATCCTGTCCAGAACTGTAATTTAAATGACAACACTAGTTAGATAAAACAGGGTCATTGTTTTCTTATTCTGTGTACTTAAAGGATATTCCCCATGAAGTAAAAGATGGACGTCATATTATCAGAAGTATTTTTTTTACTTCTTTGTTCCCCAAAGGTAGAGGAAAATGGGAAATTAAGTGGCTGCAACTTGTTTCTCTGAGTATGGCAACGTATTCCCAGTTCTTGCAAATAAACCCTGACAAAGTTCTGACTTGATGCATAGTTCAGCAATGACACTAAGCCAAAAAGCCACATTCAACACTGATAAATTGTACCTTGGAGTTCTTTTTTACACAAAAAGGTTAAATCAAACACTGTTTGCTAAAAGATCTGCTTCATTTGCCTCTCTGGCTTGTCCTGATGGATCTCTTTAAATATATTTAAAGAAAGTGGTGGATTCATTAAGGGACTATTTCAGGAAACAGGTTAGAAGGAAAAAAAACCATACCAAAACAACAAAAAAACCCCACAACACTTAAGAGAACCAGCAACAACAGGTGAAATGATTCATTAGATATTATATTCCATGGTATAAGGCAAAAACTTGAAATAATACTAGAAGTAAAGAACTGTTCCAATCAAATTTGGAAATTGCATTTGCTCCTCAAAATAGCTCTCAGATGAAGAATTACTGTATTTAGATAAGTTTGGATCCAGTGATATCACAAAGGCTTATGCCAGATTATGAGGGAAGAATGAGGATGTGGCCGCGCTGTAACTCTGAAGGCTGGCAGGCTCTGTATTTGTGGGGCAAAGAGAGTGGAGTCCTATCTCTGGTGGTACACTGCACAGTGCCTGCTTGCAGTGTGCTGTCAGCATCCTCTACTTCTGACGCATAAAGACAAGAATTCAGATAGGAAAGGGAAGCAATGAAACATCAGTTATACAGATAATACACTGTATTTGAGAGATCCAGGTTGCTACAGCAAAATAGTGAGGGCCAGGTTCTCCCCATTTGCTTGGTCATTAATGGCTGTTGTCCTTTCCTGTTGTTTTTTAATGCTGTGTTCCCCCTCCTTGCTAAGCACATGTCCTTCAAAACCTGGGAGGGAATCTCTGGCACTTTTGTAATCTGCTGCTATTCAGGCACTCTGAGCATCCCAAGTGAAGGTCCTGGTGTGCCAGCAAATTGGCATAATAACTCCAAATGGTTTGTTTTCTTTTTTGCAACATTTGAACAATGCAGAAAAGTGGAAAACCTGGTAGTAAATATAGCCCAGCATATTGACAGTTGCTTTCTAACATTTTTGAAAGAGCATGTGCATTTCTCAGGAGGCCTGGTTACTCTCTCCCCACAGCAAGCTATGTTTTGCTGGGTGCTCCGTGTTTCCTGTCTAGCCACAGACTCCATCCAGGAAGTGGTGACATCACTAACTGACATCTCTGTCACAGGTAGGACAGCAATGTGAAGCCATCTCACAGCGCCTGCAGAGAGACAATTTATGCAAAACAGCAGGCACGTGGCAGCATGT
This sequence comes from Numenius arquata, assembly GCF_964106895.1. Taxonomy (NCBI): domain Eukaryota; kingdom Metazoa; phylum Chordata; class Aves; order Charadriiformes; family Scolopacidae; genus Numenius; species Numenius arquata. Next base: position 56,419,500 of record NC_133616.1, on the reverse strand, counting down.
CCCTATGCGCACTCCGCTGCAGGCCCCTCTGCATACCCCACCATACCAGTGGTCACAGTACTTGTACCCGTGGTACGTGTATCCGTGATTTCAGACGAGGACATTAAAAGTGAGAGGTGGAATGCACAGGGTTGGAGAAGCTGAATGCATGGCATGTTTGGGGTGGGTGGCACACACGTTAGCACATTGGCAGAAGAGAGAGCTAGTCATTCGCAGAAGTGCAGCATGTACGGATTGCACAGCTGAAATAGGCCAAGGGAACAGGACTCCAGGAAAACAAAAATTTTCAATATTTCCTTTTCCAGTGCAATTTGTGATTGTCTGTTTTCTGGGTTTGATATCTCAGTCAGCTAATTTAACACTGTATGGAAAACAAAGCAGAAGAATAACCCCACTTCCATGCTGTAGTTTTTTTGTCAGCATTCTTTTCCTTTGAAAGAGCTCTTCTGAAACTTCTTTACCGCATCATCCTGACAAGGTTGCAAACTCTGTGCTTCCTCTTCTGACAGAGAGGGGTCCTACTCCACAGTGAGTAGTAGGCCACTGCAATTTAATCAAAAGGAGAAATTGCAATTTTTATTGAGTTATCAAATTCTTGGAAATTAAAAGTCTTGATGGTGCTCTACAGTCTGTTCAGCTGCTGCACGTGGACTCCATATCTAGGTGATATTCACTCACCCTCCTTCTGTACCATACAGTAATTGACATAGCCTGCAAGAGCATTCAGGAAGCCTCTGACACACCCTGAACAATGCCTGCGTAAATGAAGGCAAAAAGGCACAATGCATCTGGCTCTATTTATATTCTTTTATTGTAGGAGTTAACACTTGAGATACATGAAACTATTTGAGGAACAACAAAAGACACAGGTTGTCTCCATTTTCAGCCTTTTATTTTTTGTGTGTGTTTTTAAGTTGCTCTTGAAGATGTGTGGGCACAATGCTGGAGATCAGGGAAGGAGACGTAGCTGCCCCGCTGGCTCTGGGCTGGCCAGGGTGATAGGCAGCAGCTGGGCAACACTCCAGGCAGGTGGATGCCATTAGCCTGAAAAGGAGCAATGAAACACTAACTCACAGATCAGAAGTGCCAAAAAATATATATAAAAAAAAAAAAAGGTAGTCAGGGTTGGTAGGTAGAGTTTGCTGTGTGGGCTTTTTAAACTTTAATTAAACTACTGTTTTATTTGAGGATTTTGTCTATTATATGTTTAGGGTAACATTAACATTCAACAACTTTGGATATGTTTACTGTTTTAAGTAGTATGCAGGGAGGGTAGAAAGGGAAGAGAAAATACATGTGAACAAAAATCAAACTATCTGTGAGTAACCCATTTGCTTTTATGAGACATTGGTCTACAGTCCTGCATTATGAGACTGGTTAGAATCTCTGCGTCTTGGTCTATTGTTCCCTCCTGTATAAGCAATTCATTGATTTAGATCTACCTTCCCGTCTATAGCTACAGCTGTGTGAGCTGCAGTAAGCAGCCAAATTCTCATGCCACTTTCTCTGAAGAGGTTGACTACCAATAAAAAGTGACTTGCTGTCTTGCTGAGTGTGGTATACCAGTAGCAAGGCAAGTGCAATTGAGCTTTTCCTAGGGAAAGCTTTAAGTCCTTCAGTTTCTTACCTCTTCCCTGTGCCCAGCCTCCCTGGCTTTCCAAATAGGAAGACATTTTTAGGCTTCTTTAGTGAACGTGTAGTTAGATTAAGCACCTTCTCAAGAAATAAATAAAGGATGACCTTCTATTTTAAAGCATGTACTATTAAATCTCAGCTCTTGTTGAAATATTAACTTACTCTCCTTTTCTTGCTAGAAAGTAGCTAAACTTCAAAAATAAGGTGAGTCAGTTCTCAAATACTTGATCTCACGTCTCTTCAAATTGAGGTATCTTTACATATAAAAAACAAAGCTTATTTTCTTCTGCTGCCATAGTTTGTTCCACAAAGCCATTTTATTAAACTGGTTCTTTAACTGAAAACTAAATCATGCCAAGCTAGTGGCAGAGCCCCTTTAACAGTAACACCTTATTCATACCTGAATGAGAAATTTCCAATTAAGAACACCTGGAAAGCCTTTTAAGTTCTCTTCAAATGCCTCAATGCCTTCTGCATCCAAAGGTGGCGAAATAAAACATTAACTGTTTTCTGAAACTCATTTGCAAGTGAGGGAATATCATAAGAAATGTTGTGTAACACTTTTCCACCAAACAATGATTTCCTCATGGAGTATTTTATTGCATTATGTACTGCATAATTTCCATTAGTAGCTGGAAGCTAATATTTTCTTTTCTCCATCACTTTTTTGCACAGTGTACTGTCTCTGAAAGCTAATAATTGCATTGATGTTGATAAACTCTCAAAATTTGATGGTTTTGTTTGCTTTTCAGTAGTGACTTTACATACACACACATGTATAGTATTGTAATATTCCAGTGCGCTCACACAGTTTACAGAATAATGTGCTATTCTTCTTTTGGCTATGTAGTAACAGAGCTCCTGAGACTGGTCAAATCCTTCACTTTTTAAGCAGTATATTCTGTATAAACTGTGAATGAAAATATCTTTGTGCAGGAATGTTTGCATGGATATGAGAGACACTAAAATGTAAATGCGACTCTTCTTACCAGGGAGCTGCTTTCCACTCAGTTTCTGCTATGAAATGTTTATTCAGCTTTTTCTTTAACTCTGTGAGGGAGCCATTTTTCTTACAAGGTCTCAAGTCTGCCTTTTGTATTCTCTGCAGTCCAAACCACGTCAGAAGTACAGCACAGTTAATCTCTGCAAAGGCTGGAATCTTTTTCTACCTACAGACCACTAAGCCTGGACGAAAAACTCTGGGGAGCTCTGGTAGGCTTCCAAAAAAGAACCCTTTCTTTTCTTCTTCCTGTCACCCCTGAAGTCTTTAAGGCCTGTCACAAAGAGCCACATGTTTCTAAGTGGTACTTTACAAGGACTTCTCACTCACTCTGCAATAAAGCAAACATTTCCTATTTATATGGCTATTAATTAATTTCTTTCGATTGCTTCCTTGCAAGTGCAAAACCAGTATCACAGTACAGTGTCAAGTTTTAATAAGCAAAGTTTTTAAAGACTAATACAGCTATGAATTTATGTCAGGCATGCAATTCAGCGTAATTGCTTGATTAGGCAACAATAGGAGTTTTCTTGCTGTCAGCTTTAGCTTTTTCGACATCTTTCAGCCTGGTTTAAAAAAGTTGCTTTCTTCTTAATTGGTAATGGTAGTGTCTAAATATTTGTTTTCTAAGGTTCTTTGAACTGGCATTAATAATCTTCTTTCCTGGGAGACAAAAGAGTGAAATGAGAGGTGATCACTTTAGTTGTGGGCTTTATAAGCAACCAGACATCTTTATCTAAAATTAATTATTTAAAAAAAAAATTACATCATAGGATGAGTAGGGTTTCCAAGCTTTGCTGCTTCTTTACACAAATAATTCTCCCACACCGTCTGGGCTTTGCTTTCCAGGAAAGCCTTAAATAGCATATTAAAGGACTGCTAGGGCTCTAAAAAACAGAAAGCATAAGGTATTATAGATGGAAGCAATATGAACTGGTACCACTAGTCTTTGTTCATGGTCCTAAACTTTAGGTGTTGTTTTAAATCTTGCATATGCCTCTGTATGTTTGTGTTTGACACTACCATAAAATAAAAAACATCATCACAACAACATGGAAGAATGTTTTAGATGACAAAAAAACTAAAGAATCACACTCAAACCGTGTAGCTTTTGCATAAAGAAGCCTTTCATATATCAAAATTGTCAGTGTTACAAAAAAACTTTAGGTTTAAAATGGATATTGGGTGGCGTGTCACTGACTTGAGTGGAATGAGAGAGGACTATTCCTGCAAATTGATTTTGCCGTTGTTGATGTCAATGAAAATCAAAGTATCCCCACTGAAGTAAATATCAATATAATCTCTAAACGAAATCAGAATTCAGTCTCCACTACACGCAAAAGCACAAAAGGGTATTTTTGTTTATTTTGTTTTCCCTTTTTGGCTATGGTTTCCTAAACAAACAGAGCTGTTCTTCTGTCCCCTTTCAACAAAATGAGAACTGTAGCTAAGTGGTGGACTGCATTGTCTGGAGTTTTATAGGTTGGTTTTTTTGATCATTGAACACAATTTAAATAAAATTCAAAATTTCCCCAGTCATACATACTGAATTCTCCCCACAAGTTTGACATAATTGTATAAATAAAATCTACAACTATTGTGTGCCTAAGGATAACATTTCTATCCATGAGAAAAACAAAAAAGCCATACATGGTAACAGTCCTACAACAGAATACCCTATGCTTAAAATGGGCATTTCTAGCTGTAGAAAAACATTACCAGCCCACATATTGTTTTCCTTATCTTTTTAGCATACATGCAATATAGGAAGTTGTGTGATAATAAATATTATCTTGGGGTTTTAAGACTGGAATGCTTCTTGCCCTCTTGCAAGAGGTCTTAGTATTGGTAGAGTAGAAAGCTGTAGGTGGTATAAAGCGTGAATGGAATTAGTAGAACCTAAAGTTGAAGGGGAAAACAGTAAAAGTACACAATGTCTTGTCTAATAGAAGACATTGGCCCAATTTATCCACCTTTCTTTGTTTATTTATTCAGATCATTCTACCAGTATCACACTATTATAGTGTAGGAAAGGCAAGTTACCCTTAGAGTAATTTGTTTCTTTAGAAGACCTGTTGGTCTGCCAGAGTGGGTGTATCTCTGGTTCAATTACAGAATCAAAAATTAAAATCAAAGAATTAGAGACACAAAGGGAGTTCTAAGAGATTAGAATATCTCAGCCAGAAAACATACAAATACTGCATACAGTGTTGTTTTTGTTTACCATAATCTCTTCACTAGCTAAACATCTGAGTAAGCAGTATCTAGTGTATCTTCTTAACTACTGAGCGGCATTTGCATGAGTTCATTAACGTTTTTGAACCAATGTAGTGATGCTCCAAACTATGAAAAATGTCAGGCATTTAATTGTACTTTGTTGCGGCTGTATATTGCCAGTGAAGCTTTTAAAATTACTCCAGTTTATATTTGAAACAGAGCTTGGCTTTACCTTAAAAGCAACACTTAAAGCACATTACGAAAGCTGACTGGTATGCCCTGTTGGCATTGGAATGTCAAAGGCCCATAAGCAGAACAGGTAGTATAGAAGTGTTATCTAATTGTAGGGATTATCTATGGAGCAACGACACTGTCTCCTTTGTTTAAGAAACACAGTATGCATCTGTTGACACAGGCAAGCTCTTCAATTAGCAGCAAGAACTAGTGAAGGGTGTTTGGTAAATTAACCCTAATTTCTACACAACTACATAAAGCATCAATGAAAAGAATGAAAGATCATATTTACTAAAACTGATGCTATCATTTTATAATAGGGAAAGAAATGACTGTTAGCTATTTTTGTTTTTATAGGGTGGTTATAATGAAGTAGAGATTGATGTCATAAAAATCCTAAGAAAATGTGTCTTTTCCCTTATCTGCAGCTGAATTGTCCCTACAGTCAACTCAGAAAAAAGCTATGTAAGCGCAATGATGTGGGAGACACATTGTTGTGCTTGAACAACATGTAAATTTCAGAGTTTGATTTGGAAAGAAAATGCTGCACCTCATATTGTGATGTTTCCAGAGGTTGTTACTTATATGTAAATTATTAACTTGTTTTCTAGCCTAACATAGGGAAGAAGTGCTGTGATCCCTGGTTACCCTCTGAGTATAATGCAACACCTGGAATGAGAACAACAAGATGGAATGAAAAGTTAGCAAGATAATTCTTCCTTTAAATTTAGTTATGATTGTTACATTAAAATAGTCTTCTTGCATCAGGTAAAAAGAATTTTGATACATCTCTAAGTACATAGAAGGGTGCAATAAAAAAGAGAGCAAATTATTCTTCAGGACAAGCCGAAAAGAAAAAGAAATGGGTTTAAATTGGAAAGATATAGATTAGGCACAAGGAATAATTTTCTACTGGTAAAATAAATAAAAAGCCACTGTAATGTATTGCTTGAATCTCTGTGGACAAATGAGAGAAGAGTTTTCTGGGAATGTATTTCCAAAATACTGACTATTTAAGAAACAAACAACCTCCCAGGTTATCCCTTACTTGTTAAATTATAATTTTATTTTTGCTTGTATGACACCTCACCTTGAAACCCTTTTTATGTTTGGTAGTTTGTACATGAATGGTATTTATTACAGCAAAAGTTTGGGAAGAAATACCAGAATGCAGGATTCTTAAAAATGATTCTACATTTTTAATTAAGAATTATAAAAGGAACATTGAGTAGAATTTAGGACAGGAGAGCACTCCTTTTAGGTTTTACATTCCATTTCTTATCCTTATCACAGTAAGTAATTGTGTGGCACTAACATTCCTTAGATACTTGTAAATGACTCAGTTGGGTCTAAAATAATCTCTTCCTCCTCAGTGAATATCTTAATCACTCTGTGAGTTCAGTACTCTCATGCATAGTAAAGAATTGAATTAGATCTTCTGTGGCATTCAGTATTTCAGGGTAGAGCATTTCTACAGGAAGTAGTTTGGCAATGGGGGCCATGTGAAACGCAACAGCTGTCAGCAGATTGACAAATGGAAGTGTTTGTAAATCACTGTGGCATTTGTCTCCTTTGTGAACGTTACCTTTGTGGCTCTGTTTTATTGCAATATATAAAACTTGATGGAGATGCTAATACAAAATCTGATGTGCTGGGCCAGCACTGATTTTCTTATATGGACAGATACTCTCACATCTACTGTAACATATCCATTGATTATGTCAGCATAAAAGAAAACAACGGAAATACCATTTGATCTAAGTGCTACTTTCAATGGAGTCTGTTTCCCACTAAGCTTAATAATAGCTCTGATTTAGTTTGACTTACCTGTTCTCTATCATTTTTCTGCAAAAGCAAGCGGTAAATTCTATGAGCAGGAAAGACCTCATAGAGAGCTCAAGAGAATTATGTTTGTGAGAACATACAGACTTAAGCAATTTTAGAGTCAGAATAGACACCCTAAGGGTATAGTGTTCACAGTTTGAATGCTCTGAAAACTATTGTTAAAATTCCAAGCTATTTAAAAGTATTCAAGCCAGAAAATGATGACTTGTACACAAGACTTAGAACTACAATAGAACCCAAAGTTTCCCACATTATTTTGCTTTTATGACAGTCTCTAGAGAACTAGTAGAGCAACGTAGTGGTTTCAAACCTAACTACTAATTGTAGACTTGACTCCTCATTTCCATAGTGTTAGCTGCCTACAATATGCCAAGGCTACGTATGGTCTATACCATTTCTTGGTTAGTTATTCCACTGTGGGCTACATGCCAAATTCTCAAGATTTTTAATATGCTATTTAGTCATAAATAAGGGTATTTTATTGAATTTATGGACCATGAAACCATATTCTGTGCACATCTTATTGAGAACTTCTAAGCTGAGAACCCCAAACACTGAAAATATGTACAAAATTATACAATTTTGTATATTATATAAAAATAGGTACAAAAATCCTATCACAAAATGATGATATAGTTCATTACAAATTTTACATGTTACACTGAAGCCTTTGTGTCACAATAAGTAGTGTTCTAGTCTTGAAAGGGAACTTTCAGAAATAGAAAAAAACCCCAGAAGATAGATTTTCATACACTCCAAGAAAAAGTCGGCAAACTGCTCTTCGATTTCCAGAGGTCCTCAGTCTTTCCTTTTTTTGACAATGACGCTTTAAGTGGTTCTCAATTTCTTTACTGTAAACGTAGGAACAGTGATTTTTTAAAAATTTATACTCTTTTATACTCCTGAATTTATACTCTTTCATACTCCTGAATTTATACTCTTTCAACATTAAATAGCTTGGAATTTAAATGTGGCTTACACTTAAAAAAAATAATGTAATTTTCATTATTTGGAAGTAGCTTGAGATTTTGAAACTTTTCCTTTAGTCTTCAAAGTAATGAAGTCTCGTGTTTAGGATTTATCACTGGAGAGTGCCAAATAAAGTTTCTTAGCATTTTTTATATCAATGATAGTTTACATTTTCTCCTAGGAAACATGTACCCATCATATTGGCATTTTTAATTCAAGCAATTAGTGATAAACTCCAATCAGGTCTTCCAGAAACAAACTAGGATGACATCTATCATTTTAATCTAAACCAAAGTACCCCTACTAAAATCAAATCTTTAAGAAGGATAGTGTTAATATTGCAGATAGAATTTGTCATGTTCACAGGCTAATATATAGTCCTACCTTCAAGGAGATTAAGTTCTAAATAAAAGTTGGGAACTGGCGATGCTATCCAGTATTAAACATTTACTCCCTTTTCAAGCTGCTCAGATTCCAAGTGGTCTAAATTCTGGAGGCAGTGCAAGGTAGATTAGGTGATGTATCTCAAAAAAGGAAGAGAGAAACAGTATGAAATTCGTTTTAGGTGTAAATACCCTGTTTGATACCAATGAAAGCAGATAAATAGCAAACTACTTAGGATTGCAATGCCCACAGCATTTTTAGCTCCTTCCAAATGTAGCTTCAGTGAATGGAGGGAAATCATTTCAGTCAGAGGATATCTCTCACCACATCACCAAACATATTCTTAATATTAACGAGCAAGAACTTTTAATGTCAATCTACTGACTTGTATTACATGCTAAGTAGGAAGCAAGTGTATTGAATTTTATGCATGTTTAACACTGAAATAGAAGTGATTGTATGTGTATAGGATAATGCTAGCCTACTCATATATTTGGGAATATTGATGACAATTGTGCGTTTCTGTGAGTGATAAATGTCTGGTGGGAGGAGGTCATGTGTATTGTTTCCATCACCCCCATGAGCATCTCCAAAGCCCTGTTTTCTGTTAGAGAATTGGGAGAACCAGTTTAAGTTGCATAAGGTAATGAACCATTAGGTTATAATATTCACATATGCTTTTAGCTGCTGGTGTATTCAAGAGTAAATGCAAATAGATCAGATTTATCCACTTCTCATGTGAACAATTTATTTACTACCCCTGTGCTCTATGTAGGTGAGATTGTACACCACTAATACTGACAAACTGTAAGATTTATATTTCTGTTGACTAATATGAGATGCCATCTAGGAAAGCTGTAGCAAAATAACACTCAGTCACCACCCCCAAAATTTTCTTCTTTATTTTAATTGAAATCTTTTTATATTTTGACTGCTATAATCAGACAAGTGTGAAATACTGCGTGTTCTCTTAAGAACTCATCAGTTCAGGTTCTTCTGGAAATAATACTGTCAAATGAACTGTGAATTCATTATTCTGGCAGACTTCTGGCAGCTTTTGCCTGCCTTTCCAAAAGTAAACATAGATAGGCTTTGAGAGGATTTTATCAGGATCGTAACAATATCTTCAAAGCTCCATGTAACGAGCTTTCTCACATAGTAACTAGCTTTGGAGATGCTTAGTTGATTTCTATGGGTTATACTAACAAGCATGGTGTTTCTATGCCATTATGAAGACTATGTGATTCTCACATATTCTCACAAGACCTGGCAGAACTATTGATGGTAAGATTTTTCCCAGTGATAATCTTTCTATTCATAAAAGTAGTTTGATTTCTCAATAGGTATGTTCTAGGTCAAGTAAAACAAATTATGAACTTGAACATTGTGGATAAGCCTCTGCACATATTGGAAGCTATAAATGAATTTTAGGCATAGGAGCAGGCTGTCTCCAAGTGCCAAAAAACCGAGCCATCAGGGGAAAAGACAAGTCTGGTTGAACAGATAGATATGGTTACAACTCAGGGAAGAAAGGAGAGTTTATGTCCTTTGGAACAAGGGGCAGGACACTCAGGAAGGATACAAAGATGTTGTAAGGCTACATAGGGAGCAATTGAGAGGAGCAAAGGCCCAACTAGAACTTAACCTGGCTTTGGATGTTATGAACAATAAAAAGAGTTTCTATAAATATATTAATAACAAAAGGAGGGCTAATTATTTATTAGATGAAGGTGGTAACATAATGACAAAGGATGAGGAGAAGACTGAGATACTTAATGTTTTTTTTGCCTCAGTCTTTAGTATTGGAGTTGGTTGTTCCCCAAGCACCCAAACCCCTGAGCTAGTAGTCAGGGGCAGGGAGCAGAATGAAGCCCCCATAATCCAAAGAGAGATGGTGAGGGACCTGCTCCAACACCTGGACATACACAAGTCTATGGGACTGTATGGAATCCACCTGAGGGTACCGAGGGACATGATGGAAATGCTCACAGAGCCAGTCTCCATCATTTAGCAGCAGTCCTAGCAAACTGGGGAGGTCCCAGTTGGCTGGCGTCTAGCAAATGTGACGCCCAACCACAGGAAGGGCTGGAAGGAGGCTCTGGGGAACTACAGGCCTGTCAGTCTGACCTCAGGGCCTGGGAAGGTCATGGAACAGATGATCCTGAGTGCCATCACGTGGCACATGAAGGACAACCAAGTGATCAGGCCCAGTCAGCATGGCTTCATGTAAGGTAGGTCCTGCTTGACTAACCTGATCTCCTTCTATGACAAAGTGACCCGTTTGGTGGAGGAGGGAAAGGCTGTGGATGGTGTTCACCTGGACTTTAGTAAGGCCGTTGACACTGTTTCCCACAGCATTCTCCTGGAAAAACTGGATGTCTTGGATGGGAGTACTCTTCGCTGGGTAAAAAACTGGCTGGAGAGCCGGACCCAGAGAGTGGTGATGAATGGAGATAAATCCAGTTGGTGGCCTGTCACGAGTGGTGTTCCCTAGGGCATGGTACTTGGGCCAGTCCCCCTTAATATATTTATCAATGACCTGGACATTGGGATTGAGTGCACCCCCAGTAAGTTTGCAGACGACACCAAGTTAGGTGAGGGTGTCAATCTGTTTGAGGGTAGAAAGGCTTTGCAGAGGGACCTGGACAGGTTGGATTGATGGGCCAAGGCCATGGGGATGAGGTTCAACAAGGCCAAGGGCTGCGTCTTGCGCTTGGGTCACAAGAACCCCATGCAATGTTACAAGCTTGAGAAAGAGTGGCTGGAAAGCTGCTTGGCAGTAAAGGACCTGGGGGTGTTGTTTGACAGCTGGCTGAATATGAGGCAGCAGTGTGCCCAGGTGGCCAAGAAGGCCAACAGCACCCTGGCCTCTATCATGAACTGCGTGGTGAGTAGGACTTGGGAGGTGATCATCCTCCTGTACTTGGCACTGGTGAGGCCCCACCTTGAGTCCTGTGTCCAGTTTTGGGCTCCTCACTACAAAAAAGACATTGAGGTGCTGGAGCATGTCCGGAGAAGGGCAACAAACCTGGTGAGGGGTCTGGAGAACAAGTCTTATGAGGATCGGCTGAGAGAGTTGGGGTTGTTCAGCCTAGAGAAAAGGAGTCTGAGGGGCAACCTTATCACTCTCTACAACTACCTGAAAGGAGATTGTAGAGAGGTGGGGGTCAGTGTCTTCTCCCAAGTGACAGGTGATAGGACAAGAGGAAATGGCCTCAAGTTGCACTAGGGGAGCTTCAGACTGGATATTAGGAAAATTTTTTACACTGAACGACTGATTAAGCACTGGAACAGGCTGCCCAGGGAAGCGGTTGATTCACCATCCCTGGTGTTATTTGAAAGATGGGTAGACATAGAGCTTAGAGATATGGTTTAGTGATGGTTTTTGTCAGTGTTAGTTTAATGGTTGGACTAGGTGATCTGAAATGTCCCTTTCAACCTAGGAAATTCTATGATTCTATAATTTTACATGTGTCTATAGAAGCAAAACACCTGCACATTGTAAACAGAAAATGTCAGCAAAGCCAGCACTTGGAAACAGTGTAAATTGAGAGTGAGTGACAATTGTGGGGTACAAAATCCCATTCTGATAGCTTTCACAAAAGTTTTTCATGCCTACCAGGTTTGGCAGCTAGTTTGAAACGTTAGCAAATAATGTAGATAAAGTTTGTAAGTTTCCCAGTTATGGTGAAGGTGATGCCCACATTACCTGCCTTTCTAACATTGTAGTCACTAACCATACACATGAATATCCTCATATCTGAAGCTCCTTAGAGCATAAGCTAGTATTTCCTATGTTTAGATCCCACAGGGATAGATGATATATTTTGATATATGCAAGGTGAGTTACTGGTTTCAGTTGGTGTTGTAAGTACACTACAGACAATAAACACCAGCCCAGACCCTCCTCCCTCCCCCTTTCCCTGAATACCCACTCCCCCCAGTTCATAGCCCTTTTTTGCTTTTCAGAAAATAATAAATAAGACATATTCTAATAATTTACAAAGTAAAATAATATAAAAAGTCTTAATGCAGCTTTACAAAATTTCCTGAAGTTTATTTTAGTGTCATTCATGTTTCTTTGCTTTAATCTGTTATAGTATGGCACTCCTCAGTGCACATACCTTACATGGTCAACAGCAAATTACACGCAAAAGGAATAAACAGATATGTATCCAAACTCAGTGACTGCTAATGTCACTAATGTCACCCATCTGTTTTGTCATGTTCATTCATTTATTGTTTTTCTTTATGATGGTCATAAAAAAAGATGATGTTTCTCCAGATTTCTCTAGTAAGACAAAGTTTCAGTGAAGCAAGTGAGACTCAGTCTGCAGTTTATTGGAGAATTAGAGCCTAGACTTGCATATTTTTGTTGCTTTCTTCTTTTGTAAAATGATTCCAATGTTTTCTTGGTAGGAAGAAAGCAAACTCCAATGAATGATTTAATTTTTTTACAAACTGTACTGAATATTCTCAGTACTTATGTATATGTAACACATTTCAATTCCAAATTTACTTAGTTTATTAATTCCAGGTTTATTTATTCAATCATCATTTTATCAAAAGGGATATTGATTTCCAGAACTATTAGTGATGGTATTTGTTGCCTGTAAAATACTAGAAGGAACAGGTAATGCTATGTGATGCAGTTTGATATATTTGTCATAATATGTCTCAACTAGGCATTTTAATTTTATATTAGATTCCTTTGGGCTGATTTTTATCACAATGCTTTCAATTTTTTAATTGTACAGTATTGCATTGTACTTTGCCAATTTTGTATTAACTTCAGGAGAATATGGGAAAGTAAATCAACACACACAGAGGAATAAGTCATGGCTGTTGACCTAAGGCTGAGCTGATCTTTGTATGAACATAAAGTACCCTTTTGGTCTTTTTGAATATGTGCATTTAAAATATATATTGATATATACACACACCTCCTTCCTAAATTTTTATTATAATCAATAGACATACATATTTGATGAAAATGTTCAGATAATTTCTGTAGCTAGACTGAGTTCAATCAAGCAATTCCCTTAACAAAACCAGTAAAATGTTGGGAACCCTTTTTGTTCCTCACAATAGTATAATGGAGATTTTTTAAAAGTGCTTTTGGGGTGAGGAAGAGACATCTTAAAAGAATAAGTAACAGTCCTATGGTAAAATCTTTTCAAATGCAAATTGGTAGCTCTACCAATCTGTATCACTGAGCTGTCTGAGTAATTTGAATGCCAGAATCAATTTGCTCACAAAGATAGGCTAAGGGCCATGAAATACTTATTTACTTCTGCCACATTACTGTTTGTTTTCATCAAAACCAAGACATTCTGCTAACAATTTAATACTAAAGTGGAAGATTCAATTTCTGCTGGTTGGACTAAATAGTTGTGGTTTTTGGATAAGGCCAAGTTTTAAATTCTTTGGCTGGTTCTGTACTCTCTCTGGCCCTTCTCATAGGTTCAATACAGACAAAACCTTCTCTGACCTTGACCAGCTGTTCAGTTACTGTTGCTGGTATTCCTCATTCCAAATGCCCTTGCACTGGACGACCGTCGGGTCTACTGGAAGACACTTTAGCTGGTAACCTGTCAAGCTTGAAAGACTGCAGGATCCTCTTCCTGGCAATTACAATGGTTTTCCCAACACACAGATGACTTCTCACCTTATCTTTTTCCTTCCTATTCTAGAATAACAGGTCAAAATAAATTTTGTGACCACCTGCTCATGTCCACCCTAAACTAGCTTAATCCAAACTCAACCTGTGTTCCCATGATGCTGGGGATGCTGAGTAACAGAATTGCCAGAGCAATGCTCTAAAGAGTGTGTCTGTTTAAATTCACTGTGTCCAGGCCCTCTCCAGTGTTAGGATGTCCTGTTCATCTACAGAACAATGATGCTCTGCTCTCCGAGGCAGGCTTTGGAATGGAAACTACAGCACATTGTTGGGAAATAATACTTCTGTTTCAGTGGTAATATACAAAAATAATTATGTTAGGCAGCTGAATGAAAAGTGGCCAGACAGTGATAGGTAGTCTGTTGGATTCATAGCGGAGAGATAGCCTTAAGAAATTTTTGGAAGAGATGAAAATAGAGCAGCATAATAGATAAAAAGTTAGCAACAATGATCTCATTATTTTTTGTCACAGTTCTTAAAATAGCTAATGGAGTCAGAAACAATGTAAATGTGTCAGACTTGGTGAGGGGTGAAAGATAAGAAAAGGAAAATTGATTCCAAATAGGAAATGAGTACCACCAAAGCTAGGAATCCATATTTTTTATGTCTGTAAAAAATACTTTTAAAATTTGGTGGGTGGGGCTAAGCTGATTGTGTGGCCTGACACCACTTTTTTAGCTCTAATAGCTTTTTAGTGATTCCAGCCTGGAACTGGAGCTAACTAAGTCTGTTCAAGAATGAGGTTCAGTTTAATTGCACCACTGCACACTTTCATGATGTGCGTTTGCATTTGCATGGCTCAATACTGCACTGTGCACACAAAGTCACCTAAGACAGAAATGACTTGGTCTCTGCACTGTGCTACACACAATGTAAATGTGCCCTTGGAGTGAAAAGCAAATTGCTAAGTTATAAATTGAAGTAGTTAGAGGTTCAGAGCTTCTGAATGTGTAGTGCGGTGTGGAATTTTACTATGCCTCTTGAGAATAAAGGAACACTTGTAATTTTAAGTTTTATAAGGCTAAATTAAGTTTTATTACTCATTTCTTGTGAGAGATCCTATTACATATTTTGCTGTAATAAAAAGTATTTAGTGATATAATATTATCACTATTTTATTGCAGCAGAATGTGTAGGTGGACACCCTGGGGAACACAAATGCTTAATGAAGTTTTAGCTTAGGCCATAAAGACTCCTTGAGAAAGAATCAGGCTTGGTATTCTGCTACCATGATGTAGACCCAAAGCAAACCGGGTGCTGTAATTTCCAGAGGGTCTAATGAACTTGTAAACTAGAAATCCAACCTGTTAGAAAGGGAAATACTAAAAAGGAGACAACTAAATGCATAGTCCTTCATAATTGCAAACGAAGAAATCTATTGTTCTGGTGTGGCAATGCTTACTTTATCAAAAGTTAATTCTCTTTGATCTTTTCTTTTTTCCAGATTTCAACAGGTCATCAGATATTTAATTTGATGTAATGACTTAATTAATTAGTGCTTTCAGACTGTGTGCAAACAGCAGGTTTTCTTCCAAGCGCACCCTATGTTGTACTTTTAACATCAACTACTTCCAGCATTTACAATGGTAAAGATCACTGTTAAGAAGAATTTGCTAAGGTTTAGGAAACATTAATGGCAAACAATCACCATCAACTGTAAGATGTACCTGCATATTTCACATAGCAAATGTCTTTTCAAAGAGGAAAAATAAAAAATTAAATCACCATTACCACGAGGTTTATCCATTCTACCAGAGACATTTTCTCTTACATTATGGTTGAAATCATTATATGAAGGATTTTGTGCAGGCAATTTTTACATTAAAAAAAAAAAAACAAAACAAAAAAAACCCAACGAATTTTAAGCCAACTATGCTGCTTGTCAATACTGCCTGTTTCCTTGGGGCTGTCTTTTGGACAAGCAAACTGATGTACCAGTGTGAAAAATGAGGCAAAGTGGGTATACCCTGACCATTGCATCCTGCGTATCTTTGCTGTGTTTACTGGCCCCAGAAAGTTGATTTTCATCAGAGTTTCTTAGGTCTGGTATTATGATTAAATCAACTTGGATAATATGGATGAATGGCATGGCATCTCAGGAGAACCCTGTAGTTAGAACAGTGTCAAAACCAAACAGTTGAGGTCCAATATAATAAATCAGACTCTATGTAGTGGCCTTAGCAATACATTAAGATGACCTTTATGTTAGTAAGTAATTTAGCTTTCTACAAGAGAAATAAGAAAAATAGCTGTACTTGTTTTGCAACTCCAGAGAACAGTTTTCCGTAAAATGTCACCTCTAGAGATTAATGTCGCCTAAAAATTTTAGGGGTGCTCATTTCATGTGACCGCATAAGATTAGGCAACCATCATAGCTGATGTAGTGAAAAGCTTCTATATTCCCATCATTTCTGTCTCTGAGGGAAATGGGGAAACACATAACACGTTTACTGGATTGTGGTTAAAGTTGTTGCCTAATTTACAAGCAAAGAAGTCATACCCTGTTATGAAGGTCTTTATGGATGAATTTTGTATGAAATAAACTAGTTCAGAAATATTTTATGTAGTTCATTAAATATATTGGTACTTTTCCTTCCTCCCTTCCACCTGTTAATGGAAGGTGTCTTAGTTGCCATGAGTGCAAGCTTATAGAAAAGCAGAAGATCTCTTTTAAAGAAATGCCAAATAATTTGCTCATTTTATGATTGAGTTACTTAATGTCTATCAATATCAATTTAGAAGTAACAAAATATGTGTCTGAAAGGGACCTGGCAATCTTCTCTTTCTAAAGATTTTAGTTTCCTGTTCTACCTCTGCAAAGTTGTGAGATGTGAAGCATTTTTACTATGTTGTCTGATATAAATTACAACTTTTTAAGCTATTTGTGAGTTTAGAAGCTTGTTGTCTTTCACCCTGGAGATTTTTCAGTGGGCTCAAAACAGGAAAACCAGCTACACAGCAAAAATATCAAGTGGTTTCATGTAAGATTGCAGGTGGCCGCTGTGTAGTGATTTATGTGTAGCTCACAGCATGCTTGCAAATGTTTATCTTTTAATTTGTTTTATTTTAGGACATGGAAAATAGGCAGTACACTTTCAAAATATGGGCATGCTATGTTCTAAACTTGAACTAGTCATGGCTTTAAGAGTACAGCTCTCTGATAGGATAGTGCAGTTCAAATATATGTTTGGGCCTAGGCTATGTAGCTGAAATATGGACTGTCTTTACTACAAAAAGAAATAAGTTATGGGAGTCCTGTAAGTACCAAAAGTTGGTGCCATAGTGACACTACAATGCACAGATAGCAATTGTTTGTTTCTTATGACTTGTTTTGAACAGTGGAAAATGGTCAACAAGTTTTTCACTTGGTGCCTTGGAATTCAATTATTTTCTCAGAGATAGCAAGAGTGTGCTATATTGCCTGCACACTAACTTATCACACTCTACCCAGGCTTGAGCTGTGCATGTAAATGACACGTAGCACAGTATCACTGAGTGAGTGAATGCTCAAAGTGTGCATTTAAATACGCCTTCAAAATTACAGTTGCCATTTTCTCAGATCTGTAAGAGATGGAAACATGTATGTAAAAAGTTCACTACATTACCATGCCACAAGCTGTGTTATTTTATATGTAAAATGACTTGGGTAGTTTTGCAAAACAACTTCCCTGGAAAAGCTGGATAATTATTTCATATAAATATATATATGCCTTCTCTTTGTCCAGTAGTAAAAAAAAAAAAAGTGTTTTTAGCACAGCTTCACTATCGATCAAGTTGTATAGTATAATTATATAAAGATGTCAGCAGTTAGACCACACATAAAGTATTTAAAAAACATGCAAGTTTTGCAAATTGTTCTTGTGGACAAACAGCTATAACTTCTTAGAAAGTAATAATAAAGATAAATGCTTCATGCCCAATAACATTGCTGGAACTGATTTAGTTTTCCAGAGAGTTTCAAAAGTCAGTAAAATTTTTCTTAGAAAACATAATTGATATAAAATATAATTTATTTCTTAACATTATATTTGCAAAATGAAGCAATCTCTCAGGGCTTCAAATGCTACTGGGAATGGAGATCATTTCTCAGAAGTGATGTTTGGTATGACCAAACCTGAGGAGTTACTAAATTTCCAGACTACAGAATTCAAGAATTCCACAAGTTTACTTTGAGTTCCTGAACTATTTTCCTTATTATCATTGAAGGCATTATTACAAATATAGCAAGTTTTTGTTTTAGATTATGTACAGATAAATTCAATTTGTCAAATTTTTCATCATTTTTCCTGTGTTCCATATTGTGCCTGTTGTCCCTTGTCCTGTCACTGGGCACCACTGAAAAGAGTCTGGCCCCATCTTCTTGGCACCCAACCTTTAGATATTTATAAACATTGATGAGATTCGCTCTCAGTCTTCTCTTCTCTGGACAAAACAGACCCAGGTCTCTCATCTTTGATCATAGGAGAGGTCCTCCATTCCCTTGATCATCTTTGTGGCCATCTACTGGACTTTGTGCAGTAGTTCTCTTTCTTGAACCGGAGAGCCCAGAGCTGGACACAGTACTCCAGATGTGGCCTCACCAGGCCAGAGTAGAGGGGGAGGATGACCTGCCTTGACCTCTTGGCCTTACTCTTTTTAATGCACCCCAGGAGACCATTTGCCTTCTTGGCTACAAGGGCACGTTGCTGCCTCATGGTCAACTTGTTGTCCACCAGCACTCCCAGGTCCCTCTCTGCAGAGCTGCTCTCCAGCAGGTCAGCCCCTAACCTGTACTGGTGCATGAGGTTATTCCTCCCTCAGTGCAGGACCCTACACTTGCCCTTGTTGAACTTCATTAGGTTCCTCGCTGCCCAACTCTCTAGCCTGTCCAAGTCTCGCTGTATGGTGGCACAGCCTTCTGGTGTGTCAGCCACTCCTCACAGTTTTGTGTCATCAGCAAACTTGCTGAGGGTACACTCTGTCCCCTCCTCCAGGTCGCTGATGAATACACTGAACAAGACTGGACCCAGTACTGACCCCTTGGCAACACCACCAGCTACAGGCCTTCAACTAGAATTTGCACCACTGATCACAACGCTCTGAGCTCTGCCATTCATCCAGTTCTCAATCCACCTCATTGTCCTGTCATCTAATCCACACTTCCTTAGATTACCTATAAGGATGTTGTGGGAGACAGAGTCAAAAGACGCGCTGAAGTCAAGGTAGACAATGTCCTCTGCTCTCCCTTTATCTCCCCAGCCAGTTATGTCACCATAGAAGATTATCAGATTGGTTAAGCATGATTTCCCCTTGGTGAATCCATGTTGACTGCTCCCCATAACCTTCTCTTCCCATACATGCTTAGAGATGACATCCAGGATGATCTGTCCCATCAATTTGCCAGGGATGGAGGGGAGGCTGACTGGCCTGTAGTTTCCTGGATCCTCCTTCTTACCCCTTTTGAAGACTGGTGTGACATTGGCTTTTCTCCAGTCCTCAGGCACCTCTTCTGTTCTCCATGACCTTTCAATGACTTTGTAATAACATCTGCCAGCTCTCTCAGCACTTGTGGGTGCACCCCATCAGGGCCCATGGATCTGTGAGTGCTGAGTTTGACTAAATATTCCCTAACCTGATCCTCCTTGACCAAGGGAAAGTCTTCCTTTCTCCAGGGTCTTACCTCCAGGGTCTGGGATTCCTGAGGGCTGGCCTTAGCAGTAAAGACTGAAGCAAAGAAGGCATCCAGTAACTCTGTCTTCTCTGCATCCTCTGTCTCCAGGGCACCTACATCATTCATCAGCAGGCCTACACTTTTGCTAGTTTTCCTTTTGTTACTGACATACTTGAAGAAGCCCTTGTTGTCCTTGACATCTCTTGCCAGGTTTAATTCCAAGTGGGCCTTAGCCTTCCTCGTTGCATCCCTGCATACTTGGACAACATTCCTATATTCCTCCCAAGTGCCAGTCCCTTTTTTCACATTCTGTAAAGTTCCCTCTTCCATTTAAATTTTTCCAGAAGCTCCTTGTTCATCCATGCACGTCTCCTGCCTCCTTTGCTTGATTTCTTACTCACAGGGATACACTGACCTTGAGCATGGAGGAAGTGGTGCTTGAATATTAACCACCTCTCTTGCATCCCCGTTCCTGCCAGGACCTTAGCCCATGGGATTCCTCCAAGTAGGCCTTTGAAGAGACCAAGGTCAGCTCTCCTGAAGTCCAGGGTTGTAATTCTACTTTTTGGCCTGCTTCTTCCATGCAGGATCCTCCACTTTCTCATGGTCACCGCAGCCAAGGCTACTCCTAGCCTTCACATCCCCAACTAGACCTTCTTTGTTTGTTAGTACAAGGTCCAGCAGCACACCTCTCCTTGTTGGCTCCTCCACCTGTGTCAAAAAAGTTATCATCAATGCTTTGCAGAAACTTCCTGGATTGTGCCTGCCGGGCTGCGTTGCCTTTCCAGCAAATATCAGGGTGGTTGAAGTCCCCCATGAGAACCAGGGAGGCTATTTCCAGCTGCCCATAGAAGGCCTCTACAAAAAGAAGGAGAAGGAGAAGAAGCTGTCTGTAGAAGGCATCTTTCTGCAATCTTATTTCTACTACACTGAATTTCTGGCAATATGCTGAATGGATCCATAGTATCATAGGCACAGAGTCTACATTAATGGTAACATCTGCTTCAGAGGAATTATAAATGTTTCATTGGTTATCTTCAAATGCTATTTGTAAGATTGTACAGATCAAATTCCCATGTCTTGGGCCTACTGAAGTAAAATTGCAATAAAAGGTGAGGAAAGGGTGAGCTCACTACTATTCAGCAGTATCCAACACAATCCTCCTGGGATTTATCCTCCTCCTCCTATTAAAGCACCTAGCCCAGAAGACTGGAGCAAAACCCTCTAGCTATTGCCCTCCAGGGTATCTCCCCCACAGCAGCATGGAGGAAACCTGTCTTTCCATCACACTTTCTGACTCTGCATTAAATCAGCTACAGGACTATTTCCAAGTCAGTATGCAAATAACACTGATTATGGGATCAGGAGATACTTGCTCTCTGAAGTTCATGGTCCAGCTGATCTGTGGCTTCTTGTCTGTCTTTGATGGTGAGGCCAGGGGAAGGAACGCTATAGATGGATTGAGTGTGTCTCTGCTGTGCAGCTTTAGCAGGGTCTGCCTAATGGTGATTAGGAAACGCTTTGAGCCCCTACCTATGGTGCGGTGTTTCAGACCCCTGTTACACGGCGTGGGTTGTAGTTCTCCTCTGCTTTCTGCTGTGCAGTATTGCGGCTTGCGACAAGTCAGGGTTACAAATTATATTTGGAAGAGTTACTGAAGAACATTTAAGATGCTGTGTTTCATTCCACAATTAATTCTCGTGAGCGAATTTGTTGGGAACACTTTGTCATCTTTTTCATTCCTTTGTGAATGCACAGAAGCCTTTTTCTGGCTTATTTCATCAGCTGAAACTGTTGATACTATAAACAAAGTTTCCTAAAGACAGATGTCTGTGTGACTCCACAGAAGAAAGAAAAAAAAAATCCTCAGATTCCTCAAGTACGTCTTAGCAGCTGTAGTAGTTGGCACTGACTATGAGAGCTGTGCAACATTAAGTTTTATGGTTTTCTAAGCATTTCAGGTACCATTTTATACCATTCCATTGTATCAAGCTTTCCATTATTTTTGGCAGTACATCCTAAGGAATGTCTGCTTCATTCAAAAGTAGTGCTTGTGCCAGTCTCAAACTGGGGTGAAAAAACGAAGATGGGGGTGGGGAGAGCTGTGCATGAAGGGGATACCTCATTCACGAATCACCCTATGCTTAAGGAGATGCTCACCACATTCACCATTCACCTCGTGTTTAAGGAGATCCTGATTTTTATGGCATGTTGAAATAACTTGGGAAGTTCAGTGACTTTTTTTGCCAGAAAAACATTCATTCATATAATTGCTTTGCTTTTCTTTGTTGGCTAATATACTCACAGGAATCTAGGCATCACTTAGAGATGGAAAACTGGCTTCACTGAATTTAAGGAAAGCAAAAAAAAAATCTTTGAATATCTGTATTACTGAAGCACCTGTTTGGGGCAAAGTTGCATAATGTAAGATTTTGGCTTAAAGAGTTCTGTAGCCAACTAAACTGTGTTGGTTTGGATGATGTTAAAAGAACTTTGAAGATGTTTCTTAGTTTTATGTCTAGACTTCAGCACTGAGGTCACTAAGCAGCTGTATGTAGTAGCTGTTGGCACACTGGTACTTCAGCAGAAGTCTGAATAACGAAATCTTAAAGTAGTGTACTACTGACACTGTTTTAAGACAGTCTTTATTTGGCCAATAAAGGGTTAATTGTGAAAGGGTTAACTGTGACATTTCTACAACAAGCTATAAAAACCCTTCTTCAACTTAGTTACACCCTTGCCTTGGTAGAAGAGCAGGGAAACTGAATCCAAGCTCTAGTTCTGGATCAACAATTCTGGGAGGAACTAGAGGATGTGTACACTTGTCCAAGTTTAAGGTTAAAAATGCCTTTTAAATAAGCATTAGAAAGTACATTTGGGTGGGAAATGGGCAGGAGGTGAGTGCATAGTTGAGGTCAGAGGGTGGTGGCTGTTACTACCCAGAAAGGTTCATATCTAGGCATTTTTCTTCATACTAACTATTAGTGTACTCCAGGAGTAATCCTGTTGAAATCGTTATGACTGTTCATACAACTATAGGTCCACTTGTGTCAGTATGCCAGCACCTGACCTAAAGGAAAGGGAATAACATCAATAAGACATTATTCATTCCAGTTATGGGCAAGAGAAAGGGTGAGTCTTGCAGTTACAATAGAGTGAGGACTGACAGTAAAGTAAGGGTAAAGTTGATTATTGACTGATGAGGGCAGAGTCCTTGTCACATGCAATGGATCGGACAGACCCTAAACAAAGATCAGATGGGACTAACTCAATTTTTTCTTCTATCAGTTCCCCATACTTTACTGAAGTTATGGTGATATGAGGGAAAAATACATTACAAATTGCACTGTCTTAAAAATCTTGAACCTCCTTGGTATGTACAAACAAAAATTAATCATTTTGAAAGAAACCACATGGATTTGTCAGAAACAAACGATTTACCTGTGTTTGTTCAATCAATATTAGGTATTCACTTAATTTACTGGACTTCAGGATCTGAAACAAAGGCTTCCAGCAACTATCCTGTTTTAATTTAATCTCTGAATTGCTGATTTCAATAGCAATTTCATACATCTTCAATACTAAGTAAAATTTTAATTATTTAAAATAATTTCTTTTTCAAGCTAAATAGATATATTGTGAGGAATTGTGGGGCTTGAAATATTGACATGTTTTGAGTAATCAATCTTTCCAAAGCATAGATGCATCCCAGGAATTCCATTTCATTCAAAACTTTTCCCTTCAGAAAATATGTGTGAAAATTTAAAATTATGTGAAGATATTTCATTATTATTGAAAACATTGAGATTTTCTATTAAGATAATAGTAATCTGAATTTGCATACTTTGATTTAGGAATACTGGAATATCATCTTCTAAAGGAAGGGTGTAGTTCCCTCATTTAATGTCTCTGTTTTCTTTTTTATTAAGAGTTCTCTGTTCAGATGTGGTGTTGTGTCTCCCACATATGATATGATATAACCAGGGTCTTTGATAGTGTCAGCTTTCCTGTTCACAAGGACAGAGGGATAAAAACATTCCAGAAATATCATTGCATTATATCTAGTTAAATATAATTTGCTATCTTAACCTCTGCCGAACTATTTGAAGGCACATTAAGAAAAAATATGGGTATAATCTTTAAATATCAATAACATTTTCTGTAGAACAAGAAAATAAGAATACTCTTTTTTTTTCTTATTACCAGCTCTGTTACTGTTAGTAGAGAACTGGAATTTTTTAAAGCCTTTCTCCTGTATTAATGCACATCTCCTCCTTCAATACAGGACTGTTCCTAACATAGAGAACACTAATATTGTGCTTACAGAAGAGAATTCTTTTGATACAAGAGTTTGTATGTGGTCACCATTTGATAGCTGCCTCCTAAAATGATATATCCAGGATGATTAAAGATGTGAAATTACTTTGGTCTATGATATCCATCTGCATGGCTGCATTTGTTTCAGAAAAAGTTTTTGTTTTAAACTTTTGGCAAAAGCATCTACAGATAGCACGATACAAACCTGAGGCAGTGCAAGTATTCTACAGTCTGTTATTGCACATAGAACTAGCAAATGTCAAAAGTGCATGCCTCCTCAGAGGTGCAGACTAACCTGCGGAACACTTGTGTGTATGCAGGTTTCTCTGATGGAAATAGGTAAGTGATTTCCTGTGGTTTTTTTACACCTATGCATAAAAGCAAAGTTTTTGAGAGTAAAAAACTTTAAGACTTAAATGAATCCAATTATTTTGTAACTGTCAGCTACAATAATGTTCATCAGTAACTAGTTCCCAAATTCTGAACAATATGTTTCTTATATGGCAAAGAACACGTGTACTGGTTTTGGCTGGGACAGAGCTAATTTTCTTCCTTGTAGGTCATACAGTGCTATGTTTTGGATTTGTGACCAAGACAATGCTGATAAGCACCCATGCTTTAGCTATTGCTGAGCAGTGCTTCCACAACATCAAGGCCTTTTCTGTTTCCCACACTGTCCCACCAGCAAGCAAGCTGAGGGTGCACAACGATCTGGGAGAGGACACAGCTGGGACAGTTGACCCCAACTGACCAAAGGCATATTCCAGACCATATTCCACCCTGCTTAGCAACAAAAAGCTGTGGGGAAGAGGGAGGAAGGGGGGATGTTTGGAGTTGTCTTCCCAAGAAACACACGATGAAGCCCTGTTTTCCTGGAAATGGCTTCACACCTGCCTGGCAGTTCCTTTTTTTTTTTTTTTTTTAATTGTTTTGCTTGCTTGTGCAGCTTTTGCTTTGCCTATGAAACTGTCCCTATCTCAGCCCACAAGTTCTCTCACTTTGACCCCTCTGATTCTCTCCCGGCTCCCACTGGCGGGATGTGAGTGAGCGTTTGTATGAGGCTGAGCCGCCTGCTGGGGTTAAACCACATATTGTGATATCAAAATGTTGCACTATTAGCTACACAGTCACTTTGCAGATTTAATAGCCAAGGGTTACTTGAATGTCACTTAACCTGGGTAATTAATTTTTGAACCAAATGCTTCCAAATAGTCTGCACCAACATCATTCTTAAACCTCAATATTTTTCATGCATCACTGTCCAGCTTTACACTGCAACTAAAGTCAATGAAACGTAATTAAAATCTAGTTGGTTTAGTGCTTAAAATAGTTCTGTAGGGCAGCCACAAATTAGTTACCATGGCTTTACAGATCAAGTACAGTGATCACAGCTCTAGACCAATCACGGAATCACGGAATTGTTGGAAGGGTCTTTCTAGAGATCATCTAGATCCTGCCAAAGCAGGATTGCCTAGAGCACATTACTCAGGACTGCATCCAGGCGGGTCTTGAAAATCTCCAGAGAAGGGGACTCCACAACCTCCCTGGGCAGCCTGTTCCAGGGCTCTCCCACCCTCACCGTAGAATTTTTTCCTCATATTTAAACGGAACTTCCTATGTTCCAGCTTGTGCCCGTTGCCCCTCGCCCTGTCACTGGGAACCACTGAAAAGATTCCGGCTCCATCCTCCCTCAAACCGCCCTTTAGATACTTATAAGCATTAATTATGTCTCCCCTCAGCCTTCTCTTCTCCAGGCTCAAGAGTCCCAGCTCTCTCAGCCTTTCCTCATAAGGGAGATGCTCCAATCCCTTAATCATCTTTGTTGCCCTACGCTGGACTCTTTCCAGTAGTTCCCTATCTTTCTTGAACTGGGGAGCCCAGAACTGGATGCAGTATTCCAGTTGTGGCCTCAACAGTGCAGAGTAGAGGATAAGAATGACCTCCCTCGACCTACAGGTCACACTCTTCCCCATGCAGCCCAGGATCCCATTGGCCCTCTTGGCAACAAGGGCACATTGCTGGCTCATGGATAGTTTACTATCCACCAGGACTTCCAGAGCCTTTTCCTCAGAAGTGCTAGAGATCTAGAGAGTTTTTTTCATATTAGGCTTTAATCCTTCCCATATGAGACCTGAAGCCCACTTTCTTAAATGCATCATTTAATCAGTGCAAAAATCTTTATTGATGAAATTTAAAATCCTCTTCCAGCTACAATTTAGGTAATAGTATATGTGCAAGTTTTACACTGAAGCAATGTGCAGGCATAGTTGAGATCCAAAGCAAGAGCTACATTGCTTCTTTGAGTTTCTCCAACACTCCATTTTTATTCAACTCCATCACATATAAATTTGTGCTTAAGTTTAAGTGTATAATTCCACCTGTCCTGTGAAAGGCTAGGAAAACAGCTTGTGTACACCACCCACACAATCTGTAGCTATGGAAGGGACAGACAGAATATGCTCAAAATAACGAAATGAAAACAAAAAAGCTGTACTTGCAGCAATACAATATTATACTATAAAATTTTGTTTGAATTATTTCTTTTTAGATTAAAGAAAAAAAAATCAAGAGTCTCCCTGAAAGTTATGTGTTCCTCTCCCCAATAACATTGAATCAACTCAGAAAATTCACTTCAACAATTAAACGAGACAGAAGTCAGTGGAAAAATATCTCTTTGGCAACCTATAGCAACAAAATTTGTGCTTTTCACATGCACGCAAGCTCTTTTCACTGGAAGATTCAGACCAAACAGCATGTAACCAGGGGCAAAGAAGTAGCAGGGACCAAACATGAGCTGGAATGGGGAATGCATTCTTAAGGAGCTTTTCTTAGTGGCATTAAATGAAGCATGATTTCCAGATGCATCTTTCAATCCATGTTCCTGGTGAGCCAGATTCTAATTTGTCTAGCAGAAGGCAGTTTTTCCCCTCCTTGACTTTCATAATTCTCTCAGCAACAGGTTCAGGAATTGCCATAACTTGTTCTTTGGGATACATGCTTTCCTGCTCCAGAATTCTCATATAATGCTCAGGACAAACTGCTAACAATTGTTAAAAACATTTTCAGTCTCATACTGTATCTGCCTTGTCAGGGCAATCTCTCTTGTTGTTTGGACTGTCATGCTCAGGTGTTCTGCCAAGCAGATGTAGGCAGCACAGTTTGTCCACATGACTGCAAACGTGAGACAAAGCACAAGCAAGATAAAATGCAGAAAAGAGCTTTAGTTTTCCTTTTAAAGGAAAATTTAATTACCAAATGCAAAAGTGGCCAGGTCTGGAACCCTAAGTCCACAGGACATTCTTAGCCATGTTCATTTGCATTTCCTAGAGACCAGTGTTGAGTACACAACAGAAATAGTGTGGAACAGAGCCTTCCTGATACTTGTGCATACCAGGCTTGAAGGAAGGCACAAGAAAACTAGGAAGATGGAAAGATCAAATTATTGGTGGATTCTGGTTAGCGTTTACTGGTGATCTGTTTTCTTCTGCCCTAATTCTTATGCCAGTCTAATGTGACAGTGAAGTTGAGAAAATAGACAATATATGACAGATCTCTAATCAGCTGCACAACTGACTTGAGTATCAGCTCTGCAGTATGCATTTTGCCAATTCCAGAAGTTGCAGTTGCTCAGAATATTTCTCAATGTCCATCAGTGAATTCCCATGCATTTAGCATATTTCAACATGTTGAAAAGTATTGAATGTTGCTGACTCTAGACTACTTGGAATGCGATTTTAATGCAGTCAGCATGAGCAACATGAGCAACAATTACATTGCACAATACATCCATTAATTTCTTTTAATCATGCCAAATTTTAGGAATTTTTACCCATAGGGAAAAAACGTGGGTTTGTATGTCCCTCTGCTGTTTGCCTGGTTTCCTTCTTTGTTGCAACGCAAGGAAAAAAATGCAAGACATTGTCCTATTGATTTACAATAAAAGTACAGAGAACTTGGAATAAATATTACATATCTTATCTTTACCATTTGAGGCCTAAATGAGTGTATTTGGAGACGGGAGGAAGAAATGGTATTTTGCTACTTACTAGCTTAAAATCCGTGTTTACCATCTCAGTTTTTGTCACCTGCCAGAAGGCAGGAAATGAGTTTTCAGTTTGCAACAAACAAGCACGTTAGTCCTCCTCAGAATCTGTCTGACTCTTTTAAGCTCTGCCTCTTTGAGTGAAGGAGGAGTTTCACGGAGAAATCCTGGACGCACGCTGAAGGCAGTAGCTGCGAGTTAAATAAATTTGCAAACTTTCTATGTGCAATCGATCTTAATGTAGCCATTGGGAATGGAATCTCCATCACCAACTGCACGCGTTTTAGCAGTTTCCGTGTATGCCATTCTTCTGAACAGGTGAGGGGTAGATTCCTAAGCTTGGTTGTTTCAGTGTCATATGAATTCTAGTTTTCCATCATAGCAATCTAGCGGCTTGTGAGCCCGCTCCTGGTTGCATAAGCCTGTCTCCTACCCTACTTCGTAGCTTTCCCAACGGATACCTCAGGGATGCTCTCGAGCCTCTTGCTCATGGGTCCTCTTCCATAAAGCCATGCAGAATTTTCAGTCCGTCTGCTAAAACTGCTTCTCTCACTTCAAAAAAAAGGAGAAATATTGGTCCTGATGATTGCCTTTGGGCTAACGAAGGAAACCTTGAAATCATGCTTTCAAGTCGATCCCGCTTGTCACTGTGTGAAGTTCATTCATCGAAAACCCAAAAGGGATACAATAAGATCTTGTAGATGGCATTAAAAAAGTAACTCACGTAGAAAGCCTAGATGGTGGAAACTGGGCCCTTTTGAAATCACGGGAGGTATCAGCTAAAAATGCAATGCTTCTTATTCAAAGAGCACGGGCCTGAGAATCAGTTTCCTCATACAGGCAGTTAAGAGGCTGGAGCAGTCCGAGTCCAAGCTGAATAACCAGAGCATACGTTTACTACGCGGGCACCTGTTCAGTAAAGAAAAGTCTGCCCGGCCTAATGCAGGGCAAATAGCAGTCAAACCTGTCTTGCTGCAAGGGGACAGAAAGAATTTCTTACTGCGGTTGGAATTGAAATGTCGAGTTCATGGGAAACAAAGACTGTAAAGAGAGTTTGAAAAGCTGGATTTCTGGAAAATAAATGGCAGAATTAGGGAGTTGACCAAAACGCTGTCTAGGGAGCCAATAGCTTGCTGGTACATGGAGCGTGGATTCATCCCAACTCACTGTTGACAGGCAGCAAGAGAAGATGTCCTTTACACTTTTTGATACTCGTTTCACACAGAATATTGAGAAATGGTTGATTTTAATTTGCTGTCATCTAAGGATACCTTTAGATACTCAGCCATCATCAACAACCTTAACTGAGAGTCTATTTTATTAGAATCATAGAATCATAGAATCATAGAATGGTTAGAGTTGGAAGGGACCTTAAAGATCATCGAGTTCCAACCCCCCTGCCATGGGCAGGGACACCTCCCTCTAGACCAGGTTGCTCAAAGCCCCATCCAGCCTGGCCTTAAACACTTCCAGGGATGGGGCATCCACAACTTCCCTGGGCAACCTGTTCCAGTGCTTCACTACCCTTACAGTAAATAATTTCCTCCTAATATCTAATCTAAATCTCCCCTCTTCCAATTTAAAACCATTACCCCTTGTCCTGTCACTACATGTCCTGACAAAGAGTCCCTCTCTGGCTCTCCTGTAGGCTCCCTTCAGATATTGGAAGGCTGCTATGAGGTCTCCCCGGAGCCTTCTCTTCTCCAGGCTGAACAACCCCAGCTCTCTCAGCCTGTCTTCATAGGGGAGGTGCTCCATCCCTCTGATCATCCTTGTGGCCCTCCGCTGGACCCGTTCCAACAGGTCCATGTCCTTCCTGTGTTGAGGACTCCAAAGCTGGACACAGTATTCCAGGTGGGGTCTCACGAGCGCAGAGTAGAGGGGTAGAATCACCTCCCTTGACCTGCTGGCCACACTTCTCTTGATCCAGCCCAGGATCCGGTTGGCTTTCTGGGCTGCCAGTGCGCACTGCCGGCTCATGTTGAGCTTCTCATCCACCAACACCCCCAAGTCCTTCTCCTCAGGGCTGCTCTCCAGCCATTCTCGCCCAACCTGTATTTGTGCCTGGGATTGCTGTGACCCAGGTGCAGGACTTTGCACTTGGCCTGGTTGAACTTCATGCGATTTGCACAAGCCCATCTCTCAAGCCTGTCTAGGTCCCTCTGGATGGCATCCCTTCCCTCCAGCATGTTTACTGCACCACCAAACTAGGTGTCATCAGCAAACTTGCTGAGGGTGCGCTCTATCCCACTATCCACATCTCCAACAAAGATGTCGAACAGCACTGGTCCCAGTACCGACCCCTGAGGCACTCCACTCGTCACTGGCCACCAATTGGACATTGAACCATTGACCACAACCCTTTGAGTGTGGCCATTCAGCCAGGTCCTTATCCACCCAGTGGTCCATCCATCGGACCCATGACTTTCCAATTTTGAGACCAGGATGTCGTGCAGGACAGTGTCAAACGCTTTGCATAAGTCCAGGTAGGTGACGTCTGTTGCTCTGCCTTTGTCCACCAAGCCTGTGGCAGTATTGTAAAAGGCCACCAAATTTGTCAGGCATGATTTGCCCTTGGTGAACCCATGCTGGCTGTCTCCAATCACCTCTATTTTCCATGTGCCTTAGCAGAGATTCCAGGAGGATCTGCTCCATGATCTTGCCAGGCACAGAGGTGAGGCTGACTGGCCTATAGTTCCCTGGGTCTTCCTTTTTTCCTTTTTTGAATATTGGGGTTATGTTCCTCTTTTTCAGTCAGCGGGAACTTCGCCAGATTGCCACAATTTCTCAAATATGATGGAAAGCGGCTTAGCAACTTCATCTGCCAGCTCCCTCAGGACCCGTGGGTGGATTTCGTCAGGTCCCATGGACTTATGTACCTTCGGGTTCCTTAATAGGTCTCGAACCTGATCTTCTCCTACTGTGGGCAGTTCTTCATTCGCAGAGCCCTTGTTTTTGCCTTCCGTGACTTGGGCAGTGTGGTTAGAGCCCTTGCCGGTGAAGACTGAGGCAAAAAATTTGTTCAGTAGCTCAGCCTTGTCCATATCCTGGGAGGCCAGGTCTCCCGTTTCCTTCCAGAGAGGGCCCACAACTTCCCTAGTCTTGCCTTTGTCCCTGACATATCTGTAGAAGTTTTTCTTATTGTTTTTTATGTCCCTGGCTAGATTTAGTTCTGCCTGGGCTTTCGCTTGCCTGATCTGGTTCCTGGCCACTCGGACAGTTTCTTTATATTCTGCCCATTCTACCCGTCCC
The DNA here is from genome assembly GCF_964106895.1 of Numenius arquata. NCBI lineage: Eukaryota > Metazoa > Chordata > Aves > Charadriiformes > Scolopacidae > Numenius > Numenius arquata. The sequence goes on along the minus strand of NC_133616.1, from coordinate 56,388,275 downwards.
TGCTTCCACCCTCTAAAGGCCTCCCTTTTGGTCTTGAGCTTGTCCAGCAGCTCCTTGTTCATCCACACAGGCCTGCTGGCTATTTTGCCTGACTTCTTCTTTTTCGGGATGCACCTCTCGTGAGCTTGGAGGCAGCGATCCTTGAATACCAACCAGCTTTCTGGGGCCCCTCTCCCCTCCAGTTCTTTCTCCCACACTACTCTGCCAATCAGATCTCTGAGGAGACCAAAGTCTGCTCTTCTAAAATTCAGGGTAGCGAGCTTCCTACACACCCTCCTCGCTTTCCTATGAATCTTGAATTCTACCATTTTGTGCTCACTGCAGCTGAGGCTACCCTTGAACTTGACATCCCCCACCAGTCCCTCCTTGTTGGTAAGGACAAGGTCCAGCACGGCTCCTCTCCTCGTTGGCTCCTCTATCATTTGAAGAAGAAAATTATCATTAACGCATTCCAAGAACTTCCTGGATTTCACGTGCCCTGCTGTGTTGTCCTTCCAGCAGATATCGGGGTGGTTGAAGTCCCCCATGAGGACCAGGGTGTGTGAGCGCGATGCTGCTTCTATCTGCCTATAGAGGGTCCCATCCTCCCTGTCACTCTGATCTGGTGGTCTGTAGCAGACCCCTACTGTAACGTCATTTGCCCCTGTTCTCCCTTTAATCCTGACCCATAAGCTCTCTGTTGGGTCTCCATCCATCCCCAGGTGGAGCTCCACACACTCCAGCTGGTCATTGACATAGAGGGCAACACCCCCACTCCGTCTGCCCAGCCTGTCCTTCCTGAAGAGTCTGTAACCCTCCATTCCAACACTCCAGTCATAAGAGACATCCCACCATGTCTCAGTAATGCCAATAAGATCGTAGCCCTGGAGGCGTGTGTGCATCTCTAACTCCTCTTGCTTGTTCCCCATGCTGCGTGCATTTGTGTAAAGTCACTTCAGCTGGGTGCCCAATGGGGCTGACTTACTAGCTGGGATGGCTCCATTTCCTTTGTGTTGCTCTTCAGGTGGCCTTCCTTTGTGGTGCTTTATCTGTGTTTCCCGGATTCCTTTTGCCTCAGGAGCCTCGAGGACAGGCCTGATGTTATCACTCCCTCCCCCTTCACATCTAGTTTAAAGACCTGTCAATCAAACCCTCAATCTCTTGGGCCAGAATATTCTTCACCCTTTAGGAGAGGCATCTTCCATTTCCTGTCAATGAGCCCGGTCCTGTATAGGCCAACCCACTGTCAAAGTATCCAAAGTTATGGTGGTGACACCAGCCATGGAGCCATGTGTTGACTGATTGGATCCGTCTGCTCCTCCCAGCATCATTGCCTGTCACCGGAGGGAGTGACGAAAAAATCACCTGCACCCCTGATTCCTTTATTAAGCCTCCCAACTCCCTGAAGTCTCTCTTTATAGCTCTTGAGCTTCGAGCCGCTGTCTCCTCTGCACCTACGTGGAATATCAGTAGTGGATAATAATCTGAGGACCGTACTAAACCAGGAAGTTTCCTGGTGACGTCCTTCACCCGGGCACCAGGAAGAGAGCAGACTTCCCTCTGAGAAGGGTCCACCCGGCATACTGGGTCCTCTGTCACCCTCAGGAAGGGCTATTTCATGGGTGATGTGAAGCCACATTGAACGCAGGAATGCAACTTGATCTCTGGCAGAATATCTTCCTCTTCTTTGCTTGTACCCTTTTAGAATGTGTACTTTCTCCCACATTTTCCCTGAGAACTTAAATGTATTAATAGAGAGAATAAAAGGACTGGAAAGGTAATTACTCAAAAGCAGGTACCATGGGTATCTCACAGCAAAGCTGGCTGGTCTCTGCTCCGCCCGGACACTATTCCCAGTTCTTTTCACACAGCACTGCCACGTACAGGAATTAAATAAATTAGAATAGAATAGAATAGAAAGAATAGAATAGAATAGAATAGAATAGAATACAATAGGACAGATTAGGATAGGATAGGATAGGATAGGATAGGATAGGATAGGATAGGATAGGATAGGACAGCATAGAATAGAGTAGAACTGTTCCAGTTGGAAGGGACCTACAAGGATCATCTAGTCCAACTGCCTGACCGCTCCAGGGCTGACCAAAAGTTACGGCCTATTCTTAAGGGCGTTGTGCAAATGCCTCTTTTTAAGGCATTGCCAGGCTTGGGGCATCTCTCCAGGAAGCCGTTTCCGTTGTTTGGCTACCCAGGAAAGGGTGGGCGTAGCCCCAGGAGAAAGGGGTCGAAAGTAAGCGAGGTGGGGATCAGGGTTAGTGACACCAGGACACTTTTGACAGTCTCAAGGCCTTTATTTCCTCTTGCAGCTTGATGAGTAGACTTAGAGGGCTGGGAGGCCTTGAGGGCCGGCGCGTGCCCCAGCTGCTGGCCCAGCGCTGGTTTTGGCAGTGCCTGGGGCGTTGTTCTAGTGCTGCCGGCGGGGTGGCCTCTTCTTGGCTGGAGAAGAGGCCTCGTGGCTGCCGGACCTTCTCTTTGGGGGACGCCGTGGCCCCCCACGGGAGCGTTCCCTGCCGCCGCTGGAAGTTGATGGAGGTTCCGCGGCGTCCTGGGTCTCCTCTTGGTGCCCGGGGATAGGAGCTGGGGCAGAGGGAGAGCTGCCGGCAGCCCCGCGAGGGGCAGCTGCTGAGGTGCCGGGGAGCTCCTCATCCATGCTGGCTCCTTGCAGGCTGTGGGAGGGGGCCGGGCCAGCTGTAGGAGAGCCTCGTCGGGAGGCAGCAGGTCTGGAGGAAGCCGCGGGGCTCTCCCTCCGCTCCTCGGCAGCGTGGCCGTCCTCCAGGCCCAGCAGACGGCGGGCCTCCCCGCTGCACTGTTGCACGGCAGCGTCAATCAGGTGGCGGACGAACGTTGCCGTGCGGTTTTGGAGGCAGGCCCTCAGCAGCTGGACCAGCATCTCTTCATCCAGCCCAAAAAGCACCAGGAGGGGCACGGCGAGGTCCTCCACTACCTCTGCCCGTGAATGACGGCTCCCAAACATCCGTCGCAGCTCCTGGCGCATCCAGGTCCGAAGGGTCTGGAGGAGAGCTGGGTGGTCCCGGAAAAGGGATGCCCAGGTGCTGGGCTGGAGGCCGCCCAGAGGAGCCCCGGCCACCGTCCCCGCAGGCTGTTGATCTCTTGCTGCAGGGCTGTGGGCAGCTGGACGGCCGGGAGCTCCTCCTGCCCGGCGGACGGCGACTGATGACGCCACAGGTGGTGTGACGACCTGTTCTTCAAAGTCGTCGTCCGTCTGCACCGAGTGCACGATGGAGAAGATCCTCCTCTTGCAGAGGGGGCACTCGGGCTTGCTCTGAGCCCACCGCAGGATGCACCGGTAGCAGAACCGGTGGAGGCACGGCATCAAGTGGCTGGGCTCCTCCCAGCTGTCCAGGCAGATGGGACAGCGGTCCTCCAGTTCCGTGGCCATGGTGGGCTCCGTGGAGCTCTGCGGTGGGCTGTGGGGAGCTGGGGGTGTTGAGGCGCTCCCTCTCGCTGGCGCTGCAGCAGGCGCTGTCACGCTAGACAAGGAAAAGAGGCCCACAATCATTGGCTGGCCCTGCGGAGGGCTGGAAGAAATGCCCAGGTCCCTCCAGAAGGAAGCCCTCCCAGCTGCCCAGGGGGAGCTTTCCCCTCCCAGCTCACCTCCGCTGCTGCGAGCGCGCCTCCTGGGTGCCCCGGCTGCCTGAACCTGGCAGGGCCGGGGAAAATCCTTCTTTGGTGGCTCTGGGGTCAGCTATGGAGAGTTGCAACGAGCAACTCCCCAGGCGCACCACCAGCACCAAGGCTTCGCTCAGCACTCCAGCCTCGCCAACTTGCTCAGCTGGAACGTGGTCACGAGCCGGCTGGCTGGCACTCGGTGCCCGGATATAAGCAGCGAGGGGCCCCTGCTCACAATCCCTCCCTGGCTGACATCACAGCCCGTCTCTCGGTGACATCAGAACCCATCGCTCAGGGACGTCGCAGCGGGCCATCCTCCACCGTGGTGCTCGCCCCTGCAGCCACAGCCCCAGTGACCACAGCAAAGGCGTCTGTGGTTACCACAGCGCCACTGCCAACTCCACCCATCCATCCATCCATCCATCCATCCATCCATCCATCCATCCATCCAGTGCCCCATCTCTTGTCTTGTGCTTGACATCAGTGTTTCAGGCTAGTTCCTGAGGCCTCGGCCGTGGCTTCCCAGGGCCCTGACAGGTCACTCTGCCTGTAGGAGTCATCTCCAGGCATGTGCGGCAGGAGGGTTCCTTGGATAAGCCCTCGTGCCTCCCTGGGACGCTACAGGACAAAGTCCCGCAGGCTCTCCCCGCACCCCAGAACTCCTGGCCAGCCTGATAGATTTGGTGGCTCTGTTGAACAGGTGTTGCCTTGTAAATTATTTTTTTTTCCATAAATGGACTTTAAATTGCTTTTCCTCCTGTTTTTTTTTTCTTCTCTGGAAAGACCGAATAAGTTTCTGGGTTTTTTTCTCCTCAAAAAGATACAATTATCTAGTTCTTTGCAGCAGAAGGGCATTTTATATGTTTGCATAAGACTATATCCCTTCAGATATTAATGTCATGATCTCTCACATCATTAGGAAGGATGAAAAGAAATCACTGTAGTACTACTGGCATGTGTTTTTCATTCACAGTCAAAAGGGTAATTTTATCACTTTCCACTTCCGGTCTTGAAAGTAGAAGATAACAAATTGTGCTGGAAAGAACTGTCCTCTTAGTGGCTCATGTACATGAAGCGTGTTTTGGGGAGTTCACTCTTTCCAGATGCTGCTTACAGGAATAGCAAGCTTTCAATAATCCTTACAAATGCTCTAGTGAGGCTCTCTTAAACAAAGACTGAATTTACTTAATTGTAATCTTGCCATAACTGTGCCAGCTCTTCTTTCCCCTGGAAATACTGAATGCTATACACCTTTGTAGGTTGAAGTTGCTACACAAGATCCTTTCTTAGCCAGATTTTAAGTTGATTATGGAGTGAATACAGCGGGAATTTTGACTACAATTTGCAGAACTCACATTATAGCACATTATACTGCACCACATGCAGGCACTGCATTTTTGCCATATGGTGCCTTACATACCCTTCTGGGGACGTTAGACGATGCTTTTTCCCTGGTGCAATCTGTTCTAGTCCACTGTTCATGGCATGCAGAAAACCACCACCACTGAGATCTGGCATTAATACCCACTCATGTCTGCAGTCTCAGTGAAATATTAAAAAGTCCAGACATGAAAACGAAACTTCACAAAGTAGTAGAAAGTACTTAGTAGAGTGCAATTCTACATTGGCAGACTTATTAGCATTGTTACTTCTCTGCTATTTCAAGGAAAATGAGTTACTTTCTCACTACCAGAATTGGACCCTCTAGAACAAGAGTATCATATGAGCAGGGTAACATACAGAAACTTGGGCTGAGTTTTACTATTGCAAGGGCATAATAAAGGACTACAATCTCCAGATCTGTCATCTTGACCCTTTGCAATCACAGTTAAAAATTATTTAATACCATAAATTAATAGCATGGACCTATGTGGTAATATGCAGTACAAATATTTTTGTATTTTACACTGAATTTGAAGTTACCTCCTATGGAAATAGATTTTACATTTTGAAACTGTTAAACATGTAAATTTATAGCCCAGATATAATACGAGATTGCACGCGACAGTGGTCACAGCTCAGCAGCGGAGTGTAGCACTGGCACGGGAAATGAAGGTGTTCACCACCAAGCTAGCTCAAACCATAATGCAGCATTCCCAGTTGCTACTCTCAGCTGCTTACAAAAGTTCAGTCTCTCATATTTTGACTTCTTTAAAACTTTAGCTGTCTGAGCTTCAAGGGAAACATATTCTAGGATTCTGGAGGACAGAAACACCAATATAATAAAGGGCTATCTCTCTAAAGCAGGTGGTAAGTCAAACTATCAGCATTTTTACACCTAAGCAGACAGAAGACATTAAAAACTTACATATGTTTAATTTAATGTAACATGTAACCTAATGGTACAGGAAATTACTGCTCAGAAAGACCCCCTGCTCCCCACACCCAGACACTTAACTATCTTGAGTAAAAATGAAGGTGGGGGATTCTCCACTGTGTATGCGTATGTCTCTACTGGAGTTTATATATTCAGGTCAGTTATTCATAGTTTCTGAATTCAGTTACTGGAGACAGAATGCAGTAATGAAATCTCATCTGAACTGGCTGTGCACTCACTATCTTGGATGATTTCAAGGTCAGTAAGACAGAAGTGATAAATGAGTTGCAATGACTCAAAACCAATAAATCCTCAGGTCCAGATGGGTTTTATCCAAGGTTGTTAAAGATACTAAGAAAGAATAATGTAGACTGGTGGCAGTAATCCTGGAAAATTATATTATTGTGAAGAGGTTTTGGAAGCCACAGTAGAAATAAGACTGACATACAAAAATGTAGTAAGCAAAATAATACAAAGTTACTTAAAATGCATGCAAAATAAATGCAAGCAATTTGCACCTGGTATGAAAATACCTGCTAAAAAACAGAGTTGGATGATAAACAACCCCCTCTGGGAGATTAGGTTTAGCTAAAGCCATTCAATGGCAGGCTTCCCTCTCTGAAAAGGAGACTGCTTCCTCACCCTCACCTCCTCACTCCTGTTTTCAGCCAAGATCATCAACAACTGCTTCAAGAGCAGTCAGTTAAACCCTGCCACAGAGGCTGAAAGCAAGCTGTCTAGGACCTTTCAGGATATCTCCAAGAAAATGTATTTATAAGAAGAAAGAGAAGGACTTCTGCACTGCTCTTTGGACTTCTCCCCCAAAGGATGCTAGATTTCTAGGAAGGAACATTTTAACAGTTTCAAGATATTGTATGTATTCTATATATATAATGCATGGGAAATCATAGGCAAAGCCATGTATTTTTTTAGTCACCTACCATATTTTCTTCTGTAGGGTTTATTAGATCTAACAACAGTATGATTCTGTTTTTTTTTAAATGATTCTGATAGTCCTGATAATTATTTTCTATAATTGTAGATAACAAGAAAGAACCTAGCAAATTACAGGTTAATTACCTGGTTGTCAGCCCACCTATGGTAAGGAATGGCAAGCCCTGAAATCACATGAAGCAAACTAATGAGAAACCTTTAAGCACATGGGAGGGATGAAGTAGATCCTGGAATCTTGGGAATCTGCTGTCTGTGGTCTGAGGGACGCCGAGGATTCTCAGAACTACATGAGGAGGATCCAAGCTAGTAGAAACAAATATGAGGGGGGTTTGCGGGGTGTGGTAGTGATTTGGTTTGAGTTGGGTTTTGCCTTGCTTTTGCTGCTCTCTAGGTTTTATCCTAAGTTTATGTAAAAAATTCTGTTGCTAAGCCAGGATAAGTCTCCTGGGTCTAATACACTTCAAAAGACCTATCTTGCCCCGCAAGTGTGTTGCTTTCAGCATCTAGCTGTTGGTTTAGTGTGTTAATATGATAAGGCACAGATTAGCCTGAGATAGTAATATAGAGAAAATAGGCAGTACGGAATATGGATTTGATGTTTAAGAGAAAAGATTTATGGCAAAAGATAGAGATAATAGGAGGAAATTTAGAAGTCATCAGTAATTAGAAAAATCCTGGTAATATTATAGAGATGAGAAATGGGGGGACTGTCCTTTAAGGGGGCAAAACCAGGGATGACCTGCAGTGATGAGATATTGTTCACTCAAAAAAGGCTAAGGAGATAGATATTAAATATCATTTGCTAAAGTCGTTTTTCAAATCAGATGTTTCAGACAGAGTGTACCCGAAAGTTTCAATGTGGTTATCATTGGTAACTTCTGCTACACTATAGGAGTGGGGACAGTCCAGGCACGTGGATAAAAACTTGTCAATAGTGCTAAAAGGTCATCAGAGCATACAATCTAGTGGATTACAGGTTTAACTTGAGAGTTAACCAAAAGTAAGGAATTTAACAGATGATACACATTTCAAATAATGAAGACTTTCTCAGGGATATAATTGGTAGTTAATATAGTTATATATTATATATACTGTATACATATAATTAATTCTCATTGATATATTTATGTGGAAAACTTACTTGTCAAGCACTATATTTTGTGGAACTGATGGATAAAAGTAACTGCATATGTAATATTTCAGCATCTATAAGGCATCTAATGTTATACTGTGTAATACTGATGAAAAGGTTTAACAAAATGTAGTGTCCATAAACCATAGTATATGGATTAAAGCTGGCCAACTGAAGGATGTCAAAATTCAGTATTAGTGGGACTTTTTTTCTGAATATTACTCTGAAGTTCATTTTTCCTAATGAAGCCTGCAAGAGAGCTACCTACTAAGGACAGGTGCTGATACTTTCATGGCTGATCAGGTAACAGCCTGGATTTCATCTGATCAGATGCTGCATAACATCTAGACACAAAGCATCCACACCATACAGCAGGATGGGAATTGTGCTTGGGAGAGCACAAATCAGAAAGACTGTGGGAGGTAATCACATAAATATAAAGTTTCTGTGGGAGCCTACATACATAATTATGGCAAGAATAAGGAGAGTGTAGCACTGTTTAAATGGCCCAACTGAGATTCTTGAAGGCATATCTTACAATTTAAGGTAGCAAATGGAAAGCTGAGAGAGAGAGAGGAGTCCTGTTAGTTTAGCACTGCCTAATCTCATTTTAAAAAGAGCATGGGGTGTTGAATGAGACTAAAAGTTTGATTATACCTGATTTTGATTAACTCAAAGCATGTTACAAATACAGGGTAGAAAATATTCCAGGATATAGAGTACAACTTCCCTCTTCTGAGGTGATAATGCAAGTTATAATGTGCTTATTTAAACTGTCCATGAATTGATGTCTATGTCCTCTGTTCTGTTTACTTCACCCTCTTGGTATTTTGTAGTTAACGTCTTTACTTTGCCGTAGTCATATTAATCTGGGATGGTATATCTGCAGGTTTTTGATGTGTTAAATTATGACAAGATTTTAATTTTTTTAAAAAAAGATATTATTGTAAAATAACACCAAAAAAAAGGTACAGATTAAGGAATAGTTCTAATGTCTGAAATAAAATGAATTTTTTGAAAATGTATTAAATGTCAACATGATAAAACAATACAACTACCAAAATAGTTTAATATAGACAAAGTATGAGGAGAACAGGTAGAGAGTGAATGATGCATCACATAAAAAAACATGAATACATTCGTATTTTCTCAGAACAAGTCTGATAAAGCTATTTCTTTGTCACAATTGGAACATGGCTCTGGATTCACCTAGCAGCGGCACCCCTGTAGTCCTTAGGAAAGTCTTGCTGAGCTAAAGGGACCCTGCCTTCCCCAGTAAATGAAGTTTCCTTCCTGTAAAATATTCCAGGTCATTGATAGGTGATGGATAGGTAAATTAAAAAAGTGATTGGTCTATATTATTACAAGAAAGAGTTTCTCCTCCATTGCAGAAGCAATCAAAGGTAAAAATCACCAAGTTTACATTTGTGTATAAAAAATTCAGAGCTGTGTTAGCTCTGTGAACTTCTACCAAAAGGATGAAAAGATTGATCTGAATACGCTTGAATAGGTGAATAGATGAAGTCTCTTCTCTCTGAACTGTATAAAATAGAGACCATTTGGTATAAGGATATGCTATCAAAAAAGCACTATAAAAATCATTAACTTGAAGACACACAAAAAAAACCCATTAAAATTTAAATTATTTACTAAAGCAATAATAATAAAACTTTAATAAAAACTAGCTATTGTTTCTTTATGAAATGCCTGTAGAATCGTAGAGTGGTTCAGGTTGGGCAGGAGCTCAGGGGGTTGCTAGTCTAACGTACTAGGTTGGGTCAGCTCTGAGCTCAGACCGGCTTGCTCGAAGCATCCCCCACCCAGGCTTGAAGCTGTAAGGGGTGGAGCCTGCATAACTTCTCTGGACAGTTCCACTGCTTGGCTGTTCTTCAGAAAAAATTTTGTCCTTATATCCATGACAGGGATTGAAGCATCATTATGCTAATAAACTCCATGTAAATTATCTCTGATCTGGAAAGTGCTTTTACAGCCTGCTGTTGTAATTCTCACAATAAGTTTAATATACGTTATCTCTAAAAGCAGAAGACCAAAGCTGGTTATGCCATTCTGGACAGAGAATAACCATGGTAGCAGGCTCTGTCCACAGATGCAATGGCAGTGCAATCATTTCAGTAAGAGCTTGAAGCCCATTCCAGGGATCAAAGTGCCACTGTACTGATCAACTGAACAGAGACAACCTCTGGTCTGGAGCGCTCCTCTGGCCTGTTAGTACACATGAGAAGAGGGAAGGATGCTTAAGCTGAATAGGATCCTTCACGGCAAATCAACAGCAGTAGGGAACCGTTCCTTTTAAAAGAAGTCTATGGTGTGACTGGAGGATCAGTTCCTTCCTTTCCTTTTGTGGAGAAATCAAACCTTGCAGGAAGCAGAGCTCTGGGCATCCTTAGTTCTGAGTGACTTCTGAACAGCACAATTCATCAGAAGTAGCCTCTGCCCAACTCTTTTGTTAATGTCTGTTGTGTCTTGTTCATCTGCAAAGGCCTCTTCCTTTAAGAGGTCAATATTGACTTTTGTGTTTCTCATTACAACCAAAATTTTCAGTGCTACTCTCTGGATTAAAACTTTTTCTACCCAGATATTACTCTTCAGCTTGTTACTCATAAGCTAAAAGAGTTTGAGTTGATTTATCTTGACCTACCTAAAAGATATTTCAGTTTATGTAATCATTATTTGTTGAGAACTTAAACAAAATTTCCTCTCTTATTTTGATTAGGATTTATTTTTATTTTGATTAGTCTGATAAAGGTGACAAAAAGAGCTGCTCAGAATTTTCCAAATACTGAATTAAGACTCCATTAGAACATCTCTTACTGCCCTTATATCTTTACCTCTTTCTGTGCATGATGAACAGTCCTAGCCATCACTGTCTTTTCATGGACCAGAGTTTCCTTACAAGTAAGTTCAGTAAAGTGAGTTCAAACTCTATACAATGCAGGGAATTATGAATTCAAAATATTAAATATATAATTCCAATTAGAAATAATGAGTCCATATTGTCAAAACAAATACAGTATTACCCAAGGGGGAAACTGAGGAAAAGATTGGATACTTGTGTGTTCTTCTGTTGTTAGATAAGCAAGATTGAACTATTTTGTAATAGCTGGTAATTAAATTTGCAGTGGTTAGAAAAACATTTTAATTTTTTACCTTGTTTATGTTGCTACTTTTGCCAATAACAAAAAGAAAGATAATAGAGTAAGGGGGTGAGGAAGTTTGTTTTTGAGTTGCATTACCTCAGCAAATGAAAAAAAGGCTTTAAACTACTTTTCCTTAACTTACTATAGATTTAATAATTCAATTAATGTTAATAAGATGTAGACTCATGCAATCACATTGCCAACTTCTGCTATGGGTTTTTCCAACGTCAAATCTGGAGTAATTTGTATGGAAGAATATTTTTGTTTTCTAGACAAAGCAATATATCCATAGCTCATCCACACTGTCTTTTTCCAGCAAATATGAAGTAATTGTCTGTTGACATCTCTCAGTACATTTTGTACTTTTTTCCTCTCCTTTCTCTGTACTTTGTTTGTATGGATACTGCTGAGAAGTCTAAAGGAACACAATGAAAGTTAGTTGGGTTACCTGGATTCATGATAGTTTAACAGAGTGAGGCTCTGGGCTAGTTACAATTTTTTATCATTTAAATTTTGATGACAGTATGTATATCCTTTATGTGAATGATGATTTAGTGGATTTAAAATTTAATAGAAAATACATCCACTTTTAATATGGTAAAGTCCAAATTCTGACTGTTTTATTCTTTGTTTAAAATAAATAATTGAAAGTAAGCTACAGTGTTCTTCATGAAAACACCCTTCTACCAAAAAAATCTCATGCAGTCAATACTACCAGTGCCATACTATTACTGAAGGTAGATCATTGTAACACCTTTTTCTGGAGATCAGTGTAAATTTGATTCAACCTAATTGTTTTTGAAACTGTGAGGTTTTTTTTGGTTTGGTTTTTTGTTTTGTTTTGTTTTGTTTTGTTTTAACTTTAGCAATGTAGCTACTTCTTGGTGAAGTAAAGCATAAACTCTCTGAAGTTTCGGATTACAGATTTTTGGTACATCACATGTAAGAGAATTCAAGAGGTTCTATACTGTATTCTTAAGATGCCAGGAAAATCTGGAAATTAAATTAATTATATTTTCCAAAGGAACATGTTACATTGCAGTTACAAAAAGAAAGGAAATAAATTTACCCCTTTTTGCTCATTTAATGATATGCTTGAAGAATAAACCTTAAATTAGTTTGAGATTCTCCCCAGAAGAATGAAAATATATGAAGTGATATTCTACAATTTTCTTCATACTTTCATACATAGGAAGAAAACTGTTTATGTCAAGACAACTATGGATGCAATCCTGTGGATATAAAACTTTTTAAAAAATGTGGCTCCATCACTGTTCTCTTGAAAGCAAATTAATGTAAAAAAAGAGCTGCATTGTTTCTTTATTTCTTGTTATCATCCAGTTTCCCTACTGAGATACTTTCCTGGATGACTGATACTGCTTAGGAAGCATGGAGAGGATTAATTTGCTCTTGCTCAAGTGTGTGTTCCAAGTGAGCCAATAGCGAGATGCAAAGGGTGCAGGGGCCGGGGGCAGTGGACATACTTTCCTATGAGAAGTATCTAAGATTAGAGCCATGAATTGGTCCCTCGGTACTGAAGAAAGCATAAAGGACTATTTTAAATTGGGCATCTAGCTTTGAAGCCACATAGTTTAGTTAAAGATAGAAATTTGTATTGCATACTATCCTTAAAGTATCTTCCATTACTGAAGCTCATTTATAGCCTAGTTTAACTTCCCAATAACAACTGTCAGCTCTCTTTCCTGATGTTGATTTCCTAATAATGTGGTCAAAATGGGACAAAATAAATTGATGTTATATTGATGCAGGTGAGTATATGTTGAAAAAGCAAACACAACCGGTGCCAAATATTCTAGAAACGATTTTTTGCCTGTCCAGAGAGTTGGCTATAGGAAATAGGTATCAACTTACGGCCTTAGTTTGATCAAAAAGAAATGTTATCTGAACACAAATCTTAAAATTTCTGAGATTAGGGTATCTGAGATGAGATAAAACAAAATGCACTCTTTAGCAATCCAACTTTATTTGAAAACCACGGAACTCTGTTTCTGTGTTTCTTTTTTTTTCCCCTAAAAGCTAATGTTAACCTTCATCCATAGGTTATCACTTTTCCAAAGAACTGAAGCTATAGTCTCCTGTTTGGTTCTAGTCTCCTCATTTAATCAAAGTCTTTGTCCTCTAAATTAAATCCAGTCTGTTTCTCTAATTTATTGTCTTGGAATTCAGGCTGTTAGTGCAAGGTCTGCAAAAATAAAATAAAACTAAGCTGCAGGTTTTTCCACCCCCTTTCTCTAACTATTTTTGGTAGTATTGCCACCCTGCCTATCATTCAGGCCCATACTCTCACCATCATTTGCAATTTGCATCATTTGTTCTGCATATGACATTCCATCTGTATGACTAAAACTCTTGCTGTGGCTGTCATCTCACATGCCAGCGATGACCACTCTTTCTCCAACACTTTGACATGTAATATATATCCAGATTTCTAATACAAAGATACATTTCTGCCATTATATCTCTGATTCCACATCCTCTATTATATCAAACATAGGTTATGCAATCTTACATCCTTAGACACTTGCAGTAACTTCTCTTTGGGACCAAGAGACTGAGTGTTGTCTGGCCTGTGGGAAAAACCATCATAGACAAGCATGCTTACAAAACTCAACATATTTCTGCATCTTTCTCACTTTTCCTCTTTGGAAAAATAAATCCTGAAGGAATTAGTAAAACATCCTTTTTCCCCCCTCATTCCTACCCCTCTCTATTTTTTAGTAAATAGCTACGCCACATGCATAATGAATCCATCTGTCAAGCTGATGGATATTTCTTCTCTGCAGTCTCTCCTGGATAATTCCTGCCTCTTTGACATAGAATGATAGAATTGCCTAGGTTGGAAGGGACACTTCAGATCACCTAGTCCAACCATTAAACTAACACTGACAAAAACCATCACTAAACCATATCTCTAAGCTCTATGTCTACCCATCTTTCAAATACCACCAGGGATGGTGACTCAACCACTTCCTGGGCAGCCTGTTCCAGTGCTTAATCAGTCTTTCAGCATAAAAAAATTTCCTAATATCCAGTCTGAAGCTGCCCTAGTGCAACTTGAGGCCACTTCCTCTTGTCCTATCACCTGTCACTTGGGAGAAGACACTGACCCCCACCTCTCTACAATCTCCTTTCAGGTAGTTGTAGAGAGTGATAAGGTTGCCCCTCAGACTCCTTTTCTCTAGGCTGAACAACCCCAGCTCCCTCAGCCAATCCTCATAAGACTTGTTCTCCAGACCCCTCACCAGGTTTGTTGCCCTTCTCCGGACATGCTCCAGCACCTCAATGTCTTTTTTGTAGTGAGGAGCCCAAAACTGGACACAGGACTCAAGGTGGGGCCTCACCAGTGCCAAGTACAGGGGGACAATCACTTCCCTGGTCCTACTCACCACGCGGTTCCTGATACAGGCCAGGGTGCTGTTGGCCTTCTCGGCCACCTGGGCACACTGCTGGCTCATATTCAGCCGGCTGTTGACCAACACTCAGGTCCTTTACTGCCAGGCAGCTCTCCAGCCACTCTTCCCGAAGCTTGTGGTGCTGCACGGAGTTGTTGTGACCCAAGCACGGGACCCGGCACTTGGCCTTGTTGAACCTCCTCCCCATGGCCTTGGCCCATCAATCCAGCCTGTCCAGATCCCTTTGCAATGCCTTCCTAACCTCAAGCAGATCAACACTCCACCTAATTTGGTAGGAGTCCCACCTAACTTCTGCAAACTTACTGGGGGTGCACTCAATCCCAATGTCCAGGTCATTGATAAATATGTTAAGGGGGACTGGCCCAAGTACCATGCCCTAGGGAACACCACTCGTGACAGGCCACCAACTGGATTTATTCACCACCACTCTCTGGGTCCGGCTCTCCAGCCAGTTTTTTACCCATCAAAGAGTACTCCCATCCATGACATCCAGTTTTTCAGGAGAATGCTGTGGGAAACAGTGTCAACGGCCTTACTAAAGTCCAGGTGAACATCATCCACAGCCTTTCCCTCCTCCACCAAACGGGTCACTTTGTCATAGAAGGAGATCAGGTTAGTCAAGCAGGACCTACCTTACATGAAGCCATGCTGACTGGGCCTGATCACTTGGTTGTCCTTCATGTGCCACGTGATGGCACTCAGGATCATCTGTTCCATGACCTTCCCAGGCCCTGAGTCAGAATGACAGGCCTGTAGTTCCACGGATGATCCTTCCAGCCCTTCTTGTGGATGGGCGTTGCATCTGCTAGACACCAATCAACTGGGACCTCCCCAGTTTGCTAGGACTGCTGGCAAATGATGGAAACTGGCTTGGTGAGCACTTTCACCTTTTCCCTCAGTACTCTCAGGTGGATCCCATCCAGCCTCACAGACTTGTCTATGTCCACGTGCTGAAGCACGTTTCTCACCACCTCCCTTTGGAATACAGGGGCTTCATTCTGCTCCCTGGCTCCCTGACTCAGGGGTCTGGGTACCCAGGGAACAACCAACTCTAATACGAAAGACTGAGGCAAAGAAGGCATTAAGTGCCTCAGCCTTCTCCTCATCCTTTGTCACTATGTTACCACCTTCATCTGATAAAGGATGGAGATTCTCCTTAGCCCTCCTTTTGCTACTATTATATTTATAGAAACTCTTTTTGTTGTTCTTAACATCCAAAGCCAAGTTAATTTCTAGTTGAGCCTTTGCTCTTCTCATTTGCTCCCTACGTAGTCTTACAACATCTTTGTATCCTTCCTGAGTGTCCTGCCCCTTCTTCCAAGGACCATAAACTCTCCTTTTTACCCTAAGTTGTAACCGTATATTGATCGTATATTGTATTGTAACCATATATAGCCCTTTACAAGGGCAAGTGTAGGGTGCTGCACATTTGGAGGAATAACCCCACGCACCAGTTCAGGATGGGGGCTGACCTGCTGGAGAGCAGCTCTGAGGAAAAAGACCCAGAAGTCCTGGTGGACAACAAGTTGACCATTAGCCAGCAATGTGCCCTTGTGGCCAAGAAGACCAATGGCATCCTGGGGTGCATCACGAAGAGTGTTACCAGCAGGTCGAGGGAGGTTATCCTGCCCCTCTACTCTGACTTGGTGAGGCTGCATCTGGAGTACTATGTCCATTTCTGGGCTCCCCAGTTCCAGAATGACAGGGAACTGCTGGAGAGGGTACAACAAAGGGCTACAAAGATGATTAGGGGCCTGGAGCATCTCTCTTATGAGGAAAGGCTGAGGGGCTTGGGTCTTTTTAGTCTGGAGAAGAGAAGACTGAGAGGGGACCTGATCAACACCTATAAATACTAAAGGGTGGGTGTCAAGAGGATGGGGCCAGTCTTTTTTCAGTGGTGCCCAGTGACAGGACAAGAGGTAACAGGCACAAACTTGAATACAGGAAGTTCCATCTAAACATGGGGAGGAACTTTTTTACTTTGAAGGTGGTAGAGCACTGGAACAGGCTGCCCAGAGTTTTCATCTCTGGAGACATTCAAAACCCACCTGGATATGTTCCTGTGCAACCTGCTCTACGTGGACCTGCGCTGGCAGGGGGGTCGGACTAGGTGATCTCCAGATGTCCCTCACAAATCCTATCATTCTGTGATTATGTGATTCTGTGATCATAATACTTTGCTATGTAGAAACTTTAATTCACGTGTTTATCCCACAGTTGCAGAACACAGTCCTGATCAATTAATAAAGCCCCTAGATGTCACTGTAGTAAGATAAAAAACAGTAAAATAGTAGCAGAACTGTTTTACAATTAAGTTGATCTTGAATGACACTCAGCGCAAGTAACTTGATTAACAGATATCAATCAACAGATTAGGGAGAAAAAAAGATGTTTTGTAAACTGTTGAACTTCAAGTATATTACATAGAGGTTGTGTTCCTTCTGCCTTTGGCATTACCTGGCTGAAAAGAAGATTCTAGAAAGCACTCCCACAACAACATTGTGTCAATAAAGATAACTGAATTACAGCATAATAAAAAGGTATTTTATAACACAGTGCATTAGACTATAATAACAAAGACAATCTGCTGCATGAGTAGGTGTCCGTTCTGTGGCTGCAACCACATTCTATGTGGCCTGAAGTATCCTTGTGGGTTCAAGTACAAATTTTGTTTGACTGTTAGTTAAAGACCACTTCTGTTTGGCAACAGACTTTTGTGAGTACCTTGAGCAGTGATCTAAGAGTAGTTTTACTACACAGTGTTTACAAACAGGAATGGTATTACCCGTTGTTGAAGCTTAGCCGCCACTGGTGAGATCCAGTACACAGCATGGAAGGATGAACATTTTGATCAAAGAAAATATGTTGAAATCTGCCTTGTTTCAAAACTGGACTGTGATGTGAAAAGGTTACTTTTCACTTTGAAAAGTTTATAACAGGTTTACCCAAACCAGCATATTCTGCCCTTCTTCTATTTTTCTAGTCATTCCCATCTCTGGCTGAGTCTATGAATTTTCTCAGGCTGAGAAGAGGGATATTGGATGTTTTTTACTGTCACATTCCCTTATATTTTCCACTACTGAAAGTATATTTAAGGTCTGTGCCAACGGAAATAAGTGGAGAGTGTGGCTTAGTTTTAGCTGCTGGTCTGAAAAGCTCTGTCATGGTAGTCTTACAAGTCTTTGCTCTTATTCTGTGTGCAAATGCTTTCTATTTTGTTCTTGCTAGGCTAAGGTAAGTATTATCACTTTTTCTTTGTTCATTTTTCTTAGCTTTAACTGGGAAGTTGATACTAAGTCCTTCTAAAAAATATTCACATTTTCCATATATATAACCATATTTCTTTATTTGCACATATATGAGAATATCAATGGGCTTTCTTCCTAAGCAAAGAAGAACATCTAAAAAAATGAAGCTCTTCATATTTTTGTGTGTGCACATTGAAAAAAAATCTGAGGCTAGGTTTCCTAGATTGTGAAAAAATATATAAAACATGCATCTGATGCTTGAATTAGCAAACATAGGTTTCTGATTTTAAAATGTCAAAGGCAAGTTAAAACAGAGTATCTGGTCAAAGAGATCTATGGCTATTTTTCTCTGAATGCAAAACACATATGCAATCTGTGAAATGTTCTACCGTAGGCTGAAAGGAAAAGGGGTGTAACTAGCATTTCCTTTTCAGTCTGAAAATTTACAGGAATGCAACAGCACATCTGTATGGAATTAGCATGGCTTCGCTCCCTAATACATTGAGATTCATGTGACTGCAAACCTAGAGTCTATAATCCTGAG
Organism: Numenius arquata; assembly: GCF_964106895.1. NCBI lineage: Eukaryota > Metazoa > Chordata > Aves > Charadriiformes > Scolopacidae > Numenius > Numenius arquata. The sequence goes on along the minus strand of NC_133616.1, from coordinate 56,369,858 downwards.
TCCAGATTTGTTTTACCTAATAAAAACATCAGGACTGATTGTACCTTAGGGTCTAATATTTAAAAAGACTAAAAATGTATTTTTAAGAAAATAAAAATAAAAGCAGACCGTTTCCTAGTATTTTTAAGCCCTTGCATCTTTAGATATCTGTTTAAGAGGCTGTTTGTAGCAGACTTTATACCAAACAATGTACCTATATTCACAGGCACTACAACTGCATTTGAGACCATCAGTACACTCAGAAAAGAATCCTTCTTTTTGGAAAGCCACATTACAAACATTTCTGCTGGCTGCCAGTTTCCTTCTGGAATTTGCATTGGTGTATGACCTATTCTTTTTCCTTCCATTTGTCTATACAAAGGGCATGGTATATATAACATACCATAATGACACTATGGTGGCATAGAGCTGCTGAAATAAATTAATGCAGTTTTAATTGTTCTTAATATATGTAATGCCATCACAGATTTTTGAGGCATTCCATAATGATAATATATATATTATATATACGATTCTATATAATATTATATATTAGACTTTAGTAATAGAATATATAACGAGTATTTATTTCTCTATGTGGTTTGAGGATAGACCTGTTTTAAATTTCCTGAATAATGATCAGAGTTTTACATACCACGATCATGCTGGTTTGAACCTTCCATAAATTTTGCATCCGTTTCAGTTTGCAGTTAGGTGAAAATTACCAGCTTTGCTTTTCATACGTATGTGACTATATAGAGGAACTGTCATGATAGTATTTTAGCAACTTAATATTTGCATGTTTACATGCAATGAATCACAATCTACCTGTATTTATATTCCAAAAAACCTATTTTAATTTGGTAAAAAGTAAAGTTTGGTTCTAGTATGCAAAAATAAGGATGTCATGTCCATCAGAGCAAAAGAACGCAAAGCAAACACAACAGAAAATTGTTGCTTATTAATTTCTTGTTAAGAATTATTTTTATTTAGGTAATGTTACTGGTTATTTTGGGACTTATGAGAGAGTCTTGGGATTTCTGTCAAGATTGTTTTACTTTTGTGATTCCACAGATGAAGCAGTATTTAATAAAAAGAGAGAACATGGGCTTTAAGCAGTGATATAGCCAGAGTAGCAGTCAGTACAAAATTGCACCATTTACATGAATAGCAGAATTCAGGTGAACTGAAACTTGGCTGCAACTCTTAAATACTCTCCGAGTTCATCCTCATTGTCTTTAGTTAAAACTTTATCTTCATGTGGACATGCAGAAGCACGGAAATGTAGAACAGATCATGTTAAACATGCTCCCTCGTTTTTCAGATTCCTAATTCATGGTGCAACGCTCACGTCCTTGTAGCAGCAACTCCTAGAACTTCACCACTGGTTTAGACAAAGAAAACTGCACCAGTGCACAAAGTAAGCATGGAGGCTGTTGATATACTGCATAATAAATATTATGTAGGCTTTTAGATAGATGAATAGCCAGAGGAATTTATATTTGGCATGTCATTTCAGTAAGATTTAGGATACTTGAATTCTCTCTTTTTAAAGATGTTGTTAAAGAGAAGCTGAGTCAGAAAATAATGCTTAAAGGAACCTATAAAAGAACAAATATTGTAAATCATACAGCTATAAATTTATTGATGTATTTAAATAATTAAACCCATGTAATTTACGGTTTAATGCCAGATGAAACTTCTCATGAATAACTGAGTCCTTTTATGTGCTCCACCTACAGACTCCCCAGGGCTGAATTTCTAGAATGAAGACAAATCAAAATAATTATAACTATAGAAGTCTTACTGGAATCTGGGAAGTACTGCAGCAGCTATATCCTTTTCTCCACAGACAATACCGAATATACAAGAATCTCTGTTGTGTTTTATATTTTATTTAATTGGACTCATTTTAAAATAGACACTGAAGTGTTTGAGCTCTACTAAGGGATGGCGTCAATCTCCTGTTTCATTCAAGACAGGTATACAGATCTTATTTCCATTGAAAATCTGGTTAACCTTTTCTGCATCTAGGAAAAAAAGAGAGAGTGCTTAATTTTGGGGTTTTTCCTCCCTTGACTCCTTACCTCTGATGACAGACTTTGGAGCTTAAAGTAGGATTTCATTTCTGGGAGCTGAGATGTCTAAATTAGGAACATTTCACTTTTTTTTTTTCTCACTTCAGAAAAAAAAAAATCAGTAAAATCAGTACAGAGTGGTACAACCTTCCTCTCCCATGCTAAAAAAAAAATAAATCCCCAAATAATATGAGGTTTAACAGGCAAAATAGTCAAATCAGTTCGGGAAGGATGTACCTTGCTTACATTTTGGTATGTATCATGAAGTTAATGTAGCTGCCATCTTAAAGTTATGACTAATTTTCTCAAGAATCAGACATTCAAAAGTTTTTTTTGTAACTGAAGCTTTGTAGCATTGAAATATTTTTTGTTCAATTGCATGAAACAGTTCTCATATGACTTGTTTCAGTACTGTGATGACTTTTTTGCTTTTTTTCAAATTCTTGTTTTATGTCTTAAGTATCTTCCTGTTCATATTTCATAATCCCCACCTAATGGCTTCCTTTCTTCTTTTCGATGTGCATTAGTTAGAGTACACTTTTTTTTTGTTTTCCATCTGCAGTGAACGCATTACTTTGAAACCACTGCTAAAATAATTTTGAATTTTATAAATGATAAACCTGCAACTCTGTGGGATGATTGATCTATATGTTGTATATGCAAGGGACTTTATGTTGAGGGACAATATCCAAGGTCCTAACTGTAAGGCAACTATACGAGAATTAGTCAAAATTATGAATCAGAATTGCTTCTTAAATGGTTGTAATACCCTTTATATGCACTGAATTTTACAGATGAGCACAGACAGGGAAGAGATAGTAACTATTTACTTATTTATTTTTATTGAGAATAAGTTTTCTCTCTTGTGCTTACTATTTTTCATTTGTTTTTTACCAGATTATGGGCATATACCAAATCAATGCATACATTTAAAGAGCAGGAAAAAGGAAGATAGGCCAACTAATTTAATTTCCTGGCCTGAAATAATGCTGAAAATGAGATAATTCAAGTTTCTGTGTAAAAACAAGAACATCAAAAACAACCAAGGGAGACTTGTCAAAACCAAGCAAGACGCAGGCAGGTAACAGGGTAGATGGACAGAACAATAAGAATAGATTGTCTACCTGATTTTAGTAATGCTTTTGAAAAAGTCTCAACTGTTAAGCAGAAATCACAGTCTAGATTAAATTACTCCGTAAATACATAATTGGTTAAAGAAAAAATACTAGAGTAATTATCAATAGCTTATTGCCGAGGAAGAAGGAGGTACTATGTGTCAGTTTCAGACAACCTTGGACCCACTACTTTTCAATATGTTTTTTCAAAGAGCAGATGATAGAAAAATTATTCCATTTGCAGATTAATGCCGACCTGGAGGGAGCACAACTACACTAGAGGACAGGATTAGAATTCAGAATGATCCAATAAATTAGATAAATGGCAAAAAGAAAAAAAGAGAAGGTTTAAAAAAAAAAGAGTACATAGCTCAAGAAATCGAGACGTGTTTTTACTGTTTATGTAGCACTCTTGTAGAAAAACATTGGAGTATTATAGAATACTATAAGATAAAGTGAGTAATAATGTCAGTACTGTTTTGAAAAATACAAGCACTCTGTAGTCTATAAATATTATTGATTTTAGACTGTAATATAAATTAATTACTCCCACCTCTCTGATCAGCTTGGGCACAGTGTCAGCTAGAGAATTGTCTTGAGCTTTGAGCACCTCACTTGAAGAAGGAGGTGAGCTCAGCAGACCAAATCAAGGCAAGAAGAGTAAGTGAAGGTCTGGAAAGCCTGAAAAAAGACACATACTGGTTTAGTCAGAGAAGAACGAGAAAAGGACAGAACGATATTCTTCAAACATGAAGCATTTAAGAAAATGCTGGAAATAACTGAATTGGAGGGAGGTGTTTAAAATGCAGGAAGTAGGGCTCCTATTGGATGTCTGGAAAACTTTTTAGTGGTAAATCAACAGCATTGGTAACAGATCAACTGCAGCCCTGCAGCATTCCTGCACTTGAGGCACAGGTTAAATGGTTAAATTCTAGGATACAGATTGTGGTTGGTTGGGGGTTTTTTGCTTTACAGCAGAGAGGATTAATCAGATGACTTTCCAAAGCCTTTCCTAGAAATACTTTTTAAGTGTTCCTGTGGTGTAGATACTGTAGAAAGATAGCAAATGAAGATTTGCCCCTGACTGAAAAGGTGAAGATAGGGAGCATGCACTAGATCCAGTGGGCAAGAGGGAACAGCTTAAAAGAGTAAGACAGAGAGCGAGCAAGCTTCCATAGTTGGAGATACTTTTGTCAGCAGTAATCTCAAACAGGTTTATATGAGGTAGGGCCAGAAAAGGGGAGGTAGCAATAAGGTAGGTGCAAAATTAGACCCACGGAATCAGTTTTTTATCTGGGTAGACATTACAGCTTGAATGTGTACTTCTGAGGAAAGAGAAGACGTAGCAAACGATGACATGGAAGTTACAAAACTGAGCAACAGAAAGTTTACAAGATTTGTGTTGGTTTGGGTTTTTTTTTCCATAGAGAAAGAGGAGGACTGGCTTAAGGGGACTAACCCAAAACCTCAATTTTTACAATGTTTATTTTAGCACAATAACTTAACATTCACAGGAAGATGTCAGAAAGACAGGATGACATGTTCGATTGATTGAAGGAAACAGTTTATCAGAACTGAGTGGTGTTTACGAGCCATCAACAAACCAATAGGAGTTCGCTCAGATGTCTCAGTTCTTACAGAACCCTAATTCCACTCTGGCCCATTTTCCATAGGATTTAGTACGTGGGAGCCTAGGGTCTGTTGAGAATCAATAGGTATTTTGTAATTTGCTTTATTAACAGTGGAACAAAAAGAGGAAAAATCAAACTGCACTTCATGGGCACTCCATTCAACAGGTTTATAACTTCACAATTTAACATTGTGAAGTATTTTCCTATTTCTCAGTCCACTCTGCCACATTTAAAAAATGTTTTGGTTTTTTTTATGTTTGGAATGGTCCAATATAGACGTGATAAGAAGTCAGGAGAGAGAATTTTCCCTCCTGTCAAAATAAGGTATACCAGAATAATATTTAAAAGATGCATATGTTTAACAAGTAAGGGACTTGTTTTTACAGAGCAAGTCAGTTGTGTAGGTTGAAGTTGAGATGTACTTAGAAAAGGAGAAAGAAAAAGCAAAATTCTCGAGTTATTCAATTTGTTTCATTTATTTTGGTTCCTTCTAAACAATTTTTATCATTTGAACCACTTTTTATCTAGAAGAAAACCAGACCATCTCAAAAGAATTATTCAAGCACTTTTTCTGTGGAGGAAGCAGGAGGTATTGCTCATGATGCCCAAAGCCTGCGTGCTTCCTGCTATACTTGGTATGGTCAGGCGCTCAGATACATCCCCTGCTACCAGTACAACCATGTGCAATGACCAGAAAACCACTGTACCTGTATATATCCAAGTGCTTCAATCTGTGAGCTGGTGACTCTGTACCACACCATATGCTTTGGTCCTAAAACTGGTGTCTGGCCCTTAACATTGAAACGACAGAGCCATGCTCCTGAAATGTACAGAAGCACAAGTTCACACATTTGTAATTGTATCATTTTTACTGTAGTGTGTTAAGCATGAAACAAAAGAGTAACAACAAAAAAACAAAACCAAAACCAAACCAAAAAGAAACCCAAACCCAAAAAACCTCAAAACAAACAAAAAAAGGTTTACCCTACTGAAAAACCCTTTAAGACAAGTATATTCTTTTATATCAAGTACATGTTGTAATTTATGCTTTCAGTCTATGGCCTTGGGCAAACAGATGGGCCCAATGCCACAGCCTCTTTCATTAACTTTAAAACTTTCTGTAGGATAGGACCAGTCTACAATAGATTCAACTCCTCTTAATGCTGTGTAAGGACAGTAACATGACAGCAGTTTGGATAGCAGCAATAAGAAGAAAAAAAATTGTTTTTTTAATCCTGACATTCTCTTGTCATTTGTATTTTTAATACCTGTACTGATCTGGGCATCCACCTTTGGGTGCTTTTAATGATTCGGGGTAATGAATAGCTGGGAATGTTTTTAATTGAAAATCAAATGTGGCCATTGAGAGAGATCATTTTTAGGACTAAAAGAAATTATTTACATTCAAGAAATCTAGTTTAACTGGATCCTGCTCTAGCAAAGTGATAGCCCACATTTGTACTTTGTTTCCAAATGCCAAAATAGCAGGAGTGCTTTTACTTAAAAATAACTCCCATCCTTGTTTGGGAAGAAAAAAGTGAATCACATGGGAAAAGCGTGGATTCAAAAATAATTCACATTATAAGTTTTTCTTTGGGAATATTTTCTGTATGTAAATGTACAATTGCATGTTTCCTGAACATCCCCTATATATAACATTTTGAACTATTTTTATCAGAATCGGTCAGACTTGAAGTGGAAGTTCAGCTACAGTAAAGTAGACATCATTCACCCTTCTGCATCACTCACATGATGTCAATACATCATTGCATCCCCCATGAAAGAAGCTATCCTATTTTATAGCAGCTAGGTAATAGGACAGGAGGGAACCTCTGGGATCATCAAATTCAAACACTTTTTAAGAGTTGAGAGACACAGCCAATAACATCCTTCCTAAAGAAATCTAGTTTCATCCCAAAACTACTTACAGTTTTAGGTTCTACTTTCCTAATGCAGAGTTGTATTCCTGTCTTATCTAAGAGACTTTTCTAATTGAAGCACTAATTTGAATTATCATCACTTTATGCTATTTTTTTCTTCTGTCTTCCTTTACTGTTTCTTTAAAAGAACTGCTGTTAGCTAAAGAACCCTTTAGCAGTGGTTTTCTTCCTTTGACCTGTGCACCTATTCCAATTTTAACACATCTTTTTCTAATGTGAACGATCAGAACATAATTAGAACATTATTTTAGATGATGTCTGATCAGTGTCTTGTGCCCATAAAAAGTATTAATGCTTCTTTTTCTAATTAACACAGCTTTGTTCGTAAGCACTTAATTTGTATGCATATCTACACAGACGATTTGTATCACAATCTTATCAGAATTAAGATTCCTTGCTATTGAATGTTTTGTAGTTTTGTGTTCTAATTCCTTTCAAAATTCTAGAAAGTTGTTACTTAGTCCTTTTCTGGTTTGAGCACAATGGGGTCTCTGAGTCTTAGAAATCACTTAACAAATCACTGGTAGCTGCTGACCATTTGATTTTGTTCCTGTACTCAATATCTACAGTTTCAAAGTAAAAAAAAAAAAACAAAACCCAACAATAAAAAGCATATATATCTTGTCTTCGAACAATAACTTTCTTTCCCCTAATTTCTAGCCCATCCCTGCTGTGTAACTGATCCACTTTTTTTATTGTTTGTTTCACTGATCTTTTTTTTTGCCTTAGGATTTTCTTGTGTTGTCCTTTTCCAGATGTAGCTCTGTTTAACTTCTGGGAATTGCTTCTTTATCTCTGTGCTTCCTGATATCCAAGCCCCTAAGCTTATCTCAGATCAGTGCTTTCCTTTTTATTCTTTGTAGCTTGCCTGCTTATTCTTTGCATTTTTCTTGAGATAGTTATTCACCCAAACAGGCATGGAACCCCTTTCTCCCCCCGGCTTTGTTAGGTGTATCTTATTCATGACAGGTTTACCAGCTTCTGTTTTGAAGAAATTCCAAACATCACCTATATTCACGAGCTTCCTGAGCTCTTTTACCCGGTTGTCTTCATTAAGTAGTTCCTTCATTAAATACTTCCCTTAATTTCTCAAGGTTTTACCTTTAGATAATCAGATCCTCCCAAGCAAAATTGCTTTTACTAACCTTCCAAATCTAACAAAATTACCTTCTGATCAGCCAGAATATAGATTTGTAAATGGAGCCTATACAGTGACTTGAGTAAGGGAATGGCTCTCAGCTAGTGGGTTTTATTTCAGAGATAACAAAACATGGCTCCTGCTTGTCATTCCAGAGTTAGAAGTGGCAGATAGTATGCACGTGGAGATAAAAGAAGCTGCTACATGTTTTTTGTTTTGTTTTAAAAGACAAAAAAATGTTTCCTGGTTGCCACAGTATGCCACGGTATGTATGGTGAGGTGCTCAACCATATAGCTGTAATTCAAAGCGATAAATCTCTGATGACAAAACCAGGTTGCGTCCTGTTGTTATCAGAATGACCCACAGGGAGCACTCAGGGACTTTCAGCAGGGACATGTCTTCATGGCTTTTGTTTGCTTTTTACTGATGGCTAAGTATTCAGCACATCTAGGTAAATGCAATGTGTTTGGCCTTAAAAAGTAAGTACAAAATTAGCCAAGCTGGGGGTATTTTTTTGTATTCATTTTCGGATGTTTATGTAGAGAGAAACAGCAAGAGGAAAACAAGTTTAAAAAAAAAAAAGTGTGGACTTGCAAAAACTACTCTTGAAGGAAACTGCAAACTAACGCAGTTCAAAGTTTCTTAGCTCTCGGAGTTTTTCAAGTTTTGAAGAAATTTGTCAACTTGCTGACTTTTACCATCAACCGAAGCTGAAGTGAGAGAAGAAGGGAACGAGCTCCCGCTTCAGTCCTCGGCACTGCTGTGCCCGTGGCAGCTGACCCCAAACCCCCGCACCCTTCCAAGGCCCGGGGGAAAGGTCTTCACCCTGCCGGTCCGGTCCTCATCCTGCAGCTTCTCCCTGGGCCTTTCTTTTCCACCCCAGGTGCTTTTCCATGGAAGGGCTTGACTTACAAGCCTCTCCTCAAAGGCGGGACCCTACACACTTCATGGCACAGCTCCCAGAGGTTTGGGAGGAGCATCATCATCCCGCATCCCTCGCCCCGCAGCCGCGCGCCCCCGCCCACCCGGGGCCGCCGCAGCCACCGGCCGGGAGACACCGGCCCCGCCTCCGCCCCCCGACCTCTCCCGCACCGCCAGCCCCCTGTTAAACCGCCCCTTGCGCCGGGCAGGGCTCGTTGCTCTCCTCTCAGCCCGTCTCGGCGCATATCTTTGGACGCGGTTGTTGTTAATTGTCATTTTATTTTTTTTTTTTTTTTTCCCCTAGGGAAATTCAACGTGGTTCTGTTGGATTTCCTTTTTCGGAGGGGGGGGGGGAAGAAAATCCCAACCAACTCAACTTCTTTTTCTTCTTTTTTCCCCCCACTTTTTCCCCTCTCTTTGGAGAGAGAGGAGGCGGGGGGGGTGGGGGGGGAGAAAGGGGGGATGCAACGTGGACCCCGCTGTTGGTATCACCGCGTCCCGCTGACGGCTGCGGCGGCAGGGCAGGCTGGGGAGGAGAGAAGAAAGAGTTTCCGCGGCTGAAGCCTTCCCCCGGCGAGGAGCGGAGCCCTGCCCGCCGACGGCGGTGCGGGACAGGCTCACCTCTCCCCGCCTCCCCGCCCGCCGCCTCCGCCGCTTCCCACCCGGGGCAGCCGCAGGATGGGGAGACGGCGGTGGCTGTGGCTGCAGCCCTGCCTGCTGTGGCTGGGCTGCCTGGCCCTCTGGCCTCAGGGCGCAGACGGGCAACAAAAGCCGCCGCCGGTCCGCCCGGCGGGAGGAGCGGGCGGCATCTACCCAGCCGCCGCGTACCGGGAGGACGGGGCCGGCGCCGGCCGGGTCCGCAGGCGAGGAGGACAGCAGGAGCTGCTCCGCGGGTAGGGACGCGCCGCGCTCGGGCCTCCGCCTTCCGCACCCCCGAACCCCTTCCTTGCCGCCCCGCCATCCAGCAGCACCCCCTCTGTGCCCCCCTTCCCCCCCCCCCCCCCTTCCTTTGCCAGTCCCCCACCCCAAACTCCGACCTGCGGTCTTCGTTCCTGCCTGCGGTGCATCTGACCTTCCGGCCCCCTTATGTGACTACGGAGTCGTGTGATTAATTGAGCTTGGTGTTTTGTCCTCGGCTGTGAAATACGGTCTTTTAATTAGTGCGATTATATTAAAAGCAGACGTTGTGTGGGGCTCCGTTACAACTAACAGATGTACCGCATTGGGCTCTTTATTCAAGCGTGTTACAATATAAAGATACTTTGGCATTCACTTTACTTTGGCTTCTACTGAGAAGCTGCAAAATCTGTTCTTTCTAGTGTTTTGGGGAGTTCTTGGTAATTTTGAATTAGTTTGTTAATCTTTATGGCCAGTCATCCCTTCTGCCTTGTGTCAGACGGCAGCATGAAGCCAATTTTTACAGCGAGACTTCTAAGGCTGTATATGAATGCGGCGCCAAACTCATCCCTTGCATGTCCTCAATAGTTCCACCAGGGATGAATGTGGCCTGCTGTTGCCTAGTCTGCCTCTCCTCTTTATATTAACCAGTGGAACAAAATAAAATGGCTTGGAACTCCTTATAAGTGGAGGAAGGTTTGTTCCTGTGGGCAGGATTTTTTTGTAGACATCTTTGCTATACACTTTTTTTTATTTCATGTGGCTGGTTTTTTCCCTTGTGTGTGCATAAAACTTTGGTTTCTATTTACACTGATTTATATTTTTATATATATTCATTTATTTGTTTGTGTGACAGGCCAAATGTGTGTGGCTCTAGATTCCATTCGTACTGTTGCCCTGGATGGAAAACTCTCCCTGGAGGAAATCAGTGCATTGTTCGTAAGTGTCTGACTTCAAGTTTCTACTGCCCTAGGCGTAATAATAAAAATAAATATTCTTCTGTGAGTTACAGCTCCATTCACTGTTAGAAAAGAAAATTCAGTTCTGTCTTTTGCCTTATTTTTAAAAAGAAGAAAAATTAAAAAAAATGATGCATTTAGACGTCCCTGTTTCTTGTAATTGAAAGATTGGCCAATTGCTGTATTTTTTTTTTTTTGCTGTGTTCATCACTTAGCTTTTTAAAAAGAAGAGCACAACAATGAACAAAAAAGGAAAAAACCTTCCATAAATCAAATAATCAACTATAGTAACAAGGAAAAAAAAAAAGCCAAAAGGTCTTGATATAAAGCAAATCAGATCTGAAGTTGTGTGAAACTTCTGTGCTAGGCTTGGAATTACAATCAAATGGAAAACTTTTTTACATCTGGGGTGTGTATTCTCTCGCCTGTAATCTTCAGTTGTGTTTTAATGGCTATAAAGCATGTAGACTCAGATTGCTGGCTGGTCATAACAGGTAGTCTGCTGACAGATGTGGCGGTTGACATGGCTTGGCAAAAAAAAGGGGAAAAAAAGGGGAAATCTGCTCAATACTCTGGTTAGGAAACGTTGTCTCCCTGCAAAGGAAATGGAGAATTAAGTCGAATTTTCTGTCTGTTAGATAAAAGCTGGTATTAGACACATGCTTCTTATAGTCCCTGAATTTTAATGTGAGTCTGTTCCCATTCATCCTAGTCTATCACTGTCTCTTGCTAGTAAGTATGCTCAGCTTCAGCATTCGGGTCCAAGAACATATTGCCCTTTACATAAGCAGTGAAGGTCTTTGTAATACTCCATCTAACAGACTTCCAGGACTAAACTAGGGAAGGAGTGAGTAGTAAGCCAAGATCTGCCAAACTTAAAGGTGGCTTTTGGGCCGTTCCTTTATTATTCAGGACTATCAACCTGCTCACATCTATTCGTTTTACATGAGTCAGTTTGCCTTGCCAATATTTCTTATTGTCGTGCCATGTATCACCAATTTTCATCTAAGATTGACCTAGCATTTCCTAGCAAAGGTTAACCATGTCATTCAGAGGAAGATGCTGGTATCAATACCAGTGGGGAATAAGAGGAGCTCCTCAAAATGTTTGGTTCACATTTATAATCTCTTATGATATTGGATTACTTAAATGTAAACCCGCGTTTTTAAAATGGATTTAGGCTGTCTAATATGCCATTATTGTTTTTTTCAAATTCAGCTGGGTATCTAGCTCGAATGAAATCAGGAAGAGACAATGATTTCAGTCTTTCAGAATGCTTTCAGAAATCCTGTCCTTGAATTGTGACTCTCAGTGCCTCTTAAAGACCTTGGTCTTGGGTCTCTTCACATACAGAATAATCTTTGACTTAATTTATATACACAAAGGACATCTTTCAGCTCCTGTTTACTTACTGGGGCTTAGTTGCTGCTCTCTTAACATGTTCAATGGGTAAATGGTTTTGCCAGACCATCTATAAGATTGGCTGTGACACTTTTCTATTTGTATTTTTGATGAAGGTGTAAAAGCACATATTCCTATGCTTACATTAAACATTCGTTGAGATGATGGCCCCTCTAGCTAGAGCTGTTTAGCTAGACAAAGCTTCCTGCACAGAATGATGGACAAGCTAGCAAACTTCTTATTGGGGATGCGTTGATTATAAATAGTACAGATTGTAACTGGTGATTTTAAAGTATTATTTCATGAAGAGAGATCTATGAGCTAGTGGTAGGTCAGCAGGAAACAATTCTAACCTTTGAGTGTTTTTAGTTGATAACATGATGATGGTTGTTGGCAGTCTGTGACATATTTATGATTAAAAGAGATCTTTTATCTAAAAAAGAAGGGTCTGGCTGGGTTTACTTTTTCTTTAAATAAAAGAAACTCTACTGATGAAAGCATATTTACAATGTGCTTTCAGCTATATGGCTTTCAGTTGATAAAAAAAATATCCCCTAACAGATAGTAAACTAACAAAATGGTCTAAATGTAGACCTTGCTTCATCAGGAGATTCAGCTTTGTTGTATAAAGATGGACAGTACCGCGACATAAGGCAAACAGCCCTGTTCCCTGTGTTTGTCAAGGGCTCTAAATCCGAGTCCAGTTTCCCACTTTTACGTCTGCTAATGGAAAAAGTATTTCATATCAGTCAGTAGTATGTCTCTAATTTCAACTGAATAGTGAAAACCCACAAGCTCCTTCACCTCCCATGCCTTCGTATTTAGCGCGTAGTTGTAGAGGAATTTCATGATAAATGTAGATGATCCACATTCCATCTTTTTGATGCCTGAAGAGTGGTGTCAGTGGACCACTAATGTGGCTTTGTCTACTCTCTCGGAAAGAAAATGTGGCCTTTGTTGGTGTATGTCAAGGAGGATGCGGGCTTACAAAGTCTGGTCTGGTTTGGTCATATTCAGCATCAGTACAGAGCTTCTGATTTGGTGGAGGAAGGGTAAAAGGGAGCATGTAAATTTCAGAGGGGGCATGTTTGAATTCTGTAACAAGGCAAGAAAACTTTTTGCTTCCTTGCAGGAGTTGCATTTCATGTCTGCATGTTTTTATGTGTAAGAAGTGGAGCACAAGCATTCTGGGAAAGGTCTTATCTCTGCTTGCTTTTTTTTTATATATATAGCCAGGTGTTTGGGTTTTTTCCTTTTCTTTTAATGTATATAGAGAGGTAGTCAGTTTATTCTTGGCAGATCATCTGCCGGAGGTATTTGTTCTTTTTGTTGTCCTTCAGTGGAGATGTTCTTCCAGATTATTTGATTACCTCAAAACACCAAAGTTATTTACAAAGAAACTATGATTCTTGCTTGGTTTTTTTTTTGCTTTACAAGCTGTCTTTTGCACAATATGTTTTTTGAGGCATTCTTGTGCCGTGCTGGCTCTTAATGTTTCAGGCTTTCTTTTTTTGAGGTCTTCCTGTGCCATACTGGCCTTGAATGTTTCAGGCTCTCTTTTGGTGCACTTTCTAAGCCAGATAGACATATTAATTCGGATCTCCTTTAGAATCTGGATTTAGCCTTTAACTCTTTTCTGGTTCTGTTTTTCCTTTGTGCAATGAAGCTGCCTTGGCTGGTGAGACAGAAGGGAAGGCGCAACTTTGATGCATCAGGGGATAGCGGCACGGCGTGCATGTTATGCACACATAATATGGTGTTGGACAGGCTTCCCTGAGATTTTTTATAAAGTCAGTTTCTAAATGGCAATGTGGAAATACTTGAGTACAGAAAACTGTATTTAGGGAAACTACACAAAATTTGCAAAGACCCGCATTTGGACATTGACTTCCCACAGAACAACTTTGTGTAAAGGATAGATAATCTTAGAAAAAAGAGACCCTGAAATGCCTCTAAAATAGTGATTATAAGAGAGAAGCCATACCATAAATTGTCATTTATGACCTATATTGTTTATATTCATTCAAATCTTGGATTCTTCATAAAGTTTTCTACAGGTCTTGTGGTCTAAAATACATAATTTTAATAATTTTACATTACTTATGTAATAGGGTGGTATTTCTAATTAGGGATTATCTGGTTTTAGTGGTCAGACCAGTGTTTGAATAGGCCATATTTGATTCTGTTTGTCTTTAAATTTGTCAGAGATACTGATTATACCAAAACTCAGTTTGCTTTATTTGACTTAACATTACTTTTGCATGTGTATTAACTGTTCCAATGAACTGAGCATTCAAGTGTTTTTTGTTTTTTTTTAAAAAGCAGCTGTTAGCATACTTTTAGCTTTTTCTCCCTATAGTTTAAGACTAAGGTTACAGTTAATCACTGTCTTTTTAATTGTGTTTTTCCTCAGCAATTTGTAGAAACAGCTGCGGTGATGGATTTTGTTCCCGTCCTAACATGTGCACTTGTGCAAGCGGACAAATATCACCTACTTGTGGATCGAAATCTAGTAAGGACTTAGTATATTTACTTTCATTAGAGGTTTCATTTGAAGTAATTCTCTTTGAGTATCAACTTAAAAATAGCTACTGTTCTTTGAAAATAACTTGTCGTTACTGCATACACGCATGTAACTTACGCTTTGGTATATCTCTGGTTTTTGATAAAGTTTGATATCCTATGTGTGCATGTTTACTCTGTGACAAATTGGGAAGAAAAAGAGTGTTTAAAGAGATAAGTGAGTTTAAATATAAATGTCTGTGGTATTAACATTTTCACTGAATCCATTTTCCTAAGAAATAAAGATCGTACAGCCTTCAAGATAGTTAAAAGCTTCAAGTTGCTAAATATAGGAATGGAAAACTCTTAAAAAAAAAAAAACCTCTTCATGGTTGCTTTTAAATGAATGGCTGACTAATAGCTTAGGATTGGTTTGGCTTAGGTTACAAGAATACCTGAGCGTACACTTAAATAGCATATATTGTACGAAGGTCACGTCTGCTTTCAGACGTCTCGGATGTTACCCACATTTGGCTCCCAATGTGTTATTTTTGCCTAACGCTGGTGTCTCTCTGCCTGGGCTCCGCTGCAGTACAACAGTGCAGCATCAGGTGCATGAACGGTGGCACCTGCGCGGACGACCGGTGCCAGTGCCAGAAGGGCTACGTCGGAACTTACTGCGGGCAGCGTAAGTAACAGCTCTGCTGCATCTGAAACTAAGCCCACACAAGTCCTCTCAGTTCGCCTTCTTTCGTTAGGTAGAGCAGGAAGGTAACAAAGCCAATTTGCTGAAATATAATGAAATGTCTGTGAGAAATTTAACACTGTTTTGGGGCAGAGTGCTTAGCTGAAAGTCAGTTCATGCATGAGGTGCGTTTGTATTCTCTACAGTTAAAATTAAAATTAACGAAATCACCAAGTATTTTTGAAAAAACTTTGGGAGCAATGGCCTTATACGTCCCACTCTCCTTTTCTTACCAGGTGATCACTAATCTTTCATTCTCGTTGACGAAGTTTCTGCTTCTCAGAGAAGCAGCCTAACTGCTAGGTTAAAGCATGTTTTTCTGTTTTC
Organism: Numenius arquata; assembly: GCF_964106895.1. Classification (NCBI taxonomy): domain Eukaryota; kingdom Metazoa; phylum Chordata; class Aves; order Charadriiformes; family Scolopacidae; genus Numenius; species Numenius arquata. The sequence goes on along the minus strand of NC_133616.1, from coordinate 56,354,224 downwards.
TGCTTGACTAAGGAAAAAGATTAAATGCAGTCCAAGCTTTTGGATACCTTTCTGGTTTGGCAGACAAGCTAGAAAGTCAATTATTTGTACAGCTCTACCTATCACAGTACAGTGTTTACAAGCTATACAAATTCAGCAAACAGTAAAAATCATTAAAGGCTGCAGGGGTGAAGAAAGACTCAAAGTGTATTCTGAGGCCAGCTGGCTACTAATTACCTGAGAAATTAATTGCTGAAGGTAGTCTGAAGGAACTAGAGACCGACAAAAGACAGCTAGGCTAAGAGCAGTTAGATTGAATAGTGTGGAAGAACATCCTTTTGTCTTAGTTGTTCTTGCAAATGCTGGGGACCAGTCTTGTTCTTGCTTTAGTTCTAACTGGATACAGTTCTGTAAAATGTTAGGTAATAATTGTAATCCTAAAATGTGACCCTAGTCACAGTCAGATTCACTTTTAAGCATTGTTGGCCCCTTCCTGCTTATTTTAAAGTATTGGGTCAACACCTGAATGCTCTCAGATGCGGCATATCTCCCATGAATAAATGAAAAGAGGATTGAATTTTCAAGCAGTGGCTCTAAAGCAATCCAGAAGATCTGAACAGACTGTGGAGACTAGTCTCAGTGCATAGGATAGTTAAGATTTCAAGTAAGATTGAGTACTTGTCTTCTAGACACAGTATGGAATAAACGTCTGAAAAATTTAAGTATGTCTTTATATTTCTTTTTACTAAAATGTAATTGTGTTGTAAAACTACTGAAGTTAGTTGTCTCACTGACATACCACTGTCCATTAATGCAGTAATGTAACACTTGCAGACAAGTATCTTTATTTTGTGCATAAGAGATGTATTCTCAGTAAAAAGTATTTCAGTTTTCTAGTTCTTGATAGGAACTAAGGCTTTATCACATTTTCACATAACAGTATACTTTGTGTTCCCATTGTGATATAGGAGGCCTGTGTACATTTTTTCCAGTTTGAAATATTTACCTTTGCACTGGATACTCAAATATATTAAAAATGTCACTTTCCAACTGGGGAGACCTGGGTAGGAAGGCAGCTTGGAAGCTTCTAGACCAAAATCTCTTTGCTGTTGTTCAGAGCCACTTAAAAATAGTGGGGCTGTCCTTTAAGGTGAAATACTTCATTTTGGAACATGTGCTAGTTCTGAACTGAGCCATAGATCCTGGAAACAATGAGCCTGAACTGTCTTCCTTTCAAACTGAGGTTTCAGTGCTTTCACAGGAGGCTTTGTTCTTCATTCACACCATTGATAAATAGCATGAGTGGGTGCTCCAAAGTCCCACAACTGTAAAGTGCCTTCTCCATCTATGTAAACTGCGGATTTATACCCCAAAAAATCGTCTTATTTCTTGTTGGGATCTTGTAGGAAACAGTTTTTGAAGGCAGTTAAAGGTGAGTTAAACTGGCAATTCTTCTCCCTTGCTCTGAATATCACTTCTGCCAGCAGCATCAACTCTGAGAACTGGGTTATCTGTCTCCCAGGGTCCCCAAGCCTCCTTTATTGAAATATTTGTTTCTTTTGTGACTGAATAGCACAACTTACTATGCTCAAAAAACCTCAAACTGGTTGATTTATCTGCTAACTTCAGTGGTGGATGTAAGTTTTTACAATTAGCGACTAGAGCTGTGCAACTATTCAAAAATATCCATAAGTTAAACATTTGCTAAGAAGCTGTGCTGAATATGATTAATTAAACAGCTGGTTTCAATTAGCATTAAACAGGTGCTTATAGAATTTGGGCTAATGGAATTTGACTTGAACAATCATTATTGCTGGTGATGATGTGTAGGAAGAAGATCAGTTTGATATTCAAATCCAGAAAGACTTAGAGCAGTTGAGAGGAAAAAAAAAATTTTTAGTACTGCATGTGATAGTCTTTGAAATATCATTACTATAATATTTAAAACTTTTTTTTTTTGTTAATTCAAGCTGTCTGTGAAAACGGCTGCCAAAATGGAGGACGCTGTATTGGACCTAATCGCTGTGCATGTGTCTACGGATTTACTGGCCCTCAGTGTGAAAGAGGTAAAAGAAATAAATAAGGAAGGAAATTATGAGCGATTCTGTCCAACAATACAGTATGTACATATTTTATGCTGTGTATTTTCTGGCTGAGCCAATAGGCTTCCAGTAAACCATTTATTATTTATAATTTTAGAAAGTGTCTTCCTTTTTAGTGTAGTAGCCATGTTTCAGATTGGCAAGTACAAAGCTGTCACAATTGGTAGGAATTTGAGCTAATTTAAGCTGCTTATTTTGTTCATGTAATAGTTAAAGCATGAACTCTCAGCTACGTGAAATAACATTACAGCAAAATTACTGGTGGTGTTAGAATTGCACAAGTGTAACTAACTGAAGGATTGTTTTTCTGTATAACACCTCTTTCGTAAAAGGAAATTGGGAAGTTATTTGCTCTGGTTAGTTCTATCCTATAGGAGAAAGTCAGAGATGTAGTGAAAAAAACAACCAACTACCGTAACACTGAGATCGGTTCCTAAACCCATTCTTATTCAAGAAAACATCTTAGTCTTGGCTTAATTTACAGTTTTTTCATGATCTGGGAACTCAACTAGGGATTTATTTTAAAATTTTATGGAGAATGCCTCATCCTTCTTTTACTGGCTTAGAGATACTGACAAAGTCAGTTTTAGTGATGCTGAACAGAACATTTTTAGGGTTATGCTATATGATTAGCACACAAATAATTAATGCACTAACTCTATATATAGAGATTTAGAATAAACCTGCTTCCACTTTCAGAAATCCATACTTCTTGCTTTTTAGTAAATCAGAGCATTGTTTGTATTTTGAAACCAAGACAGGAAATACAGTAATGTCGAATGGCTTGACATTAGATATAACTGTAGAACCTATTCTGTGTGCATCAAACTGACAAGTGTGACCCAAATAGCTGTCTATTTAGAATGGATTTTTGGTGAGTGGATATAGCGAGGATTGCTTGTCAAAACAATAATGTACATCCTTTAATATGAAGTTTAGGAATAATCAAAGGTGATGCTGAAGAGCTTAGCGGAAATATTCTTTGTCTTCAAGTTGTTGTGTTTGTGAATACATCTTCTCATCAAAAAGGGGTACTGAAGAACTAAGAAGTCATAGTGTAAAATGCTGAGTACTAGTATGCATTATTATTCCTTTAAAATGTTCAAAAGATTGTCAATACTAAAAATGTGAATGGGATCGTTTGCATTAATAGAAAATAGAAGGTTACGTTCTTAAGACACCCATTCAAGTGGGTAGTAGACTTCTTAGATTGATAAAATAATTTAAATCAGAAAGGACCTCCACAGGCCATCTAGTCCAATACCTGCTGAAAGCAGGTCTAGTCAGATCAGCCTGCTCAGGTCCGTGTCCAGTCAGGCTTTGAACTCCTTCAAGGATGGAGATTCCACAACATCTCTGGACAACCTGTCCCAGTATTTGACCACTCTTATGGTTAAAAATAAATAAATAAATAAATCCTTAATATTTAGTCACAATTTTGTGTGTTCCAACTTGTATATGTTGCCTCTTGTCTGATTTCTGTGGGGCTGCAATAAGAGTCTGGCTTCAGTTTCTCTGTATCTTCTGAACAGGTAGTTATAGGCAGCAATAAAGTCCCCTTGGAACCTTCCCTTCTTACAGCTGAGTGAAGTCAGTCCCCTCAGCAGCCTTTCCACACAGGGCAAGTTCTCCAGCTTGCTGACTAATTTGGTGACCCTCCCCTGGACATTCTTCAGTATGTCCATTTCTTTCTTGTATTGGGAGTCCAAACCTGGACGCAGTACTCTCATGCAATCTTACAAGTGCCAAATGGAGGTGGAGGACCACTTCCCTGGACTGGATGCTACATTCGTCCTGTTACTGCCCATGCGCCTGGCCTTCTCTCCTGCAAGGGTACACTGCTGCTTCGTGTTGTCTACTAGGACCCCATAATCCCTTTCTCAGAGCTGCTTTGCAGACAGTTAACCTCCAGCCTATGTTGTTCCATCAGGTGATTCCATCCCAGATACGAGACTTCCTTTGCTTTTGCTGAACCTCATAACTGTCTGCCCTTTTTTCTAAGCTGTCCAGATCACTCTGATTAGGATCCTTGCTCTCCAGCCTATTGACTGGTGCCCCAAACTTAGTGTCACCTGCAATATTGCTGAGAGTGCGCTCTTGTACCATCACCACGTTGTTAATGAAGACATTAAACTGTTATTTGTCCCAGTACTCATCCCTGAGGGCCTTCAGTGATTTCCTGGCCTCTGGCTGGGCTTTGCTGATCACAACTCTTTGAGCCAATTTTCAGGCTCAAAGTCCAGCCAATTCTCCCCGCACCTTATCTCTTGTTCACTTACTCAGCCTGTATCTCACCAACCACTCTATGGGAGCCTGTCTCAAAAGCCTTCCTCAAGTCAAGCAACATCCACTTCCCTCTCCTCGTCTGGGCACCAGTGACCTCAGGGTTGAAAGCGGTGATGACATTTGCGCTTGGTAAATCCATGCTGCTGCTCCCAAACACCTTTCTGCCATTCATGTGTTTAGAAGTGGCTTCTGAAGCGAATCCTGTGGAATTCTCTGTTTCAAAGACAGCTCTGAAGTGCTCAAAGCTGTATATATATATCCTGAAAATATGGTGGTCTCGCACCGTTTTTTTATATTTGTTGACTGTGAAATGGAAATAATTACCATGTAGATGAAGGAAATAACTAAACCAAATACTGAAAAAGCAAGAGTTTCCATTTGCTATTCTAGGCTGTTTTGTATACCCACTAGATGTCACAAGCAACAGAGAAATGTAAAGGATGACTTTGTTTCTTTGTCTCTAATTGCTTGTACTTTCATTCTTAAAACCAGATTTATTGACTTCAATTCATCACTGTTGGTTTAGGTTTTTGCTGTTACATGTTACGTCCAGCCCGTTCTCTGTAGTTGTTTCTTATGAACCAAGAGCAAGGACTCAAATCTTTTTATATTTTGCTTAGTGGAGAAATAGGAGGCATCATTTTACTAAAAAACTCTTAATATTTAGAGCCATTTTCAGAAATGTCTTTGTAGAATGTATACCTGCCTTCTAGCTAAAATAAGAGACTACCAAGTCTTTCAGTTTAGGATGAATTTTCAAGGGACTGGACAATGTTAAGTTGCTTTTTAGTTTGAACTTAGTTCATATGGAGCTTACATTTGTCCAAATTCAACAGTCTTAAGCTATGTATCCAAGATGGGTGATCGTTATAGATTAACTATAACATGACAGAATTTTAATATTGCAAATTTTAAATTGTTTTTAATTGATTACATTCAGATTTTTTTATTATTTATTGCCAGACAACTTGGTAAGCTTGCTTTTTGTCCCAGATAGAAGCAATCGTTCTTGGTTAAGATTTGTTTCTATTCTCTGACTAGATTCAGGACTGTGGAATCATGTTAGTATGTATGACAGGCTCCAGCTGTGATGATAGCCCAGAGTTTTTAATAACACTTATAATTGAAATAGGTTGACTTTTTAAAAAGATTCTAGTATGTATGGGTTTTCTAACTTAACTTTTTTGGTGATGAAACTACTGAAATTTGCTTTCTTACAATTCATTTTGCAACTTTAAGCTAAAGAATTCAAGCCATGTAAAGGAATTAAACACCAGTATTTGGCCATCCATATTTCTTGGCTGTCCTTGAAAGTCTTACCCTTTCAATGCTATGTGTAGAATGCTATTGTTATACAAGATTTAAGCTACATTACATGGTTATTTGGAAATTGAGTTATAATTAAAAGTTTACATTCCCTTACTTGAAATTGGAGGTAGAAAGCCAAATTTGCTTCTATCACTGTCACAAAAATAGAACATAAGTGTAATATACATAATATATAATTGCATATATAATTTATGTATCTAATATAATATGCTTTTACAACAGTGGACAGGGCTAAATAAAATTTCACCTAATCTCTTATCTTGGTGTTGGCCAGATTTTGCCATATTCAAAAAAAGTTGTTGTTACTAATTTATTGCTAAAGATGATTCGTGTAGTATATCTTGGTAATGTGTAAAAAGTCTCAAGTATAGTAACTGTAAATGTTATATATTTTATGCTTTGCATGACCTGGAGTACATGAAAAAACTGTAAACAATAACTTAAATGCCTGTTCTGTTCAGTAGTAATTTGTAATTTACGTTTTTAACTGAATAAGTTTATGCTTTCCAACAAAATGCAAAAGGCAATGATTTCTTCATCTGTTGGTTGCAATAGTTGCCTGTAATACTTTACAGTAAGAAGTGCCTCTGTAGTTTAATTTTAAACTGAGTTTAGCAGCAGTTCATAACTCCTTAACTAAAATTTTGGAGTTTAATGTTATGTGAACTTCCGTTGCAAATCACATCAGAGAGAAGAGATTTTGTTTTGTTATTTCTTTTACATGGCTGTGTTTTAAATGCATACTTCTTATTGTTCTGTAAATTAAGTTCTTTTAAATTAGGTATTTTCTTCCTAATATAGAACATATGTAGCTTTCCTTCAGATTGGCCTCCCAGCCTCAGTTATATGATAAAACGTGACTGCTTGTTCAGCTATCTGGGCTCTGAGCAGACTAATTTCCGGGCTGGAGACAGGAGGCTGAGCAGTAACTAATGACTGGCATGATTACAGTATTTAACTTGAGACTTGCTGCTGGGCTAACAAGAACGCAGAACCTGTTTGGGAGCTCGTGCTTTACTTTCTGATATATACAATGACCTTTTGTATTTCCTATCAATGTTCATTCTTTTGGTCAACTTCTTGCCTTTGATTTGTAAACACACAAGATTTGAGCATTTGATTTTGTCTGTTTTTTTTGTGTTGTTTTTTTTTTTTTAAGGAAAAAAATAGATGTTGAAATTTTGCTGTTGAATTTTTCCCAGTGAAAAATAGTTTAAAAAAAAAAAAAAGATTCCTTAAGAGACCTCATCCTCTATTGTACACATAAGAGCAGTTTTTTCTAGCATGGCCAGTTCCTTTGGTTTCTCAAGACTGTCTGAGCAAATTATATTTGTATTACTGCACATGGGCTCTGCAGTTTTTTAATTGATGATGTATAGAGGTATGAAGCTGTGGGAAAACAATGATATTTTCTTCCTTCTTTGTCATGGATTAAAGGCAGGAAGAAGCAGTGGGAAAGGAGACTCCTGTCACTGATCTAAGTTTGCCTTCCTTGTAGAAGGAGAAAGAACAGTGCTTGCTTACCCTGTACTTAAGTGGCTTATAATGGGAGGGAAAAGAGTTTGGACTGAGTAGAAATGCATAGCTTGGGAAGAATATCTTTTTGAAGAAGAGAGAGGATTTCAGATAAAGCTATAAAGCTTGGTGAGGTGAGAAAAGAGGAAAAAGGAAGAAATATAATAGTCGCATCTAGCGTGTAACTTCTGGAATGGGGGAGCTTTTGGGTCGTTCTCAGGAAAATCACTGCTATTGTGTCTTAGTCCAATGTATTTGTTACACCTAGATTCCCAGTTCAAGTGTCTGGACACTTTTCTCTGACTATCTGAATTTTGGAATTCCTGTCTATCAAAGGAGATAGACAGGAATTGAGAGCCTGTACTTCATGACAGATGCAATGAATTGTGATTGGGACAGCTGCCTCCCTACTGGTTCTTACTGGGTTAATAGGTAAGACTTTACATAGATACAGCCAGGTAGTCAGTAGAAAACCTCCTCAGGCAGCAATTTTTATGCCAGTTCTGCAGTGCCTATAAGAACTTGGCCCATGAATTGAAGAGTCCTAGGAGTGACAGCAACAGAGTAAGGGAAGAGTCTTTGGGGCTGGAGAACAGGATGTCACAGAGGACAGTGGAAAAGGTTTGAGGCGGAGGATGTAGCTGAAATAGAGGTTCATTTTGTGGGGTAGAAGAGCATACATCTAACATTATATTTCAGATCGGTTACCTTCATCTGACTGTCCTGACAGGAAAATAATCAGTGATGATCCTATGTCTAAGGACAATGGAAGAAAGGGGGGGGGGGAAAGGTTTTCTTCAAGTTGGGAAGGGGATGCAAAAGCTAATCAACAGCATAGAGAAAGGGGTAGGAGGAAGTAAAAAGCATTTTCAGTCAAAGTGTTAATAGTATATAGTACCTGAGGCAAAAGAGGAAAGAACAAAGAAAACAACTGGAGTTGTACTGAAGAAACTGATTGGCACTTAAGAGTTACAAAGATATTTTTGGGTAATAAATATGAATAAAATTAAGCTTATATAGCAAACTGACACAATTTTATATAGGGCTCAATACTTCTCAATTATATTTTTATTATAAAGAAAATGTACAATTCATATTTAGTCTGTAGTGCTGCTGAAGTTGCTTGTGTGTGCTTAAGTGACAGTGATTCGGTATAAATGAAGCAAGGAGGGAATGTAATTCTTTAATAAACTACTCTTTCCTCGGACAGGTATTCAAAAATTCTTTTAACTTTACACAGCTTTTCCATATCTGTTGATGGTAGCAGCAACATGAGAAGAAGTGGTGAAAACTTCTGGGGGATTTATTCAGATCTTGTGTATTTGGTCTTACTCCTGGCAGAACTTCTTGCCATGCAGGCCATGGCAGGTTATGTTCAAGAGGTTTCCTGTCTGCCATCTGTGGTGTACTGCTGCATGAGCGATTATAAAAGGACCTGTACTTTTTCCTCAAGTTGTGTGGTTTATTTTATCTGTCCCCCAATGATTGTAAACTTTGTTGAGGTGCTTTAAAGCAAAAGTGCTCTTTTGATCAGTGAGTTCTTCACTTTTTCTAGGAGTTCTGAGAATATAACTTTTTAATTTTGCTGGGTTTTGCTTTATAATGGCTACTGTTAGCCTGAACTGAAATAGAGGTTCTTTATGTGGGATGGGATGTGTGTGTGTGTGTACGTGTAAGTGGGTCCCCACTCTGAAGAGCTAACTGGACAAAGGAAGTATTATTACTCTCTTCCCTGCCCCCAGGACAGGCTGAGGCACGTGAGGGTGTTTCTTGTTGAAGGCTGAGCAAGGAAGCTTCAGCAGACTTAGCAATCAACCAAATATCCTGAGTTTCGGTCTGAGGTTTTAACTAGGGAGGTCATCCTGCCTATTTTGTTAAGATGCTGTGAGGCTGTTGAATTTTGCATGCTCTAGGAGTGAGTATAAATTAAAATGCAGAGCATTTTAGGGGAAGAAAGGAAGGCAATAAGATTAAATTAAAAATAATGACTAAATGCTGCTCTCAGATATCAGCCAGCATTCTTCTTTTCTTCTTGCCGTGTATCCTGGAGTCTTTTTTTTTTTTTTTCTAGTGCACTGTAAGTGGAATACTTACCTGCTAAACACCAGTTTAATTCATTTTCAGTCTGCTTTTTGCCATTGGGAAGTGGAGCGTAGGGTCTTGAGATATGTTCTGCAAGTTCATAAAGGCAGTCATTCAAGGCCCCTTGAGTGAGGAAAAAAAAATATTAGTTCACTGTAGCGTACTCTTTACTAGTGGTCCAGTTCACAGGGGGTGTTCATCACCACTGGAGTAAACACAGGAGTTACATCATCGACTTTAAGTCTAATTTAATTAAAATCAACTAAATTTAATCAATTTGTCTAAAAATAAGTTAGCGGTAGTTTAAACCTCTACAAAATGTGAATCTTCCTAAAATTTTTAATTTTCACTATGCCTTCCTACTTAGTGTACTTTCTAAATAAAAAACATTTCTGGCAGCTTTTTCAACACATAGTGGAAGCAAATTGCTACAGCAGTGGTATTAATTTAAAAAAAGCTTCAGTTTAAAATAAAAAAGCAAACCTCTAATTTCACTTGGAGATAGTAAGATATAACAACTGCGAATGCTTGCAGCAATAAGAGGTAAAATTTTATCTGCCAGCTAAGTACCCAGTTCAGGAAAACAGGTTAGATTATCTGTCTTAGAAGAACCCGCTAGGTATTTTCATTGTTTGTTTGAGACTAGCGGTGTCATCAGGTGTCTATAGTACATACAATTAAGTACGGTCCCTTTTCAGAGAACTCCTTTTCCTTCTGGAGGTTCAGACCTGTAGATATTTGCATACCTCAGTCTTTGACAGATTACAGTAGTTCTGAAGGGCACATTCAGAAAGCTGCTTTCATGCTCTTAGGTATCAATAGCTACTAGGATTACAGGGCTGTGGCACTACATTACCTTAATTTGCCACCCATGGGTTGACTCCAGTAACAAAGTTTTCAGACTTGCCTTCCTTTGCCTTTCACAAGCTGACAAATAACTGTCTAAAGCATTAAAAGCCCCACGAGATGTCTACAGAGTGTATGTTTATTTGTTGTTCGCAGGTATCTGAAAATTTCTATCTTCTAGCTGTGCAAAAGATTTAACATTTTGCAATTTAAAAAAAGGCATGCACAATGCTGAACATGGCAGTAATGATTAAGAAAGTAGTGTAACCCCAGTCAGCATCTTTCTCTTGCTTCCCTCTTTTCCTGTCTTTGAGTTCTTCAGGATGTCATGATTAGTATTCCCGCCATGTCTGCTTTTCGTCTGGTTGCATTATTGTAGTCAGTCTGTTAGATAAGTATCTAGCAATTGGTATAGCAAACAAAGGCACTTTATACTAGAATGCTAATAATATATAGCACATACTTGTAAGTTACTTGAATAATTCTTACTATTCATGTGAGTGTAGTACATGTTGTCTCTGAATGCAGAAGACCAAAGCTGTTTGTGCTGTTTTGGACAGAAATGATCGTGTTAGCAGACTCAGGGAGTCTGAACCTACAGTTTGCAGATGCAATGGCAGCGCAATCATTTAGCTAAGAGGGATCAAAGTGCCATTGTACTGATCAACTGACCAAAGACAACCTCTGGTCTGGCACGCTCCTGTGGCCTGTTATTACACATGAGAAGAGGGAAGGATGCTTAAGCTGAATAGGGTCCTTCCCAGGAAGCCAACAGTAGTAGGGAACCGTTCCTTTTAAAAGTCTATGGTGTGACTGGAGGATCAGTTCCTTCCTTTCCTTTTGTGGAGAAATCAAACTTGCAGGAAGCAGAGCGCTCTGGGCATCCTTAGTTCTGAGTGACTTCTGAACAGCACAATTCATCAGAAGTAGCCTCTGCCCGCCTCCCAATTCCAAAAGCTTTGAGTGTAGAGCAGTTACAAGAACAAGCAGTTCCAGAGCTGAAACCAGGCAGGAAAAAAAAAGAAAAAAGGAAAAAAACCCTGAAATTTGAATGATACTATGGTACTTTTTTTTTTTGAATGAATTTGAATGATACTATGATACACTATGATACTACGATAATGACACTTCTATCCACAGACCATAAGCACCAGCGAAAGAAAAGGGTAAAAATCCTTCAATGAAGCAGCCTTATTACTTTTTAGTGTAGCTGCTTTTGAAGCACTTGAAATCTTTCATGTTTTTCAGGTAGTTCAGGCATATGACAGGGAAGTATTAAAGTGTTATAGATGTGGGGTTATTGCACTTTGTATTCGAAAAGAAAGCAGAAGTTTTATGCCTTTAAACTAGGTCTACAAAAGGAAGGTGAAAATACAGATTTGAATAACCTCTTCCAAGGACTAGAAAATTTTCATGAGAGTAAAATGGAGTTCTCCTGCAACTCAGTCACAGGGAAAGCTTCTTCGCTTCAGTCCAGGGTTTAAAAGGCAAGCACAGTAGCTACACTGCTCCAAACTGTGAAATGAGAGAAAGAACTAGCAGGATTGTTATAATCTATACTAATGGCAAATAGATATATTTTCTTCGTATAAATATTTTTTTAAATCTATATTTGGAAAGTACTGTTTTCTACTACCTACAGGAGGAACAAGTCCAGGAGAGCATAAAATACTGGGGTTTTATGTGCCAGGTAGGACTTAGACTGGATTATGTTCTGCATCTAGAGATTGTTCACTGAAAAGTAAAACAAGGATCTGATAATAAAGAGCAATGGACCAAAATCATGAGTGGGGACTGTGTTGCAGAGGAGAGGGAAGATGATGTCTTAGGAAAATTCTATTTAGTCTGATCTCTTTCTTTCCTCAGTGAAAATTTTACTCTGTCAAATGTATTAGAATGTGATCTTTTTTTTTGTAATTACTTCATCATGGGCCATGATGGGTTTGTTAGAGTTTCAGAAGAAAAAATGATTTCTTCAGAAAAATGAGGAAAATCATAAATTTGATAAAACTAATTAATTTGTAATATATCCAGAAAAAATATCTGGAGATATTTGCAGAATATCTAGTTAAGTTAAAGATGACAAGAAAATTGAGACACTTGTCAACAGACATTGTCTTTAAGAAAGAAAGTGCAAAGCCCCCTGAAATATTCAAGTGGCATTTGTCAAATTCAGCAAGTGCTAATGTTTTGTATTGCTTATGTAGGGATTGCATGCAAATTTTAATATTGGAAAAAAACAGAAATATCTTAAATTAAAGAACCCAGTTCTGAAGTACTGTAAAAAGAAAAAATTAAATTCTTTGCCTTTGCATAGATATTAGGACAGATTAGACAGATTTACTGATAAATTTACAGATATTGTGTTAGAGGAAGTTTGAGAGATCCTCTGGGAAAGTCAGGAACCTTGAAAATTGTTTATTTCTATAATGTTTACAAATGTTTGAAATTGTGGTCAGTTTCTCTGTTGCTTATAAGTTCTTGTGTAAAACTTCAAAAACTTGAAAAAAACTTGAAAAGCCTTTAAAAATTCTTCCCATGAAGAGATCCTGCTGAGGTGTAGTTTGAAACACTTTTCATGTTTTATAGAGGCTTATATTACCCAAGAACATTCAATGAATGAAAAGAAGCTCTTGAAGAGAGAAGAAAAGTTTTATATATTAAAATTTTCTCTTTAAGAGAAATTTTTCTTTCCTCTTCTTAGAGAGGAAGTCACAGCATATAGGAGACTGTCATACAAAATCAGAGCAAAGGGGCAGTCTAGGCTAGGATCCCATCACAGCCAGTTTAACAGGAAAAATGGCATTTCCCCAAGTATTTTCCTGGAGTCAGGTAGTTTTGTGGCTTGGGACTTATCTGAGCAAGTGGCATTGTAATAGTTGTAACACTTTGTCATTCATTTTTCTGTGGTGCTTGTGACCAGCTTTGTTTGTCCCTTTCCTCACTCCTGAGATCACTTAGGAATATGTGAATCAGTGTGTGTCCCAGCATTCCTCCCAGTGTGAAAATTAGTCACATACTCCCCATTTCCTCTTTCTTGTTTCTTACCGATGTAAAGAACTTCTCTCATGCTTTGTGCCTTGTTTTCTTGAAGAGAGACTGTATCTGCTTCTACCTAATAGGAGTGTTGATTCGTTAGGGAACTTGGTATATAGGGTTTGATTTTCTTTCATAAAAGGCACATTGATTCTTCCACCATGCTATACTTACCAGTATTCCTACACTAGAAAAAACCTAGCTGTTGAAAAAAGGAGGCTTATGGCATACTTCTTGAATCTGAATGTTTTTTAAATTCAGATTGATGTGGAGATGAGTTTAGAAATGGAAACTACAGGAATTCTCTAATTTCTCTAATTTCTTCTTTTTTGGTTTTGGGTTTTGGTTTTTTTTGTTTTGTTTTTGTTTTTTTGGTGGTTTTTTTTGTTTGTTTTTTGGTTTTTTTTGATAAAAAGACACATGAATTTCTGTAAACTTGGTAATAAAGTCATGCTCTGGCTCTGAGAGGTCTGTGTCTTCCTTTCACCCTCTGACTTAATCTGCTTCATTGGCTTATGTTAATTGTTTGGCTTTTAAACTTAGGTCATGGATTCTTTTTATAGAAACAAATAATCTTCTGGGTAATGTTCCACTTCCTCCAGTTCTTCTATATGACATTTTTTGTTATTAATATCAGATTTTGAAAAGAAGTCTTTAAATGGAAAGCCTTTAACTGTCCACAGAGTACAGCATGAAAATGCAAGAAAAAGATTTTCACTCTTTTCCAATCTAAGTTTTATGAAGATTTTCAAGACTTGACGAGCTGAATCAAGAAGTAGTTTTGTCTCCCATCCTTGGTCATTGACCTGCATGCTGACAGCATCCAGAAAAAGCAGTTGTTGCAGCTATGGGAACTGGACAGAGGCTGTCAGTCCAGAGATCCAGTGCCTTGGACTGAAGCCTTGGTGTATATAAGTGATTAAAGCAAATGAAAACAGCTCCCGTGGTGGTTTTGATCCTGGCTGGCAGGCAAGCCCCAACCCAGCTGCTTGCTCACTCCCCTGTAGTGCAATGGGGGAGAGAAATGGAAGGGTGAAAGCTGAAAACCCATGGGTCAAAATAAAGAGAGTTTGATAGGTGGAGCACTGTGGTCCACGCAAGTAAAGCAAAATAAGGAATTTATTGACTACTGTCCGTTGGCAGGCAGCTGTTAAGCAGAGTCTCAGCATGCGTAACTTGGAAAGACAGACACCATAACCACAAACCTCCCACCTTCCTCCTCCTTTTCCCCAGCTTTTTGTGCTCAGCCTGAAGTCATATGGTATGGAATATCCCTCTGATCAGCCGGGGTCCACTCCCAGCCTCTTGACCAACTGCGGCCTCCTCACTGGGGAGGGCAGAGGGAGAAAAGGATAAAGAAAGAAGAGCTTGACACTGTGTGCTGCTCAGATGTGGCTGAAGCACTGGTCTGTTCCCAACACTGTTTTAGTCAAAAATCTAAAACATGGCATTTCTACCAGCTGCTGTGAAGAAAATTAACTCCATCCCAATCTCACCCAGTACATCTCCCCAGAAATCTCTTAGACCATATAGATTTACAGTGGACTTTTTATTTAAGAAAATAAAGGAATGGATAGGAATTTTCCAGAATTTGACTGTAATTGAAATTCACATTAATTTTTGGAATTCAAATTAACAAATTAAAAATTTAATTATTGGTGCAGCAAATTGAAAATAAACCATAGTGCTGTCACTATGGGATGGATCTCGCTGAAGTTCTGTACGATAGTTTTGTATGAATCCACTGTGTTAAGTGCAGATGTCCTGGATTGTTTGTCCTTAATTCACAGTTTCAGCTTGTGTCATAACTACAAATCTGATAGTGTTATGTGCATGATTTAGCATAGATTTATATGCAAAATGAATCCTTGAAGTGGGGGTTGTGTGTGTAAGCTTTTTTATTCCAGTTATTACCACATGCACTAAGTTCTTTTATAAAAACGGATGAGAAAACAGTGAGAAAAGCTGCTGTTCTGACAATAATGAAGTAGTGGCATTTTATGTATTTTTACAAGTTTTCAAGGCTATGTAAGATGATGTTGGTCCTGTTCTCTTTCCTCTAACTTCCAGAGCCCCCAAAACCCCTTCTGGGTTTTGCCATACCCAGGATATTTTCATAATAAGATGTCTAAATGATCTGTTGAACGTTTATTGTAGGTTGCTCAACTTAAATAATTAAATAGTTGACTGTTCTGTGACAACGCATTTTATCTATGGCTTTAGATACTGATGAGTAACTGCCCTGAAGCATGATAAGCCTTCTTGTTCTTTTGGCATACCAAAATGATGTGATGCTCTTTGCCCTGAGTGAGTGCCACCATTTTTATGTGTGGCCATAATGCCAATGAGGCCTTTTATCAATATAGGAAGTGTATCAATAATTCAAGAGAGTTGTTTCAATGGAAACAAACTAATATTTTCTTTAGAGTAAAAACAGATTTTGATTTTCTTTGTTCTTATACACTCATGGGGGCTGCTGTGACATGGCTTGTGTATGTTTGCAAATGGTTCCTGCTATTTAAAGAATGTAATTTTTTAACTTGAAATGTTGCATTTCCTCTTTCTTTTTCTTATTCAAAAATGTTTGACCAGTTGCATAGCACAAGAAGAACAAATCAGTGTGTATATATATACTAAGATTAAAATTCTTTGAAAGGAGTTAGTTCATAATTCATAGAGTCATAGAAATCATTAGCATAATTTGAAAAACAGTCAAAGAAGAATTAACTACATTGTGTTGTTTGGGAAGAAGCAAGAACATGGCCAAAACGAACAACGTTGCACAAAGCATGTAACTGACAAATATTTTATCAAAATTGCGAAGCGGAATGTTTGACAAGAAGGAGATTTGCCTTGAGTCCTTTGGGAGGACACTGTTTTTCCTGTTTTAGAAGCTGCATGCTCAGACTGGTTTGCTCTGCAGCTCCTCCCAAAGAGCCAGTGAAGGTTCTGGTGGTCTGAATTTCTGGCTGTTCTAAATGCAATGAAGGGAGGGTGTTACCTGCTCACATTGCTCAATTAAGGACTTGAAATTTTGTAAATGAAAGATTGACATAGATGGCAGATATCTATGCCATCAGGCATATCTAACACCAATACAGGTTAGGCATGGACCTGCTGGAGCCAAGCTCCGAAGAGAAAGATCTGGGAGTCCTGGTAGACAGCAAAATGACAATGAGCAAGCAATGTGCTCTTGTGGCCAGGAAGGCCAACGGGCTGCATAGGGAAGAGTGTGGCTAGTAGGTCGAGGGAGGTCATTCTCCCCCTCTACTCTGCACTGGTGAGGCCACAACTGGAGTATTGCATCCAGTTCTGGGCTCCCCAATTCAAGAGGGATAGGGAACTACTGGAAAGAGTCCAGCGAAGGGCAACAAAGATGATTAAGGGATTGGAGCATCTCCCTTATGAAGAAAGGCTAAGAGAGCTGGGACTCTTTAGTCTGGAGAAGAGAAGGCTGAGGGGAGACCTTATTAACGCCTATAAGTATCTCAAGGGTGGGTTGAAGGAGGAGGGAGCCAGGCTCTTTTCAGTGGTTCCCAGTGACAGGACGAGGGACAACGGGCACAAGCTGGAACATAAGAGGTTCCACTCGAATATGAGAAAGAATTTCTTCACGGTGAGGGTGACAGCCCTGGAACAGGCTGCCCAGGGAGGTTGTGGAGTCCCCTTCTTTGGAGATTTTCAAGACCCGCCTGGATGCAGTCCTGAGTAGCATTCTCTAAGCAATCCTGCTTCAGCAGGGGAGTTGGACTAGATGATCTATACGGTCCCTTCCAACTCTAAAAAAATTCAGTGAAATTCAGTGAAATCCATACAACGGAAAGCAAATTGCTAGCAGAAATCTTAAAATAGCGTAATTTTTTAGCCGTAACTAAGTTGATTACAATAAAATGTGATTTAATTGTAACTGATATTTAGATTGCGTGTTATTGGATCAATATGAAATATGTTTCTAATATAGTTACGACTTTTCATGGTCTAGTAAAGGCAGAAGAAAATGATGCTGTTTTCAGGTGAATACCTCCTTAGGAACAGTGGTTTGTAGAAGTCTGTTGCTGACCTTTCGTTAGATGACTTTTTATAGAGAAGCTTCTTAATTGCTTAATTGCTATCTTAAATTAGCCAACTAATAGCCAGTGATACACAAAGCGTTCAAAGCATAAAAAGCCCAAAAGAACAGCAGAGGAAAGTCAATGGAAATACCAAATAAAGTGGGAGTTGAAATATCCCTTATGAAGCAATGAGCTGTTGAAAACAGTGGAAGGAAAGCAGTCAGGAGTCAAATTGAATAGAGTAGAAGCAGCATGGGTAAATGGTAAAATCTGCATAGGACAGGAAATGAGCCCCATGGAAAATGAAGACATTAGTGCTTCAGGTCAGTTCATAGCCAAGTTTCAACACATTGTCGATTCACGGCAGTGGAGCTGTACATGCTGTAACACTATCAGCACATTTGAAAAAGCTGTAGTAAGTTACTGGCTGGAAGTCTTGACTTGCTGCTAAACTTGCTGAGGTGTTAAAAGCTGTGCAACGAGGATTTTGGATACATTTCAGAAAAAGCAGGGGGGATGTCACTAAGATCAGTTCTTACTGATCTTAAATACCAAGTGAAAAAATAGAAAAGGTAATAATAATCCTTCTAAAGGAAATACTACTGGAGAACTAGTGGCATAAGTTCATCTGCTTTTCTCTGAACCTTCAGCTGCTCTAGGTGCCCCACTAAGGACACTCACCTCAGCATATGGCCTTGTGGTACTGTGACAATCTTGCCATTTTTTCAGCATTTTTGTGTGTTTTGCTATTGTGGTATGAAATTTGTTTTTCAAAAAAGTAAGTACTGATTTGGCAGGTTATTGGGCAAATCACTATTGTGAAGACTTTGTCATCTTTAGGTTTAAGAAAACATTCCCTGGGGACTGTATGCAGACTTTTCCCATATGTGCACAGCTTTGTGTTTTATGTGAGCGTTGACCTCAAGTAGGGTATGGCATACATTATGTGTCCTATACAAATGGATGATGACAAAATATTCCCTCATTCTAGTCAGTGGCTTAATAAACATGGTGATCTATTTTTAGTCAGGGCTGAGGAGAGACAGAAAATGTTGCAGTCTGACAACCATGTATGTTCTCTTCCCTGCTTGATTTTTTCCTCCTGGGAGGCAGGTGTGTAATACCGGTTTAATGTGAATACAGCATTACAGCAGCTAACATGGTCTACCAAGAAAAGCTATTTTACATCTGTCTCACATTATACTGATTCTTAGCCTGCAAGAATCCAGTAAGATTAAGTGTCCTGATTTTTCAAAGGTGATGAATAACATTTCTCTTACTGACTTTATTAGGAGCTCCAGGTGCTTCTTGGAAATCAGGCTCTAATAAAACTAACAGGCTTGCAAAATACCTCCAATTCATTGTGCTTTCAATATGTGAAACTTATCAAGGAAAAATATGCTTATAGCTGATGTCCAGACCTTCCCTTCACACCTTTAAAATGTCAGAATAAACATTTCTCATGCAGGAATCTTTCTGTTGTCTTTCTCTGTGTCTATAAAGCTCTGGCTTCAGAGAAACAATTCCCTGCCATGCCTTAGAAGACACATCTCCCCTGTGTCATGATATCCAGCCCTGTAGCCTGCTTTGTCCTTTCTGCTCTGGTCTTCCTCCCTAATTGTCCTCTCATGTTGGGGTGAGGCACAGTAGGCTGTTTCTGTTATCCTCCGTATACTTTAAGTGCAGGAGTATATTTCCAGGGTGGGTGTAGCATTCCTGAGACCCTGACTCTGCGTTACTCTGGATCTCCAGTTTTCGTTTGGGGACTGACAGTAAGTGACCTTCATGTGTGAGCTAAAGTTTTCCTCTTTGTCTGCTTCAAGACCTCAAGCTGTGTCTTCCCTTTGTGTCTGAAACTTAAAACCTGGTTTATATGGTAGATATAGACGGTATTTTCAGTTCTTTTTAGAAGAAGGATATAAAGGGAGAATCCTTGTTAATTTTGAACCTCATTGCAACTATTTTAGCTGATAGATCATAATGTAATGTGACTTTTTTGACATCGTACTACCAGAGACATCATATACCTACCTCACACTTAGCTGTCTGATGCCCAAAAACTTTTACTGCTTCTGAATACTTGTAGAATGCAAGCTTAATCTGCAATATTTAAAATAAATGGAAATTTTAAACAAGACCTCCCAACTAAACCAAAACCATCTGAAAATAATAAAGTTTAACAATGCAAGAGACATTTTCCAGTGTAGAAATTATATCATTTGAAACTGTAAGATGTTTTCTTTCTTGAGAAAAAAAAATTTTCTTTTTTTTGAAACCCTGGCTTATTGAAAGTTGGAGATCAGTGTCAGAAAACTGAGCAGTACAATTTAGAATCTAATCTTGCATTCATTAGGTAAAGGATTCCTTTGGTTATTTGACTGCTGTGTGCAAATGTGAAAAGATGTTTTCTCTCTGTGTTAGAGTTAAGGTGTATAATGCAAAGTTCTTTACTGTCAAAAATTTAAGTTCAATGGAATTACATAAAATTTTCACTCTTCTTGTGATTTTGTAGAACAGGTATTAATGCTTCTGTTTTCAGTCCCCTTTTATTTGCTTATTTTAATTGCGGACTGAGTTTTGCCATTGCGTGCCACTGCAGAGCTCTAAGGCTCCCCAAGGCGTCTGGCCATGCCAGAGGAATAACTTTCACAGCAAGCTGCAATTACTGTTTTATTACTGTAAAGTGACTGATGGTGCTCCTGTATAACCCTACATCTTGCCCATAGAAAAGGTGTTTTGATTGAAGCAGAAGAAGGGGCTTTATCAAGTGATGTCTGTAATTTCTGGCAGTTGCTGGAGCGATCATCCTCACTCATAAGCCAGTGTAGAGAAGGTGATTAATGTTGTTTGAACATTGTGAGACATTAAGTTGCTCACAGGTGGAACAGTGTCATGAGCAGAGTAAAGATCTTTTTATCTGCTCTTGACAAGGTATCCAAAACACAGTTTGAGTGTGGCACTAGGACTCACGGGAGTTCTTTGTTCTTTTCTGCCTAGGGAATCATTTCACTTAATTTCTGTTAGCATATCTTTGATAATGAAAACTTTCATAATTTGATGAATACCTTACAATATAAAACAATATAAAAGTTATTTAAACTGCACGTCTTCTCATTAGTTAAGCAAAAACTTTTCTAACCAAAGAAATTTCTTTTATTTCATTTTCTGAGACAATAGCTTTTAAAGCAGAGTAGTTTTCTTCTGGTCTAATTGTGTTTGAGAAATTATTTTTTTATTACTGCCATTACACTCCAAGGGTATAATTCTATTGCTTCATAGTGTTTTGTTTTTACAAGTCCCTTCTGTCTCTATTGCCAGTTCTCTGTCTGAAGTGACTCTGCTTATTGTCTAAATCAAACATAAAACGCTCAAAATTAAATGAACTGAACCAAAAGCATAGTTAGTTGTGATCCATGCCCATTTATGAAATATAACATCATAACAAGCAAATTTTTTTAATGCTTTCATATATAGTTAAGATTTTGTTGGTACTTTAAAAATACAGCTGTATGATTTCATTTCACTCTGCCTCTCCTCACACTTTTCACTTTAAGAAGGAAAAAACAAATACAGGAAAATGCATAGAATGGATTAGGAGAGGAAGGGGTGGGGACTGCCTATAAAAGAAGTCGAAGAAACCTAACACAGAAACTTGTAACAAGTCCAGCTTTATTGAAATGTAGTGGAAAGATTTCTATTCATTTCAGTCAGGTTAACTAAGGCCTCCCAAGGAGGAAAGGAAAAGCCCTTGAACACATCGGGTAGGGTTTTGCTTCTGCTTCTAGTAACATCTGAAAATACAGTGACATACAGACATTGATTAAGCACACTCATGGAGATGCTTTCTGAAGGAAAGGCTGGAGGAAAAGATACCTCTCACTAGACTGGTTTACATAATTAAACAACCCAGCAAAACCCTGAGTCTTTTCAGATGTGATAAGGGATCAGAGATCCCAATTACTTTCCCATTTTTCTTAACTGTTTCAGCTTTCTCTAATAAAAGAGCTCACCTTTCTGTATACATTTTAGGTAAAACTATGTATCTAAACTAAAAAAGGCATAATAGTACACGTTGTTACAAGATACGTTTCTGGTCAAAACAGTCAAGGAGTCAACCCATCCTCATCCACAACTCTAATTCACTTTCAAATGCGGCAAACAAGAAGAGATGAAAATATCATAGTAATTAAAGTGGGGTGAAGCATTAGTGTTTGTCCGTTGAATTTTTTAGCTCTAAGCAAGGTCTTAATTGATACTATGTAGTCATAGTTGTTTAATTGATACTTTGTATTCATATTTGTTTTTAAATATTTAAAACGTCAGGAGATTTTGAACCATACTACATTAATGAATTGTTAAGCTGAAATGGCTTCATAGCAGAAGGGCTCATAGACAAATTAATTGAAATTAAAAAGCAAACATAGGCCTTTATTATTAGTATACAGGCAATTAAAATTTCAAATGTCTTCGAGTAGGCTTTGGAAGATTCTCTCTCTCTCTCTCTTTTCTCCCCCCACTCTGATATTGGTAGCAAGTTTCCAGTGATCTCCACTGTTTGTCGTCTGGTATTTAAAAAATTATCCTTTGGAAGAGAAGTAGGAAATGTAAATGAAAAAACATTTTCAGACATCGTCAGTAGTCTCAAAGAGAATTCTATTGTTAAACTGTTGAAGGTTGTAGGGTGTATTGGTAGCATTAGTTATGTCATTGCTCTGGGTTTTTTTAGTGATTGTAGTTTTAATAGCTATATAATTTCCCCAAATTTTAATAGATATAGCTATATATTGTTATTCCCAAATTCTTACACAGGAGTGTGCAAGCAAGCTTAGTAAAGATATGTTAACCTACTGTATTGTTTACAGTGTTGTGTAGGTGTAACTGTTTATGTTTATACACACATATATATGAAGAGGGTATTTTATATATTTTTAATATAAGTAATAAAAATATATAATAACATTTTTTAATTTTTCTGCATACTTTTGTACAAATAGTTACATATTTTATGTCACCGGTGTCACATAGAATGATCTAACTTACTCATCTTACTTCATCGTACAACACAATTGTTGAATCATTGTTTCACCTTAGGTATGTGTATACGTGTTCTGTGTACACAGAGATACCAAAGTAGAGCTGAGAGAGAGTGAAAAAAGGGCTTTGAATATTCCTTTGTGTCTTCTTTTGTAATACTGTACTGGGACTCAATGGTTGAACGAGAGACAAGAGAGGAAAAGTATAGATTTATTTTTTGATAACATCTCATGGAAACTTAAGTCTGAGAAATAACAAATGGGTAGATACTTTGTTTGTTTACTTTTCCCTTAAAGGGCATAGTCATTCACTGTAAACCTTATCTTTGTTTTGAATAATAAAAAAGGAGTTTAATAAAACTGTCTAAATGTCGACCCAGGAGCATGAGTGTGGAGGAGACAGAAGTTTCTGTGTCTCTGTGGTTGGGGATTAGACAGATGCCAAATGTTTGGAAATCATTTTCTTTTTCTGTTTTCTCCTCCTGCGTTTTTTGCATGCCCTGGTATTTTTCACTATGTCCATTCTGCTACCAGCTCCCTGACAAATTTTGTGTTTCAGATCAGAGTTTACAAAATGCAGGGGCTGTGAGCCACTGGCAGATCTAATCTTTGGAAGTATTGGCTTTTGAGTGTCTTTCCCAATTTTTTCTGGTGAGGGTGAAATGTGTAGTGTGTACATTCTTCCTTCTTTGCCATGACTTCATTGTCTTCCCCTGTGTACGGCCTTCCCCCTCATGGAGTGCCCTTCACACAGCTGGTAGCATCCTGTAGTCATTGCTCTCTCTTCTGCTGACAGAGAGATGAGAGTCATCTCTCTCTGCAGATTCCCAGGGAGCAGCTGAAGCCAATGAAAATAGACTTTTTGGGTTCAGTCCTGCACTACTAAGTCTGGCAGGAATCCCAGAGAAGCTACTGGGAGTTTTGATTAAGAACAGAATTCAGGTTTAGCACCATTGTTCACATTTGAATCTATATAGTTCTTGTGGTTTTGCTACCTAAGTGCTGCAGCACTGAACTGGTCTATAAGAACTAAAAAGGGAAACTGAAAAATAGATGCTAGAAGATGTTTCTGTTACAGAAAGTCAAAAGGTAAGCTTCATGTAACTGGTGAAAAGCATATTGGACTTTAGAAGTAAAGTTTTAGCGATTTTGATAGTGAAGTATGGCATGGCAATTACGTATCAAAGAAAATGTTCAATTTTCAACTATTGTTCAATTTAAAATGAATTAAATATGAAGGTTTTAAATTATCTATATTTGATCTGATTTAAATTTCCAACCATATCTGTCTTCATAAGCATTAGCTATGCAATGTCTTAAAAGCTGTAGTTACTCTAATAATAGGGAAAAGAGTTATCCAGGTATTATCAAAGATAGAATTTGCTGAAGCCAATCAAGAGCACATTGTTTCCAGGCTTTGAAAATACTGGAGTGCCCAAAGTAAACCAGTTTATTCCACGTCAGGGTAATAGCTTGGTATATAAGAAACGGCAGTAAGTTGTTTCTTTATTGAGAAAAGAGATGAATCCTCTGAATTAACTTCTGTCCCACGTTTTGACTGTTAAAAGATACTCAACTTTATAGTGTCCCACTGAAAATACTGTATAGGCTAAAGAGGTAAATACCTAGAACTCTTTCGTTTTGCTGAACAAAAAGCAGAAATCTGAAGAAGAGGAAACTATGCTTCTGACTCCACACAGAGAACTTTAGTAAATAATAACTGGCTTGGGTTTTAGTTTATTATCAACTCAAAGTATCAGGACAGTCTGTGTAGTCATCTGGGGAAATGTTTCTTGAAAGCTAAATGTGATTATTTTTTTTTTTCCAAGAGCAATGTGTGAAAAAGTTGTTTCTCCTACTTAGAGTAATAATTAACAACTTTGCATTCAGCTGCATGGCCATGCTTTTAATAGGGTTTCTGATCTGCTGAGGCTTTTTGCATGTTTTTCTTCATTTATGCAGGAATTGGTTATGAAATACTTTCCCTCCTCTTTTTGTGAGTATGGGTGTGTTCTGAGGGCCTTCCTAAAATGGCTGCTAAGAAGAATACATTTAACAGGAGGCACTTCACTGCTGCAGTCGTTCTCTTTTACCTAACTTCAACAGAGGCTCCATCATGTGTTATGGCACCTAACTTTGTTCTGTCTCTGGTGTGTGGCCAGCTAGGGGCTAACATGTAAACATCTCCTTTTATGTACTCCTCCTTATTTTTGACCTCTCAGACTAGTATGCAGATTGCCAGAGGGCTGAAAAAACATCAGACCACTTCTCCACCTACCTCAAAAGTTTAAGTTACGTTTAGCTACTTTTAAGTTTTGCAGCTGTAGAAAACTGAACATTTGGACCTTTAAATTGTCCTGACTGCTTTTTCGTACTCAGCTAACTGAAGTACGTCCCAACATACCATGGGGAGAACAGACTTTCTGAGAATAATTAAGTATTCACTGTGGACCTGTTCTGCAGACCCTTATCCACGTGGGTAGTCTTAACCAGTATAAAATGCCTCACTTTCATTAGTGGGATTGGTTTCTGGCATGAGTAAAGACACTGAACTCCAAAGCGGGGTGGGGGGAGGGTGGGGTGGTGGGGTCTACAATGTGCTCTTTACACTATTCTTCAATACTCTCAAAAGTTTATCACATCTGCAGAACTGAATCTTTAAATTTCCTCTTTGCTGACAAGGTATTCTGTTTCTTTGAGGTTGAACTGAATAGCACTGTTTTCCTGAGGTGGGGAACCAAAAACCTGTGGAAGATGTAATGGAAGTTTTCATATTATGGTCCAGAAAAGTAGCATGTTTTCTTTGCATGCATATAGCAAGGTATTGATTTCTTAATTGTTGGTATATGAAGGAATTAAACAATATAATGTGCATTTGTCTGGCTTTCCAGAGTCCAAGTTTTAATGAGTAATATCTTTTTCTTTTCATCATATGGGCAAATCTTGTCAATGAAATCTGAATACAAGGTTTTGTGCAGGGCACAGAGTTTCAACAGAGGTAAGGAGAATCCTTTCTGTCATGGAAAAATCAAACATCCAGCTGTCAGGCTGTAACAGAAAATCATTCTGCACCTCCCTGTTCTACCTACAAAGCTTTGTTGGTAGTACAGCGTTCTTTCCTGGTGAGGATTTAAATGGCCTTGGCTTCACTCTGGTCTTCTGGTATTTGGTAGACTTAGGTCTTACCGTTGCCTGTATGGTGGGGAGGAAAACCCCTGGCTTCCCTTCCATTAAAGTTTTGAGGTTTGGGTCTTGGGGCTTCGGGGATGGGTATTTTTAGTTTTGAAGGAGCCTAGTTGTGGACCAGAATGCCCATATGCTGGGAATTCCTCTAACTCAAAGGAGAAACGTAAGAGGGGAGGGCAGTAGGCAGCATGATACACAGAATTACTTTGCTGCTTTGAATTTTGTAGACAACTCAGCAAAGTAAAGATGTAAGAAGCTAATGTGAGGATAGTAGGTATGAACTGCTGAATCTTGCAAAAAATTATTCTTGTGATTTCTTGTCTCTGTGTACGCTTTGCACAGGGGTAGTTCAGCCTGTAACTTCTTGTAATAACTGATGATTAGTACTTTGTTGTGTGTCAGTTTGTGTGTTAAGTAGTTACCCATAGAGGTATTTCATAGAGTCATAGAATGGTTAGAGTTGGAAGGGACCTTAAAGATCATTGAGTTCCAACCCCCCTACCATGGGCAGGGACACCTCCCAGTAGACCAGGTTGCTCAAAGCACCATTTCATTACAGTTCAATATCCAAACTTGGATGCAAACTTTATATGGTGGTAGGGCTTGTGGAAGTATAAGGAAATACATACATTTACAAGAAGCTCAGAACAAATCAAAATTGGAAACCTTGCTGGAACAAAGATTCAGGTATATTTATTTCCCAGCTTTTATTCTACACTTGGAATTTTGTAGCAGTCCGTCTATGATACTACAGTTACACATGGCAACAGTTTCTTCCAAGAAGTTTGTAAGTCTATGGAAATACTTTGCTTCTGAAAGCAACTAAATTTCATAAATTACAAAAGGAAAGTATTTCCATGCTTCTATCTTTCTCTGCTTTTTGTGTGTGTATATTTATCAAAACGTTTTGTAAGTCTTAAAATATTAGAAGCATTTTCTTCAATGTTCAGATTGATTACAGAATATTATATTTTATTTCAGAAATATTATTGATTGTCTGGTACTTTGCCATCCTTTCCTATGTGCTTAGGTGTCTAACAATGAATTCTTTTTAATTAAAAAATAAAAAATTAAGATCAGCAGATAATACTATGCTAATGCTTTACCTACTTAAAACTGACATAATACCAATTATATTTAAATGGGTGTACAAACCCTGGAATGTTGTTTTTGGAAAAGAACTGCTTTCACTGTTCCAGCAAGGGGAAAATGATAGTGTGCTTAGAACTGACATGGCAGCAGTACTGGTGGAAATGGGAATTTTGCTAAAAGCTGCAAACCCCACATAGACTGTTGCATTAAACACATTTTTTTTTTCTTCTTTCATTTAGAGTTGACCTCCACTCCATTTTAATTGCCATGTGTATATCAAATTGCCTAATCAATCACTGGAGTTTGTGTGATGGAAAGTATTGCTTTGCAGGAACTGGTCAGACATGGTCATGTGGGACCAGTAGAACAGTAGTAAAAACTCAACCTGAAAATGAAAGCTGTCAGCTGTATAAAAATGTTCAAGCCTTCATGAATATATTTAAAATAAATGTTAAAAATCTTTTTCACTAAACTGCTCTCCTTCACTATTACATATCAAAATAAATTTTATAAAAAGCCATTGCTTCAGACAATGACTAGAGAACTTTCTGTGGATGTGTCTCAACTTTGAGTTATCCATAATTTAAAATGTTTAAAAAACTTCAGTGTTCATTGTTTTCATTAATCATAAACTTAACAGTATTAAATACTTAATTAAGGAATTGACACGTAAGTTTTCTTTTAAAAAAAAAAAAAAGTGGGGGAAGGAGGCTCCAACTTTACTTTTCAGGCTTTGGTTTATGTGAACTTTACCTTAGTCTAACTAGTTGTACTGCCCATAGACTATTTTTTCCAGGAGAAATTATTAGCTTTGCCAAGTCTCTTTTATTTTCCAAGAGACTAGCTCTCATTTTCAGCCAACAATCTTTTTTTCCGTAACTTGTTGGATGTCACCTTTGAAAAAAATGCTTTTTATTTATATCAAGCCTGAATCAGTACAGTTCATCTAACTTCATGTTACCTTTGAAACCTCCCTTATGGTGAACCCTCAGTGTTGGCAACTAAGCATTACTGCAAAAAGAACAATTTTCCATATTAGGATGATTAAAATATTGCAGGAAAAACAGTTTTAGATAATCTTTAATAAAACAAACATATGTACCTTTGTAATGTTTAAATATCTTTTTGCATACTGTGACTTATGATCTGCAGATGTTGGAGTTGAACAAGAAGAATAATATTTGCATATGCATACATTTCAGATTTGTGGTCTGAACTCAAGTACAACTATGAGTATTACCAATCCTTTCTTACTCAGATGAAAAGTTAATCAAAGCAAGCCCTGGGCTCCCATTTTTTTGGAAACACAAGGGCAATGCTGTCTTTTATACAGAATCAGTGGGAGAACGGGGTATGCCTTGCTCTTCCAGTCGTTCTGATACTACGGTAGGAACCATGGTATTAGAGGGAATTCCCATGGAGGGAAGATGGAGCTCAATTATACATTTAATTATGGAAACATTTTGATTTCACATTGAAAAGGGGAAAATTTAGATACAGCTGCTTTGAAAAATCTCATCGGTAATCAGGGAGCAGGTGCTGCAACAACCAGTGAAAATAAGCTTGAGGTTTCTGGAGACCTCTGCATATTAGTGAAAATTATGGGAAAATTTTCCACAGCATCCTATCAGAGGTGTAATAAAGACAGTTGCTTCTCCAGCCTGTTTCATGTTAGAACATCTTCTAGTAAGGCAAATTTAACTTTAGATCTTTGCCTATATAGACTTAATCTCTCCACTCTGCAGGTTCCCTGACATGGAGTCCAGTCTCTTGGACTTCCACCCACTGTGCTAGTTTTACTTTTGGAAGGGAGTAAAGTTCCTGGTAACCCTAATAGCAGGTACTACTTTCCAGCATTTGAGTCCCATGTATTAGGTTATTTATCTAATAATGCTGATGTGTGAAACGGATTTTTGAGGTGTCAGTAGTAATAATAAGCTGTTTACTATACTTGAACCTGCAAGTGAGGTGGTAGAAGTTGGAAGGATTTATTTTCTCATCCCTTCATTAATATTTGATAAATCATAATTATGGGAGAGAGATTCTAAAGTCCTTACGAAAGGCAAATTTGCTTTGTAAGGAAGTGGAACAGGTTTATCAAGTATTAGGTTTTGTCCTTTAATTGACACAGATGGGAACGTATATCTCAGACCTCCTCTTTTCCTCACTCATGTAATTCATACTGATCAACATGCTTAATGTTTTCAGTATTTTATTTTTAGTAACAGAAGTACCAATATTCAAAATAGCTTATAATTAAAAATATTTACTTGCAGACACATGGCTTTCTTAGTTATGGTTTTGTGGAGTTTTGTTTAAATAAAAATGATGGAAGAGACTTTACACTTCCTTCCTGCTAATCTTCCTAGCTCTCAACAGACATGAAATACAGGACTTGTGATAATATGCTGCTCCAACACTGCAGTCTATGTCCTTTTACTCTTCCGGAGGTTTTACATAGGCTTTCTGTAGGTGCAGGAGGCTGCCTCTGTACCACAAATAGTACTGTTGGGCTTGACACAGAAACAATATTTTGGTATTAGTTCAGTTAAAATTTCAGTCTGTGCTTTCCTGTGAAAAGATACTTTCACGTTTTCATATTCTTCCAGATAACTCGCAATAGACATTCCAACATGTCTAGGTGCCTTTTTACTTTTCTTGATGTCTCACTTTTTCTCTTTTTAGTTACCTGGGAAGAGGTAAAATTTTCATAGGCTGGAGTAGTTAGTTAACATGGCATGAAACTGTGGAGGCTAAGACTGTGACAAAATTAAAACAGAAATTGGATCCTTATATGTGTACCAAAATATTTTAATGTTTTGTCCTGAATGACAACAAATGGTAGTTGGGATGTTAAACATTGTGTTTCAGACTTTGAGCTAATGGGTGTTAGGCACCAGGAGGAAACTTACTGTGGCAGACAGATTATCCCATGTCTACTTACAGCAGGCTTTTTACACCTTCATCTGAATCATCTGGTTTTGGCCAGCAGTACAGAAAGAAAAACAAAATAGATGGATATTGGACCATACCCAGCACTAGGATTCTTATGTTTCTAATCGTTGTGGTAGGGTCCCTGTCAAATAGCTTTTTAAATTACAGGTAGAATTAGAATAGACTTACAATGTTTTTTAAAGCAATTAATGGAAAAGATCCCAAGAACTGTGATAGTTGGATAGTCCCATTTGTGAATACAGAATGCACACTTCTATGAAAGAATAGAAATGCCAGAGTATAGTTAAAGTTAGAAGTCCAGTATACTATTTCCAGGGTTTTTTTTTTTTATGTTGATGTCAAGAACAAAGTGCTTCTTAATAAATTTGATTATATTAACAATTTGGATTGTTGATAAAAGTTGTCATTCTTCAAATCATTGTGCATATTGAATATAATTTTCTGAGGTTAAAAAAAATGAGCAACACGTATGTGCTGAAAATCACTTTCTTTCACCAAAGCAGTTACCCTTTCTAAGCAACAAATGATTTATAACATATGTTCTAACATATGTTTTTTCTGGCAAGATTATTCCAGCAGCAGTGCTGGGAAAGGAACAAATGAAGAAACACCTAACAATAAGACAAGAAAACCAATATGGAAAAGCTGATTGATTCACAAACTCAGGGTTTTTAAGGTCAGATGAACCATTATAATAATGTAGTCTGACTGACTGTATAAAACATACTGTGGAGTCTCACATGGTAATTTCTGAATCAAATCCACAACTTCATTTGAAACTACAAAGTATCTTCAGATGGTGTCTAGTTTTAGTATGTTTGCTTCCCATGAGTAAAAATATACTGTGTGACTAGAGACCTTTATGTAAACAGCTGTACTTTAGCCCGAACATGCCTGCCTTCACTTCATATTGTAAAATCTTACATTTTCCTCCTAGGATAAAAGACCAGCCACTATCCAGGCTTTTTACTTTTGGACTTCATTTTGAATAAACTGAATGGATAAAGATGTTTAAAATGGATACATTTGTTATGGATAAAATTTTTAATGACAATATTATTTTAAAATATTAATATTACTAGGAAGGATGTATCTGAAAAGTTAAATTTTTCTTGTGACTCTTTCCATAGTTTTTCCAGTTTTCCATCATCCTGTTTGAAATGCAGTTGCTATAGTTGTGCAAATTTTTTTTTTATATATAAATCTACCTGAAAGTTTAATAATAGTTTTGTTTGTTCTTCTACTGTTTAAGCTGCAGTAGTCAGATTTTTAGATGCCTGCCTGCAGACTTACACTGATGGAAGCTGCTTGATTATAGAACCTGAATATTATGATTTATGCATTACCTATTAAGGCATGGGTAGGCACATACATACAGGTTTCCAGTGCATATGTTTCTTACTTCATAGGCTATATTAAGCAATGCATGTATTGGTAGGACTCCTTCTTGTGTCTAACTCACTCATAGTCTCTTGCACAAACACTTTCTTTAGTCTGGTTCCATTCTCTAATCTTTCTTTCAAACATAACCTCCAAACTGAGCTTTTCATTACTAGTGTTGACAGAGTATACACATAATCATCTTATGTCTTATGGGGAGGTAGTGGAACTCAAATGCAATTCACAACTGTTAAAGTTCCAAGTTTAATCATATCTGATTGAATTCCAAACTTCTTAACGCAGAAGATCTTTGGCCAGAATATTCCTATGGATCACCAACCATTGAACAGAAGAATACATAATTTGTATTTCTAGTCCTGCTGTAATTGCTTCATGTTATCTGAAGACTGGTCCTATAAAAAAGTGTACCTCAGAGAACAGATGCTATAAAAGTACAATACTGTCCAGCAGAACTACTTATTTTCTGAATAAGAGTTCCAAACTGATCTGGGATGTCAAGATTATCAGTCCTGATGAACGCAAGCTTTGGAAATTTTAGAGATGCATAATAAATCATTATTTGATTTCATTATAGGGGCCATAAAGAACCGGACTCCATTTGACTGCAGGGAGTAAGGTATGCATGAGCAGCCATCATTCTGGTCATCATGCACATTGAGTAGTACTCCAGGAATACATCCATGCCTACCTGGGCTGATGCAGAGTACAACTTCAGAAGCAGGACAGGATTTGGTATTCCCATAAAAATCTGTGTGGATCCAGAGATCATACAGTCACAGAATGGTTTAGGTTGGAAGGGATCTTAAACATCATCTAGTTCCAACCTCCCTGTCAAGGGCAGGGACACCACCCACTAGACCAGATTGCTCAAAGCCCCATCCAGCCTGGCCTTGAACACTTCCCACAACAACTTTGGGCAGCCTTTCCAGGGCCTCACCACCCTCAGACTGAAAAATTTCTTCCTGATATCCAGTCTAAATCTACCCTCTTCCAATTTGAAGCCATTACCCCTTTCCTGTCACTACACGCCCTTGTAAAAAGTCCCTCTGCAGCTTTCTTGTAGGCCCCCTTTAAGTACTGAAAGGCCACTGTGAAGTCTCCCTCAAGCCTTCTCTTCTCCAGGCTGAACACCCCCAACTCTCCCAGCCTGTCCTCATAGGAGTGGTGCTCCAGCCCTCTGATCATTTTTGTGGCCCTCCTCTGGACTCTCTCCAACAGGTTTATATGCTTCTTATGTTGGGGGCTCCAGAGCTGGATGCAGTACTCCAGATGGGTTCTCACCAGACCAGAGTAGAGGGGCAGAATCACCTCCCTCTACCTGCTGGCCACGCTTCTTTTGATGCAGTCCAGGACGCGGTTGGCTTTCTGGGCTGTGAGAGCGCACTGCTGGTGCATATTGAGCTTCTCATCCACCAACACCCCCGAGTCCTTCTCAGGGCTGCTCTCAATCCATTCTTCACCCAGCCTGCATTTGTGCTTGGGATTGCCCTGACCCACAT
Organism: Numenius arquata; assembly: GCF_964106895.1. Taxonomy (NCBI): domain Eukaryota; kingdom Metazoa; phylum Chordata; class Aves; order Charadriiformes; family Scolopacidae; genus Numenius; species Numenius arquata. The sequence continues at coordinate 56,321,831 of NC_133616.1, read as the reverse complement.
GCAGGACCTTGCACTACTGGAAATCTTACTTTCCTCTGGTAGTGATTATATTTTATAATGAGGCTCTCAAAGTTGCTAGCGGCTCATAGATGATCTTTTCAGGTTTACCTACACACATCCTTTTGACTTTTTCAGCTTCATGTTTTTGAGAATCTTATTCATGAGGAGTCTAAAATTAACCTTAATTTTCAGGAAAGACTCAATCTTCATTGATCTGACTGCAATTATCAGTTGGGCAAAAAATCTGCAATGTTCAGATTACAGTCAAGGTATCAGCTCTCAATACACAGAGTAGAACACAGACTTTCCCAGAATCTGTCTATTATTTGTACTTTGGTCATTAATGAAAAAATGAAACAAGTGGACTCTTTTTAAGCATTTTTATTACTATCATATTAGCGGTGTATGTGATTTGGTTGACATTAGAATGGGAGCTGGCTCATTGAGCAGTTGTTAAAGCTTTTTCCTTGCATATGAAGCTTGTTATTTTCACAGTGTGACACAGAAAATACTTTTATAGATAATATTGGGCAATAAACTATAATACAGCTATTTGCTATAGAGCACAATACTGTTTTCCAAGAAAGAAATAGTGCTGTCATTGAATTTAATAGCCAAATTCCTGTTTGTTTTCACCAGAATCAGAATTCAATTTCCTTCAGTTCTTAAATTCTGAGCAGTTCTATTTTCCTTCTGATAGCAGACTGACCATTGCTGATGATTTGCAGGTTAAATGCAGACTATCACATATTCCCCTCAATCTTTGTGACACCTGAGTAAACTTTACGTGAAAGAAGTATACGGTCATAAACTGTGATGGAGTCTTTTCCTTGCCCTTACCCCTTAACTAAAATCCAGACAAGATTACAGTGAATTACTGAAATTTAAGTCTTTGATGGTTGGAGTTTGTGTTTCAAATATTTGTCATTCTCATATGAGCCTATAGCTTGATGAGATCAATGTCTTCTGCTGTCAGCCATCAGGATCTATATTTTATGTTAAAAATTCAGCGCTCTCTGATTTGGCAAGGACCTTGGTTGTCATTAAACTGAGACCATTGTAAAGCTGCTTGTCCTCCAGTATGTTAGATGAAAGATCACTGAAACCTTTTTCTAATGGACAGGGTTTTCCTTTTATAATGTGTCTGTTTTACATAAATACATATGTATATGTAAAGGTTCTATCTTTGTGGCTTGATGCACACAGGGGAAGCCCAAAGGTATAACTCTGAAAGTCGTTTTCTAATGAAAATTAAAAAAAAAAAAAGTTTACAGTCCTTACCAAGTATTTAAGATCTTTTAATCTCCTTTTATTGTTAGGCATTTTTGTTGTGGATACTTATTTTCTTGCTAAGCTTTATTTAAAGTGAACAGCCAGTTGAAATTAACCACCAATGTGTATAAATTAACAGTGTTGAAAAGTCTTTCCCAGACTGATACCTGAGTGAACCTTATCAAAGATAGGGAGCAGAACGTTTCTTACTATTTGAGCTAGCTTTTACTTCAAGAGCTTTGCGTCTTATTGCAAAGAAAACTTCAAAGTTTCACTGGGAAGAAAGAAAGAAAAAGAAAGAAAGAAAGAAAGAAAGAAAGAAAGAAAGAAAGAAAGAAAGAAAGAAAGAAAGAAAGAAAGAGAAAGAAAGAAAGAAAGAAAGAAAGAAAGAAAGAAAGAAAGAAAGAAAGAAAGAAAGAAAGAAAGAAGGAAAGAAAGAAAGAAGGAAAGAAAGAAAGAAGGAAAGAAAGAAAGAAAGAAAGAAAGAACTGAGGTCTCACTGGGAAGACCATTTTTTCCCTTTCCAAACACGTCAAAGCTGTTATTTTTATTCTTCAGGGTGGAAGTATAAAATTCTAGAAGTCATTGATTGCCCCATTTGTAGCTTGGTTGTGAGACCAATTGCGCAGTAATGAAAGTGTGACGAAGACCATGTATGACTCCCATGATCAGTACTGGAGTCAGTTTTCAGTAGGAAAAAAAGGAGAATCAAACAGGATAGCAGGGAGTGCAGCTGTAACCCCACTGTTATGCCTTCTTTCACATGACTGAGTCTGAGTGGAAGCTTTGCATTTTATTCTTTTTTTACTCCCTCTTAAAGTTTCCATAAGGATATGAAATCTGGCTTAGAGCAACCATCTGTTTCTCATTTGTTCCTAGAGATTTTCAGTTAATTGTTGTTCCCAGTTTGTGTAGCCTCATAAGGTCAAAAAATCTTTCTTTTTATACAGGTTGAACCTTAATGACTTAACTATTTACAGGAATTTGACTAGGAGTATATTTTCAAGACGTTTATATGCTATATTAAGCGTACTCGATACGGATTGCATATGTTGTATTATCTCATGGTATTCCTCTGAAAATAAATGGTGGTTTACCAATTAGTACTCTCTAGGTAGCACTATTTTGCGCTAAACATTCCAGAAGGAATGTTGATTCTGTGACAGTCACTGGCATGGACCTTGATCAATGTGGAGTGAACAAATACGTGGCTGCCGTGGTTTGGAGTTCCCTCCCATGAATTGCCAAGAAGTAAATTAGGAACAAGAAAACAGTTCCCGGTCCTTATTTGCTTAATCTGATTTGATATTTTGATTACTTGGTTGCTTATTTGTTTGTAAAACTCTTTCACTTGTTACGGATTTTACTGGATACATTGTGAGTAAACAGATCGGGTTTGGGTCCAGCTGCGTTTCATTACTTGCATCTATCAGAAAAATAGATTGAAAGATAAGATAACCTTGTGAAAATCATTACCTTCAGTGGAAGGTGTCATGCTATTTCTGTAAGCAGTAAGATAACTTAAATTTCCAGGTCCTCTTGTAATTTTCTTGATATAAGTATCTACTGGATTAAAAATTGATTCCTTCTATAGTTAATAATACACTGTCTTGTATAATACAGTGATGTTTTCTTTTTTCCAGATTACAGAACAGGCCCATGTTTCACACAAGTTAACAACCAGATGTGTCAGGGCCAGCTAACTGGGATTGTTTGCACAAAAACCCTCTGCTGTGCAACCATTGGGCGTGCATGGGGTCACCCCTGTGAAATGTGCCCTGCTCAGCCTCAGCCATGCCGTCGTGGCTTCATCCCTAATATTCGCACTGGAGCATGTCAAGGTAAGCCTTCTGGTTTAGATTGTGTATGACCGTTGTCTTGCTGATACGAGCCTTGAAAAACTTGTGTCCACTTAAAATAAAATTCGGATATGCCTTACTGCTGATAGGCATTTTCCCAGGTTTCATTTTTTCCACCAATTAAAGTTGGGATAGGTATATTCATCACTACACAGCCATGCCATACCTGGGGGCATCTGTACCACCATGCAGCATTCTTTTCCCACATGAATAAAGCTTGATGGATAGTATGAGACCAGAGGGCCCACTTCTCTGAGGTGGGTCAATGAGTTTAAACTCTTGGACCTTAGGGTAGTAATTCACTGTGTGGGCCCACTTGGTTACATTTCATTTTCCTCTTCAGTGGATGTACCAGGGAACATCTTGCATTTGAAAACAAGGCCTTGGAAATGAGTGTGTGAGTCACTGTTTTCCTGCTTCTAGATTGAACCAAAAATTGTCCCACAGAATACTGTTGCATATTTCGCCTGGGTCTGTCATGTCACAATCTTGCATTGTATAGGAAACAAGAGAGTTGATGCGTTAAAGTGGGTTAAATTAAATCCACTGCTTTTGGTGGTCCAATCCCAGTCCCAGGTATGGGTGTGGTGTTGCTGGTCCAGCTATCTACCTCTTCCAGCCAGCTTTCATTGTTGTTTAGGCTCAAGAGCGTGGGACCTCAAGCTAGAGGTATACAACAGACCTGTACACCTTCAGCACAGCACCAAAAATTAAAAAACAGCAGCAAAAATTAAAAAAACCTACGCAAACCCTTACTGACCTGGTCACTACAGGCAAACCTCTCCACTCCCTCCAATAAGTCAATTCACACCACCCAGTATTCCCTCTGTGCTGGCAATGGGGCCTCAGTGGAATACAAGGACTCTGTACCATACAAGTGAACCAAATTATGCCGTTCTGAGTTGTGAATTAATCCATGACATTCCTGCAGAACAGAAAAGAAAATAGTGGGGAAAGGCTGGATGGTTACCCCTGGATCCACTTGTGGGGAATTTTTAGGGTCTTGCTGTCAGGAGTCTGAATGCTCCAGATGTTATTATGCATGCTTAAAAGGAGGCCTTGTCTAAACCCTTTGATGGGGTGGTTAAAAGATACTGCTTGCCCAGTCTGCAGGTCTCGAGTCCAGGGGAAGTCAACAGGTTTGGCAAGGGCAGTCCAGGCAGAAAAGCTTTGCCAAGAGTTGACCGGTATGTGCCCCAGTGGAAATTTATTTTGGCCAGGGCTGTCCACAAGCTGCTTCCCCAGTCAGGCTTGTAGCACTGTATTGCTTGTTTTAGGTCTGGAACAAGAGCAGTGTCTCTTCATCAGGAATGTGCAACACCTCCCAGGCAGTGGACACACTGAGAGGCTCACTGCCCACTCCTTCAATGTGATTACATGCATGGGGAGAGATACCCAGGGCTGCCATTAAGGCAGAGGGAAAACAAGAAATTTGAGCTCCAGTGTCAATAGAACTTCTTTCAGGTAATCTGTTAGGGCCCAGGCTGATAACATCATGTGGATTCCCCCTTGGTGTCCCAGTCAAAAAGTTTAAGATGCCGTACTTGGGACACAAGGCAGGGTATGGGAGCTACTAGTTTTATGCCAGTGGGGTGGTAGCATACCCAATAGTGTCTAGAGTAGAGCCTCTGTGGCATCTTTATAAAATGGGTTGGCAGACAGGTGGTCTGCATCCTTGCCACACCGGCTGGCTTCATGGGCAGTTTGGACCATGGTCCCTAAAACTGCTAGTGTGCATTGATGCTAGTGACAAACCTAGGTCTAGACCTTTCCTTTGTAGCCTGTTTCTGAGGTCTTTCTTGTCTCTCATCCCCTTGAGGATTTAACCCAAGGTCCCGCAGAACTTTGAATGTTCTGGCCTCTTTCAGGGGTTTTTGTTGAGTGACATCTTCATTGCATCTTACCATTCTAGCCTTCTGTGTTAGTCAGTTTATGAACCATCTCCAATTGTTTTGCCTGTTTCGCATTGCATGGGTGGTACTAATTTAGATTAGTTTAAGGCTGGGTCCCAACCTTCTTGTGAGCAGTCTGAATTTATTGAGGTTCAGGATCAAATACAATGGTGGGTCTGAAGCTTCCCTGCCATTATTGCATCCCCTTTGATCAACAAACTATTCAACAGCCAACTGCACTCATCCATAAGCCAATTCCTGAGCAGTGCAAGCGTGAATATGCGGTTTTTCTCCTCGTTCCAGTTTAAGGGACACCTCGGGTGGTCAAGGAACATAACGCTCCTGGACCCGCACTGAAAAGGATGCCAGCTCCCCAGCCTCCCTACTGAGCTTCCTCTTGATTGAAAACTGTTCAGTCACCTCCTACCTCATAAAACTCATTTAACCCACTGCATTGCAGACTCATTGGGCTGTTTCCAAACTCCCTCTCTAATGTGGCCAGATCAAGGGCAAGTGGTCTTATCTCCATCCCAGGCAGGTCTCCCATCTATCCCACTACTTATCTCATGTTTGATAACAGGTAAGACTCCTTGCATGGTATTGTCACCATCATCTGGCCAGTCACCTGTCTCCTTTTGGGGGCCATTCCCAATGTTGCCATCCCAGTGCTCGGGATCTTGTGTTAGGGCCTGCATTTTAAGGGCATCCACAGTCCCAGCCTGTTTCTTCAAGTTAGCACTGACCATCTGTACAACTTCATCTTCTAATCTCTTCAGTCTCTTCTCATTTTCTCTCTTGTTTCTGTAGAGTTAGACCTTGCATCATCAGCTGCATCTCATACCTTCCTTGTAAGCTTTCAATTTGAGCAAGCAGTTCTCTTTTTGTCTTCCTGGCGCCTCTTTTCATCACAGTTGGTATGACAGCACACACCCAACATCTTACAGATGATGCCTTTACCTTTTCCATCTTTAACTTTTCTCTGTGCCAGGACCATGTGGCTTTTCATTGGGTCCCTCTCAGACCAGTGGTTTCACACTCCAACACTGTGAAACTGGGGCCAGCAGGGGAGAACCCCATGCTTACCTAAATAAACCTCTACCTTCTGAGGTGCTCCTCAGACCCTGCTCGCTGTGCCATTTTGTGTTGTGGTCAGGCCTTCTGCCGCTTTCTGCCCCTTGAAGGAAAAAGGTTCCAAGTCTGAGGTATGAAGTGAGTGTATTGGGATAAGGCACTTATTGAGTGGATAACAATTACACCACCCTGCAAGTTGGGGTGCTTCTATTCTAAAATTCCTTATAATCTACCTAATAGATATCACCCAGCTCCCAGAAAGTGCCCTCTCTCACCCGGCGCCCCAAGGCAGGGAAGACCATCAGGGCATGGGCCTGCTCTTCCTCAGGAGTGCTCAGATCAGGCTCTCACCTGGAGTACCGCGTCCAGCTTTGGAGCCCTCAGCACAAGAAGGATGTAGACCTGTTGGAGTGAGTCCAAAGGAGGACCACAAAGATGATCAGAGGGCTGGAGCACCTCTTGTATGAGGACAGGCTGGGAGAGTTGGGGTTGTTCAGCCTGGAGAAGAGAAGGCTCCGGAGAGACCTTATGATAGCCTTCCAGTACCTGAAGAGGGCCTACAGGAGAGATGGGGCGGGACTCTTTATCAGGGAGTGTAGTGTTAAAATGACAGGTGGCTGTTTTAAACTGGAGGAGGGTAGATTTAGATTAGGTATCAGGAAGAAATTTTTCAGTCTGAGGGTGATGAGGTACTGGAACAGGTTGCCCAGAGAAGCTGTGGATGCCTCATCCCTGGAAGTGTTTAAGACCAGGCTGGATGGGGCTTTCAGCAACCTGGTCTAGTGGGAGATGTTCCATGGCAGGGGGCTGGAACAAGATGATCTTTAAGGTCCCTTAAAACCCACATCATTCTATGATTCTGCAATTCATACGGCCTTCCTGTGGTGCTCGTACTCAGTGGGGCCACTGCTGTGGCTCAGCCCAGCAGGAGGAAGGGTAGGCCTGGCCCAGCCCGGCTAAGCAAAGGGCGACCCGACGCTGAACATCATGTCTGTGAACAGTTCAGTTAGTGCAGGTTAGTATTTGGGCGGGAATCAGGTGCTGTAAATCAAAGCCCTTCTTTGAGTTCTGTTTATGACCTGTATAATGACATAAGTTAACAAAGAGAGCAAAATCCTTTTTGATCATTCAATCCCCAGTTAGTCTGGGAATAAACAGAGGTTAAAATAATTTGGGGTGAAAGATTTTTTGTTTTATTTTGTTTGTATTCTGATTTCACAAAGTGTCTATGCACTGCTCTGTCTCTTTATTCATATCTTATGGCTTCCAAAATCAGTGTGGGGCAGCACGGCTGGGATGCTGCAGGCATTGCCTGCACAGCAGGTCTCTGTAACAGAGTTAGGAACCTTCTTAGCAAAGTCATGAAGTTGACTAGAATGATCTGTTCTAAATTTTTATTTAGGTGATTCCCTGTAGTGCTGGAGAACTTTCTACTTTAATTCCCTATTTACAACATGACAAAAAGCATACTGAGCAAGATTTGTTTGTGTGCTTGCATGTGTTAGCAAGAATTTCTGTGAGGTAGTTCAGAAAACGGGATTTGACACTATCTCCCATAAGACTTTGATGTACGGGCTGGATGAGCAGATGATGATGTGGATGGAAATCTGGCTGAATGGTCAGGCCCAGAGGGTGGTAGGTAATCAGCAGTGCAAAGTCTAGTTGGAGGCCAGTGACTAGAACTGTACCCTAGGGGTTGATGCTGGGTCCAGTCCCATTTAGCATCTTCATTGATGAGCTGGATGATGGGTCAGAGGGTATGCTCAGCAAATTTGCAGGTAGCACCAAACTGGGAGGAGTGGCTGATGTGCTGATATGTCATCCAGAAGGACCTCAGCAGGCTGGAGAAATGGGCTGACAGGAACCTCATGAACTTCAGCAAGAAGAAGGGCCAAGGCCAAGGCCAAGGCTGAAGGGAGACCTTATCAATGTCTACAACTACCAGAAAGGAGGTTGTAGGGAGGTGGGGGTTGGTCTCTTCTTCCAAGTAACAGGAGATAGGGCAAGAGGAAACAGCCTCAAGTTGCACCAGGGGAGGTTTAGATTGGATATTAGGAAAAATTTTTACTCTGAAAAGGTTATCAAGTGTTGGAACAGGCTGCCCAGGGCAGTGGTTGGGCCTGGAGGTATATAAAAGACTGGTAGACATAGTGCTTAGAGATATGGTTTAGTGATGGTTTTTGTCAGTGTTAGGTTGACGGTTGGACTAGGTGATCTGAAAGGTCCCTTCCAACCTAGACAATTCTATGATTCTAAGATCAGCCCCAGGTGCCAGTATTGCTTGGTGGTGGTGGTCTTGAAAGCAACATTGCAGAAAAGGACCTGGGGGTCTTGGTGGACACCAGGTTGAACGTGACCCAGTAATGTGCCCCTGCAGCAAAGCAAGCTAGTGGTGCCCTGGGCTATGGAAGAAAAAGTATTGCCAGCAAGTCAAGAGTTGTGATCCTTCCCCTGTCCACAGCACTGGTGAGGCCACACTTGGGAGTGCTGTGTTGAGTTCTGGGCTCCCCAGAATGAGAGCTACTGGAGAGAGTCCAGTGAAGGACCACGGATATAAGGGACTGGAGCACGTGTTCTCTGAGGAAAGGTTGAGTAAGCTGGGACTCCTTGGCTGAAGAAGAGAAGGCTCAAGAGGGATCTCATCAGTATATGCAAACACCTGAAGGGAAGGTCCAAAGAGGACAGAGACAGTCTCTTTCTAAGTGGTTCCCAGGGCAAGAAGCAGTGGGCACCAACTGAAGCACAGGAAAATCCTCCTCAACATCAGGAAACATTTTCTTACTGTGAGGGTGGCCAAGCACTGGCACAGGTTGCCCAGAGAGGCTGTGGAATCTCCCTCCTTGGAGATACTCAGAAGCCATCTGGATATGATCCTTGGCAACTTGCTGTAGGTGTCCCTGCTGGAAGCAGGGTCTTTGGGACCAGATGATCTCCAGAGGTCCCTTCTAACCTCAATTCTCCTCAACCTCAACCTCTGTGATTCTGTGAAAAACATCCTGATTCAGGCAGCTGCTGTTGCCAATGGTGTTATAAAAGATTTCAGGAAAATTACTCTTTCAGTGCTTCAAAAGAGGTAATGTCCTTTTTTTTCTCACCTGTATTTCCCTATTCCTTCTCTTTCAGTCTTTTCTGCAGCCCCATGTATTGCAGCATTATTCTTAGTGCTGCTTTCCCCGACACTGCATCACAGTTCAGTGGCTTAAAATTGCACAAATCTAACAAAGTCCATTGTTTGTCTGAATTTCTACTTCAGGTCTCCTCCATAAGTTCTTAGTGACAATCCTTTATGAACTTGAGTTGAAAAATAGGGAGAAAATCAAGATTTTGAAAGATTTGTAATTAGAAATTAAAACTTGATGAAACTTCTTTTTGGATTTTTCCTTCAGTTTTCATTCACACAGTGTTATAGTTGACCTGAAACTACAACTGAAGCTATTGTCTCAAATTCACTTCTATGGAACTCCTCACAGTGTTATCTTAGCAAAGGCATCTATTTTATTTAAAATACTTAGATTAGTTTTAAGCAACAATAAATCCCTTCATTTTTCTTCATTTCAAATATTTGCTTTCCTGTTTTTCTGTGCTTACACTGCTTAAAGCATCCAAATTATACTAAGGAGAAATATTTGATTGTGCTGTTCCTTCTATGTCAGAAATAGGCCTAGGTCTGTGTATAACAGCTTATGTTTTACTGTTAATCTTGAAGTGATTAGTATGTTTTAGACATTCTTTTCATAACAATGTCATAAACAGTAACAGTGTACTGAAGGCATGCACATTGGTTACAATCTCCAAGTCAAACTCCTTTGCATGACGAAGATGTTGGCCAGATATAATGAATTCTTAAAACTTCCCTGCCAGGCTGATCCTGGCGTAGCTTCTGGGGCTTCGTTTAAATTATGTGAGAGATCAGTAGAGCTCTTTAGCACTCGTGCCCACAATACTGTGGGGTTTTTTTCTGCCAGCTTATTCTGTGTGGCAAATATTTTTAAGTTATGCAGTTAACATCATTGCTGAATTCCACTGGGAAGCATAGAAACAATGTGGTAGTCTACTTTGTGTGATGGATGAACAAAGGAAGTTTAAACAGCCATAATTTTTGCTACATTTTTGGCATACTATTACTATATAGGAAGATCTGATTGTATTTGTGTCGGCAGGAGTTAGCGTACAACATGTTACAAGATGACGGTAGGGCACAAAGAAGTGAAGGAAAGTTAGAGTTTCTGTATGGAAAAGGAAAGGCGAAGAATTTCTTTGTTCCACAAAATCATTGCCTTTACTTCCAACAGTCGAGACAGTCCCTTCCAAGCTCTGAGTACTGGCAACTCCTCCTGACCTAAGTTCTGTGGTGTTTGCAGTTAATAGCATGTTGTCTACTCCATCCTGAATTGTCAGACCACTCTACTGGAGGAAGGGACTGGAGGAAGTACCACTTGACATTGTGGAGACACTGTTTACCTTTCCACACTCTGTATTAGGGTACATACCCTGTAGAAATAAGCTGCAGGATTTCGCCACAGCTAGGTATGAGAATTGTAGGAAAAAGCAATACAGCGGTGTTGTTCACAGGGGGTCAAAAATACCTCCAACAGTTGGTTAAAGTAGAAACTCTATGAGGGAGCCAAGGAGTATGCTGAACAGACAAATCGGGACTGAGATACTTGCTACAATGCTGCAATACTTCAAGGAAATATAATCAGCTCTTAAAATTTCAGTGCCAAATGCATCCTGGCAGAGAAGGGTGAGTAGAAAGTTTAATCCAAATAGAAGGAGTAAAGGGTGGTAGATCTGTGAGTAGAGCTCACAGAGTAGAGCTTCATAGACAGAAGCTGCAATACTGTGGCAGGTATGACTGTACAGAAGTAAACCGTGAAGAAGAAAATAAAGGGGCTCTTAGGGGGTGCTACAAAAATTTTAACAAGAGAAGAGTATTAGCAATCCAGGAAACAGTTGTTCTCCAGGTGTGATAACTCCTGTCCGAGGAGACTTGATTTAATGAAATAGAAAGGTGAGATGACACTGGCATTATTTTCCCTGAGAATTTTATAAACAAATACAGGGATCTGGCTAATGCTTTTCAATGCTCTTCTTTTTGTTGGTGACATCAGATTTACAGAAACTTTTATTCAAGGAATACAAAACTCCTTGGTATTCAGTAAAACTGTATCTTTGTCACGTATTGATTAGACGAGACTCACTAGGTCCACAGTTTGAATGCTTGGCATTTTTTAAGCAGACGTTTACGTCAGCAGATAGCCTAGTTCAGGAGCTGACACGAACAAGGCAGAATCAGACGAACTTGCAAGCCTTACTAGTGGAAAATAGGTCATAATATCCATATGCATTAGATGTTAGAGTGTGACAAGATTTAACTACTGAGTATGAAGTTCGGACTTTTTACAGAATGTGCGTGTTGCAATCTTAGTGTATCTTAAATGGCTATTTAGCACCTTTTCAGGATAAATTATGTTCTCTGAGTAATGTGCTTGTATAGAACATTATGATAGTATTGTTATTTCATTATTACCATGAACAGTTTTTAAAAATTAGAGAAGCAAAACCAATCAAAATTCAAATTGTTTTAGCTTGGGTTTGTTTTCCCCCCTTCTTCCCCCCTCCAACAGTTTCTATTCAGTCATTGCTTAAACAGGAATTGTAGCTGTTCAGACATCCCTCTTCTGAAGAATTTAGGTTGGAGGAACTTAAATGTTCCACTTTAAAGTACTTTATTGCCGTTGCTGCACAGCCTTAGGAGTAGCATAATGGCAGAAATCCTGCATTGGACGTTTTCTCAGTTCCTCCCTGCATTCCTCAACAGTCCATTTCTCAGCTACACCCTTTCCCTTCAGACAGTTAATTTTTTGCACTAAGGAGAGAAAAATTGTCCTGGCTGAATAGCTTTTGAAAATATGAAGGTTTTTCTTCCTGCTACCATTGCTGACATTGTTAAGTATATATAGCCATTACAGGAGATAATATAAAATAAATAAATCTGTTCTATAGTTGGAGTATACTGCACTGAATATTAAAGGTTCACTGACATGGACTGGACAAAAGAGACAAGACAGGTGAAGGTTCAAATTCACAATGAAGAGTGACAGATGATAATTTTTAGATAATCTAGTGTTTGGGATTAATGTGTCTGGTTTACTGACAGTATTAACAGTGTCATCTAGCATTCCATCCTGCTGTCATGAAAATAAGTATTAGAACAGGGGAAAAAAAAGCTTAGTATTATTTCTGTTGCATGTTTGTATTTGTAGTATCTTTGTTATCTAGGATGCAGAGGAAGAACCAACAGTTTACCATTGTATTCATGTCCAGTTTACTTTTAAGTTCCCACATGCCAAGTCTACTGTAAAGAAACTCCCCATACATATCATAGGTAGAATTCAAAAGAAAATTGGTATTTAGGTACAAATAAAAATTTGGATAATTGTTATTGCTACCATTGTAAATAAAAAGTGCAGTTTCCAAAATCTGTGTATAAAATCTGAGAGGATTTATTTTTCCTGAGATTTTTGGTTCTTAAGAGTTTTTAGAGAAACAGTCCACTCATGAGAAAGGGAAGCTGAACTTGGCTGTGTTTTCAAAGGTGCATGTTTAAAGTTAGCTGTGCAAATCCCGTAGGCATTTTGCAGAGAAAACTCCGCAAAAGCAAAGAACCCTTTTTCACTTGCCAGATATTATCAAGCCTATGAACACATGGAAACATTCTACCTAATCTGTAGTGTATTTAACCTCTGTGTACAGACCTGGATCTAAAGAGTTACTCATCTAATTTTCTGTTTATGGCAAAAAGTTTATTGTGGTAATGGGGTTGGGGTTTAAAAGTGTGAGTAAATGGATATTTAATAATGCTAAAACTCCTCTGTGACTTAGCCCAACTGTCAAAGATATAAGAAAGTAAATAAAAAGATGCTTAATTTTAAATTTGTTGTGTTTTCACAAAAAAATACTCTTATATCTTAAAATGGCATTTGGGAAGCAATTCATAAAATACGCCCTTTCAAGAAAATATTTTTGTCCTTTTTGAATTTTCTCAGTTCCAAAACACTAGTCATATATTAAAACAAACTTGGGTTTTCATTAAAATGTGAAACTGACCAAAAAAAAAAAGCCTCAGGCTTGTTGTGTGTTTATATGTTTTTAAGCTAATGCTGAAGGTGAATATACTTATTTTCTTTACATTTAAATATGACTTAGAGTAGTTAACATATGAGCGCTCACAAATTAAGATTGACATTAGCATAGAAAAGCAAGATAGTGCATGTGATTCAAAGATTTGCAGGATCTCACCTTTGATGCCATTTGAGTTTTCTTCACTGGATCAGCACTGCGCTGTGTTGCGTAATTGGGTTCATCTTTTCAGATTTGAGCAGAGCTTGACATTTATTTGTCCTTTTAAAACCATAGGATTGGAATTGAAAGAAATTAATGCAATCAGGAGATCTTAAAATTTTGTACACTTCAAGGCTTCAGTTATACCTTTTCTGTTTCTGGAAAGTATTAATTTCCCGCTGCTACTGCCATTAATTTACTATTACTTGACATCTTTGACTTACAAAACTGTGAAAGATATGCAGCAGTTATTTTTAACCACTGATCTGCTGACACAGTTGGCTTAATTTAAATAAGCATTAATAAATGACACAAGGCACAGGCATACTGCGTGTGATGAATGCATTTTGAGACCCAAAGGTCAAAAGACAAACACAGTATTAGTTCTACTCAGAAGGGAGCTACTGGGTGGGCTGGATGTGAATAAATGGTGGAACCCATCTTCTGTCTAAATATTGCTAAATCATGTCCAAGTTCCTTAAAATACTTCAGAGAGAAAAGTTTGCTTTCCAGGTAAACTAGATTGTACCAAGCAGTGGTTATGTAGAAGAAAAATGCTTGCAGAAAGTTTATGCCTTTGGTAAAGTCCTTAATCCATTTACAATCTAATAGTTGCATTTGGACATGCAATGGTACTATGTGGACTGAATCAGCACCGATTCAGGAACTAAATGCAAACTTCTCTAGCACATGTACTTAAAACCAAGTCCAGTGGTTAAAAAAATAATTAATAAAAAATTGCTTTTTTCATTGAGTTTGAGCAATTATACTTGCTTACATGAAAAAACGGATAAATCGACAAAGCATGAATCATAGGTTTTATCTATAGCACAAACACCAGAAGTAACAAAAACTGAGGAAGTACTATAATCCACAAACTCGGGTGGAATTTCAGTGTCTTGTGAGGGCATTAAGATAGCGAACATCCTCCTGAAAAGGAGTACTGTATTCTACTATCGATGTGTTTGTCCCACCCTATCTGCATCTTGCTGTTCCTTACATTCATAGTGGCAAAGAGCTGGTTGTGGAAGTGAGAAGGTAGAGAGAAAGAAAATGAATATGGATGTGAAGAGGAAAGAGATGCTTTCTTCTACATCTTAAATAAAGTTTACCAGCTACTTCATTTAATAATGTATGCAAGCTAACAGAAAAACTGACTGAAAATGGAAAAATAGGGTAATGGTATAAAACTGTTTATTTGGCACTAATGAGCAAATTGGGGGGAAGAAGATGAAAAATATTTTTCCTGAGTGCTTTGAAAATATAGTAATCTTAAACAGGTATTTTAATCATAATGGAGAAAGGACTGAAATAAAAATTTGCTTTTTAAAAATAGGCAATGTATTGCTGTAGCTCTATAACTGAATTCCATACTTAATTATAATTCAAGAAGAGAAAATAGTATGAAATTGAACTCTGCACGGAAGAAGCTCTTTGGAAGTCATGTAGCTCCCTTTTCTACAACCTGCAAGGAATGTTTTCCTTTATTTCTATTTCACAGTGTGGAGAACTAACAAAATCAGTTGATTTTTGCCTCTTCGGTGGAAGGGCAAACTGTTTGACAAGAAATATTACCTGAAATCTCACAGAAGAGCTTCTGCAGGTTTTGGAATGAAACTTCCAAGCCTTCTCTCCTCTATAAAGACTGTGACTTTTTATGTAAAAGATAGAATGCTCGGATAGATGTTGATTAACTAAACTTTTAAAAAGAGCTACTGAGAAGCTAAATACCCACATATAACATGTATATCACACGCTAGTCTAGAACCTGTTCTCCCTTTCCTTGTGTACAAAGAATTTCAGTCTTCTTTAGCACTGGTTATTTCACAGAGGCCTCTGTGATCGTTGGTATTACTTTAACTGCCCATTTGCACTTACACATTGCATCATAAGATAGTTTTGTATAAGAACCTACAGAAATACAGGATGTTTTATGTACAGAAAAATGACAGTGGGGAACAAAAAACACAACACAATTTGAATTGGAAATAGCACATTATAAAATAAAACAAGAAGTTACCAAAAGTTGGAAGTAAAGCGAAAATGGCAATGAATTTTCTAAGAGCTTTTATTTAACACTGACAGTCCCGCCTAAAGAAATCTGTGAAATCCTAGTCCTACTTGTTACTTCAGTAAATAAAGTTATGCAGATCATTTGCTATACGACTTATCCTGCCTGAATAGCACCTATTTTCTATTGACTCGCGTAGTTTGACTTCTGTCCAGAAAGAATATTCTGCAAGAATTATCATATCCAGTTAGGGTGGACGGGAGGGTAGTCCATATGTACAGGTAAAGATCCTTTCAAAATAACAATCTGAATTTTGTAATGGCCGTGTACAAGGAACAATCTGAAGGCATGGGATACCAACAAGTAAGTTGTACAGATTTGAATTAAGTACACTTCTTAAATATTTAAAGCTATGTAAATCGTAAGTCAATATGTGTAATGCATTTTGAGCTTATGTGGAATCGAATACACGCATGAACATCTGAGTCACATTACTGCTGTTATTGCCATATCTTATGTTGGTGCTGAAGTGGAGAAGTATGCTGGGGTTTGCTGTGGTTATTTTTAAGAATAATTTCAGAGCTCTCTTGTCACCATGGCAAAAGCCTTGGTGAAATTTTGTATCTTCTGTCAAGTAATCCTTCTTTTTTGTTGTTGTAGATGTTGATGAATGTCAGGCTATCCCTGGAGTCTGCCAGGGAGGAAACTGCATTAATACAGTAGGTTCATATGAGTGCAAGTGTCCTGCTGGTCACAAACAGAATGAAGCAACTCAAAAATGTGATGGTAAGTGATGATGTCGGAGAACATACCTAAAAATTGGTTAACTAAAGCATTAGAGCACTTTAGTAATGGAAGAAGAGGATCTGAATAGATGCAATGTGTGATCTGAACAGGTATAATGTAGTTGTACCTTGCTTTTTGTTTCTTCTTCACAACATTGTCTATTTCTACTTTGCTGTTCATATTTTGCATTAAATGTTTTTTTCTGTCTGACTCATTGGTAAAAGTGGTGTTTCTCCTGTGTCAAAATTTAGAACTATAGATAACATATAGTTATATGCTGCATCTGTCAGCACACAGTCACAGCATAACTGTGACTAAGTTATTAGGATTTTGTTTGCTTTCTCAGAAATGTCCAAAATATTCTAATACAAGTTGGTATTTTCAGCCTACTGACTACAGCGTAAAAAGCAAATGTGACAGTTTTGGTAATGGATGTAAGAAATTACCACTATGTAGGGTCTGTGTTGAAGACCTTGGTTAAGTAAAAAATACATAGGAAGTGTCCTTTTTTAGATGAAAAATCAGATAGACCATGTTTAATAAGCATAGTTTAATAAACTACCATAATAGACCATGTTTATTCAGTAAACATGTTGATATAATTAAGAACAGCAATTCTGTATAGTTTAAAGTAACGAAATAGAAAATTGCTGAGTTTTTGTGAGTTTGATGACAACTTCACTGATTTGAGTGAATTTGCCGTGCCTTCAGAAGAAATCAGAACTCTTAAACTTTGTCCCAGCCAGTGGGTACCTTCACAATCAAGTTACATAGATAAGAGGACTGCTTGTTCAAGGCTTTGACTTGTGGTTAGTTGGCATTTAAAGTATGTAACCAAATTACATTATACTCACTATTCATTTAGAAACAAATACATGGTTTGTAGCCAATTTTGGAAGTCATCTCAGAGTTTTCCTTAGTTTTCCCTACAAAACAGAATTCACAGAAAAATTAAGTAACACAATCAGTGTATTTTATGAGTGAAAATGTTGCATCTGGTGTTGTTGGAAGTAATACTGAAGAGTAAGTAAAAAAAAAATCCAAAGATATTTTTCTGTGGTCCTGTCCTCCACCATCTTCTGGTTTTTTACGTTGCCTGGTTTCAGTTTCTGCTCAGTACGTAATGGTATTACTGTCACGAGTTTTTCTAGAGGAAACATGGCTTATCTTGTTAAAACCTTCTAAGAAACAGTTAACAAGAAATAGAGCTGCAGTCATAGAAACAGAGGTGTCCAGCATGTGGACAGAGGTTTAGGGCTCTGCAGGGAGCAAGCCCATTCAAAGGGAAAGCAGGTCCATTTGAATCATTATAGAAATAAGGGAACACCAAGAGCCTTGCTGAGACTGTGAAAAAGAATCTCTCCATTCCTTGAAGAAAATAGAACAGTAGAAGAGTTGTAGAGCAACAGAACAATATGGCACCAACTCCACAGCCTTCTGCAGGATTGAGGGAGAAACCAGAAGGTACCAAGTGGAGTGAGGAATCCTACAAAAGAAGATGACTGAAAGGGAAATTTGTAATCAGAGCCACTTTCCTTGGGAGAATTAAATCCAAGACATTTCATCTACGCTGTGCTACATGGCAACCTGTGAGGAACAGGGCTAAGCAGAAAGCGGGCAGCACATCCTAGTAAAAACTTTATTTATTTTTTTTTTGTGGGAGACAGAATGGGAATATAACCATAAGCAAGAGCTTGCTAGGGAGGTGAGCAAGAAGGAAGGGCTGGGTAGAATACGAGCGATTTGTAGGCATAAGACTTCAGCATATAGGAAGGAGAATTGTCATTAGAAGAAAAAGAAAAGGGCACGGTATTTTGTTTTCCCTTCACAAAAGCCTTCCTTTGGGCTTGCCCATGTTTGAAAACGTGGAAAGGAGGTAGTTAAGACCACATATCCACCACTCCTGCTGTTTTTAGAAAAGGATATCATGCTTATCGGCTTGTGACTCTTGATTTGGCTTCTTTCTCCTCTCCACCTATGTGGAAAGAAGCCCAAAGGATGAAGTATCCCTTTCCATTCATTGCTAACTGCAAAAACCCCAGCTGCTGTTGGAATTGCCTGCCACTTGATCACTGGCTCTTAAAATTATAGCTTCCTTTTTATGTCCTTATTGAGTAGGAGTGGTGAAGGGTGTCGGAACATTAGTAATAGATGAATCAGAACACAAAATATGCAGGTGTATAGTAATAGTCTAACACTACTTGCTTTTTTCTGATAATGGACTCTAATAATTTTGAAAGGTAATTTGACAGATGTCATTAACAATTGCCTGAAACTTAGTTTATGACTAAGTTTACATAACACTATCTAACACAACTATCAAGTCAGACATGGTGCCGTACTGATGTGGATATGTAACTTGCTCACCAGAGCTAACTGGTATCCTGCCAGCTCAGAGCACAGGCACAGTGAACTTAACAGCTACTATACCTACTTTAAATCTGACATATACCTAACATGATTAATTTTGTTAGTATCTTAGTGCTATCATTAACTTCTAAGCAATGTACTTCTGTAATGGTTACACAACATTTAGGGAGTGAATAAGCATCTACTGTTTGCCGTTGTCTTCGTATAACTGGCTGTTTTTACCATCATTTTGTGTTAAGTGGAATATCAAATATTAAGTACAATTATCATGATTATCATGATTTTCAAAAATTCTGACAATACGGTTTGTCTTTCAGTAGAATTCAAGCTTAAGTTCACTCAGCATCACAACATAAAGTACACAAAATTCAGAAACACTGTCTTGTAATTACAACATTTAATATAAACAACTATCAGAAAAAAAAATTGCAAATATTGAATGTTTTCCAAAGTGTTGTGATGCCTCACTTGAAAGAATGGGTTTGAAAATGTTAGAACTATAATAAACTCATTATTTCAAAGTTGAAGCAAAACCAGCTGTAATTGCTAAACAAACATGTTGTGTATTTGATTGTGTAGGCAATGCATACATTAGAATGCTGTCTTATTACTCATCTTGGATTTATGTTGTCAGTTGCAAGACATTTCACTGGTAGGCTTTTATTCAAATTGGTATTCTTTGAATTGCATCTGTTTATATTGGCAGGACTCTTTCAGCTTGAGACTGTTTAGAACTTTTTATAGTATTAAATGTAATGATTACTTCAATGTTAAAGGGTAACTTCTATGGTTTTTGATGAATAGATACTTATCCTGTTCATCAGAAGTGCACTTGTTTTTTTGATTCTCTCACTCATGGTGCATTTTTTTTTATTCCATGAGACTTGTACAGCAGGAGTAGGGCAAGAATGCTTTTGCTCAAGCCAGCTGTTGAGATGTTAGTCCTAAAAAAAAGGCAATTCTAATGTGATAAATACATCGTTAGAGCAAAGACAGCATTTGGATATCTGTTATGGTAGACTACCTAGTTCAGTAAATGAACTCCCTTTTCTGATGATGTCTGTAATCTGCCCATGGCAGTTCTCATGCTTTACTGCTGTTAACCCTAGAAGATCTCCATGTGAAGGGGACCTGATATCTCCTTTCAGGCAAGGATGCAGTTAAAATATGTCAAATAGATATTTTCAAATAATGGAGGTCATTTTGTATATGTTATGTTTCTGCCTGGCATCTGCACTCAAGCTTTGATGCCAAAAGGAGAGCTTATTCAGTGGTGTGTTTCCTTCCTTCTGAAAACAGTAATTAAAGCATTCTTTGAATTTTACTTCCTTAACCTTTCTAAAGCTCTGCTTTAATTATTTAAATGTTATTCAACATTTCAACATATGAGTTCTCCCTCATAGTATCCACAGGAAAAGGTGAATATATTTTTAACACATACCTGCTTAAAAATCTGTGGTACTTATGGGACCATGCATAATAGAAGTGGAACATCGTCTGCAGTCTGAAATATTTGCTTTTATTTCATAGTTCAGTAATCAATGGGTTTTCATTTCCTGCTTTCTTGGCAGCCTGTTGCAGAACAGGTCATGTGCTCTGGCTTTGTTTCTTCTAAGACTCTGCCACTTGTGTGTGTGGCAGAAGTTAGGTATTAATTAGTCCCTGGTCACAGCTTCCCCAGTAGCTTTCCTAATCACGTTAATTCCCCATAGGGAATTACGTAGATACCAACCTGCAGTGCCCAGTTTGTACCATTTTTTTCTGGGAAAAAAAAAAGCAAACCATAATGAGGCTGACTTGTCCATTTCCCCATGCTTCACAGCCAAGGTGGTAATGCCAAAATTATACCAGCATAATACCATGCTTACATTATTCCAAGAATGGAGCAGAAAATGAAAGCTATGCCATGGTTCCATGGTTTTCCTTGGGCTTTTCTTTTTTTTTTTTTTTTAATAAAGGCTCTGAGAGTTTATAACCTGTCAGTGTGAGATTTATAGGATAAAACTATAGCCAGACCTTCAAATAATTACACTTTCAGTTAGTGGGACTGGTCATTTGAGTGAAGTTACATCATTTATATATATGGACTGGGCCATTGCAAAGGATATAAGGCATTGGTCTCCTGTGGGTTAGAACCTGCGTACAGAGAAATTATTTAATAGAAACTGTATTGTTTTAATGAAGTTTTTTATTTTAAAAATTACGTAGAAGTGATGTCGTATGGAGCATTCTGCTCACTTCTTTCCCTTCTTTATGTGTGGAAAACCAGATCAAATATTACTTGCTGGCTACAAAAGACAAAAATCTAAGTTGGAGTCAGTAACCAGGCAAGGCTCCAGTGTTCAGGAGCAGAGGCTGGAATCTTACACTAACTATTCAGACCTTCTTTATTTAAAAGCAAGTCTTATACTTAAGAAGAAGGGATTCGAGATCACCTGCTATATCCTTTTTCCTTAAATATCCTGATGTATTTTGTGGGTTAGGGTTTTTTCTGCTGTTTCTCCTCCTTGAAACAATAGCTATTGTTAGAGTAAGTAGGAATGTTCATGTTGTGCTCTTCGTTTGTTGTTGCGCGTTTGTTGTGTGTTGTTGTGCATTTCGGATTTTTAATGGATTTTGCCAGAACTAAGCTAAACAGTAAACATTGCTTTGCTAGGTTATTTGCTTGCATTATATTTCCGTGTTTCTTTTTTTAAAACAAAATTGGTAAAAAGGCATGTATTCAACTTTCTGGATTTATTTTGAGCCTCAGATTACAGTTTACTGACACTGACCTTTCAGAAATTAATGGCAATTGTATATCAGTAAAGACAGTTTAAAGGATTTCCAAAGCACATGAGAACAACTTCTACGTGTAACTGGGTATGTATGCCTTCATGTGTAGAAATGTGGCTAGGTAGCTTAGGCTATTTAAAGGTCTTAAAATAAGACCTTTGAAATTAATCCAGCTCAGGGTTCAACATTACTGATTTTATTTATAAGATTTTCTATATTCCCAATTTATAGACTTTCCACAGTAGTCAGGACAACTCCCTCCACTACTGGGCAAGTCATGGAAGGATTCAAGGAATGGGCAGAGAGTTGAAAAAATTTGGAAAAGGCCATTACAGAGGTTGTACCAAATTCCAGATATCCAAAGCACTAGTGTGATGTCTTAACTAAACAAAAGAAAACCCCAAACCCTTCTCTTTTTTTGGCCTAAAAGTTTTGATCTCCAATATATTGAGTTTTCATTGTCTTTTTAGGAATGAAATTCTGTTCATTTTTAGGATATTATCTTCCAGAATTTATGGCACTTGCATCTATGGTTTGTTCAGAGATGGATTGTATATAGATAAACTGAGATGAGAAATAAGCTTTCAGTTGTGCTTGCTGGTTTATGTAAGAGTTGGACTGCTACTTGTTAAGTACTTCAAGGATCTAATAAATGTGTTCATTCAAACAAACTTCTCTCAAATTGAAAAAGCAACATACTCCTTGACTAAATGCAGTTAGTTATCACACCCTTTACAGTAAAAGGTACTCTAGGAGGTAGGATGCCTCTGAACCTCTTCCAAAAAGATAGATTGCTGTATTATTGACAGCAAAAGGATAGGACTATATGACACAGGGTAACTTTTAAAAAAAAAAAAAAAAATGTGGCACCAGAATGCAAACAACCTTTTGAAAGAAACAGTTCTATATCTGGTTTTCTTGCTTTAATGTATAATTACATTGCACTGTGTGTTATTCAAATTGGATACTACCAGCTATTACTATAGACTAAAAGTATTTTCAGGGAACCCTTTTTCAAAACTCAGCAGTTGAGAGCCCCTTTTCTGGTACTTTTAATTCAGTAATTCATAAAATCCTGCTTACTGTAGCAGTAAAAGTCATGAGTTCTGGATGGGTAGCCAGGCTTGGGTTTTTTTGGCAGAAGCTCACCTATTAATACTCACACCTGCAAAGTTTATGCCACACATTTATATTGGTTCTCACATTGAGACTGCCTTTTTCATCTTGTGTGCAACATTGGAACCGCAGCCATTCACCCTTAAGACAGCATCTCCTCTTACTATCTTTGGAGCATTTTCCCCGAGACTGTTAATTTATGTATTTTGGAGGGGGGGAAGGGAGGAAATCGCCTAACTTTTTCAATCGGACATCCTAAAAATAGCTCTTCCTGGGGTAAAGTCTCAGAATTTCCAGTCAGAGGTAACAGAGATCTTGTTGAAAGAATTATATGTGCAAGAACCAGGGAGGGGGAAGGAGAGACAGAGCTTTAGTTCAAAAACTAGTGAGACAAAAAATGCACTGACTTAGTACTACTCCAGTAAGTAAAAAGTTTATTCTTCCACAAGGGTTTTCCGTGTTAATTGGTTAAAAAAATGTTTTTCTGTCCACATGGAGAAGACTCTGGAGTCTTCCGTTCACTCTAGTCGCTGCCCAGATTTCAGGAAGGTACTTCCTCCCTTCACAGCTCCCTGTCATTCTTGGACAACAGCCCTAGACAGTGTTAAACTCCTGTGCGTGTAGCCAGGTGAGAAGGATGGTCTATGTTCTGCAGCTTTGCAGAAGTGGCTAACTGCTTCCTTCCAAAGTTTTTCACTTGCCAGCACTACAAATTCCACCTACTCATTACCTCAGTGGGCTTTGTACTGTATGACCAACTACTTTGGAATTTGGTTTCCTTTGGTAGAAGATTAGGTGCTGTGTTCTTGTAATTGAGATTACTGCCTTTAAAGTAGCAGGTACCTGTGCCAAACAGAGTGAAAATGAAGAGCAAACTTTCAGTTTTCAAGTGCCAGCCTACTGGTTTTAGTAGTCAGATTTTTATAGAGTAATTTTTCTTGTGGTTTACTTTTTTCTTATGTATAGTAGCTGCTGTTGTATCTCAGTTATCAAAACCAAAAAGATAGAAATGCTATGAAACCTACAAGATTTAAGACCCACTCTCTAGGAGAGTGACTGAATGAAAAGATATTCTGAAAATGCTATGTAACTAGGTTCTAGCACATGGATTTTTAAAATTAACTTGCTCATGTATTGCTGGTGGCAGTTGCTGCCGGCTTTGTGGTGTCCCTTTTCTGTGTACAGCATTTGCATCCTCAGACAGCATTTCCATGCTGATAAATTGTGATCAACCTGCTGGTGATACGTTTATCAAAGTTTGGGTGCCCCTGAACTTCTGAACTAATTTTGGATTTTATTTTTGGAATCACTGCAGTAGTGATGAAAAAGGGTAGGGTAGTATTTCCTTGAGATTGTCAAGCGATGGTAAAATAGGGAGTTTTCTTGCATAAGCATCCAGTGACTCTGCCATTGGAAAGGTGTCACTTCGTGGAAAAAGTCAGCTTTTCCTGCAGAGTCCTCATTTGATCCAATTTTCTTGCCTGTGTTTCTGACATGATGTTTCAGACTGTGTGTGTATACAGAAGACAGTATTCAAATTTAAAAGACTTATGGGTTGTGAAAGACCTGTACTGCATGAGAGATCTCAACAAGGCATGCAGCCAGTTTCGGTTCTGTTTTGATTTACACACATGGTTCCATTTCATTGGATTAAATCGGAATTGTCTTTAATATAGTAAATGAATGCAAGATTTCACAGATTTCCTGGGGAATTATTTGGTTTTGATTTATACCATCATTTGGAATTCTGGAATCTCTGCAGTGGGTAACTCTGAAGTCTTTAAGTGAAAGCATTATTTCTTAGAAGTGTTTTTCTTTAGCAAAACTGACACTGCCTTCTGTAGTGGCAGCAGCTTCTGAGCAAATGTCTTAAATGTGGGTAATAGTTGTTGTTATTTTGTAACTATTTTAATGTAAAATTTAAACTTCTTGCATCCTCTGAAATGCTTAAATAATCTTAGTAAAAAGACAGTTTTCACTTCCTCTGATTCTGCTTCATAGTAGAAAACAAACAACCAGGGCCACAGGATGCTTACGTGTATAGACCAGTAGGAGGTTTGAAGACTGTAAGATAAATCGTCTTTTCTACAGTGACACTCCCAATGACATGCCAGTGGGCGAGGGATTGTTTTATTTATACCTTTACTTTACAAAGAACAGTTTTCACATTCTTAGAAGCCTTGTGGCAAAACTTAATTTTCCTTTCACTACTTGAATATCCTCTGTAGATTAATAGCCTAAGGGAGTTCTTCATGTGTGGACCTTCCCACAGCGGGGAGTTACCTTTTTGATATAGTTCCTGTGAATACCAGATCTCTTCGGCACTCTTTCTCTTTTTTTTTTTTTTGAGTTTTCAGTGTGGAGAATATAGCAAGGGAGGAAGCAAACTATTCATCACATAAAAGCCTCCTAAGAAATAACACCTGCTAAAGTTTATTTCTCAAGTAGCTATTCTAAGATGTATAAAATGATAGAATTAATAGAATAGGTGAACAGAAAATAGAAAAAAATAGAAAGAAATAGAAACAGAAATAATAGAAATAAATAGAAATAGAAATAGAAATAGAAATAGAAATAGAAATAGAAATAGAAATAGAAATAGAAATAGAAATAGAAATAGAAATAGAAAGAAATAGATAGAAATAGAAATAATAGAAATAGAAATAGATGAATGAATAGAATAGAATCTCTATTCCGAGATGAATAGAGAATTTCTATAGTGACAGGTCCAAGGAAATGATAGGTCTGTGTAAAAGTGCAAGGAATGGTCTGTGGGGTCCCAAGCCTTTCTTATAAGGAATGTGAAAACCTTCACAGTGTCATCGCAAGATAATTTCTGTCATAGGCTCTTTCTGATGTACTGTACCCTCCTGTACTATTTGACATAAGACAGTCTGGGTTCAATAGCCTGATTATTTTGTTTTAATTTTTGTTTCGCACTATGAAAGCTAATTTAAATTAATACTGCATCTAAATTTTTGCAAACAAGCCAAAGTCTTGTACCTGTAACTAGCTTTGGTATAAGCCATGCAAAACCTGCAGTGTCCTATCATTCCAACTGGAAAAAATAACATCTCAAGCTAATTAGAAAGTTGGTCCATGTTTCTCCATGTTTTCTCGTAATGCCTGCCATGTTAAACCTGGACCACAGTTCATGTTCACTGAAAACCATTCAAAAAGCTAATGTACAGAGGTCACTTAAAAGCAAAATTAGGTTACTAAATCATATGCCTAAAGTTTATCACAGTTGCTGAATGAAGTGGTTACTTAAAATGACTTGTTTGTATAAATGGTCATGACATAGTCTTTACACGTATGCTGTTCTTCCCGCTTGTATTTCTTCCATTCCAGCTTGCACTGCTGTGCTTCACATCTCTAACAATACAGTCAGCCTATTCCTTCTATTGCTTCTTATTGTCTTAGCTCCTCATTTTGCTTCCAGTTTGTGCTGTGACAGCACACAGTGCTCTGAGTCCTGGTGCCAAGTGCCCTAGCAGACCCCTGTTACATACAGCAGCTCGTTCATCAGCTTGATGACCTCACACTTTATGTGTATTTACATACAAAATTGTTTCAGTGTTCAGATAACACCACTACTTTTAGTTAGCAGGAACATTTGAATGAATTGAAAAGATCTGGAAAAAAAAAAGTAAAAATGCAGCATTTGGTCACTTTTGAAGAGCTTGGCCAAAATTCTTGCTTAGAGTTGAAGAATTAGAATGCCAGAAAGCAGTCAGATCCAATGCGCAATATTTCTGTGGTCACAGAAGCCCAGAGCTGCCGTGCTTGGCTGCTGTACCGTCCTCCTTAACCTTCAACTCAAACACAGGATGTGTATTTTGGTATTGCACTGTAGCTGTTGCATGCTTCCTAGAGATGGCACTCAGTATGTGCCATTTAGAGGAAATCCCAGACTGCTGTCATGTACTCTGCGATTTGAAGTGGTGTGCTCCTTAAATGTATAAGGAAAGCCTCCATTAGATGGCCAACAAAATTATTTGCAGTATGCAAACACCAGCATTATGCTATTGAATCTGAGCTGAATAACAACTTCGTTTCAGAAAAGCTGTCTTTCCCTCTTTTTAATACCATATATTCAAGTGCTCTGCTAATTACCCTGTGTTCTTTCTTTTTTGGATAGATATTGATGAATGCAGCATCATCCCAGGAATCTGTGAAGGCGGTGAATGCTCTAACACCGTGGGAAGTTATTTCTGCATCTGCCCACGGGGTTATGTCACATCCACAGATGGCTCCCGCTGTATTGGTAGGTATTCCACCCTGTAGGCTTTTTAGCTCTGAAGGTTATTAAGGCAATTTAATTAAGCAGCAGAACTTATGTCCCAGCCATCTAACACTTCCCTCCCTGCCTCCCTGGACTTCACTATGTGCTAACTAACAAATGTCTCTGATCCAGCTACTTAAAATTCATAGCATCTGATGATGATTGCCACTGCAACCATCTTCATGTAGGTAGTAGATCCCTCTGTGTCGACTGTATTGTAGCCTGGGAACTCCTGCCTGAGACCTGGATCTTTGTAGGAAAAAATTAATTTCTCTCTGTTGTCTAGGCAAACATAGGATATATTAATTGTAATTGTTTCTTTAACCTGCATCTGATGAAACCAAAAACTAAGCTCACTTTGGTTCTAAAGGAGCAAACATTTATCCTTCCTTGGTATTCCAACTTCCATCTCACATAGGTTAACTTAACCTTTAGAGGCCAATATAAGGCACATATATAAACTCAGAGGGCATTACATAGTGTGTACTGACGTGCCACTAATTTGGCTGCAACAGATAATAAAATAAACCGAATACTAGATTTCAGTAGATTGAAGGTTTTATAGGACAATTAATTTAAAATATTTCTATATTGTAAAAGAGAGGTATGCTTATTTTCATATGTGATATTTTCTTTTGAAGAGCTGCACGTCAAATATACAGCATAAACCATTGTGATGAATTAACTAATAATACTGCATACCATGTTTAAAAAACATTAACAATTGCTAATAATAGTGTCTTTTCTAGATCACATATGGTTCTTCTTATTTCAGACGTCTCAAACCACTTTGTTCTCATTTTGGGAAAGGGATGGGAATTCTGAAGGGATTTCTGAATTACAGATAATTGATGTAAGCCAGTAGCAACACCAGACCTACAAGTGATTTCACATGGATAATTTTTTGCACAGTGTAGCCAGCTTTTGTTATCCAGGTTCATCTGAGGAGTGCCAAATTTCAAATATATTGTGGCTAGCCTCAAAAATACTGAGAACCTATGATTTCCAATATGATCAAAATTTCTATGGATTTTGGCATGTTTTACAACCTGGTTTCTAAAGTCAGCTCCCAGAACCACTTTCACACCAATCACATGCCCTAGTCTGCTAAGGAAGCCCTTTGTGTCACAGTCTCCTTCCCCTAAATGAACATCTTTCTTAAAGTTCTTGTGCTCTCAAATTATTATAGTATTGGAGTATAACTTGTATACTCTAGAAGCATAATTTTTCCTGTACTTAGGAGAAAATGAAAAATGTAATCCTTATTAATACAAATCATTTTATTCTTCCTGGTTTAAGATAAATATTTTCTGTTAACCGAAATATCAGGATGTGTTCAGCTATTTTAATTGGTACTATGTCTTTTCAAATTCATTGAACTTTTCTCCTAGCCAGCATTCAGGAATGTGACAATAAAAGATCTAGGATGTGTCCTTGAAGGAACTTGAATATAATAAACACTGACATGTTTATGTAGTTTTCACGTAGCGCTAATAAAAATACTGTTGTACATTCAGTCTGCTGAGCAGAGCAGACTGGATGGCATTTCTTCAGTCAAGATACATCTGCACCAAGGCAAAATTCATTAAGTGAATTTACTGATGTTGCAGTTGTTACATAAAAGTATTTTTGTCATAGTAGGCTTTTTATGTATTTGTATCTAGTTTCTATTTACATTGCTTTGTATCTTTTGTATCATCCATATTTCTTGTTAGCTTGAGACGACTTTAAGATTGCGTGTTGGATTAGTGCAAGACTAGTGTCACTGCAAATATATGATCGTGCAGTAAACCAAATGTAGAGTGTGTTGGTGCTGATCACCTCAGATAACAATTGAGTGTGTTTCGGGGTATTTTGGGGTTTGTTTTGGGGGTTATTTTAAATAAAACTTTTTAAACATTTTAGTCCTTATATGAACTGAATAAGGGAAAGTAATTTTGTTGGTTTTCTTTTTAAAATAACTTCCAGATCAAAGGGCAAGTACATGTTTCTCTAACATCGTGAGTGGCCGCTGTGCACAGGAGCTTCCTGGTAGGTTCACCAAAAGGCAGTGCTGCTGTGAGTCTGGACGGTGCTGGGCCATTGGGTCTGTTCCAGAGATGTGTCCTGTCAGAGGATCTGGTGAGTGACTTGTTCGTTAGTTGGTTTTCTCCTTCTTGCTGTCCATTCTAGTTGGGGTGGAGGTCACTGGAATATTTTAAACTGCTTTAAAATGTAGGCTAAATGGAAAAAGTCAGAAATTACGTTATTATTCATTCTTGTGTTTTTAATACTGATGTTACCATCTGTGAGCCATTTTTTCTGGTCGATGATTGTTTGGGACTAGTTTCTTTAACGTCCTTTTGTTGACTTTGGAAATAGTACTTGGGAAATGGGTAAGATTTTGTGGTCAAGCTCAAAGAGGAAATGACTCTGAGGGTCCACAGTTCATTTTGATTTAAAGGAACAGCTGCTCTCTTGTTCCATTAAATTTTGGTTACTTTGAACTAGAAATGCATCAGTATTTCATTTATACTTTCAACTCTGCTCACAGAACAATAGTCCACATCCCTAGTGAAATGTATTTTCAGTTTATCTATATCAAGATCTCTGAGTGACCAGGGAGTTACAGTGCTGCTGGCAACACATCAACAAAAAGTTTTCAACAAATAGTTGTAAATTACAGTATATCCTTCGATTTTTTTTAGTGTCCTTCCTTAAATAACACCTGTCACAGTCTTGGATTAGGAGTGGGAGAGGGAATGCACAACATCAAAGAAATGAGGATCTGGTGTTCTGGTTTTTGTAGCATACAAAGATCTGTATCTTCCTTATAAGCTGACTCTGAAGGGTTGATTTACTTTATGCTTCTCTGTGCATTCCTGCTTAATAGATGAACACCGCAGACTTTGTGTGGATGGCGCTTCTGCTGGAGGTGGTTCCAGAGGTGGTGGGACAGGAGGAAACGGGTTCCTTCCTGGTGGCAACGGCAATGGCTATGGCCCAGGAGGAGCAGGATTCATTCCCATCCCTGGAAGCAATGGTTTCTCCCCAGGTGTAGGCGGAGCAGGGGTAGGGACAGGTGGTCAAAGTCCCACTGGAAATGGCCCAATAATTACAGGCCTAAGTAAGTACTTGCATTGTTCTGACTTGTTTCTTTCTTTTTTAATTCCTTTATTTTTTCCCTTTTTTCTGCTTAGTTTTTAGTGTGGAAATGATATGGTGTTCTTAACACAAAAATCCCTTTGTATTTAGGATTTCTAAGAGACATCAGTTGATACATTAGTAAGTTCAGGAGCCCTTGAGCCTATGCTCTCCCTGCTAATCTGTCTTGGTCAACACTAATAAAACTCCAAATTCCTGAGTGTTTTCAAATAAACTAGGGTTTAAAATAAACTGTTCTTTTTTCATTTTCTTCCAAATGTAAAACTTACCTGTCCTGCAGGAACACTGCATTGACTGAAAGCCCAAGATGAGTAATGCTCAGAGGGAAGTCTCATATATGTAAAGTGCTTGTGACAAGCATAAGCATGTCTTTAGGATCAGAACTGTAAATATAAAGACAGGTACACTGAAAATAGTAAACATATAGGAAGAGACAGCTTCAACTTTCACCCAAATTGAGGTTTATTCTTGAAGCCACTGACAATCTAATCAGGTTGTACACCTAAATAGTAAATTATAATTGACTGTCTAATGTGGTTTTTCTTTCTGAGAGCTGCTTGGTTTTGTTAGTTTACTGTCATGTCAGCAGATAGAGCTTGGAAAAAATACTTGATGGATATATTTATGCAGCTGATAACATACTTTCTGAAGCCAAGTATAATCTTCATATTCACTTCTATTTGAAAATATGAATATTTGTCTCATCTTCTGCTTTTTTTTTTTAATTAGCAATACTCAATCAGACAATAGACGTCTGTAAGCACCATCCCAACCTTTGTTTAAATGGACGTTGTATACCAACCCTTTCTAGTTACCGATGTGAGTGCAACATGGGATATAAGCAAGATGCAAATGGGGATTGTATTGGTAAGTGCACATTTCTAAAATCCATTTTTTGCTTTTAAAATGCTAATATTTTTCCACTTTAAATAGTTTGTTTTTTTTTTTTAAAAAAGTATATTCTTTTCCCCCCACATACATATAGATTTTAATGATACTGCTCTTGTGAAAGACAGTGCAAAGACCATGATATTACTTACACTAGAATGATTTAAAATGTTCTAGAGAGTTAACTGTTTGCTTAAAAAAAAAAAAAAATCTTTAATCTCAAATACTGGTATTGAGCATTTCTGTACCTGATGGGTATTGTATATTTTTGTCTTCACTTTCAGTAAAGTAAGTTCTGTTCCATGTACTCTTTTGCTATGCTCACATAGCTCCATTTTTGCTACAGGAGTTAGTGTCAAGTTATGTTCAAGATAATGAAGGGCATAATTTATGTTTTCCCAGCTCGTAATGATGAATGACAGTTTGAAAGATATCAAGTCATTAAAAAAATGCATTAATTACCTTTTGGTTATCTTTGCATTTCCTATGAGAATATTAACTTTTTATAACAAGAGCTGAATTTGGGCTTGGCACCCTGTCTTCTGGAAAAGTAAAATGCAACAACTGTTGAATAGCACTTTTCCTTTGATGTCGCTGTTCCTTACCATGTTTAAGCTCTCTGTTTTCCTTTCTCAAATTCACTTGATGTACTGCACCTGAAAGTTTGTGAGTCCCCTTAGCTAGACCATTCTCTTGCACCAGAGAGGTCAGTTATAGCTAGATCGTTCCTGACCATTGTTTGTACACCCTCTTCTTAAGAAATGTCAGTTGGTGGAGATTCCCAGGCAGTTGCAGTACTCCGATAGTTGAACTTCCAGAAAGTTTGAAGAACGTCTAATCTAATTTAAACACTATTTTGCAAAAAATTTCAGCTCATTGTTTCTTGTCATATCCCCAGTGCCTTCCTCTTTGCACTTTCGTGTACTTGAAAACTGTTACTGGAAGTTCTTCCAAGTTGTTCTCTATGATATAGCAAGCCCAACTTTTTCAGCTTTTTTTGTTTGGGTGAGAGTTTTCTGCACCTCTGATCTCTGACTAGGAAATTCGAGAGGCTTAGTCTCCTGCTGCATCTTTGGGCCCCAGGAGATATAAGTGCATTGTAATTGTGGAGTGGGAGTTTTACTATAAATCTGTCTTCCATGGATATTCTTTCTTCATAGTGCATGGAGAGAGCCCTGGCATTTTGTTCCCAGCACTAAATTTTGCGTTGCTGAAATCAATACTATTTTTAACTATGTTGGACCTTGACTCAAAGAACTGTCTTGAAATGTGCTGAGCATCTTCTGAGAGCGGCAGATTGAACTAATGTTTATTGATGAAATATAGTTCACAGCTTGTATTCGTAATCTTTGATTACTAGGGGGGCAAGTTGAAAATATCTGAAGCAAACAGATGTTTGTTATCTATTTGATAACACACAATATATTTATGATATTTTTATTACCTTTGCTTTCTAAGTTCAAATGAAGAAATATAGATGTGTAATGATAAAAATCTAAATATATGATTGTTATAAAGTTAGCAACTGAAAAACGTGAAAAGCCTTTCTAAACTGTACTTTTTCAGGCAACCATCCTGTGTTCGAATCATTAAAAAGCAGTGATAAATAGCATTGTGGTGGAGCATGATTATGATAAATGCTTGCTCATGCTTATAAAGAATTATTCTGCATGAAGAAATATACTGAAAGAGCACATAGCTGTAAAAAATGAGCCTGCATACCATGGAAAGGCACAGTGTCGCTTGTCCCTAAAATAATTTCCCGAGCTACTTTGTGCTTCATATCAGCAGCTAGCATGAAGGTGGCATGTGGTTAAGTAGCAGTTCACAGTGGCGTATGAGATTTGAATGCTGTTAAACTCACAAAGCCTTTTTTTAATTTGCAAAGCATGGAAAATAAATGGAAGCGCCGAGGTAAAAAATTAGTATGGTTTGATACTATTACAATTACTTGATTATTAATCAAATGCATATATTGATAATGTGACATATGTAAGTTAAAAGACTAAGAAAAAATGAATTGTGGAAAGTAAAGTCAAACCAAAGCAATCTTGATGCAGATGGTACGGTTAACTCCCAAGTAAGAGATAACTCCAGATTAAATACTAGGTATTAATACTAGTAGGAAATATTAGGTAAGTAGATAAACCAATAGCCTCACCTGAGCTTGGCTTACCATTTAGAGTTCTGCTTTCAGTGAACAACAGTTTCAATAACCACTGGCACAAAAGAAGTGGTGCCTTTGGCTCCTTTTTGGTTTACCAGCCTAAATGACCAAGTATTCGTGTACTAATTTCATTTGAGAGTGGCTTTTTGGATTAGTCCAGAAAAGGATTAAACTCTCTGGTTAAGCCTATTGTGAAATGCTTCATTTGCTCTGTCTTTGTGCCCCTTTATAGTTAGGTTGCAGCAAGTAAAGCTATATGGATTTAATTTAAACTTTTTTGTTTTTCAATTCTATTGAAGAAATTGTGCATGAAAAAATAAAGTAGGACAGCCATCTGTGGTTTAAAAGGCTCATCAGATTTAAATGTCTCAGTGGTGAAATTGATTCTTCTTAACAGCTGGCTGGCACAGAGTCCCTTTCTCTTCTGTAGACCACCAGCCTTGCCGTTCGCCTTCTACTCCAGGCTTGTGGTAATAGTGAAGTTGTATCTGATTTTCAGTTTGAGGTTTAAGTCCCTGAAAACCATGAGACTAGATTGAGAGGTGTATGGAAAAAAAAAATACATTGTTGACCTGTTTAATTCTCTAACACAGAGTTATGGGCTCAGGAAAAAGGTGTATTCACTTGGGGAACTTACCTTGACTTCGTAATGCACACCTCAGCATGAAACAGTAGTCTGAAAGCTGAGGCAATTTTGGATGCATTGGGATCAAAACAAAAATTTCAACTGGTTTAACAAAAGTGGAAGATGCTGTACCAGACACAATAATGTTCTTGATTGAAAGCAAGGAAAAAAAACAATGGCTTCCAGAAAGTTTAAGTCTCTTTTTGCCTATTTTTTCTGTATTAAACAGATCAGTCATTATTTTGACTCTTCAGTTGTTTGTTTTTTTGAGTAGCTGCTTATATTCAGAAGACTTTTTATAAGAGAATATACTTTCTTAATATTTATCCTAGATGACACAGCTTTGTTTCACTGTTATTTTCTAGTAGTATTATAACGAAGTAGCCACAGTATCTTAAGTGCCACACTGAAGTCAGTGGTTTGTGAATGGTAATTGCTATAAATCACACAGAAAGTTGTCTTGGAAATGTAGGAAGGAACTTAACTACATGGAATTTCTGTGTGTACTGATACATATTAAATGAAATTAAGGGCTTGCTTGAATCGAACTTGGATACTCTTCTCATAACTGAAAGAACAGTTTTGGGGCATTGGGAACAGTTACGTTTCACTGCATGGGGTAAGGTTAACGGTATATAAATGAACATTGCCTCCATACTGCTCTGTCCCTCTGGCTGCTTACTCCCCAAGCAATAAATAAAGAAGCCAGACATTGTTAGATATTTTTGTATAGAGTTAAAGTCTTATTTCAAAATTATCCTGCCAAATAAAAAAATAATGTTACATACTGCTCTAGACCTAAACTTGTATTGTGCTGCTGTCATTATGGAACATGCTTGATGAGTTAAGGACCATAAGTGTCCTTGGTGATCTGACACTGAATGGTCAGTCCCTTTCCCCAAACTGATATACAGCTGTAGTATTCTTACCTTTTCTTATTTCTTTATGTTCATAAAAACTCTGGATAAAATTGTAGAGACTTTGAAAGTGGCAGCAAGCCTGTAGCTGTGATGTGTTGAGTTTTAGTCCTTTTGAGAATACAAATCTGCATATTTTAAATTTTGTAATGTATCTTCAGACTCATCGCAGGGGGTTTTGGAAGTTCCATACTGTGTCTAGTGAAATTCTGAAAAGCATTACAGATGAAACACTGAAAACTGAAGATAAGTGTGATGCAAGTGGTGAAAGAGAAATATTTGACACTGAAGAGGGGTCTGCTGGGAGACAGAATAAATGGGTTAAATACCTCTGTCTCAGATGTTTCCTGTTTATACTGTTGGAATACGCATGGTTGCAATGCAAACTCAAAGCCAACAACTCCTTTATATTAACATACATTTGCCATTTCCCTCTTTTATCAACAGCTTATAAAAATAAGAACATCTTAAGATGCATATTTTATATGGAAATCATCTGATGCACATGGCTTTGGAAGGATTTTCTAAGCTTAAGTCAGCTATTTCATAGAGAAACACTGCATTCCTACTGTACAATTTATAAATTAATTTACAGCAGGATATATTTCCAGTATGAACATGCTTTCTTCAACAGATGAAGCAAGTTGAAACCTGTAATAAAGAAAGTCATAAATGTAATTCTCTGTAGGAAAACTAAACAAAATAGATGAGTGCCATATCTAGTATTTATAAATTCCCCCTGTCCTCTCCTATAATAAAGCAAGATAAATATACAGTAAAGTAATTTGAATTAAGACATTTGGCAAAACTTTCACGTGAAAATGTGATTTAGAGTTTGACATTTTCTTGGTAGCCGAGGACTTTGTTATGAAGGGATTATGTATGATCCTCCTTGACCCCCCATGTCAGTTGAGCACTGAGTTAAAAACACCTGACCTAGCACTCATGAGAAAGAGTATCCCAACAGCCAGGTAGCGTAGAGAAGCATGAGAGCAGAAAGTCACTATAATTATGTAGAAGTCTACTGCAGTATAAAGACACAGTTACTGGTTTCTTCATTGTATTTAACACTCTGAATTGCTTTTTTCTTTATCTTTTCTTTATCTTGCTTCATTCTTGTGGTTTTACTGGAGTGATGCTATCAGCTGCTATGCAAATGTGAATGAGCTAAATATTCATGAAAGGAGGTATTTGATTCTTCCATTTACTTTGCCTTCATTCATGTCACTGTTTACCCAAAACAGTCTGATTGCATCTAGGTACCAAGAATGCTGTAAACCAGCTCATTAAATCAGTGATTTCAGTAAACCCAGATCTCTTTGATATGTATATTGACAGCTGAGAGAGTCAGGGTTGTTCAGCCTGGAGAAGAGAAGGCTCTTGGGGAGACCTTATACCAGCCTTCCAGTGCTTAGACAGGGCCTACAGGAAAGATGGGGACAAACTTTTTTAGCAGGGTTTATTGCAATAGGACAAGAGGTAATGGCTTTAAACTAAACAAGGGAAGATCTAGACTAGATATGAGGAAGAAATTTTTTACAATGAGGATGATGAAACACTGGAGCAGGTTGCACAGTGAGTTTGTAGCTGCCCTATCCCTGAAAACATTCCAGGCCAGACTGGACTGGGCTCTGAGCAACATGATCTGGTTGAAGATGTCCCTGCTCATTGTAGGGGGGTTGGACTAGATGACCCTTCCAACACAAACTATTCTATTATCCTATGAT
Source organism: Numenius arquata (assembly GCF_964106895.1). Lineage (NCBI taxonomy): Eukaryota > Metazoa > Chordata > Aves > Charadriiformes > Scolopacidae > Numenius > Numenius arquata. Next base: position 56,285,582 of record NC_133616.1, on the reverse strand, counting down.
TCTATGATGTATGGGTTTTAACTGTGTATACATTAACAGAATAAATCCTGTGAAATGTCTGGTCATGTTTGTGGTTAAATTAGAACAAAGCTAACCTTTTGCTGTTTGTTGGAACCAAGTCATTCATGGCACAACACTTTCTGGAAGTATGCTTTTTTTTAACGTATGCATGTTCTTGTAAGTTTAATTTCTTGTTCCATCCCATTATTACCAAGATGTAATGAACTAAGTTTTAAAACTAGGCCTGATAAAACATCAGTACAAAAGATCAGCAAAATTACTGTGACTTTTTCCTGTTATTTCTGGTAGCGTACACTGCAAAATGCATGCGGAAATTGTCGTTATTAAGAACTGGTCAGCAGTGGCTTTACTTACCTCCATCTTCCTATGGCAGTTTACAGGCAGATACCACAAACCAGCATTGGCTTTGTGGTGTCAAAGCCTACCTAAATGAAGAGATGAGTAATTTCAGACCTGTAAGTGAAATGAAAAGCATAGCTGGAGGGAAAAAAGTCATACTAGAAAAGGTGATTGATTAGGAATGGGGGATTTCATTAAGGAATCCATTCAGCTTGTAACCTGTGAATTTAGCTGTGGCAGAGAGGAGCTGCTCAAGTCATCCTCCGGTAGCAGTCCTGCCTGCCAGACCAGGGGGATGCACTCGCTCTGCTTCCCAGATTACAGAGAGCAAGAATCCTAGCAGGGTTTAGGGGAGTATAATGTGGAGGAACAACCAGTGTTATTTTAAAGCTAGGAATAGCTGCCTCAGGCACAGCCGAGTCATTGGTCATTCCTGGGCTGCATAGGGAAGAGTGTGGCTAGTAGGTCGAGGGAAGTCATTCTCCCCCTCTACTCTGCACTGGTGAGAGGCCACAACTGGAGTATTGCATCCAGTTCTGGGCTCCCCAATTCAAGAGGGATAGGGAACTACTGGAAAGAGTCCAGCGAAGGGCAACAAAGATGATTAAGGGATTGGAGCATCTCCCTTATGAGGAAAGGCTAAGAGAGCTGGGACTCTTTAGTCTGGAGAAGAGAAGGCTGAGGGGAGACCTTATTAATGCCTATAAGTATCTCAAGGGTGGGTTGAAGCAGGAGGGAGCCAGACTCTTTTCAGTGGTTCCCAGTGACAGGACAAGGGGCAACGGGCACAAGTTGGAACATAGGAGGTTCCACTCGAATATGAGAAAGAATTTCTTCACGGTGAGGGTGACAGAGCCCTGGAACAGGCTGCCCAGGGAGGTTGTGGAGTCCCCTTCTTTGGAGATTTTCAAGACCCGCCTGGATGCAGTCCTGAGTAGCATTCTCTAAGCAATCCTGCTTCAGCAGGGGAGTTGGACTAGATGATCTATATGGTCCCTTCCAACTCTAAAAAAATTCAGTGAAATTCAGTGAAATTCAGTAACCACTGGGGATCAAATTTAGGAAGAGTTCTTGAAGGGAGTTAAAGTTTTCAGAATACAGTATCAAATTTATTTCTAATCAATTACCTAAGATTTAAGGTGGTTAAAGTGTGTTTGGTTGCACCCAAATACTAAAAACCTTGGGAAAGGAGAGTAAGGTACATAACAGAAAAGGGTTAGATTGAATCTGGCGTTACTCCAATGCAAAGACTGGGGCTGAGGGTGCAATGGGGCATGAATGATTGAAACGTGGTGCACAGATTGTGGTCTCATTAAGAATCCCTCCTGCTGGTGTGTGGCCCCTCCTCACATTTCTATGATAAACTTGTAATACAGTGGGCAGTTTTTGGATGCCATGATTTACTCTGATTTTAAAATGCCAATTTTGATTTGCATTGGTTTCATTCCAAAGAAGAATGAATGGTCATTCACTTAAATAAAACTATGTGGAATAAAGTTCGCTTTCACTAGGCAACTGTCAGATCTCATATCTCAGAATCCTCACACGTATTTTTTCTTTTGTCTTTCAAGATGCTTATAAATGATTTAGTAGGATTTCACTTCTTAAAAGCATCTGCCTAGTTGGACTAAGAACAGCTCTGTGTTCTTAGGAAAGTAATGATTTTGTACCAAGAACAAGTTTTAGTATTTAGCATTTGACTCTTAGTTACTGTATTTTCCACTTAAAAACTTCTAGACCTGAAAAAAAAAAAGTTGTATACGTTGTGAAGTCACTAATGCTCCTCTGTGCTGCCAACAGATGTTGATGAATGCACATCAAATCCATGCTCTAATGGAGACTGTGTCAACACACCTGGTTCCTATTACTGCAAGTGCCACGCAGGTTTCCAGAGAACTCCTACCAAGCAGGCTTGCATCGGTAAGAAAATTTGTTTCACGTCTGCTGACACTGCAGATGTTCTGACCCCTTGTGTCAGATCCCGTTGGAGTTTAAAAAATAGCTAGCAATGCAGTTTCAATAAATCCCAACAGTTTTTGGGATTTTAATTGGAGATCTAGTTCTGGGCTACCATTCGATTTGTTCTGTTGTTGCCTTTTAACACTTATCCATTATTCTGGAATATTTGTCACTTGGCCAGGAAATTCCCCAGCTGGGAGTTCTACACAAAAAAATCAGGAAATAGACTATTAGTACACCAGGTGTATTTATGTATTTACACAGATGAATGTGTGAGCAGGTTTTTTAAAGTATTGATAAAGTAATTGCTGAGTGTCACAAAATATGGCATTGTAGCATGTATTGTACAAGTCTGTAAAATAATATTTTTCCTATCACTAATGCAATGAGAATAATTTTTAAAACATCTTTGGAAAATTTTTTCATGTAATACTTAAATAATATTTGCTAGTATTTTTCAAAAGTGACAAAGTAATTGTCACTATATATGTTTTTATCTTACAGTAATTCTCTGATCATGCGATCTTTTTTTTTTTCCTTAGATATAGATGAGTGCATCCAGAATGGTGTTCTTTGTAAAAATGGTCGGTGTGTAAACACCGATGGAAGTTTCCAGTGTATTTGCAATGCCGGGTTTGAATTGACTACAGATGGAAAAAATTGTGTGGGTAAGAACTCTTCTAAATAATGGGGCAGGCATTAGCTTAGTGATTCTAGAAATTGTACTTCATACTACAGTTAAGGATCATTAAGGATTACCTTTTTTGAAGTAAGGTATGACATGAGGTGAACTTAGGGCCCCTGCATTCAAATAGTTAGTGTACGGAATTGCATGATTTCAAAGAAAACTTGAGGTAATTTTTGTTTTTAAAGCCACATCTCTCCTCAAGAGTCCCAGGTAACTCAGTGCCAGGAATAACATTTTTCCCTAAAGCTTTTTAGCAAATGCTCCATATATCAGCGCTGCTGAAGAAATAACTGTTTTTAATTTTGACTATACTGTGTCAAAAAAAAACTTCCTAGATAAACAACACACTCTTAATTCTGTCAGATGACTGAAGCTTTTTATCCTTTCATGTAAGAGAGAAAGAGGCACCCTGTTCTTCCATACATAGTCTGCTGAAACACACAAAGTAACTGATCACAGTGGGAAAAAAATTGGCAGCTTCGTCTATAGAGTGAGAACTCTTCAGGTACTTCATTGAAGTTATGAGTAGAATTTAATCTTCAAGTGAAGGAATATGTCATATCAGTCCTGATCATTTATTTTTACTGTGTCATCTTCTGTAAGGTGAAGAACTATAAGCAGTTTTCTTTGCAATATTTTGCAGACCATGATGAGTGTACCACTACAAACATGTGTTTAAATGGGATGTGCATAAACGAAGATGGAAGTTTTAAATGCATCTGCAAACCAGGATTTGTTCTGGCTCCAAATGGGCGTTACTGTACTGGTATGTAGAACTGAGGGGTAATGCAGTAAGACAATCTTGATTGAAAACGGCTCTTCTGGTCCATTCATTCATGCAAGAATGGCAATCTCGTCACATGGATTTAATATCATACTAATACATTAACTACAGTAGATTTCTTAAGCTGCCTGGAATAGAAACAGGTCTTTCACTTACAGAAATAAATATCTGAATTATTTAATAGTATTGTGAAAGATACAAGAGATGATAAATCAGCTTTTGAAAAGTCTTGGAGTGTTTTAAGTGCAGCAAACTATGCAGGCCCTTCATGAAGTGGTAAAGTGAGCAGCAATATGGGAAGTTTAAGAGGTTTAAAAGATTTTACATTGATGAACACACATGAGTATGTTTTCCACATTATTATTCTGGCAATTTAGAGTGTATAACACTTAAGACATTGTATTTGCCACATAGCATTACAAACTTTTTAAAGTGAGGTCATTGAAAACTTATATTAAACATTTCAAGAATAGACTCTGATTTAGCTTCAGTTTAAGTAAAGTAATGCAAGATACCTGTTGCTGCCCATAGAAGTAGATTTGAGCTTGAGTCATTTCTAGTAAGTGCAAAATCATCTAAATTGTTAATTTCCTGATTTGAAGTTGGACCATTTCTATTAATTGTTGTTTTCTTAATGTTCATGCAGCTGGGGTGTTGGCTTAGATAGAAATTAATGACCACTGAAAAGTTCTTTGAAATTAAAATTTACCATCATATGGATAGTCTGTGGTTGGTGCTTCCTTAACCACACTTTAAAGCAATGCTATAGTATCATGGGGTGGACAAAGGGGAAATTTTTTCATTAATTTTGATTAATGTAGAGTCTGAAGTGCCTCTAATCCTACAGATTTTCTGCTGGTTTGTTTTGTTGATGGAATTTTGATTATTTAGTGTAATTCCAAGATGAAATCTTTATTAGAAACAAAACAAGGATATGTTGGTGATTCATCTCCTATCATAAAGTCATTTGGTAACATTCTAAAAATACTAATTGTAATCTGCTTAAAAACAGTGAATAGATTGTTGAATTGTGTTGCCTTCTGATAGATATTGATGAATGTCAGACATCAGGAATTTGCATGAATGGTCATTGCATAAATACTGAAGGATCCTTTCGGTGTGAGTGTCCACCTGGCTTGGCTGTTGGAGTTGATGGTCGTGTGTGTGTAGGTAAGTGAGATTCTTATTTTCATTGAAAAGCAGATGGAATTACCATGTTGTCAAATTAAAGAAACGCGTCGAATTACATCCTTCTAGGTAATGTTGACAACAAACCACAGAGGATTTATTTTTCTGGAAATACTTGTCTTTTGTTCTGCTGTGTGTTTGTGTTCATGTATGTGCATATGTATATATTTATACATGTATATTCATATTTATGTCCGGTTATGCCTCATCCACTCCAAATCACTAAAATAGGTACGTATCTTGGTTGCAACACTGATATTTTTGCACTCCCCTTTTCATTTCTTTCTCTAATCTGAAAACATTTTATTTCTATAAACTAAATTTACAGTATTTACTCTTCTTGGCATCTCTTTTTGGTTTTGAGGCATACATTTTTTAGTATGCTGATGAATAATCTTTTGTCATATAATCTGAACTGCAGCCTTTTATCACCTCAAATGTTACTGGTTGACAGTTAAGAGATTCTTCACCCAACTCCACCAGGAGCTCTAGCATAGCTTCACAGAGCTCGCCAGAGAAAGATGGAGCATTTGCAACTTGATGAAGAATTTAAAAACATAGAGGGCAAGAGGTATTCAGTTCCTTGTTTTCTACCAAGTGGTGATGATGAGGGTGGAGAGGAATACACATTTTACAAACATTTCTGAGAGTGGTGGGACTACGTGCACTAGGGACTGTGATACTGCAAAATTCATTAAACCAGTTTAATCCACAGGAGATTATCTGTGGATAGAGTTGCCATCTTTCCCTTCTTCTGCATATCATAACATCAGTTTTGTATCCCCTAAGTTTCTTCTCTCCTAGCTGGTGAATGTATCTATGATCAGGGATACTTGTGACCCAAGGCTCAGTAGGTGGATAGGCATGGGATGGCATTAAGCTTCAACAGGCATATGTGCCTGGAATGGGGCCTCCTTGAGTGAAGTGTGCACTGCTGGCACCACATTAGCTTCACTTCTGGTACGTGGTCTTGTGTGCTAGTTGCTGCTGGTTACTAGACTGCCATTGGAGCTGGTGTTAGATCAGTCCAACTGGTTAAATCATGATGTTTGGCAGGTTCATGAAGCAGTAAAGGCAGAGAGGAAACCATTGGCTTGGCTCTGCTAATCAGTGCTGTGACTGTTTTTGCTGATGGACACATATATATCTTATCGGTCTATATCTTATCTGCATGTGTTCAGATAAAGGAAAGAGAGAATTCATCACAATGTTGGGAGGTTATCTTCGCCAAGGGGATGTGAGATACTTGGTGTTGCTATTATCAATTCAATTAAAATAAAATTTTAAATAGTGCAGAAGTTCACAATTCTTTAAAATAAAATCTAGTGCAAGCATTACTATCAAGTGCCTGTGCAAGCTGGCCCTTTCTGTTACCACTTCAGTTTAAAAAATGCATGATAAAAACTCAGAATGCCGTAAAAAATAGGCAGTAAAAAGCCAAAACACCTTCTCAGTCTCTCAGTTGGAACCCAGATATTTGTTGGTTTAAATAAATGAGATTTTTTAGTAAGCAAAACTGTACTAAAGACTGAACCAAAAAAAGCAAGGTTTATTCTCTCTTTTGTAGGAGCCAAGTTGTTTTCTTCTGATTTATTAAACATTTGGAGAAAAGCAATGGAAAGATAAAACAATGAGAAAAGGCTTGCTATACTGTTTTTAATATAGGAATTTCACTGCTAGTGGCACAGCAGCAAAACCAGATTTGAGTACAAGCTGTTCAGTACCTTTTTCGTGGTCCAAATTGGCCTCGTCTTTACCTCTGTCAGTGATACAGCTGCAAAGAATCAATGCAGTGCTCAATTTTCTGTGCTTTCTTTTACCTAATGCTACCGCAGTTCTAGCAGCTGAAGTCTTCACAAGTTGGCCATCAGCTGTGAACACTATTTTTTATTTGAAAATGTTCAGCTCCACATGTCACAGAGCTTTAAGGTTTACCATAAACACTTAACTTTTCAACAGGAAATATCCTTAATATGACAAAAATTGTAAGGCAAAATCATAATTTATTTGGAAAATTCATTTTTAAAAGATGATGTATTTATTCCAGGCATAAAGTAACACAGGAAGTTTCAAACGTTGCATAACAAAGATATATTCACACATGACCTTTAGAACAGAATTTCTGAGTCAATCTGCTGTTCAGAATTTTATGTATGTGTGTGTCTGTATATATGTGTGTGTTTATATATGCATACACATGCTGTGTTAACTACAGGTATTCTCTGTCTGGCTGTTTTGTTCCATGTATTACATGAGCTAAATAATACTTCTCAGACATTCTGGCTGCTAGTAAAGTATTTGTAGTCTGAAAGTTAGTAAGTTACATGGGGATTCCTTTAAAGAGTATTCCAACAAATGTGCTAGGCAATTAGCAAAAATATAAAATCGAAGAGCTTACAGTGCAGTTCTCTCACTTTTACTATGAGCTGTATTTTACTTCTTAATACTGCCATTGATTCTGGTGGGATTATTCATAGTATAAATTGCTTTTTTATTTAGTATTAATAAGTATGGCAGAGTCAATCACAAAATGTTATGCAAGCTTGGACAAAAAAAATACAGCAAGGGGGAACAAATGCTTGGAAAAGGGACAGATAGATAAATGGTCGGAGCCAAAGTAGTATTTGCAGGCATTTCAGATTTGGCTACGCTTCTAACTGCAGCGCCATGCTCAGATAGCTCAGCTGGCCCTGGCGTTGTGTGTTTGTGTATCACCTCAGAACTTCTACTGAGCTATGGCTATAGCTTTGCACAATGTTGGTTGTTCTCTGCTCAGACACTTTTAATTATAATTCAGTCTGCAGTTGACATCTCTACCAAAAGCTATAGCCATCCAGGACAAAATAGCTAAGTTTTATTTTACACTGGTTATTTTGCAGAACCATACCTCAAAGTGCTTGTCATAAGCATTGCATTATTTGACCTTCTAAGGCACCTGGATGGCTGCAGTGACTTTCATTGAGAATAGGTCAACCACTGGTGAACCTGATAGTGACCACAAGGTGATAACATTTGCAGAAGTGATACACTACAAAATTTAAGAGTCTAGAAATGCTATTTTCTGGGAAACAGTGGAGTTTCCCATAAACAGGTATGCGATTACAGCAGCACCAATGCTAAATTCTGATCCAGGGCTTAAAATAATTTCTTCAGTGTTCTGAAATTAGTAGCCAAAAGCTGGTCAAACTATACACGAGGAGCAGCGCAGGTTCATCAGTAAGGTGCTCATTTAGAACTGTTGTGACGTGGAGAACCTGGGCTTGGTGAGGTGCCCACAGCAGCTAAGTCATGGACAAAGCAGTGCCTGTCTTTCTCATCCCTGCTGTCAGCATGGGAAGCACAGCACAGGGAGGACATTCTTCCTGTCATACGATTGCTGTTTTGGTTCTTCATCTTGCACAGGATTTGTGAATCCCTGACTGTGTAGATAAGACTGTTTTCCTATAGCTAGTTAGGCAATCCTCCCCAAATTCCCTGTGCTGCTTCTATAAAAACTTTGGTTTATGTGGAAAAGCACTTGCTCTCTTCTTATGCGGAGCAGTTGCTCAGTACATCTGTAGCTTCCTCCAGCTGCTTCCCATACTTCACATCTTTGAAGACCTTCCTACAGAGTATTTCTTTCACACCTTCCAATTCCCACCCTCCCACCCCTGCAGTTTCCCTCAATGCTGTTTCCTTCCCTTGAATTGCTTCTCCATTCTCTCCCAGACATGTAACTAGGGGGGAGCCTTCCCTTCTGTGCCAGGGCAATGACTGAAGCCCCTTTATTCATGGCAGAGCATGGCAGAGTGGCATCTGGATTTGTTAGAGGTGGAGGGAAAGGATGTGATGCAAGCAATTATTTTGCAGAGTACATGAATAGACATCTCTTGTGCAAAAATTCTTGGTTGTTGTCAAGTGTAACGATCTTTTCCTTCTGTCAAGCACAAGCAAATTGTACTGGCTTCACCTAGACTCTTGGCAAGGAATAAGCCCTGAAATCTGGGCCATATTTAACTGTGCTCTAGAACTATCTGTTCCATGGGATACCAAAAGCAAGGGAAAACATTTATGTACAGGCAATCCTGTTTTATAGGAGCCAGTTTACAACACTCAAAGAGCAGGCAGAACACAGAAGGAATTGCCAGTTCTTATTCATATTGGCACAGGATTTTCAACATCCACTGCAAGATTTTTCATGCAACTTTTCCTGGTTGTTTTGGGGTCATCTTTTAAGTAGGTAACTGTCTCAATTCCCTCAGTTTCTGAGTGCACCCGGGCTCGTGTCCAGGCCACAATGTGTAGTAGTTTTACTGGGAGATTAACAAGGAGCATAAATTAAAGCCATGTTCTGGCCTGGTCCATAAAGATGCCTGAAACAAAGAGTATTTCTGTAGCTCCAGCAAGTTTCTCTAGAAGTATAGGAGTCAAAACTGAAGGCTGTTTAATCCATCTGCATGTTGCAGTTCTCAACCATACGTTTAGGTGGACTGTCCACTCACACGCTTGTTAGAAGATCTCCAGTATTATCCTATAAGCAAATACACAAAATCCTGGAATGACCAGGAAAAACCAAAACAACAAAAACCAAAACACATAAAAAGCAGTAAGAGACATTCTTATAATTCTTGGGTAAGTATAGCAGATGGTTATACCTGCAAAGGTGGGGCTGAAGGCCTGCCTTGCATTATGCATCTTACTACGTCTTATGGGTCAAGTCAGTCAAATTGATCTATATGACTAAATCAGCTGCAAGATTGACAGTCTGCACATGCTGAGTCCTACAGATGTGTGGCTGTCCTCTATAATTCTGCTGTCTTTTATGGCATGAGTTTTGATTTTGGAGACCTTCCTGTTTCCTTTGTGTAATAAGGGGTGGTTTGTCCTGGCTATCATTTCCAGCCCTCTCCCTGGGGATAGCACTGAAATTTCCATAGTGGCTTTTCAACCACAAACCTCCAGAAATTTCTTGTGCTCGATGCAGTAGTGCTGCTTTTCTGACTATCCAGTCATGTGTAAGAATTGCTAAATTGCTGTTGTTAGCTAGGTATTGGGACCTGTTCGATATCCTAACCCTAATCCAGCACTGGTGCCAGTTTACACATAGACCTATTAAGATAGCCATGTCATGTAAATGCTGGGCTGGACAATCTGCTGAAATTGCATTTCTCTTCAGAATTCATAAATAGAGTAGGTGGCGATGCTCCTTTTGGAAACAGGTAGCTTCCCATATTACCAGCCCTGGGCTGCCGGTGAGTTATCCTACATGAGGAACTATTTCGGAAGTAAATAAGAGATCTGCATGTCTAGGTTATGGTTGTAGTACTTCTCAAAGGGAAGAATTGGTCACCACATGCTGATTCAAGCCATTCTGTGTTTCTTACTGAGATATGTGTTGACAGATTTACAAAGGTGCTCTGATGTGTGGGTCATCTTTGCTGGGTCCTATGGAATGCTTTTAAATTTCCCACAATATGCTAGTTCAGATGGTTTTGAAGCGCTCTGGAGAGAGCTCTGGGAGCTCCATTTTGAGAACTGGTCTTGATGCCATCAGGATTATTGTAGCAGAGCAATGAAAATGTAGACAAGGTAACCATTTTGTAGAACAAAACATTTTTGGGTTTTTATTAGCTCTCATTCAGATAGTATGCATACTCTCAGCCTAAAGAAATAAATAATTTCTTTTCTTGGCCTTTCTTAGATACTCATATGCGTAGCACATGCTATGGAGGCATCAAAAAAGGAGCTTGTGTCCGTCCTTTCCCTGGTGCTGTGACAAAGTCTGAATGTTGCTGTGCCAATCCTGACTATGGTTTTGGAGAGCCATGTCACCCCTGCCCTGCTAAAAATTCAGGTAAAATTTTGTGTTTCTTTGAATACTATACTGCCAAACTAACAAAATTCAAGACAGAGGACATGAGTATGCTATGGATGAAGTTGGGTCCCAGAATTAAGTGTTGGCTATCAGTAATAACACTTTAAAGAGAATAAGCTTAGTTCTCTGATGAATCTGTAAATTTCCTAGTCAAATCAATCCAGTTTAAAAGAGCAACCCATATTAATTTTAAAAATCTGTATTTCATTTTATAAGAATCAATTCTCCAAATAAACCTGGGGATTGATAAAAAAAAAATCTTATGGCAATAGAACTGAGATGATGTATCTTGGACAGTATTTCCATTCAGTGTTATGTTCTGAGATAGCAGAAAACTACTTGGAAGAACTGAAATAAAACCGGCATTGTGCTTGAAAGCAGTAACCTAAGGAGACAGTACTATCAAGACTTTAATGAAATTGCTTGAGCGTTTAATTCTTGTTACCAAATTTTGGTTTTGATGTATTTAGCTATAGGATCAATGAATAGTTATCTTGTGAACACTGGCATTTAATTAGTTACATTGTAGAAGAATTATTTTGAAAAAAGATCAGGTGGGTTTGGTTTAGGATTAAAAGTGGTGAAACACTGGAAATAACATTCTCTTTTTTCCCCGACATCTCTTGCTTCAATTGAGTAGCTGAATTCCATGGCCTGTGTAGCAGTGGAATAGGTATTACTGTGGATGGACGAGGTATGTTGCACATTTTCTTTAATGTATATGACTCAAGGTTTAAAAATATATATACTCAGAATTTTATCATATATTATATATTATGTACTATTATATACTAGAGTGGAGGTTTTTGCGTCAATATGTTGATGTTAGTATTTTTATTATCAAAGTACAATAATTAAATGTTGTCTAAGAAAAAGGCTAGAATTCTCTGCAACATTGGATTTTGACTGACCCTGAGAAGAGAAAAAAAGTCATCCATTTTCAAGGTTTGACCTATAATTTATTTCTCTTAGAATAAGCATAAGACAATTCTCCCTCTTTTGGGAAGTAACAGAAGCCACTTGCATTTGCAGTTGATTTTCAGTCAGCTGGGATAGTAATAGAGCAGTTTTTCACTCCAGATCCAGTGTTCATTATATGGAGTGTTTCTGAGGCCACATCATTTCTCTGGTGAGTTAAGAGTTGGAAGGGACCTTACTAAAAAAGATCGTCCTAAAAAAAGTCCTGAAAGCGAGCACTTGCATTTAGTACTGGGAACTGTAAAGCTCTAGCTCCTTTTCTAGCACCACAGAGAGAGGGATTTTAAAAATAATAGCTGAGCCAGGCCTGAAGTAAGAGTGATGTATACTGCAGCTGCCAAGTAAGTAGGGTGGGCTGAAGAAGGAATGGTGAAACACAGTATTATGATTTATTACTAGATAGTTCCCTGATGAGTTAATAAAGTTGCAGCCAAATTAAAGCAGATACTGTACATTTAATATTTCCAGGCATTTAATTTATATAGCTTTTATCCTTGTCAGCATTAAAGCTCCTATTCAGTTCAGCAGGAACAGAATGAGACCCTTTGATCATCATACTTAGTAACAGCCTACATAACTTTTAAAAATAGTACTATAATAAAAGAAATTCTGTTTCTGTTCAGTACTGTAAGTGTATATGCATAGTTTTTTCTTCTCTATGAGCTCATTGCTTAACATATTGCCAAACTTACAAGTAATTTGAAATCCATAGAGTTTGTAAATTCTCTCCCTTTTCAGTGAATTATATGAGGATCATTTGAAGAATCCCTAAATCCCATGGAGAAATAATGGCAGTGTACCATAATATTGTACAAACAGCATCCTACCATGAGAATTTGCAGGTAGTCTGGTAGGGTGGTTATGTGTTCTTTTCAATACATGGAAAATACGATTTCTCACTAAAAACATAAAACCAATTGTGGTCTTTACCAATTGCATGATAAATACTATGATCTCTTGGGGTTCATGTCTTAACTAAAATCCCTCTTTGTTAGGTTTCTAAAGAAAACCTTAGTATTTTCTGTATATCTTGTGCAGAGACCTTGCAGACAATTTTCGTGGTGCTGCTTCTACCACTGCTTATACCAAGGTACTTTGCTTGCCAATTCCATTTCCTAAAGGAGAGCAATACTGATTCCACTTTCAATCCCTAGTAAAAATTCTATTGTGTTCCTCATGCATTCTCATTATCAAGAGTGAGTAGGAATACACTTTATCAGTGAAGCTCTTGTCATAGAGATTTTATTTGACTTTTAGTTGATACGTAGTTTGTTAACGGGACTGCAATCCATCACCACATCCCTACTGCTCTCATTCAGCTTGTGATTAACAAGCGCAAAACCTTTGTGTCTTCATGTGAGAGAAATCTGAACATAGGTGAGGAGAGAGATTTTGCAGTCTGGTTCAATATAAAAAGTAACAAGAATGATTCTGAAATCATTAATTTGGTAAGGAGAGATTGAGTTATGAAATTGTGTGGCTTGTTGCCCAGGTACAAACAAGTTTAGTAAACTACAGAAAACTATTTAGCCAAAAGAAAACATAAAGCTGAAATATTATGCTAATTCATATTTTCTTATGAAATTTTCAAATGTCTTATAACTTTGAATTTAATCCAAGGATAGCATGGTATTTCCAAATGCATATCTGAGTATTTGTAAATCATGATCTAAACTGCACTGTGATTAAAGAGAAAATGTCCTGTATAAAAAGTTGAGCAGTACAAGTAAAAACCAAGCTTTTTATGAAGTCATAGTTAGGCCAGCACCCCTACTGTTCTTTCCAGGGTTTGGAAAGGGAACTATTTAAAGTAATGGGCTTACCGTATGGGAAGAAATAACTTAATATTGAAAAATTCTCTTTTCCTCAGAGGCAAAAAATACTAAAACTAGCCTGTTCCTGTTCTTATAGTTCATATAAATATTTTGGAATTTTCCAACTACAGCAGAAATTCTATATGGGACTGTAAATTCAGGGAATGTATCTCATTCATCATCCTATTCTGTCGATCTGAGAAAAATTTAGATTTCCAACAAGTGCTATAATTTCTGCAAGACTGAGTATGCTGTGGTATTGACCTGTGCATGAATCCTGTATTAGGAAAAGCATTTGTGTCACCTAATAATTTATAACTTCTTACCTAGATTGTTAAACCACAGGCACTGAGTGCACAGGCTAGATATTTTGCATCAAGGTATTTTTACAAATGCATATTTCCTTATTGATTTAGGTTAGAAAGGATATCTGGAGGTCATCCAACCTAACCTTCTGCTCAGAGCAGAGGTAACTTCAAAGTTGAATCAGGTTTCTCAAGTCCTTGCCCAGTGGATTTTGGAAAACCTCCAAGGATGGAGTTCCCATGGCCTATCTGGGCAGCTTGCTCTAGTGGTTAACCTCTCTTATGGGGAAGAATTGTTTTCCTGGTGTTCAGTTAAAATTTCCCCTGTTGTAACTTGTAACTATTGACTCTTGCCCTGTCATTATGTACCTTAAGGAAGAGTCTGGCTCCATCTTCTATTAAGATCAGAGAACTGCTCTCATCCTCCCTCTTGCTGACTAAACAAGTTCAGTTCCTTCAGCCTCTTCTCATATATCAGGTACTGATCCTGTCGTCAGTCAACTTGACATCTGCTGGAAAAGCAGCACAACAAGCTTTATGTAGTCCAGGAGATTCCTGGAGCACAATGAGGGTAATTTCTTAATCCAGGTGACAGCCCAACCAGAGGAGAAGCATTACTGCACCTATTGCTTACCAACACAGATGAACTAATTAGTGAGGTCAAGCATGGTGGCAGCCTGGGCTGCAGTGATCATGCCCTGGTGGAACTCATGATCTTGAAGGATATGGGACAGGTAAAGAGTAAATCCAAGACCCTGAATTTTAGGAGAGCAAACTTTCAGTTTTTTGAGGAGTTAGTGGATGAGACCCCCTGAGAAACAGAGCAGAACAGAGCAGAACAGAGCTGGCACCTCTTTAAGGACATTTTCCTGAGATTGCAAGAGCTCTTGATTCCCACATGTAAGAGATCAGGCAAGGAAGGCAGGAGACCAACATGACTGTTCTCAGATTCTCCTAGTCAAACTGAAGTGTAAGAAGGAAATGGCAGTGGAACCAGGGACATGTGTCCTGGATAGAATACAGGGATGCTACCCAGATGTGTCAGGATGGGACCAGGAAAGCTAGGTCATAGTTGGAGCTGAGTTTGGCAAGACTTCTACAGGTACATTGGTTAGAAAAAGATTACAAGAAAATTCACACAGACACACAAACACGATAAATGTGACAGGAGAACTAGTGACAACTGACATGGAGAAGGCTTAGGTACTCAACAGTTTTGCTGCCTGAGTTTTCACTGGTAGTCATTCTTCCCATATCTCTCAAGTCTCTGAACATCAAGGCAGGGACTCAGGAAACAAAGTCCCTCCCATCATAGCAGAAGATTAGGTTCAGGACCACCCAAGAAATCTGGACATGCACAAGACAATGGGACCTAATGAGATGCATCCCAGGGTCCTGAGGGAACTGGCAGAAGTAGTTGCTACGCCAGTCTCCATCGTATTTGAAAAATGGCAGTCAGGCGAAGTCCCCGGTGAAGGCAGAAAAGAGAATATCACACCTATTGTTAAAAAAGGGTGAAAAGGAGGACCCTGGGAATTACCAAACAGTCAGTCTCACTTCAGTGCATGATAAGATCATGGAGCAGATCATCCTGGAAGTTATGTCAAAACATGGAAGATAGAGGTGATTAGAGACAGCCAACATGGCTTCACCAAGGGCAAATCATGCCTGACTAATCTAGTGGTCTTCTATGATGGAGTGACTGCACCAGTGGACAAGAGAAGAGCTACTGATACCATCTACCTTGACTTCTGTAAGGCCCTTGGTACGGTCCCCCACAACATTCTTCTCTCCACTAAATTGGAGATGGATGGGTTTGATGGATGAACTGTTAGATGAGGAATTGGCTAGTGGTCAGGTGCAGTGAGTTACAGTCAACAACTCAATGTCCAAAAGGAAACCAGTAACAACTGGTGTCCCTCAAGGGTCCATTCTGAGACCAATACTATTTAATGTCTTCATCAATGACATAAATAGAGGGATTGAGTTCACCCTCAGCAAGTCTGCAGATGACACCAAGCTGAGTTGTACAGTTGATTTGCTAGACGCAAGAGATAGCATCCAGAGGGACCTTGACAAGCTTGAGGAGTGGGCCCATGCGAACTTCATGAAGTGGCCCAAAACTGGACACAGTATTCCAGGTTTGGCATCACTAGTGTGAAATAAAGTGGAATAATCGCTCCTTTCCGCCTTCTGGTTGTACCTTTGCTATACCCTTGCTCTGAATGACAGCCCCAACATCCAGTGAGACGGATGTTGTCTGCACCTATCACAGGATTAGGTTTTTCTTACCTTTTATCTGGTTATCTTCTGTGTTGTGTTAATACAGATATTAATGAGTGTGCGTTGGATCCTGATATTTGCTCCAATGGAATTTGTGAAAACTTACGTGGCAGCTATCGTTGTAACTGTAACAGTGGCTATGAGCCTGATCCTTCTGGAAGGAATTGTGTGGGTAAGTTGCTTGATTTTTTTATTATTGTTGAAGTATTCATCACTATATCGATGGTAATTTGAATTGACAGAATTTTGGTTGCAAGGCTTCTACTAAAGTTACAATGAAAATGCAAAAAATCTCTGATGAGAGTGGTTTTTTTTCAGTCACTGCATAGCTTATATTCTTACTGGTGTTTTTTTCTGTTATTTGGTGGGGGGGGTATTACTATTGAGAAGTGTAAGCAAGAGAGATTGCAGGTTAGGAATAAATTTTCTCAAAAACATGGATCAGTTTGTGTTATATTTTAATGTATAACATTTGTCAAGACCACCTAAAACATGTCCCTTTCAAGGATGGATGATAATTTATCAAGAGCTGGAGGTCATGGTTTTGCATAATAAAATGTAGCAGACGGCTGTCATTATCATAATGAATGATAATTGGTGGCCTGTGTACACAGTCTTCACAGTATGCAATAATTAATGATGTACCTGAGTTATACTCAAGTATACATGTTATACAAGTACAGCAGAATGGGTTGCTGCACACTTAGTTCTGAAAAAATTCTGAAAGTTTCAGCTCATGAAAGAAGCAATGACCCACTCTTAGGATTTCATAAATCATGTCGGAACAGAGGGCTCAAGTGTAATAGATGTTCTTTTATTCTTCAGAATTTGTCACCAGTATGCAGGAATGATTCACTTCAGAAACTTTTAATTGTCATTTACAGTTTGGTTTAGGTTTATACCAGACAGTTGTTGCAGTATCTAGATACATTGTCTTCACATGTTTAGGAACACCCAACAGAAGATATCTATGTTATATGTTTCACTCTCTAATTAATTTTATTATTCATGATCATACCTTAAATTCAGTATGTTTTTTCTTTTGGGAATTCTCACATCCAAAAAAAGTGTATTATACCACAGGTACATTGTACCACATCGCTTATGGTCCTGTTATCGTCCTTTAATTTTAAACAGAAAACTGAAGTTTGTTTGTATTAAAAGCTTATGGAAATCTATCTGAAACCATCAGAAAGTCATAAGTATTGTCCTACCGTCTGATACGTTTATTTTGAAGAATTATTGCTCTCTACTCTTAAAGGTTTACTGACCTATCACTAGTATTTGTGGTCCATTTTTGGTAGGGAAAACCTGAACTATACAACAGTGGTATAATTTTAATACCAAGCATTCCTATCTAGTGATGCAAAGCAAACACAAAGTAATAAATGTGTTTCTTTTCATCTGCTTGACTTAAGGAATTTTACAGCTAGTTACTTTCTAAAAGCCCTAAGGATGACCTTTTGGCAGGAAAATCACTGCTGCAGAAAAAAAATGTTTGGTTTTATTTTTTCTTTAAATACTTCACATGAGATTCTTTTCCAAATCGATTTTATGGCAATGGAATCTATTTATCTAGTTACACTTGGGATTATGTAAGTGCTAGTATACGCATATGCCTGTTTGATTATTTAAATAAAAATACAGCATACTGACTGAGAGAATGCGTTTGTTCTTAGAAGAATTTTTGCACAAAAGAAGTTAATTATAAATGCTTAAATAAAGGGTTGAAATGTTTTAATTAGTGATACAGATTATGGCGGCCAAGAAATAAAAATGGTCATCATACAGAATGCAGACAGTATTTTTGTCAGTTTTAAGTGTTTTTAGAACATGAGCTATGTTCTGTGTTTTCACAGTGCATATCAAAAGAGATTACAGTCCAGATCTGAAGTTGCTCTGTGAGATCCTGAGGAAATAATATGTTCGTAACACTGCTAGTTTTCGTTAAATGACAACAAGCTCAATATTAAAGTCTGTTGCTCTTAAAAATGTCAAATAACAAATTCATCCTCCTTAGCTGAATTAAAATCAGATGAGGTTAGATAAAGGACAGGTTAATTTAGAAGAGCTTCTTTACAGCTGCCAAACTTAAATCTCTGATTCATTGTCTGGGGAAATTTAGACTTTATTGTCTGAATCCTAAAGGAATTTATAAGCATAGCTTGCAAAATCTAATGGAGTTGGGAAACCAGAAGCCTCCATATTGTAATTATATTGCATTCTTGTTTTTCTAATTATTTTTTTTTAAACTTAAACAGTATAAAAAAACAAGTTGATGTGAGATTTCAGTTGCAGTGTTAAGTTTGGGAAATCAAGCAGTCAAAATAAAGGAGACACCCAGAAGCAGAGTATAAAGTGTTAGGTTTATCATGACTTACCCTGTCAGCACTCTCCTGTAAGTTTCAAGTATTTGTGACATGTGATGGACACTAAAATAAAGCAGCTTAAAATTATAATCTTTTTCTTTTAAAAAATAAACAATAGGGCAACAGGGAAGATTGATTGCTTTTTATTAGCATTATTTGCAGAAGATTGATTGCTTTTTATTAGCATTATTTTCAGTTAATATAAGAGGAGTTCAGGAAGTGATGTTAATTTATGGGGTTTTCCTATTCACTGTGCTTGATATCCCGGTCTTAATCATGGGGGCTTTTTTTAATACAATATACCTCTGGAGAGGAGGTACATATGTGTACTCTTGAGATGTCTGCCATACATGGGCTGTACGATTTAGATTTTTATGCACATATTCACTTCATGGATAAGAAAATCAAATTTTGCCCATAAAATAGGATTAGAACAGTAATCTAACACACCATTATTTTTGTGTTTAAAAAAAAAACCAAAACCAAAATTATAATGCTGGCTTCAAAGCAAATAGACCTTTGTAAAGTTGTTATGGTGATCATGGTGATCATACAATTGACAAAGATTCCAACGTCAATCCAGGAAAACATAATTATTACTTTAAGACAAACCATGAACTATTTTTAGAACCTGCTAATGAAAAACTTTAAAAGCAGAACAGAATTTTTGGTAATAAGAATCTGAAAACCAGTTAGCCTTCTGAAACTAAGGCTTGGCATTTTTCCTTGCTCAGTGACTTATAGAAAACTGCTCACCTGGCAACCCAGTTGTTGCTGTAGAAAGCAACAGGGGCTACTTGTGGAGGCAAAGGCCTCTCATGGCATGTGCACTCATTGGTATATCTAACTCATCTTTCTGCAGACATTGACGAATGTTCAGTGAACGGGCTGCTGTGTGATAACGGGCTCTGCCGAAACACCCCTGGAAGTTACAGCTGCACTTGTCCGAAGGGTTATGTATTCAGCACTGAGACAGACACATGTGAAGGTGAAAAATCTGCAAGTTGTGTTAATTTTATTGCATATTATATAAATTAAAGCTAAACAATCACAAAAGATTTAGAGTGGTGACAAATAACAGAGGAAAAGACAGAACTAATATACCGCATAAATCACTGCATTCCTCTTGTAATTTCTCTGCAGTATTTTTCAGTGTGTTGGGTCTTGCCATCAAATTTCTTTCAAATTAATCAGTTCGGTTTTATATGAAAATATTTTTCTTTCCTTACATAAAACATTTTTAAGCTGGGAATAAAGGGGAATATGTGCTCACCTTTGATCATGTAGCAGGGACACCTAGTCTATCATTTAGGGAAGTGCGTCTATTTTAATCACAGGGTCTCTTCTTTCTTTTCTCCCTTCAGTCTGTGGTGATGATTAATTCTAGATCAAATTCTGGTATTTGTGATGCTTTATGTGATGTTTGAATTCCGGGATCTGGATATTACTGCCTGATGATACTAAAATTGTCCTTTATTTTTACAGTGTAATCAAAATTTCTTTCTTATATGATTCTTGAACACAGATATTAGATTAATGAAAAAGTTACATAGCAGAAACTAATGAGTAGTTTTCATTATAAAAAAATTAAGCAAGGATGTACAAAAAGAGTTAAAATAGAAGTATTAGCTTTTGTCTCATTTTTTAACTAGTATTCAGAGTAGTAGAATTTTACTGGTCTTTTGCATTGTTTTTTATTTGGTTCCATGATCTGCAAATCTCAATATTTGTTATCATTAGAAAGTTTTTATCGTAAATTGTCTTGCATTTGAGTGAGTGATGGGGAAACTATAATCCTTTGTTATGGAATTCCTATTATGTGAACTGGTGTCATTGTCTAGATTTGTCTGAAGTAGTGGAAGATATTATTGTCCTCAGCTGCTTGTTACCACTGATCAAACAGAAGTTACTGCTATACAGCTAAACATATAGAAGGGAAAGTGGAAGCACTCTGCAAACCACTGGTGCTGTGTAGGATCAGTCAGGTTAACTTAACACCATTTCCTTAGCAGCCGCGTATGCTGAATGCACAAACTTTGCACTGAAGCAGGTGAGGAGCACTCGTGTGCTCTTTGCCAGTTGTCAGCAGAGGAGTGGAAGCAAGCAACATGGGAGGGCAATAGTGTTTTGAATGTCTCCAACTGTTCAGAAAGTGAACGTGTTTACATTCAAAACATGTCATGAAATGGTTTAAATTCTAGCACTATCAAATCATTCACCTCTTTACCCTTTCTGTTCAAAAGAAATTGTGTTCCTTTTAGTACATGTGTGTTTCAGTGGTCACTTTTAAAAGTTAAAATGTCTTCTCTACCTGTGTGTTACAAATTAGTAACACTTGTTCTGATTAGGATTTTTCTTATATCATACTCCCATGGATTTTTAGTGCTCTCTCTGCTAAATTGTCTCAATGCCTAGTATCTATCCACAACTTCCAGGTGAAATTTGTTCTTCAGGGTCTGTATATATGTTTAGTTTCTGTGCACTGAAAGATTTATAGCTGTGAAAAAGGCTTACTGTGTGCCCTAAATGTGCATATTTCTCAAGGAATCTTATAGACAGAAAAACTTGAATAGTATGTTCATTACCAAGATGAAAAGGCCATCAACTTCAGAGCACAACACTGACCAAAAGGTAGATGAATAAGATGCAAGAAAGAAAACAACCTAATTATTGAAATAAAATGTATCTAGATTTTCAAATATAAAATGAATTTTTAAAATCATAATAATAATAGTAATTTTAATATACAGGTGGAAAATTATGATTTGACAACAACAACAACAACAACAAGAAGAGTGGTTTCATGGTTGCATTGAGCCACCACAGCCTTAGAAAGAAAATGATCTTTTTTGTCTTCAGGACATTGTTATCATCATTGCAGTATATTTTCTCTTGTGCTAGAAAAAAATTTGGGGATCATGAAGTAGTGAACCAAGTCTGAGAGTCCCTTATCTTAGTTTTTTTTTTTTGCGGAGGGGGGGTGGGGGTGTAAATGGAGAATAGTGTGAGGGAGAGTCATTCTGGAGTGGAAGTTCATTTCCTACTCAGTTCACTGAAGAGAGTGTGACTTCTTTAGATAGTATCGCCAGCTAATATTAACTGCAAAACCATAGTATATATAAAAAAGAAATTACAGTCAGGAAAGTATATGAAGAGAAGACTAGCAGAAATCCAGATGGCAGCCATGTCATCTCTTAATGGCACCTTAGCCCATTTTTCTAAGGACTGTGACCACTTTTAGGTCTTGTCTGAGGGAATTAGGTGCATTCCCCAAATTATCAGTTTATGAATCAATTCTAAAAATGTGAATAAAGAACCAGTATGATTTATTCAAACTAACATATCATAGTACCTCTGACAGTCATTTAGTAATACAGGAACTGAGATATTTCACAATTTGAGTCAACCTGAGCATGAGGTAGAAAATGCACTCACACCTTGTTTAAGCAGTTTGTTACATAAATTAAAATATGTTCTATTGTGAAAGAATAATTACTGAGATGATCATTCAAGCTCACTAAGTAAGGCTGTTTGGGTTTCTGTTTGTTGGATTTGGTGAGATTTTAATCAATGCATTTAATTGCATTTTATTTTTTTTACATTATTTTTAGGTGTTCATAAAAGAACACGCATCTGTACATATTTGCAGTATTTGTATTGTGGCCCCTGCAAAAACAAATGAAAGAGTATTTTTTGATATTCCAAAAGATTCAAAAACAGGGTAGAACTGTCCCTGTCTCATCTCCCTTTCATGGTAGTTATGAGGTTTAGCTTCTTATTGAAAAGGAGGATATTTTGCTGTTTTCGTAGAATAAAAGTGGCTGTGCTTCTCTTGGCTGTATTTCATAATCCTCTGTGTCTGCTGAACTCTGAAGCAATAGGCTTGTGATTGGGCATGAATGGTGCAGTAATATTTAAAATAATAAAACTTTTTGTTAATGGAAGAAAAAATACCCTGTTTTCTCATTTGGGGAAAAAAATACAAATCCAAACAACTGATCATTAACTAAAACTTTAGATTCGTAAGACTATTTCCTTTCTGAATGTAGTTTAATGTAATAGCCCTAAAATACTTCTCATTTTTTATAGTCTGCACAGTGGAATCTGAAGGATTTTCATTTTCTCTTAATATAGTTATCTACATTAACTTACATACATAGGTCACGAAGGATCTGTCATCTTCATCTTGAATCTCATAGATTGATGTTTAAATTTAGCCGACCAGGTAAAAAAGCGGATCTGGAGGGGTTTGGCATAAAACTGTGTATAAAATGTATCACATTTTTTCTGATGTTGAGTGGGTTGGCAGTAGAGAAATAAATTCATCTCTTTCTGTCCAAATTCTGTTTTCAAAGAAACATTCCGTAATTCAGTTCGGAGTTACAACTTCACTAGTTGTAAAAACTTCTGTAGCTAGAAGTTTTGTGTAGTGCTCTGACAATGCTCTGATGCTTATTACTCACCCATATATTTTTAATTAATATAACTCTCACCAGTAACTGTGAAGAACAACAAAACCCTTCACTGTTTTCATTTATAGTTCAATTGAATTTTTTTATCAATTTGTTGTGGGGAATGGGGGAGTTGTTTGAGGCTCCAGAGTCTGTGAAAGTTGATATTTTTACAACAAGCTCTGTGGTTTACATTGTGTTTCCAGTGACATAACTAGTTAAACATAAACCAGATGTGCTTTGAAGTTCATTTCCAGGAATGTACAGTGGACTGTTTCAATTTTTGTTTCTCTGACATTTAAAATGTACACTCACTTCACTTTAGAAAAAAATGTTTAAAAAAAAAAAATCCCTGATAAGTATTTTCATTCATAGTGGCTTTTATTTTAAAATATAAAACAATATTAAAATAAATTTGTGTTCTTGCTCACTCTTGCTAAAACTGCCATTTAATATTATTATAAGAAGGTGTATGGAAACAATTTTTGGAGTTTGTTTAAATTGTGGACATGATACTTTTTTACCTGATTCATCAGAGCACTAAAGCTGAAGTGTATTCATCCTTTAATTATTTTTTTTTTCTGAATGGTGGTTTTGGGGTTAGTCATGCAGTATCACAAGCCCATTAATACCCAAAAGCTCTGAGTTTTATTTTTTCTTTTTTTTTTTCTTTTTTTGTTTCTCTGTTTGTTTCTTTTTTCCTAGCATAGTGCTAAAGCATGTCAAATACAGAAAGTTTAAAACTGGGTTTTTTTAGGGTTAGAGGCCTAGAGCATAGTCACAAGATCATTTTAGAAACAAACAGAAGTTAATGCCTCCAGATATGCGTACCCTAATCCTCAGTGAAAGCTACTCTCCCTCTTCCTACTCCATAGAGAGAAATGGGATGAGTATTCCTGCAGCTGCATCAGGGCAAAGTGAAATGAGGAGCATTTCTGGTTCCATGTATCTGGTTCCATGATACATCATCCCTTGCCCCTGGTCTTGGCAGCCAACTTCTGCCGTTCTCATCCCTGAAGATGGAAAGCGACTGTTTGTCTGTGGGATCAGTAAGGGGCTGGCACTGGCACTTGGAAGGGGTAGAAACTGAGACTTGGAGAAAAAGGAGGGAGGAATGGTAAAAGGGGAATGTCCCCTGCAGACAGCAGGAACCTGGCAGATCAAGTCAGCTGTTCCACCTTTCTGTTCTTCCCCATTTTTTCTCACCCATGCATTCAGTTTCAGTCATCCTCTCTCTTTTCACTGTCTTTGGGATGAGAATGAAGAACACAGCCCATGAAATCAAGAGAGCTGCTTCACTGTTCTTAAGGACTTGAACTTTAGATGCTTTGGCCCTGCCATCTCCACTTACTTACTTATATTTGGTTGTAGTTTTGGGGACACTGTTCCAGGTGTGGCCCTCAACTATTTTTCATTAGGTTTGGGCTTCTTGTTAACTCTGAAAACCTGAAATACAAGATGTGTTTTTCTAGAACAAAATTGGTGTAAACCTAACAGCTAAGTATCAGGGACAATTAAAGATAGGCATGATAACCTGATATTACATCTATAAATGTGAAGTATTTTAAGTTTCATGCATTTGTTTATATTATGAATGTGATTGAAGTGATGTTTTGGATAGTGGCAAGTCTCTGCTAATTACAGTCTTTTGTCTCGCACATTGGTTGCGTGTGTGGTTGGGCTGCCAGCTGTTAAAACCATGTGAGACTTTACATAAATTGCCTTTTTTCAGCTATAAATATTTTCAGCAGACTTCAAGCACTTGACCTGTAATTTTCATCACTGGATGGTTGAGTCAGACTAGGGTTTAATTTTTACTTTAAAAAATTCAGACAAACCTTTCTGTTCATTTCCAAGAAAATGATGATTTTTGTATTTAAAAACATGCAAACCTTGTGACCTTTTCTGTAAAAAGCTCTTGCTCTTCTGTGCTGTTGCTAACATTTCTTGAGTGGTTTTTGTGTCAGGATGGTGCCTGAAAATGCACTGTGACGTGGCCAGGTTTTAAGTCTCATTTTGCATGCACTCAGTGGGGACTATTTTTAATGTCCCAAAGCACCAAAGATTCTGTGGCATAGATTGTGCCTGGTCCCTCATGGGAACTTCTCTGAAGTTGCATCTTAGCTAAAAGCAGGGAAGAGCACTTGCAACTGACTGGACAGAGAAACTGTCTGCACAAATGCAAAGATGTAGGTGCAGATACTAACCAAAGTTCCCTCTGAGCCACAACAGAGCAAGTATACAATGTTACTTTCAAAAATACTCTCTGAATCCCCAGCAGTTGTGTTTCGGGGACTTCTGACTCCAGAAGCAGGATCTTTACCTCATACAGACCTTGGTGAATTTATGTTGCATGAACTTGTCCGGACTGCCATTGATTAATGCAAACTTTCAGCAGCCTGACAAGGATTTCAGTTTCTCTACCTGTTGTGTAAAGAACCATTTCTTTACTTGTTTTGCTATCAGCCAGCTTCATTGGGTATCCCTTTGTTCTTGGACTTCAAGAGACAATGAATGTTTGATGCCTTTGACAGGGAAAAACTAGATATATAGCTTAAATGTAGTTAATTTGTCCTCTTTTTTCATTTTTCCTTGTTTTTTTTTTTTTTTAAAGCTAGCCAAACTGCTGAAATCAAGATGACAGATTGAAAGGAAGAAAAAAAATGTATCTTTCTCCAAGAGCATTTCTGTATGGAGAATTATTTGGCATATACTGCATATTTAAGATGACTTCTTTGTCTCAGTGTGATCTGTTTCTAATTGTGGGAACCAAATATTTGGTTTGTGGGAACCAGATACTTGGTGTCTCTGCAAAAGCAGCAGAGACTACTCTCGACTAGCAGGTATTGCTGGCTGGGGAGAGAGTAAAAGGCCAGGGAGGCAGGGAGCGTATCTTGGATCTAAAAGCCTTAGGCAATAAAGTGTGAAATGCATTTACAGGGAGGAGAAGGGATACAAAGCAGATGAATGTTGATGAGCCCTCCTGATTGCCAGCTTGGATACAGAGGGACTTGGAGCTTGCTCTGTCAGAACTAACTGGCTTTCTACCTGGTTACCTCTGTACTGCACTCCCTAGCACACCAAGCAGGTGCATGAGCAGAGCCAGACCTGGCCTGGAACTACCGGCTCGTACACTGCGCTGTATACTCCATAGTAAGCTGGCTCCGGAATCAACCTGAGATGACACTACCAACTGTGTCTAGGCAAGCTTTTTGTAGAGAAATGTGGACGCTCTGCCTAACGCCCTACAGGACTATGAGCCCCTAGCAGGATGGGGCTTACCAGCTTGGGAGCTGCCAATGCAGTTAGCCCAGTACACAGCCAGCCACGGAAGCTGTCTAGATGTGTTCATGTAACACACTGTCTTGACCCAATAAGGCCTCCTAGATTTTATATCTCTGAATCTGTGTATGATCAGTGCATAAGCTGGGTGATCCACAAGTTTAAGAGTACACTTCACAAGTTTAAAGCTCTGTTAGTATTTAGAACCTTGCTGGCATTCAAGGACAAGTCCTATTTGCTCCCTGTAGGTAATTCCATTAAGTAAAGGGACTGCGAAGATTGGCTTTTAAATTAAGTGCTTGCTTTTGGCATGAAGAGAGAGAGCACAGTTTCCTAAGCTTACTGATTTCTGGGCATGTTCCATCTCTCTTACATTATTCTTTGTTTTTTAATAATATATACATAATTTGGTGAGTATTTTAAACACATATTCCTTCCTATGACCCCATAAGATCATGAAAGAATGCATGTCTAGTGAAATGAAGGCTTGATGCATCATCACATATCAAATAGCAAATGGTATCTTTTTCATGACTTCTGAAAAATAAGGAAGATATTTTAGTTTGTCTTGAAAATGATATCTTGATGCTGTTATTGTTTCCAGTGCTTAAAAAGATCCTGCATTAATTTATGATTAATTTGAATCAGGCTATTTTAGTTTATGGATATGACATTACTCCTCAAGCACTGCTAGCAAACATAAGCAAGCCCTAAAAAGTTTGATTTCTGGCCCATCAAAGGAATGGTGTGGTTGGATTAGAATGTATGGCCTGATTTGGGATCCAAATCAAAAAAATGAAATTGGTTGAGTTCAGGAAAAAATGCTGTATATGCATCTGCAGTTGTTCTTTGAAAGAATTTGGTAGGGTTGTTTTAGTCTTAAAACTCATTTCAGTTTAAAAAAAAATAGTCAGAAAATAATACTGTCTGCAGGGGTCCTATTCTTACATGTGAACAGGCTTAAAAACTCACAGGGGTAATAAAGAAAAGGAGTTAGAGGCTAGAGGGAAGTACCATTTACAGTATTCCAGTTTCAACTCCTATTTCTTGAACGCTTTCCAGAACTAGAGAATCACAGCCAGCATTGTAATATTTTGCTTCTGACAGGGTTTTCTTAATTCTTCCAAAGCCTTATGGAGCTATAAATGACAGAAACAATAAGGCCTTTGTTTGTGCACTGCGTATTGTGGCTGGGAATGCATTGCAGTCTATGAAAAGGGAGTTTTGTTTTCTCACAGGACAGTTATAGTTGATGTTGGAAAACTTTATAGTCCAAGTTGGTGGAAATTAACATCTTTGTAGAAAAGAGCCATTTAATTAACACTTTCAAAATATGTGGTCCTGAACATGTGCACCTACATGCTACCTGCCTGTCCCTATAGCTTTTGAATGTCATGCTGAGATGGGAGAGGAAGGGGGCAAATATGCCAGGCAGTCTTGGCAAATCATGGTCCAAAGCAGTATTTGTACTGTATCATATTTTTCAGAAGCATTTCGTAGTTCTAACGGTGTCTTTTGTTTCTGGATTATAGATGTAAATGAATGTGAAAGTGGCCCGTGTGTCAATGGTGCCTGCAGGAACAATCTTGGATCTTTCAGTTGTGAATGTTCACCTGGCAGCAAGTTGGACTCTACAGGACTGATATGTATTGGTGGGTATTTCCTCCTGTTATTTTCCCTTTTTCTTACTAACTTGAAAAACATTTGTGTTTAATCATATTGATTAATTTAGCAAGAAAATAATGCATTTGGGTAATTTCCTTGTGACAGCCGACAATATGTCTAGTTCTGTAGGTAGGACCAAACAAACATGAACTAATTTTATTGCTTCCTTGGGAGCAGGTACAAAAGGAGGGAAACATAATTCATGAGGATGTCCAAACTATGGTGAAAGTTGTGAAATGCAGATGTCAATTGGTGGGAGAGAGTGGGAATGTCTTATTATTAATAGGAATTTTCTTATCCTTTGAGAGAATGAGAATGAGTGAAGTTATAGGTGATTAGTCTGGTAGTTTTGTCTGGAGACAGGAAAGCAAGTGAAAAGGGAGAAACATCTACTCAAATAGTGATAGGAAAGCACATGGCTTCTAAGGGTTCAGGACATTCTTCATAAACTGTGAAGCCTGACTTTCCTAGCTATAAGGAAATGTTAATGGCTTTTGCATTATAGCACAATCTCATACTATACTTCATTTGGAGGGAGCTGGTAAAGGTAAGACAGATGTGAGTTTGTCAGGATCTCTGCCCCTGGAGTGGATACATGAGTATTTTCTTGGTTTCGTACACACACAAATAGAGAGATAGAGAGATACATAAATAATGTTAGCGTCCTTTGAGGATTCTGTTGCACTGAAAAAAAGCAGAGCACTGCACAGATTTTATTGGAGCTAGCAGCAACAGTAGTCTGCAAGATGTCAGTGGCATTATCTTTGGAAGCCATTTATTAATGTTTTTTTTCTTGCCTTTCCAAGAAAACTCAAAGGATTGGAGACATCTGTACTTATCAAGTGATCACAAGCTGCCATTGTTTCAGCTTATTTGTGTAACATAATTGAAGTCATTGCAGGATATGTGAGATAAATTGGATTGGAGTGTTATTAATAACTGGGTGATTCTAATTTTAAATGTTCCTTTTATTTTAAGATGGATTTGTCTGGTGTTCCTGGTTCGACTTTTTTGCCTTGCCAAGATTTTCTTGAGATAGGAAATTGAATGCAAAGACTCAAATTTCCATTTAATGGCGGAGTCTGTCTATACCGCAATATGCGTTTAAAGTGAATGTTACTTTTGTGTCTAAGCCTTCTCTTAAGATTTGCTTGTAGCACCACTGGCCAGTAAAGTTTAGTATTGTTTTTTTCTTTTTTACATTGTGCTAATTTCTTGATATGACCACACTAACCTAGGCTTTTTTGGTCTAATTGTTTTTAATCTTCTTGTGTTCTCACATCCAAAGGTACTACAAGTCCACTAAGGGCCTAATTATAACAATGTTCTGGATTTAGTTTGCAAATGGTTTCCATTGGAATGTTTACAGTGTGAGGTCCCATTTGGCCTGAATATTAGTGATAAGTAACATAAAATTTAAACAAAAAAAAATACCTGAGCAGTCAGACAAAAAGTGAAGAATAGGACCCACCTGTATACTGTGAGCCTAATAATTAATTTCATGTCGACTCCAGTCATCTCAGGAACAGTTTTCTGTACTACAGATGAGAATATGTTAGGACAGAAGGGTGAGAAGTATAGATAATATGAGACATACAGATTTATACTGTTAGAGCCCCAGTTGTATGGTTTTTTTCCTTGACAAAATTTCCATTGGAATTGGTAGTGATGAGAGGAGGGCAGACTAGCTTATTGAAAAGTGAGTAAGGAATTGGAAGTTACAGGTAGTTTACTGTGTGAAAAGCTTGCAAATGCTTCTGTCAAATGTTTACCATTTTAAATCTCTATAGTAGAGCAAGTTGTTTTTTCCATTACCACTGCAGTGAAAGACTTGTATATTGAATGTATTTACCCTAATTTTTTTAGCGGATTGCTCCTGTAAAGCACTCCTGTAGCATCAAATATGAAAAGCATATGCTAAAAAATAAATGTTCAGCTAGAATTGTGTTGTGGTTTGTGAATGTGTTGTATTCTTCATGAGACTGATCAAAGTAAGGAAGTGTCATATTCTGAGCCCTCTCTAGGTTTTCTTTCATGTCAAATTTGCTCTCATGTCAGAATAAGAGTCAGTCCTACATTACAAATTTTTCTTACTTTTTTTTCATTATGATGATTATTTAACTTAAAAATGCCACAGACTTTTGAAATAAAAGTACATGATGACAGTATTAGATAAAGAGGGGATTAATATAACATCCCTGTTATTTTTTTTACTGATTTTCACTGTCTTGTGGATGTGGGTCATGTATGGCACGGTAGACTGATTTTATATGGAGAAGCTGTATGGTTGATGCATGTTCTTTATTCAGTTTGTGGACAGAAGACTTCAGTATGTCAGTTCCTCTGGTTCCATTGTTCAGTCTGCTCAGCCTCAAGGCTGAAGGACCATGTGGCTTGGGCCATTTGCATCCATATTACCTGCAGAAATTGAGCATAGATGTAAGCCATTTGTCTTTTTCTGGGAGCTTTCCTGGATAGAGAAAAAAAAATGACTTGCTCAAATTGCAGTTAGAATTCAAGTCACAACATTTGCACTTAAATTTAAGCTCAGACCTCCAGGAAATGAGGGTTGTTAGTTCAGGTGTTACAATAAAAGCATTCAGGAAAAACATCATATTTTGTATTTCCTTTGCTTTCCTTTCCTTTGCACACAGACAGTGCTTGCAATATTGAGGCTGAACTCTTAGAGGAAAAAAGTGGAATTGTCTTTGAAATACCTCTATTGGTGATACAAGTGTTGCAGTTAATATATGCTTTTTATGCATATTTTAGTCAAGATTCATGAAATTCATACACTGCACAATAAGTAGGCTGCCATCTGCCTGTAGTATGCATACATTTTTCTTCAAGTCAAATCAAAGAGATGCCAGCAACCAAAAGAATGCTTTGATGCTGGATAATAACTTTTTCACCAAAGCAATACTCACAGTGACTGCCCACTCTAGATTTTGTCTGGACAAGAGAGATTATGTAAAATAAAGGAAATTAACTCATAGCCTGAAAAAGATAAGACAAGCAGACTTTGGCGGGATAATGTAGATGCAGCTGGAGTGAAGAAAATCACCTGCTAATACGTATAGTTTAAATAATTCTTTATATATTAGTATGATTTTTCCATCCTGCAAAGTTGGCTACTAAAAATAAATTATGCTGATCTCAAGAAACTTCTAAGGAATAAAGCAATGGAAGCATTTACATTTTGATAATATAAAGCAGAGACATGAATATACGGGCAGCAAGCTGGATGTGGCATAAAAGAGAAGCTAAAGAGCTTACATTCCCTCTCCCCATGTTGGTCCCTGAATTTGGGACATACAGTGACCAGGGACATGCCTATCCCATGACTGGCTAAGTGCCGACCCAGGTAATAACTGCCCAGGTTTTGTCTTTGGTCTTGTTATGTTAACCCAAGTCTTGACTGTTAGCTTAAGGTTGATCAAGGTGTGGAAAAAGTGCCTTTTCCACTCTTCTATACCCCTCATTAATTTGTGCACTCGTTCAACTGTGGTGTTCTGCCCCACATGTTTGAGACCAACATTAACCTAAACAATACAATTGCTTTACACTTAACTGTTAATTAATTGTGTTGCCCAGTTTCTAGGACTGATTCCAGTCACATTCTTGGACTAGTTTTCTTCCTGTTACTTTAGCCAATGAGGGGTTGTGCTCTCTTTGGTCTACATAATTTTATAATATGACAATTTTGTAGGAAATTTGACGTTGTTTGAAAAAAATTAGCTGCAATGATTCTGTCTTAAGCATGTTGCTCCTGAACCTGAGGTATTAGTAATTGTGATCAACAGCACCTAATAGATGGTCTAGCTTTTTGTACATATAATACACGTAAATCTTAAAGCCAAATCCCATTCTTCTTGCATTAGTCATCTCATTAAATTCATCTGGGCCACTTGCTTAGCTTTGAACTCTGAGTATGCACATGCATTTAAACTCTACCCAGGCTGACCTCCCAATCCGGGTTAGATCTTTACAGGCTGCTTTTGCTATCAGCTCACAAAGGTTGTTGTCTGACTGAAGAAATTTTATACCATTTGATTGTAACACTGTAAAGGTATTGAGTATGTACAACTTTTAGAGTATGTAACTGGTTTAGGATTTAAAAAATGGCTTGGGTACAGAAAAGCGTATGTTTTAAGACTTGAGGGCTTGGGTACCTGAAAGAGAATTTCAGAGGATTTCAGGCAGCAGAGACTGCAGGGAGGCTGAAAATCTCCCCTTTGCTCAGTGGCTGTCTAGCCTGGGCAGCAGTCTGGAGGTGCTGCCCGATGCGTCTGGGCACTCACTGGAATGGGTTTGGCCTGAGCTGGTCTGGGTTCTCAGCCTGGCAATCCAGTTTGTGATTCAGGAGCTGGGCATGCTGGCGCTGGGCCCTCAGGAGCAGGGAGTGGAGTATAAAACTAACAGGCACGCTTAAAGTATAGCTAATGCGCTATCAGAGCCAGACCCTTAAAAGAATATAGCACGCTCCTATCCCCCACATTTTTATCTTTCTTTCCTTCCTGACAACCCTGAAGGTTCATCGAGTGAGAGAGAGGCAAGAACACATGGATTTCGTAACACAGTGGTTCAGGCACTCAGCTGGAAGGGAGAGTCCCAGGTTGTGATCTTTGCTTTTGTTGTAACTTGTGTATTTTAGACTGATCAGTCACTAGGTTAAATAAATAAATAAAGACACTATAGTATCTGGAGGACCTCTGCTAACCAAGGGACCTGGACAAGGTCCCTAAGCAGTATGCTCTATTGCTCACTTCTAGTGATAGTACTATTCCTTTCCACCACTTCTAAACTAAAATGTGTACAAAACGACTCTGAAGGAAGGTTTATTTTAAAGGAGAGCCTGTGCTCCCTTGGTACTCTGACTATGTGTGGCATGAACATGGCATACCAGCTCTTTTTGCTGTGACAATTCCATATTGTTTTCTATTCTGCTGCAGACAGCCTGAAGGGGACTTGCTGGCTTAACATCCAAGAGAGTCGCTGTGAAGTCAACATCAATGGCGCTACACTGAAATCTGAATGCTGTGCTACCTTAGGAGCAGCTTGGGGCAGCCCATGTGAGCGATGTGAATTAGGTATGCTCTCATATGCTGCACCTTTTGGGAGAAGAGACGAAGTACCGCTAGACAGATGCTCATCATTTTCTGTACGGAAAACAAACAAACACAATGCAAAAAAGCTGTGAAATGAAGTTGTCTTATTTAGCATCACTTGGCATCTCCACCATCAGAGATCATTCCAATAACTTTCAAGTTACCAGGAAATAGCATGTGAATAAATCTTTTAATAATTACATATGTTTCATCTCCACAGGAACTGTGCATTGGCTAGGGAAGTAAGGACTACAATAATAAAGTGAAATATCTGGTAAAAGTCTTGAGGGCTTTATATGTTGTGGGCTGTTAACACTTTTTCCAGCTGTTTTCAAACACATAGTGTATGTACAATTAGTATTACTATTAGATTACAGGGCTAGGTCTAGAAGTTGGAAGCAGGAATGCTAACTGTGTGCTGTAGTTTGTGGAAAAAACACTGTGCTGCATTCTCCCCATAAGGTTTGAATAATGCCACTTGCAGCTGAACTAGTGTCAGGATATTTTGGCCTTTCATTTTTAATTGGAACAATAACCATGGGCGCGTGTATCCCATCTAACAAGCATGGTGTAAACAACATCCAACAGAGCTGTGAACTTTGCGGTACAGCATCAAGCAAAGATATTACTTTGAACTCTGGGAAGCAGCATGATAAGATTAGACTGATAAAATTAATCAAAACCTAACCAATCTAGAGAGCTAATTATCTCAGACTGAGTACATTTGGCTGTTTAATTTCCTATTCTCTAAATAGTTAAATTTCAGCAAGCTTTCATATCACTACATCATGCTAGATTTTACGTGCATATCCTAAAATAATGCCATTGCTTAGATCCCTTACTAGAATGCAGTGAAAAAAAAAGCCTGTAGTGATAACTGGCACCACTAAAGCTTTAAATCTTCAGGCAACTTTACAGAAAATTTACTTTTCAGCTACATCTGAGTGCAGAGATTGATACGATTAGATGTTGAGCATTCTGGTCTCCATTAAGGAAAGCACATGAGAAAGTAATTGTCTAAGATTTAATTTCCTCAACTATTCACTTGTTTTAAGTAACATATATGAATCATTTTCTTGATTGAGGCTAGAGCACTCACCACCTTATACAGTCAAATTATTAGAGAATTTCAAAGATACATGTATTTTTAAATTATTTACTCCTATATTTCTGTCATTCCAAAGCAGTGATATATCTTTCTGGCTTGATTCCAGACACAGCTTGCTCAAGAGGATTTGCCAGAGTGAAGGGCGTTACCTGTGAAGGTGAAGTTTTTGCTTCTTACTCAAAATGTCACTTTTTTCCCTTTGAAAATGAGATAAAGGGGTATTTATTGCTTTTCTCAGGCATAATCATATCAACCTTACATGAATGCCTTCACAGTTACTGACTGTTGGGAAGTGTTATGTTAGACTGTTTGTTGGATAATATCAAAATGATACCTAGAGAATGGAACTACTCCTTCAAAATACATTTAATCCCCTTAGGTTTTCCTTTCTCTCACCCATATCCATTAGAGAATGTGGCATCGTCATGCCCTATGACCTCAAGATCTTGAGACCGAGACAGACGCTTGTTCAGAACAGTGTTCAGACCCTAACACAGTATGGATGAAAGCATCCTGTATTCTTTCATGAAGCTTAAATTCTCAATAAAGCTGTAGCTGTCTCCCTCGAGTTAACATATAACTCAATCCTTT
This sequence comes from Numenius arquata, assembly GCF_964106895.1. Taxonomy (NCBI): domain Eukaryota; kingdom Metazoa; phylum Chordata; class Aves; order Charadriiformes; family Scolopacidae; genus Numenius; species Numenius arquata. Next base: position 56,250,795 of record NC_133616.1, on the reverse strand, counting down.
GTTTCCCCAACAGATGTAAACGAGTGTGATGTTTTCCCGGGGGTTTGTCCCAACGGACGGTGCGTTAACAGCAGAGGTTCATTTCACTGCGAGTGCCCTGAAGGACTGACGCTGGATGGAACAGGGCGAGTGTGCTTAGGTGAGAATGCACTGAACTCTGCCAGGTTTTTAGCTGTGTCCTACAGTTGTCCAAAAGCATTCTCAAAGGGATATGAAAGGATGTTTGGTTTGTTTCTGAATTCCTCCACAGCTTGTTAAGCGTACATTTTAGTTTATGCCTGCTTAGATATCATACACCTGTGCCAGTTTAGGGAAGAGCTGTTAATCCCTTGGGGGAATACGGATGTTTGTGTTAAGACTTGTTTTGCCCACAATGCAGTCAATAGGTTTTGCTAGAGTGCTGTCCTTACTCTGACTCCCATTCCCAAACAGAAATGTCTGGCTTGCTGGCAGCTCGATGGTAAGCAGTCAGCCGGTCAGCTGGCAGCTTGTAATGCAGGGTGAATGGTGCTCTTCCCTAATTCTATATAATCATTTTGTGAAACTCGGATACTACCTTGTAGCATGAATGAGTTCATGCAAATTGCTCTGTCTGAGGGTAATCAAAATTAGTGTAGATAGAGTTAAGACTTCATCTTTGTTGTACAGATTAGAATCTTCTACTGACAAAACATGAAGACATACACTTCTCTAGGAAAGACTTCAGGTATAAAAAATACTGAACCCCTGTGTAAATTCAAGAAAACAGAAGTATCCTGTAGCAAGTGTAATTAGTGTCATTAATCTGCATCTTTAGAAATCAGTGGTCAGAAATGAATGGTCAGATTCTGGAATCCATATTAATTTTTCTTGACAGTTCTAAGGACTATAAAAATATGATTACTGACAGCATTGATTTCTTTTAAGGAAAGAGTGCAGCAGAACAAAAAAAAATTTCAGCCCTTGCTTCATGTCAACCATTATTTGTTTTATTTCAACAATGTTCTCTTTCCTCAAGCAGATTAAAATTTAAGCAAACACTTCTGCTTTAATTGCACTATGCCTTACTGATAGCTGATACCAGGTTGTGGGGGTTTTTAATGTGAATGTAATTCTAGAGATATTTTTAAAAATAAGCAGAATTTTGAAATGAAGCAGATGGTAGAATCAGTATAAATGTCTCAGAAAAAGGAAACAATTCAAAACCAAGTCTGCCCAGATGCACACATCCGTTACATTTGTGCTTATCATATGCAGTTTTGCATGTTAGGTTTTACTTGATATTCCACCCTCCCTCAGCCCCCACAAACTTAGTAATTCTGTTGCCAGTCACTGGCATCTGTGGCCATCAGCCTGGTATTATTTATTAATGAGAAATTTGGTAAGGACATGTGTGAATTTAATTGTGGTTGGTAGATACAATAAAAGTTGGAACAAAGGATCAGTTTTCAAGCAAGACACAGGATTCCTTTACCCTCAAAGCCATGTTGCCTTATTTTAATGAAAAAAACACCTTTTATGTTACAAGATATGTGCCTTCAACCTATGCTACACAAGCACTGTGCACTATGTCATGTATTTCTGAAATATGTTTATTTCCTGCAGGATCCACTACAGTGATTTTAGTGCAAACAAATATTTATTGGCAATATGTTTGCTGAATCTCTGGAAATGAAAATAAGTATGATCTTGATGTGGAATAGTTTCCATGAAACCATGTGTATTCTTTGAACAATTTCTATTTCTTATACTTGCTTTGAAATTTTTTACCTTCAGATGTGCATAGGGTAACTTTATATTATAAATCTGCATAACTTTCAAGGTCTTGTATGGAAAAAAGTTCAGCAGCTCATCTGTGTTATTTTTAGATCTTGCATCTTCTTCAGTGCTTTTTGCGCTAAGCTTTTAAGAGCTCTGTTAGGTTTGCTAGAGCCTAACTTCCAGTCCAGTATATCATATGAAACATTAATGCTTATATTTATCCTTAAAATACAGCTTGACAATCAGTCCATTTCAGTCATATCAGAAGGCTCTAGAATATGTCCAGAAGTTGTTTTATCAGACACGGTGTGTCCTTGTGATCTTCCTTACACACTGAAAATAACTCTCTTTTCCTGGAGAGCATTAAACTACCAATAAACTTCCAAACGTTATTTCTGGCACTCTGTAATTGATACTGTCCATTTTCCATTATTGGTATTATTCACCAGATTTTTGTAATTTTAGCATAGAAATTCTCCGATGTTGTAGAAATTACTATGTAGAGACTTAACAACCGGTTTTTATACCAATTTTCTATTTTAACAAACAGTAATTTTTTTTCTAACATTTTTAAACTATTTTTCTTTACTGAAATACAAATAGCTGAAAAGTGTAGACTGTAGCGATGCTTTGAAATGGGTTATTATTGTTATTTTTCACTGTATGTGAGATATAGCAAAGCTGATCTTTTTTAGTATACAGACCAGTGTGTGGTACTTTTCCTGACAGCTGGGTATGCAAGTACAGATTTTGCCTACACACTTGGTTGATCTATCTTTCAGTTGACCTGCTTTTCTGCAAATGAAACCCGTGATTATAATAATAATTAACTTTTCTGGAAACCATATTGTTTTCTCCTGCTAACTGGTGTTAAAGTAGGCCTAATAACCATCAGCATTTTTTTCTGTTTCTTGTATTATTAAATTAATTTGATAATATAAAGATAGGTAGGAATATTTTGTTTACCATGAATCGATCAATTTGTAAATAGGAATACAGTAAAAAAATGCATATGTCTGTCCTATCAAATACACACAGAAACCTAAAAAGCACAGTTCTGTCAGAATAATGGTGTATTGGATATTGGAAGGCAACAAAAGAAATGCCTGTACTTTTACATGGTACAACAGAGATCCAGAGACTTAACTATAGTGCAATATTAGCAATTTCAAATGGTTGAACTTCGTGGAAAAGTGTATAGAGTCTTGAGCAGAAATCTGTCTCCCAGAACATGTACTTGTGCCTCAGAAGTAGGTGCTTCTGAAAACCAGAAAACTTTAGCAAAGGGTAAAATGCCTATTTGTTGTTGTAAAATGAGCAGATATTCGCATGGAGCAATGCTACCTGAAATGGGATGAAGATGAGTGCATTCAGCCTGTGCCTGGCAAGTTCCGTATGGATGCCTGCTGCTGTGCTGTGGGGGCTGCCTGGGGCTCCGACTGCGAGGAGTGTCCTAAGACTGGCACCAAGGAATATGAGGCTCTGTGCCCCAGAGGTCCTGGCTTTTCCAACAGGGGAGATATTCTAACTGGCAGGCCATTTTATAAAGGTAAGGGTTCATTCTTGGATCTAAAAATGAGTTATAGGTACACCTGGGTGAGTATCCTAAGAAAATGCCAGGATTTGTGTCTATGTTTGTTATGTACTTGAGATAAGAGATGTTGTAACAATGTTTGCCTGAAAGAGCTGACCTTACAGGTTGGAAACTTTCTGCTTGCACGGTGCTCAAGATGTCACAGGAATCTAAATGAAAAGGTGCAAACTTTGAATTTGGTAAGGAGAAAAAGGAAACTACTACAAAAGGACTGAAGTGGGGCCGGGGGGGAGCTCCAGGTGATGAGAATAATAGGAAATGTGCACCTTTTTTAAGGCAGTGCTTTGCAAAGAGTGAACTGAGGGTCAGATAAAGTTCCATGAAGTCAGGGAGTTAAGATGTAAACGTAAAATATTACTAAAATTTAGCCCGGATTCTCTGAAAGAGAGACTGAAGAAGAATGAGTTTTTTCTATGGTTTGCACAATTAATAAGTGATTAAAAGGGAAGGGTGTCTTTTGCATTAAAATTATGAGGGCAATGATACTGGGGAGCTGCAGTGATGAAAAAGTAAATAAAAGCCTTTTGTCCATTTATTACTAGCTTACATTCCGGTAGAGCAAAACCAAAACTGAAGAGGCTGGAAAATGTTAAGAAACCATATCTGAGATATTTTAGGTGACTGAGATCTGAGAAGAAAAACTGTAAATTTCTGTGTGCAGAAGCTGACATGATCCAGAAGTGTTTTAGCATTTTATTTTTAAAAAGATATATTCTGAAGAGTTTGCCTTGAAATATGTTGAGTTACTTGAGAAAACTTTCAACAGATTGGACCTTTGCTTCACCATAATAAGCTCTCATTTTTACAAGTTACCATTCTCAGGCAAAGCTCTCAATGTTCAGTGGTGATTTACTAAACAAATAAGGAATTCAATAATAATAACATAATTGTTTACTTTTATTAAATTTATTTAACTAGAAATAATAAATTCCTAATTATTTAATAATAATAAAATCCCATCCCCTCCCAAGATTTTTGTAAGGATTCGCTTCTTGTTTCTGCTTTTACATTTGGACTATGCTTTTCTTCCATTCACGCTAATACATAGGAGATAGAAGTTTGTTTCATCAAAGATTATTCTTGGGTAAGGACATTCATCCAGCAAATTATATCATGGAGTGTAAGAAAAGCTCATTCAAGTTTGTAAATGCTGTTGGAGGTATGCATATGTGAGAACCTGACACATGAAAAACCCTTATTTGTCCTATGCAAGATCCTTTAACAGCCTGTTGTTATCCAGCTGTCCAGCAAAATGCATTTAGAAGAAACATTTCATTTGATATTCTACAAAAGAAAAATTACCCTTTTCTAAACTAAGCTCCAGATATCACTCTGGCAATCTCAACTTAAAAAAAAAAAACAAACACAATCAACCAGGTAATTGTTACATCTTTTACAAGCTGGATCAGGAACGCCATGAGCATTCATTGTGTTAGAAAGCAAAATAGAGCACAATACACATGTTGGCTTCGTGGGCTAAAGAGTCTCAACGTGGGGAATTTCACTGAATTTGGTTGATTGCTGATTAACATAAACTTTTAATTACTGGTCTGGGTATTGAGAAGTAAAGAAAGCATAAACAATTCAACAGGTAGGGAAGTAGCTTTTCTCCCCTACCCCCAGGCTCGGCTTCAGCACCTGTCCTCCACATTTCCTGATGCCCAGACCCCTAGTCCCATGGATGAGATAGCTGGCAGCACAGGGCCTTGGGGACACTCCAATGTTTTCTTGTTGTCACTCCTTGCTCCTTAGTCTTCTCTTTCGCTGCTCCTTCCTTGTTACTCATTTCCTGTGCCCTAGCATGGGTTTCTCCATGGGACAAAGGCCCTCAGGGGTGTTCTGCTCCAGCATGGGTTCTCCACAGCCCATGCTCCTTCAGGATGTCCGAGCCCAAGTGTGAGTGACTCATGTACTGTAGTCCATGGGGTGTGTCACTGCCCCAGCATGGATCACCTGCAGTTTGTGGTCCCTCAGGGATCTCCCTATCCCAGCAGGGGTTGCATGTGGCTCCCAATCCCTCAGAGGTGTCTCTGCCCCAGCATGCATCCTTCATGGGCCACTGTCCCCCAGGGTGTTCCTGTCCCTGCTTGGGTCACCTGTAGGCCACAGTCCCTCAGACATGTCCCTGCCCTGGCATGGTTCATACACAGCTGCAGTCCCTCAGGGGTATCCCTGCCCTGGTGTGGGGCTTTCACAGGCTGCAGTTCCTCAGGGGTGTCTCTGCCCTGACGCAGGTCCTCCAGGGGTAGCAGTCCCTCAGGCGTTCCTTCTCAGACATGGAGTTCTGCCTTCCAAGAGTGCCTCCAACAATGACCCCTCCTGCTTGCATCCACTTAATTTTTCCATTCTCCTAACCTGTGTAGGAGGAGGCTGTCTCTCCAGTCACCTGCAATATAAACCATGCCTTCTATACCCAGTACAATTGCTAAGAATGAACAGGAAATTGCCATTAATTATATATATATTTGTGCTTAAGAATGCTCTTTTCTTTTGTTTTTATTTCATAGATATCAATGAATGTAAAGTGTTCCCTGGTATGTGCATGAATGGTAAATGCAGAAACACAATTGGAAGTTTCAAGTGTAGATGTAACAATGGGTTTACTTTAGATATGGAGGAAAGAAACTGTACAGGTAAGTCTTGCATTTTCGTCAGTTTTTCCTGGAATCATAGAATAGTCCAGGTTTAAAGGGGCCTCAAAAGATCATCTGCTCCAACTTTTTGTGGGAAAGGGAGCCTAAATGAGATTATCTAGCACTCTGTCCATCTTGAAAACATCCTGTGATGGGGACTCTACCACATCCCTGGGGCGTTTTAGAGGAACTTGCACTTGTTGTACAGCTTGTTTATCTGGAAACTTAATATCATTCATTTCCTTCAGTTTCTAAGAGTTTAATCTTTGGACGGAACGGCCAACTGTCTCAAGTTTCCCTTTCAGAAAGTGATTCTTCAATAATGTAATATTCTTCTTGTACATGTACATTAGGAATGTTTTGAATTGGTGTAGAGATGCTCAGTTCATGGTCTATCAGTACAATCTGAAAAATCAATAAGAATCACCAGTGAAGCCAAGTTTAATGTTTTAACATACAGATTAACTTAATTTATATTCCTTACTCTCTGGTCTATGTATTACCAAATGAATTTAGAGACTCAACTCAAATTAATTTCATTTAGATTTGACAGCCAAGCACACACAGAGGCACCCATGCAATTCTTACATCAGTGCAACATTAACTCGAGACATGCATTTAATTTAAAACTTTAATATTTTTTTATTCGCTGCCTGGAAAAAACTGAAGCAGAAGATAAGTTTGATAGTTTTCTGGTTATGAGAACCTGGATGCCTGCATTGTGGGTGGCTCTGTCCTGAAAATGAAGGAGGTTTTTTCATACCACACAGGCATCTGTGAGTGAGCCTGAGTAATATGAAGTGTGGGTGGTAAGGCATGTTAACTGAGGTTGGTCTGGATGTTAATGTTGCCCTAGCTGGTGATTTCCTTGTTTTTATAGTGATTGCATTGATGAGAAATGCATTTAACAAACATTATTTCTAAACTAACAAGAACAGGTCAGAAAACTTCTCCCTACAAAGCTTTTTTGGTCCTGTTTTCCATTGAAAGATTGTTCTAATGAAACTGTTTCACAGAGCAGCTGTAGAGAGCCAAGTTTTATTAAATGGAAGAGGTTTTTTGTTTTAAATTAGCAACAACATGTTTTATAAAGCATACAGGAGGCCAGGTACTCTGTAACATCCCAGGCCCACCACATGGGTTACCATCCAACACCTCCACACATCTGTGTGTGAGGAATGATCTGTCTTCACCTGGAAGAAACCTGGCCATGGGGAGTGACGCAGAGGCAAAAAGAGACTCTTGAATGTGCTGAAAAAAGGGACTGTTTTGAATCTTTAGCAGTTTCTTTAGTTAAGCTTATACTTGCCTAGTTTTCTTCAGCCACTTTTGCAAATGAGTCTACTGCACAGCTCACTGACTTACTGCAAATGTGCTGATGCTCTTCTGTGTTTTCTTGCTCCATTAACTTCTTGGATGACAGAACCAATCCTATACCCTATCCTGGACTAACATCTTCATTGTTTCAAGTATTCTGTGATTTTTATTTCCTGTAAAGACTTCATGATTTCTTAATATGTAAAAATTAATGACAAAAATGAATGAAGCTGAAGGTAGAGGGTGTAGTGGAGAACACGAAACAAGGACATTGAACCCTAGTTCACCCCCAAAACACTGGGTGGGTAGTAGAGTGAGGAAGAGAGAAGTCTGGGAAGATGTGAGGAGATAATAAGTAACAGACTATCCAGTTCTTTCCAATTCTCTCCTTCAACATCATATCCATATTACAAATTTCTTTTTAGCTTCCTGCCTCACTACCAGTGTGCTTTACAAAGTCTCTTCTTTCCCTTCTGTCTTCTCCAAACCTGCTATAGTTTTCCACAGTAAGTTTCATTCAAAATTAACTAATAAGATAACCAGTGAACTGTAAATCTAGCTTTCAAATGAGCTACTTTAATTCCTAATGGAAAAGGTATATTTAAGCTTATAATGCTGTTACTGGATAAATGTTTTTAGCAATTTAATATCAATGGCACAGTAGTCATGGAGTCAATTGGTGCCTCTGTAGTAATTAACAACTCAAAATTTGTTACAGTTAGTAATTTCCTTAGAAATTTAACCTTAAATTACATTTGATGGAAGCCTGTTTGTTACATAGTTTCAGCTATAGTTGTGAGCTCTGAAAGCATTGCATTATGAATCTTTCACAAGGTGTTTCATGTAATCAGATATTCTGTTAAATAAGAAGTGAATTTAATTTTTCTCTGCTGATTTATATACTATATAAGACTTCTGTAGAGTTAATTTATAATGGTAAGTTGTTCTGTGAAAAGCAGGATAACCTTAAACTCTATATTTGATTTTTCTACCTCTCCATTGCTGTAAAATAGACATTGATGAGTGCCGGATCTCTCCAGACTTATGCGGAAGTGGTACTTGTGTCAACACTCCCGGAAGCTTTGAGTGTGAATGCTTTGATGGTTACGAAAGTGGATTTATGATGATGAAGAACTGTATGGGTAAGTGTTGCCAGGATGACCTGGAGATGGTCCATTGACTGTACAAAGCCTGACTGTACTATACTTACTCTGCTCCACTGAACACTTCGTACATGTAATTATTGTGACATCTTGAACAAGTGAGACCAATACACAGTTTGTAGGACAAATAAGTGAACTATGCATACAGCTTTGCTTGTTCTTTTTGCTAATTACTTTTACACATTTCTGTATAGATATTTTAGAATGGCAGCAACTATTTGTTCATATAGTTTAAAAATGGCTAACGAGGTATCCAAACATTTGGTACACTTAGGAATTGAAGGCTGGAGTTTCAGAAGTAGTGTGGTTTCACTTTTCCTTGATTCTTCTAGGATTCAAGAAATTCTGAGAACATTTCCTGAAAAATCACATCTCTTTAATCTGTCTGAAGTTGTAAGAATAGATATGGAGACACCAAAAGTTATGAGCCACCTAAAAAAATCTTGAGTTAGTATTTTGGAGTACTTAATGAAATACATCATGAAATATATAATGAAAATGACAAGTCTGAGATTCTCATCTTAATGAGGCTGAATGGGTCCTCCTCCTTGCCGTTCCTGAAGATTGGATTGACATTTTCCTTCCTCCCACCCTAAAGATCCTTACCTAGTTTCCACGACCTTTCAAAGATGTTCAGAAGTGGCTTCAAAATGACATTGGCCAGCTCCCTCTCAGCACTCATGGCTCTTTTCCATGCGCTTTGTCACCAGCTCCCTTTCCCCATTTTCCCTGATCTCTTTGCTACTGCTGTTATACCCTTCACATCCCTTGCCAGGGTCGACTCCTGGTGGCTTTGGCTTTCCTAATCCCATCCCTGCACGCTCAGACAGTGCCTCTATTTCTCCTGCATCACCTGTCCCTGCTTTTGCCTATTTTATGCTTCATTTTTGTGTTTGAGTTTTGACAGAAGCTTTTGTGCTTGTAATTGAACTCAAATGCCTCTGTGTATCAGGCCATGCAGGCCTCCTGTCACCTTTACTTGATTTCCTGCAACTTGTGATACTTTTAGACTCCAAAAGTCAGCAAAAAATCATTGCCTGAGTCACAGACGAGCATAATAAAGACAAAAAACTGTGGAAACTGAATAGCCTTCATGAAAGACAAGACAGAGTACAAATGCAGAGAATCAGTACAGGGGCAGGGAAGCAAGATGTGAGATAAATAAGCAGAGAGTGAGGCTGTAAGAAGATAAATGACTTCTCAATGGCCTTTTGCAGGAGCTAAGGAAGGGAGGGCTTAATGTTCAATGAAGACATTTTGGAGCTGCAAGGTCTGTCCAAGCAGAACTATAACAAAAAGAATGTTGAATTCAGTCATCAGGCAGTTTCTGCCCTCACATGAATAACCTGGAAAATCCAGTGATACCTTGGCTAAATTCTCAGGCTAGTGAAAGATAACACTAGTCTACCTGTCTGAATAAAAGTCTCTAGTTTCAAGGTTAGGTAGCCGTGATGCTTCCTGGGAGTCCAAAAGTATGAGTGCATCCTGCACCTTGAACATCTTTTGGTCGTATTTCTCTTCAACCACATCTACGGTGGTAGCTATTTTTATCAGGTTTGTGAGTCAAATATTCAGTTTGCCATTATAAGCTGTAGCAAGCATTTTTCTCAGTCACACAATGACATATGCAGGGGTTGATCAAACTGAATAGCCATTTAGTTAAAAATTTACACATGCATCCCCATTAATAGCACCCATAGACCACATTTTCAATGCATACATAAATGCATGTCTGGTTGCATTAAGAAACACTTTTTTGAAAGTTTCATCACATTAATATGTTGTTCTAAATTGCAATCATCCAAACAGTTGCTGTCTTTTCTTGTGTCCTGTGTCTCCTAGAATACTTAATTTTGAATGATGAATTTCTGGTTTTCTTGAGGGAAAAATACCTGGGTTTAGAGTTAATAATGTATAGTGTTTTGTTTGCCCTGTTATGCAGCATGAGGAAAGGAGCAGCACTGAAGCAGGGCTTCATTGAAGCAGTGCTTTTATTTTTGACCTCCAGATTCTGTCACTTACAGACACTGAGAAATGCTTTTCTCTTTGTTGCTCCTTAGTAATGATCTTATATTTGTTTATCATGGCTTCTTCACAGATATTGATGAATGTGAACGCAACCCCCTGCTGTGTAGAGGTGGCACATGTGTGAACACCGAAGGCAGTTTTCAGTGTGACTGTCCTTTGGGACATGAGCTGTCACCATCACGTGAGGAATGCATAGGTGAGTTTCAACTCAGAATAGTAGTCTTCAGCTTTCTAAGAAGAATGCTCATTTCTGCTATGGAAACTTCTTGTCTCTGGGAAAGACGGGGTCTCAGAAATATACAAATTCATGCTTCTCCTTTATATGAGTATCTTCAAATTAAAACCTTATAACAGATCCTGTAAAATCTCCGGTGCCCTTAACACTGTTGACTGCAAAAAGGACTATTTTACCGGGCCTCTTGGGGCCTATTTAGCAACCCAAATGACTGTACCACTCAAGCTGGCAACTTTCAAGTAAAATACATACACACACAAAGTGAACTTCATTCCTACAATCACATATTGACATGCAGCTCACCTTTGTGCACATAATTCACCAAATTCTTGAAAAAAAATGCAGAAACCATAATACATATTATCTCTTTGGTTTCTGTGTTTGATCCATAATTGCTTCAGAGTTCGTTTAAGCCCACACACTGTACAGTTAATGCTCACAGACCAGAAAAACACAGGATAAACCTTTGGATACTGTCTTATACATGCTGTTCAGGGCCCCATACCTTGAATTAGAAAACAGTAAGAACAAGAAAGAGATTAGAAAAAGCCTGAAAGCCACCAGATTAAAATATTACCTCTCACACCCTTTCCCTGGCATTTGAGCACTTACAGTCTGTGTTCTGAATAACAAGTAATTGATATGAATGATTCTTTTTCAGATGTAAATGAGTGCTCATTAAGTGACAGTCTTTGCAGAAATGGCAAGTGTCTGAACATGGTTGGAACATACCAGTGTTCCTGTAACTCTGGGTATCAGGCCACTCCTGACAGACAAGGCTGCAGGGGCAAGTATTGTACAACTTCAGTTATTTATTTGTGTTTCAGCGTGTATTGTTTCATCTGTCTTTGTTTTTATTTAATTTCATACCTTCCTTTCGAAACTGAGCAGGGCCATCTTATCTGCTGTTAGGCATATCATGAACTATTCGAACCTAAGAAACATAAAGAAGGTACAAAAAGGTTATTCTGTGTTGAACTCTGCAGAATAGTTTAAGAAAAAAATTTTATGGCACTACTCCACTGAAATCAGAGGCTTGAGCTAACAACCAGAAAATATTGAATTATTACTTGATCAAGCAAGAAGAGCCCCAGACATTGATAGTTCCTCTTTCAGTTTTTCTCCTTATTGTATATATTTCTTAAACCCTTCACTGTAGTAATACTGAATTATGTGGTTGTCATCACATTGCTAAGGAAAACTGGAGTACTGAAAGTTTTTTTATTTGTTGGTTTTGTTTATTTTTTTGTAAAAATACAAATTTGTGCTGCATTACGAGTTTAATGAAACCTGAGTTTCTCAGGGCTTTTCTTTCTTTCCTTTCCACATGTTGCCCTTTGTAGTTTTTTTTTACATTCCTAGTAATGCATATGAACAAAAGCAACAAATAAAAATATCCATGTGCTCCCACAGATGAAAATGCAATTGAAAGAGAGATATAAGCAAAACATATGAACAAAATATAAATCAGACAATAGAGTGAGAACTAAAATTCAGAATCATATTACTGATAAACTCTTTCACCTGCTAAGTAAAATGGCAAGAGAAGATGATTTTTCCTTATAAAAGTGGACTGACTGTTACTAATGTTGCTTCCCCAGATATTGATGAGTGTATGATAATGAATGGAGGCTGTGACACCCACTGCACTAACTCAGAAGGCAGCTATGAATGTAGCTGCAGTGATGGCTATGCTCTAATGCCAGATGTCAGGACATGTGCAGGTACGTTTTAATATCTTAAAAGTTCCAACATCATATCTTTCAGCCAATATGAACATGGTATTATTTTAGCCGATCCATACCAGAATGACAGAATTACTGCCTGCTTTTTTTTTTTTTCCCCAGATATTGATGAATGTGAAAACAATCCAGATATCTGTGATGGTGGGCAATGTACTAATATTCCAGGGGAATATCGCTGTCTCTGTTACGATGGATTTATGGTTTCTATGGACATGAAAACTTGTATTGGTAGGTAGCTGTACACACCAAATTTAATGCAAGTCTAAAAATTCTGCAGCTAATAGTTTCTGATATTCTGCTGAATCCTTGAAAGTGGGAATTGAAACTATGTATATTATTAAAAAAAAAAAAATCTGTAGATCTTTCTTGCCTATCACTATAGGTATCAGGAAGGGAAAAAAAATAATTGAAAAGTCCATAAAGATGAATCAAATCACATAGTTCCAAAAAATAGGAGTGATTTAACTGCAATGATACGATTCCTCTAAAACGTCTCTGTTGAGAAGAGGTTATTTGAGTGTCCCAGCATTTTCTTCTGTCTGTTCTAAATGTTTTAGTTTATTCCCTCAACTACAGAAAGTTATCATGAATAATTATAAAGGAAATGAAAATAAAAGTGTCTCCTCAAATTAACCTAGCCCATTTAGTTTATCTGGGTGTTTATATGAAGTTCTTACCTTTTACATTTAATGTGAAGTTTCATATGTTTCATATTTTAAGATTATTTTGGCTATAGTAATAACATCTTTTTGTTTTGTGAGCATCTGTCAAACAAACCTTTATTTCACATATGTGCACGCTCACACAGACACACACAGGGGAGAAACTAGTTATATGTAATGCTGAACAAAGACGTCCTGACCTGGTTTTATCTCCTTTCTTCCATAATTAGAGATGAATTTAAGATTTTCTTTTTACCTTCACTTTTCTGTTATTCCAGGTTCTTGTTTTCAGTTTTGCGCACATATTCCATGTTTATGCAACCAACTAGAAAGTTTAGAATGGATCTTTTCAATAATTCTTCATATTAGCCGTGCTAGTAGCTGTAAAACCAGAATACTTTTTTCATTTTAAACACAACTGCTCTTAAATGTTCTTCTGTAGGAAACCAGTATCTGATAGTAAGGTTAGAAACCTGCAGTAAGTGTGAATTTCTGCCATGTATGTAATTGCTTTCATTGCTAACAGCATCGTTGAGTTTGTAAAAAAGCCTTGGGGTAACTACAGTTTCTTACTGGACTTAACACTACTTTCAACAAAGTACTTGATTTTTTTTCAGCAGAAATATTTGAAGTATCTTGTATCTATTTCACAGTATGTGAAATTAGATGATCTTTGTCATTGAACTAGTATAAAACTGGAGCTATTTGAATAAAGTCAAAAAGTTGACATAGACGTAACTCATAATAAGACTACGTTTTAACTACAAGTTCTTAACCAGGTCTTCAGTTATAAACTACCTATCTTTCGAACAAGGTAAATTCTGAAATAAAAGCCTTATAGTATAATTGAAAGCCAATATTGAAGATTTAGCATGCAGTATAAGAATCTACAACACAGTTCAGCTACATACTACATTATTCTTTACTAGAAGCTTTTTCCAAATGGAAAGTTTTCATCATATATGCAACACTAAGTGAAATTGGGAAGAAGAGGTAGACATCAGTATCAAACTTTCCTCTCTCTTGAAACTTCAGTCTGCATCAAGCCAGCAATTGTTGAGCAGTCACATTGTTGAGGTGTCTGGGAAGGGAGTCTGGCAAAAAAGCACATCTACAGCCACGATGCCCTGTTTTTCCTTGTGACATTTTTTTAGTTTGGTTGTGAGAAAACTTCTTTGGTTGTGGTTTGTCACTTGTTCTTTCTGCAAGGGTCCTTCCCCACTCCACCTGCAGCTTGACTTCTTCAGTGTTACCTTTGTGGTGGCTTTTTGTCTTAATATGTGCTAGAGATAGCTCTAACTTTTGGAAGCATGTCTGCTCAAGGGTGTGCTCTTAATGTCTCTGCTCTTTACCCTCTCCCAAATCAGCTTTCAGCAACACCATTAGGACAATGGTTCTTTTTACCGGAATGAAAGTATTCGGAAAAGACAAAGTATGCTGTTAAATAACAGTAATGTTCAACTAATAATGAATTTATGTGCATTTACAGATGTGAATGAATGTGATTTGAATTCCAACATCTGTATGTTTGGGGAGTGTGAAAACACTAAAGGGTCCTTCATTTGTCACTGTCAGCTAGGATATTCAGTCAAGAAAGGAACCACTGGATGCACAGGTAAAGCAAATTTCTGGCATATATGTCATGGTGCACACATAACTTGGCTTTCAGATAAAATAAATGCATAAATGTTCATATACAAGTGAGAGATCAGTACCTGTACATAGTAGTAAATATAAAAGTAAGTATTTTACGTTTGTTAGCATGTATCCAAAGTTTGAAAATGTATGTTCCTTGACCAGTATCGATATAATATGAGGCCCATTACATAACTTTAACTTTAAAGGCAAAGCTTTTATCAGTATAAATTGGGGGAATATCTGTGTTATGAAACATAGCTTGGGTGGGCATAGCTGCATTTGTATTGGTAGTATTTTATCCATACTCATTTGTCATATATACTGAAAGTATGAACTCATCTGTCAACTAAAGCTGCAGGAAATGACCCTGTAGTCTAAGAACAGGACAAAATACACAAAAAAAAAGTAAAAGAAAAGAATGGAAAAAAAGTGGTGATGTAACAGGGAAAGTATATGCCATCCTTCAACCCATGCTAACAAATTTCAAATAATCAAAGTCAGTCATTTTCAAACTGTGACTTCCTGTGATAATTAAGCAGTACTTTGCCTTCTGCAAGCTGTATCCACTGCTCAGGAAGCTAAGTTCATCCAAAATTATTCTTCTGGGAAAGCTGGCAGAATTTCTCCTATAATTTGGTCTTTAAGAATTTTTTCCATAGTTACTAAAATCTTGGACTAATCGTTTTTATAACTGAAACATGCCTGTACACCCAAAGGTCTCATCCCATTTTTTGACATATAAAGATCAACCTATGTATTATGTCTGGAAAATAGCTTTAATTTCAAACTGAAAGCAGACTAATTTTGTCATGTTTACAAAAAACAAAATGAAAATAGGAGTTTCACTATTTTTTATTAATGTGTAATATGAAGTAATTTGCTTGAATTTTTCTGTAGTCTTAAACATTTGTTTTTTAAGGAACTGCAAACACATACAGTGGAAATAAGTAACATGTAAAACGAACATAATTTGCAATATTTCAGTGCTCCTGGTGTAAATACTAATAGTTTATTTTGTGCTTTTAGATGTAGATGAGTGTGAAATTGGTGCTCACAACTGTGACATGCATGCCTCGTGTATCAATGTACCGGGAAGTTTTAAATGTAGTTGCAGAGAAGGATGGGTTGGAAATGGCATTAAATGTATTGGTAAGTATTGGAAAATAAAGCTTTTCACTTTTTGCTTTCTTTTTTTTTTTCTTTAATAAAAGCATGTAATGTGACTGTGTGATTACTCTATTAGAAAAAAATATTCTTTTATCTGCTGCACTCTGTGGACAGATGTGTATGCAAGGTTCTTATGGTTCAGGGGTTTGGTTTTCTGAGATAAAAACTGGCTTTGTCTCAGAAGCCTGTCTGTATAATATTTTACTGAGTTAACTATGTATTTTACAAAGTTTACATACAACTGCTAGAATGTGCAAAATAAAAAAAAAAAAGTCAGAAATAAAATGGAATTTGTTTTGTGATTTCCTGCCAGCAAGATACAATTTCTGTTACTTAATACCATTTTTTTTGTAAATGTCCTGTACTATATCTACTTTATAGGCTCTAATATAAAGCAGATTGGACTCAAGGTATGGGAAACTTGATTCTACTTTTGCTGGGCTGCTAGAGGTGCATCATGTCCCCTTGCCTTCATTTTTTAGTTTGATGTGTAAAAGACTGTAATATTTACCTTCTTTCAGAACATTTTGGGATCTATGGAAGAGGAGCTTGATTTAAGAAATAGGCTGTATTGGTGTAATAATGTGAAAGAAAAAGCACCATATAATAAGATTTTACTGCAGGCCAGATTTTCTAAGCTTTTTTAAGCCATATCTGAGAAAAAGGGGAAGCCCCCCTCATCCTTTAATTTAATTAACCTTTTATTATCCTTTAATTAAAAATATGTGAGGTTCTACTCAGTAAACAAGAAGTCCCATTTGAAGGCGAAATCTTTAAAAAGTTTTTCCAGCAGCATCCTCGTAATTAGAATAGCTCCTGTCATCAGAGTGTTCTTCCAGGAGACCACTCTGCAGATTGGTAAGAGGGGACTCTTGGCTACCCCATAGCGCTAGCTAGTGTGACTCATATGTCATGGACCTGTATGGCCATTTCCATCAAACATGCCCTAGAGGGGAAGTAAAGCCTTTTCTTTTTTCTTTCCTTCTCCTTCTCCTTCTCCTTCTCCTTCTCCTTCTCCTTCTCCTTCTCCTTCTCCTTCTCCTTCTCCTTCTCCTCCTTCTCCTTCTCTTTTTTCATCCAAGTTGACATCCAAGTACATAAGAAAGCTTGCATTAACTTTTATGGGGTCACATTATTGTCACATTCTTCTGTTACTTGAGAAGATTCTCCAAATCTATGGCAGATTTTCACCTCACTATATTTCTTTGGTTTATTGTTAACTAATTTTGAATTCTGGTTCTTTAACAGGATATTAACGTTCAAGTAACAAGTCAGCTGATTTCCATCTGTTGCTTGGAAACATTTTACACAATCCCATACATTTTAATTTAGAGGAAAAATTTTTAAATGAAATCACCATAGATTAACCCTGTATCTTTCCTGTTCTTCCAACAAGAGAACTTTTGCAGTTGCGCTTGTTAACTTGACAGTTAATTGTAAGCAAAGTATACTAATTGCTCTGTTCCTGCTTGCACTCTCTTGCCCCTGATTTGCAGATCTTGATGAATGCTCCAATGGGACCCACCAGTGCAGTGTGAACGCTCAGTGTGTGAACACCCCAGGGTCATACCGTTGTGCCTGTGCAGAGGGATTTACTGGGGATGGATTTACTTGTTCTGGTAAGAATTTTCTGTGAAAGCTGACTTGCCAGTGGTTGTTTCTGTTGTATGGAAGCTTTGCAAATCAGATCTAAGCTCAAAGTTCAAGATAATAAATGCAAAAGTGTCTTTTAAGTTCAGGATTCTTCCCATCTGCTGAAGAAATGCTAACAAAGGCAACTGGTTGTTCTTTTTATTTGTGTGGCAATTTGGACCCCCTGGGCCCATTTGTTGGGTGAAGTTTGTGTCTGCTTCTTCCTCCTCTTCATGCCAATTTTTTTGAATGTGTTTCTGCTGCTTGCAGCAGCAGTCTCTGGTCAAGAACACAAAACACCAGCTCTGTGTCATGGTTCCTGTCTTGTAGGCCAGGTCTGTATCTGGCAGGGAAGGCATCATCTGTTTTCCCCTCACTATGTTAGTTGAACAGGATTTAATCATTAACATAGGACTTTTTAAAAGAAAAATTAAAGTCCAAAAATATTTCCCATGATCTCTGCATTTAAATTTGTTGGTAAATGCTCCCTAGTAAGAATGAACATTGTTTAGCACACAGCAAGTGATTAATAATAAACTGATGTGTACAAGATTATGTAAAGTGTAAAGATTTTATAATAAACATTAATGACTGAGTATTGAGTTACTGTGTTATTTATTATTTACAGCATGGAGATGCAAAGGTATCTCTGCTCTTGACTTCTAACATGTCCTATATGTAGTCAGCAAGTCTGAAGGTTTGAAGGAGTGCATCCTAATGATAGTGAAATACCTAGAAACTAATGTGAATGCATTCATTATTAGCTAACTTGCTAATTTTAAAATCAAGATTAATTTACACCTTAATAACACAGTCTTATGATTAGTATTGTAAGTTTTTCTTATTTTAGAATAAGGGTGTTCGAATACTATTGCTTTATGAGTTTTAAGTTTGTGGTTAATGAACAAGAACTTTCATCCCTATTATTAACACACTATGTGTCAGATCTGCTTTTTAAAAGACCAGGTGGGATACTAGGGACTGACTAATAAAATTAAGAAAGTATATTTAAAATTTTTTTGGACAATCATAAGCATATCTGACAAAATTATGAGTCCTTATGATGACTGCAATGGTGAATGCCTTCCTTGGTCTTTTTGCTCTTTCATAGCTGTTAAAAAAATCACTTTTGGGGCATACTAGAAGAATCTCCAGTAGTGTGGAAATCGTAGTTGTAATGTTCATAATCCTCAACATTTTCTAAAATGCATATGAAAATAATTTTCTATGTATGATTAACTTAAGAAAATTTGCCTTTTGAATGTGTTTTATGTCAAAGTAACATAGCAATATATACCAGGAGACAAAGTTTTGACTTTGTAAGCACAATTTTCAACTTATTTGTCAAAGCTATTAGTACTGAATCTGAAAACCACGCAACGTTAAAAAAAATAAATCTGTTAATGAAAAATAAGGAGTAAGGAATCATGACAGAGTAAAAGAAGTAATTTTGGAAATTACACTATATCTGCTTTTCTGCATTCTGTCAATTTACTTAATCTTCAGTAAATGCTTTGTTTTATATCAACAATACTCATTAGAAATATTATTTTGAATATGAAGATAATTTTATTTGTATTTTGCTAGTGAAACATGTAGTTTCAAAGAATTTTCTGTGTCCCACAGATGTTGATGAGTGTGCAGAAAATGTTAATCTGTGTGAAAATGGACAGTGTTTGAATGTCCCTGGTGCCTACCGTTGCGAATGTGAGATGGGATTCACTCCCGCCTCAGACAGCAAGTCATGCCAAGGTAAGCCACTGGTACTTCAGGTTCATTTTCTGAGTTTGAATTGGCTGCTATAAAGCAAACAACAAGATGTGCTGGAAGGACCACAACCTGGAAGCAGAATATTCAGCACATGCTTCATATGTAAGTAATTTCTTCAAGCAAGGATTATTTTGCAGTGTGAATTATGTCGAAAGTAGCTTTCATCTTTTTATGAAGTTTTCCTGACCTTGGTCCAAAATCCCAGAGTAGGGCTTTGGCTCAGTAATTTTGGTTTTTTTAATTATTTCTCTTCTTTTTGTCACTAGTGATTAGTGTGTGGAAAATCCTGTGGTCATCACTGTGTTGTTTAATGTGTTTACGTAGGAAACACAAATTGCATTAAGTGACCTCATTTTAAAATAAGTGTTTTTAGGAAAACTGAAGTAGGCGAATCACTGCTCTATTTGACAAGTTTGCAACACTTCTTAAAATGCATACTGGAGATTTTTTATCATCACCGTTTCACTCTCAATATTGTACCAGATCATCTGAAGTGCAAAAGGAATTATTGTTTTACTAGTCCAATTCATCTTCTATTCCCTGTTGTGTTCTTATGTCTTTTTTTGTTATTGTTTAATATAAGAGAACTGTATATTACATAAACTCCTTTTAGCTGGTGTTGCAAAGCTTTTTAACTTACTTCATATTTAATAGCAGAAACCTCATAATGTCTTAGGAAATTAAAATTCTTGATCAGACACTAAGAACAGATTCCAAAATGTAGCCTCTAAAATTCAGTCCATAAGTTGGTATGTTCAAACATTCAGGTGTACATGTATGAGTCAGACTTCTAGCTGTAGAAAAATTGCAGATGCTTCTGAAAAATAAGCTAAACAACTCTTTTGGTCAGATCTGTTAATACTTGCCAAGTATTGTCAATCATCTTTACTGAATTTCTCAGTGCAGCTCAGGTAGTTAGTCATATTATAGGCATGCCAATATTCTAATAAAAATCCCCAAATAGGTATCAGCCACAATGTTTTGAAAAACAATATTATTCTAATTCTTGGGCAGCAGGTTGCCAACATTTGGCTTTTCAATTGGTCCACAATGGTGCCCTGTAAAATAAATTGAAAAATGCTTGGTATATTGCTGTATTATTGTGATTCGAATGGAGATCTGAAAGCATTCCATAGATTAAATTATGCTGTCGGAGAACTAAAAAATCTGGGTGCTGAATACTTAAAAGAAATTACCTTTACGGTTTTTTTTTTAAGTTGATATATTAATTTGTCCTATGCTAAGACGTCTCCTTGGCTGATCTCTGCAATCAAGGGACAAAATCTAAAGCCTGGATTTTGTGCAATTATTGTAATACAAATAATTAATTAATTTTCTTCAGAAATCCCTTGAGATGTCAGTGCATTAGCTTCTCAATGATAAAGTTTGTCTGTAACTTTATAAAGCTTCACCTGAACACTAGTTATGTTCATGACCTGATTTGGAGGTCATTCTATGGCTGTAATCAAGGTACTTAGAAACCTTCCTTTAATTTCCAGTTTAAATGTACTCAGGACTGTTGGCTATAAGGCATTTATCTTAAATTTCATTTTCCCTTAAACATTTATCTCTCTCTCCCCCTCAAAAGTTACCCTTTCTCATATGTTCCTATGAAGAGACATTATATCACTTCTCAAGCTTTGACTAAGGCAAGCAAGACAAGTTCAAAATAGATATTTCATTATGCTAATCATTTTCATGTCCCTTTTTTACACCTCGTCCAGTTTTAGTTCATCACTCTTGAACAGAGCACTGTACACAGAATTTCAAATGAAGATTTAGCCATGCACTGCAAAATGGTATTAATGCTTTCAACTTTCCCGTCCCTGCTAAAAATGTCTCACTAGTACATGCTAGAGTTGTATTAGCCTTTTGCACAGCTGCTTTATTTTGGCAACTTAAAAGTCTTGCTATCAGACAAGACAACCCCCCTATGAAGAGGTTTTTTTCCCTCTTTAGTTACCTTCAGCTCGGAAGTCCTTCTAGTCTGTGGCTAAGACCATATCTTTGCACTCTGTTCTTTTAATATTTAACTCCTTTCCTAGCACTGTAGTAGACAGTCATCTAATTTTCTGTCAGTGTCTTTCAACTTTATTTCATCTTCAATTTATGTGAGCACACAGGCAGTCTTTTACATGCATTTTAGCTCACTATATATATAGTTACTATAGAACTGGTTTAATGTGGGCTTAAGAAATAGATATTTCCTATGGAATAAGTATAGATAGATAGAACAGATAGTTATAAAGATATATAGATAATTCTTCCTTCCTATATTCCTTTTCCCTTTCTCCAAGAAGGTACAAATAACTGCTGATGCCTGCTCCCTTTCTTTCTTCTTAGTATACTTTTTTTCCCTGAGAATGGCATTTTGAAATCTTACTTACTATTAGTAAGAAATGTTGCAGACTATGAGCTAGGAAATGACTGACACATTCACATTTCAGTCATCAAAATGAAGTGTTACACTTCATTTTGTTTAATGCACATTTTGAAAGGAACTTTCTGGCTTTTTGACTTAGCTTTCATTTTGAATCCTGAGAAATTAGTTTCGCTATTTTTACTTCACACTAGGTAAAACAGGAATAAGTAACAAGCAGCTTAATGGAGAATGCCTCACAAATCCCTAGCTATAGCATTTTACACAAAACCAAAAGTGATTACTCAGTGTTGCTTTTTTAAATATTTAAGTTGCACGTGTCCTCATTTGCTTTTAGTAGTACAACACACTACTGTACTATTAACATGGTAATGATATGTAACCTTCTGTTCTCAATATATTCCTTCAGATATTGATGAATGCTCCTTCCAGAACATATGTGTATTTGGCACCTGTAATAATCTACCAGGAATGTTTCATTGTATCTGTGATGATGGCTATGAACTAGATCGAACCGGGGGAAATTGTACAGGTATATATCTTTCGTTCAGAAGTATGTCAAGGCTTACTTTTTTTTTTAATCTCACCCAGTTAATTTAAAGATTAGTTCACAAAACATGCATTGCATTCTCTTAAAACAATGAGAGTGGATTTTTCCCCACTAAACAAGTGATGTGTAGAATTGCATACTTTGGAGTTGGTTTAAGAATGGAACAAAAAGAATGGCTTCTTAAATATGCAGCAGTACAAAGGTTATTCCAAACTGTTTGAAGAATTATTAGTAGTTCTTTTGTTCAATTTCAGCTAAAATTCACTTGAATTTGAAATTATCTTGCCTATTTTGTCTTAAAAAGCAAAATTATTCTTCATCTCTCTCCAGTGAGCAGATTTGTAAATGTAACCTTCCTATTTTAGATATCGATGAATGTGCCGATCCCATTAATTGTGTTAATGGTCTTTGTGTAAATACTCCTGGAAGGTATGAGTGTAATTGCCCTCCAGACTTCCAGCTGAATCCTACTGGAGTGGGTTGTGTGGGTAAGTAAAAGCTCTGAACTATTACTTTAGAAATCATAGTCATGGTGACTGTTTTGATGCAAATGAGGGTAGAAAGATAGAAAAATTATACTTCTACAAGCTGCGTATCTTGTTATATAGTTTTCTAGAGATGGAGTTAATTAATTTAACTGAATAACGGTGTTTATACTTTCTTTAAAATACACCTTTTTTAAATGTGTAAAAGCATATATTATCTGCATTTCCATTCTCCCGACAGTCAATAATTCTCATTTAAAGAACTGAATTTTTTAATCTGAGATGTGTCTTGGGACTGATTTATGTGTTCAGCTTAAGTCTAAACTGGAATTTAAACTGGTTGTGGTATCATTTTGGCAGGAAACAAAGTAAAAGACATGTTTCACTGTAGTTTACGTAATTCTGTCTGGGTTACAGAGACTTAAAGTTATTTTTCATTACTTTTCCCCCTCGTTACATGATATGGGACTGTCATGTGTTTAGAGTATATACTAACAGTCTAGGGAAGTTTTTGGGTAAGCGAAGGGTTGAGAGAGGGGCTAACGTTCAGTCATAAGGATTTGATCCTGGGAAAGCCTTATAACTTTTTCTTTGGGAAGACTCAAATTCTCCTGAATTGGTAGTTAGAACTCTGTCCGTTTTCTAAATGTTTACAATAATACTACACTGTGGTCACAAATAAATCTTCTAAGCAAATAATTTCTAAAGAAATGCAGGTTTCCTTCAGAACAAATTTTATTGTTTATCTTTTCCATGTTCC
Source organism: Numenius arquata (assembly GCF_964106895.1). NCBI lineage: Eukaryota > Metazoa > Chordata > Aves > Charadriiformes > Scolopacidae > Numenius > Numenius arquata. The sequence continues at coordinate 56,227,296 of NC_133616.1, read as the reverse complement.
TCCATTTTCTGCCTGTGAATATTCTCTGTTACTTGTCTGGATGCTAGAAACAAGTCCTGCTTGAGACCTTTAGATGTCCACCATAGTCTTGACCAATTTATTCTAAAACTTTAAACTGAGATTTTTAAAGATTAAGTGAATTTATGTAATCTGTTCCTATTAAATTGGAAACCTGTGTTTCTGTCTCCCATAGACTCTTCTGACAATTCCTGCCATAATACTTTTCTTCTGCAGTTGCAGTCTGACTTTAGATTTTAGCTTTGCCTCAGCTGAAGATTCAGTGAAAGCAATAAAATCCTGCCTTTTTAGCTTCCCTTCTGCAGCACATAACTATAAAGATACTCATTCTTTCCTAAAACCAGATGCTGTGTGTGATCAGCCCTGCAAGCCCTGAATTATGACCAGAGAATTTAAGCTTATGAAGCTTATGAGAATGAATTGTCCTACTGCTAGCCAGACTTGTGTGTCACTAAAAAATGGAAGTTTGGGTTGGTACTGTACTTTGGGACCAGTTGTCCTAATGACATTTTTGGCAGGGGTCCCATGTTTACTCAAAGATGCTTCCACAGTGGAAGGGAACATACTCAAGGGTAAATCCAGCAACACTACAGTCCCAAATGAGAGAGCAAGCCCTCTCTCTCCGAAGAAAAAATGTTGTATAAGAAAGTGGTGGAAAGATTATTTGACCCTTCCCTATTTCTGTCCTGAGGAAATACTACTTGGGCTGTCCCTCTCTGATACAAAGACTCTTTTCCCTTGTGTAAGAAGCATTTTTAGTTTCTCAATGACTGATTGTACAGGAAAGAGACTCCCAAGGCTCAGCCCCCTGAGTAAACATGGGGTTTGGGGTTTTTTCAAGTTCAGTTTCAGACAGTGGCAGAACTGGAATCCACTTACCTGTCTGTGGGAGGAGTTGCAAGCCTTGGGTGGAGACTTTCCATCTCTCTACAGCCTGATTCTATGACAAAGTGCAAAAAAATACTCAGTGAACATTCAGCTTTTCTTTTTACCAGGGGCAAGCAAAGCCTCTGGTTCCCATGATGTATCATCAGAGTGAGGTAATAGGAATAAAGACCTAATCCACGAATGCAATAACACTTTAGTGCCTGGTTTTTTTAGAAGCCCTTGAAGAGAATGGGCACCATGTCCAACTAAAAACATACTAGTTACACTATTTTATACAATTGTAGACATTGTTAGGTTTTGATTTTTTTTTTCTTTCACCAGCTGTTTTCATTTATAATATTTCCAGAGGGTTAAATAACTTTGCACAAGAAGTGGAAACAGAGAGTTACCACTCCAATGCAGCTTTACTAGTTCTGGGTCTACATTTGGTATGCTTTGGGTAATATCTACGTTACCGACTTACACAGTCAAAAGAGAGAACTGAGATTCAATTTGCTTGTGATCCTTTATAGTCTCAGGACTGCAATTCCAAATAGCAGCTTTACTTGCAATGATGTTTATGTCACTGGCACATGGTAAAATATTACCAAATTTTCATTCTAAGCTTGTAGTCATTTGAAAAAAAAAACAACACAGAGGCTAATAGACCTCACCAAGAAAAAGTAAAGCTTCTTGCTTCTGGAGTACACAAGTTGTGCTGAAGAATGTTCCAGAAATTTCTTGTCACAGGACAGCAGCTTCTGGCTCTCTTCAATAGCACTATCTCTTGCACGCTTGAGCAAAAAAGGCAGAGGAATGTAAATTCCAGCTCCTTTCAGAAGAAACAGAAATATTATCCTTGGCAAAGAGGAACATGGTGCCGTGTCAAGACAGTTCATGTGAGGAGTAAACTAAAACCTAAAACCCTTGATGGACTCGATATTGATATTCTGCTAGAGAATTCCAGGCCTTCGTTCCAAAGTCTATCATCTCCTATTGTTCTTAATGGGCCTGAGGTCTTGGGCTGAAGCCCTCTTCCAAAATGGTCATTGTTTTTCACTTTTCCCAAGAAAAAGGAAGCCAAATCTCTTCTTGGCTTCTTTTAAAAGGCAGATGTCTTGTCTTGTCACAAGTAGAGAGAAGCATGCAGTTCCTCTGAGAACAGGAGGAGATAGGTATTCTCAGAATAACCATGTTTGGGTACTTTCAGCTCAAGTCCACAATAAGAACAAAAGGATGTGCCCTTTTAAAAAGGCAGTTCATTTTACTCTCTTTGAACATTTTCTTAAAAAAAAAAAACGAAAAGGGCTTCCACTCTAACATAACCAGTGATCTCAGGTATATCTTGCTTCTAGGGAATACAGATACCCTGCTTGAAGTTTCTTCTCTTTTCTTCAGAAGGTCAGAGGTAGAGAATACATATGTTTCTGCCGTGCAATTCTTAACTGAGTATTTTAGCTTTACAACAGCATGCATTTCTGGTGAGATGCTGAAATCTGTTGAGAATATGTGGGGCCCAGGAACACCCTCCTTTTCCACAATCTCTGCTACAGTATGCTCTTAAAACTGTGCAGAAAGATTCACCCAAACTTGTCTATTGATGCTTAAATTTGAATAAATATAAATCCTTTGGAAATCTTGAAGGTTTTCTCCTGATTGATTTTAAGACCCTTTAAAAAAATATTCAGTCAAAATTAATGGGAAGTTGTGTTTTTGTATTATACACATTTAACTAACTTGAGAATCTTGAGGACAACAATTCAGAAAGTTGCCTTCAAGTTTTTTTCATAGATACATCCCAAACCTCTGGATAATTGAAAAACCCAAGACATTTGTTAAACTCTGGAAATTTGGAAAGTATGAACTACCCGCATTTATTATACTGCATACATTTTACTCTGTGTAAATTGCTAAGGCTGTAGCATCTGGCACTTGATGCAAGCAGTAAGTTAAAATGTGATATTTTGCATCTCCCAAATGCATTTAGGAAATAATTCAAAAATTAATTTATTAGTTTCTTAGCCATACCATTAACAGAAATAGTAAAAATACAAAAAAAAAAAAAAAAAGATACTGCAGCCTTTATACCACGGATTTATAAAAAAAAAAAAAAAAAAAATTGAGTGGGTTTCTGTGTTCTCTGGAGGCAACCTTTGATAGGAACTTAATTCATAGAAATGATCTTTAGACTCTTAGATTCTTAGATTCCTTGCTTGTTCTGCTGATGCCAGCAGTTGTCTAAATCATTAAGTTACAGTTTGAGTGAACTAATAAGCCTTTTTGCCTCAAACCTACTTCACAATTAGAATATTTGTTTCAATATTAATGATTTTTGGAGAATCTATTATGACTTCGTTCTGTGATTCCACAGAAAAACACATAAATTCCACAAGAAAGAGTGATAGCCTAGTCACAGTCAGAATATGAAGAAATACTAACAGCAAACTGCACCAAGGTTTCTGATATTTTCTGGAGTGAAAGAGTGGGAATAGTGTATGTGCTACATTAGAGTATGGTGTGACTTTGGAAGACATGCAAACTTTTTCAATTGGTCTTTGGGTACTTAGGAAGCTGAAGCTACCCATTTTCCCTGCTGTTTCTCTCAACATCAGTATCTGTCAGTTTACATGAGTGTTTTGAGCTTACCAATGACTTCAGAAGCACAATGTTATCTGAATTCCTGCTTCTAGGTAGGAAATGTTAAAATGAATGCCTGCTGTTCCTGATCATGGTGTGCATCTGTACTCATGCGTGCTTTATATGTAGATAACCGTGTTGGCAATTGCTACCTGAAGTATGGACCACGAGGTGATGGGAGCCTGTCCTGCAATACTGAAATTGGGGTTGGAGTCAGTCGTTCCTCGTGCTGCTGCTCTCTGGGAAAGGCTTGGGGAAACCCCTGTGAGACGTGTCCCCCTGTAAACAGCAGTAAGGAAACAGTCTCTTATTCTCCCCTTGCCTTCTTATTATAGAACATGCTAATAAGGGATGGAGAAAGTATTCTAAATCTTTTACTGTATTACTATACATTTATAATTTAAGAAACTGATTTTCTTCATGAGGCACTGTTCTGGCACAGAAAGAAAATCTCCCTGCAACTGTCAGAGGGGTGATGCAGAGGTGTGGACCTGATCTTTAGTCTTCTGACTTAGTGCCTATTCTCACAGTAATACATCAGTGGTAACTTTGGAAGGAACTTTCCACTGGACTAGGCCTATGTGCTTTTGAGTAGTTTGGGGCACTTTATTTTATGTTGCTTTTACTTTTCTCCCATTAAAAAAAAAAATAAGGTTGTTGCAGATATGCTTATGTGTTTTAAAAATGGAATGGATCGCATGCATTGGCTAGGAATGTTTACTCGGCAACTCCATGTTGGTAGGGAAATAAAGAAATTAATAATGCTTGCAACTCAAATCACACCTTTGATTTGGAGAGCTGCAGTAGTTCTCAAAGCAGATTGTTGGTAACTGTTTGGTAACTATTTCTAAGTCCCTCTAGAGTACTTTCAAAGCTGTTACCCGATGATACTTACCAATTTTGTAGAGCTTTGAAGTTCTTTGAATGAATAATGCAACAGAAGTGTAGAGCAGGTTGTTCTTAACAGTCTCCTAATATGTGAATTCCAATTTTAACATGTATATTTATTGATTGTATACTGACGTTTCATATTAAAAAACTAGTAAAAACAAAAAATATGTGCCTTTATAAAGGTACAGTATGGAGAAAACTATTTTGCCTGCCTTAAGAGTATCTGAGGTTATGGTAATGTTTTAAGCGGAACTCTTAATCTTACCTTGATTTTCTACTAATCCAATGCACTCGCTTGATTTACTGTGAATAGGTCAAGAAGAGTAGAAAACCAATGAGTGTAGGGGAGGAGGCTCATTAAAAACACAAATTAAATTCTATGTTTCTATTTTTAACATTTTATTCTTCGTATGACTGACACGCTCTCCCTTTTTGTACTATACTTTAGCGGAATATAATACCCTTTGTCCAGGGGGAGAAGGATTCAGACCAAATCCCATCACTATTATTTTAGAAGGTGAGTTTATCATAAATGACTGTGATGGCTGGTAATAAAAAACAGTGTTGTCTTTGGAGAGATGTATACAGGAACTATATTTGGCAGAAATCATTACATTTAGTGCAAAGCGAAACCCTCTGCTCATAGCCATTGGAAAACAACATGATGAAAAGGCATACCGTAAAAGAATACTGAAGTCAAACAATGTAGGAAAATAAGCTGATGCATACCTTTTGTGTGCCTTCTTACATGAAATGGCCCTTGAAATTGGCCCCTTAAGGATAAGTAATTTATGAAAATTATAGCTTATCAGTGGAAGGTATAAGTTTCAGAAAATATTTGTTGGACAAAGAAACTCTGGTTCCAATGAGTATGCAGAAATGGGGAATTAGATGTCAAATTCCTGTAAACAGTAATGGAAGTTGAAGTCCATGGCCTCATCAAGCTGAAGCATGCTCCTGAAGAGCTATTTAAATGGAAGAGAATGAGCATCTCATCCAAGCTTTCATGAAGTGCAACTTAGAAGCAAAAAAACATAATCCATGTGACAGTTAGAAGCCACTAGTTGGTAAAATATCAGGGGATTACTTAAAGTCTCCTGTTTCTTTTCATTCTGGAATGAAAATATGGTGGGTTTTTTTCTCTTTTTTTCAGACATTGATGAATGTCAGGAACTGCCAGGTCTCTGCCAAGGTGGAAATTGCATCAATACTTTTGGCAGCTTCCAGTGTGAATGTCCGAAAGGCTACTACCTCAGTGAAGAGACAAGAATCTGTGAAGGTTGAGTCCCTTGAAACCTCCTTCTCTGTCACAGCACAGTTATTATGAAAAACACTGTCACTTTTAGCCTTACATACATTAAGTGGATATGGTACCCACACCCTGACCTGAAATCCTCTCTAAAATAATTATCTTTGGCACCAGTGGTATGATTAATATAACACTTGAAATGTAACACTTGAATATTCTAATGTTTATTTTTACGTGATAGATCTCAGCTATTAGTATTCAGCTATATGTATTCAGTAAACTAAGGTGGTAATTCATGTTTTGTGGTGTCTCACTTCAACACCTTGTATCTCTTGACAGTTTCACTATGCTCCCTGTATTTTAAGTGAGAAAAGGTGTCCTCTTCACAGTATTTCAGAGTAGCAGTTTAATTTACGCAACATGAAGTAAAGTTAATATTGGTCTTCCTTTTGTGTTTGAGATGTCATATGTGTTAGAACCAAAAAATGTAAAGAATCTTTTGTATTTTCTCCTATTTTGGAGTGCTGTAAGTCAACTCTCCCTCTTCATTCCCTTTGTGAGAAAAAGAAATAGTCTCTTATCAAAACAGAGCCTGTGAATCCTGAGGCTTTGCTAAGCTCAGGTGAAGAAAACCGACCAAACTAGGTTTGAAATTAAAATTGTATGGGCAAAAAAGGCTTACAACCCAAATACCTTAAATAAAAAGGTCCAAGGTTAGAGCAGCAAGACTATGTGATTATTCAGCTTGCCTATTGTAAATAGAGAACTTAAAAGATCATTTATCAGTGGAGCAGAGAACAAATGAACAGAACTGAAAAGTGACAGTAGCATTCCTGTGAGAGGGTGTGAATGTCTTTTGTGGAGCTGATGGGATACAAGGTGCTCCAGTTTCAGTGGTAGTTTCAACAGCGTTGAATTTGTGGTGTTCTCTTGCACTTCACTGGCTGGACTTAATAGAGGTTTAAAATATTATTTTTCAGCATCTGTTACACTAGCTACTTAACCCAAGTCTGAGCTGTACTTTCCAAGCTAGCCTTTAAATGAAACATTTTTGTTATCCTAGCTTGGTTTATTATGGTCATGTTTCTCAGAAACATTTGCTAGGACTTGGTTGTCTTTTCCCCGGTTAATTGTAGTGGTTTTTCTTGGTTTCTAGATATTGATGAGTGTGTTGCACATCCTGGTGTCTGTGGTCCTGGCACCTGCTACAATACCTTGGGGAACTACACCTGCATTTGCCCACCTGAATATATGCAAGTGAATGGAGGACATAGCTGCATGGGTATGCAAAATGACATCTTTACTAGAACTGTCTGAGTTTCGGGACCAAAGTCCCTGCTTAAAATTTCCTTTTAGATGTGGCCATTTCTAAAGTCTTATATTGCTTTTTCCTACCTTTAACTCCCAGAAGGTTGTGTCATGTAGCCAGGAAGGAGATCCCAGTGACAGATGTGCAGTGTTCAAAAACTCAGAAATATTTTTTATTTTCACTAGTCATTTCCAAATGGTAGGGTTTACTATACAAATGGATCTGATGAGCATCTACAGTGTGTTTCTTGGGAATTCTTGGGAATTTTCTTTTTCCCCCTTTGTGTCTTTGAATGAAAAATGAAAATATGTCAAATTTCAGGTAAGTCTAAAACAAAGACTGTAAATTACTTCAAACCGTAACTTATTTTTAAATGCATCCATGCATATGCTTGGGTTGGGTTGCATTCAGAAGCCAGAGTTAATGAACTGCTGTCCAGGTTGGTAGGGGGCTGATATTTACTTAGGTTACTTTGTTGGTTACTTCGTTAAGTGATTCTTTTCTTACATCTAGACATGAGGAAAAGCTTTTGCTACAGAAGCTATAATGGAACCTCTTGTGAGAATGAACTGCCTTTCAATGTGACCAAAAGGATGTGTTGCTGCACATACAATGTTGGGAAAGCCTGGAACAAACCTTGTGAACCATGTCCAACTCCAGGAACAGGTAAAGTCTACTCTAAAATACCTTTTTTTTACTTCCTTTTCTCATCTGCTTCTTTAACCTATTAGCTAACATTTCAGTCCCAAAAAAACTTTGCTGTCCTCCCAAAGCAGAGTGACGAAACCCTGCCATCCTTTTACTGGCTGGATTTAGTCTTGGTGGGCTAAACACAAGTAGGTATTTCTTCCATATTTCTAAGTGGAAGAAGTATCACTCCATATTGAGTGGAAAAGTACAGCTTGAATAGTTTGAAGGCACCAGTTGTTTCCCCTGGATGAAAAAAAATCAGGAAGAACATGCGTAATTTCCCTTAGCTTCCCCTGAAGGCAAGGGCAAGGTCCCAAACTACTGTCAAGTGTCACTGTGATAAACAAAAAGGTCTGGAAAGTACAGATTGACCTTCCCATATGCAGCAGGAGTATGTCAGCCCTGTAGGTAAAAGGATGTTTGTAAGAGAGGTATGTGTAGGTAGATCTAATTATTTAGACCTTTTTTGGGGGGTGATGGGGCTCTATAAAATGAGTATACTGTGGTTGTTTTAGTCTTTCTTTCTAACAAATACCAAGGCTTTCAGAGGTCTTATATGGACATAGAATTTCTTTCAGTAATTTAGATTTATGTTAAAACTCTGTGTTTGTGTAGGTAGGACCTACCAGGGTGGCACAGTAGGCATAAACAAGTTTTCTGAATGCATGATTACAGAGCTCCCATCTCTAAAGCTGTCTCTTTGAGGTTTCTGGAAAAGCAGTCACTGGGCAATAGAACTGGGGTTGAAGATACTGGCTGACAAGGATGCCTTCTGCCTGGTCTGTCTTCCAGGATAATTAATTTAGGATAATATAGCGTATAGATATTAGTTACTGCATAGCTGGGGATAGTTATTCTGGTAGTCCTAATCTGTCAGAACAAAAAAGATGGGGTTTCATTACTGAGTGTATTACCTTTCTAGATTTTTCACTCGTGTCTCACACGTGAGTGTGATCCTCTCGGTTGCTTCTACATTTTTTCTACTGAAGGTGATGAAAAAGCTCCATGAGCAGGACATTGTAAAGGGAAGTAAAAATTCCCTTCTATGAAGGGAGGTGAAAATAGTAAGGTCAGTTCTTTTTCAGTTAGTCTTCATGGAGTTTCTTGCCTAGAACAAAACACCCTTGAAAGCACAACTCAGAAAGATCATTGTTGGGAGACTTGGAAACCTGGCAGTAGCACCTGGCCTTCATTAAAAAATTCTTATATTTGTAAAAAGAGAAAAGGTGCCTATATAAAACTAAAAAACTCAGGTGACTGTTTAGTACAAACACATTTTACTGTTTAATTGACTTTGCCGCAGGTTCACTGCCACTAAACCCATACCTCTGTGTAATTTGTGATGTTAGTGTAAAGAACATAATACTTTCATTCCAAGTGGTTTATCCTGGTGACATAAGGGAAAGAGCAGATTATTTAGGAAAGACTTTCCACCACAAGCAGTAAAGAAGAGGAAGATGGGACTGAAAAGAAAAGACAGCCTCTTCCTTTTCTTTCTCAAGTAGAGGGAGAGACAATGAAGGAATGTTCCTAGCAGTCAGGAATGGAGACGGAAGTAAACTTGAGAGAAGGAATACATGCTTGCTATCACAGAAAGCTCATAAAATTCTTTCGCATAGTAATTTATCTCAGGGCCATAAAATTGTCATCATGATGACAACATGATGAGAAAAATACAGCAAAGTACTAGCAGGGATTCATGCAATTAATATTCTTGGATGGAAGAAAGAATTCTCTTTTTAAATTGCTAAGACTGAAGTTCTCAAAAACTTTGCAGCTTTTAAGGATTTGTTAAGACAACTCCACTTAGACTGCAAGCAGTTATGGGGTTAAAACATTTCCCAAAATATTTCAATATTGCCTTGTTAGCTCTTCTAAATGCCTTCACTGTATTTGGAGACATGATTGAACCTTTTTCACCATGAAAAGAGATTGCGTGAGGGATCAAACACAAATTCCAAGTGTAGATGGTTGAATAGCTGCACTTATGTGGTATAATCAGTTGTTCTGAAATCTGGGTGGGGGCTACACATCACAGACAGGGGTTATGATACACTGACCTTAACCAGTTTGCTAGACTGAGCCCAGTAGCTCATTAAGAGCATTATTCTGCTCTGATGAGAATTATATTGTTCGTCTAAATGAACTTCACATGCCAATCCATTTGCATTTTTTTTCCTTTCTGAATGGAGCTCTTTCTTCCTTTTCATATATTTATGCTTAACAATCTCTGTTTGATGACTTCCGGTAGTAAAGACTGTATTGCTTGGTTTTACACATTCTACAGTTCATAACCATTACCATACAGACTTCAATCCGCTATATTTATTCTTGTTTACTTGTTTTTTCACCCAAAGAAGTGTAAAAACCTGCTTCACTGCTAAGAGGTAACCAAGCATTTGCAGAAGGCCTTCATGGTTTGATCGTTTCAGGAGTGCTTGACTTCAGAGACATTTTTTTTTCTGTTATGTGATAGATCTTTGTATCCTAAAAAATAATATAGGGATAAGTATGTGGGGCTTTGAACTATTTTTTCAATCACTGATGCAAAGTCAAGCTTTCAGTAAGTAAATCTCTGGCATGTTTGTGCATGGATAATTCGGCACTGTGCATAAATGCATTATTATACAGTCCTTTCCTAATTATATGCTTTTTTTCTACACAGTACAAACTGGAAAAAATATGGGAAAAAAAACTATTAAAGGGAACGCATGGAACATGTAGGTAGCATAACACAGAATGATAGAAAGCCTTCAAGCCTCAGAGCCTCTTCTTCATAGGTTATCATCACCCATGGAGACAGGGTAGTGAACAGAAGGCTCCCTTTTTATCTAATAAGTGTGTTTCACAGATTTAATGATCACAGTAAATGCCATAAAACTCCTTGCAGAAAATAACTGTTTTCTAACCCTCAAATCTTATACATGTTAATATAAAAGAGCAGAAGATTGCTGAATGGTAAAACACTGGCAGGGAGCTCTGTGGCCCAGTGTCCTCTACTGCAAGAATTACCTCAGTAGGCATTAAGCAGCCATTAAACAATAGGACAGAAGAAAGAAGAAGATGCTGAAGTTTGGGTATACTGGATTCTACTTGGCTTATCCAAGAAATAAAAAGAATGTTTGAACGTGAGAAAAATATTTTGCCAGATCTCATTCTGAGCAATGATCAACTACTTTTGCTGAAATTAAAATAAATAAGAATGTTTGGTGTAAGGGAGACAAGAATTATTCATGTTATTACCCTAGTGGTTAAATTTTACAAAATTATATGCTACTGAATACAGACGCCATTAAAATGTAAACGATCAAGAAACTCAAACTACAGCGAGTATGGAAATAAGCTATTACCACTCTAGATTTAGGACAATTACTCACAGGGTAACAGAAGGGTCTCCTTTCTCTTTTTTTGGTCCTAGAAGAGATCCTAATTATTTGTCTACATTTCAGGCTTAGAGGTGACTCCATATGCTTCCTCTCATTAGACAGATAATAGGGTTCCTGTAGGTCCTTAGCAGCACAAACAGTGGACCAAGCACTCGTGGAAGTCTCCAGATACTACATTTGCAGAACCCCTTGGAATTTTATATCAATGGGACATTTTTGTAAATTTTATCCACATTCTTTAGAAGGACATTTTACCTTGGCTTAATTCCCTGCATGTACAAATATCTACTGTATACTTTGGAATTTTCCCTTAACAATACTTTGGAAACTTAATATTGAAATATTCTTTTGGAGAATTTGAATGCTGATATGATCTAAAAAGATGCTGAATAGCAGCTGTGTGGTTACTGTTTGCAAACACACACTTAAAGTAACCTGTGCGTTCAACCTGGTTGTATCTTCACATTGGAATTTTTTTGCCCCCCTCAAACAAGTGGGCTTTCAGTACACAATTCTACTGGTAGTCAGTATTTTAGAAATTTGACATAGTTATGGTTGTAGGCCTGTCATTTTTCATATTTTGCCCTAGACTGAAATTTATCAATGCACTGTAAATGTGTAGTACATTTTTTGCTGGAAAGCACTGTTTTACCAGTAAAATCTCATGCCAGCATAGATGCTTTATAAGAAATACTTTTTTTAAGGATGTAATTATTTATTATATCCTGCAATAATTAATAGATTCCATGCTAGAAATTTTTCTCTATATTTTTCTCTATATTTTCTCAAATCCACTCAACTTTATACACCCTCCCTGGAAAACCATGGGTTCATTGATTTTATACTTTATACCGTGCATTTCCCATCCTCAATATGCTCTGGACAAGAGGGTATAAAATGAGCGTACTAAAACAATGCTCTGTTTTGGAGCATCTTTTTTTTCAAGTAGAGCGTCCATTCAGCTCTATGGTTTAGTGGAACTAAGCTGCAGTAATCTCTGCAGAAAAGAACAGAGATAGTATAATCGAAGAAGGTTAGGTACTGGTACATTTATTTCTCCTATCCAAAACTATTGGTGCAGATTCTCCCTACACATGTCTAGCAAGCATGAATAAACCATTAAAGGTAAGTTAAGGAGTTTGATTTAAAACAGAAATTGAATTGCTGCTTTCTCAAGCCAGACATTCAGTCTTGCAAAAGTCTCCAAAGATTTGAGAAAAGAGAAGTATGAATTAGTGTTTCAATTTACATTCATTTACTGGCAATCTGAATTTTCAGTACAGTTTGTACAGGAGGCGATGGCTATTCTGAGTAGATTTGGCTTGTATCAGCTCTTGAAAAGCTGAGAAGGTTACAAGTAATTCTTGTGAGGTTTATAAATGTTCACTAAAAATGCATTGTTCTCTGTTTTGCTGTAGCTGAATTCAAGAATATATGTGGGAATATTCCTGGCTTCACTTTTGACATTCATACTGGAAAAGCTGTTGGTAAGTTTCACTAAACTGATTTTAACCAAAAATTGCTTTGCATTAAGGTCATTGCAGCTGCATAATGGTACCTAAATGAACATTTCATATAATAAAATTCTAATTTCATTGTGGAGTTACAATGGTAACATAAATTGTGAGACCAATTTTTGTGTAAAATACTCCTGATTTATATTTTTTTATTTGTACATTTTGTTATGATCTTTTGCTCACCCTCCATCTTAGTTCATGGGTTTGAGTTTTAAAAAGTGGGTTTGCGTTTCAAAAATGTTGTGGGATTTATCTGCATCTTGTCTAATTTTTAGTATTACTCTGTTTTGATCACTTCCATAGTTTATTTTCTCTCACAATGGGCATGTGTTTAGATTTGTATCTTGTATACAATTTCTGTAGATTAAAACTTCTCAACTCAGTTTTAAGTGCAGTGAAAATGAGAATCCAAGCAGTATGTAAAGCCATGAAGTACTGTACATTGACTAGCTCATCTCACTTTCAGACATTGATGAATGTAAGGAAATCCCAGGGATCTGTGCAAATGGTGTTTGCATCAATCAGATTGGCAGCTTCCGCTGTGAATGCCCCACTGGATTCAGCTACAATGACCTGCTCTTGGTCTGTGAAGGTGATTTGAAATGACGTTATTTTCTACTTAGCCCCCATAAGCATACTTATCTTAAAGGGAAGGGGAAATTTAATTCACATGTTTTTCAAAATCTAAGAGGCAGGCTGTGAGCTTTTTTGTAGGGCTCAAGTCCATAAGTCAGTTTGTGACATGTTTGTCTTTAATATATATGCACATGCACTTAATAAAATTTGTAAAAGTTTTGTGTCAAGCAATTCACTGACTCCAAAATAGGATGTAAATGAAATTATTTTATTTTATTTTAGGAAGGAAATGTTATTCTTGTTCTAAAAACTTCTCAAAGAAAATATTCCTTGATTTTTTCCATCTTGAGTCTGTTCTTCTAGTTTTATAGGTAGAGATATTCATAGAAGCTAATAGTGAATTTTCATGTGTTCTTAAAGTCAATAGGAGTTTTGTCATTGGTATTCAAGGGTCTTGTGCTGATGTGCACCCAAAAAGCTAACAAACTGTGCCACTTACTGTCTCAGTTCAAAGGCAAAGAAGAACGTTTTTTCATAGAAAAACTAATTTCTTTAGACAGACATTTAAAATTGCAAAGCCACTTCAATATGTAGTAAGTTGGACTTGTAGGATCCTCCTTCATCCAAAAGTGTGTTATTGTTGAAACTGTATTGATCTTGCTTTTCATTTGCATTTACAGCACCGGAGGCTTAAGGTCAGAATATTCATGCTTTGTTAAGGACAAGAGATTTGTCTTGCAGAAGACGGACAATACAGTCTAAATTCTAGGCAGATGTAACTGTCTTGTGATTTCTGATGTCTGAACCATGACTCTTGGTATTTCAGATATTGACGAGTGCAGCAACGGAGACAATCTCTGTCAGAGAAATGCAGACTGTATCAACAGTCCTGGTAGTTACCGCTGTGAATGTGCTGCTGGTTTTAAACTTTCACCCAATGGTGCTTGTGTTGGTAAGAAATCAGTTGACTTTTCTCATCTGCTTCAATCTGTTTGTACCTCATCAATGGTATGTGCATCATTCTCTCAAAGGGTAAAAGAATCATTTATTTTCTATTACGTTGCGTATTCTGTGGGTTTATGCAACAGTTTTTACTTTATAGCCCTGTTTCTCTGTAGAAGGGAAGAAAAGACAGCGTAAGATTTTTAGAGAACATTCTTGATGTATCAACCAAATCCTAACAGTAGTTTTGACCTCGAGGTGTATAGGCAAGAAGTTCCTATAAAATGAAATTTTGTTATGATTCAGGTTTAGTTATGGATAATTTTGTGTCTGGTTTTAATAACAATAACAGATTGTAAAAACATGTTTGTGTAAAATGAATGAATAATAAAAGTCAATAATCTGTACCATCTGTTTTATATTTTTGTTACAGATCGCAATGAATGTCTGGAAATTCCTAATGTTTGCAGTCATGGTTTATGTGTGGACATGCAAGGAAGTTACCACTGCATATGTCACAATGGTTTTAAGGCATCCCAAGACCAGACTATGTGCATGGGTATGGAAAGAAAAAGCTTTTGTGTGTGGTTGGTTTGTTTCAGTTTGTTATTTTTAAAAGGAGGAGAGGCGAGCCTAAATTTTTGTGGAGATTATAATGACATTAAAAGACCGATTCAAATGTTCTTGGGTTATTCTGAATAAAGTATGTGAAGTTGTCCTTGGAATGTATATATTAGTTTGAGGAAAAATATCCAGTATTCTCAGCTCCATTTTACTGAATCAACCCCATTTTCATAAGCCACGTATATAGTGGTTTATTTGACAGAGAAGTTCATAGGAGGTATCACAGAGTAACAGAGTTTGGAGATAAAAAGAAGACCGATTTTTCAATTACTTAAAAATTTATTGAGGTCATGTTTCATTTAAAATACAGAATCCCATGTTTAATGTAACTTAAATCATTACCTATCTTGTATTAAAATGTTGACATTATAGAGATGATAAAAGAAATCAGAAGATTGCAAAATAAAAGTGTTTTTCTTGATCTTTTAGAGTTTCGTAATCAGTTGTCCAGGATTTTATAAAGAAAAGGTGATGCATATGTAAATTTAGTTCTCTTTGAGAAAAATAGCCAAAAAAATGATTCTGTTTTTTGAAATAATGATCATCTAAATGTCAGTTCTAAGCTATAAGAAGATCAGTGTCTTCTATAACACAGATGTGTTCCAATTTCAACTTTAAACAGACATTTAAAACCTATTCATGTTGTATTATGTATTCATATATGCCTTGAGTCTTCTCATATTTGAACTGAATCACATTTGTCAAACTATCTGAGGAGGATATTTGGGAAAATGACTTGTGTTAACAATGCAAAATTTTGAGAGGCTTGTTACTCAGAACAGTAACTTAAATAATTCTAAAACCAATTTTAAACAGTTCGTAGTATGAAATACAAATCTCGACAATGACACATTATGGAAATGATCCATGCAAAAAATGTTCACCTTCTGTAAATAACTAATATGTTTCAGAAAGTCCGCAAGAACTATGAGAACAAGATCTAAATACCTACCAGATCCCTATGAAACTCCAGAAATTACTGAAAGACACAGCAGGAAATATTGCATTTTAGTGCCTTTTAAAAATGAATGTTTCCATGAATTTGCAAGCAGTCTTTATAATTCTGGATGTACAATTGACATATTTACATATGTAAATCAACTTGTGAACAACGTCACAAAACTTCTTTGTAGAGCATTTTCAAAAGGTTTACATGGGCTTAAGAGTAAAATATTTACATAAAATTTGAGATAGTTCCAGGGCTATGATGCTCAATCCTTTGTCCTAAATTCTGATTAGTAGTGTACATAAAGAAATTAAGAAATGTTAGTAGGGATAAAAAAAAAAGACAGGACATTTTGAGGTTCTGCACATGCACTTACTTTTATTTTTGCATGTAACAGTAACTTTTATTTTAAAATATATACAAAAAATGCATCATGTAACATTTTCCTATATGTACCCATATTGTAAAAATCAGTAGTATAAATAGAAAATGTGGCAGATTAAAGGAGATACACAGGTTTAGAATATTGTCACTGTGCACAGATAATGCATTAGCATACCTCGGAACATCGTTTCCCACATACAGTTTTGTTTTTCTTTGCAGATGTTGATGAATGTGAGCGCCACCCATGTGGAAATGGAACTTGTAAAAACACGGTTGGATCATATAACTGCCTGTGTTATCCAGGATTTGAATTAACTCATAATAATGATTGTATGGGTAGGTGATGTAATCCAAACTTTATTTCCATTGCTGCTGAATTGTTATGCCAAGAAGGATGGTATAGAGTTAAAATTAAAACAGAAGACAGGTCAGGGTGCTAAGAAAGTTAATTTAGTGCAGTAAGCGATGCTGTTACCAGCCCTAGATGTTAATCGTTACTATAATTTTTTTATCTAATTAAAAATATTTTTACTGGCCAGCTTGAGATAATGTAAACTGTTAATCTCTGGATCACTGGGGCAAACTTAGAGTTCACTGACATTTTAATGAAGCCCTCACTTCCGTTAGATTTCCTGGGTAATTACAGCACACTTCCTTGACTACTGGCACAGTCGTGTGCCATAGGCACCACTCACAATAAGCATATATTACGTCACACCACCAGTGTTGCCTTATGAATTTAAAATAATTTCATTTTTCACCATATTACTTGACAGAGGCACACAGTGTGAATGAGGAAGCAGATCAGCAGTAAGAATACCAATACAACCAATCTACCAAATCTGCATTGCTAAGATGAACTCCACTTATACAGAGTTTATACAGGCATTGCTATTTCCAGTTCCCTAAATCACAGGACACCAGAATATCTGATGGTTTTGAACAATTTAAATTCCTGGATACTTGTGATAAAGCAACTAAAATATTCCTGAGCTGAAGAACAGGCTTGTAAGTCTCTTGAGATCCTCTCCCTTGTGCAGAGCATAAGGCAAAAGAGAGGAAGGCTTTGCATTCCTTCCTGCTGCAGAAGGAAGACAGAAGGAAGTCTACTGGTTCCTTTCAGGTTCAGGAGAGAACTGAAACATCTAAATAAGTATTTTTAATCCTCTCCTTGTCCAGGAAAGAGAAAATCAAAGACCTGTCCAAGTAGGAAAAGTCTCCTGTCAATGAATGGCACTATTTGCCAAAGAGGTTCTTTCCCTTGGCAGTATGGCTGCCAGTCTGCTGCCAGAAGCATCCAGCATCTCTGCTCCAGGCTGTGCCTTCAAGGATGCCAAGGAGCCTGAGATGACTCAGAGACTTGGCCTTTTGTTAGCACTCCTTTTGACAGCTTGAAGTGCCTCAGGGCTTTCTTCCAAACTATCCTAGTCATTCAAAGGCAATACAGCCCATCCCAGTGTAATATGTCAGAGGTACTTCTGCTTGTGGAGCTGTTACACAGAAGAAATGTGCTATAGAATAAACTAGTAATGCAGGCACGGCTGTACTGACTGAAGGAGAAGGTACATCTTCTTCAGAAGCATGAAGCAGACTAAAACCTCTTCAGTAAAACTGATGGTAGTCTTCATCATTCAAATTCAAGTATTGTAAAACAGCGAAGTGTAAGGTGTTCTTACGCCATGATGTTTATCCGATCTCCTTTTCATTTATTCTGAAACTTTCTCGTCTGTATTTTTCCTTATGCAGTGCTCCTTTAAGTCTGCATTATTAAAGTAACTCCACAAACTAACAAGCATCTTAAAACCTAATTTTCAGAACTGTTATGAAGTAGAAAATCGTCCTGCAGAAAGGAAATGATATATTCCAAAATTTGAAAATGACAAGGCAGGTTTTAGGAGGAAATGCAAGCAAATATAAATGCAGATAAAATCCAGAACACTCCATGTAACATTTTCTTTTCTGTGTCTGGAGTTAGTATCATACAGTCGCCTGGCAGTAAGTGAATGTCTCCAGATGCAGTAGCTGAGGTAATGCTGCAAGTTTGAGAATTATAATACCCTATAAAAAAAGAGTGTTGTTTAAATAGAACATATTCCTTAATACACTTGAGTGGGAGTTACTTTCCACTAGCTGTCAGCTGTTCCCTTGTTGCTGCAAGATTTGCCTTTTCCGCAGAAATATATATTGCAACTTGAGTGTGTTTATAGCATACTGTATATACTGTGCTGGGACTCAACGCTCACTTCTGGGGTTTTATTTTGTGGTTTTTTTTACAGATATTGATGAGTGCAGTTCCTTCTTTGGTCAGGTGTGCAGAAATGGACGGTGTTTCAATGAAATTGGTTCCTTCAAATGTTTATGTAATGAAGGATATGAACTTACTCTAGATGGCAAGAATTGCATTGGTATGTATGATACCACATAGAGATGTTAAAGTACTAATTAGCTGAAATAATCAACTTATTAGCTCCCACCTAGAGAGAAGGACCATGGTTTGAGTATCTAAGTATTAAAAAAAAAACGTCAGTGACCTTAATGAAAACACAGTAGAAATAACTGGGTTTTGGAATAGTTGTTGATTTTCAACCATTAAAATGCCTATGAAAAAGAAATTTAGAAAAGAATTCTACAGTCTTTGTCATGAATAAGCCTGTTTTGTTACCTTAAGAATTACATGATTCTAAACCTTTCTTGGTTCCATCTGCTCCCCAAAGATACAAATGAGTGTGTGGCACTACCCGGTTCATGCTCTCCTGGTACCTGTCAAAATTTGGAAGGATCATTCAGATGCATCTGTCCACCAGGATATGAAGTAAAAAGTGAAAGTTGTATTGGTAAGGCAAGTTGTAATTGTTGCTTCTGAACAAATTAAAAATTAGAAAACATATCTCGTTCTAATTTGGAGGATAGTACGTGTACACTCTAATGCTCTAATGTTTGCGAATGTTGCCCAACATAAAAACATGGTGACAGGGAATAAATCAGTAGGAAGAGTCTTCAGGAGGAGGTTTTAAAAATGGAAGGCAAGATATTTTGTACAGTATTGTAGTATGTTTTGTACACTAACTTCTTCATTAATGCAAACAAAAATACTTACTTTTCAAAAACGTGGTAGTTTATCTTTCATTCAGTTTTCTTTTTTTTTTAAAAATATCATTCATAAAACAATCTGTGTACTGGATTTATATAATGTTTACAGAAAGGTAACTATCAGCAGTCAATGCATGAACTAAGCTGCTGGTTTCGGAGGTTTAAAAATCTTGATAAAATTAGGGAGCTCATGGGAACAATTGCTTAAATTGGTTTCTTCTAATAACTGTTTTCTGATTTCATGTTTTCTATACTGTCTCTCAAGTGCCAAGATTCACAGGAGGAGGAAGAGGAATATGAAAGCAGATCTTTCATCAGTTTGCATGTTCTTGTTTGTTCCTATAAGTCTCATTTAAAGCTTTGAATACCATTCAGGAGCTGAATGGCACACACTGAATTAAGACTTGGTGTGGCAGAGAATGAGAAATAAATCCAAGTTACAACTCCCTTTTCCAGCAAAGCAAATCACAGAACTACTGTGAATTTATTGGGTATTTAAAGTAATTTTGTGTGGCACCTGGGAAGGAGGGTGCAAACAACTAGTTTTGGGTAGGTAACCGAGAAAGCTTAGGTTTCTGCCTGGTCAGAGGACAGAGGCAAGCACCTGTCTCTCCACTGTGACTGTATTAAGAAACCTGGTTTTACTCTTAAATGGCTGAAGTTTAGTTGATGTGACACCGCAGACACACATTCATCCAAATAACTCCAAATAGTGAATAAGCAGCTTGTCCTTGTATGGACTGAAGAAAAGACTGGCGAGGACATAAAGATTTCGCCTATAGCCGCCTAATCTGTATGGGTGCAGGAACTGGATCACAGGAACCTTTTTGACTTTTTATCTTTAAGAATGGGATGTATTTTCTAAGATCCAGAGTTCTCTCACCTTTTTGTATCATGCCACCGTATTCAGTTTGCCTGCCAACTTCATGGCTTCTTTTGGCAGGTGCTGTTTCCATATTAGCAATTATGCTTGAGATGAATGCAAATCACCTTCAGTTGTAAAATCATGAATTTAAAATGAAAGCTTTTGGTTTTTGGGGAATATCACTGTTTATGGCCACTTCAGTATCCTGACAGAATCTCTTGATGTTTTTGACAGCATCAGTGGCTCCCAAACAGATTTTTGCGCAAATTGAAGTAAGAGGGACTTAATTGCATTCTTTTTCTTCATTCTGCTATGTGTCCAGGAAATTTGCAGCTAAAGTTCCTAGAAAATGCCTGGGTAATCACATGTGATTGTACTAATACTTTGATTAATATTATGACAGCTCTTGCAAACATACGTTCCCCATTATTTTCTATTGATCTTACATGCAAACAGCTTTATAAGAATTCATGACTTCTGTTTGTAACATGAAGGTTGGCAGTGGCTAGATTACATTATAAGCTCAGGGTGATTATATGCAGGAGAAACCAAAACAGATGGGAGCCACAGAAAAATTCTTAGTTTCCACTTACTCGTTTTATGTATTTCCTTTCATTTTATGGGAATGGAGGGGAGAGGACTCGTGACTACCACAGTCTGGCTGGTCACCTGTTCATCGTGGCACAAAAAGAGTTTCTTCCACTCGTCCCAAGACATTCATTACAGGAATAACCAGTACTTCAATAGAGCAGTTTTTCCATCCCATTAATGCAGCTGAATTGCTGAGCTTTGTATACTTGCAACTGCCACACTGAGAAATTAATTACCTTTTATTCACTGAAATAAGCTGATTTAGAATGCTTCACATTCACAACAGCCTGTCCGTGCTCTGCTACTGCAGCGTTTGACCATAGGCCAGATTATGCTACAGTGGGTTGTTCATGTGCTGTACTTAACTGTAAATTCTGAAAATAGGACTCAAGGAAATATTTTTCAGAAGTAACGTCACCTGTCTTCTTCCATCACTCCACTTATATTTTCCTGGTGATAAAGACTGTATTTCCATTGTTTCCTTATCTGCTAAATACAGGTCAGTTCTCTAATATTCATTATAGTAGAGAGTCCAACAAATATCAGAAAAACTGGCGCTACAGATTTGTGGCTCAACATCCATGAAGCTTTTTTTCATGAAGAATACCTATTCCTGCCTACAATTTTATTGAGATCAATATGGATATTATTGTAGAACACTTATACAGCCATAGGTCTCTGTGATGGTTCTTTTAGTATCCCTTACTGAAAGACTCAGGAGGGGTTGTACTGCAGGTACAGCTTTGAAGATTATTAAAATACACTTCAGAGTTTATTAGATTATAATTAACTTTACAAATTACTATAGCAAAGAGGCTTTTTTCTTCTGCCAGTATTTGCAGAATAGAATAAATTAAAATATGGTTTAAAATAATAGATATGAAAATTAAAGCTCTACTAATGTATTACTTTTTGTACTCTGTTTTCTATATAGATACAGGATATGCAGCCTGATACTGTTTGAGTTGCATGATTTTACAGGCGCTTGGTGTTTATATTAAATACTCTTTTATTTTGGTTCAAGTTTCCAATAACTATAAAATATATATATCTATTTTTAAAAATCTCACATTTAAATAGTCATAGCAATATATTCTAAATTATGCAGCTGAGCAGGAAAAAAAATTAAATAGCCTATCAAGAGTTGCTGTGGAAGACCAGTAAATATAAATCCAAAAATATAAATATAATCATAGCCCTCCCTCTACTAAATAGCTAGCTATAGTTTCAGTTCAAGACTCAGTTAATCAGCATGAAAAAAACCCACCTTTAATTACAAAGAACCCACAACATACAGATTTTGAAAAAATTAATCTTTGGATGTTTTATGTTTCCAGAAAAATATTTTTCTTATTAGAAATATATCTTCTCCTCTGTTTCATCCCGAAAGCATTTATTTAATAATTATATTTATTTTTTATTTATCTATTTATTATAAATATGGAAAAGAACAGAGAACTGTATTTGGAGAGAAATGCTCTAATTTGAAAGAGTTAGTGGAACCTTCAGGCTGCTTTCTCTCTCAGGTGCTTTATTGGAGGAGCATGTCCTGCTGAAGTTAAATAAATAAATGAACAATCTTTCTTAACCAAGGAATTCATAGCTAATGGGGTTGCGGTGAACCTTGTCTCCTTTAATTTGCAGATATTAATGAGTGTAATGAGGATCCCAACATCTGTCTTTTTGGCTCTTGTACCAACACGCCAGGAGGCTTCCAGTGCATCTGTCCTACAGGTTTTGTGTTGTCTGATAATGGACGGAGATGTTTTGGTAAGTTAATTATTAAGGAATGTAATAACTTTTTCTAACAGATAATAGATACTCTCTAGAATGAGTAAAAAGGGACCTCTACAGGGCTCTTCCAAAGTGTGCCCTTACGGGGTTTGGAAACTGCTTTTAAAATAATATGAAAAATACAGGCCTAACATTATTCCTTTCAGGACTAGTCATCATCTAACCAGGCAGGAAGTACTAGCTCCACCTAACTGTATTGTCTCTTTTAGATACTCGCCAGAGCTTCTGTTTCACTAACTTTGAGAATGGGAAATGCTCAGTGCCAAAGGCTTTCAACACCACAAAAGCGAAGTGTTGCTGCAGTAAAATGCCAGGAGAAGGATGGGGTGATCCTTGTGAACTCTGTCCAAAGGAAGAAGAAGGTACACATCAAGGTTTAACAAAGCCTTTTTAGGTGGGAGAAAAGGAAGAGCATATTTGTGTTGTACCTTCTTAATCATTAGAAGGAGAGGCCTTTTTGGCATTCTCTCTTAATGGCCTTTTCTAGAACCAGTTTCAGGTCAACAAAAGGAAAAAATTAAATAGAAGAAACCACACAAAAAGAGAAATCCTGAGTTGTAGGTTTTTCTCTGTAAAGAAATGAACTAGTACCCTCCATCTGTAGATCTAGCCTGCTTTGGGCAAAAAGAGAAGAGCAAAATGAGATGGTGCCAAGAGGTAACCAAGAGTTTTCCATTCTTGGTTTTCTTCAAGTACAGAAAAGGGAAGGCACCAAGCACACGCACACAGAAGCTCAATGAGTTCTAGTGCTGCTTCCCTGATCTAGAGACAGTGCTACTTTGGTAGCTGGCAAGACAGCATAATGACCATAATTTAAACAGTTGACAGTTTTGAAAAATGAGATATAGAAGACTTGGATGGTTTTAACCTTCTGTCATGGTGCTCTCTCTCACTCGACGTGTTTTTTTTTAAAAATGTACCTCTACAGTTGCTTTTCAGGACCTGTGTCCATATGGCCATGGAACTATTCCCGGAATTGATGATACACGCGAAGGTAGGTATTCTTTCTCCTGATAATTAAAAAAAAAAAAAAAGTTATTTATACTTACAACTAGACTTGGATATTATAGTATGTGATGACTCCCCACAGCCCCAGGTGACAAGAGGCTGATCTTTAATAAATATGGACCATTATGAAATCACAGTTAAAAGATTACCTTTGAAATTGCACGGCTAGAGACAAACAGAATAGGACACTTTTAGTTTTTTTAAGACTTCATACAGAAATGCATCATCTAAGTGGTTGCTAATATCTTCCTGCTTTTTAGATGTCAATGAATGCCTTGAAAGCCCAGGGATCTGCTCAAATGGTCACTGCATCAATACTGATGGATCGTTCCGCTGTGACTGCCCCATGGGATACAACTTAGATTACACTGGAGTACATTGCATCGGTGTGTCCATAGTTCATAAATTATAAGAGTTGTAATACTGACATTTAAAACACAATTTGAAATGTGTCCCAGCTCTCTTCAGTTTGCATTTATTCATTATATACAGATACTGATGAATGTTCAATTGGCAACCCATGTGGAAATGGTACGTGCACTAACGTGATCGGCAGTTTTGAGTGCAACTGTCATGAAGGATTTGAGCCAGGCCCAATGATGAATTGTGAAGGTAACTTCATTTTTTTTTCCTTTAGTTTTTGTCCAGTCGTCAGTATTCAAATTACTTTATTAACCAGGCCTTTGGTGCTATAATAACTAGGAGGAAAAAAGGTTTCTCTGCTTGAAATATGTCATTGAAAAAGAAGTCTTGAATTGATCTAAGCAGTATTTTTAGTTTATCACAGGGTTTTCCAAACTGCATGTTGTGGTATGTTACACTATTCAGTTGTTTGGAGGTGGGGAGCAGGCAGGGAAAAGTAACTGTTGAGCCTCAAAAATATCCTCATAAACAGTATCACTAAACGTGGCAAAAAGGCCTGGATTTGCAGGGTATTTTTCACAGAATCACAGAATCTTCCTGGTTGGAAGGAACCTTTGAGATCATCGAGTCCAACCACAAAAAAAAACCCCAAAAACCCCACACCACACCGCATCCACAAACAGACACAAACCAACAATCTTGGGCACTAGAACATGCCCTTTCATAACTGAGGCAGAGCAGTTATGAACTGACCCACTCATCACAGTTAGAGTAACAAGTGACTGAATGTAATAAAACTGAAGTCAGACCAATGGTCCATCTAGTCCATCATGCCTTACAGTTGAAATGCTAGTTCAGTGTACAAGCATGACTTAACAACTTTCTGCAGTTCAGTCCTCTAATACAAGAGTTAAGGATATAGGGAAAATATCATGTAAACTGGGGGGTGCATCCCTGCAGAGTGGGATTAGTATCCACTTATGGATCTGTTGTCCAAGAATCTATCCAGTACGGTCTTGAATCCGCAGATACCATCTGCTTCCACAGCCCCTTGTGGCAGCAAGATCCAGAATGTCACTACTCTTTCTACTTAGAGAAGTATTTTCTTTTATCTATCTTAAACTAGTCTCCTGTTAGTTTCATTAAGTACGTCTTATTTTTCAGGGTGGGATTTGTGTACAACCGTTCTGGTCTCATCAGATGCTAATCAGGATGCTTCTAACAAATTTTGTATTTTATGAATCAGAAGTTTGCTTTTTGAAGCAAGAATTCTTTGTTTTTAGAGTTGGGAAAAAAAAAGCTGACATCTCTCATCACACAAAAATTCATTTAAAAAACTATCATATAATAAAAATCTGAAACAGGCCTGTCCAAAATTGTCATTCTAAGCTCAAGTAGTTCCATATTTATTATTATTTTAAGCAGAGTTTGTTCAGTTTTCTCTGGCTACTCAAAACCAAACATCCTCAGGTTTCTGGTTTGAAGTATTACATTTCTGATGCTTTTTAGGTGACAAGAGAAGCACAAGTATAAGAAAACCTTCTTGGTGATTGTTTTAAAATTAGTGGAGAATGATTTTTTTTGTTCCTTTCTGTTCAGATATAAATGAGTGTGCTCAGAATCCCTTGCTGTGTGCTTTTCGTTGTATCAACACTTACGGTTTCTATGAATGCACGTGCCCAGTTGGCTATGAACTAAGAGAAGACCAAAAGATGTGCAAAGGTAATGACTGGCATATAAACTCCTCCCCAACTTGTATCACCCTGTTCTGGCCAAAGTATAATCTGAGTATTTCTGTGCATCTTCTATTCCTCATGTCAGTGGAATGTAGCAAACAGCCCAGTAAATGATGGTTTACTCTCTCAGAACTCATGCAAGACCAGTATCTAGTGTTTTTGTTATCAAATGTACCCCTTGATGGGGATTGTAAAGCCAAGAAGGTCACAATGGGGAAGTTCATCTTTAATATGACAAGGTGATACAGCTCACAAAGATTAAGACAACTGCAGTTAAGCATAGCTCTCAGATTTTTCTTCAGTGCTTTCTGTTTAGGGAAGTCTGTACATAGTTTTTATTGAGAAAGTCCTAGTTATCTTCTGTAACTGAAGCTACTGGAAGGAAGTTCAAACACAAAATACATATTTTTTTCCAGATCTAGATGAGTGTGCTGAAGGTCTTCATGACTGTGAATCAAGAGGCATGATGTGCAAAAATTTGATTGGGACCTTCATGTGCATTTGTCCTCCTGGAATGACCCGGAGACCTGATGGAGAAGGCTGCACAGGTAAAGCTTAGAAAGGGAAGAAGCTACTGAAATACAAACAAGCAAACAAATGAAAAATTCTCTGTATATGTATATGGTAAACTAGAAAACAGCAATTCATAAAGGACACGTAAGACAGCTAATGATGCCCAACATCTTAAACTTCCTTTTTGGTTTCAAGATTTAAGCCTTATCTGAAAGTAGTTCTAAGTGACTAATAAGTTTTCCAGAAGAAAAACTCTAGTTTTGTTCCTTTTGTTGTATAACAAAATCAGAAAGTTTTTCAGACACTTGTTAGATTTTAAATAAAGTTTCCAAATAAAAGAGATCTCATTTGATGAGTAGGAGGCAAAATTATCATAAAGTTACATAGCCTTTAGCATTAATACTGATGATAAATAATGTGGCAGTTCCTTAAAGAATTAAAACAGTAGGATTCTGAAACAACATATAAAAACCATAAAACACAAAAGACATGGAAACTGCCATAGTTCAAAATAATTTTCCATCTTGTAAGTAAGCAAACAGCTTTCCTCCATCATTTTCTCAATTACTTGAGGGGAAAACAATAGCAACATCTTGGCAAGTAATATGTTCTTCTGGTACATAAAAAAAAAGCAAGACCATTCCAAGGTTCTCTGTGGACAGAAGTAGATGAGGATGTCATTGGCTCAGAGGGAAAAAAAATTAAACATCCTCTCAGTTAATGCTTTAAATGAACATATCTTAAAACAGTGTTCCTTCAGCAAGAGAATGTCTACTCTCCTTTACAGATCTTTATGATTTTTTTCAGGGGGAATAATCTTTATTAACAAGAATTTTGCCTTTTTTTTGCCATGTAATGCTGACTTTAAATCACCTGAGATTTTTCTGAGGTTGTATTTTAGGCATCTATAAAGGTGTGTGATTGCTTATAGTATCTGTGCCATTAGCTATGGAAGAAAATACACTAAGATTGTAAACTCTTTCAGGGAAATGATGTGCTGACTGAAATGTGACTGATTGCAGAAGAGATCAAATGTATTCAGAGACTTTTAATGATTACAGTGTGGAAAGTTGTTATTCAAAATCATGCATGTACTCCAATTTTATTTAAATGTTACTTGCCAGGTAAAAGTTATGACTAGAAATTGCTCTGCTGCAAGTGTTTTCTGCTTCTTCTTGTAAGTTGCAAAGAACTTACGAGGATGAAAGCTTACATCCTAGGATGCAGTGCACACTGAATGGAATAGGGTAGTGTTAACAGGAAAGACCTTTCCAGGCTTAATCAGTTGTTTATATTCCACTTCTTGAAAATATTTTGCAATTATTATGCAGAATAATTAATGCATTTTATGAGTGTGATATATTTTCTTGTAACCATTTATTTATTTATTATATTTTTGTAAAGATGAAAATGAATGCCGCACCAAGCCAGGTATCTGTGAAAATGGTCGTTGCATGAACGTTATTGGGAGTTACCGATGTGAATGCAATGAAGGATTCCTGTCAAGTCCATCAGGCACTGAATGTCTTGGTAAGTGCCTCTTTCATACACATTTCATCTTACATTGAAGTATAAAGGATGCAGAGTGTAAATTAGGCTTCTGAGTACCTAGCACCTCTCATATATACAGAGATTAAATAATGACCCTTATTAATTAAACATTGAGATGATATTAAATAATTATAGGAATAAGGAGAATCTTGAGAACATCAGCTGAGTCTAGCAATCAGGGGCCTCACACAGAAGTGTCTAAATTCCAAAGGACATAAATATGGTGCTCAGCAACACTATCCAGACAAAATATAGGTATTTTTAAAGAAGCAGCAGAATTTAGTTACCTTAGATAGATCAAAATGGGATGCAGAGGAAAATTGTTTCCTTATTCAAAACATGATCTTAAGCAGCACATCACTGCCACTAGGCATCTGAATTTTCTGTACCTTTAATTCAGACAGTGATTATGAATACAAAATGCTAGGATTTCACCAAAAAATTGCAAGGTAAATTGAAAAGTTTTGAGGCAGGCCTGCACATTAAATGCTGATGTAGGGTGTCATATTCATCAACTTCTGTTTCCTTTTCAATATGTTCAGGCTTGTCATTTGCACTATAAAATTAATTGTTGCCTTTTTAGAAGTCAAACAGAACGGCAAAACTTTTCTTTACTTTATCATGACCAGTGTTCAAGTATAGATAGTACAGTGTTTTACAATACCAAGACTGTATGAGTATTTGTTAGTATTCTTGCATCAAAAATACTTGTATATTATCTTATGTGAGAAATATAAACCCAGGTCCCTGTAAATTGTCATAAGTACTGTACTGACTTCACGGCAAAGCAGTAACATTGGAAGTGCAGGGTATTTCCTGAGGATTAAGACCACATGGGAAGAGGATGCCGCAGTCTGTTAAACTCAGCCAGTCATTAATGCCAAGGAAATACCCTGCTTTGAGATCATTATTGCTTTCTTATATTTAATATATGATATCCTTATTATTTTCTGAAAAGTATGCTTTGGGTTAGTTTGCTTATTGCTGCTTTTTCCTTCAGGGTTTCCTGGGTCAGAAATTAAAATGAAAAATTAGTCTGGCATAAACAAAGCATTTCTTCAGAATTAAGGCATAAACATTAAGTCTTAGATGACATTATTTTAAATATATTGTGCAAGCCTTTATATTCTGTTCACATTAAAATTTATTCCACATCTCAAACTGGGGACAAAGCTTTGTATGTTCTTCAAGTCATAACGTGCATAAAGACCTGCAGAGTGTCTCGGAGAACAGAGACTGCTGAGTCTTGCAAATTACTATAGCAAACATGGTGTCTTGCACAGCTGACACCGTCAGTGAGGACACCTTTATTTGATGTAAGCAGTTAAGTTACCAGGCATCCAAAATAAGTTTTGCCTAAAGCCAGAGTTTGCATTTTACTTGGTTTATGTAAGAAACGTACAGATGCTACTCCTCACACTTGTAAAAGAGGTGGTCAGCTGGGTGTTGATAGATTTACACATTCAGAGGGATCTGAAGGATTTTAACTTTTAAGAGAAAAAAAAATATCTTTTATTTAAAAACATAAGTGTCTGTCAAGCCATAGTTGACGATGTCTCCAAATAAGACAGGGGACATAGACTATTTAGAATGTATCATCTCTGCAAAATTTAGAGTTTCCATTAGCACTGGAAGCTGGGATCTCTGGTCTCCTCAGCTGCCTATCTAGAAAGATTGACAGGTATTAACTAAAAGGTTTAAAAATTTAGAAAAATAAAATTAGAAAGGGACAGATCAGCAGTAAGGCCATATAAATCTCCCCCCCTCCCCCCCCCAAAAAAAAAAAAAAACAAACAAACTAGGAATGCCACTGGAAAAGCACTGAGTTGCGTAGACACTTTTAAGCGCCAGGTATTTTGTATTTTGTCATTTAAGCCACATCAGGATAATTATAGATGATCAGACATGCTATTTCGGCCAGTAAAACAAAGAAACAAAACAAACTTCTAACCCCACTCCAAGTAAATTGTTCAAATGCAAGCCAAACATCGGCAGCTTAAGTGGAAACTCAGTGTGGCCTGCAGCCTGTTTTACTAGCAAGGAAGCTCACCAGATATGACACAGGGCACAACTTTCCTAGAAGTACTGAACTTCAGGGGTGTCTGGAATACACTTTGGAATGGCAGCAGATTATCAGAAGACACAACAAATCTGAAAGGCTAAGTCAAAATAGACTTCACAGACTGGTTGTTAATAATTTTCTAGTGCTTGTGTGTGTTGACAGTAGAGCCAGAATTATAAATCAGATGCTTAATGGATTAGATATTTGTCTCCTTCTCTTTCTTGATCTCTCTACTTCTTCCTTGCAGACAATCGCCAAGGATTTTGCTTTGCTGAAGTTTTACAGACAATGTGTCAGATGGCTTCAAGCAGCCGTAATCTTGTCACTAAATCTGAGTGCTGCTGTGATGGAGGCCGGGGCTGGGGTAACCAGTGTGAGCTGTGTCCACTTCCCGGAACCACACAATATAAGAAACTCTGTCCACATGGACCAGGCTATACTACAGATGGGAGAGGTATTTGCAGGGATGAAAAGAGGCCGAAAAGGGGAAAGGAATATGCTCACATATTTAAGAAAATTCAGAATTCTTTTTGAAGTTCCTTTGGAGAATTTCCTGAGAAACGACAGAGTTTGATTTTTCAAATGCTGCTGAGAGACCAGAAATTAAAAACATCTTTCAGCAGTAGCTGCAACCAGAATACTGACAGCTGAGCACAATTTTCAGGGTTGGGATCTAAAACAGGAGGTACCAACCAGTCACTAAAAGCTAGAAATGATCCCAAAGCCTTTGTATGCTGAAAAGCTGCATACATGGCAAAGGCAACAACAGTTGTTCCAACAACGATCTCACTGAATGCTTTGCAGTTACTATTTCCACACAAGAAGCAGAAGCTAACTTACGTTTTTAAATTGTGATGAAAAACTTTTTGTTATCTACCCGGTCATAAGAAAATTCACTTTTATGGGTTCTGTATTTTGCATTAACAAAACTGGAACCCAACTACCCACTGAAATAGCAGGAAGATTTTGATACAAAAAACAATAATGAAAGTTTGAAGGATGTGTGACTTTGAATTCAGGTCCATTTTTAAAGAGAAAGAGAGGGTAAAGTTTCTGTCAAAAGCATGATGGTAAGGAACTGTGCAAAAACTGGAAGAGAAGAAAAAGGTCAAATTTAAAATGACATATTTCGTATTTTCTGTGCAGATATTGATGAATGCAAGGTTATGCCAAACCTCTGTAGAAATGGACAGTGTATTAACACTATGGGCTCCTTCCGATGCTTTTGCAAAGTTGGCTATACCACTGACATAAGTGGCACATCTTGTATTGGTAAGATTCAGCATCTTAATACTCAGCTATTTTTTAAATTCATGCATAATGACGTATTAACCTCTGTAAACCATTGTATCAAAGCAGTTTTTTCTCTTTTATCTCTTTTCTATCTTTCTTTTCCTACGACATACTTCTATATTTTTATTTCATTGGGGGAAATTGAGAAACAAGCTGTACTGGCAGTATTCCTGCAGTAGAATGAGCACTGAAATATGTTTCAGCTGTGTAACCATTTAGACTGACAAACCAGCTCATTACTTCGTGGTCTCCATTTTCCCACTTTCTTGTTGGTTAACAAATAGACGTATACCATAGTATGCCCCCCAAAAAAATACTTAGTCCTTAGATGAAAATATTAATGCCACTGTTACTCTAGTGTATTACTCTTTCAAGACACTCAGTTTGACACTGTAGTGACAAGTACATAGAAACTTCACAGCAACACATCCATAGAGAAAGAAGCAGGAACTCCGAACAAACGTAAACTGGGAAGTTTTTCTACATTTTTCTCTCAAATATGGTGTTGTTTAGAAGACACCCTTCAAAGACAGACAAAGAAGTCAGTACAACAGATACTTAACAGTTTCTCTCTTCAGATCTTGATGAGTGCTCACAGTCTCCTAAACCATGCAATTTTATCTGCAAGAACTCAGAAGGGAGCTATCAGTGCTCATGTCCTCGGGGCTACATCCTTCAAGAAGATGGAAAGACATGTAAAGGTAAAGAAAGTTATACACCGTAACTTTTAATTTCGTTGCACACTGACTTAAAAGGAAATAGTTTTGAAGCCTGACATTTTTATCAAGTTAGACTAAATGTATCTCCTTTTTTGTTGACTTTTCTTAAGACAACAACATCTCTTACTTTCAGATCTTGATGAATGTCAAACCAAACAACACAATTGTCAGTTTCTCTGTGTCAACACCCTTGGAGGCTTCACATGCAAATGTCCACCTGGTTTTACGCAACATCACACAGCTTGTATTGGTAAGAAAAACACTAGTTTTCTTGCATCAGTTTTTCTATAAGAACAACATTCTCAATTCTCATTCATTTCTTTTGCTCTGTAGAAACAGTAATAATACAGAGCAATAATGTCAGATGTCCAGAAAACAGATTTTGAAAAGCAACAATTATAGCTAAAGAAAAATCAGCCTGCCCACCATTTGTATTTTCTTGCTTAGTAAACAGTTGTACATATTTAATACATGTTATTATATTCTAAGTATAACCACATGCAGACAAAGGGGTAAACTATTAAAATCTGATTTAAAATGTAGTTAAACAAAAACAGATTGCATTTTCTTTTTTAATAGATACAGATGTCTTTAGATCTTAAGCATATGTACGAATCTTGCCAACTGAAACTAATTCAGCTGATACAGAAGTGCAGCATTTTTCTACTGTCAGCAATTACACACGTGGGTCTTTTGCACTCATAACTAAATTACAACTTGCACTTCCAATTTATTAATTACTCATGGCTCAGCATGATTTGTCAGGTCATCTGATATTTAAATATGAAAATCTACATTTTCAAAATAAACTGTTGCACCACTGAGGATTTCAGCCTCTTAAGAACTGTTATATGAACATGTCTAAAATCGTGCCCCAAGGTATACCAACCTTCTTCTCTTTCCTCTGCATTTTTAAGATAACAATGAATGTGGTTCCCAGCCATCACTTTGTGGATCAAAAGGAATTTGCCAAAACACCCCTGGAAGTTTTACCTGTGAATGTCAAAGGGGATTTTCTCTGGATTCTACTGGATTAAACTGTGAAGGTAACTAGCGAAGGTCAAATTTTTTTATGGTGCAAAACTTCTGTGTCTGTTGAATCCTATATGCTGAATCCTCTGTATTGAATCCTTTTGCTCCTGAAGAGCACCAGCCATAGTAAAAGTAAATACCTAAAAAATATAGGAATGTATTTGAGTAATTTTAAGCAAAATTGTGTGTAAGAACATACTGCCTGAGTAATTTCTACACAAATTAGAATAACAAGTGACTTTCTAGCTGACTCTTAAGCAACTGTTTCCAGGCTGCCATTTCAAGTTCACATAGGTTTATGCATCTAAAAGTCTAGCTGTTTCTTCTTTTTAATTTTCATTGTTATTCAGTCTAAGCAGAGTCTCTACAATTTTTGTTTCAGCTAACTGTATCATCCACCTGAGGATATCTAATACTAGATTCTAAATTCCATCTTTTAAGTCTTCTACCACAGAGATACACATTCAGAACGGTACTTCCCTACAGTTAAAATACATATTACATTATTAAGCTTCATGTCTCTCTGTTGGCCCAATAGGGAGCCCCAGTCAGAAAATCTCTATTTGAGAGGTCCAGAGTCTTCAGTGGGCCTCAGATATTGAGCAAAGAAGAAACTGAAAGGCCAGGCCATGTGGCTGCTGAGAACTAGAAATGCAGAAGTATATGTCACAAAGATAGGACACCTCAAAATGTCAGCAATCTTGGTCCTGCATTTAAAACAGGAATTGATATGTAGAGCCCATTTCTAGAATAACAGTGCAGAATATACACAGCTATAAGTTTTAGAAAGCATTATCTTCTATGAGATTACATTGTTCTCATAAAGTAGGTACATCCTTATTGTGTAGTTTACCCAGCATCTGCAAAACAAAACACTAAATTACACATATCAAAGCATTCATGAGATACGTACGCAACTGGCACATCAGAACAGCTCTATATGCCATTACTGATAAAATGACAGCTTTCAGGCCTTGCCACAATGGTTTTCTGCACCTCAGGTCTTGGGACATCACAATTCTAGTAAATTTGTTTCAAACTGTGGACAACTAGAATGTACCTTAGAATCTGTGATACCATGCATGATTTTTTATTTCTACTAGAAGTGCATACTGTACCTGACACATTAAGCTGCTTACAATCTACTTATTTTTTACAGCAGACACTATTTCAGATGACTGAGTTTTTACATTTTGTGTTTTCTTTGTGGCTTTCTCCTTTATTTACACTTACCTCAGAGACTTTTTAGATGGCTTTGTCTTTTTAATTGCAAAGGTTAGCACTTACATCCAAATTTGATATGTATTCCTCATATTCAAACACTTCAATACGTTCCAAGTTCCAAGAAACTGAAAGTTTAGTCCTACATAATTGGTTTGAAAACTGAAATGAAAAAAACATTCTAAAAATTACATCAAAGCAATGTCATGTGGGATTAACAGGAATAGTGTTTCTTCTCCAAATCTGAGTCATGTAAAGGCTCATGTGCTTCAACTAGATTATTGACAGATAGAAAGAACACTACATTAATTGACTTTTAGTCTTTCCAAAAGAGCAGCCTGAATGGTGCTTCCATGTTACATCAGCACTCCCCTGTCAAAATACTGGTGTTTCAATGATTACGATCAAAGTGAGTAATGTATTTGGCAACACATATAATCGTGTGTTCTTTCATGTTGCACTTTTCTGCTGATTGCAAAGATGTGGATGAATGTGATGGAAACCATAGGTGCCAGCATGGCTGTCAAAACATCCTGGGTGGATACAGATGTGGATGCCCACAAGGATATATTCAGCATTACCAGTGGAATCAATGTGTTGGTAAGGAAACATACAGCACAGGATACGTTTAAACAGCAAAGGTGTCATAGTGTTTATAGTGACAACTGCCAGGTGAGGACAAGAATGGGCAGGACAAAGGGTATGCAGACAAAAATATTTTCTTCCTGTCTCCCCCTCCTTCCATACACTTATTACTCCCAACATAAATCAATGACATAAGGCAACAAGAAAATGAACTCATCCTGTTGAAACTCTGTGTGACAAGGAGTTTTCCTAGTAAGGCCTAAATTCTGACTCCCTTCTTCTTGAGAAAATCCCCATCTTAGAATGGTGGAAAGATGTTCATTGAATTCCTGAAAGCATCAATGTAGATACTTCTGCTGGGGGGAAAAAATAAATTGCCCCCCTCACCCGCTAAAAAAAATCCCACCTTTCATCAGTAAGAATTGCTCATCATCATTCACAATTTGAGAATACTACGGAATAGCATCTATAGTGCATGGGGAGAAAAAATATCAACATAACCATTAAGGGTTTCCTACTACCAAAATACAGTCTTAAAGCCAACATTAGTTCTTTGCACAGGGAACGGGGACAAATTAATCAGTTCAGCAGTTTTACTGTAGGTTTAGCTCATTCAATCCATCATTTCTTTTCTGTGTTTCATGAACTAATCTAACTCCCATACCAAATGAAATGCGGGGAATTTTTTTTTTTAATAAAAACCAACACATGCCCTAACAACCCATCCTCTGTACTGCTCACAAGGCATCATGACAACGTATTTACCTTTTCAAGTTTGCTTTCATGGTTCTCTGTCAACGGTGTCATAATCAGAGGATGGCTGTGAGCACTGTCATATATTTCTTACAGGCTGATCTTATTGTCCTTATCCTAGACATATCAATTAGCTTATTATACGCATTTTATATTAAGTAGCACACCATCATCACTCCTTACTTAAGACTGCTCTACAGCAAAGACTGGGGTGGGAGTGACAGCAACACACAAAAAACAAGTCCCACAAAACTCCAGAAGAGGAACAGTCTCTGAGTATCACATACAGTCCTAAAAAGAACGTGTGTCCTATTGCCTAGCAGGCAAGAATGGTACAGCATGCACTAATAGTACTGGACAGGAAAACACCTACAGGGAAACAGTACCTTGGCAAGATAAATAAAATAAGCAACACATGCCAACTATCAAAAGCATGATCTTCCATAAAACAAGTTACCTTTTTCACTCATTTTTCACAATATAGCCTGGAACCAAATCAGTCATACTGACTGCTCTGTATCTTAATTCAACACCCACAAGGTGAAGACAATACTTCCCTTTCTCTTCCATTTTGGTTGGCTATTTAGATTGTCCTTCCCCTCACAGAGCCTGCACACTTCCACTACAAGTATGTACTAGCTTTGCTCCATTGCTAGGTGCCCAGGAACACTATCATGGTTGGACTATGACTAGAGTTCCAGCTCATTTCTCCTCTGTGGACCTTATATGGTACCCTGCAAGGGGAAAGAGGACCCTCAAGCAAAACAGGAGGCGTACCTTGCAGGAAGGAGGAGCACTGAGTCAATATAAGGTTAACAGTATCCTAAAATACCTTTATAGCCCAGCTATATGTGTTTGGGACCTTTGCCAATGTACTTTTTCTTCAGAGACCAAGTGTCTACAGTGTAATGACGTCAAGGATGTTGCAGAGCCCTAGGACTTGCAGATACTCTGATTTGTTGGCTACATCTTGCTTGCCTGATATCTATCAGATTAGAAGATACCAATATACTTTTCTTTGGTTACTAGATGAAAATGAATGCTCCAATCCTAATGCGTGTGGCTCTGCTTCCTGCTACAACACACTTGGAAGTTACAAGTGTGCCTGCCCATCTGGATTTTCTTATGACCAATTCTCCAGTGCATGCCATGATGTGAATGAGTGTTCTTCTACCAAGAACCCCTGCAATTATGGTTGTTCCAACACTGAAGGTGGTTATCTTTGTGGCTGTCCACCTGGCTATTACAGAGTTGGACAAGGGTGAGTACCTCCACACAGTGATTTATCAAAGACACATTCAGAAGGCTATTAACCAGCTGGACCCTCGTCAGAGAGAAGAGCACAGGTGCAAATGAAGGACAGGCTACTAAGTCATTCTTTCTACTCCCTTTGCACACAATATCCATAAGCTAGAAAAAAAGACATGTCTGCACATGCAGCATGACACTCATTTTAAATCCAGTATATAAGAACCATTAAACAATTAGGTCTGCTTTCTCTGTCAGTATCAGCACAAGAGCTCCTTCACAAACCTGCTCAATGAGGACTGTTACTATGTAAGGATAGGTACCATCTGTATTGAGATAAGTAAGGGTTTTAAGCCACACTGATCAACCTAGAACACTGAACACAAAGTAACATTGTTCTGGTACATGACAATGGCTAAATTCTTTAGTTCCAAAGCTCAGGACAGTTTTTTTTCTCTTTCTTTGTAAAATCTGAAAATTAGAAAAGCCTGCAGGCCTTCAGCCAATGGTTGTATTTCATTCAGTATGCCACACTAGTGTGAAGAAAATTAATAAGAGAGCTCCTGCTAAGGGAAAAGAAGGGGATACAGACACTGTGGTACAGATTACATACACTCACTTTACATTTAACACGACAGTTCATAAAACTGCAAGAAGTAACTGAAACAGATGTTTTTATTCAACAGCCACTGTGTCTCAGGGATGGGATTTAACAAAGGCCAGTACCTGCCACTGGATGGAGATGCTGATGAAGAGAATGCTTTGTCCCCTGAAGCTTGTTATGAGTGTAAAATCAATGGCTATTCCAAAAAAGACAACAGGAAGAAGAGAAGTGTTAATGACACTGTACGTACCATTTTAGTTTAAGTGTCTATTCATGGTTGCTCACAGTTGTGGGGGACTAGAGTCCCTGACCTAGCTGATACACTTAAGTCCAATATTTGCAGAATTACCAAGGGTATTAGAGAATTACCCTTCAGACTTAATTTTTTTTTCTTATTGCATTTGTGAGCTTAGCAAAATAACTTATGGGATACTCATGAAAGGACAGCCCTACTCTTAACACCTTTTAGATGCTTTTATTCAAAAGTTAGAAGAGTATACCTGTGTATCTGATATCTGCATTATCTGTATGATAGGATGTTGTCCCATAGCATTAGCTCTGGTCTTGGAATCTGCAGTAATAGGAAACTGACTCAGTTTAGGGGTGGGCACACAAACAGACAGTCCTTCAGTAGTACAAGGGTTGTGTAATGCAAAGAGGCAAAATGAAACCCTCAGCTAAAATGGTGCAATGTGTTAGCCACACAAGTTACATTGAAAGAGTGGGGAAACAAGTCTCCTTTCTAAAAAGGTAAGGACATAAAACAATCCTGAAGCTCCAGTGTTAGTACACGCTACTTTGCATGGTGCCATCAAAGCCAGTTCTTGTATTGGCAAAGGATCTGAAGAAGACAGGAATCCTACAATTCCTGCTCTAAAGGATATAGTGTTGGCACTTAAAATCTGTATTTTTGATTTCCCCCCCACATCCACCCCCCGCCCTCAAGTGTGTTCAGAGCTAACACCTCTGGACAGATTCATACCTGCAGCACAAGTATACTGAGGCTCAAATTAAAAAAGAACACATGACTGATTTGTGAGAAAAACAATGCTGGGACTTTATTCCACACTCCTTTCAGTAGTCCAAGTAAGATGTAATCGGACAATGTGACATAATAGCCCTTTCTGTAGAAGGCTAACAATACAGCAGTTCTCTCCTTAGTTCAATTTCCTTTGTACTTTCTCATCACCAAATGCTGACACTGCTTGTTTTTGTATTCATTAAAACAGTGGGAATTCCCAGTGTTGTGGTATTTCTGTAGCGTTCCTTATTGAAGTTGATCATAAGAACAAAACTGTTCCTTGTGTACAGTCTTTATTTACTGCAGTGGTAAACATAGGTCTCTTATTTACATTGATTTTTCACAAGCATGAAGTTAAACAGATTCTGAGTAGAATCGGAAATCTGAGCCCCCTCTGTAGACCTGATGCTGTAACTTTAAGTATCCTGGTAAGCCTGTGTGAGAAGCCTGTAAGATTTACAGGGTTTGTTATATGGAATCAAGCAGTTTTCCCAGGTGGAAAAGATTTACAATTGCTTCTTTCTCAGCTAGATTGTGACAAATGCAGAAACTGTTAATAATCACATATTAGTCTTCTCTTGATGGAAATGAATCTCTCTTTCTCTCCTGCTCTAAACAATCTTTCCTCCTTTACTTCAGATTGAGCAGATTAGCTTGGAAAGTCTAGACATGGATAGTCCTTTGAAGATGAGAATCAACATTTCCAGGCTTGACAACAAGAAGCACATCCTAGAACTCCTGCCAGCCATTGAGCCTCTCACCAACCATGTGCGCTACATCATCTCGCATGGCAACGATGATGGCATCTTTCGAATCCATCAGAGGGATGGACTGAGTTATTTGCACACAGTCAAGAAAAAGTCAGTGCCTGGAACTCACACACTGGAAATCACAAGCATTCCTCTATATAAGAAAAAGGAGCTAAAGAAACTGGAAGAGAGCAATGAGGACAACTACCTCCTAGGAGAGCTCGGGGAAGCTCTCAGAATGAGGCTGTGGATAGACCTCTATTAGCCGTCTTCCAGACTGAATCCAATTCTTTAGTCACTTCTGTTCACCTATCTACCCACCTGAGCATATCTCTTTTTAAAGGCTTTGAAACAGTCACTGACTTTTGGGGGAGGAAGGGAAAGGGAAAGACCTCTTTCGTTTCATCCTGCCGAGACTGCAGAACCACCCTTGCAGGAGGGTAACTTAGACTCCGCCACCGCCAAAACTTTGATTACAATGGCGATCATGGTTACTGTATCTTTTATATAACCTCAATTTAAAGTATATTAAAAAGCTAAAGTTCAAGAAGTCATCATATGGCACTAAATGGCACAAAAATGTGAGCTATTTTTTCCTGTTAGCAGTCTGTAACACTTTGGGTATTTTGCTATAGTTCCTAATTAAAAAAAAATATAGAAGTTTATTTATTTTTAATGCAGTAATATATGGAGAAAATATCAAATTATGTAAACAAAAAGGGAAACTTGCTTGTTTTTCTTTAGATTTATAAATTTGAGCTATAACATTTTAGAGGTACTTTCTTAATTAAAAAAAAAAATAGATTTGAAAGATGTTTCCTTTTGTTTTTGGGCCAGTCATCCAAATAGTATATAAGTAATTTTAAAAATGTATCAGAGCTGAAAGAGCACTGTAGTACATCTTCTGGATATTCTAAAGTGCTTTTGCAAAACTTTGAGTATTCAAAAAAAAAAGAAAAAAAAGAGTCTTAAATGACAAGAATTACAATATCAGTCTCTGCAGAGATCATACTTCACAGCAGCTCAATAAGATTGTATTCTGAATCAGCCATATCAAATAATGGAACAAGAGGTACAACCACTGTAGCAAAATACCTTGACTGCTTTTAATACCATTAGAATTGCAGAACCAAACTGTACTGTACTTCCAATAACCTCAAGGAACCACACATGCAACCACACCTCATTCTCAGAAAGGGT
The DNA here is from genome assembly GCF_964106895.1 of Numenius arquata. Lineage (NCBI taxonomy): Eukaryota > Metazoa > Chordata > Aves > Charadriiformes > Scolopacidae > Numenius > Numenius arquata. Next base: position 56,187,262 of record NC_133616.1, on the reverse strand, counting down.
GCTCTACAAACTTGCATTACTGTAGGCAGCTGAAGAAAATAATGTCTCTCTGAAGGCAACGCGTGATGTTTCATACTGTTTGGTGCTGGCTTGAATTAATGGTGCATTTACTAAAAACTGAGAGCTGTATCAGGACTGCCATATGTGCAAACTAATTATGCAGCGCAGACAAGGAAAATGTGTATTTGAAATCCATTTCTTAGAAGTTTCATTAATACTGTAGTTATACACCGTACGCCTCATTTTATCATAGCTTATTTTTTAAGAAAGATGTTTGTACAATGAGTTGACATATAGTTTACTTTAGTAATTTTTTGAAAAATGTCGTACCATTATGTGTTAAGTGTATGTCTCAATGGTGCTTTTTTGGACAGCTGGTGCCTGTAACTAGTCATGTAACAGAATCTCATATGTGAAAATAGCCAAAGCACATACTGACTCCAGGATTGTTTCAGTCGCGTATCAGTGCTGACCAAAGATTATATCAAGTTATACTCAGTGATTTTTCTTTTCTTTTCTTTTCTTTTTTTGAGTTTGGGGATTTGGAAAAGAAAAAGAAAATTTGTACATTTTTAATCAAATGTTTGTAAGAAAAAGAAGTTTTGTGTTAAGGTCTGTATCAGTAAGACAACACTTTCCTTGCAATAAAGCTTATTTTGGGTTATTTTTTTTCTTTGAAATGTCTCTGGTCTTTACACAAAATGAACATCTAATTGTAAATCTGAAGGATTTCAGAGCAGAAAAAGGAGCTGATATAGTGCAAACCACTCACGTTTAATGCTATACAGCATTTGATGGCTTAGTTTCTCTGTCATGACAGAGCTGAAACACGGGAATTAAACTCTCCTTACAAAGTTAAAACTGCCTCAACTCCCTCAAAATCTGTCGTGTATTAGGTTACAGCGGGCTGGCATTGCAAAGGGGTTTTGCTTATCTGTGTAATGAGGGCTGAAGGACCATCACAATTTAAGTTTGATAATTCAGCTCTAAAAAAATAATCCCCATACATTTAAGAGTAGGGGTGTAAAACCTCCACCTACCTGGAGAGCAAAAACCTGGTAAGACCACCAGTGAAGGTACTTCTGCTTTCTAGCATTCCCTTCCTTGAGTGCCCTTCATTAGGTACGCACAGTCAAACTCAACAGTACAAAAAATGTTTTTTCTTAAAATATGAAGAGTTTCCACAAAGACCCCATTACATAAGCTACACTGCCTTTTTATTCCATTCAGAGTTAAGCTGGTGATTGGCTTTAAGTAATAGCCAATACTGACTGTATGTTTTTGTCACAGCGATAATAGCTAGAGAAAGGGAAAAAAAACCACATTGGCTTACGCACTGAATTAAGATGCAAACTGCTTGTTTTACAGGTACTCTTTAGTTTCTGAATATAGGACTTAAGCAGACTTAGCCCTACATATTCTGTTCTCCTTCTTGGGAGGGAGTGGCACTCCACCAGTTAATTGCATTAAAATCCAAGTTGCAGGTCTAAGGTTCTAATGACTAGATGCAGTAACAATGAGTTTCCCTAGTGTTTGAGACCCTTTTTTCTGCATAAATCTGCTCTTCCCCATGCTTTCAAAGATCCAGGCTAGCATACTTTTCCTGCCACCCTGCTGTCCCTCCCTCTTTACTAAAATATTCATAAAGTAATAAAAGAAATGTAAGTTTTAAAAGGAATCATACACTTAAATTTCACTCACGAAAGAAAATAATCAGGAGTTACAGCATTGTAATTATTTTCTGAATTACTGATTTATTTGATGGAGAGTTACTTGCCTTGGGTATTCCTTGAAACCTACATATGTAGTCAGCTTTATCTGACATTTAATAGTGCATCAATGTAAACAAGAAAATATAAAATTGCCTAGAACCATACTTACTTCACATTACCTTCAAATATGGTCATGCAAGTTTCATTATGATTCAGAGCTGCTTCTAGATAAAATGACTGACATCTACAGAACTAAAAAAACTAGAGATCTGATAAATACATCCAGTACGGCACTGACTCAAGACTTAACAGCTCTAACAGCTAGTTTCCAAGAAGGCTACTCTCTGTCCAAAATGGGAGCTTTCCAGGAAACAGTTATGGCAAGAAAAGCCAACAGACTGAACCCAGTAAAGCATTACCCTTTGTTGCCAAGTCTCAAAAAAGGAGAGAAAATAGTAGCAACACTCTTGATGACTCCTCTGAGGCTACAAGTTCTGGAGGATTTTATCGGTAGACAGATGATTTGCATATACTATGCACACTTAGTAGATTTAAAGCTTTTTTTCTAAACAAGAAATTATCATCAGATAACACCTGTGTTAACTAATCATACAGTAAGTACAAAGAACAAAAAACCCGCTTATCCCTTTACTAGAAATGCAGAATTATCGGGTGCCATGGTAACGGAGGATGCAGAGAAGGCAGAGTTGCTGAATGCCTTTTTTGCTTCAGTCTTTACTGCTCAGGCCAGCCTTGAGGAGCCACAGAATTTGGAAGAATCAGAGAAAGTCTGGACAAAGGAAAACTTTCCTTTGGTGGAGGAAGACCAAGTTAAGGAGCAGTTAAGTAAACTGGATACCCACAAGTCCATGAGTCCTGATGAGCATGTCCATGAGCACCCACGAGGGCTGAGGGAGCTGGCAGAAGTCATTGCTGAGCTGCTCTCCATCAGCTTCAAAAGGTCCTGGAGAACAGGCGAGGTGCCTGAGGACTGGAGGAAACCCAGTGTCATCCCAGTCTTCAAAAAGGGCAAGAAGGAGGACCCAGGAAACTACAGGCTGGTCAGTTTCACCTCCATCCCTGGAAAGATGATGGAACGACTCGTTCTGGGTGTCAACTCAAAGCATATGGAGGAAAAGAAAGCTATCAGAAGTAGTCAACACGGATTCACCAAGGGGAAGTCATGTCTGACTAACCTCATAGCCTTCTATGATGGCATGACTGATTGGATAGATGATGGGAGGGCGGTGGATGTTGTCTACCTTGACTTCAGCAAGGCTTTTGACAGTCTCCCACAGTATCCTCATAGGTAAGCTTAGGAAGTATGGCTTAGAAGAATAGACAGTGAGGTAGATTGAAACCTGGCTAAAAGACTGAGCTCAGAGGGTTGTTAATAGGGTCACAAAATCTAGTTGGAGGTCCGTAACAAGTGGAGTCCCCCAGGGGTCAGTATGGGGTCCAGTCCTCTTCAATATATTCATGAATGACCTGGATGAAGGGATGGAAACTGGGAGGGGTGGCTGACACACCGGAAGGCTGTGCCGCCATACAGCAAGACCTGGACAGGCTGGAGAGTTGGGCAGAGAGGAACCTGATGTACTTTGATAAAGGCAAGTGTAGGGTGCTGCACCTGGGGCGAAATAAGCCCATGCACCAGTACAGGTTGGGGGCTGATCTGCTGCAGAGCACTTCTGAGGAGAAAGACCTAGGAGTCCTGGTGGACAATAGGATGATTGAGCCGACAATGTGCCCTTGTGGCCAAGAAGGCCAATGGCATCCTGGGGTGTGTCGTGAAAAGTGTGACCAGCAGATCGAGATGGGTCATCCTCCCCCTCTACTCTGCCCTGGTGAGGCCCCATCTGGAGCACTGTGTCCAGTTCTGGGCTCCCCAGTTCAAGAAGGACAGGGAACTGCTGGAGAGGGTACAGCAGAGGGCTACAAAGATGATTAGGGGCCTGAAGCATCTCTCTTATGAGGAAAGGCTGAGGGACTTGGGTCTTTTTAGTCTAGAGAAGAGAAGGCTGAGGGGGGATCTGATCAACACCTATAAATACTTAAAGGGTGGGTGTCAAGAGGATGGGGCCAGCCTTTTTTCACTGGTGACAAGAGGAAATGGGCACAAACTTGAACGTAAGAAGTTCCACCTAAACATGAGGAGGAACTTCTTTACTTTAAGGGTGGCAGACCACTGGAACAGGCTGCCCAGAGAGGTCGTGGAGTCTCCTTCTCCGGAGACATTCAAAACCCACCTGGATATGTTCCTATGTTCTAGGTGGACCTGCTTTGGCAGGGGGGTTGGATCTCCAGAGGTCCCTTCCTGATTCTGTGATCCCCTACAGTCTTAAAATGCACAAGACAGTTATGTGCAATACCCAGGAAGTCACCCCCAGCTTAAAATCCAGATGAAAAATTATCTTGGATTAAAAAAAAGAAGCCCAAACAAGAAATACAAAACAGAGGGACTTCCTGTTACCCAACCTATTGGGTATATATATTCGTGTACCCATTTCTCCAAACTCTACCCTTTAAAACCCTTTAGCCTTTTAATTTCTAAACATTTAATGAGAAAGCTGACTACAGGAAGACTAATGTTCCAGAAAGCTATAAACCCCAAAAATTTATTGCTAACAGTAAAATTAAAATCATCTTGCAATTTAAGAGAGGCTGCAGTATAAATCTCTTAGCAACTTGACACAAGATTTTAGTAAGTAAAGGTAACACCTAAGTTAGGCCTAGAAAGTGGAGACTTCACCAGTACACTCCAGCTATTCTAGCAAGTCTACGATACTTCCTCATTATATCAATTTTAAAATATATATGCATAAATAATTGATAAAGTAAATTTTCTTTTTGAGGGAAGTATTTTGGTTCTTTACAGCTTTACCGCAAGGACTCAGCCCCTCAGCTCTAGATCTAAACATCTGCTTTGCTAGCAAGCCGGTATACTAAAGTTCAGCATGATCTATTCTGATCCCAAGTTACTCGGCACATCAAGAAATGCATGCCTCCTTTCCTATCCTCAAATGCTCCAGAGAGTTTGACCTCTATGTATGTGTCAAAGTCTCTAAGAAGTGTGTACAGACATTTTAAGGCTCCTCCTTTTTCCTCAAGCATGGCTCCAATTCAGCAGAAACAGGAACATTGCTGGGAGCATTGCTGAGTCTACGCAGCCAGTAATTATTTCTGAGCACATCATGTCCTTTCTTCACAGCCACACCTCTTAATCTAGCCAGCAATAACGCTGCAGCAATTCAAACACACAGTTATTTCATGTTCCGTCTCTGACAGGATGGGCTGTAACAGCTTTTTATAGGCCAGGCTCTTCAGTCAGCATTCTAGAAAGGACTATTTTTCTACGGGATTTTATTAGACTGACTTGGAATCACCAGTTAAACTTTGGTGTAATGAATGTGGTCTGCAAACAGCTGAAGTATCTGCCTTTGTACAGAAGAATTCAGAAGTGGCAATGTACTGCAAAACTAAATATAGCAAAAATCTCACTGCCCTAATTGTGTTTCTTAAGTCTTCCCATGTGTTACAAATGAAGCCTAAGCACCTAAACTAATCAGTGCTGCAAAACAGGGAAGTCTTAAATCCAAGAAAAGGGCTGGATTCATGAACTTTACTCTCAGGTGATGAAGATTCATAACTACATTCACACTCCTTAAAGCTGCAGAGAAGGAAAACACGAGAGAGCGGAAATACAACATTTGGTACCTAAAATAAAATCCTAGTCCCAAGAGCAACTGCTTATGCATTTGCCACCAAATTGCTATAGCAGAGATAGAAAATGAGTTCTTTGCTTCCGTAGCCTTACAGAACTGATGAAGGAGGTGATTTCCCACATGACCTGTGAAGCTTGTTCCAAGAACGCCAACTGTACGTCATCACAGGTGGTCACAGAAATGCTTAACCTGTGTATTTGTAAATGATTTCAGTACACGCAAGTGTCCTTTCTGCTTGTGCTTGTCAAGAATGAGGTGCTTCTATCCACAGCCAAAACCATATCTTGAGATACAAAGAATGCCAGCAGAAACAGCTGGTGGTGTGCCATCACTTCAACACCTCAAAAAGTACTTGTTACCCAAGCAGGGATTTTGAGGTTCAAAATTCTGAACTCCAAGGCCAAGCAGGGGCTCAGCAGCACTTCCATGCATCAGAGCGTGTCTACGTTGTACTACAGTATATCCTAAACATAAGTATCCACAGCTACCTCAAATCTAGCTAACCTTAGAAACCACTGCTTAGACACCATGAAGAAAGTATGAAAAAATGACACAGTGAGCATTACTCACAATGAATGAGAAACACAGGACATGTCCTCAGGGGTTTGAAGTCCAGTCAGACATATGAATAGTAATTGAATATGCGGAGGCACTAAAAGTGGGAAGCATACATAGATCTAAAGTAACTTTAAGGAACTAATACAAATTTAAAAGTATAACCATTTTCACTGTTTTACCAGCAGGAGTATTAATGCACAGGGAAAGCTAAGACTGTTGAAGTCCAGACAAGAAAACTGCCAGATGGGAGCACTCGGTTCCTACTATATCTGAACAAGAAAAAAAAAAACCACCATATTTTTATTGCACTGTACATTTTAAAGTCCTATGTCTAAAGATGTTCTTACATAAAGTAAATCTTAAATACTTTTATTAACTTTCCATTAACAGTAACACATCTATCTTTTTACTGCTGGCAATATTACATTACTGCAGTTTTATCCACTTTCTGGTATTTTGATAGTGCTTACATACTTACAGAAATATCTGATATTTCCATACTTCATCCTGTAGCATTTTTTTGCCCAATGCAGACTCAACAAAATCCTGTTAGTTGCCACTAAGATTTGCCGTGGGACAAGACTACTAGCAAGCTGCCAAAAAGAAAATAAATCTAAAAAACCCCAGAGAGCATACATATGCACATAGCTACACAGACACTCCTTCTTCTCTGCAATGAAGAGAACTGCTGAATTACTGCCCCTGATACACCAGAATTTTGGAAATAATCTGAATTTTAGGCCAGATCACCAAACTGACAGCTGAATACCAGATGTTTTCTCAAGGCCTGGCTTGTGGTTTGAAGCCAAAGAATACATACAGATTCTGAAGACAGGACTCGAGTCCCATATATTTATTTAGCAAAAATAATGCATTATATATCTAAGTGATGCAAGTAACCAGGACTTAAACATGGATCTCTGAATTCTGTAAAATACTTGTCGTATCTCTAGGTCTTACCGTTCTTCTTGTGGAGATAGCTTATGGAAGTCCATTGTCCTTCTCTCTACTCTATCCTTTTAGACTTGTACTCATCACTGAGGAACAAAAAAAGGCAGGTGGAAGTGGTGTCAAATAACCACCATGCCATAACCTTCAAGTGCACATTCCAGTTTTTTTGAAAAATGTTACTTTAAGATAGAAATCAACACAGAGATCAACCATATCACCAAAAGGCACAAGTTTAATTGCTGTTTTGTCTGCTGCAGAAAAACAGCAGAAGGCTGACAGTAGCCAAGAAATAACTGATTAAAAAGTTACGAATTCAATAGAAAGCCTGCAAAGTAGTTCACCCCCAAGCATAAAAGGTAATTGTGCTCTTCTCACCCACTCATGTAACATTTCTGAAAGCCCTAAATTCTTAAAAATCAGAAATAAGGACAGTTATGAGTATCTCAGATAAGAAACAATGAAAACATAAGCAGTACAGCTCCCACACAACATTGACAGGCACAAATAAGCTATGGCCTGAGTCACCTGTAAACTTTTCAGTTTAACATCAGTGAGGAAAAAGTTGTTTAGCACAAATATAACTCACTTGGTATGCTATAATGAGATAGTAAGTTTATATTACCATTTTTTGCACATATTTTTACCTGGATGTAAGCACAATTAACCCATGATGAAGTGATCAAACTTGGGAATTTTGAGGTGAACTGTTGCAAAACCCAACAATTCCTACCTCTTCCAAACCGCCTTCTAATATCATATAAACTTCATATTATATGCTTAAGTATTCAAAACAAAGATTAAATTGCCAGCACCAGTCTCCCTCAGCCTTACTGACTCAGCACTACGTAAAGCATAGCCTTAGCCTGCTCTTGCAAAAGCAACATCCAAGCTGCACTTGTTTCCTGGTCCTAGTTTTATAGGCAACCACAATCTTCAGTACTGGAGACAAGTCTGCAGTCCCACACCATCTGGCAGTCACAGAGTTCCTTTCTTTTTCCATCTACATTACTCATAAATTATGCAAACACTAACTTAACAATTTCTGTGACACATTTTTGAAGGCAAGTATACTGTAAAATGCCTGCTATTATTTGGCACAGTGTTGCTGGATGCCTTATTTTCATGGCATTGACTCAAATACACAGATGAAGAACCTAATACATTCATTCATGAGTTTGCTGCAGTCTTTATTTTCCCTCAGTACGTCTTCTCAAATCCCTTTCTAATTTTCAGATAAGGCCTCCAATAGACTAGGTCACTGCACATATTAAGATTACGTATTTCAAGGAAGACTTTTTCTAAATTAAAATTTGTTCACTTGTATAGTCAAACTATGATAGCAAATCAGCTAATAAATGTGCAGGAAAATTCCAGCCCTAGTAATAGCACCATCCTGGCATTTTTATTGGGTGGAAAAAAAGGCATATTCGTATGATCTTCAGTTATATTTTCTGATTCTTTCAGTTAAATTTTTCTCATTTTTCAGTAAGCCTACAAAAGTTTACATTTCTTCAGAAAATTTGCAGGCACACACATGAGGCAAAGCTTCAGCTTCCATAGAACTTGCAATATGGCAAGCGCCACATGTCCTGTTTCAGTGTTGGGCTTAGTATCTTCAACTCCATGGAAGAATTCTTGACAGCTCATATAAAGGTGAGCCTAAAATCTAGCCAATAACTTTAAACACACACCTTACACTGTAATCATATTTTTGTCCATTTTGCAACATTAACTGAACAAAATGATCTACCCTATGGCCCACATTTCCTGTCTAGTCTAAAAATCTTTTATGAAGTTCCCAACAATGACTGGAAGAAGGGACAGGGGAAGTTATTAACAAAACATCTTCCCTCAGAACTTGCATTTTAGTAAACAGTCACATCTCCCACCATTCCAGGTGTTTCAGCTAAGTGTTTCTCCTATAAACTTCAGTACACTAATATCATCAGCCTTGTGTGCTGAATTGCCCAACATACATTATTTTGGTTCAAATCAATCTTTCTGGCATCTGTTTTCAATCAGTTACCTCTATAATTTCCATGCATATCCCTGTCTCTTACTGTTTTCTTTACAATGAAAGTAATACTTAAGGTTTATATCATCTATGCTTACGTAAACTCATGCAGTCTCCCCGCTTTGGAGGGAAGGGTTAAAAAAGGTATTAATTTAGAATTTCCCAGCATGAGCTTTTATTGTCTTTGTATCTTTATACAAGTGTTGATGAGAACAGGTCATAACAGTGCCATTCCTACCACAATAATTGAAGCCCCTTTCAGCACGTCTCAAGTAAAACCTTCTCTTTGGTCTTGTTACACAGCTGTAATAATGCTCCAAAGTGAGTGTGTAAGGCCAATGTGGAAGTGTACGTGCTTCTTTCCTTTGTTACTCCTGAAAGTATATTATTTCATCAAATGTCTATTGTTTATGAACAACAGTAAACTATTTGACTTATTAACAATGCACTTAGACACAGATCAATTTAAAACAAACCAAACTAGGTAACACAGTGGATCCAACTTCTTTTTTAAAACAGGTTTTAGAAAAAGTATTTTTTCAAATGGCCACAAGTTGTGTATTTCTGGATCAATGAACACGTACAAAGTTAGTAACACATGATACTGCTAAGAGATTTATCTGAAGGAATTGAATTCAATTATATGTAAAACATGGGTTTTTTTCTCTTTTTTTAGAAGTCATAAACTAGAAATTAAAGGTAAAAACCTGAGAAAATCCAACATTTGTTAGCTTAGAGACTGAAAATTGATAGTTAAGAAAAAGATTCAGCTTGAAATGCCTGTCACTGAATTTACTTATTGGTGCTCAGAGCTTCAAAAAGAAAAATTAAAAGCAAGAAAATAACTACAGTATTTTTAAGGTCAGACTCACTACTAAGACACCTCAGCTCTGTGACTCTCACTCTTGATTAGTAAGAATAACATCACCAGACCAGTTTAGTCAACAGTATCCCCATCTCTGGAAAGTGAGAACTATTTCTCAACAGGCCTCTGAACTTTGTAGAAAAGCACTTTTCTGAATCATCCATTGAATTCCTGGACATATAATGCACAGTATATTAAGTTTTTCACTTCAGTATGCCTAACATTCAGAGAAATCCTTACAATGGGTACTATTGTTACACCAATCAACCACACAGAGATGTTCTTAAATAGCTGTTCTTGAATCAGAGCTGAGCTTCATTGGGATAGCTCCTAATGTAGCCTATCTATTAATATTACTCCATGCAAAATACCAAGTATACCAGATGTGCTTAATGGATTGAAATTCCTTTGCCTGTTTACCATATGATGCAAAGAAACACTATTTCTAAGTATCCCACAGAATAATAAGATCCATTCAGTCTCAAAACAGCTGTTTTTTGGCTAAACAGTAGCTGTCCTGGAATCCAGTTTTAAAGCCAAGATGAAAGTAGAAAGTAGACTGTTTGAAAGGAAATTTGATAGTTATAAGTCATTTTTCAGCTGCTGAGAACACAGATGTAAACTTTATAAATGTGCCCACTTCAAAATACAAGAGTTTGTGGAATATGGAGCTAACCACAGATGAGTCTTGTTTCCTTCTGAATGGCATGAGTTACATCCACCACTTCCTCAGTCTAGACTCCTCTCCTGAGAAGAGAAGCAACACTTGCTTCATGCAACACTGAACAGAATATGATAGCATTACTGTCACATCATTGATGTGAATCCACCATGCTGTAAAGCTCTTCAGTGTCTTCTCGGTCTAGCCTTTCTTTTTTATGGACTGAACTGGCTCTTATGTATTTGTGTTTGTATTTAACATCCTGTGTACCCTATATGTTCCCCAACTTCTTTCAGCAAAAGAAAACTAAGCTACCCTTCATCAGGACATGTGTTCTTAAGGAAAGCACAGTCCAGAGGAAATAGCCAAGAAAAACAAACCACAATAACCAATGCTTGAATTGAGCACCAGAAAAGCAAGTAATTGAAAAGCTCTTGTTCCCATAAAGTTACATTAAAAATCCACCAAAACATTGCTGCTTGTGAGACAAAACACTGGTGAAAAAGAATATGAAATGGGCCTCAAATACGTATACAGCTTGGCATGGCTAATAAAAAACTAAACCCAAACCCATCCTTTCTGCAAAGTTTCAAGACTGACATCACAGAAAATTGGGTCATACATACCTATTTATCCATAGAAAATTGGGTCATACCTATTTATTCATAGAAGATGCAAAAATGTTACAGTCACAGTACCAGATTTACCTTCACTATTGCTCCGACAATACTTTCCAAAATGGATATAATAGAAATGTCTTCTAGACATGAGAAGGAACCACTCTTAATTCTCTCAGCCCTTTATGTCTCTTCAGATCAACAGCAGCACCAGTTAATACTATATACATTTTTTGTGAAATAATCATCAGCTGGTTAGGAAAGCTGCTTATTTTTGCTTTTGCTTAGTGTTGGTACCCAATTAACGCTCTGATTTTCTTCATTTTTCACTTTCAGCCATCAATTTTTTAAAAAATTTTCTCTTGGTTTCCTAGTGTCACGTCTTCTCCTGTATTTTTCCCCATAACATTCAGAAGTCTCATCTCCAAAAGCAGTAAACTCATCACCAATCCTCATAAATACACAGAGACTCTGCCAGATGCTAACATAGCAGCTTATCAAAGAACTATGCATTCAGACATAGACTGCAGTTCACATCAAACAAGCACACAAAGACGAAAGCTGGTTATGAAAGCAACCAAGAACAAATATTCTACAGTCACCCAGTCAAAAAGCAAGATTTGTTAAAAAGCAGGAGGAAGCAGAGTGCAGAATCTGATCCACATAAGCTGTCAAAATCCAACATTTTCAATAATTCAAGCAATATGAAGTATTCCATAACTAAATGGTTAATTATGAAGAAAAAAAAGATTAAAAACAGTGAGGAAAAACCCCACAAAATTCCTTAAGCACTTCCTAGTACACTGAGCTTTTTAAAAAAAAATAAATTAGTATGCACAGAGGGCATTCATACACTTTATGCACCAGCTCTGTCAGAAAATGGAATAACAAGAATAATAATTCAAAATGTTAGGCTGATTACCTCCACTACAAATTTTTTCCTTCATATGCACCGTCATTTGAGTAAGACGCCACATCCGCACTTCCAGGTATCCTGTAACACTTCACCTATGCCTTTTTATGTTAACTTATCTTTCCATGCAAAACCTTAATTTCCCTCCAGAAAAGTGAGAGAAAAACAGGTGACAAAGACGTGGCCTTCCTCCTCTTCTTGGCACTCATTTATTCCCGATTCCGTTCCATGGTTCATGCATCTTCTCAGACTGTCCCTTGTGTCATTACACTCTGAGCTCCCAATTTTCTTCTCACACCCAAAACTTGCACTTCCCTAATCTCTCTAATCCATTATCTACCTTTATTTCATCCTTAGGTGAACTGAATGTGACAGTTAATAGTTGCCGTTTAAATTCCCATCCTCTTAAAACTCCCTTATGACACGATGTCACGAGGGCAGTGCAGCTGGGAAAGCAATTCAAGAGATTTCTTGAGTGTCCTGGTGATAATTTCTTGATGTGGTGGCTCAAAAAGCTACCTAGGACAAACTCTCTACTGACTCTGTTTTCTCAGAGGAAATAATTGTCTGGGGATGTAAAAGCCAAGCTTTCTTGGCTGCAGTGACTATGACAAAGAGAGTCGTTTAGAATGCTGAGAAAAGCAAGTAAGATAAAAGGTAGAATTACAGCCTTAGTCCTTCAGGAGAGCAGACTTTGGATTCTTCTAAGATCTTGTGTAAATGGTTCCCACACGAGAGTGCTCTGCAGGGCAAAGAGACCCAGAAAAGCCAGCTGATACTCAACCACAACCTCTTAAAAGCAGAAAAACCTTCCAATCAGATGTGCAGGAAGTTGAGTGAGCATGGCAGAAAGCCAGCACGGATGAAACAACCTCCACAGGCAATCAAACACAAGTACACAGAAGGTACAGGCAGGGACTGGCTGCCCGTGAGGAACACCAGTACACTGACCCAGTGTACAGGGATGAAGTCTGGAAATCCCAGCGAGAGATGTGAAGAACAATAAAATGGGCTTCAGTCACTTGCAGCAAAAAACTAAGGAAGTAAGCAAGGCCAGCATAGTAACCAGATGACTGGTGACTGGGCTGGAGTAATATGTAAGAGGAGATTCAGAAAATTGAGCTTTTTCAGCTTAAGAATAGAAGGCAGTAGGGAGGGTTTTTTTCCTGTCTTCATGGAAAAGTGGAAATTGCTTGATTATGATGCATTTGGAGAGATGGCACACAAACACATTTGCAAAGACAGGCTCCAAATTATAAATGAATTCTTGTGTCTGGGACAGAATGTTTTTTCTAGAATGACCTAAGATTTTCAGGGTTGGCCAAAGTAAGGGATGGAAAAAGTCAGAACTGTTTTCTGGCTCAAGAGGATGCTTAGTTCCCAGAGTTGACAAGTAATCATAACCTCTTTTTTTTTTTTTTTTTTTTACCCATTGGGATCATTTGCATCATGGTAACTCCCAGATCCTAGCTGAGAATCAAGACTCATTTTTCTAGGTGTTTACAAACATGGCAGGAACAAGAAAGCAGTAAGCTCCAAACCTTGAAGTACAATTAAAATAAAAATATCATGGATAGAGAGTGCTTAGTAAGGTTTGGCTTGAATTTTCCCAACAAATCCTACCATGTCTGAAATGCTACTATTGCTAGTTAAAGGACACAGAAAGATTTTAATGAGAAAAAAGACTCTTAAAATTAACAACGCTCAACTGTGCAATCAAAAGTAAAATGAAATTCTATATGAGGTTAGCCAAAATCCTATGGGAAAGCCCACACTATTCTGTGGTTAGCCTTGATTTCATATGTTAATACTGTGAATGGCTGTTGTTGGTTGACTCCATAAAATGTCATTTCCTTTGAGGTGCAAGCTTCTCTTGGCAGGCACTGTGCTTTGACCTGCTATAATTTCTAGGTTACCGGTGGTTAAACTACTATGTTTTGCTGCAAGCAACAATGTTTAATTTTTTGCTTATATTTTTGCACTTCACATCTGTTTTGATTTTTTTTTTCTTTACCCCCACTGCTCATCAGAGATGAATTGCATTAAATTAGTCAAAATACTTATAAAACACATACGCTAACTTTGGATTATCTGGCATATTCTTTTGTACATATATCCCAGCCCTAGCTTAATGTATAATTGTTTTTTTTAATACTCTTCTAAATATTTATGTGATCAGTAACAGTAGTACAAAGGAATTGTTCAAGAGTCCATATAATTTGCAACACTGTTGTTAAATCATCCAGCCAGGCATGTTGGTCTGAAAGAGTGAATGACCATACAGAGCTCGGAGAGAGGATGTTTCAAGGCTAATGCCAGCTCTCTAATTTTCAGCCGGAGACTGTGGAAATCCTTTGCTTGTGACTCCATTTTACCATCTGTTTTCCAGACACAAATTTAATTGCAGAGAGATGTTCCAAGATTTAGTTATTAGTTGTAAAGCACTTCAACAGAGTGATAAAGTTATTCTCAGGCTTAATGAGCTTGGAAATGCCTCGTGCTACTCTATTCAGTTTCCTCCAATACTTTAAATAGCCAGTACTTGAGTATTTTGGGATGACATAAAGCTTTTATCATCATGCTCCCACCTCTGTACTTGTAGAAGGTGGCGGACGTTTGTCTTTTTTGTTACTTATGAAGCAAAAATACCTTGTTGAAATGTTATGGATCACTCTGAAACTAGATTGCACATGTCAATCTGTTTTATTTTCTAACCTCTCTCTCTGCCTGCATCGTTTATCCTTCTGCTCTCTAAGGTTAACACAGCTGGACATAGCCACAGAGAAAAGCAAGCATCACCCAGTGCTTTATGAAATGGTGGTTATTTGGTGGTAAAAAGGCTGTTTGAACTCAACAGGAGCATCTGCAGGGAGATCTGCATTCTTTAGGACAAAGCCAGAGTACTTTTCCCACAGCGAGGTGGAAAATATTAAAACTTTTCTCCAATTCACAGCCAAAATTATGAAAAATTTAATCCAAAAGACTACCATTATGTGGGTACACGTTAAGTTTATTCAAATCACTAAGTCGTTTAGCCCATGAAACCAAATGAACAGTGCAGAAAGTATTACTGGACTTAGCAGTTTCAGGCATTACCCGAAACATTGAAAGACCATAGTGCCACCTGGCGTTACTACTGCAGCTTGAATGCCCAGAAAACTGTACAAAGTATTTGCTGTTTCTTTCACACAAAAAATAAAAAATTAAAAAATTAAAAAATCATGGTTTATTAGCAGGATTATTACCGTGGACAGGAACTGAAGGACTATGAAGACGAGGTGCTTAGACCCAGACCCTCACACTAGAATATGTTTTGACTACAGCTCATCAGGGTCAGTTTTCCCAAGATCCCAGTAGGGTAGGAGCAGAGTGGTGAGGCCCTTCTCTCACCCTCAGGTCCTACTGCCCTTTTATTCCTGTTAACAGCAAAATCCATTTGCAGCACACAACACTACGCATCAGCAAACAGCAGAGCATTTTACAGAAGGGCAGGCTTAACGCACGACGCACCGAATAACCGGGGCTTCAGTGAGACCGTCACCCCCAGCGGCCGCCGCCTCCCTCCCAGGCCCACAGCGGGCCGACGGTTTAACGGCCGCCGCGAGGGACAGGCCTACCGGCCCGCCCCCAGCCCCGCAGCAGCCAATAAGAGGACGAGGTGAGACGCCTGCAGCCAACAGGAGCGCGGGGCTACCGAGAGGGGCGGTGACAGGGGCCCGAGGGGCAGGAGGGATGTGAGGGGAGAGAAATGGGGCTCTTTGGAGACAGGGCAGTTAAAAAGTTAAGTTTAGCGTTGCCTGACATTTTCCCTCTCCCCATTACATTGTGAGGTGGAGGTAAAGATGGCCGCACAGGCTACGGATGGCAGCTTCCCACCCCTGGGCCTGCACTGGCAGGGAAGGGAGGCAGGGTGGAAAGCAGATTTCCCGGAGCTGCAAAGTCAACCATTTGTGGAAGAGAGAGAGCAGATCAAGAAACTGTTCTCAAATTCCTTTTTCAGCTTCCAGTTCCGTGCCTACTGACGCCAGCGAGAACTGGGATGTAAGCTGTCAGCACGGGCTTGACTTGGGCCTGGTCACACAGATAACTTCTGGTTGTGCACCTTAACAGCAAGTGTATACAGCCCAACAGGTTAAGAGCACAGTTTCTTTGTCATTGCAAGACGGGCCTCTGGGCATATAAGACAGCTTACCTTCCGAAAGGTCTCTCCTGCTTCTGTTTGGAGAAGGTGCACACTACTGCTTTAACGTTTACTCTTCCAGTTCAAAAGTTAACAAAGCGGTGATTTCCACCAGCTTGTTCCCCTCTCTCCTAAATGCAGGCATCAGCCCCCTCCCAGTCTTAACCCTGAAAACCTGTTCCACACCACCCTGTCGAGAGGCAGAGCAGCAAGGAAGATTGGATGATGCACTGCTAAGTGCCAGGAAGTTTTCGCCCTGCACCACAGGGAAGCAAAGCACTTGCACTGAAGCAGAACACCATTCAGTGCCGTCGTAGTCTCACAGACCTGAAGCCTAGCTCCCGCTCCAGCTGAACATAAACCAGGGTTTAGATATGGAGGCAAGATTTATAGGATCCCACAAAGATTATACAAGAAGTGTAACTAGACTAATGAAGAACATTCACCAAAGTGAAGGGAGTCCTGCTTTCCCATTTCAAAACAAAACCTGTGAAACAGTCTACTATGCAGGGTGAACCTTCACTGTTTGCTTGTGTAGCCAAGCGATGAGATCAACCTTGATCTAATTTTCATTTTTAGCTGTGAAAGCATAGGTGAAGTCACTTATGTGTGACTTCAGCTAATGGCACTGTACCATTATTTGGTTCAACCACTTCTCCAGCAAAGAGGATCTAGAAAAACTGCTGCATACTTTACCTCTTTACTTACTGGAACAGATGAGAGCCAATGCTATACAAATTGGCATTGTACTTTTAACAAGCGTTTCCTTTCCACTGCCCTTCAAACCTCACTCTCAAGGCCTAGATTTAAATGCATGGAAAAATACAACAATTATTTAGTAAATTAAGGATATACGGTAGAGGTCTGAATTGATTAGACATTGATTTTCAAATAAAAGTTGTCACCCAGCTATACTGGGAAACACCAAAATTGGTGAGGTTTAGAAGTTCTTCAGTGCTTCTAAGTATCTGTCATTTGAGATGAGAAAACAACTTGCCATTTGCCATCATGCTCTTAAACTTAGATTTTTTTTCAACTAGTTTCTACTTGAATGTACATTAGTGGAGTTAAGGCCAAACTTGTCTTGCTTACAAGCAGCTTTTCAACTGAGTCTCACAAGTTACTGTCCTGACTTATTTCCTCAAATCCCAGAGGACTACTATTTTGAGGAAGAAGGCGTCAAGATAGTCCTTCACTATACTTAGAGGCAAAACAAATTACATATGCAACAAATTTTCAGATACTAGTGTTCCAGCTTAATCATACCAGGTATTGCAGATTGATCTGCATGTCTGGCAAGTTGTAACAATTTTTAGAGAGCAAAGCAAGGTTTATTTTTCTTAGGCAACCACCACTGTTCCTAACACAGTAGCAGCAAACGTTCCCTTATACCAGAATGTCTTTAAGTTCTGCTCATGGTCCTATGTGAACTCAAAAATACGGGTAAGTAGCAGGTGTATGCTATAAGCATTTTCACATATCAGGAACTACTTCCAGCATTAATCTGTTAAACTATGAATGTTACTCCCTATCCCCCACCAATAAAAAAAGGCTTTGTTAGACAAGAAAGTTTTATTGAATTCACTTCCTTTTATTGCAGTGACATCCCCTGGTACAAAGTATTAACTGCAATAATTAACGTTAAAACATTAGAAAAGCATTTGTGTGTGACAGTTACAGTACAGTATCAAATCTTACATCTTCAAACCAAGTGGGCCACTACCCACTAACGCTCAAATCTTTAAATTATTTTCAGTTATTTTTAAATATGTAATGTCAGAAAAAGCATATAAAAAGAAAGTATGTAAAAGGAAACCTAAATACAAATGTAAGTGAACAAATAAATAATTGATTTTCTCCAGCTATTACTGTCTTTCTAAACCCATACAAAGAAACCTAATCTATAGAAGGTATGAATTGCCATGTCATTTTTCAAGTAATTAATAGTGATTGGAACATAACTAAATTTGGCGTCAAAATCAAAGCAGAAGTTGGAGTGACTGCCACTAACTGAGATCTGTTGCAAACAATTACCATTAACTGCTGAAATTTAAGTGTAGCAAATAATCATGAAACTTGATCCATGCCCAGCGCTAGTGTACTTCTGAGAGCGCATGTGAAAAGCATTCTACGTTATTTCACAGACATTACCTTAACTATCCCCATATGCATATTTAGATATATTTTATATAATTTTATACACATATATGCATGTATACACACACTTCATTTGGTTTCTGTGTTACAGATCACAAGCAATGGTTTCCTGAATGGGCAAAAAACCTTTTAAATAGGTGTACCTGTGCACATTTATTTATTTTATTTTTTTTTAAGATAGCAGCACTAAGTCCATGCCTTAACTGTCCATCTGTTCAAAAGAACGTAACCCACAAAATAAGAAGAAACATGGCAATGATTCCACATTCACAATGCGACATCCTTATCCCCTAAAAAACACTGTAAAGCCTGTAATCAATACGTTGGTAAGCGATTCCCACCCCCTCACCTGGAAGGAGACAGCACTTTTACTGCAAACTGTCGTCTTATAATGTTTATCATAACAAGCTGGGCTCATGCTGGCATCAGTTATCTCACACTTAGCAGCAAAACATGCATGTTTGGTTTTCTTATTTTTTTATTATTTTTTTTAAAAGTGAAATGATTCAATAGTCTCAAATCCAATTGACAGAAATAGCAAAAAAATTTTCTGCAGTTTACCAAGAACTTGACACCAGTGTCTACTGCACTGTGTAGAATGTTTTTATCTTTAAACACAACAACTTGAAGCTCTTTGCCGCACAATGATTATGCTTTGTCTTCAAAAGGAACAGGTACATTTCAATTTAATCTTGTATTTAGCATAAAAATACATCTTTTCTGTCCATCCTTAAATGAAAGTCACTCAACCACTGGTAAACTGATCCAGTAGCATGTCCAATGCTAATATCAAAAGCTTGTGAAATGTTTTTAGGCAATCCTTTCTATCCAAAATATAATAGGAATTTAAAAAACAGTTCACATTACTAACCTTGATACAAAGGCTGAAGTGAAATTTTTTGTGTAGGTGTTCATAGTAGACTAAATTATGAAGTTTTCAAAATACACAATGAAAGGGCACACAAGATTGGCAGTTTCTTTATTGAACATAGAAAATGTATAAAGTAGGATGTATGGAATAGATCTAAATTGCTAGACAATCAAACCTGAGTATTATTTAATAAGACTAAAAGTATTTTCTGACAACTGAATGAATTGACCTAAAAACATCTCCCCTAGTAACTAGTGGTCCTTTTAACCATTTGTTGAAAAATGCGAGAGAACTGAAGCTTTTACATTTCATATTGGATAGCAAGATTCCACATAGTGTTTACTGTTTTCTGTTAGATAGCATCACATTGCTTGTATTATCCCCATTCAAGCCTTAGGTTGAGTTTTGTTTCAAAATAAGTTGAAAGTGACACCAAAACATAATAAGCCAAGAACTAGGACAGGTCTTTTCCTTTTCTTCTAATTTGTAGTAAGATAAAAAGCCTTAGCCAGTAAGATGTCCTATTAGAGCTACAGAGCAGAGGCTGGCCACTATCCTTCACCAAGGTAGCTGATGTTAGCTGTGTATCTCAGACTAGTGCCAAAGAAGTGTACTTTGTCAAATTTGAGAAAAGGACCCTCTCTGCTAGTAAAATTAGTTTGACATTACAAAATTTAGTAGCATGAAGTCTTGATAATAGCATGAGGAATTTGTTTTAGTTCAAACGACCTGCCCCAATTCTCACCTATAAATCTAACAGATATAATAATAAAAAACCAAAAACTTTCTCACAATAGAAAACATACAGTACTAAGAACTAATAGCTCAATGGAAGACTGAAAAGCAGCATTTATTTTTATTGTAATATGGAAGAGACTAGAAACTAAAAGAAGTCTGAGCTAAACTATTAGTTGAAGGCAGATTTTGACATTCTATATAAATTTACAAAGTAGGATGTATGAATGAGATTTGGTTAATTTCAGAAGGCACCTCAAGGCTAAAAGGCTTTTATAAATCTATAATCCTTTCATTGATCAAAAATAAAACATTTTATTGCTGCTATTCAAATAGCAAACAAAAAGCTTGTCTTGTTCTTCAGTCTAACAAGGAGTCCTTCCCATTAAGTAAGATTAAATTACAGAAAATATAGAATAAAACTGAAGATGTCACAACTTTAGAAATACAGTGACTTTCCTTGTGTGCTTTCAAGTCAGTGAAATAGTGAAAGAAGAGTCACTTTTTGCCTTTGTAATATTAATAAACTATAGACCATGTCAGTCACTCTCCCCTGGGCACTGAAGTACCATTTCATCGTAGCTGTCCCTTGTGCAGTACTCTTAGGAATAGAAGGTAAGAACGCTCTGATGATTCCCACGAACAAGGAGAATTGGTGGCAGATCTTTAGAAAGAGCTTCTAGCCAGGCCATGTATAGCGCACTAGAAACGGCACCTTTTCGTGCAACTGGCAAACTCCTACAATTCACAAAGAAAAAAGCATTCAGTACTTAGAAACACATAGTGGAGTACATGTCATATCGTATAAATATGAAAGTATGATTCTGCAAAGAGGTAGATATTAAGTCAAATTTCAGAACCTTTTTAGGTTTGGGTTTTTTTCCTCAGAGTTCAGTTAATGAGTTACAAATTCTTATCTTAAGCACCACAGACCTTTTCATTTATTTACCCCTTGCTTTTGGCCTCTTTTGACGACCATTTTTTATTCAGGCAGTTTCACAAAGAATTCTCCTCAGTTGAAGACAGTTTCTTGAAAGGCCCTTCAAGAATTAAAAATACAGCTTTTTCTTACAATACCACGTTAGTGCAGTCTAATATTGCTTCTCACAATCCTTCCAAAACATGCCATGCTCTTTTCTTTTGAAAACACTACTCTAAATCTATTTGCCCTATTCAGTCTTCACTTGCAGTACTACTTCATGGAGCTCCGAAGCAGGCTCCTGAAGAAAAACACAGCAAAGAAACTTCAATGTGCGTTCTGCTTGTTTACACCAAAACTAATTCCATGGAACTTCATCAGCAGGATGATGACCTAACTTATCTAGAGAGAATTCCTAGAAAAAGAACTGAAAGGACGGCCTTGAAAGAAAGGGGAATAGCTGGCATGTGGGAGTGGAAGGAATGTGAGAATCCTGAGCCGCACTACAAATGTGGAGGTAACCACCTAAAGCAGCTTATCAGCAGCACAAAACCACGCAGGGCACTTTTTGTTCATCAGTGTAGTACCCCCATACTTCTAATAAATACTTTCCACACCGAAGCCTCTTGAGTATTTCTATACTTTAATGTCAAGGCACAGTCTTTTTCCTAATCTGCATTTGCATGTGTTTGTATTTCAAATTACAGTTCTATATCCATTAGGGTAACAGTACAAATCATTTACTTACATGACAATTATGTTAGCTGTACTTGAATGTTCTTTCAGCAACTCATTTAGCCTAATCTGGCGGTAAGTCTGTAATTAGAACGAAACTTGTTAGGAAGTTGTACAAAACTACAAGTTCTTTTATTCAAGAAAAATGAAATCCAGTTATGATCAGTTGGTATGAGTAATTTATAGAAAGCATGTACTTCCACTCAGTTTGGCAACTGGTTCAATTTTCCAAAAGACCTAAGGTTGCAAGGCTGGGAGAGAAGAAAGCAGTAAGCTTAAAACGTGCATGTAAGCCAAGTAAGTACTAAGAAAGCTAAATGTAAGATAGTTCTAATAATGATACCACCCTCCATAACTCCTAGAAGCAAGGGCCCCTGATGTTCTCTTCAAGTTTCTGTATCTACATTTACATCCTAGAAGCTCACAGCAAGCATGTCTTACAGAAGTCAAGCCCTATCTTCATTTGGTTAGCCTATTTTCATAATAGACCTCCCTTTTTTTAACTACCCTATCCTGTCTTAATGTCTGAGATAGCTTCCTCAGTAATTTTCAGTTCTCTTATGTCAACTAACTTTCTAGCAAAGATTTTGAGTAAACCATTTGTCATGGTTCCGTTTTTTCCAGATGAGCTGAGATCTAGTCAATCTGCAGGCTGTGTCTGCAGCAACAATTAAGCTATCAGCAGAGAAAAGAATAAATCACTTCAGTTACCTCACTGAAATGAGTTTTGGCAGTGTTAGTACACAAGAGGAACAGCAAGGCATCAAGCAGTTAATTAACTATAAAGTAACTGTACTTTATAAAATCTTCCTCCCTCAGCCCCTTAGTAATATGCTGTTAAGAGATCTCAGCAGCAGCTGCTGTACCTACCCATTAAATAGATTCCAGTTTTGGGGTTTTGGGGGGGTTTGGTTGTTTTTGTTTGTGTTTTTGTTTTTTTACACCTTACAATGCAGAATGACCTACAATTCACATTTCTTCTCTACTGCAAATCCTCACAGAAGTTGTAAGAAACCAGACAGGAGAAAGAAGGTAAGGGTGGAATATACTCAGGACCATCTTCAAGAACTTAGGATCACTGAAACCTTAACCTGTCTTTCTTTAGATACTTGTGTATCTGCATCCTGTTATAGGATGCTACCTGAGTCTCCTCCATAGAAGCACTTGAGAAGGAATAAGACTGATATATCACGTAACTGCTTCAGAAAAATGTCAAATCTTCAATTGCTCCTTAACACCACAATTAGATGTGACATGGTGGGGTTTTTTTAATAACGAAAATTAGTAAAATAATAAAATTAATAAAAACGAAAAAATGTGTTAGTTTGGTCAAAAAAAGTCAGATAGCTAAATATAGACTCTATTACTATAAATTAACTGCTGAAATATTGTAGGAAAGCAGTTTAGCCCTCCCCCCCAAATGCTGTAACATTTTAAATTTTTTTTGTGAACTATCTAAATGGTTTTAGATGCTGCTTTCCATCAGCCATTTGTAAAAACAGCTATGGAAGAGGCAGAAAAACCAGACTGAACTCATTGATATCACATCCACAAATGCAGTAGAAAAAAAAAGTTTGACAACATTTAACACATAATGCTCTAAAGAATACAGAACCTTAGTTTTGTAAAGCTCAAGTTCATTATCTGTTATCCTCCATGGTTCATCCTCCTTCATTTTATCTGCAATTTCTTGTTCTTTATCATCTTCATGAAGTCGGAAGGGCTCTATCATTTCTTCAAAAGCTGCAATACTGGAATGATTAAGCAAACAGTCGTATTAGAACATATATGAGTCTGTATTTCAGCAATGATCTTCATGGTATCAGAAAGTAATTTATTACCATGTAAAAAATAAAGCGAACTGAAATTTTTTCACTGCCAATTGCAATTAGAACATCAAATTAGCTATTTGTATACACAGACATAACAAACAATTAGGGACATCAGTAGGAGCTTTCACTGTTCATCATGCAACTAAATATAAAGTTTTAGCTAGTTTAAGAAAAAAAAACACAAACAACTTTTGCTAGAGTTTTACTGTAACTGTTTGAAAGTTGAAGAGTACCACTGTAGAAAATGTGCAGTAACTAGCAGTACCTTCTTCAGAATTAAATTTGAAAGAAGTTTACATGTCACAAAAAAAATTGCTATCGGGTCTTATGCTAGTAACATTAGGGCTTTAGCTCTGATGCTTTTATTTTGATTCTTTCTAATCTTTACAATACAGTCTGACAGCTCATTCAAATGCAAATAACCACAGCCATCTTGCTTAGTCTTCCTGTTGCCCTTGTTAGAATACAGGGTGTTACTTTGAATTTACTTGAACTTTAGGTTTTCTGTCAAAGTTCTTGGTTTCTGAAGGCCGGAGAGGCATTCATTTGTACTAGAAAGAACAACTTACATTACCCTACTTGCTCTACTTTATCTCAAGGATACTCGAAGAACAAACTAAGGCTGCCACAAGTTAGGGAAGTAACTTGTCTTTGAATAGCCCCAGAACGTGAGATGTGAGAAAAATAAACAGTATTCTTAGCGGAACATACTGAAATGTATGCCTTACATCCAATGAAGTAACTGCATTTTGATGCTATTTCAATGTTGGTTTTTTGTTTTATAAAGATGACAAGGTATTGCCAATCTCCTGTGGCTGCAAATTACAGTGTGGAAGGTTTAACAAACTTTAAAGGCTACCTCTTAGGATATATTACTGATATTGTAGTATCAGTATGTGTAACGTGTTAGTTTCAGTATAGTTAAATGCTGCCCCCATGCCTATTTTTTAACTGAGCTGTTCCCGTTCCACCAGGAAACTCTCATGCTACTTAAAAAACCCATCTTTTTTTCTACCCTTGGTGGTCTTTACTGAAGTTAGTGATACAATGACTTCACTTTCATCAAAAGGAACAATCAAATGTTATCTCCTATTTTTTGGCTGAACAAAAAGAAGTATTAACAATATTCTATTATACAGCACAGCAACTGTTAAAAAGAAAAAAATCATCTTCCTCCACTTAGTTTACAGCTATTGTTAATCCCAACTGCTATCTTAGAAAGGCTTTGGATATATTGTGAGGACTGTATCTACAGAGATAGAATGAATGCTCTCAGAAGAAAAAACGCATGGATCTATTCTATAAAATAAAAAGTAATTCCATGTAAATCTACAATCTCAACTTTTTACACATAAATGCGTGCTACCTCTGAGCTTACACATTTTCCAGTAGCAGGAGCAAAGATATTCAAAAGCATCAGAGTGCCAGAAATACTGTTTTAGTTGCTTGATATATTCTATACATTTAAGAAAAGATGATTAAAAAGCAGGGTATAAAAGAATGCATATTAGTATTCACCATTTATGTAAGTTGCAAAACAGTATTTCCTAACTTGCACAACGTATGAAATTATTCAGACACACGTATATCCATGTAAAAGATTTTTACAACTTCAGTGTACTGAAGAGTACTTGAAGGGAAAGGAAGATAGTATTTTTAGATCCTACGCATTCTGTTAAAAATTTGTGCTGAAAGCCCTCTAAAATTAGTATTTTTAAAACTCAAAAGTGAGAAATATCACATGTATGATCATTCCTGTGAAAATTAAGTCCAAGCAAATTTTTAAAAAAGGAAAAAAAAAAAATCAGTCTATTTGAAGACCAAGCTTTGTTACATTAAACTAAGACTCCAAGAAACGTAAAAACCATTTAAGTTTTTCTGAGCATTTCTCTTTTTGAAGAAGATTGCTCCAGACAAAGCAGATTTTTTTAAACCATATTTTTCTACATCTAATATTACAGTCCAAGGGCCAGAGATTTAAAAAATACAAAATTCTATGTTCTTGGATGTAGGTGTTATTGCTTAATTTATTTCCTGCATTTTCATGAAACACTGGATGCCATAGGAACTACTCTATCAAAACTGTTATGTAGGAAAGAATAAGGTATTCTAAATTCATTAAAGACATCAAGAATTCAACTAACAAACAAGTTGGGTTTTTTGAGACTTACTTTTCTTTCTTTGGCTTAGTATTAATATCCCCAAGAACCATAATGTCCGAGAAGTCTATCCGAAATTTGCTGAGCAAAGTAGCCATCCTGTATCAGAAAAAACAAGCCTTTAAACATGATCAAATTGTTAATTATTTCACAGGGTAAATTGGTATGTGTTTGGTAATAAACACACTGAGAAAAAAAACCAACTTAAATATGAAGGAAAAAAAAAAAATCAAGTTGACCTGGCATACAGCTATAAATCAACACCATGCTTTGGAAAAAAAACCCCAACATTTTAAAACCATAAAACTAAGGAAAGAGCTCTCCTTTAAGGACAACCTCAGAAAATATCTGGGGAAAAAAAAAAACCCATACATTAGTGTAAGACAATGCTGCAGAAAAAATTAATTTAACTTGAGGTATCTCACCAATCTGGGGGGAAATGGAACTTTTTTGGAGAAACCGAATAGACTACGAT
Source organism: Numenius arquata (assembly GCF_964106895.1). Classification (NCBI taxonomy): domain Eukaryota; kingdom Metazoa; phylum Chordata; class Aves; order Charadriiformes; family Scolopacidae; genus Numenius; species Numenius arquata. Next base: position 56,161,183 of record NC_133616.1, on the reverse strand, counting down.
TACAGCTGAACCAAAGAAAACTGAAAGAGGGCTACTAGGAAGAGAAAGTCATCTACCATGTAACATGCTCTATTAGCATTTAAAATGAAATTTTTAAAGGTAAACTTACGCTCTTCTGTCATGATCAATCCTGTTTATTTTTCCACCAATGAACACTCTGATCTTACAGTCTTTCCACTTCTTCTTGGTTGTAATAAGATACGGAATCAACAGTGTCAAGCCTGCGTTTTGACCAGGATTTGGGAAGATTCAGAAAACATCTTATTGTGTTACAGGTTAATACTACAAATTTGTAATATATATACAAACTGACTGAAACATACCTATTAACAATTAATTCAAAAATCACTTTTTTTTCCCCAATGTTTGTTTTTAAAGTATAAAGCACATTACCTCCATCATCAAAGAGCCACCAGACATCAATATTGCTTTTGCCTTGTTTCTTCTGAAACTGAGTACTAGCATCAAGAAGTCTTTGGTCAGCCACGTTTAAAGGAGAAGATGGGCTCTTTGAATCTGGAAAAAAGTATAATGAAATTTAATTTTTGAAGCTTAATCACCCTGAAAATTCATCAAATGCAACTTAGTATTTTGTGATATCTTTAAATAAAAATTGTTTCTTCACCCCCAATCTGACTCCAAATTTTGATTGAATGTATATGAAATGAGCTATATTTAGGGAGTCTGCAACTCACAACTGCAGAAGTTAGAGATTTAAATCTCAAGTCATTTAGCAGACATGTGACAAAGGATCTGTGAGATCTTTATACAGTCATTTACCTGGACAATTTAACTAGCCTTTCATACAGACCTCAGCGCATTGTTGCTACCTCTTGCATATGACAAAACTTGCCTAAAAACACAGAGATACTAATTTACATGTAAATACCACGTCCTAAGAACTTTTCTTCTTTCCTTAATCCATTTTTCTTTAAAAACTCCGTGAAAATAAAAGCTAGTTCTGTGTATTGGAAGTCTATCTTTTGCAAGAAGTACTGTTTTGCATGTGCAAGGCCCTGAAGCACAGTATCAACTGTTTTGCATTATTTAAAGTTATTTAATTTGCTGAGACCAAGAAAACAATGGCATTTTCAATTAGATTAACATGGGTAAATTTATTTTTTTTAAAAGTATCAGAAAAAACTAACCCCTTTCCCTTAATTAAAACCTCAGTTTGAACAAGAGCCAGGAGTTTGATATTCATCTCAGTCCTTGTTTCATTAGGAATTTTTGAATTTTGAGTACATCTGATTCATTTACATTAATATACTACTTTACTGCATACTGGGACTTCTTCCAAACTGCCCCCTTGTGCTTCAAAATGTAATCTCACTTTCCATTATTAAAAGACAACAGCTAGAAGCTGTTGAAATTATGAAGAAAATGTAAAAAAGACACTAAGATGAATTAAGGCAAAAATTTTTGCTTAACTCAAAAAAGTCTGAAATAAACCAGGAAGTGAAGACTGCTCAATTCATCTCTCAAAATGCTGTTTGTTTGAATGAGTAACTACTTCATGGTATTTCAGGTGTTAATCTCGCTGAATGGCTATATTATGCCTTAATTTGCAAATTGTTGAACAATTCCAAGTAACAGAGCAACAACTATGGCTTTAGAAAATCTACTGAATAGTCTGATGGAGCACTTCCACTACACCATTAGGTAGTATTTCCCTTACTCCTAAATCAAGTAAGGACCCAGACAGACACCTGAGACAGAGAGAACTAAGCAAGCTCCTGAACACATTTCAAATGTTACCTTAGAACAAAAGCTTTAAAAAAAATATTATCTAACATTCATATCTTAGACACATGCACAATCCTTTCTAAGTAGCAACTTGTTCTGGGAATTTCCACAAAGTTGCATTTTCCCATAGCCTAATCCCTAAAGATGAAGCACATTCCAAAGCAGACATGAAGAAATGATAAATCAACATTGCATGGTTGGTATGTATATATGTAGAAAGGAAAACTGAAATCAACAACGTGAAAGAATGATTTAACGCAAAAAGGTGGAAAATGCCTGCCTTTTTTCAACAGTGGTCGTGTTGGAGTCTTTTCATCCTCGTCCTCCTCTGGAAGATTTTTAAAGATACAAAATAAAAAGGTTAATTTCCTTTGTGATGTTAATGAAGACACTACTAGTGTGTATAAAAAAATTTGAAAATAAAGATGTAGAATGACATGGATTTTCATACAAAGAAAAGAACACAAATGCAGTCTACCGGACCCTGAGATCTATTTGTACCTTAAAAAAAAAAAACAAAACCAAACATCACATTGCTAACTATCAAGTCACTCCAAGCTTTTATTTAAAAAAAGGAAAGTTGGTTATTGTCATGTTAAAGTATCCTTAACAATTTGTGTCTGTCAACATGAATATAATATTCTAGTCTGAGGTGAAAAAATGTTCATAAATTTAGCAGCCTTAAAATCACACTTACTATATAGATGTGTGGCACTATTCTCAAGCTATTTTTAATGCCTGTCAAACTCATTAACAAAGAAAATCCATTGTAGGTCATTGTCTACCACCTGTTTTATTTAGAAGACTTGACATGAAAGATTTATTTTACATACTAGTAAGCTCTAAACCAAAGTACTTAAGTGATTAGATATCAATGGCTAGAAAAGCACGACACACATCTGTTCTGCAGACACAAAAATCCCTTTAGTAATTCCTTGATGAGGAAAGAGAGGAAGTGAAGAGGGAATGAGAGACAGAAAGACCAAGAACTGAAATTTCATTGCTAACTAGCAAGTTACCTCTATGTAGAGTGGGAGTTCTTTCACTAGATGATGGAGCAAAAACTATGGAAGTGTCTGTCTCAGACTTCTTGCTATAATCCACTTTGACTATGACATCCTTGGTACACGGAGATTTTTCTTGGGACGACAGTAACTCTTCTTTAAGAAAGCAAAGAAACACATTATAAACAACTTAATTGTTCCAAATAGTACCAACAGAGGTATGTGACTATATTGAGGCAGTTCACAGTTGGTTAAATCTACTGCAACTGTTATGCTATGGAAAAGAGAGGAGAAAAACATGAAAGCAGAAAACAACCACCAAAAAATCTTATATGAAATGCTACAAAATACAGAGAGGCTCCTCCTCCTAGCAGAGCTGTAATTTCCTGCTACTTCCTTCCCCGATTTTGGGTGTTGATTGCATTACCACAGAATCACAGAATCACCTAGGCTGGAAGGGACCTTTTAAGATCATCTAGTCCAACCAATGAAAAAAAAAAAACAAACAAACCAACCCCCCCCCCCCCAACACTAATCCATATTCCCAAGCACCATGTCAACTCCTCTCTTGAATACCTCCAGGGATGGGGTATAATACCACTCTTATTAATACCCATATTACCATGGGCTAAACATAAATAACACCAAGGAAGTACAACCAGGAGGGAAAAGAATTGGTGAAACATTTTGCATTTCCACTCAAAATCCAAGACGACGTGCCTTAGATAAGTCCCAGACCAAGTATGTATCACAGCCTAGTTATCTTTCCTAGGTTTGGCTTCAGTGGAGCTACTTGGTAGCTGTCAGAGTGAAAGCAAACTCACAGTCCCCAGCGGATACTAAGACTCTTCTGACACCTTGGTGTTTTATTTCCCAGTCTTCTCAGCAGCGCTGTTTTCACACTGCAGGTTCACTCCTTGCCGTTTCTCAAACTACTATGCCCTCCTGCACACAGTGCTGGGCTCTCTGCCTCTCTCCAAATCCTAACGCATTCGTGTTTCCAGTGAAGGAACAACTCTCCCCACTTCCAGGAGGATTTTTAGTAACTCATTTTCATTTAACAATTTCAGAAAGCAGTATTAAAAGGCAATTAGAACAGCTATTTACCAGATGAAACAAAATAAATCTTACCTTGGCCCTGAAGGTGAGAAATGTCCAGGCCTTCCTTTAGGCGGATTACGACTACACCATACTGAACATCAAAGGCATCACTAAACAGAAGGAACAAAAATGAAATATTTTACAACTTTTTCTTTCCCAAAGGACCAACTTTACACACCCTCTTTGAAGAAATTCCAGTGATTAAACACTGCCATCTAAAATCCCAAATCATACATTTGTGTTACAATTTCAGTTTCAATTCCACATTATCAACTGCATCAGTGAACTGAACACCACATCCTGAAAAGCAACACACGGAAAGGATATCTATTCCCTCTCCTCCCTCTCACCCCTATGCAAACCAAGATTAAATAAACGCAACGTGAACAGGCCAGTCAAGTTCTGCACAGATGATGAGAAGATATACTGGGAAATCTCCCATCAATAAAGGAATTTATTTTGAGTAGATCTCCTTGATCTGAGAACCAATATTTCTGACATCTTTCCAAAACATTTGGGTATTAAAAACACGTATGAAGTTATAACTGAGACTCAGATTAGCTATAATGTGCCTATTCTCATTATATCTGATGGGGAATGAACTCACTCCTTTGAAAAATAAAGAGGGAAAACTTCATTATTGTAGAAACAAGCAAAAACCCTGAATAAATGGCTGAATAAAAGTGGAGTAAAATGAAGGACAGTCCCCCTCCCCCCCCCCAAGATAAAAGACAGATAAAAATGAACTTAACCATAGCATACAGTTTGCATTAGCCATTGATCATCAGCCCTTTAAATATAAATACCTCATTAAAAGCCATCATAAATCAGAGAACTCCCTTCCATGTCATTTCCACAGACAGAAATTTCTCAAGAATTCACTGATTAAACACTTCTCTTTAGAAGTAGTAAAACTTGATTAGAAATATTCAAAGTATCAACATATTCTATAACAAATGCAAGGAAAGTTGAGGTTGATTTACGAAAAAAATGTTTTGTCCATTAGTGAACATTTTTAATTTATTGCTTAATTTGTTAAATCTGCACAGATTAGATGTGTTTCTATTGTGTGCTTCAGAAACTTTCAATTCTCCAGAAATACAGTTGACCTACAGTTATTAACTCTGGAGGTTTCTCTTTTGGGATGTGGAGAACCACATGACTTGTTGGGCTTGACAGATCTTCCAGCACAAGCTGTTCCAAAACAAAATAGGAAAAAACAGAAAAACCAAGAACAAACCAATGTGTTTCCTTATTTTTCACTGCATTTGGTGCTCCTCCTTTTCTCTTAAGGAACTGGGAGAGTGAGTGGGTGTGATTTTTTTTTTTTTCCCCTTTTCTAATCTTTACCTGTAATCCCCCATCCTCTCTTTCTTTTAAATGTAGAGTAAATGAGGAGCGTAAAGCATAAATTGAGTTAAACAGCACATAAGGAAAACAAAAAACCCTCAGTATAAATGCAAGTTTTCTTAAGTGTTTGTAGCAGAAGCTATTCTTCTACATTTTTCAGCCAAAACTGGTCTGCCTTTCAGTACTGTCAAATTACACTGAGATATTCTTTCCCTCCTTTTTGACTACAGTATTACAAGATACACAGCACTGACACCCAAGGTAAGTAAAATATTTCTATGAGAGCAAGGTTTAACGAAGATAGAACTTCAGATAAGCGTTGATTCATTCACTACTACACGTAATCTGTACGGAAGCAGTGTTCAAAAAAATCCTGCTTTCAATAGAAGCTATGCTTTAAATAATTCAGCAGACTGCCACATAAGACACTAGTTCCATCTCTAAAGATAGTAACTCTTAAACCTCACACCTCTAGACACAGAAGAAGTTACTATATAGAAATCTAATCTGCTTAAACTATAAAGACTTGCTTATTAATTTCCATATCAGAAAAAAATCCAAGGTATTGAAGACTGCTTGATCAGCAATATGGAAAATCTCAGTCTACCTGAAAGAGACTTCCTGCAACAAAAGTCTTCTTGACATATTACTAAACATACTGAACTAAAACATAAGAGCTGCACCTCTGCATTTTCTACTTACTGGAATAAATTGATATAGGTTTCAACATCTCTCATGTCACCTTGTCTCCAGTTTTTCTTAAATCCAACAACAAGAGTATTAGGTCTCATTCTACCCAGACCAGCAGCCTAAGAACAAAAAAATTTTTTTTAAAAACCATGTTATCAGAAAAATCAAAGAGTCTATTTTCTTAATCAGAAAACAAAGTATTTTTCAAAGTTTTAAGAAAATTTTGCAAAATGAAAATATTTCAAAGTATAAAAATACTTGATATTCAACTTCACCACTTCCATAAAAGAAAATAAAATTTAAGAGAGAGGTATACCTGCATTAAGTATTGTCCTCCATCCCTCAAGTCCTCTGCATGCACTGGTGCATAGAAAGCCTTCATCTTGTTTTTAATCAGCCATCGCTGATATTTAGCCAAATCAGTTGACAGTTCCTTCATAGCTTGCCTCCGAGGACCCTTTCAAAGTAAGGAAACAAAAAGAGGAGAGGGAACAAGAACACAAGAATTAGGAGCATAAGCAGTAATAAATTTCTCCCCCACCCTTTTTTTTTATTTCACTGCTAGAATCCAATTCAAACTTGAAGAACCTCAAAACATGCTTCCGCACTATCAAAAAACCCCAAACCAACAAAATACCAGGCATTATCAGCAGCAAAGAGCGGACCAGATTCTCTTATTTAGGAAGAGTTGCTCAAGCTCTAGCAATCTTGTTCCTACAGAGCACAATCCACTTCCCCAGCAGGTGGCACAAGCTTCTGCTTCAAAACCTAATGTACTTTTAAAAGGAAAGTGCTTTGTAATGAAACATAAACAGATATTGGATGATTTAATATGAGGCTTTATGGGAATATTTGTTTCAAGCTGTACAAGTGTGCCTCTGTGCGTACATAATCCTAATCTGAAAGCCTTTGCCACAGCAGTGTCACTTCTGCAGTTTTATGCTGCAAAGTCATCTCCTCTTTAAATACTTTCTTTATTACTTCCATCAGGAAGAATTATTGCGTTCCTCCTAGAAATCAAAATGCAGAATAGAGGACAAGGTATAGTTTAGGACACAGTAGCCCTGTTTTTGCAAAAGGACACAGACTCTGATGAAATGGTCAGAATTGGTGAACACTAAGGTAGCGTCATCCTTCTCGTAGGAAAGCAATTTTAAATAGTGATAGGATATGCTCCCAGAAAATCTCTCATCAGAATTGCTTTCTTACAAGGATGACACTACCCTATTCTTTTCAGTACAGCCCTACTTTTGAAAGACTGTGAAATTCCATCTGTGATACCTTACCTCTCTAGCACTACTCTGTTTCTGTCCTTTGCACTCACTGAAATTTTAAGTTTGTATAGATGGGAATTAAAAGAATTAAAGTTTCTGAAGACAAAACTGGCCAATACTTGCTTAAAAAAAAAAAATTACGTTCTATGGATTGCCTTAACTTGATTTGCTCTTATTTGTTCATTAGAGCAGAAGCAAGTCATATTTACTAAGTGTGGTAAATTTAAACATATTTAAGAGTAATCTTATACTTGCTAAATGTTCTTAGTGATGTGATGCAAAACATTTGGCCTTAAAATATGGAGCTAAACTACACAAGCCCAATATGCTACAACATATTTACCAATATTTATCAGAAATGCAACAGCCTCTCTGTTTCGGTACAGATCGTAGTACTACAGCCACCTTATATCACAGTTAAGACAACTCACTAAAAGTGTGATTTTGAAGAACAGTTACTTGAAACTTACTTCCCTCCCCCACCCCAAATGTCTACAAGTCTGCCATAGAAGGTACTACTTAAAGAAATAAAAGAAAGTAAGAACTGCTGAAAGTATGTCCTTGCTGAATAGCCCTCACACACATCCAATCTCCAAAAAACAGGGAAAGTTTGTAAAATTAGTGAAGCTAATCAATCTCCCTGAAAGAGGAACACTGAGAGGACATCTAGCAGTGTGCATCATTTGGAGCAACTGCTCTGTCCAGATCACGACAGAGTACAAGAGACTGAATGACACAAGGACAGAAACTGACCCAGGTTGTAATCCAATGTCCACTTTACTCCTACAAAGTCTCCTCAGCATTTTAGCATCAAATGATCAAAAGTACCAATTTTGCAATTTTTCCCCCTGTAGTATACCTAACTGGAATAGTGATGACCCGTACATGAGCAGATCCTATCAGTAAATCTTTTTACACTTCTCAATGTCTAATAATGGTGTCATTTAAAACAAACAAACAAAAAAAAGCCCCACACAAACAAGAACAACAAACAAAAAGCAAATATGTAAAAAAACCCCAAAACTCAAGGTAACTTTAAAATAAAGATAGAGTACACTTACCATATGTACATGGCCACAGATCATCAAGCCCACATTTTTGGTGAAAGCATGGACAAGGTGAAGCAAAGCTGGACGTGCATTTGGAGGACCTGTCATAATTAAGCACTGAGGTCTAGATTTGTGAATAGATGAGGAGGAAAAAAAAAATATTAGAATTCATTTCATCTGGAGTTCTGGGTTTTTTATTAACAGAAGGAAGTTTCTTCCACATATAGGCAAAAAGAACATAATTGTCACTACAGATGTAGTAGTAACCACATCTACAAGTCTATGTTAAATTAAGATCAATTTTTCCACAACTGTCAGCAAACCTATGATTGATTTGTTCCAAACTTAGTAATCCCATCAAATATGAAAATTTACACATTTAAAAAGATCAGAAACAGATTTTAGACATGACTAGGTCAGAAGGATGAAATTCTTCACCCATTGCTAAGTTGCATCCCTTTGCACTTCCTAGCTTAGATTTTTCTGTGCCCAACAGAAAAACTGTAATCACATGCTTCTGTTAAAACTACTATCACTGAGAAGGTAGAATTAAACAACTGCAAGGAAGTTATTCTAGACAACTTTCTAATCAATTTTAAAGATGAAGTATCAGGAAATTATTTTTCATATCACAACAGTCTTTTCACTTAGGAATTGGAACGCCCATTAATACTCATACTAATGCATTTGTAATTTTGTTTTACTGTCGTATTCTTTGAGGTTGGGCTGGTACCTGTCATGATTGGTTGACACATCTAATTTCAACTTTCTGTATGTATGCAACATAGACATTGTAAGTACCTATCCTGTACCTCAAGAAAATTTAATCACTTCCAAGAGGGGCTAGGAGTCAGAATTAGAGTATTTTCCCAACTGACAGGTAATATCATAGATCTTTTCTTTGAAAGAAAGGCAGCATGTAGGAGGTAACTGCTCTGTTTGAAAAGAGACAGGTCAAGAGAACCTCCATCCTTGGAAATACTCAAAACTTGACTGGAGACAGCCCTAAGCAATTTCATGTAACATCAAAGTTGGATCTAACTTTGCAGCCAGATCTACAGTGAGTATCAGTTAAGCTGGGCATTGGAGAAGACCACATGGTAAATTTGGGCATGTTCCGTTTGGAGAAGAGGAGGCTGAAGGGAGACCTCATTGCCCTCTGAACTACCTAAAAGGAGGTTGCAGAGGTGGGTGTTGGCCTCTTCTCCCAAGTGAATAATGACAGGACCAGAGGAAATGGTCTGAAGCCGCGGCAGCAGAGGATTAGATTAGATATTAGGAAGAATGACTTTACTGAGAGAGTGGTCAGGCACTGGAACAGCCTGCCCAGAGAGGTGGCGGAGTTGCCATCCCTGGAGTTATTTAAGAAACGTGTAGACATGGCACTTCAGGGCATGCTCTAGTGCCCAACATTGTTGGTTTGGGTGTGGTGTGTGGTTGTGGGTGTTTGTTTTGGTTTTGGTGTTGTGTTGTTGGGGTTTTTTGGTTTTTTTTTTTGTTGGTTGGACTCGATCTCAAAGGTCCCTTCCAACCAAGAAGATTCTGTGATTCTGTAAAGTCATGTTCAATCTATGATTCTGTTTATTTGGAGGAATTAGTTTAAGTCAGTATTTTTTGTTAAAATTTTTTGAGGTATCTTTCTTCTACAATAGCTTATTCCAGAAAAGTGGCATAAATACTATAGGATAGAAGACTGCTTCTCTGAGCAGGACCTTCCTGGGTTGCCACACTGGCAGACAACAAATCAGAAAACTGTTCTTCAGTTTTGTGAAAAACATTCGTGTAGCCTGTTTGCCAGTATTGAAGTGAAATGAGAGAATATGTGTAATGTGAAATAGCTGGTGTTGAGGACACCAACCGCAGTATGCACATCTTGGGGATTTTAGGTTGGATCAGTTTTATCCCAAGCATAGGCATTGAGTGCTCCACACTGCTAATGAGCATATCTTCCAATGCAGTTTCATCAAAGAGGACTGCAATTCACAGTTCCCGGTGCAAACCATGAGGGATCTAACAATAAGCAGGCATCATCCATAGGCTTGCTTCTAAAATGCACTCTTCATCAGAAATAAAATGCTAATCTAAGTATGTCCAGAGGGGTGAAATTCAAAGCTGTTATAACCCACAGGAGATGAACAGGCATTTAATGGAAACCACGATAGCAACATCGTGACAGTACCCTACTGAATATAGAAGTAATTTCCTATGTCTTTAATGTAAGTGTTACCTAAAGTTTTTCACATGATCTTCCACTCCTGAGAGCCGAATAGAATGCTGCAGTGCATTCAAGTAAGTCAAAGCTTGTGTTGAGGATCCCCAGTTCACATCTGTTGAAAGATTTGAAGTTCCAATATTTTATTTAAAGCTGTTCGTTGTAAAACTACATGATCACAAAATGAATGTTGAATACTAACTGAAAACACAGAAGCTTTAAGCTACATCTTGGGACATTCTACACTATACTAGTCAACAAACCCTACTGCGTAATAGGCAACTCCATTTAAAGACAACATCACTGTAGAACTTTTAGCAAACAAGTTAGAGTTTGGTATTTTACAATTTACAAGAAAGAATTGAGATTTCCCCCCCCCCCCCCCCAACGCTTCAAAGATTATGACAACTTCAAAGTCAAAAAAAAAAAAAATTTCAGGAAAAAATGCTGTGCTTGCTTATTTTAGATCACAGCAAAGGAAAAAGTAATCTCAAAACATTGCCTAACAAAGTAAAATACTTTCCATGAAGAACTGCTAGATTAAGGAGTTTCATGTCCTTATATAAGTGATAATCCAGAAGGAAAGAAAGTTCCCAGTGTCCTCTCTATTTGATAGCTACAAAGCATTTATTGTCCAAGTAGTTCATAATATTCATGGCCCATGATGTAAGGTTTTTCCCTATTTTCAATTTTAGGAACACTTTTTGGTTCAGTTCTGCTCCACCTTGCACTTATGATCATACAGTACTCTTAGAAGAAGGGAGAAAGTGTATAAACTGTTGCTCATAACTACAGGAATGGTTTACTTAAAAAACAACCATCACTCAAATCCCTTTTCAATTTGAAAACTTAAGGAAGCATCCTCTTTCACTTCCTATCAAAACATAACATGTTTTCCTAGTGCTTTTGTTGCTGCAACCGAAGCTTTTTCCATATGGACCTTTTCCTCCAATTTTCATTCAAATGTTTATGTCTAAGTACAAGGAATGCATCTTGGTAATTTGGGAGGAGTGGCAACAACAGCAGTGATTATAAAGGCATAATTACACTTCATTACAACTAAAATGCTTGAAACAGAAGTTTGAACTAGTTGGCCAAACAGGAATAAGTTATCTTTTTTTTTTTCCCTAAAGGCCATCATTTCTTCAACACCCTTCTTCCCCCCACCACAACCAAAAGAAGCCCCAATACATACCTGGTTTCTTGTAGGTGACATAAATGTAGAGTCCAAGGACTATGACATATGTTAGAAGTGCTGCCCACCAATTAATGACAAACATTACAATGCAGCACAGAATAGCTCCAACAAGAGAAATCCACATATTGTAGTATTTGAATGCAGGGCGCCAACCTAGTCAAAATATAATTCAGAGAAAAGTGGGGGGGAAATTAATTAATCACCACTCCAATAGAAGGCAGGCGCTATTCCTCTTTTCCTTCCCTAGTGTTCTGCATCACATTTTCATGTGAATGTGTGACAGTTTCACTAATGTACAAAATAACGACTTCAGCACATTTACGCTTTCAATTTTCCAACACGTTTCAAATGAATTTGCAGTTTTCTTACATAGATACATAAATATTCCTAATTTTGCCCTATAAAAGCACATCTCAAAAGGGAAGTTTGAAGGTGCTTGTGCCAGTATGTCTATTGAATCAGGCTACAGGACCTTTAGCAATAGCTTACCTGAGAATTCATTTTTGCTTTCAAAGGTAGCATAACATGAATCATAAGCTCATGACCTGCTCTCTCACATACCACTAACTGTTTCTAGTTGCATATTTTTACTATTTGGCCAGAAATTTTCACCACATGAAAAGCAAAACGACACATACACCCAAGCAGAACTAGGATATGTCAAAATATTGGACAGTCAATGTTTCACATCCTTATTTACAATCATAGAATGGTTAGAGTTGGAAGGGACCTTAAAGATCACCTAGTTCTGACCACCCTGCCATGGGCAGGGACACCTCCCACTAGACCAGGTTGCTCAAAGCCCCATCCAGCCTGGTCTTGAACACTTCCAGGGATGGGGCATCCACAACTTCTCTGGGCAACCTGTTCCAGGGTCTCACCACCCTTTACCACACTAAAGAATTTCTTCCTAATTTTTAATTTAAATTACCCTCTTTCAGTTTAAGACTGTTACCCCTCCATCCTATCACTACACCCCCTGATAAAGAGTCCCTCTCCACCTTTCCTTTAGGCACCCTTTAGGTACTGGAAGGCTGCAATAAAGTCTCCCTGGAGCCTTCTTTTCTCTAGAATGATCAATGCCAACTCTCTCAGCCTGTCTTCATAGGAAAGGTGCTACAGCCCTCTAGTCATTTTCATGCCTGTCCTCTGGACTTGCTCCAACAGCTCCATATCCTTCTTATGTTGGGGGCCCCAGAGCTGGACACAGTACTCCAGGTGGTACACCACAATGGAGCAGAGGAGCAGAATCACCTCCCTTGACGTGTTAGCTTTCCTAACCTGATCCCTGGCTGCTTGGACAATTTCTCTGTATTCCTCCCAGGCTACTTGTCCTTGCTTCCATCCTCTGTAGGCTTTCTTTGTGAGTTTGAGTTTCTCCAGAAGCTCCTTGTTCATCCATGCAGGCCTCCTGGCATTTTTGCCCGACTTCCTCTTAGTTGGGAAGCATCTCTCATGAGCTGGAAGAGGTGATCCTTGAATATTGCTTTCTTGGGCCTCCCTTCCCCCCAAGGCTTTATCCCATGGTACTCTACCAAGCAGATCCCTCAAGAGGCCAAAGTCTGCTCTCCTGAAGTCCTGAAGGTAGTGAGCTTGCTGCGTGCCCTCCTCACTGCCCTAAGGATCATGAACTCCACCATCTCAAGGTCACTACAGCCAAGGCTGCCCTTGAGCTTCACATTCCCCACCAGCCCCTCCTTGTTGCCAAAAACAAGGTCCAGCATAGCACCTCGCCTCATTGGCTCTTCTATCACTTGGAGAAGGAATTTATCATCAACACAGTCCAGAAACCTCCTGGATTGCTTATGCCCTGGTGTGTCGTCCCTCCAGCAGGCAGCAGGGTGGTTGAAGTACACCATGAAGACTAGGGCTTATGAATGTGAGGCTGCTCCTATCTGTCTATGGAGGGCCTTATCTGCTCCATCATCCTGGTCAGGTGGCCTGTAGCAGACCCCTACTGTAACATCATCTGTCCCTACCCTCCCTTTAATCCTGACCCATAAGCTCTCGGTCAGCTCCGCATCCATCCCCACATGGACCTCCATGCGCTCCAGCTGGTCACTGACACAGAGGGCAACACCCCCTCCTTGTCTCCCCTTCCTGTCCTTCCTGAAAAGCCTGTATCCTTCCATTCCAACACTCCAGTCATATGAGTCATCACATCATGTCTCTGTGATGCCAGTAATATCACAGCCCCGCAGACACGTGCACATCTCTAACTCCTCTTGTTTGTTCCCCATGCTACATGCGTTGGAATAGAAGCATTTAAGTTGGTCCCCCGATGAAGCTGACTTACTGGAGCGGCTAGTATTCCTTTCTGCTGCACTCCAGGTGCTCTCCTGTTGACTTGCGACCCTTCTTCAGGCTCTACGCATCTATTACTGGTACTGACATCGTACTGGTAGGAGTGGGATGGATTGAGGTTCCCCTCCCCTAGCAACTCTAGTTTGTCACAAGTTTATCCAAAATCAGGTAAATACACACACACATCCTGACTAACACACCCAAGATTAAACAGTGTATTAGACATAGAACTGTTGTGTAAATGATTATGCACACACTCTGGCAGAATAATGGTTATCTACCAGTTCAGCCACATTAGAAGCTGTTAAAGGCCATTATTTCAGTACAAATGCATAGTGAACTGCGTATGATCTACATTCGTTTTGCAAGTACTGGGTTTTGGCTTATTCATATAATCTAACTAGCCTCCCACACCAAAGGCTGTAAAAATGTGGCAATGCCACCTGCAATTCCAGTTTCTTTTGGACTGAAAGGATAAACATTAACAGAGAAATCCAAAGGCAGCAAAAGGGTTGTTTCTTGATCACCAGATAGTGAATTAGCAAGAAAGGTTTCTTCAAGAGTTTCTGAATAAACATTGAATTATCTTGTGTTCCATGACAAAATTAGTAGCTCCCAAGTTCTACTGGATCAGTCAGTCCTCAAAATTTCAGAAGACCTAAGCACACACCACGTTACACCCGTAATTCAGATGCACTATGACAGACAAATAGATATTTAGTAACTAAATTAAACATCAATTTATATTAACACCTTTTAAATTGTATTTATGCGTAAAGAAATTGCAGGCTAAACTCTCACCCCCAAAATGTAGTTCCTACCTGGAGATTTTGCAAGAGAAGCATGGAATACAGAGAAGTTAATCAAGGCATATGAGGCCAAGAAGAAGTTAGAAATAATTGGAGCAATGACGTTCAGTTCAGCTGTAAAATAAAAAACAGAGAAGGATGTTATGAAAGATATCACCCAATGGCTTTGTAAATTCCAGATAAAAAAAAGTATGCTACAACCAACTCATTTTCTAATAAACTCTGAGGAGAAACAGTTTGTCCATTCTATTCAACAGACAGAGCTATTATCTTAATAGTCTTTTATTTACTAAGCTACCTTTAAGAGTCAGGAAGTGTAACCTTCAGTTTTAAAAATATAAATGTTTTTCCACGCTATCAAGTGTTGAAGGACAGCTTCTTTTGAAGCACTATGTACTTTCTCAAAATAATTCACTGAGAAAATTTCTTTCCCACCATGGCTGGATCAAACACCAGTGCACCAATACCATGGGTTCAGAAGAATGCCAGAAACAGCAGACAGAGCATTACTACATCTGCCGTATGTATAGCTCAGTTCTCAAACAACTATGAACAAGGCACTAGTAAGTTTAAGAGACCATCAACTATGGTGAGTAACAATAGCAGACAAAGTTAGTGTGAGCAATATGACAAACATGTTCATCTGCCTGCATTTAAAATGAAAAGTTGCATTAATAGTACTAGTATAGTGCATTACTATAGAACAATACTATCACAACAGTGATGGTACACTCTTTAGTGAAAGAGATGGAAGAACCTTTCCTTGAGGCAGCATGGTGAAACACATATATATGTGCACTCTCACCACCAAAAAATGTGATCAAAATGCAGGATGTTCCATGTTAGTCTGCAAGTTTCTACTTGTAATCAAGCTTCCAGTCAGCATGCTGCAGTAGGGACATCATGTGTATACCTGTGCTTTAAGCAGACTTGTGGGGGGAAGTTTGAAAGAGCAAACTGGGAAAAGTAGTTTAAAAGCACTGGTACAGGACTCATGGATGGACAGAGCACAATTAGTTTGCCATCTACATAGAACATGCGTAATTCTACCTAGACTACCTTTAGTCAAAGTAGCATCAGCACTCTACTGTTTGTAACTTAACAGAAAAACACACTTTTAAGTATTGTTCATGCAAGCTTGCCATTTACTGAAGTTGTTTGTAATTATTAAAAATCTGAAATAAACTTTCATATTTACAAGATAGAAAATCTCTGTACGTCAAGCAAAAGATGTATTTTTATTGATTGATATTATCTAACCTGCAGTTATTAAGAAAAGTGCAGCATGGATATTGTTCAATTCAAATTTATTGCATTTCTAGATAGAGGTCTATCTAGAAGACAGGAAAAAGTAACCCTCAAAATAAACAGATTTAAAATTCTGGCTTAGAAGCAAGCTGTGCATTAGACCTCTAGGTCATCAAGTCATGATATGAATAGAATGCTTCATAAAGGACAAAAGGATGTGGAGATTTATTATAATCTCAAACTAACCAATTAGTATGAATCCAAGAGCAATTAAAAATGTTAGAAGATATCCTCTCAGTGGTTCATTGTTCTTCCCATAGCCTTTAGCAAACATCTGAAATGCAGGATAAATGTTGTCCTTGCACAAAGCCTAAGAAAAAATAAAATTCAAGAGTCAGCATGCATTTTGATCAGAATATTTTCTTACTAATGCTTACAAACGCTTTATTCCACTGGGTATTATCTTCCAGAAAGAAGGTGGTTTACAGCCACCATGTAATAACTCTATTTTCAATTATCTTTGCATCTTGACATCTTGCATTTCCAACATTCTATCCTTCAGTAATTTCTATCTGTAAGAACGCGCTTTGCTCTTCTGTAAGTAATTGACTATTTTACTTTACTGGTGTTTTACAAACACAAAGAGTCTTTTCTTTAGAGACAATGTTTCCTCAGAAAGTGGAAAATTTGCCCAATGTATACAATAGTTCTCTGTATCAATATTTGTGTTCCTATTCTGCAACAAAACCCCTTCTATGTTTGACTCCATACTGAACTTTTGGGAAAGAAGGTCATTAAAGGACACTGAAGTTTTACCCAATTGAAGAGAACTTGTAAGACAAAGAATGAGATTAAACGGTTAAAGAGAAGGTAAAGTAAAATGCATCCAGGAATACAAAAAAAAAAATCAATTTAAATGATTCATGCGAGAACTGGTACACAATTATTTTGATAAAGTATTCTCTAAGTACTAAGATTTCACAGCTGCAGGTTCTACTTTATGCTGTCTCCTTCTATGATCACTTTGAGAAGAGAATTAATCTGTTATCTTTGTATGTACTCCACGGTTATGTACAACAAAAATCATCTAAAGGAGTTTGTAGATTCCTATAATGTTAGCTATACCATAACTCATCTCTAAACTAACAGAAATACAGAGCTCTGGAACCAATTACAGTCTAGCTACGTTCAGCAACAGTAACACAGTGTTTTCCTATTCTAAGCAACAGGCCAATATTAGATCAATCAAGTAGTATGAATCATGATGGCAATGGGTCAGAGTTCCCTTCCGAAAATTCTGGTTCAAAAGTTAATTGAAATTATTCTTTAAAAGATTATGGTTTGCTTCCATACTTACCTGGAAGATCTTAGGTGCACTCACAAGAGACGCTAATGCAGAAGACAGGGTGGCTGAAAAAATACCTGCAGAAATCAATGGTGCAAATCCCGATACCATGCTCATTACCTGAAAGCAAAATTTTTTTTTTTTTTAAAAGAATATGAAAAAGTGTACTATACAAATGGATGGCAACATTAACTATACAAACAGAGAAATAAAATACTATGTAGCTTCCACTTCACAGCTGTTTGAATATCATGCATTCATACCAATGAATGAACTAGGAACAGATCACGGGATATAAAAGGATGCTAATTTCAGCATACCACAAGGTGGATTTTCACACCGTATGTATTGCAACGATATAGTTCTCAGGTCATAGAATCCTAGAATCATTTTGGCTGGAAGAGACCCTTAAGATCATGAAGTCCAACTGTTAACCTAGCACTTCCAAGTTATCACTAAACCACATCCCTTGGCACTACACCTTTAAACACCTCCAGGGGTGGTGACTCAACCACTTCCCTGGGCAGCCTGTTCCAGTACTTGACAACCCTTTGGGTGAGGAATTTTTTCCTAATATCCAATCTAAACCTGCCCTGCTGCAACTTGAGGCAATTTCCTCTTGTCCTATCACGTGTAACCTGGGACCTGGCCCTTGGCCTACTACTAAAGACTGAGGTAAAGAAAGCCTGAAGTACCTCAGCTTGTTTAAAGCAAACTTACTAGGTAGGACATGCTCTCAGAAACAATGTAGAGATGACTGATGAAGCTTATTCATATTCCTAGGGCTAAACTGATAATAAAATTTAGCGGTTTTCTTCAGATCAGATTGACAAAGACTGCTGGGTCTCTCAGGTCAGTCATGTGAATCTCTATGCTACATCAGGTTCATTGGTCAGTTCAACCAGTTCATTTTAGTACACATGCATCAGCTTCTTGCAATTTACTTCTTACAACCTACTCAGATTTTACATTCCCTCTCTAGGTTCTGTTCATTGCTTCCATTTATTTACATTATCTTTTTTTTTTTTAATTTTACATCTGTTCTATAAATTTGAGAGAATCAGAGTAAGATTGATGCAGATGTTTGTCCATTTTAAAAGCTAGTAAGTTACCACTTAAGTTACTAACATAAGAGATATTAAGAAGGCACTTCTAAGCTAGGGGGACAAAAGGGGGAAACAGTTCCACCAGAACCAGTATGCCATGGTGTTGAACACCCCTTCCTCCCAATCCCCAAACACACGCATTACAATCCAAACCTCATGACCACAAAATCAAGGAGTTCACCTGTTCACTAAAATTTTCATCCTTGAAAGAACAGAAAGAACTGGAAGGACAGATACCTAGTAAGAATCGCCCTGTTACCACTGGCGTGGTGAGAGATACATGGTTGCTGCTGATAAGGGACCTATTATGTTTGCTTGGCATTTACTGTTTAGACAGTTTATTAAATTTCAAACATTCGGTACAATGAAATATCCTATTTTGACTACAGTTTCACTTCTTTGGTCCAGCCACTGTGGAGCAAGAAAAAAAAAACTCCACACAAAACCAAGCAGCAGCTTCTTTAAAGTTCGATTTTTAAAATTAATATGGACAAAGCATTGTTCAACTCCCCCTTCCTCTAACTTTTTACAAATGTTTTGCATCAGCCTTCCTTTGTAGTAGGAATGTTTTAGCAGAACTTTCACACTGTTCCTGGAATGGAGCTTCATGCTACTTTATGTTTTTATCCAAAGTTGGCCAAATTCTGCATTCAAACTACCCAAAGCCGTAACTTATTCTAGGGAAGTTCCAGGCTGAAGCTACAGAGCCCGAAACAAGTTTCTGAAGTTACTCTTCTACCAGGTGACAGCCTGGGCACAGAAATGTCACTGACACTGGGCAAAGAAATGAGTGAAGCCTCCTGCAAGGACCTACAATTCATTTGCATTGACTACAACAGAAACTAAAGATGGTCTTTCTATACGAGTCTGACAGACTGTCTCACCAACTGATCATGCTTTAAGTTTCTTACCATCATCTAAGTTTTCCACAGGTAAATCATACTACAAGTCAACCATTTGCTGCCCCAAACGCGTTCAAAACCTGAGCTGCCTAAGCACTAACTTCAGATCAATTCTTTGCCAGAATGCAGAACTGAATGCAGCACAAAGTGTACCAAAGTGATAAAGTCATCAGACTGGGCCCACAAATTAACTAGCACTTTCAACATCAGAACCTTTCATGCTTACAAGCTGCAAGACAAATATGACAATCTTTTAGGGATTCATTTACATTTGTGAAGTATTTGTTCTCATTTATTTAACCCATAGAAAGAAGTTATGTGCTTCTATGAAGAGTATGATAGGTACACAAGCTTAGAGCCCTTCCCCCTCGCTGTGACTTGCATAAAAAACCTCTCTCCTTACAGCTACCAATCAGACCAAGTTGAGGGCAGTTTAGTTAGAACATTGACAACAGTTTATCTCTAGGTAGGCAGCCTCTCATGCAAACGATTTTCTTCTGACATCTTGTGAGAAGACAGAATCAGACTCTTCTCAGAGATTCACAGAAAATGCTGTGAGGACAAGAGGAAAAAAAAAAAAAAAACAGCAAGGGGAAGTCCAACTGGGTATTAGAAAAACAAAATTCCACAGAGAAAGGGGCTAAGCATTGCAGCAGGTTGCCCAGAGATGCTGTGCAGTCTCCATGACGAAGTTTTCAAAACCCCAACAAAAAGGGGGGCAGAAAGGGCACTGCATTCTCTATGAAGCCCCTGGCCTTGAAAGTGACTTTTCCTATTGGGAACACATTACTTTTTCCACAAAGAGAAGCAAGAATAATCTGGGAGCTACAAGTACTCTTCAGACCAAATGGTAAGAAACTAGATCATCACTGACTAACTTAACAAAATTACAAGCAACATTTACAGTAAGGAACCTTATCAAAGTTAGGACTTAAAGAAAAATATAGTCAGAGGAAATGAGTTCTATACTATTCTCAGCTGTACACTTGATGACATTGAGCCCTTTTGAGCTTAAACAAATGGAGGAAAGTCATCAGATTTTTAATTATTTTATTATTATTTATAATTATTTTATAATTATTCCCACAAGAGTGATTCTGAACTGCTTCCAAATAAGACTTTCTCTAAACCAGAAAAAAGTAACACCACACAATATTCAAATTATTCCACTATAAAAACATATTTTACTCTAATAGAGTGGTCTGCACTGCAACATTATCACAGCATGTACAAAATCAGCTTTCTAGCCAGACTTGCAGGTAAGGCTGTCACCCTAACATTCAAGTAGTTCATGTAGGAGTATGTGTACTCCTCAAACTTATCAAAACCCACAAGCCAGACACCTTTTTCATTAGTGAATTTCAGCTTAATCTCTAGCCAACTTCTTCCATGGCTATTAGAAAAATTTAGGGCAAAGATGGACTACCACAAAGCAATTTTAAGTCAATCAGCAATAAGTATGTTTTCCTTGTTTTCTTCAAACTCCTATGAATAGTTCATGGACATCCAATTACCTGTGAAGTTAAGACTATGAATTACCCCATGACTTCTAGAAGATTTTTAAATTCAGTAACATTAGGTTTTATGAAAATTCACAAAATTCTTACCATTAAAGAGAATACTGTGACAAATATGTAAAACATTCTTAGAAAGTTAATTCTCAGATGCTAAAAAAATTAAGGAACAAGTTATTGACATAGGCTACCTGTAATTACTATGCATCACTACTGAACAATGAGTACTTCTGTCCATATCACTGAGTGAGGATATTCAGTTATCTAAAGAGAGAAAGTTGCAGTCCCACCACCTAAACTAACCAGTTTACTCAGAAAACGAGTAAATATTTATACCACCTGTATATAGACATCCAAATGTTTTTAGCATAGTTACATTTTTATTCTACATACTATCTAGACTGTAACACTTAACTCCTCCAGATAAATCTTGCATTTATGGAGACAGGCATATTTAGCCTATGATTTTTCTGATTATGCAACTCAAAAAAAGAGCAAACACAAAAGCCAATAAAGAGATTTAGGAGAAAGTTTTATACCTGGAAATTGTTCATCAGCCCATAGGGACACCCTGTCTGACAGGAAGAGAAATCATAGTTTAATTTGCAAGCTGCAGTAGTGCAATTTGTCAGCTCGGTGACGATGGTGTTATTAATGTTTCCTGTGGCATCTCGAACAACACAGGAACCTAGAGTGGACACAATCACAAAAAGAAAAGAAAGGCATTAACAGACTGAGTCTGAACTTAAGTACATGTGTCAAGCTCAATCATCTTTTCACACAAGTGTATTCTCATAGAGCACCATTAAAATATGGCATTTACACTTTTAACACATTTTAGTATTAAGCATATTTTTACTATGAAGAACAAATACAAACAAGCAAACTAACTGCTCTCTTCCCTGAGATATCTCCAGTATTTGAATACTGTCTAGTAAGTCTAGTAAGAAAAGGGAAGTTTTAGCACAGAGGAAAACAATGTCAATGGACTTGCAAAAGTTTAGCAGCACAATTTTAGCTCAACATACTATTTCTTCGAATCATGAGCTTCCATGTTGAGCCTTTAATTGAAATTACTTTTATGCACCATGGCTTGATTTTATAGTTTCCCTTTTTTGTCAGTTTTCCTAGATGAATGCATTTTTGTAGTGTAGGTATAGATGTACATAGACAGGTGTGCATAGTATTGCATTTACTTCTTTTCCAGTCAATATGGCTCAGGCATTCAAAACAAAAAAGTAGTTTGTCAAGAAAGCCTGTTGCAAAACAAACCCACACAGTCCCATTCCTACCACATTTTTTATCATTTTTTTCATTTAAACAGCTGTCTTCAATTCACCTATGATTATTTGTAGTTTCACTGGTCAAGAAAATGCTGAAGACACAGTATTTCAGCCCTTAGGTACTAAGAAAAGTACTTTAAAAAAAATAAAAGAGTACTAAAAAGCCTGCAAGCCTTGTCCTTCAAGGTTTTTTGTCTCATAAAGAACAAAAACTAGAGCAGACTAAGAATTACTTAACATTCTGTGATTTAATAGTTGAGGTAGTCAAAATTGTTTGGACATCCAGGAACAAGAATTAGATAAGGAGTGAGGAAGAGAATAGGTAAGTCTGCAGAGCAGTAGCCAGTAGAATTCCTTTAATTTGGTCTTTTAGGAACTTGAATGACAAGGAGGTCCTGGGAACAGAACCACGTGACTACTGAGGACCTAAATTACTTGCTCAATAAGGAGGGTACATATGTGCTGCAAGCTTAAGTTTCTCCAATAACAATCCCTGTTATCTATGTAATCTTCTCCCATTGGTAAAATGAACTCCTAAATACCTATACTGTATTTAGATTGCTTCTGAGCCTTTAGAACTTGATTAACAGCCCACAGTAACACCTAGTCCTGGTAGGTGGGTATTACTAATCCTTCCACTTTTCACATTTATTTTTCAGTTACTTATTTAGCCCAATTTCAGGAAGAATTTCCTATATTGATCACCTGTCTTAAGCTTTTCTTGTGGGTATGTGGAGGGGCTGATTTTTGTTGTTGTTCTGTTTTAAATGGGTTTAAAAGCCCTGTATGAGAAGAAGTTTCTTCTCTTCCACTATGCAGGTATTTGCTACAGCCATTCAAGCATATGTAATGGATATGACAATATACTTAACTAGTTGAACCATTTGTAGATAACATTTTGTTGGTAATACATTGCAGTGGCAGACCCATTCCGTTCAGCGAATTAAACAGCTACAGTGCACTATCACAGCCCTCTTCCTCATTCCCTTTTTCATAATTCACATCCCACTGGCTGGCAGGTCATTCACACATGGAGTCAAAGTATGACAGAAAGGGACAATGGCACTATGAACAAACTTAATGCGAGACTTACTATGAGAGAATGCAGAACAGAAGCCAGCTGGACAGGCTCCATTCTCAGCAGAGGATACTTAGATATAACTAAGAGTCCAGACGTTTTGTTTAATCCTCATTCAGAAAAGTTTTATTTATTTATAAGACTCTGGCAATTTTCCCTAAGAACCTCTAGGTGGCCTTTCCTGTAAAAGCAGGATTTCACCTTTTCATAGGCATTTATAAGCATGTTCCTGCCAAAGTCAAATGAAGTTTTGCCACACTATAAGCCTGGGAAGGTTAACAGACCATCTGTACAAAATTATCTCCTAAGTACATGCAACCAGGAAGAATTCCAGAGATACTACCCTGAATCCTTCAGACTGCAGATGAGAGTACTTAAAATTTCTCCAGTGCTAGATGCAGCTACAGTTAGGCTCTCACTGATAATTTTTAGTTCCCTGTGTCTTAACCCTACTCAGAATTTTGGGGTTTTTTTATTAGAGCTTCCCTTATTTTTAGAGCAATAAATGTTGCTCTTTGAAACACATCTTTCAAGAATTCTGATACAAAAGCTGCTTATGGAATCTTCATCCTGCCCCCTCCAAATCTGAATTAGTCTCTTGCTAAAATATGAAACTGCACACTTTCTCCTCAAAGCTGTTATCTTTTTGGAACAGGCTACCTAGCTCTAGCAGTAGGACTAGCAATTTTCCTCTTCTAAGCTTTCTCTACACAGTTTCTTAACCCTCCTACTTACTACTGAGCATGCAAATACTAAGCTAAATTCAGAACATCATCTTCCCTGGACATCACTACTCAGTGACATTTACTAGCCCCTTCAACGTTTTAATGACTTGCTTATCACTACTCTGGAAATCAGTGCGGAAAGGAACAGAAGTACATTTATTTGTCCAGTTCCTGATCCAATGCCTAAAAGCAAAGCTGAACTTCACTCATGTCATAATTTCTGACTTCTGCAATAGCACTGGCCTTTTCCAACTAGGAGAATTCCAAGTGTAAGTTATAGGAGGCAACTAAGGCAGGACATATCTGATGCATTGAACAATTTCATGTTCAGTTGGTTTTGCCAACTGTTCCTTTCACAATATGAAAAATGAGGTTTTTCATGTTTGAAAGATGATCAAAGTATTCCATTAACAAATAAATATTAATAAGCTTTTTTTATCTCACATGGGTTCAAGTTCTAAAGTATTCAAATTCAGTAGCAGAGGTCTATGCAGTCAATCTAATTAGGACGCAAGTGTAGGTCATTATGCTGCATAAAGCACAATCACTTCAGAGCAACTATCTGGCAGAGCTACAGTACAGTTAGCCAACAGAGGCAGACTAGCAAGATTGGTATCTTTGGAAAGGAAGTATCATTAGTGCTAAGATCAATGGTACTCTTATAAATGAGAGTTTCACTCAAAAGGCAGCACAGGTAAGATAAGGCAAGGTCTTTCACAGTAAGAAAACTGATCACTGCTGCCAGAAACTAATTTATGTGACACGAATGAAAACATCTCCAATCATAGACAAAAAATACATGAGATACAATTACAATCTTATGCTCTTAAGGTTACTAGAATAGAATCATTTTATGGGTGGGAAAAACCTGGTTGACCACTGGTGCTCTAGAGTAAAATTGATAAGAGCGCATCAAACCCCAAGGCACCTTCTAAAGAGAATTTCAAACCACTGTGGGGTGACAAAAACCAGGAAGAGAGACTGATCTGAGTCTTGTATTACCTCTACAATTGTTTCTCCTCTTTCCACATGAAAATAAAACTACAGAAAATGCTTCTGAACATGACAACACTTCTGCGAACGGGCTGGCCAGATGAAGGTACTACTCACTCTCCTCCCTCTACTGGGGAATTACTGCTCATGCACTCCCACCAAAGAGCTGTTTGATCATCCCACAGTTTGCTTCAGGGAAGTAGCTGACTACCATCATCTTCAAACCAATACAGGTGTTTGTACAGCAAAAATTTTCTGAAAACACACTTTTCTAATCCAGGGATTATGTCGCTACTAAATTATAAACCTTTTAACATAAGTAACTGCAACAAATGAGGAAATATCCATATGAAGTCTTTTGTCATCTTCAGTCTGAAGCAGTCAGTATCTTAGAAAATTATCATGAATTTTAGGAAATTATGAAACCAGCTGAAAATTGAACCTCCAACAACAAAAATTAGAAACCTCTGGCTATTACTTCCTCATGCATGAATGTCAGTTATATAATGACTTTACATAATGAATTACATAAAGTGTATCAAAACACACCCTCAGAACAAATGTGAAAGGATAAAGTTAAAAACATTCTCTATTTACCTACAGATACTGCAATTCCTGCGTAAACCAATGTAGTAATTAAGATGGCCAACAACGTTCCTTTAGGTATGGCTGACTGAGGATCCTGAAAGAAAAATGTCAGTGGACAGTGATGACAGACATAAATGTACACTCAATGTTTGTGAACAAGATTTGCTAATTCACTACTCACCGCAAGATCACCTGAGATATTTGCACCGGCAAGTATGCCAGTTGCAGCAGGGAAGAAAATAGCAAACACAGAAAAGAA
This sequence comes from Numenius arquata, assembly GCF_964106895.1. NCBI lineage: Eukaryota > Metazoa > Chordata > Aves > Charadriiformes > Scolopacidae > Numenius > Numenius arquata. The sequence goes on along the minus strand of NC_133616.1, from coordinate 56,135,405 downwards.
AGTTTCCTCATCTCGGAAATCTGGTCCAAAATTCTCCATAAATATTTCAGCTGTAGAAAAAGATTTAAGTCTATCAATACTCATATAGAAGCTACAGTATTAGCCCAGTCCAGCCATTATTAGCTCTGTCAAAAAGCTGAAAGTCACAGCTCTACAGCCTTCTTAAAAATTAAGCATAGAACATTTAAGTCCTAATTCAAAATTTTGACTCAAAATAAAAGTCAACATAGTAAACTTAAATAGCCTTTAAAACCAGAAAAAGCACTTACAGTATCATCCAGCTTTTTAAAATTTATTGTAATCCATATTACACAGGCAGGACCAAGTTCTGGCCCAATACCTTTAAGGAATAAAACGGCAGAAGTTTGAAAGAATCAGCAAAAAAGTCTCTATAGTTAATAGGACCATAAGCTATTTAGATGTTTAAATTCTGACAGCATGTCTCCTCTTTGCAAAAATATTGTTACAATACTAACTGTTCCAACATACCTTTATAACCAAAGAAACCTTTAGGCTTCTTGCTATCCAAAGGAATAAATGTTCCTATGACAAAGTCTCCAATAGCAAGTACGAGGATCACCAGTAGGACTATCTGCGCCTGAAACATAATAATTGCAGTCAGACAGAAGAACTTGTTCTTTTTCACAGTTTCAAGCTTCAATGTTATGTTCCAAAATGTCAATATTTACTTTATTCCAAATTCACCTTAGTCTACTCAGTTTGTTTTCCACAAATAAATAAGGCAAGCTGGAGAGAACATGTACCAGCATTTTTAATAAAGAGTTATGAATCATTTTTAAGTTTAACACCCATTCAAAAGAGAATTTGTTATTACAATACCCCTCAAAGTTATACTTCTAAAAACAACATACTTGTTGAGGGAACTATTTTCTCTATAAGCCTTCCAGAAGGAATGGATTTGAGTAGACTGAAGAAATTCACAAGAGAAGTGCTAAGTGCACACAAATGCTAGGAGTATTGCCTTATTAACCATGATCATAATACTTTGCCTTATACTTTCGTATGTGGTATTTACTTTACTAAGAACTGTATTGCATCAGGCATCAAATAGATTTTGTCTGTTATTTTATGCAACAGACTATTTTGTTACATTCTCATGTTCTTAACTATTACGAAATCAAATTGCAGGCTACCACAACTACTTGTTAGTTTCTAGTCTTCTTGAGACTTCATTACAACCTCGATTTTTATCCACTGCTCAATAAAACCATTATAAATCCCACACTTGGAACAAGAAGTACTTTAAACCATCCAACGTGTAAGAAGTGTAAAGATAAATCTAGGCATTGAAGAGATGGCTCAAGTTTTACATTTAGATAAGCAAACACACTGGCCTGTTACCTTTCGTGTCTTTTGATTCCTTACAAAGGTATATGCCAGTGGCTCTGAGGAAGCTATTTGTAGTTTTACGTTTTTTTTCAGGCCTAGGATCAGAACTTAATATGCAACAGCACTGTGGCATTGGTCATTGTTACAAAACAAAGTTTTCAGCTCACATAGCCTCATAAGAAAACAGGGTAGTACAGCAACAAGCAGAGCATGACAGCCAAGAGCAGAGTTAGAAGACCACCTCAAGAAACCAGTTTGGGCATCATATTTAGATCTTGCCTTTACCAAGCCTCAAGAACAGGTGAAAGGTGTAAGGATTCAAGTTGGGTGCTACAGAAGTCTTCAGTAAGCCCAGAGAACTCCACGTGAAGCTACCACAGAGCACTTGCCACAAGTGGATTTATCCGGTAACAAACCAAGGCTTCTCCCTGAAGCTAAGAGCATTTTCTGAATACCTTCCTTACATTCAAAGTCTCAGACAAAGAACAGGCTTCTAAGACTTCAACACAAGGAGCTGAGCAGTAAGAGTTCACAAACTCTGAGAAGACATTTTTTTAAGTAGGCTACCCTGAAATCTCTCTTAGCTTTCAGACCTACTTCAAAGGCACTATTACAGATTCCCCTTGTCCCATTTTACATGGCACTCTCTAAGTCATGGGGGAGACACAGGAGATGTAGCTACTTAAATCAAGAGGGAAGCATTAGTGTTTTGCTATGCTAAGCTGTATGTTAACCCACATGAAGTTCTTGCTTGACAGGTTCAGTTGCTTACCATCACTCCTACTTGCCTTCTTCAAACTAAGGCAGCAAGCCTTGATTTTTGCACTGAGTACAGGATTTTTGAAAGCTACCTATTTTCTAATAAGGATGATGCTGCAGTGATACCACAGTTCACATTTGATATAGAAGCATTAAACAGGGGTACTTCTATGCAATCTATTATTATAGAATTGCTCATGCTACAGAGCAAAAGCAAGATACTTCTTGTGACTGTGACAGCAGCCAGAGGGTTAATAACAACTAATTCATTCAAAGGAAAAACTAAACAGTTGATATTAAGGAGGACAGTATCGTTCAAACTCAGGTGCATAAAGATACCATTACAAATTGAAGTTACAGACAGCAAAGGACTACCTGAGAAAGGTAAACCGTTTTTACAGAAGTGTTCTCTTCAATTTAGAAGTACATACAAAAGTCAATTTCTGTATAGATTCTTTTCTCCCTGTGGTAGATCCAAGTAATGCACTTGATCTTCACTTCCTCTTTCTATGATCCCTAACCCTCTCTCATTTTGTTTATCAATATCATCATCATCTTAATTCAGGAGCACAAGAACCTGTTATATTACTTAAATGACGAAGCTCCTTCAGTTGTCTTGTCACTGCAAAAAATACAAGCTATTCTGAACCAAGTATCAAACTGGGAGGGAGACCAAGCGAGGCTCTTATTATTTTTGAGCATACCATGGATGGTTATTCAGAAAAAGCCTACCAGAGGCAGGAAACAGTGAGCAAGGTACACTGCCTCATAATGCAGAGCAGAAAGCTAGTAAGGCAACCTCTATATTAAGGTATCCTAGGATTTGTACGTGTTTGTTTCTACAATCAGAGTTGACCTAAGTCCATGCAGCCACAAGATAAGGAAAGTAGGTTCCTCCTCCTACACAGTCATCACCTCCCCTGTTCATAACCCTCCTCAATGTTGAGCCCAGTGACTCCATCACACTGTTTGGCTGTTTTGAAGCGAAAACAAAACTAGAAGGGAAGGGAAGGTGAGAATATTGGGTTTGAGTTAGCAGAAACTACACAAGTTTAGATTGGCTTCAGCTCCAGTCCCACAGAGCTCACTTGAAGCCCCCAGTGAGGAAAATTCCAATGCTAATGCTCTTTAACTTCACTTGTGCTATGTGCTGTAGTCACCCAGAAGAGGGTAATACCATTAACCTACTTGACACTTATTAAGAGTAAATTATGCTGATTTTTAGGTTCTCATAGACGCTTAAGCTTCCAATGGAACTAAGTGATCTACGGTCTGAAATGCTGTCCAGACCCACACATGCTAGTGCTAGACAGAAACAGAGACCTGTTACATAGAAACTGCCCACTGACTGACTTCTAACATATCATGCGTGCAGTACTGGGTGCACTAAGTATATTAAAAATAAATCAAAAAGCTGAAGTAGAAAATGGAATCAAAATTCTGAAGCAGAGAATAAAAGAAAAGGTGACAGTTGCTTACTTTTGCCTCCCATTCCATTCCAGCAACGGAAATACCCAGCAATACAACCACTGTGATAGCCCCTATGATCCTGATATCATTCATTTCATCCACCATCAACGTTCCATTTTCCTAAGAAAAAAAAACACAAAGAAAAAAAACCTCAGTCATATGCTTTATCAAGTACCTATGTTCCCTACTGCAGAATATTGACCGTAATTTATTTAGACTAGAGTTAAACTTTATACCACAAGTTTACTCATATGAAAATCCCTGTATGGACACAAGTACTTTGGTTTCTCCCTTGTTTTAATACACTGAAACTTCTAAATGGAAATTATAATTTCCATTCACAGCCCATCTCCAGAGATAGCCTGTCTTCAACCGCCAGAGTTAGATTAATCAGCAAGGCAACTCCTATCTAACTACTATCTAACTACTAACATCTTGCACCTATACATGAATTTTACTTGTTGTTTGCTATTAATTATTTTAATGTACTCAAAACTTCTTCCCATCTACAAAAAGTATGGGGTTGAGTTCATATCAGCATTACATTTAATCAAAAAATCCAACAGACAAATGTTTGTGTTTAAATTAAGGAATTGTTTTTAATAAGCAGAACTCCTTTGAAAATGAGCTTACTATAAAATTAGTATGAACTACCACTTACAAGAAACAGTTCACTAATAAGAATCTCAGCAATAACAAATTATGATTGCGCATCATATACCTATATTGCCACTCTTCTCAACTGCTAGCTTGGACTTCACCACAAATTACACTTTTTATTTTTTTTAGGGAGATAAACAGTGTGGGAAGTTTCCATTTTACACCAATGATAATTTGGTTTTCTATCAAAAAGCTACTAAATTACAGTAGTATTCTACTAATATATCAGTAGTAACCTTGTACTTTGTTCCATGTCCTTGAACTCCATGTCCTTGAACTGGTCAAGGGCAACCCCCAATATCAATACAGGCTGGAGGATGAAGGGATTGAGGGTAGCCGTGGGGTACTGGTAGATGAAAAGCTGGACATGAGCTGGCAATGTGCGCTGGCAGCCCAGAAAGCCAACCATATCCTGGGCTGCATCAAAAGAAACATGGCCAGCAGGTTGAGGGAGGTGATTTTGCCCCTCTACTCCACTCTGGTGAGACCCCACCTGGGGTACTGCGTCCAGCTCTGGGGTCCTCAGCACAGGAACCACATGGACCTATTGGAGCAGGTCCAGAGGAGGGCCACAAAAATTATTAGAGGGCTTGAGCACCTCTTCCACAAAGAAAGGCTGAGAGAGTCAGGGCTGTTCAGCCCAGAGAAGAGAAGGCTCCAGGGAGACCATATTGCAGCTTTTCAGTACTTGAAGGGGGCTTATAAGAAAGATAGGGACAGACTTTTTAATAGGGCTTGTAGCAATAGGACAAGGGGTAATGGTTTTAAACTAAAAGGAGGAAGATTCACACTATATATAAGAAAATTTTTGTTATGATGAGGGTGATGAAACACTGGAACAGGCTGCCTGTGGAAGTTGTAGATGCCCCATCCCTGGAAGCATTCAAGGTCAGAGAATGGAGAGGGCTTTGATGAAACTTATTTAGTAAATGTTCGTGCTCATTGTAGGGGAATTGGACCTTTAAAGGTCCCTTCCAAGCCAAACCATTCTATGATTCTATGATTAGATGACAGACCAAAGTTGAATAGATAACCACTGTCCTTTATATAACCACTATCATCCATATACCTTGAGCAGCTCCACAACTGTCTCTGCAAAGCCAACAACATACATTGCTACTGCAACAGCATTGGCAAATGCAAAAATCAGACCTATGGCACCACCGAACTCTGGTCCCAGGCTTCTGGAAATTAAGTAATATGCTCCTCCTGAAAAAAAACAAAACAAACAAACAAAAAAAAAAAAAAAAAAAAGAAGAAAAACCCACATTACATGAAAGAGCCTAAGAATAGTCAGTCATCGGCAATTTAAAGTTTACACAAACGAGATCCTATTTATTCTTGCATCTTCAAAATAACCCAAAACTCAGTAATTTAGGGACAGGCATACTGAAGTTCCAGGAATACACTTCAAGTTTTTAAGAAAAGACACCAGTTGGAAATAATCACCTGACTTATGCAGCACATGATATTATTCAGCTATGCAACGGCTGAATATAGTTTTCTATAGTTTAAAAAAAAATTTGTAAAACAGAAGCAGCAGTATTACTGTGCTTTTTATTTCAAACTACTCAAAGCATTTGTACCTAGTTCTGCTATTACATATTTGCATTAGCTGTTGCTCTAAGAAAATGGTGAAGTAGACTAACAAACCCACTCAGGTTCCAAACGCCCATGACCTGTTTCTTAAAGCTCTGGTGTTAAGGGAATTTTCTGCTCTCCAACAGCACTCTTGAAACAATCCTATGGCCACTCTTTTTCAGAACCTATTCTTGACAAATACAACATCTCAAACCCTACATATGACAAATGGAAAACTGAGTATCTACAGCATTAGAGAAGAGTAAAATTTTAAAAATGTAGCAAAGACATATTCCTCCAAATTAAGGCTAAGCTTTCTAGAAGCAACAAAATGCTCCAGCTCCAGTCTGAAGTAACTGGGTGCACATTAAAAATTTGAAACAGGAAATCCTTAATTTCAGTACATTACAGTTCTTGCGCAAAACATATGGAGGTACCCAGCCTTCGACGTACTTTGCAAATGAGAAATTAACGTAAAGAAAATATTACTGTAATGTATGATTTTTCATAGGAACAACTGTGATTTTATTTTATAGTTCTTCCCATTCAGCACTTCACATTTTCTAATAAAGCATTATTTTGCAAGAGCGACTGAAAAAAAAAAAAGACTCTCATAAGAACAGGAAAATCCAATATGTATAACGCAATTTAAAAAACAAAAGGGCATCTAGAAATTAAGCTTGATATAATGCTAAGATTCATAGCTAGTCCTCCCCATTGGGTCTATTTAGTTTGTGACAGGTTTTTCTCTTCATTCTTAATTGAGAGAATTTTATAAGCTTCTATTTTAATTCCACCATATTTTCCGCTGGTAGCAGTCTTGTAATGTCATGAAGCAGTCTGAGCATGTCAAGGGCACCAAACACAAAACTATTTTATAGGAATTGCTGACAACAGCACATAAACCATAAAAAGAATGAAAGCCATCACCCTCAGGAAAGCTGGAGATAACCAAGTGTGTATAAAAAAAAAATCACATTAGAACATGTCTTTTTGCATGCTCACATATAGGTCAAGCTTACCCTTTTATAGGATGTGTTTTTTCATTAGTAAGTTTTATTTTAGGACATGAACACATGCAAGCACACAGGCGCACTCTTAACCAACCAGTGCAGATGCAGGAGAATATTAAGATCCTATTCATTTCTGGATATATGTCTCTCAAAAAATGTTTGTAATTCCAAAAATTAAGAGTAGTTAACATTTCTTCCACAGTGAAAAAGCAAGTCAATAGTCAGATCAAATTAGTAGGCTAATTATTGATATCTCAAATATAAGACTGCTTGGTCAACTACAGAACATAAGGAAGACTCTGCTCCTCAGAAAACTAACTCTTCTGTACATTTCACACATGCTGTTTCTTCTCTGTTGCTAAAGAACTAAGTTAGAGGTTCCATTCTTAAGGTGTATGCTTCAGAGTAATGAAAGCTTTAAAAGCTTTATGAAAGTAGGTTTACCTCCTCTTACAAACCCATTTGTGGCTATTGCTGAAGTAGACAGTCCTGTAATAGTTGTCACAACAGTGGCCATTCCAATAACCACAACAGACAGACCTTTTGGAAAAAGAGGGGGGAAAAGGTGTAAGTCCAGCAGTATTAAAATGAACAAATCTTCAACTTAACTTGGTTTATAGAATTAGCCTTGCAAATACAGCGTAAATTTACTGAATGTGTGTGGCTCCACACATTCAAACAAAAGCTTCTTCACTCCTCTTTTGTACTGAGAAGTTTCCAGGATACAAACAAAACTGGACAAATGTTCTCTTTAATTAGCAGGGTAAAAGCTGTATCCTAGAAGCTTTAAGGAAACACATGCCTTTTGCAGGTGAAAGCTTTGCTGCAGTCCAATACTAAATTAAGCCTTTGAAGAAAACTGTTTATGTATCACAGTCTATATGCAGACTATAAACTTTTGATCTCTGGTTATTATCTCTACAGTTCACTGAACACTTAAAAAATGTCAATTTTAAATTACATCCCTTATAGCTAAATGAAAAAAATCTAAGTAACTTCATACTGCATAAAGTTTTGATAAGTATAAACTACCTTAAAAACTGGCAACATTAAGGTCATTTTCTACCTGTTTTAAGTGTAAATTCAGGATTAACACCTCTTTTGGATCATGTTTAAAAGTCACTGAAACAAAATTACAGCATTAGTACACATACCTATCCCAGCTTGTCCTACAATCCATGACAGTCTGATGAAGAGCATCACACCCCAAATATTTAACATACATCGTACCTAAGATAAAACAGAAATTTTACATAGGTTAGGTCTCACATCTGCATTTCCACTAATTCTTCATTTCGGTTTTTAATGTTGTTGAAGTTATCTTGCAGTCTTTCCTCACTACTTTTCAAATTATTTCACCAGAATAGATTTTTTTTTAATTAGACAAGTTTAGGTTTGATAAACTTAAAAATATGAAAAGGGAACTAAATATGATTAAAAAGTTGCTACCTTAAAGTTACAGTAATTCAGTATCTGACACACTCTATCCGGACTGAACAGTAAAAATGATTTAGAGCCAAACATTCAGGATCCAAAATTCATATTACAGAACACATAACTAAAAATAAGATTGTGGGCTCTATGGTGATCGTGAAGTCTGCAATCCCAGTTCAGCTCTCCCACAAATCTCCCTCCAAAAAGCAATACCCTATTAAATAATTTATTCTTTAAAACAAACAAACCAAAAAAACCCAAAAAACCAAACAACTTCCACAGCTTCTCAGTCATAGAACTTTTCTATCCTACATCACAGGCGCAGGCTAACAGGATGGAGGTGGGGGGGAGGTAGGCAGGGTGGTGTTGATGGTTTGGGTTTTTGGTCTCATATTTTAAACTCTTAGTCCTCAATAGAGTTTGCACCATACAAGAATTTAGACAGAAAACTAACAGCAGGTCTTAGGGCTCTCTCTTACCTAAAGAGCATGATACCAATCCTACAAGAACTTCAGCTGGTCATTAGGACTAGAAGGGAGACAAGGATCTCTCCAAACAAAAGTAAAAAGTTTTCAGAGATTTAAAAAGGCTTTTGCAAAATGTAGATCACCTGAACTGGAAACATTCACCCAGGTGGCTTATGCCTACTAGGAAGTACTAACTGCAACTTTCAAACCACTGAAAAGGAGGAGATCATCCTCCTCAAAGCTTTTAAATAGACTTTGGAAGAAAACAGCAACACTTATCCCATAACTCTTTAATGCTTAGAATCGTTGTTTACAAAAATAGTTCAATATAGAATTTGGGTTTGGAAATTCAAAGTTGCTTCATACCTGCTTTAAAATTAACAACCCTGTCCTTGGTTGGAATGCATCAATGGAAGTCTGTGATACCTGTTTCACAGCTACCACAGGCACTCTCCTTCTCACCAGGGTAGGGAATATGGCTACTTCAAGACTTGCAAGAAAGCTGCTAATACACAGTGGCAGCTTGCTGAACTAAAGTTAGGCATTCCGAATCCTCAAGTTCAGCATGCTTTAACCACCTGTTGCATTTGAGGCCACCACTATAAATTCTTACAGCTTTGGAGAGTACATATTAATCATGGTTTCTCTTTGCCAAAATATCAAAAATAAAATAATATGAACTTGTAATAAAATCCCCCATGTCACCCTTAATTTTTCACTATTCCAAATGAGGACAGACTCAGTTTTTTCCACCATGACTATACTATCTTTAGCATTAAGACTTCCACAGCTTAGGAGAAGATGACTTTTTGTAACAGTTCAACAAAATTTAAATACTTAATCCTGGTCAAGTTTTGCCATATACACGTAAGTACTCCCCTCAACACAGTATTTTTTACTTCTCTAAAAATAAATAGGTAAACCTCACATTTTCTAACACTTCAGTCCAAAATGTTACAGATGGAAAGTGAACACACATTACGTGTATTCTCTCCATTTGCATTTGCCTTTGTCACTTAAGATTAATATGTAGTTTTTCTATTACATACGAATACTTATATAATCTTTTTCCTTCTTGGAAATTATGCAACATCAAAATTGTAAAACCTGTGCCAAGAAACCATGATCCCTTCAAATCCTGATGTCCTGAAGTATTTACTTCCTTAAAATTCAGTACAAGTAAGAGCAACCCTTCCTAAAATTATGGCATTTTCCACGTCTCATAGATATAACCTTTTCTTTATACAGCGCTGTCACCATCCCTCTCAAAAAAGGTTATTAAAAAGGTCCTACCTGTAAGAAACTGAAGTACAAGACATCAAACTTACCAATACACCTTTTATCCAGCCGAACTTGACCACCCCTTTGCTATCAGGTGTGTAAGTGGCAGATGCTTCTCCAGCTGGTGTGCCTTCTTCACCATTTGCATAGCCATCTTCAAAGGGCTCCTTGGAAATAAAAAAAAAATAATCTTTTATGTGATTAACAGACTAGAGAGAGCATCTGATACATTGTAAAAAAATAAATCTACTTGTGCAAATAGAAAAATTAAAGAACGACACAGCAGAATTATTAAGTCTTTCCTTTATGTTCCTTGCATGAGGCACATCTCACCAATTTCAAGGAAAATAGAACAAAATTACACAAACCACTTGTGTATTCTACTTCAGTTAAAGCAAACTGTTAGGAGTCAGAGCGAAAAATATTTTTAAGAATCAGTTCTACAGCCCTAAGAAACAAACATCTGGTCTTTTAAAAAAAGAGCTACAAGATTTCAAATGCAGCGACTTCTACAGCACAGGAAGTTTTATTTCTTAATCTGAAAGTGTATACTGTTCTACTATGTTACTGGTCTCAGCTATAGCATTTCCTGTAGTTCAGACTTAAGCTGTCATTTGATCAATTTTTCAGGAAATAAATTATTTACCTCTCTGCAAACTATTCTACTAGTCATTGTAAGATGATGCTGGTAGAAAGGAGGGTGGGAGAGTGGCATTTCAGGGAGAAGGAGGGAAGAGAAGACTCTTCCACTCTTCCTCATTCAAAAGGAAAGGATGACAAATGAGAAAACATCAATCCCATGGAGCAACCTGTGGCTGGTTTTTCTTTATAATCCAACTCAACCTTACAATGCAGAAATCTCAACTGTTTGGTACATATTAAAAGTAGACATGTATATACACATGCTTGTTGCATGCTTGCTTTGAACGAGGCAGTTTTGTTTTGCCAAGCCAGGTGAACACCTAAACATTTAAACTCAACTTAAATATTTTCTACACTTGCTGTAAGAAACCTCCTGGAAAGCACTCTAAGCGAAGTATGTTAGTTATCCAAGGCAACAAGTATAAAGAATGAATATACTAGAAAGACCCTGAATACCATTCAGAGAATACTATTCAACAAACCAATTCAAGCAGTATTAGTGAAGCATCCTGCATCCCAGAGGGCTTAGAAAACATTTAAGCAATTACAGGTTCAATCCCAATGAGGTAAAGGGCAAAACTCTCATTTGCCAAGTAAGACACAAAACAGACTGGACCCAAATTATGCTTTCAAGAGGTATGTTCAATGCCGACGGGACACAGTAAGAAAGTTTAATTTGAGATATTTAATTAAATTATTTCTCTCCCTTATACAGTAACACCAAATATACCACCAGCACGGAGTCCAGAAGACACACTTATAGAACCGTCACTTAGGGTGTCATCCATAGCCCCTTACCATCAGCAGTAAACACACAAACAGATTAAAAAAAAAAAAATCAGGTTATGTCAACCTTATCCAGAGGTCATTAGCACAGATTCGTGTCTGTGCTTCTCCCACTGAATCTGCACTATGAAATTCTCATAGAAACATTTCTTCTGCAACACATCTGGAGATCCTTTATGGCATTATCAGTTTGCACGTCATTACCTTCAACAGATAGCTGTCTTAAATACGTTTTCTTGTCTCCAGAAGGAATTACAAAAGAATCTAGATATGTTTATACACATATATATACACACATATACATTTTTATGTATATGTCTAAATGTGTTATATACTTTAACAGAGAACAAAAAGAAACATAACAGGAAATTACCCGGTTTGCTGAACTGCAACTTTTCTGGATAGAAGAGAACTAAAGGCTGTAGTTTCGTGGAAGATTTGCATAGCCTTTTACCAGATTAATCTATTGATTTGCTGATTATATGTATTCAGGCACTCAAACCAAATCAAGCAAGAAGTGGTGTGTGATTCATTTGGAGTGGTAAGAAGAAGAGTGAGGACCAAAAAAGAGAATTACCATGCTGCTACATTTAAGATTGTACACAGAAATAACTCTAGCATGTCTATGTCAAGAAGCATAATAATAATTAACTAGTTTTAATTTAATACATACAGCTAGAAGCGACTTATTTGCTGAGCCTATGCTGACCTGCCTAAACCAGAACTAAGGAAATGGAAAGCCCTCTAATTGGGCTCCTCACCCAACCTGGATGCATCTGAAGCTCACAATAGAAAATAATGAGCCAACATAACGCCCTGCTCTGACACCCTTGAGTACTCGTCCTTCACATGACTTTCCTAGATATGCAGAAATAAACCTCAAAACTCTTCTAGGTATTAATGTCTCCCTCATTGGATTCTGATGTTTCCAGCAGCGCTTACCAAAAATTTCTTCACACTTCTCCCCCACCCACCTTCAGAAGTGGGGAAGAAAAAATTTTTAAAAATAGATTACAACAACGGTCAGATTAATAAATGTTCAAACCATGACAACAAAATCTCCAAACAAGCATGCAACAGTAACTGTGTATTACTATTCTTTTATATTAAATCCATTCTTATTTCTCATAGAAAAGCTTCACATTATACTTGCAACAAACTCAATTTTAAAACATTGCATAAGGGGAGTCATAATAATATTATCCAAGCAGTTTTTCTGCTTTGGCCAAGAAAACTGCCACCATTTGATAACATCTCCTGGTACTAAAAAAAGGCATGTTATATCATAAATATACATTAACAATAAAACTTTTCTTTGAAAAGACTGGTCAGAGAGAACCAAGGATGAGCTAGAAGAAATCTGCATCGTCATGTTCTAAAATACTGAAACATTATATGCAACTATTAATGCTGTAATACTGCATCACAACACTTTTTTCTAAAAAAAAAAAAGTTAGAAGGCTTCATTTACTACACGTTTAGGTTTTAGGAAAAGGTGGAGAATATCCTAGTATCTAGCGTAAGGAACAATTATACACTTGAGCATAAGACCATGGCTGGCCAGGTATTTTTAGAACCTGCACACATGGACAAGATGACCTCCAGAGGTCACTTCTAACCTCAACCATCATGTGATAGCTACACATTTCACCATAATGCTCAAACAAGCCCACAGCTCAGCCTGTTGTGTTCTGGGAAGGAGATAATGGCTCGTAACTGGTATTTTGAGTTATCAGTTACCAGATCAGCTCCCAGAGACGCGCACTGTGAACACAAGAAAGTTTTGTTCTGTATGTCTTGTCTCTCCACACTATGCAATATTTCTTCGGAAAAGTATTTTGAAGCACATGCAAAAAGTAATAACTGAAAGGTTATTGCTGGTTATCAGTGCTAGTGGGTGCCTGATAAAGCACCAGTCAGAACAGATATTACAGAGTGTGGGCACAACAGAATTCCACTACACAAAGCTCCAAGTTCAGTCCTTTAATGCAAGATTAAGAAAACACAACTGTGGTCTCAGCTGTAAATAAAGCAGGCATAGTATTTTTCATGCTTGTGCTCATGAGGAAACAATGCTTCTACTCAAGTCACATACTGAATGGAAAAAAACACACTAGCACTATTTTAGAATAGCAATGCATGTATGGTAAGATCTTCATAAACAGTAAAAAACACTAACACATTGTGGATTTAGAGGGGGTGTAACAAAAGCAGAAAGAAAAGAGAAGGTTTTAGCATTTCACATCAGAAATTCTCTTATTAACACAATTTTTTAATCAAAATATGGTCTTTTATCTAATCAGTCCAAAGAACACTCAGTTTATGGTGTTCGCTTGCACTGTTAAAGGTAAAATAAGATACATTCACATGTTAACAATTCTATCTTACACTGATAGGAATTTAGCCAATAAACAGTTAAATTCTGTTCCTACACAGAAATTTCTATTACTGTACCACAGTGCACTGAAAAGTACAGATAATCTACTATTTCATCTCCAGAACCGGATCATAACAGTAAGTTATTTGTGCCAACTGTGAACAGTCTCCACATTTATTAGAAGTGGATTAGTAATGAGAAAAAACTTGCTAGCCAGAAGAGATCTGAAATTTTTCACACACAGTTTGAAATACACTGGTTCCTGGAAAAGTTTCTCATTGGTAAAAATTGTTATTTCGTTTTATTGAGAATTCTTGATAGTGGTGTATGTCATGCAGCACATTTATTTGTGGTGAACTTACCTAGATCCCATCTTAAAGGCAACACACTTGGCTACGTTGAATCGTATGAGGTATCTGCTTCAAGTACCACAACACAGAAGCTCCAAGAACTGGACAACCAACAAGTTTGTGTATAAGACTACGTGGTTCTTCTTCAGGCAGACAGCTTTTCTGCGGTCTGCCCAATTTGGCATGTCCCAAGCAGTAAGTAACTTCTTTAGCTAACCCTTCCCATTGCCATTACTCTTGTGAAAAGAGGAGGCCAAAGAAGCATCCAAGATTAGAGCATTTAACTGCTCTTTTTCCATCTCTCAAGTTTGATCATTTATGGGTTTGGTACATGCCATATAGTATGGGCTTCTCCTCATACAAATTCCTTAGAAAGGCTTCACAACAGTAACTTTTTCTTGTCTTAGTAAGACACAGTACCGAAGCTGGATTAAATAGCTAATACTATAAAAACATTGAAGAAAGTCAAGAATCTAGTCTTTTCAAGATCCAAATTCTGCAAGAAAATACAAAAATGGCATTTCACTATATTTAATCAAGAGTACAGCTGCTTACATTTACAACTGCTTTGTACGTACAGATTCCAATACTGAGCATGGTGCTCTCACCATTTAACACACTTACTGAGATCAGAAAATAAGGGGAGACACCTGAGAACCGTCTTTCACCAACAGAGATACTAACAGAACAATTCTGTCCAGCAATGGGTCTCCGTTCTCACCAGCTACAGTTGAAGCCTCAACAACAAGATCATGCTTTTACCTGCTAGGAGTTTTGATGTTAGAGGTGTTGTGGCAATCATGACAGAGAGTGGAATCTTTCTTCACAAAAGCTAGAGACTTGCACACATCTTCTGCACTCCTTCAATACAGCTTCCAGCATTATTGCCAAGCTGTTCACTATACCTTACCATAACAATGTCTTGTTTCCACCTCACAAAGGTTAACATTTTAGGTAACACCACTCTTAAGAAATTCCTTTTTGCGGAAGGAAGCAACCAGTAAAATGTATTGATCCAGCTGTAGAGTGCCAGATGCCTCACAGTGGAAGAATCATTACTTGTAGAGATTTTTTCCTAAGTAGCCCAACTCCATAGCTGCACGTAGTTAATACTATGGCTACTCAAGTACAAAACTTGACAGTACATGTCTTCAGAGTTGACAAAGCTCAAAATGTACACGGAGGAAAAGCTTATGAACATTTCATTTTGCTTTTCTAATTCATATATACTTTAGCCAGAGTGTGAATAAAATAAAAATGACAGATGAAAGTAAGTTATCAAAGAGCAGCAGAATTAACATCTTTGCCCCAGAAGATGCTAATACTTCCCATGACTGTTAAAGACTAGAAACCTTTTCTTGGTTGAGCAAGTTTTTCACTTTCCTGTGGGACAAGGCCTGAAGAGCAGAACCCCGGGTACTGCTCAGTTAACAAGCCGGGACATGTTGGAACTTGTAGGCCATAAACTGAGGGTGGTCCTGACTATAAAGGGTTAGACAAGAACCTGAAAACAGGTACTTGACAAATGTTGCCACACTGAGATGGGCAGCATTGAGATGGGCAAGTTCCTGGCGCCCTGCTTAAAAAGGCCTTAAGGACTGAGTCGTTAAGTCCTCAAGATAAGCTATGGTTGTTGGTATGATAATATATCACTGACCAATCAGATGCAGCCGTGCGAGCAGTGTGTGTTCAAAAAGACCAATCAGTTTAAAACACGCAGCCAAAGTAAGCATGTATAAAGGAATGATGTTATACAATAAATGAACATTTTGCTTGCATCAAGCTGTGTCCCGTCTCTCAATCGCTGCAAACTGGTGACCCCGACGTGATGGGTTTATGAATCGCCTAGCTGAGCGACTTGCTGCGAGTCCCACAGAACTTTGAATGAGCTGCTGAAAGGAAGCAGGAGCTGGCCGGCCTGAAATCCCTCCGGAGTAGAGAGGTGAGCTGTGGGAAACGTGGGGAATCAAGCGTCTTCCCCGGAAAGAGACGTATGTGAACTTATGGAAGGTCTACTTAAAAAGCATGGGAAAAATATTTCTGGGCAAGACCTCAAGGCAATGCTTAAATGGGTGCAGGTGAAAATACCCACTGTAACTGCATCGAGTTTTTTTACTTGGGAACTAGATGTATTGCATGCGTAGAATAACTGCACAGAATAATCCTCCTGCCATCAGTGTTTACCTCTGATGCAACAGTGACTAACTTTGCAAACAGTTTGTACTGGCAGAAATATATTTAAGGGTGATACTGTACTACCAAAGAATAAGCCAGCTATTAAACGTTGATACAGTTTATAGTGTTTTACAGTCAAACACATCTGTTGGCTAAACACTGCTTTTGCAGCATGCTAGTGTTCGCAGTCATGAAGTTCCCAGTTTGGGCCTAAGGGTCTTTGATAAGCTGTTTATATGTTTTAATGCTTTTATCTAGCCAGCAGTGAAAGAAACCAAATGCACCGAGTTCCTTTCCCAAATGTCTAAACTCTGTGGAATGGTTTTAAGCATATTGTTATCCAGGGACATAAGAGAGTTCTGTGATTAACAACTTATCAAGAGAAGTCTCAAATTTGATTGTCTGACTAAGAATACAAAGTGTTTTAGTACTTAAATATGAGAGAGGAAAAGTAAGTTCTCACCAGTCTTTGACTTGATCTAGTGACACTGACTATTGCTTGTAACTATTTTTTCAACCAACCACTGTTCAAAATGGCTGAGACACTCTAGTTAACTTTGCTTTGTAGACTAACAACAAATCACAGCAAGTTTTTGTACCAAGTTTGAAAAACGCTTCTGCCAGGTCTGACAGCTTGCAAGTGGTTTTTTTTTTTTGTAAGGGAAATAAACAGCTATAAAAAGAGAGAGTGCGTATGGTAGGTAATTACTATTAAAATACCTTACTCTACATAACATTCTCTTAAGGGACAGCAAGTACTGGCAGGAACAGTCTATTTTGTAAACCAGTAACACTAGCAATACTGTTGTCGACAAACAGCTATTTTCTTCTCCATACTGATCTGTTTCAGTAATGCAAATTTTTGTTTTTTTTAGATATCCTCATTACTTTCATTTACACCAATTTAAGCCTCCCTCCCATTAAAACCCCAGAACTATACAGTAAATATCAATATCCAAACCTGACCGAAACATTTACTTAAGAAAGGCATTTTGTTGTTTAGTCCTATGAAATGATGCAAAAGAATCTTGATAGACCCTGGAACTAGAGATTAACACAACTGAAACTCAATGCCTACAAAACCAAAGTAATATGGAAAAAAAAAACCCAAAAATACGCTGTCTACATCTTTCACCACCCTTGAAAGAATTCGCTTTCTGGCCTACCCTAAATACTTTCAGAAGATTATCACTGCATTACACAGAAACACTTGAAAAGATTATAAAACCAGAAAAATTATTCTGTAATGAGTAAATCAAGAAAAAAAATAAAAAAAACCCCTGTCATACACCTGAACTTTAAATATTGCACACAGTTCTAGTTCTTCCTCACCATTCCTTTGCTGGAATAAGGACAGTGATAGGGTCATCATGAGTTAGCGTGGAAACTAAGAACTAGTGTGCCTAACTCTCAATTAATGCTTTGTAACAGCCCTCATTCTAATGAAAGAGCAGTGAAAGTTCACATTCTAAAACTGGAAGTAGGTTATCGTTTTCTACATTTTAATTACAGCACTAATTTACATTTTACCAACAGATGTAATAGCCTGAATCTTTGGTACTTCAAACAGGGTGGTAATCCAAGTGAACAGCTACCTTCCACTTAAAGATGGCTACTCAGAGAGAGTACTTACACAGACACACAGAACAGTTTACAAATTCCCGATAATTTGTTAGTTAAAAACAAACTTGCAAAGTTAGAAAAACAGATTCAAGTGTTCAGATTTTTCAGGAGTTAGATGGGAACCTTGAGTGATTAGTATTGCCACCAGCAGAAAAACCCAGTCGGGTAGCACATGCAAAAGAAAACACAGTAGAAGACATGTTCCAGACATCTCTGACTGCCTCAACTCCTTCTTAGCATTCTCTTTAAAAAGCAAACTCAAAAACCACACACTTTCAGGGAACATTGCTAGTCATTGTGCAACAGCTAGCTGTTGACAGCAGTTCAGATAATTCAGCAGTCGTATTAGGTGCTTTACTGCTTGGTTTTAAACACAGAATGAATTACAGCAAATTTGCCAGTAGAATTTATAATTCCCACTCCTAGTTTGAAGCACATGTAAAATGCTACTACTATACTGTGGTTCCCGTATGCTTACAGTCATAAGCTAAAAAAGCCTACTAACCCATTAAATGGCACCCAGCAGTTACCTAGAGCAACCAAAGATAAATTACTCAGATAAAACATGATCTGTTCTTAAAACTCAGGATTCCCTTGGAATCAAACGTGAGCAGCCTCAGCCATTGGTTACTTGCCTCAATGAAAGGAAATCCTTTTAAAGTTTGCAGCCAAGAGATCAAAACTTAAGTGCTTTGACTGTATTACCTTGTCTACAATTACAAATTTAAAATACAGCAGCAAATGCTTTTGGCATCCACTTCCAGAGATTTTAAAAGAGATTGCATCGAACACTGAACATTAATGTTATCTTAAGCTGAAATTAAAGTCTGTTGTACTTTGATTAGAGTGGAACAATTTTAAACAGAAGAAATTTATAGTTACAATTAACATGTCAACTGAAGAATTAGCCAGCTACGTGTCTCTTCCATCAGCTTGTATTTCAATGTCTTGCAACTCAATACTGATTTTAACAGAGAAACATAAGGCAATATTTTTGTGTGTGCACAAGTGTATAGAAAATATATTTTTTTTTTTTTTTGATTTTAAAAGACATTTTTACTTTAATTATTTTAAAGGGATAGAGAATCATCCATTCTTCCTCCCAACTCTTACAAGTAGTATGACGTATCAACCAGGCTATCAAGACTGTTAATCAAGAAACCTTCTTAGGTACTTGATTTCAGCTTAGGAATAAATCATTGTTCTTGCAAAGTGGTATACTTCTAAAGGATAGATTGGAGCCTTGTTTAGAAAGCACACCATCACTTACCGTCTTACATGCATACAATTTTTTTGCCTGATCTCTAAGCTTACTAACCACACGAAGGCTGTAGACTTCTCTCTTTAAGGAGATGATTACAGTCCTCCCCTCCTAATACAGGATGGATACAAACTGCAATCTGATAGACACTTGCTTGAAGGAAAAGGTCTGAAATCAATTTGGAAATGAAGCAACAGCAAAACTGCCCATACTTAATGAGCACTTTAACTGGTGACAACAGACAGAATCTGGTCCTTGACCGATCCTGATGAACTTATCATAGCAGTATTCTACAGCCACTAACCTGTGGTGTCACTTAAGTAACCCAGGCATTAGAACATTGCTTAATATTCCACGGGTGCTGTCATCCCTTCCTCTACCTGCTTTCTCTACTGCATCACCAGGAGTTTTGAGTTTTCAGCCCTTTATAAGCCAAACAAAATAAAAAAGTTTCAATGCTTTCCCAAGCATCACATCAAAATAAAGGTAGATTAGTAATCAGTGCCTCTGGAAACAGCAAGTGCCAACACCATTTGATCTAGTTGTCATAACATCAGCATAGGAAGTTCAGGTTCAAATCTTTGCCGTCCAAAAAGAGAAGGACTAGGCATGTTTACATAAGAGAAATTCCAGAGGAAAGCACTGAATTCTAGATAGCAATGCAAAGGCTGACATTTGAAAGCCTGCAACCTACAGTGTGACCAGATGGATCCTTTTGAGTAGTTTTTACGTGACATGGCAGCAGAGTTCTGTTGACATCTACAGGTATGCAAGAGCAGTACCTTTCTCAAATATGAATAGTATTTTTTTTCTCCGTAACAAAAACATTACTTAAAGAACAAGAGCATTTTGCAAAACCATCAAGATAGAAAAAAAAAAAACAACCCTCTCTACATCTTGATTCATACATCCCTCCGTGAGCAGAGGACAATACGAATACTCTGGGTACGACCATCAGGAGAATTAGAGACAAATAAGAAAAACCTCTTTTCAGCAGCTACACCATGTGGCCACCCCATACATAGATTCATAGATTGGTCCAGGCCGGAAGGGACCTCCAAAGGTCATCTAGTCCGACCTCCCCGCAGTCAGCAGGGACACCCCCAACTAGACCAGGTTGCCCAGGGCCTCGTCGAGCTTCACCTTGAATATCTCAAGGGAAGGGGCCTCAACCACCTCCCTGGGCAACCTGTTCCAGTGTTCCACCACCCTCATGGTAAAGAATTTTTTCCTAATATCCAATCTAAATCTCCCCTTCTCCAGCTTAAAACCATTGCCCCTCGTCCTGTCACTGCAGGCCTTTGTAAACAGACCCTCCCCAGCCTTCCTGTAGGCCCCCCTCAGGTGCTGGAAGGCCGCTATGAGGTCTCCCCGGAGCCTCGTTTTCTCCAAGCTAAACAACCCCAGCTCCCTCAGTCTGTCCTCATAGGAGAGGTGCTCCAGCCCCCTGATCATTTTGGTGGCCCTCCTCTGGACCCGCTCCATCAGGTCCATGTCCTTTCTATATTGAGGGCTCCAGACCTGCACACAGTACTCCAGGTGAGGTCTCACCAGAGCAGAGTAAAGTGGCAGAATCACCTCTCTGGATCTGCTGGCAACACTTCTTTTGATGCAGCCCAGGATGTGATTGGCCTTCTGGGCTGCGAGAGCACATTGCCTGCTCATGTCCAGCTTCTCGTCAATCAGCACCCCCAAGTCCCTTTCCTCAGGGATGCTTTCTAACACCTCATCCCCCAGTCTGTATTTATACTGAGGATTGTTTCTTCCCAGGTGCAGAATCCTGCACTTGCTTTTGTTGAACCTCATGAGGTTCATCTGGGCCCACCTCTCCAGCCTGTCCAGGTCCCTCTGAATGACACCCCGTCCCTCTGGTGTATCGACAACACCGCACAGCTTGGTGTCATCTGCAAACTTGCTGATGGTGCTCTCAATCCCTCTGTCTATGTCTTTGATAAAAATGTTAAACAGTACTGGTCCCAGGACAGATCCTTGAGGGACACCACTAGTCACTGCTCTCCATCTGGACTTAAAGCCATTGAGTACCACCCTCTGGGTGCGACCATTCAGCCAATCCCTTATCCACCGAACCATCTACCCATCAAATCCGTATCCCTCCAATTTGGTAAGCAGGATGTTGTGAGGAACTGTGTCAAAGGCCTTACAGAAGTCCAGATAGATCACATCCATAGGTCGCCCCTTGTCTACTGACTTAGTCACTTCATCATAGAAGGCCACTAGGTTAGTCAGGCAGGACCTGCCCCTAGTAAAGCCATGTTGGCTGTCCTGAATCATCCCCCTGTCCTCCATGTGCCCAAGCATGGCGTCCAGAAGGATCTGCTCCACGATCTTCCCAGGCACAGAGGTGAGGCTGACAGGTCGGTAGCTCCCAGGGTCCTCCTTTCTTCCCTTTTTAAAAATGGGTGTGATGTTTCCTTTCTTCCAGTCTGCAGGGACTTCACCTGACTGCCATGACTTTTCAAATACCATGGAAAGTGGCTTTGCAACTTCATCAGCCAGTTCCTTCAGGACTCTGGGATGGATTTCATCAGGTCCCATGGACTTGTATATCTTTAGATTCCTTAGGTGATCACGTACCATGCCTTCAGTTATAGTGGGATGGACTTTGTCACCTGGATCCTCAACTTATGGGCCATCAACACAAGAGCTAGGAGGAGAGGGGTTGCCAGTGAAGACTGAGGCAAAAAAATTATTGAGAACTTCCGCCTTCTCCTCCTCCGTTGATACAAGTTCCCCATTGCTGCTCATTAGGGGCGGTACATTTTCTTTAACCTTCCTTTTCTGATTAATGTACCTGTAGAAGCCTTTCTTGTTTTTCTTTCTGTCCCTTGCCAAGTCCAATTCTAGCTGTGCTTTGGCCTCCCTGACCTGATCCCTACACAGCCAGGCAACATCCCTATACTCTTCCCAGGTTGCCTGTCCCTTCTTCCATTTCCTGTGTAGCCCCATCTTGCCCCTTAGTTTGACCAGCAGGTCCCAGTTCAAACATGGTGGTTTCTTGCCTTCCTTACCCAATTTCCTACATGTTGAGATTGAGATCTTTTGTGCTCTATAGAGAGCATCCTTAAAGATCTGCCAGCTTTGTTCTATTCCCTTGTCCCTAAGGGCAGTTTCCCATGGGGTCCTATTTACTAACTCCTTGAAGGGTTGGAAGTTCGCTTTCTTAAAATTTAGCGTCCTGATGGTGTTCCTCTGGGGCTTCAAACTTCTTAAGAGAGTGAACTGCACTAGAGCATGATCACTGCAGCCCAGATTGCCTTCAACTTTGATATCCCTGATGGCCTCACTTGTATTTGTGACCAACAGGTCCAACAATGCATCTCCTCGAGTAGGGCTGGTGATTTCTTGTCTCAAGAAGTTGTCGTCTAGGCACTCTAGAAGCTTCCTGGAATGCCTGCAGCCAGCCATGTTGCTTTTCCAACAGATGTCAGGGTGGTTAAAGTCACCCAGCAGGATGAGAGCCTGTGATCGTGATGCCTCTTCCAGCTGGAGTAAGAAGGCATCGTCGACAGGCTCTGCCTGATCAGGAGGCCTGTAGTAGACTCCTACCACAAGGTTCCCTTTGTTGTCCCGATCTCTAATTCCTACCCACAAGCTTTCTACCTGCTCATGGCTATTCTTTAGCAACAACTCTTCACACTCTAGCCATTTCTTCACATAGAGGGCAACACCTCCACCCCTTCTTCCTCTCCTGTCCCTTCTGAATAGTTTGTAGCCATCAATGGCCACACTCCAGTCGTAGGACTCGTCCCACCAAGTTTCCGTAATTGCTACTATGTCGTAGCTTTCCTGTAGCAGGATGGCTTCCAACTCTTCCTGTTTGTTTCCCATGCTGTGTGCATTGGTGTAGAGACACTTTAGTCGGTCTGCTGGCTGTGTCTCCTTCTTAGAGGGGCACTCCACTGATCCCCCAACATGTTTTGTGCTAAATACACTTCTGTCCCCTATTGTCTCAGGGGATCTCGGTCCCTCTCTGCAAGACCATGCCTTTGTTACAGTATTTACAGCATCTCCCACTTCAAGTGAGATGGCAGGCTGAAGGCTCTCCTTGGGCTTATTTCTGCTGGACTTGTGTTTAACCCCTTCCCCCTTCGAGCCTAGTTTAAAGCCCTTTCAACAAGCCCTGCCAACTCACATGCCAGTATCTTTTTCCCCCTCTGAGACAGATGTATTCCATCCGTTGCTAGGAGACCTGGTGCCGTATGAAGTTCCCCAAGATTAAAAAACCCAAAGTTTTGTTGGTGGCACTAGTTTCTGAGCCACTTGTTAATCATGCATATTTTTTAATTCCTCTCGGTATTCCTACCTGCGACTAAGGGTACTGACGAGAAAATTATCTGTGCCCCTGATCCCTCAACCAGTTTCCCCAGTGTCTTAAAGTCCTTTTTGATTGTTTTTGAATTTCCAGTGTTGACTTCATCGCTACCCACCTGAATAACTACTAACAGATAGTAGTCAGAGGGCTGTACCAGACTTGGCAGCCTTCTGGTAACGTCTCTGACCCAGGCCCCAGGGAGGCAGCAGACTTCCCTGTGGGAAGGATCCGGCTGACATATGGGACCCTCTGTTCCCTTCAGAAGGGAGTCACCAATAACAATAACCTTCCTCTTTTTTTGTAGTGTAGAGGTTCTGATGCGAGGGGGAGACTGATTTGCTTTAGGTGACTCCCCAGACGGTGCTTCTTCTATCTTCTCATTTGCCTCACCCTCAACCTCCAGTGCCCCATACTTGTTGTGCAGGGGTAAATGGAGAGAGGAGGCGGGCTGTGAGGGTTTTCCCTTGCCTCTTCTAACAGGCACTTGTATCCATTCCTCCTTCTTCCTTGGGTCACCTCCCTCTGCTACAGGGGTCTGCAGCACCTGATACCACACATCTAGTTCTTGTTCGCATTCCCTTATGGATCTTACTCTACGGACTTCTTCCCTTAGTTCAGCCACCATGTTAAGCAGATCGCTGATCTGCTCACACCTAACACAGATGGTGTCTCTGCCACCCTTTGTTGCAAGGTTCCAGCACTCACTGCAGCCAGTTGCCTGGGTGCCTGCATGTTTGTGTGGGGCCTCAGTTTGGGTACCCACAGTTTTTTTAATAGCCTTTGGCCGAGTTCCAACCATGATTCAAAAAATCTCTTCTGCCAAGTGACTACTATTTTTTTTTTTCTGTATGTCGTCCGCCGCCTGCTAGACCAGTCGGCTGCCGCCGCCTCGCCGACCGCCAGATACACAGATATGTGTGTCTGTCTGTGGCCACCCCATATGTGTGTCTGTCTGTCTGTAGACCCACAATGCATATGTTCTGCACTCCCAGGAACATTGTAGGAAAAGGCAGGCCTTCCTGTCACAGAATACTCAACATGGTCTGCCACCATAAAAAAAATACAAACTTCTTCTGCTAGTCCCGCCACTTCTTCCAGTTAAGAGGAAATCACACCATCAATATCTCATCACAAAAAAGGAGGCATGACTTCCTGCACAAGTGTAGGGGCAACCAAATCATCCAGCTTAAGAGAAAGAAATACCTGTAGTCTGCTTCACGCCTCAACAATACACCTCAGTTCTGGTTTTCATGGATCAGTCCTTTCCTGCCCTCTCCAGAACCAAACTACTAGTTTCCATACTGAAGCAATGTATTTGATCCTTTCCAGAAGAAACATTGTACTGTGAGTGATTATCAAAACAATTATTCATTACTGTGCATTGACCATCATATTCTTTTTGATATCCACTGGCATGAAAACAGAAATCACACTGCTTAGGAAAACAGATCCAGCTTCTGAACACGGGTAGTTTCCACTTGATTATCTGAAAAACATAACCTTGATACATCTCTAATGATTAGAGACCTTTTAAGCGTTTCATATAATTCTCTTGTTTTCCAGATGAAGCAGATGCAGCATTTGATTGCTTAAGAGCTGAATTAAATCCTATTAGCAATCCTCTTGCATAGCAGTTTTGCATATTCAAGTATAGTCTGAAAAATACAATGTTCAGTAAATAATTACAAAAGAGAATTCATTTTAGTCTTGCTCAATAACTTGTTTTAAACACAGCAAATTCCCACATCTTCTATACTCCCCAAAGAAATAGATAATTTGAAACACTTGTGGTCTTAGCACCTTTCAGTTTTCATACACTTTTGCAAAACAGAAAGATGCACTTTCCATTCATGACATGGGGGATGGGGAGCAAGTAACCTTAATAAAATTTCCCATTTACACTAGGGAATTTAATTAGTTTTAAGTGTAGTAAGTTCATGAAACATTACATTTAACCTACTGTCCCAAAGTAGGCTAAACAGCCCACTGAAACTTATTGGCGTTCTTCGGAGGTTGGTTCTGGGACCAGTGCTGTTTTAACATCTTTGTCAGAGACATGGACAGTTGTCAGTACCCTTAGCAAGTCTGCCGATAACACCAAGCTGTGAGGAGCGGTCAACACATTGGAGGGAAAGGATGCCATCCAGAGGGACCCGGACAGGCTAGAGACATGAGCCTGTGCAAACCTCAAAGTTCAACAAGGTCAAGTGCAAGGTCCTGCACCTGGTTCACACCAATCCTAAGCACAAACACAGGCTGGGCAGAGAATGGATTGAGAGCAACCCTGAGGAGAGGGACTTGGGGGTGTTGGTTGATGAGAAGCTTAACATGACCCAGCAATGTGCACCTGCAGCCCAGGAAGCCAACAGCACACTAGCCTGCATCAAAAGAAGCATGG
Organism: Numenius arquata; assembly: GCF_964106895.1. NCBI lineage: Eukaryota > Metazoa > Chordata > Aves > Charadriiformes > Scolopacidae > Numenius > Numenius arquata. The sequence goes on along the minus strand of NC_133616.1, from coordinate 56,109,445 downwards.
CCAGCACATCAATGGAGGTGACTCTGCTCCTCTACTCCACTCTGGTGAGACCCCACCTGGAGTACTGTGTCCAGTTCTGGAGCCCCCAACATAAGAAGGAAATGGCTGTTGGAGCTAATCCGGAGGAGGGCCACAAAGATGATCAGAGGGCTGGAGCACCTCTCCTACAAAGAAAGGATGAGAGAGTTGGGGCTGTTCAGCCCAGAGAAGAGAAGGCTCCAGGGAGACCTTTTAGCAGCCTTCCAGTGCTTAAAGGGGGCCTACAGGAGAGATGGGGATGGACTGTTTATCAGGGGGTGCAGCAATAGGACAAGGGGTAACAGTTTCAAAATGAAAGAAGATAGATTTAGATTAGATATAAGGAAGAAATTCTTTATTGTGAGGGTAGTGAGACCCTGAAACAGGTTAGCCAGAGAAGCTGTGGATGCCTCATCATTGGAAGTGTTCAACATAAGGTTGGATGGCACTTTGAGCAACCTGGTATAGGAAGATGTCCCTGCTCATGGTAGGGGGCTTGGAATTAGGTGATCTTTAAGGCCCCTTCCAACCCAAACCATTCTATGATTTCATGAAATAATCTTGAAAATCAATTAAGTAGTGCCTAAATTTTTAATGTCATGCCATGAAGAGCCGGATATAGCTACAGGCACAGCTCTTGAGCCAGCACCAAGCAGAGCTAGTCCATTCATACAGAACAGCTCTTACTTGCACTGGCACTGCACTACATTCAAGCCAAAGTTGCCAAACTGCTTACTACTAAAGAGCAGTATTAAGCAGAAAAATCTTAGAAGTCTCTCTACCATCTCTACCCTCAGAATAAACTGAAACAGTAACTTGGCATTACAGTTTCTTTACAGCTGAAACAGATGTTGCTATTTTCTTTGAATTAAAACAATACTCGGAATAATCTGAAATAGAAGCAGTTCATTTGAAGAAGGAAAGTTAACTAGCCAAATGCAGGTGTAAGAGATAAGCTTCCTTGTTAAAACAGAATTTTAGGAATTTATTTTACTTTTTAAAACAATTACATCTTAAAGTTGGTTAAGTTTATCAGGCACAAATAATGCATCTTAGCTAGTTTGTATGCATAAGAGGACATTTCAGTAAATTTATCAGGCCTAATCAGCATGCTTAAGTGTAAAAGTACATCAAAAACGTTCCATGTGCTCAAGCTGCAATAACTGGATAGCTTCCAAAATACTGAGAGGCAAACAAGTCTAAGTTAGCTATTTAAAAGTGTTTTCATAGTGAACGAATTACTATATTGTGATTGCTATTACCTATATCAAAAAGGGAGGTAAAATGGGTTTGTGGTTGCTCGTGTACGAACATTATATGCGGCTTTAGGAAAAAATCCAAAAGGCTGCAACAGAAGACATAGTACACTGGTTTGAATTACTCCAAGATATTGATCTTGCCAACCTTCTCATCTGCAAGAATGTTATTCAAGAATGAAAATCATCTGAGGTCTAATCAAATGCAATATACCAAAAGGCAAAAAACTTCATCTCAAGATTAATTCTGCAGCACCTTCCTCTTTAACCAGTTCTGAAATAGCTTATGTTGAAAGAAAAGCTGCTCAGCTAGAGAGAAGTTATTGCTATTCTTTCAGTTTCTGGTCTTGAATTAGTCAATGAACATGACGATATGTCAGCTAAGGTTGGTTTACCAAAAAAAAAAAAAAACCCCACAAACACAACAAAAAACCCAAAACCCACAAAAACAAAAAACCCAAGCTCCTCCTAACACGCACTCCCTCCTTCCTTCCTTCCATAGTTGAACTATTTTTGCAAGTTACAATGCCTTTCTTCTGACATGAGCACTCAAGGCGTTCACAGCACATTGCAGTGGTCTCCGAAGGGTGTACAATACAGTCCATTGGAAGCATGGGAAGAAAAGTATTTTTTGTAATGTTAACAAAGTACAACAAGATTTCTAAAAGTGTTTGTCATCTTTATCTCATCCTTCAATATCTATTTTTTACCATACACAATATTAGTACAGTAGTTCATGTCTGTGATTTATAAGTAAATAAATATACATATATTAGGGGTGGACGCTCAAAAATATTTTATTGATACCACCGTGCTGTCAAAAGACTGTGGAGACCACTGGCGTATTGGATCAGAGAACTAACTTACCACATCTAGTGCAAAATTTTGCAGTGCTTTCTGTAAACCAGATCAGTTCCCAGATCCAACTCAAAAACACAGACATCACCACAGGAGAGAGCACAAAAGTTTACCCTTTTTGCAGCAGCCCAAACTTGTGCTGTCAAACTATAACCTGTCAGAAGTGCTCAGTTAGTTCCAGCTTCTCTGGAACAAAACAAAAACAAAGCACTAAGAACAGCAGATTAGCAGTTTGCCAAAGAGCATTCAAGGACTTCAGTATTCTATAGATGTTTTGGACTACAGACTTATCACACAGATCAGATACGGGAGATTCAAGCATCAAGCAATGTAAAGTTAAAAAATACACATGCTCCTTATAAAACACAAATTTTAGGAGGACTAACATGATTTACTGCTGCAAAGAGAGCACTACATTAATTATTTTCCCTTGATGAAGATGGTGGTAATTAAATGGAATAGCAGGATAAGCAAAGTGAGGATTCTCCACGCAGATTGAAAAAGCATAAACACCACTCTGCATGATGCTAGTAAAGCCTTATCTGAGTACAAGTGCATCGAGCCGTTTCTCAGAAGTGATGAATGAGAACAGTGACAAATCAAAGGCTTCTAGGATGTCCAAGAGCACAGAGATCAAGACTAAGAGTTTTCTCTTGTTTTATTTTAGTACAATGAAGTTCAGAAAGAAAATTCAAGTTCTGCTTAGAAACATAAAGGAGAGCAAGGAGGAAAGGAAGCTATCCAAACTGAATTACACTGGCTCAAGAACTAAGACTTACTGACTGTGAGCAAGATTCAGTTTTTATTGTTCTACCTTGCTATCTGCAACAGGGTCTAAATCTTCCGGCAGAGTGAGAGTGAAGGAAGCTGTTTTTAAAGACAGACCTTACGTAACATGGCCAGCTAACTTGGTAGCCTAGAAACATCTAGAATCATCTTTTAGCCTCTTATGCATCTTGAGCTGAGCTCCGTTTTCCTTACGGGCTAAGCAGACACAAAACAAGAACTGAAAATAAAAAAAAATACAAACAAATGTTAGAAGTTCAGCAGTCGTTTAACATTTTCAAGAGAGAATACATTCTTTGTTAAAAAGCAGTGCCATACGCTGCCTTTTCACTGCGGTTAAGACAAACATTTTAAGTTATCACATAAGAGGAAAAACTGCAATGTTCAAGAAAACACAAATCAAAGCCAGAAAGATAGTTTAAAAAACCCCAGTCATCCAACACGGGCAAAAACAAACATAAAAACCTCAATTCTGCATGAAGATTATTGGTAATTTATTCCTTACTTCTACCTCCGAATTCAGAGGACAGGTGCATGGTTTTCTGTGTGGGAGAAAGCAAAGCACAGTTGTGTTTTTAAATGCGCTTTTTGTTTTGTTTTCTAATTTGTGCTGGCCGGGGGGGGGATGTAGTGCAAAGATCTTCCTCTGAGATCACTACGGTCTAGCCTGTCAAGGGAACCAAGCAGTACTCTCTCAGTATTTAACAAACAGAACAAAGCTACCAGTAGAGGGCTTGGTTCACGTAACATCTATTTACCGCAGCTGTAACTGGCAGCACAGAAGTCATACCAAATCAGAATCGCTTGCATACTGCGAATTATATTTTTTTCTAAGAATAAGTAGTACTATACAGAAAAACTATAAATTAATGCATTGTAGTGGATTACTAAAATACAGTCCAATTCTGAATACTTTAAAAGTATTCACCTTTCAGAGTCATAAGGTCAAGGTAAGTATCATAACGAGTCATAACGGCATGGTAATTTTTACATCGAGGAAGCCATAAAGGCAGATGGAATGTCTTCCACAGGCTATAGCTTTACTTACAGATGTAGCTGACCTAGGCAAAACAGATATTCCTAAACTATGAGACAAAAAAAAAGAAAAAGAAAAGCTAGGACACTTTTAATCTTCCTACTGTCTGAAGGCAGATCTCCTCAAGAGGGCAGGGGACACCGCTGCAACTGCGACAAAAACTAACATACCATGGTATGCCGTTTCCCTCCCACTGCTCTGTTAATAATCATCTTCTCACCTCTACATCTCTGGAGACCAATGCTCCTGCAAAGCATCACCTTATTTATGAGATTACCAACTCCAACAGCACCACTGAATTCCCTCTAACATCTCTCTAAAACAGAGTAAGATTAACACATACCAATTGGGTCAGACAAAGCTGATCACCTTGGCTATCTGCACCCAATGCTACATGAAGACCCCTCACTTGAAATTTAACATGATAGACCAAGATCAGTGGTCTGCAATTCACCCACTTCAGGGTACTGCAACATCACCTAGCCGTGTTTCCACAACCAGTTTCAAGAACAACCCCTTTCTTTTCTACTTTTTCTTTTAAAAGGAGAAAAAGAATAACAAACTTTAACTGCAAGATGAAATTACTAAATTCAAAGCAGTGAACCACAATGCTGGTGACATTTTTGGATCAGTTGTAACACAGAATAACTGCAAACGTTGACGCACAGGGTCAAGAAGCAGGGGCATAACAACAGGTCCTTACATAGTGCAGATTTTATGTAATGGTACTAGGGTGTTTATACCAGCTGCCCTGCTAAGCCTTTGACATACATGCTATGCAAGTTAGTACAAAAACCACAGCTAAGGAGCAAGCTTAATTTTTCAAGTTCTTCGAAGTCAGTGAAATATCTTCTTTAATGCATAGCATCATTCAACACTACAGACCATTACTGTTTGTCAGCAGGAACTGAAGTCACTTTGGGAATGGAGTCAATAAGCCCCCTGAAACACAGCGAAAAAAGCACAACAGCTTTGTGAACATCATTCATATAAAAAGTACAGCGCCACCATGATTTAAAAAGTTATCAGCGCTCTGCGGCCATAAAATCAAGTACATAAGCATAGATATGGTATATTTTACACTCTAAAGACTGAGAAAAATGTAGGTATTCAATGCTATTAGGATGCATAACACATCCTTATTAAAAGCTTTTGTGTTCTAAACTTTATTTTGCAAACTGTTTTCCTAAGTCTGAAGTGAAAATAATTGTTTCCCCTCTTCATATAAGCCTAAATGCTTGCTAACACATTAATTGCTTTGGAAATGAAACAGCTGGGGTCCTACATAGAACTTCAACTTAACTTGTGAAGTTTGCACCATAGCAGTTTTTAAAATTAATACTGAGGTATAATACTAAATGTAATTTTAACAGCATATTCTACCCCACCTCCCTTTTTTTTTTGGGGGGGAGAGGGGTGGGGGTAGGGGCAGAGCAAACAGGACATCACTGTAAAAAGAAAACATTTTCACATGGACATGTATCCATGCTGCAGAACAAATCTGTGACATTTGAGAAATGAATAATTTGAGTTAATTAATGCCCACAATGAAACTGTTCTGATAATGATCCTGTAATTAGGTTGTCTACAGCTCCTCTATGCCACAACCTACCAAGAAAATTGCTTGCCATGCTTTGTAATGAAATATGAAGAAATTACACTTGCAGAAACCATAGTTCCAGAATAAGGCAGATTCCATGCTGAAATGTCTTAATGGTGTCATAAAGAGCTTTCTTGACTGCTGCAATATAAACACAACAAAAACCTATCTGCCAAGCTTAGAAATTCAAGTGATGTTCTGCTTACGGAGCAGAGTATCTAACAACCTAAGAACCTGATCAACTCACCATGGAACAGGAGGCAGAATAAAAAAAATAAAATAAAAAAAAAAAAAATCAGTGTTTTCACATATGTTACATGGTTTATTTTTAGCATAACTAACTCCATGCACAAGACAGTAATTGCCAGCTTCCATTCCATACTAACTTAGAATCAGACTACAGAACGTCATTTAACTCCATCAGGAGGGGACCTGAAAGGCTAGAGTAATTTGCTGTTACAGTTAGTAATTATTTTGATATCTAACCTCAAATGCTGCAAGGAAGTACCTCTCTAGCACACCAAACAATTATTTCTACCAGAACAGATGGAGAGTCAGTTTCAAAAAGCACACTTAAAGATTATCACCATACCCTCCTCGAAACCCCCACAGATCAGTGCAGATGCACTGAGCTGCCTAATAATGGACAGTCTCCAAAGAACATGTATTTTCTCATGGAACTCCACCTATAAGGAGTAAAAGGTAGGGTGAAAAGAGTCCTAGAAACAGAGTATTTTTCCCTTCATTAGGATGTGGCACAAGTGTTCCCTTATTTCCCTAAAGCCAACAGAAAAAACCACTAGAACATGGTATTTGGCTGTGGTCTAAGAAGTCCAAGAGGCAATTTTCAGACTGCAAGAAAAAAGCATTGCAATAGTTTGATCTGGCCTTAGTTTAGTCATGATAGTTCAATCATGATCTAAAAAAATACATCAAATTAATAACAGGTTCAGCTAAAGCTTGCCTTTTAACAAAGACAGCCTGCAATGCAAATAAGCTTCCACTGTAACTCGTCTCCAATAACATACTGACTAGTCCAAAATAGAAAGAGCTTGACACGCACACAGCTTCAAGAATTTCTGAAGCCTTGATCACAACGCCCTCACACGCAGGGCTACCCAGCACGACTGAAAAGGCTCCTTAAGGAGAAGGAGCCTGGGCTGTATCTGTGCAGCCCTCAGCATCACGCCAGGAGGCGGCTTGGTTCGGCACTGGCTGCGCAGGGACAAGCATGCGTTTTCAGCTGGTTAGGAGACAAACCTCTTGTCACTACTGCAAGCGAGCGCATCCTTCTTGATTAATTTTTTTTTCTTTTTTTTTTTTTTTTTTTTTTTAGCATCTCTTCCAAACGTTTTCATTCCCCTTCCCAGGCTAACACCTCCGGCAGACCCCAAATTCCGTATCTGTTGAAGGCGATAGGGACCAGCAGCGGAAAACCGCTGCGCCTGTATCAGATCCTCCCTCGGTTGTGGAAAACCTATTTGCCCCGCAGACCTACAGCTGTAACTGCCTCTCACTACGGGGAGCTTCTCGCAAAAATGGGGGAGGGAGAGAGGGGAAGACGGCGGCGAACCCCCCCCCCTCCCACTGCGTCATGAAAATGAAAAAAATAACTAAAAAAAAAAAAAAAAGGGAGAAAGACGCAAGCGACCCGGTGCATTCGCGCTTGTTTGCGCCTCCTCGAGGCTCAGCCGGCTTTTGGCTTTTTCCTCCCACCACAGCCGGCGGGCACCGAGCACCTCCCGCGGGGGCAAGCGGCGGGACCGGGGCCGCTGCCCCGCCCGGCGCGGGGGGCGGCCAGGGGATGGCCGGGGAGATGGCGGGGGCGGGGGAGTCCGCGGCGGCCGCTCACCTTGTCCAGCTCATCGTGCAGCTCGGCCAGGCTGGGCCGGATGAGCTTCTCGCCCAGGTCGGCGGCCGTGTGGCGGTAGTGGTCGATGCGGGGCACGGCGTCCATGGTGTTGTGGCCGAAGGTGCGCAGGTAGTAGGTGTTGGTGTGGGTGTCATAGTAGTAGTGGTGGTGCCCGCCGGAGTGGAGGCTGCCCTCGCTCAGCACCGTGTCGCCGCCGTTCTGGAAGCTGACATTGCCGCCCTCCGAGCTGCCGCCCCCCGGCTCGCCGGGGCTCTCGTCGCCGGCCGACGGGTCCACGAAGTTCACCCGAAACCTGCCCTTGGCTTCCTCACTACCCTTCCCCGCCGCGCCGCCGCCGCCCCCGCTCGCCTTGCGGGATTCCTCGGGCGGCCGGCTGGCGCCCTCGGCCACCAGGTCCACCTGGAAGCGGCTCTGGCTGGGCGTGGGACCCAGCGGTCTGCCCAGCGCACCGCCGCCCGCCGCATCCTTTCCCTCCTCTTCCTCCGGGCGCAGCTCCGAGCCCACGGCCGCCGGGGCAGCGAGGCCGGGTGGAGGCAGCTCCTCCCGCTGCGGCTGCTGCTGCTTGCCCTCCATGCCTGTCCGCTCCTGCACTGCGCGCGGCGCCGGCTGCTCTGAGCGCCCCTCGCGGCAGCGCCTCCGCCGCTTTAAGCCGCCAACCAGCGCCTGGGGCTGCGGCGCGCGGCAGTCGACGCCAGCCGCCGCGCGCGCCCGGCCCCGCCCAGCCGCAGCGCTAAGTGGTGGTGATGATACCGCCGCCGCCCCCCCCCACCACCCGCCCCGCGCCCCCTCAGCGGCGCCCGGCCCCGCCGCCGCCCTCCCGCCCCGCACCGGCCGCTCTCCCGCTTCTCCGCCTTCCCCGCTACGCCCAGGCGCCGCCCGCCCCTCTGACAGCGCCGCCCGGGGAGGAGCGCCCGCACCGGGCGAGCCCACCCCGCGGCGGCAAGCGGGAGGGAGCGGCGCCGCAGCCGGCGCGGGCGCGCCGGAGCCGGCAAGGAAACGGCCCCCCCGCCCTCCGGTACCCTCCGGCTGCCCGCCCCCGCCCTCCGGCCGCTCCACCTGATCCCCGCTCGGCGGAGGCAAGAACTCGGGCGCGAACCGGACAGCGCCGCCTCGCCGCACCCGCTCCCTCCCCAGCTCGGGCGGAGGCGAGATGCTGGGGGCCGTCGGCGCCGCCTGCTTCCCCAGACTCCGCCCGCTCCCGGCTGCTGCGGCGGCGGGAGCGGGGAGGGCGGCGGCTCCTCCTGCCCCAAACTATGGCCGCCGCCGCATCGGCCCCGCGGCGGCCCGGGAAGGGACGGGGTGGGAGGAGGGCGAAGCAGCGGCACCGCGGCCTTCGCCCGCCTGGCGAAGCGATTCAGCCCGCCGGCCGCCGCCACATCTCGCGAGAGGAGCGCCGGCGGCGGGGGATGCGCGGGCCGCGCCGGCTGCCACTCCCCCTCTCACAGAGACAGCCGCGGCGGGAGCCCAGCAGCCCCCGGCCGGGCGGCAGGAGGAGAGGCCCCGCCGCACATGGCAGCCGAGGCGGCTGCCAGATCTCCTCCTCGTCCCCGGCCGCTGCCCGAAGCCCTTCGAAGGCGGCGGGCGGGAGGCCAGGCGGCCGCGGGGCTGCGAGGCCCGGGCAGCTCAGCGGCCGCCGGCTCACAGCCGTGCAAAACCCCCGACCCCGCTTTGAGCCGCCCCATATTGGTCTTTGCCGCACGCCACCTAGTTGCGCTCCGTAACGTTGTCCGGGTGTAAAGGGTGCGGATGTACGGCTTGGACGAGTAAGTGCCCAAATGAGTTGTGTGCCTGAGTGTAAGCGTGGACCGATAAATGCCCGGGATGCTGAGGAATATTTGCCCGCGGGTACCTTGAAGGAGGAATTAAACGAGGAGCGCAAAAGTGGGGTGGTTGTGTGAGTGCAGCGTTCACCTGCCAGCCTCCGAGTGTGCTGTAAAAATAATTTTCTCCTTGCATAGTAGATCTGATGTCAGCAATAAATCTTTTTTTGTGTCCCGTATTGCAACACTTCACCCCTATTCTCTTAGATTGGATTCTTTTTGCAAAACATATATATAGAATCCTCAAATCATAGAGTCATCTGGGTTAGATGGAACCCCTAAGATCAACAAGTCCGACCGTTAGCCTAGCACTGCCAAGTCCACCACTAAACCATGTCCCTAAGCTCCACATCTACATGTCTTTTAAACACCTCCAGGGATGGTGACTCAACCGCTTTTATGGGCAGCCTGTTTTAATGCTTTAATAACCCTTTCTGTGAAGAAATTTTTCATCATATTCATCCTAAACCTCCTCTGGCACAACTTGAGTCCATTTCCTCTTGCCCTATCGACTGTGACATGGGGGAAGCAACCGACCCCCACCTCCCTACAACCTCCTTTCAGGTAGTTGTATAGAGAGATAAGGTCTCCCCTTAAAGCCTCCTTTTCTCTGGGCTGAACAACCCCAGCTCCCTCAGCCGCTCCTCATAAGGCTTGTGCTCTAGACCCTTCACCAGCTTCATTGCTCCTCTTTGGATGTGCTCCAGCAGCCCTTTAATTTAAAAAATGCAATCGTTCTGCCTCCCCTGTCTTAGTGGAACATAGGTGTCTGGATAATCCATTAAAGCATGAGAGGTTAGCTCTGAGGCTGTGAAAAAGAAACCTCAGATGTAAGTAAAATCCTTCTACTTCCGTAGTAAGAACTTGGAAAGGGATCCACCAATAATTTTCCATCATGTATTTTTATTGTCTTTACCCTTGAAGGTAAAGGGTAGCTCACAGAATAGCAGGAGAGCTGGGCAACAGTTGCCAAAACCAGTTTTATCTTCCTTAGTTGCTAAATACCATCAACTAAACATTCACTGAAGTTAGTCCTCTCAAGCGATGACACCTCTTTATTTCAAAAACATTTTGGTTGGTACTTGTTGGTTCCACATCTTTTCCTAATCATGTACACTTTTGTGTATTTTTGCCCTCTGTCTAGCAAACTCTGAGTGCCAACATCCGTTCTCTAGCTCACCACATCTCTACTGTTTCACTTAATTTAACAAACGTGGTGATATAATCCAACAGAAAAGACTGGAGTTATAAAACAAAGCTTGCTTTTTCTTAACAGTTACTTAGAGGAAGAAGTATTTCTATTTTAAGGGATGTGTACATGTGTAAAAAAGCTGAGGACACTTTAATAGATTGAAAAGGTGGGTATGCTGATCGTGTTCAAACACTGTTCTAGAAGAAGAACAAAAATCATACATTTTAAAATTGTTTGAGGAATTCCTTTATGGACTCCAAAACTCTTAAGAGTAACAAATTAAAAAAGACAGGATTCAGCAAATTTTCAGAGTGTAAAGACTAAACAAAAATCTGTGAGTAGACTGGAAAACAAAAGATTAAACCACAATGAAATTTTTACTTGTGTCGGGGAGTAAGGACTTCAGAACCAGTGGATGATAAAGAGAACAAGTCAGAATAAAGGATTTTGGTTCAGAATTGAAAGCAAACAGCACTAGAACTGCAGATCATGTGCAAAGAAAATCCTCCACCGTACATTTTGCATAAACAAACATAAACACTGCATGACCAACACCTGCACAGAATGTCATAGAGTAAGGTGTTTGGAGGCAATTCAGATTTGGAAATGGTTATTTCTGACTATTCCCTGTATAAATAAGCAACAGGAAGGAGGAGGGAAGCAGCGTGTGAAATCCCATATTCATCATACAGTTGGTGATGATGGGATTGTACTATGATGTTTAGCTGTTTTCAATTGAACAGCATTCTATATGTACAGCTTGATAGGTATTGGCTACATCTGCAGGGCCCAGAGCCTGCCTGCCTGATGTCAGTTCCTCTTTTGTCTTTGTTTATATTACTGCAGTGCCATGCTCAAACATTTAACCTGTCGTGAAGTTCTGCGTTCCCAGGATCAGTGATCAGGTTGGCCTCGCTCATACTGAGGTGGCAGATGGAGACCTTGCACTTCAGACTTCAAGAAGAGGTTCCTTCTTAGAAGAAGGAAGAGGGAACTGGGTGGGAAGAGTATGCTAATGGAAAGAAAATGGGGCACAGAAAAGCTGTAAGAGAGAAGAGTCTGTCATCCTAGTGGAAAGATAGTAGGACACAGGATTCCATACAAGGGAAAACCATACGGACATGAAAGAAGAAGACAAGGTGTAGCATTCATAGCAAATGAACTTTGTGAGGTGCATCCATCTAACGTAATGTGAGATAATGCTAAATACTGGCATTGAAGAAAGCAAAGAACTGAGGCTGCTACCACAGTCCCTGTGAAAGGCAAGGAAATAGAGGACCCAAGAATAAGAAGATAGATGAGAAACATGGAGGCCTCAGAACCAAAAGCATCAAGGAAATTAAGCACTGTATGGGAAAGTGACAAGAGCAAGAGAAAAATGGACCAAGTCTTCATAAAGATCATGGGACTTCACATGGCCTGTGAGAAGAGTGAGAGAATCTTTAACAGTCAAGGAGAGTAAGAGGCACACAAACTCCCGTTAACTGCCAAGTAAAATGACATTGATACTGAAAAATACACTTTGAAGAAAAAATAAAAATAAAAAAATTAACTTTGAGCTTTTAATTAAATGTTTTCTGAGATACTACTACTTAAAACATTAACACAGTAGAGTCTGGCTGTCATTGGTGAACAAAACAAAAACCTAATAAAAGTATGCAATACATTAATTCTAGCTAAAATTGTTTACCACAGAATGTTAACTTTTTTTTTTTTTTCTTTACAAAGTGTAGAGGAAGGAGCTGTGGAGGGTTTCAGTGTCCTGTAAAAGATGCAAAAGCACTACTGAAAATTGTAAATTTGGTTTTGGTAGTTTAAAAACTTCAAAACATGTGAATAATATTTATTTACACATGTGTAATACATAAACTTACTGGAGAAAATATCAGATGCAGTTGGCTTGATTACCCTTATCTGTGGTATCTTTCGTCACCAGACGTATCCTTTTGGCACAGGAGGGCATCAGAAGGGTCTGAGAGAGTGGCTGTCAGCATTGGTAAAATGAATTTAACACCTGTATGAAACTCCACATAAGATGATCAGAACAAAACAGCTGTCCTGGTTCAGCCAAAGCTTTCGTTTAATCCAGTACCCAGCCTGCAGCAGTGGCCACCAAGGCAAGACTGCCTAAGAACAGGGCAAGCACAGGTCTTACAGGTACTTTCCCAGCCTCCAACCCCTTGCATGGCTAAGCAAGCCAGAGGGGCTTTCTCTTCCATGAACTTGTCTGGTTTCCCCAGTGTCCCATGGCAGGGACTTCCCCATGTAGACATGGTGTGAGTAACTGCCTCCTTTTTCTACTTTGGATTTGCCGTTTGCCAGTTTCATCATTCACTCCATAGTGCTCATTTGATATCCAATATGAAACACTAGAAAATGCAGCCACTGTATGACATTATGATTATCATGGACATTTATACCTTGACCAGATCTCTCTTCCATTTGCCATTTTTCCAAGTAGAAGAATGCTAGTCAAGTCCTTGCTCCTGTGGACACCACATATCCTTGCTCCTCTGGTTCTACCAGATCCTTTTTGAGATGCGCACACAGTGTTCAGCTCATGAGTGTACTGTGGATCTCCTTTTAGTGTGTGAAGAACACTTAGAACTCTTCTCTTTCCTGTGTTCAAACCAGCTATTTATCAAAACATGGACCTTCCGTCTTACTTCATTGATCTTTAGTTTCCTTAAAAGCCTTTGACGAGAGATCTTGTCAAAAGTATTTCAGAAAACCATGTAAATAGTTTCAGCCAAATCTTATCTACTTGCCTGTGAATGTCTTCAGAAAACTCTGGTATACTCCCAGTGTGCAAGAGCTGTGCTAACACTCCAAAAATTGTATTTGTCCATGTGTCCACTGTTTCTGTGCTTTGTTATAGTTTCTCATGATTTGTCTGATAACGGGCATCAGACTTAACAAGCCTGTAGATCCACAGATCTCCCCTCGAATCATTAAAAACAGGTATCTCATTTCCAAAGTTCATATCCTCAGGCACAAAGCTGCTTTTACGATGCTGTGCATCAGAGTTAATAATTCAGCAGTTTCATCCTCGTGTTCCTCTAAGAGCTTAGGGATGAGTGCCATTTGGACCTGTTGCCTTGTTACTGTTCAGGCAGATCCCTCCTATTCATGCTTTGCAAAGAAGGTCTCCAGCAGAGGAACATCTCCTGCCTCTTCCACCGTGCAGACAGATGACAAGAACTCATTCTGCCTGCCTGATAGGGCCTTATCTTCTCCGAGTGCTCTTTTTATATCATCATTGTCCATTGGCCTTGAACTGTTGATAGGCTTGCTGTTCCAGATACATGTAAGGGATGATTTCTTACTCATTTTTAAATATATTTTTTTCTTCATATTCTGTTCGGGCAGTCGTCTCATGCTTATGATCTGTTTTGTTTTTGGTTTAATATATTTGGACACAACTTCACCTTTTCAAAGGATTATTTATTTCTGCTAGTAACTTGCCTTATTGCTGCTGTCTTGTTGTGCCACCTTCCTCTGAACCTTTCTCAATTCATTCTTGATTTGCTCTGTCTCTCCAAAATTATATTTTTCAGCAAGCAGCACCTGTAAGAACCTAACTCTTTTTGGTCTCCTCTCCAGCTTTGTCTTTGACCAGCTTCCTTGTTTTGTAATTTTTTGTTGTTAAGCATAGATTTGGTGAATTTGAGGGGTTTGCATGCTTTTTATTTCTGCAGGGCAAGCTATTGTAACTGTTGCAATGCAGTTCTTCAGTGCTAAAATTTTGGAACAGGTCCTGTGTGTGCGCTGTTGTGTGAAATAACCCATAATGAGGGTTATTTCCCCTCTTGTATACCACCTACATAGTTACTCCTTGCTGCAGTTGTTGTTAGCATCTAAAAGTGTTGTTTCTGCATCATGATTCCATGTCGCATTTTCCCAGTCAGGACATGGCCTGATTCTTCTTTCCCTCTTTTCCTCACTTTGTTTCTTCTTTTGTATTCTTTCCTTCCTTCTTTTTTCCTTCCTGTTCCATAACAAGTAGAGGCACAGCTAATATTTGTATACTACTACTGTGCTGTTTATTGTGTCGTTTATAATTATTACAGGTGTTCATCCAAATCAGGGTTTAAGTAATACTGTCTTTCTTTTCCCAGAAATCTGGATGAAGTCCTAACAAACACTGTATTGTCATGTGGCATCTTACCTGTATTTGTATTATACTAATCCTAGCTTACAAGAAAAAAAAGGTAATTGCTGCAACACTTCTGAAAGGCTGCCAGATAAATCCTGTGATTAAGACACTCAGAAATGAAACCCGTTTGCTGGCAGCTGGATGCAGTGGTGGAAAAATCTGTTTCAGGGGCCTTTCTTGTTCCAACCATGCTTTTTGATGTATCTGTGTGTTTCTTCAACATTCCACTGCCCTAACACAACACTACCTTGTTTTTACTGACCTGGTGGTAACAAGAGTACCTCCATGACTCCAGTTATTTCTGAGTATTTCTAACATTCTCAGTTTGAAAACTGACATGCAAGATAGGCTTTGGATAGCTTCTTCAAAGGACTTCAATTTTTAATACTCTATTAGCAATACATTTACTTATGAGTGAGTGAGGTGGAGGGTATATCTCATGTCCATCCAGAAATGGAAATTTTTGCAAGATGCTGTGTTTTTTTGGTAGCTGGAGGAAGGACATTGCGCACCTGCTGATTGCCCTGAGTTTGTGAGTTTCCATGTCTAGTTTTAGGGTGCTGGTTTATCTTTAAAGTTCTGGTTGTCTTAGCATGGCAAGAGACTGCCTTTCATCCTGCGCTCCTATCAGTCCAGTCGAGACCAGCAAAGCCCCACAGGCTCTAGAAACCATTGCCAATGTCTGCATGTGACAAAGTGAGATTAAATATGAAGACCTTATAATTATGGGCTTTAATTATCACGTATCATCCAGAGCATTTGATGTCTGACTCATTCCTTTTTTTGCCCAGTATTTGAAAATTGCAGTCTGTATGTATATGTGTTAGGAAGAAGAAATTGTTCAAAGGGAGACGAAGTTTGTTACCTTAAGCTGCTATGGTTATAGGTGGTTCGTCAAGAATATCTTGAGAAAATAGATGTACATCTGGCAACAAGTCTGGAAATGTAAATAAATAAGTGAACAAACAAATGGCCTTTTTTGTGGTCCAATGTATCTTCAAAGCAAAATGATTCTCTTCCTGAATTTTTATTTTTAATGTTTCTAGTTTTAGTCATTTTTACATGTCTTAGTCTCTAAGGAATTTTATAGTAGACAAAGCTGCAGAGTAGCACTGACATGCTGTTGGATTGTTAAAGTGAACAGACCAAACCAAAGAATGGTTAGAGTTGGAAGGGACCTTAAAGATTGCCTTGTTCCAACCCCCCTGCCATGGGCAGGGACACCTCCCACTAGACCAGGTTGCTCAAAACCCCATCCAGCCTGGTCTTGAACACTTCCAGGGATCGAGCATCCACAACTTCTCTGGGCAACCTGTTCTAGTGCTTCACCACCCTCACAGTTAAGAATTTCTTCAGTGCTCAGTAACTGTTCAGTCCAGATCAGAGAGTACTAATTTTGACTCTAAAGCTTACATGCAGATTGCAGCCAAGTAGCTCAGGACACAGCTCACACAGTTTCTCTCACCAGAGATCCTCCTATTTAATTTCTCTGCGAGCTAGGAACCTGTGCTGATACTTCCTTCCTGACACCTCTGCATGAACTAAGTCCATTTTGCATGATGTCATTCCTTCTTCAGTTCATATCTTTGCTCTCTAGAACTATGTGCAAGAAGTTGTCTCAAACATTAAACTGCTGGAGATTGTTCTCTGTATATAGAGATGAGATAGCCAGAATACAGGGTTGAGGACCTGTTTGACCCTTCAGAGGTATATCTAAGTGATTTCTGTATCATCCCATTCGTTAGCCTCTGATTTGGATGTCCTTTGGAGTAGACATTCATTATATAAAGCCTAAGGAAGTGGGTTGGCCAGCAGCCCACCAGTGCGCACAGACGTCTATGTTTCCAGAAGCTCAAGCCAGCTAACCACATTCTACTCATACAATTAATTTTCAGTGCTTTTCATTTAATTCTCCTTGTATTATGACAGTCAGCCGATTAGTTATTTTTTTAATTTTTTTTCTCTCATGTTCTATAAACCCTCATTATCAAAATTGACTGGAAGTTACCAATCATTTATGCTGCAGTCACGCTTTTGCTCTTTTCACCTTGGCTACTTCATTCAGTGTTTGGAAAACTCGAGTTTTCTTCTGCCTTATTATAATATATTATTTAAGAATATCTTTTTCTGAGTTTTTCCTATGGGAAACCATCTAGCATTTCCAAGAAATATCCCGGCACTGCTTGTAGTTACTATTGAGCAACAGGTTGGTGAATTGACAGAAGTTAAAAAAAAAGTGTAGGAAGCAAAGTATGTGAGCAAATATATCCTGCCGGATCCAAGATCCTGGGAGAGGGGAGGCTGCTCAGCTCCACATCCGCGTGTCCAACCAGCAGCAAGGCTGGAGACACATTCCCAGCAGTCAGATGCACACAGAGCACACGTATACACCATGTATGTACCTGTACGTGTGTCTGGACACACGGATCAGACAGACACACATAACACTCACACGGACACAGGCAGCACCGAGGGCCTCATCCTGCTCCCCTCTCCGGCAGAGCAGGATGGGGGTCCACAAGTGACAACACGCACACACGTGCGGACAAGGTGGGTCCCTCTGTCAGCCGGCTCAGACCCCCAGCCTGACCAGCAGCTGCCCCTGGGTCCCAGTCTCCCCAGTTGTTGGCACCAGGACACACAGCCGCTGAAGCTGCAGCCCCACGCCAGCTGCTGTGACAGACTGTTGCACTCGAGTGCTCACAGATGTGCACACACACACACACCCGTGCACACACACAGAGCCATCACCCAGGACAGAGTGAAGGACTCTGATGAGCAGCTGGGACAGGCTGTGCTGGCCAGACATGGGGCATGGCTGACAGCGTACCCACCAGCCAACTACTCACCTGCCACTGGCCCTTTTTGCTCCTTTGCCCCACGTTTTCCCACTCCTGGTGCTCCCTGGATCACCTCAACCACCTTTTCCCACCTTAGGTTCCTTCCCAAACATCCCATAACAAATCCTATGGGACTCCAAGCTGCTTTTCCCCTTCACCCACAACGTGTCCCCCAGCCCTGGGCAGCAATGCCCCTTTGTCTGAAATTATTTGATTTTTATTTTATTAGATCAAAAATTAGTCAAATACAGGATTTAAGTATTGCTCAACTGTTATACATCTGATGATTATAACTCAGTTTTGCCAAAAACATGTAAACAAGAAAATCCTAGTTTTCCAAAGTAAGGTTATACTTGTAAACAATACTTAAAGGGTGGGCCTCAAGAGGATGGGGCCAGTCTTTTTTCAGTGGTGCCCAGTGACAGGAAAAGAGGTAACGGGCACAGACTTGAACATAAGAAGTTCCATCTAAACATGAAGAGGAACTTCTTCATTTTGCCGGTGGCAGAACACTGGAACAGGCTGCCCAGAGAGGTGGTGGAGTCTCCGTCTCTGGAGACATTCAAAACCCACCTGGACGTGTTCCTGTGCAACCTGCTCTAGGAGGACCTGCTTTGGCAGGGGGATTGGACTAGATGATCTCCAGAAGTCCCTTTCAACTCCATATCATTCTGTGATTCTGTGATTCCATAAATCAACAGGATGACATTTTGCATTCACAGCCTCTATAGTCCAAGTGATGCTGACAGGTTTGTGTAGACTTATTTTTCTGTTTTTTGACCATGGCTGTTCAAATGATGTTACTACCTCTCGTGTTCCCAACTGTCATGATTTGCCTGTAAAGCTTAAGTACTAACTTGAGTGTTTCTTAAGGAGTTTTTCATGGTTACTGCCTGACAATGATATTTTCTTTGCATTATATTCATGTGGAATCAGTGGACTCCTTATATGTGGCACTCCAGCAGCTTAAACTTGCCAAGTCTTGTATGCCAATGTTATAGAAGTTAAGTCAAATTGAGTTAGATTTGAGATCTACCAGCCATCAACAGAAGTTCTAACATGCATTTTAACAGCAATGAGAACCTGAGTAGGAACTGCCAAAGAGATTCATTTGCGCTACATGTTCCTGCAATGCGAGATTTTTTCATTCCTTTCTACTACCGAATTTATGCCAGGAAGATGGATACTAATTAATTCTAGGATGCTATTTAAGATGGGTAGAATCTAAGCAGAATTTTGCTCCAGGCTCTTGCTGGTTGGTGCCATAAAGGTATTTGACAAAACAGAGTAAAATAACCACTTAAAACTGAGTAGTTAAGACTGTAGGGAGAAGTCTAATTGTTTGAACGGCAATCTTTATACCCTCCTCTGATAGATCGAACTAAACATCACCCATTTGCCAGCAGCATAAAATATTATTTATCCACTCATTATACATTTTTTCATGTTGTTTTATGAGTTTAAACAGTTTACATATTCAGGAAGTTAAGGTTATGGGAAAGGAAGATTACGCTACTTCTGTCATATGTCGCCAATATCTTCTCTTACTCATTTAACATTAGTTCATATTCAAATACTTGGGAAGGTATGGTATGTAATTGCGATGCTTATACTTCATGATGCCATCAAAGGATAAGATTGTGGGTGACTGATCAAGGAAGAGAGACCTTTACCACATCGCTGAGGATGGCTGCGGAGGGGACTCGTGTCCCAGCATGTGTACAGCCTTTGGAGTGATGGCGCATAGGAGAGCAGCGATTGGGAGGGAATCAAGTAAGCTTGCTCATAAGCAGTTTTAATACCTTTCATCTTCAGAAGAGGAAATTAATGTGGGAACACAAGGGAACTAAGGTGGGAGAAGAAGTTTAATAGCGGTAAAAGAGCGTATTCTGACTTGAACCATTTTACAAATGGGGAAAACTGAGGCATGGAAAGGTGACAGCTTGAATCAAAACTACTGTGAGTGCGGGTGGATATTTTGAACATACAATCGCCTCTGAGTTTTCATTTCCACATTTTTGTTCCACCCACAGATTCATTGGGGAAATTACTAACACCAAAGTTCATCAAATCCATTATAATCTTATAAGTAGTGGGAGTTGAAAACAGGTTTGTAGTAATGCACTTGTTTTTCCCTTGCTTTCAGTCTTGGAACTTATTTTAGAGCTACAGATTGCATTACAGATATTAGTTGTAGGCCCTTTGTGTAGCTTTTTAGAATATGTTGGCAGGATAAGTTGCTGTATAATTTATTGTATTCCTGAACAATGCTAAATATTGTGGTGAAGTGTTCTTTTTTTCTTGGGGTATTTTTGTATGTACTCTTGAAGTCTTTAAATGCTTAGATAGTGACTCACCTTCATCCTTTCAAAGAATTTATCACTGACCTCTGAAAATTATGACATCAAATCCCATGTCTTCATATAGGGCAGAATCCAAACATTTTGTTTCTTATCCTTAAAAATATTTTTGAACTTTTTTCCTAGGATAAGTTCAGAATGACCAAATGAATGGTCCCTGGGAGAGCCAAGGAAATTCAATGTTGATGAAAATTCACTGGAAAAGATAGCATGTACATGCTACTTCTAAATAAACATGAATGATTAAAAGAAAAAAATCTAAATTATGTTAACATAGCTTAATGAAAACCCCTTTCATAGTGCATCAGCAGTTAAAAAAGGGATTAAAACATAGTGAATTGCTGTAATAATATTCAATAGGTCACTCGTCTCTACTTGAAATCATACAGACCTGATTGATGATCTCAAAGGTCCCCTCCAACCAAGAAGATTCTGCGATTCTGTGATTAGTCTGCATAAAAAAACCTCGAGCAATAGACAAAGGTTTCCAGTTTTAGAGGAATAAAAGTCCTTAGAAATGAGGAAATAAGACTAAAAAGGCTGTCAGGGAGGTCAAAAAGGGAGGTGAAATAGAAGGAAGCTTAGTAGATGTGTGCAAAATGCTGGAAAGCAACGGAAGGGAGAGAACAGGGAGCTACAATCTACCTTTCTACTAGGATGGGAGAATCAATTAAGTTAAAAAGTAATGACACACAGCATCATTAATTTGTTGATGGAGATGCCATAGACTTAAATAGCTGGGAAGAAAGAACATTGAAATGACCAATGAAAACATCAGCAGTTTTTAGGCAGAAGAAAATTTTTAAAAATCTTAATAATTTCTGTCAAAGTATAAGTGATCTCTATCCAGGATTAGAAATAATTTCTCCCCAAATCAGTGTATTAATTGCTGTTCTGAATTTTGTCATGCTTGCTCCTGGCACTAGTCACTGTTAGAGACTGGGTTTCTAGATGATGTTTGCATTATCTCACTTTATATAGTGCTTTTGCCTATTCAGAGGCAGCTGGTAGCAAAAGTGATCATCAGGTACCGTTATAAATTATGGAAAACTAAACTGGTGTCATAAAATCTGACGCAAATTCTGGTAGGAATGTTCAAAAGAGAATCTACTCTTTTGTTTTTCTTCCCCCTTGGTAAGAGGTACTTAAAACTCCAGCAAAACAGATACCAACTTCCTCCTGCTTTGATCGGTTAACCGATTCATATTTTCAAAACATCCTGTAAACGGTTCATTTAGACCAAGAGGGAGAACTTCTGCTGTAACTATAGCTCATTTCTATCCCACATGTCATATTGTAAAATTTGTTTTATCCAGTTTCAAAAATAGCTGCTTCAACTGTGTCAAAGAACATATGGCAAGCATCACCCCCACACATTGCAGTCTATTGTCATCACCCATTTATGTCAAGGGGAATTAATATCATAGGCACTCCTTAATCTTTCAGAATGGGCTGGAAGGAAATGCAGTAGAAATACTTTCCTGCAGCTGTCTCTGCACATCCTCTAATTGTGAGATCTGGTTGTCCTTCTCAACTAGAACGTCAACATGCAAAAATATCTAAATTTGTCTTTTTGCATTGCTTAGAATTTCTTGCCATCTCTTTACTCTGTCAGAAAGCAGTAGTTTTTCCTTCCTTCCCTGTATGGTAGGATCTATTAAAATAATATTTTTGTTTTGTTTCTAATGGAAATGATAACTGATTCTTCATTACTTTTGTCCTTCCGGCCAGCCCCACAATGACAAACCTCACAAGGCTGTTCTTTGTGTGACTAGGTACCTCCCATAGCAAGGACACACCTTAGAAGAGAATTTGCCTCCATTCTTTCACTGTCTTGTTCATTTACAAGTGAAATTTTGACTCGCTATCTGATTGTTTCTCCTAAAGCTATTGCTAATATTCTGCTTTATATGTCTTGTCTTGTTTTGCTTCTGTCTTTCTTCTTGGCCTTTGTCCAATAATACAGCTTGGTTTTAGCAAGCTGAAAGGTATCGGATCCCAGATTATATTTTTCAGTACTCCTTGAAACCACTGAATTTTAAAAACTGCTTAGTGATCTGTACTGTACTGAAATAAATGGATATATAATATAGCTATTCAACTGAACAGCTATATTATATACATAGCTAGACACCCAAGTTAGCAAATTATGTAAGTATATGTTTATTTCCTTTGGTATTCAGCAAGGCACTGAAGAGCGTATTCAGCACTAAACTTGTCCAGGTCCACTAAGGTCAAGCAGTCTGTTTAAGAGCCATGTCAAACAGAGGTAGATTGCTAAAAGAAATCCCTCATTAAACATTATTTTGCAGTTTGGTACACGGGAAAAAAGGTTAAATAAAAAAAAAAAGAATAGGAAGCTAATGAGGAGATTTAGAGTTCCGGTTTGAAATATTTCACCTCTCACCGGACATGTTTAAATGTTTTCACTGAGGTTATTTATTTAGTTGCTCTTCTTTTTGTACGGAAACGTATTTAATAGAAACTGGAAACAGAATTGAGTAATGACACTTATATTGAATTTCCCTGGATCTATGTTTCTATCATTTATGTTTCCGAGCCTAGTTGTGAACCACAGACGGTGAACTGCATAAAAGCCTCTTTAGAGATTCATACAGGGGTTTTTACTTGACCCTACAACTCCTGCTCCTCAGATGAACATATACTGTCATGTGCAACACAACTCTCCATCCATAGGCATTGTAGCTTGTTCTTGTGTTAAGCATAAGGAAATATTCTATAATTATTTTGGGGATACTCTCGGTAAATTTTCAATTCTAATTACAGATATTGCAGGAAATAACACACAGCGTATTTTTGTGTGAAGGGGAATATACACTTCAGAAATATAATGTTAGACCCCCTAAAAAATTTTTTTTTCAAAATTCCTGCTTCTGTTAGAACATATATGCCACCATTACTTTCCTAATTTGCCAATTATTTCTATTTTAGTAGAACATTAAAGTACCACTTTTCATGTTCCAATAGGAAAGCAGGTGTTTTCTTGTTTTACCAAGTCAAATACGTAAATGCTGAATGTGGCATTTTGAAGGCAGGGTTTGTCACACCACTCATTCCTTGATTCCCCGTCAATAGATTGATGAAGTGTAGTCATCTCAGGCTTTTGGCAACTGTATATAAATAAATGGTCTTGCTAATTTATGAAAGATTACCATGGTAACTTCGTAATAAATTGTAGGCATTATTAAATATATAGAAGACACTAGAAAGGCCTTCCCTAATAAGATTATCTGAAAACTTAGCAGTACTCTGTGAAAACTGCAACTTTGATTTCATAATCTAATCATTTTGCATGCATTCACATCTTCTCTTCAACCACATTTCTGATGATATTTCATTATTTTTTTTTTCAATTAAAAAAACCCAATATATCAATTTGTTCCCAAAGAAAAGGGATGACTTTTCTGAAAGAAACCAGGGTCACTTTAAAACATTATATAATGTAGTGATTTACCACTGAGGACAATGAAATTAGAAAGCAGCCTTACATTAAAACTGTTGTGTTATAATGTAGTCCTTCTATTTCTGGAAAAAAATTACTCTTTTGATAAATAATATTCTTTTGGTGGATGAATGAAGATTCCTTTCAGATAACTGACTTATAAATATGAATATGATTCACTGAGAGTTCTGCAGTACAAATTTTGTTTTTTGTTTACCCAATATGCACAGGAAGGAAAGGTCAGTGCCAAAAGCAGAAAGTTTAGAAATCCAGGACAAAAAGTTACAGTACGTAATACATTTTAAATTTTTGCAGCTGTTGCCTCTCTCTTTCTGTACTATCCAGATGTACCAAAATTAATGTTTTTAATCTGGCTAATGTCATACTGAACATTAAACGTTTCACACACACAATTGAAGGCATTCTTGATTTCTTCACCTGCATTCTGGCTTGGACATAGGTCAAATTTCAGAACTATTTTTTATCAGTGGAGTCACTCTGCAGATATTGGGACAAACACAGTACCAAGATAAAACATTGATTCCACTGGCTAATTTTTCCATTGTTTTGTAGAGAAATTGTTTCAGTTCTAACTTAAATTTATGTTGTGCTACTTTTTAAAATCTAATTGATAAAAATTGAATAACACTGAAATCCTTGGCTAATTTTTATTATTTAAAAAAACAAAACAAAACAAAAACAAAAACCAAAAACCAAAGCTAAAACAACACAAAATCCATGGTCAAAATTTATTACCAATCTGTTTACTTTAGTCCTGCCTTCTTTGTGAAATATTATAACCTCTATTCAAATTCTTGTCAGGTTTGGATACTGCTTTGGTAGTAGATACCCTTTTGCCTTGTTCTGAATCTGGTTAGCAGGTCAGTAAGGTAATATCTTTCTGCCAGCTTTATTTTCCTAAGAGTTATTTTCTAAATATGGACTAGCATTTCTTAAAAATAGTGATTTTTCAGAAATAGCTGAAAAGGTTCATCATAACAATAACTAACATAAGTAACCAAAACATATCCCAGTAATTCACAGGCACTATGGGTAAATAAGTAAGATTTTTAAAAAATCAGCACTTTGGCATTAAAATATCAATAGAAATACAAACTGAAAAAAATGGTTATTTATTTATTATGCATGAAAGTAGGGATTCTTTAGTTAAATATAAATTAATTATGACAGTTACTTTGATTTAGGCAGTACAGTATTAGAAAATTACATATGTACACATGTAGATTTGCCCAAAATGTTATAAGCCATGTAGTTAATTGGGTCTCAGTCATTTGTTATCTTCTTATTTTCACAAAAGAAATGCTGTACTTTGATTTTTCATGCCTGGTAAATACAGGTCTAACTACCGTCCATCAAGTTATTGCCAAAGATTCCAGGGTGCAGACGACCTTTAGCGAACTAAATCAAACAGACACTTCCTCAGGGGTGTTCTGTCTTGGGAAAAGATGCAGGGAAAATTCTTTCCTGTCCCTCTCCCCACTCTTTTCCTGCTGGGATAAGGGTGTTCCTTTTCTTCCTTTGCTTCCTCTCTCTGTCTCCCCACAGTCAGTCTGTCTTTCTTTTGCTCCCCACACCAGGCTTACAAAGCCACCAGCATAAACATAACTTTCAGCAGGCAAAGAGGCATTATCTGTGTATGAATTTACTGCTTTTATTCCTCATTTCTCCTTTTAGGTAGTCTGCATTGCAGGACTAGTCCAAGCGGGAGTTGCCTAAAGACAGCAACAGAACATCCTCTTCCAGACCTCCCATCTGAACTGCCTCCCAGTGCCAACTTCCTACATCCTGACCGTGCCAAAACACCTTCTCCCCCTCTTCTCATGGGAACAGTGGGAACTCGCCTATCCTTGGTATATAAAACACGGGATTAGCCATTCAAGTTAAAGGTTAACTCCAAGAGCCCTTTAGTTTTGCAATCCCGTTCTCTGAGGAAATCCGTTTATTTTACTGCACAGAAGCCTCAATTCACATGAAGTGAATGAATCCTTTCAGCTGAGGTGCCTTGCCTGCCCAGAGTCAGCCTGAAATTGGTGGGGAGAACATGTCTAGAGGCAACTGGCCTACCCAAGGTCTAATCACCCCTCCAGGGCATCCTAACTCCTTCTACTAGCTATGGAGAGCAGATAGGACAACTAAGTTCTTAAAGTTTGTAAAATTAGGTAGTTAGCACACAAACCCTAGAGGTATGTTGATGCTTGCATCTAGACTCAGGATTGCAGGAATTGTCAGGCAAGGACAGGAGAGGGCAGGTTTTTGTCACCTGGTTTTTGAGAAAAGAGCTGTTTTCCACAGGATTCTGCCACTGAAGAATAAAACCTTTGCCTCTGGATTCACTGTGTCCAGGTTTCTTCTTGATTGTTTTCTCTCATAAAAGGAAGCAGTAGAATTATTACGGCCCTGAGTTCCAACGGCTGAAGATGACCTAGAGAGAGAAATTTGACCAAGAAAAGAATGGAGTGGACTAAGATCATTAGAACAATAACGGGCAGGGTAGGGGAGAAGGAAAATAGATTCTGAGGTGTGTAATCGTTGCTTTGGAGTAAGATAAATCAACTGCACCAATGACATTCATGATATATGTTTATCTAACCTGCTAATAAAACCTGCAACGGTAGACTTCCCACAGGCTCGCTCTCTTTTGGTGTTTAACTAGCTTTGATGCTCTGCCCTTGGAGAGCTCATTTGAGCAGACGTTTGTATCTGCCCTACCCTCACACCACATAGTTCTCCAGCTTCTCACATGAAAGCTTCATTGTTAGTGTTTGTTCTGCGTTTTCCTATCTAGACAATCTTTCACCTAGCCAGGGCAGGTGTAATGTCGGGCTTATTCCATGCCAAAAGTAGCAGATACATGTTCCTGGATTGGTCTTTACATTCTTATCCAACTTGTCAATACGTACGTAATATGTTTTTATGGAATTCTTTTTATCTGTACCACGAGTTGCAACATGTAAATGTTTGTGTCTGCAGTGAGTATATACTTTTCAAGGACATTTTTTGAAAAACAGGATAAGACTTCTTAAGAGGCTATTTCCTGGTTACACAAAAAAAGCAATTAATTTACTAATATTCCTTACACCATAGTTATAATAGTTTATGAATAAATACCGTCATTTTTAAAATATATGGTTTTTTAATAGCAGATTTCCATCTCCTGAAGAGACCATTCCTCAGTATTTTCAGGATTAAATAATTGTTGCTCTCATTTACACCTTCTTACTTTACAAAACATATCTTATATTTTCTGTTGGAAACACTCATGAGGAGGTAGGTACTTCATTGTCTGTCTTCCTCCTCCTGCGTGTAGAAAGAGATGAGGACTTAACAGTGGTGGTAGGACTAAATATTTGAGCTCCTGCAATATGGACTAGCTGTTACATGCTTAGTGGTCCTAAAACAGGGGAGAAAACTTACATACCTATAGCCCTTCTTTTGACTCAGTTAGTTCAATAGAGCTTAAGAGGTAAAACAAAAACAGACCTGAGCTTCTGTCAGAACTTTCTGAAATTCAGTAGTCGTTATCAAAACATTATGTAAACGTTATAGCCCCACAGTTCCAGGTTTTGGCTCGGACTCTGATTGTACTTGAATTGTTTCCGAGTGATCAAAAGAGAAATTAATAGCTGCCTAGTAAGAAAGCTCACTTTATGTTATTTACAGTCTAGTCTAATCTCAAGACATTTAGATAGCTATGATAAACATCCCTTTGAACTAAACCTAACCTATTCCTGAAGGATTACAGAACACTGATGTCTATGAAAGCATTAAATACAACTACCGTCTCAAATTAATTAGTCTTCCACATTTCTTGAGTGCTCACAAATGGTTTCACAAAACTTAGAGGACTACACTTTGTGTATTCACATGGATATTCCACATATATTATGGGAGAGCAGCAGTTTGTTGTATTTTATTGAGAGTAGATGAAGTAAAAGAAGGGGACTTGCTGTCTTATTTATAAAGAGGCTAGATAGGACAGAGGGTTTTTTTATGCTTTCCAAAGCAAGCGTCTATTAATAGAAATCAGAGCCTGGAATATATCCTCTAGTGTAGCCATAAGCAGTTCAAAAACATAATTAACAAATAGCCAGCGGATGTCATTTGCGTTTTAGGTTGTTAATGCCAGAAGGCTATTGTTAGGGCTATGAAGTACTTCGATAACTTGCACTTTGGGGAATACAAGATTTTCCTTGGAGTTTGAAATGCGCTGCTTATTAAGTTTTGGTGGAAATCAGATTAAAACATTGTCATCTACATTGTTAAAGGTTAAAAATCTGCATCAGAAAAAGCCTGGTTTTTTTTAGTGTAGCACTCACTGTGAAGTGGACTGAAATATGATCTTTATTTTTTTAATTTAAAATATAAATCTAACCTTCATGAGTAATTGATAGCAAAAATGATTAATTACAGTAGAGCAACATCAAAATAAATGCTGTATGAGTAAAGTTAATTTAAAACTAAACTATCAAAAAAATCCCCAGAGTGAAGGAAGTCTGCTTCTGTTTAATTTATGGCATTTCCATTCAGGTGATGTAAAATTCTGTGTCAGAAGAAGAGTTGCTTTAAGCAAAACATTTAAACTTATAATTTCTATCCATATTTAAATTTTGTTACAACTGACTAGATATCTTGGTGAGCAGGAATAGAACTAGTTGGTGCTAAAACGTTGGCATATACTAACGCACTTTGTTGCGCAGGAGCTAAGTGGCTCTCTACAGAAACACTGATTGTAATAATAACAAAGCCAGAGACAGGGCCATCTTTTCCACACGTTCATGAACTGATGAGCACGTTCACATTTCCTTTGTTTTCACTTTTAACTAAAAATGTTAAAAATGGAACAAGCTATTATACCTCCAAACAAACCACTTACAAATATCTGTCAGGCAGAACTGTTAAGATTTTATAAGTATTCTGATGTGTTTAGAATATTGGGTTAGATTTGCTGTATTGCTGTGATCCAAGTACTGTGATACAAATGTGATACAAATTTACTTGATATATCCAGATAAAATCTTACACACTTTAGCAGAGCCTAGACTTACATTGTCTAAGGTAAATGCACTGTAAATATTTCCATGCAGTTATATTTTATAATGCAGGAATATTTGTATGTCCAATATATATAAAGTGGATCACTGAATCTTGAGAATTCATTTTTTTATATTTTTCTTGTGTGTAGCAATATTTTTATAGTATTATTAATTTAATTTAATTATCATACACTAAAATATTGTGATAATTGTGTGGATTTTTGCATATCTTTGTGAAAATACCCAATATGCTGCACAGTGATTTTGCCGTGATACAAAATGTTTAAATGTCTTCTAACACAGCATTCATAAAATATTGTGTGCCTATAAGGTAATGGAAATGTAGACACCAGGATGTGTGCACCCTTGTGTCAACTGGACATTATGCTGTGAGGCAGTAATTAAACATTTACAGAGGGAGAGAAAAGAATGTACCTAAGGCTGAGATCTTTTGAAGCTGTATGTGTAATAATATTCAGGGTACTAAACTATTCAGAAGACATCCAATAGTTGGAAACAACACACATCATAGTGATATTGACAATAAAATGGTCTTAGAGCCTTGCACCCTTGGACAGATGGTTCCTTCACAGCCAGTTGCCAGTACTGACATTTCTGTACCTGCGCAACTCTCTTTGCTTTTCAAGAACCATGAATCCATTCTCACGGCGTGCGCATAGACAGGGTCACCCGAATACTTACAACAGCCCTACAAACCAACAGGTGAAGCAGAAGTAGAAGCAAGTATTCTGAAAATTTTACTGAGCAGAAGTGAGTGGGTTTTTTTATTCCTCTTGCAGGGACCGTTCCCAGGAGGATCAATCAAGTGTTCATATGAACAAGGAAGATCTGGAGAGTCACATCACACAAGGTGTTGCTGAGCATTTTTAAACTTCAAGTTTACTTGGATTATGCTGACCTATGTTGAATGATTCTAGCCATTTAGAGTTTGTCCCAATCTTCATACAATTTTACTTCCACATTTACAAGATCTTTGTTATTTTAGGGTATGCAGGTTTGTACACTGGTAAATTGCTTTCAGTCTAATGTTTAGGAGGTGCAATGTTACCAGAATAGCAGTTTTGCATAGCACAGAATGCTTGTTCATCGTGCTGACTGGCTGCCTGCAAGCAGGACAAAGTGTACCTCAGAGAGCCTCCAAATGTACTTTAGATATAAAGCACTAAAAAAGCAGCAATATACATTTCTACATATTTAACTTTGTACAATGATAAGTGAGGTCCTGTTCATGTTTACTCTTTAGTCATTACTGGAACAAACACAATTAATAAAAAGATGAAGAGACGCTGACATGCAAGTTATGATAGCAATTTCAGGTTTCGTTCCCATCTTGATCCAGCACAAAACCTCAGAATTACTCAGATGACTGTCTGATACCATTTGTTTTTTGACCTTTTCATATTTAGAAACCACTGTGTGCCTCTCCAGGGCTAAAATGCTATGCAGAACCCAACATCAAAAAGTCCCAAGGATCCTGAAATGGACTATTTCGTCAGGCTGAAAATGTACAATTCCTTAAGCCAATCTTCCTGGCATTATAAACCGTCCATCAAAATGTTCACAAAGGTTGGACCCCAAAAAACACATGAAGGGGCCAAAAGGAGAGAGCTCTAGGATTTTAAAGGTGAGTGACAAGAACTTCCAATGGATTTAGTTTGGATGTTGGCTGGACTGGATGTGGCTGACTGTGCAGCTGGGTCTCACGATAACCCAGTTCTTGGCACAGTTGAGGATTAGGACTACGCAGGAGCTTTCTGTCTAGCATATACGGCCATCTGATATAGACTGTTATGGGTGCCACAGTTGGACTATTCACAACATAAGCCCCAGGCAGCCTTTCCTTATCATTGGCAATATTACAACATGCCTGATAACTATTACTTAACAGTATCATGAGAGAAGACAGGTCCCTAGTGGGTGAGTGACAGCAGAGGACTCACACAGAAAACACTTGGAACTTAAGGAATACATGGGAGGAAGCCAGCGTGAGCAAGTGATAGGTATGGGGGTTTAGCAGGTCCAAACTAAGCCTCTTGAATGATTACTACCACCAGGAAAGGATTGAAGGCTGATTACCTTGGGAAAGAGACATGCCTATCAGCTGGCTGAATCAGATTAGTCACAAATTCCCCTCCTAAGCTTTTCTTTCAAGCTTATGCTCACTTTATCTTCTGAAAGGCCATTCCTTTGAGAACCAGCTCTCCCAAGTAGTGTATAGGAACCTCAGCTCCCAGCGAAAGGCTGAAATGCCAGTGCCTGTGGGAGTGCCTGCAGTTCGTGGTGCAGGCTTGGGCTATTCTTATTATGAACTGCAACCTGGAACATAAAGGCACAAATTTAGAAAACAGTTTCTGAATAAATATCTGTTGCCAAGATTTTGAATAATAAAAGACTAAAGCAAATGTCTAAACCTGCACTCAAGTAGATTAACTAGAAACCTACTAACTGTTAGTATTCTAATTTGTGAAAAACAGGCCATAGAGGTACTCATATATATAGTAATTTTCCTTTTTACAGGATGTCCTGATGTACAAAACACCAGCAAAAACCTTTCTGGTGTCCAGTGCCCTCCCACTTAATGCTTCTCTTTGGGATGTGGCCATATTTACACAATGCATATATTTAACTGTATTGATTTGGGCACTTTTCCAAATTCTGTAAGTCAGTCATGGAAAGCTCATCCCTACATGTTTCAATGGGAAACATAAACAGGAAACTATTTAACTTTGTAAAAATCTGCAAGTGTTTGAAATTACACACATCTTCCAGTTATCTCTCCTCTCAATAACATTACAGACAAAAAAATGACTCTCACAAGTATCCAGCAATGTGTAAATGAACCTGAAAACACAACTGCTTGTGTAATCTCATTAGAGCTGAAAAGTGGAAAGGGGAAAGCTACAGGGTAAGAATAGCTGCATGGTGCACTGATTCTCAGATGAGTTCTCTGCCTTTTCCATGGCATCTAAACCCTATGTATGTTGGGATGGAAGTTCTATTTTAAAATACTAAGTAAATATTAAACTTCTACGCTGTCTTATTGTTTGCATTCTTTGACACTTGGCTGTTCCACTTGTTGCAAGTTTCTCAGATGAAATCACTTTAGCAAGATGGCAGATAGCTCCAAAGTAATACAAACAATCGAAACGCGTAAAGACAGACATTTCCTAAATGTTATAGTGCTTCTCATTAAGTGCACTTGTAGGCATCAAGTAATGGTAGCATTCTCCCCACTGCCAGAAGAAAAACATTGCTGCGCTCTCTGCATCAGCTAAGCTCAAGGAATCAGCCTTTCTCTTGCTCTTCCTTTATAAAACGTGGAGAAACCTGTGTCAAGCACGTGCTTTTTGATGAACTGAAAGGCCATACGGCACAAGTCATGGCTG
This sequence comes from Numenius arquata, assembly GCF_964106895.1. Taxonomy (NCBI): domain Eukaryota; kingdom Metazoa; phylum Chordata; class Aves; order Charadriiformes; family Scolopacidae; genus Numenius; species Numenius arquata. Next base: position 56,077,726 of record NC_133616.1, on the reverse strand, counting down.
AGGCTCTTCCTTATTCATTTTATCTGCCAGCCACTTTATAAAGAGACGTGATAGCTCCGTGAAGCTTTCTTTTCTCTGTGTACATGTTTAGTTATGTAGCCCTCAGCTCTTGCTTTGTTGCCTGAGCAAGGTCATGAGTCAAAGTCATGATCAAATAATGTTTGCTTTTTTTTCATTATTGGTAAGAAATTAATTCTTTCAGTTAATAATTTGCAAAAAAAGAAGAATGTGTGAACTATGGAGGTAAATGAAACCAAGTATTACACTGATTTGTGGATGTCTGGGAATTTCATCTATGCACCCAGGACTCCCTTGAATACACACTGCATTTAAGGCACAAGATACTGGTATTTTGTAATTATAATTGCTCTGATTTTGTGGTAGAAAGCTAATCCTAGAAACCAGAAAAAATATTTGAAACAACAGATTGAGAGTAAGTGGGATTTGTTCCTAGATTTGCTGCTTTGAGGATAGCTTCAAATAATCATTCACGTCAGAGCTTTCAAAAGCATTCCCTGATCCTGCAAAGTCAATAAAGATATTTAGGAACTGATTTTCCTGTGAAATCGAGGCTCCTGTGCACTTCAGTAGGAGTATCAAGAACTCAACATAGGAAAATTAAATGGCATACATCTCAAACTGAGCACTACCATTAAACAGAGCTTTCATTTAAAGATTGTTACATTCCCCTTTCTAACTCTTGCTGATACAGGCAGATATAGGTCCTAATACTGACCAGAAAAAAAAAAAGTCAAGTCAGTTAGTGTGTTCTGAACACCTTCTGGACATTAATGTAAATAATGATAAATACCTTTAAGAAACAATGTTTAGCCACTATGTTTTTTTGAGAGGTCACAAAAGCTATTAACTTACAGACTGAGGTATTTGAATTTTTGATAATACGATATTATAATATGTCTATAAATTAGGCTCACCCTCCCATAATTAACTTCAGCAAAATTGAGTTCTAACCAAGGCTCTAACCACATACTTTTTCAACACTAAGCTACTACAGATTTAGCATCTGCAGCTTGAAAATATGGCCTCTTCTGTAACACAGCAATCAGGTGCTAATCTCGTTAAGAGATTCAATCTACAAAACAATGCCGATGAAGATTAAAGTATCTTGCTCTCTTTTAAGAAATTGACCCAAATCAGTAACAAATTTCCGTTCTGCCCATAAATGCCACTAAAATCTTCCAGGGAACAAAAAAATTTGGCTTGCTATTTTTATTCTCAACAAATATTTATAAACTAGTTTCACATCTGATTGCTTCTGCAAGAAGTGTGTGGCATCAGCAATTAGAAATACTCCTAAACTGTTCTCATTTGGAAATAAGAGAGAGAATTGTAACTAAGCTGCTGTTAAAGTCTCTAAGGGTGGGATTTGTCACGCCTAACTTTAGCCATCTAAATTTAAACATCAAGTTTAAATTATTTGTCTATTCTCACACTGCACTAATGGAGAGAGATAAGCACCTCCAGTGGATGATTCATGCCACTTTAAGATAGAAAATCTAAGATAGCCGGGAAGTGCCTGTCTTTCCATTACAGAAGTCACCTAGATACTGAATTTATACAAGACATTTAACAGGCAAAATTAGTTGAAAGAAATCCCAAGAAATGACATACTCCAGAACAGGAAAACCATAGAAGAATTTGGCAGGGAATACAGGGAAATTACTGTCACCTGATTATGATACTACGAAAGTAAAGCAATAAATTAAAAAACAAATCCTGAGACTATCCTTGAGGAAAGAAGAAATATTAAGACTCTGTTCCAGCTTTCTTTAATAAATACCCTGATTTCAGTGTCTAACAGTGGAGTGCTGGAAGGAACTTTATTCATCATAATTTTGTGATCGCTTTACTGTACTTCATACATTTATTCTTAGTTTGAATTTTACATGTATTCAGTCAGTGGCTAGAGACAGAATGCAGTAAACTGCTATCAGCCATCTGCCTTGGACTTTTGGCTGATGCGGAGAAGGAACCATCATGGAAAGGGATTCAGACAAGGCTAAAAAATCCTGCATTGCCTGGAAGAGGAGCCAAGTCAGGTGTTGAAGGGTGACAGGACTGACAACGGGACTTCGCATTGGAACTAAAAGAAAAAGGGGATGCTGCAGTACTGCTGCAGTTCATTTCCTGACAAAAATATTTGTAAAATTTATGAAGCTGTTACCTCTGGCATGGAAGGGATGGGGATAACAATAAAAGCATCATATAATTTGAAAATATATTAGCTTGTCTCTCTTCTTCTGTATATTCTCAGTTCCTAACTTCAGAGGCATTCCAAAGAGGCTTTTGGATCTAGACAGACTCCCCACGACTTCTTCTTGTTTCCTGCCTCTGACTTTTTTCTGAGATACTGACTTGTAATCTGCTATCCTCCTACAGTTCCTTATGGCACTGTCTTAGTGCTATCCAAAAATACGTGTGTTCCATAAAGAAACCGCCAATTTGCTTGGAACAATTATCGGTATCCTGGGTCTTGCTAGATTGTACCTTCAACTCATTAATTTCCTTCCAGAACAATTCTTTTCCAACGTAATGATCCAGGTTCAATGAGTCATTTGGACAGTCACTTTAACCCAAACTGTGCCAAATTACAGAGTTCAGGTAGAACTGAATCTCTAAGTAATCTGTGGTCATTGTTTTTTTTTTTTTCCCCTGTTTATGAAATGTTACACATGGATGCTCATTTGCTTAAAGCACCCAATGAACTTTTAAGAAAATTACTTCACAGATATACTAAGGTGTGCTTTCGAGCTGATCTGTTATACAGAGGTATTGAATTCTTTCCCTGCTTACCCAGTTTTAGCAGAACTCAGTGCTGCATAGCATATTCAAAGCCACAGTCAGATTGTTTGTGCATAACTTGCACCAGACTGCATTTCCTATTGCCAGTGTTTTATAATGTGGAATGGTATTGATCAAAGATGCACAGAAATTTAATTTGGAGTTATAGAGGAGTTTTAAGCTTTTTCGTGTTCCCTCTCATTTCAGATGCTATTCTCCTTTTCCTTCGGTGTTACGCATGCAGGCAGGCACACTAATACTTTTATTACATAACTGTTCAGAAATGCTCCCGTTTCACAGGAAAGATGCATCTCATTCACACACCTTATGCAAACAAGATATAAATTGCTGCACAAGTGAGGACACGCAACGTTATGCTTGAAAAGGCTATTCAGGTGCAGTCGTCATGGCCCTTCCCTGCGCCAGATAGCGAAACCCTCCCTCTGGCTTGTTTTCCTCTCTTTCTGGGGCTGACAAAACACTGCTTTTTCATCACTACCAAGGAAAAGCTGTGCAATGAAAAACAACACCCCCTTCACGTTCAAGGTTGGGTCGACCCCTACTGAACATACTCGTCTGCAGCAGAATCGATGCCAACTGGACAGTTTTTAAAGAGCTAACCCAAATGACGCGAATCGCACGAATAAGCATATGGGTGAGCTTAAGCTCTTGTAAACCTTTATCATCCCCCTCACCTTTGCCACAATCTGAATGCAGCTGTAGAAAAGCAAACTGCTCAGCAAGCAACAGGATGAACGAGCTATGGCTGATGTTTGATTTTGAAGAATACATATCTTTAAAAAGATACATAAAAAGCCTCCAGCTGCAGGCTTCACACAGCTGGGGCACATAAGCAGTTTGTCTCAACTGCAGATCTGTAGTCAAATCACAGGGTTGTTTTTTTTTCCCCTCAGCTGGAGTTTCTGTCCTCTCAACAACCCATTGGAAAAGTCTTTGAGAAATTAGTGATTGAAAGACCTCTGCTGACTAGTAAATTTGTGCAAAAGTTACTGGGGCGGAGGGGGAGACAGATGATATGATTATGTTTTGACAAGAGACTGGGCTGTGATGATTCCAGAAGCTTTTCCTTTAGTTAATACCTAAATAGGTATTGATAGGAACTGAAATCAAGTTGTATTCCCAGATTTTCAGACACTGAAAGACAGTAATCTTTAATTACAGTCTGATAAGCGCTATTCTCCAGAAGAGCACTACAGCAACAAAAAATTGCCTCAGCCATTAGTGGAATTGTAAACTATGAGTATTAGCTCAGGCTAGATTCCTTGCAATGAACATACAAATTGACAGAGGAGCAACCTTCATTAGTAGTTCACTATTCTTAGTAGTTCATTATTTCTCAGTTCTTTAAATTCATTATTCTAAGTAAGTTTCTATATGCAACAAATGATATTCTGATCATCTCTAACTTGAATTATGTCAACTTTACATTAAATTTAAGTCAATTTTACAATAAATTTCTTGAAAGAAAAGAGGAAGTACACTGAAGTAAGAATAGAGAACAGACATAGCAAGTAAGATGCTGAGAGCTGCATTTCACTATTCCTTTGCTATTCCCCCTCCCCCTGCCTAACTCTGGTACTTTTCCTGTAACATCCTCACTGCAGGGCAGCTCTGGAGTGTTTTGGCAGGGAACACTCTGCTTATTCTCCCTGGAGACTGCACAGAGATCATAAATCCTTTTGGACTTCTTAACCCTTATATGTAACTGACAGCTTTAATCTTCTGCATTACTAAATTTGAGTAAGAGGCAGTGCCAGCATGAGGAGAGAAGGCACACATGTTCAAACTACTGGGTAGCCAGTCACACACTTTCTCATATTGTTATTTAATGGATTTTGCAAGCAGAATCTGCCATGCACTGGAATTGCTCTGTTTGAGACACACCAGTGTCATAATACATATGATAGAAACAGGTCACCGAACTTTCTTTTGTTAAGGAATTCCTTGTTTTAATCATACTAGTGACTTCCACCTGCTTTTCCCTAGAGTTATGATTTGTGTTATACTCATTCCCCTCTATCTTTTCCTCTTGGCATAACTGGCACCTCTTTTATGCCTTCTACTGTTAGAGTAAGAGTGCACCAGGTGCCAATACTAATTATTATGGCAAGGTGATGTGTGAATGCTGATGTTCTTCTTGTAGAAAAAAGGAAATGATGATGTGTTAAGCCAATCAAGTCAGCTGTTCAGAGGATGGAACATTCTATGCAAATCTTTTTCCAGCTGGCTAAATAAAATATGAGAGAAAGCTGCCCTTACACACCTCACTTCTCACTTATCTTTAGACCAGTAAGATCATGATACTATTCCAGTGATGTTTTTTGCTGACACAGCACTGCTCCACATATATTTCAGAGCACTTTAATGCATATAAACCAGAGAAAATAAATTACATGTTCCAAGTGGCATATGATTTTATTGTTACAGTTAGGGAGAGGACTGATGCCTTGTGCCTTCTTGTCGCATGAGTCTAAAGCTGCAAGTACCATTTGTGAAAGATACTGGTATGCTGACATATAACGCTTGGGGTTTTTCCACTGTTTTAGCATCCTTGGCATTACTGTTTGACTGTGTGTTTCTGAAGATGACAGAACATCGTCTCTTTTTTAGTTTACAGGGTTTTTTCAGCTCTTTTACATAAGGATTGCTTTCACAGCACTGGTTGCTTAAGGCAAGTGCTATCTAAATGTGTTTGAATGTATGCAATCATCAGAGGCATGTTTTGCAACTTTCTGTCAGAATCCAATAAATATACAGCAATTAAAAGAGAGATTATGAGAATCCAGTAGGCGGGCAAAAAAGTTTCTAAAAAGGGCACTTTCCACACTTAAATATTTGCCAGCATAATTTTTAAAAGAATCCAGCAGTTCATAAGCTGGAGTGAGGCTTCATTGTCTGTTAGATACCATAAAAGCACATTTTATTTGGAGTTCAGAACCAGAAACAACATGTGAAAATTGGTACAGTGGTGATAAGGTTAGATGTGGCAATTTTACCAAGGTCCCAATATTTCATTTGAACCCACAATACCGTCTGATTACCAGCAAAACAAATCTAAACATCATGACATTCAAGCAACTCAGATTCCTTTAATGACAAGCTAGACTGGCAGTCAGTAGTACCCAGTGAAGGAGCAATAAGAGGTATAGTTATAAAGCTCACCCTCTTAGGTACTGTACAGATCAGCTAACTATCAAATGATTTCAAGTGAAGGGTTTATGATCCATGGTACGAACAGGGGAAACATACAAATAAGGCATCTATTCCTGACTCTGCAAAAATTGACTAAAGCAACTTTTCCAAGAACTGTAAAGATGTAGCAGAGCATAGGGTTCTCCAGCTTTGATCCAAAAATCTAAATGATGCTATTTAAATATGATTCAAGGTCTGCTACGGCTAAGTAATGTATACTGAATATCATAGAATCATAGAATGGTTTGGGTTGGAAGGGACCTTAAAGATCATCTAGTTCCAACCCCCTGCCATGGGCAGGGACACCTCTACTAGAGCAGGTTGCTCAAAGCCCCACCCAGCCTGGTCTTGGACACTTCCAGGGATGGGGCATCCACAGCTTCCCTGGGTAACCTGTTCCAGTGCCTCACCATCCTTTAACACAGTAAAGAATTTCTTCCTAATGTCTAATCTAAATCTCCCCTCTTTCAGTTTAAAACCATTATCCCTCATCCTATCGCCACACTCCCTGAGAAAGAGTCCCTCCCCATCTCTCCTGTAGGCACCCTTGAGGCAGTGCAAGGCCATAGGGTTCTCAGGTTCGCCTTGATCCTATGTAACTGTCCCCACTTCTCACGGGATTTACTGATGGGAAATTGCCAGTCACATCCACCTGAAGCTAAGTGGCAGTTCTGGGATGTACTTTGTACTTTGGGAATATATCATTCATATTCACTTAGGGCTTATATCAGAAGTTGAATTCCAGTCTACAGAAACACGTGAGCACCATGTACCAGAATAGCTGTGGTTTCCTATGAACTTCTTAGTTTTCTCAGCATTGTATTTGTAATCAGGAAGGTGCCTCCTACCTGTTTCAAGGATTTTAAGATCTTACTAGAAAAAGAGCAGAAAATGGTATATTATTTGCCATGCATCTTCTTGCAACATGAAGACAACAGGATATCAGACAATAAATCCAGCAAATGGATAGAATATTTAAGATATAGATATATATTTATAAAGGGCAGTTTTTTCCAGGTTGTATGTGGGAGGTTTTGGATATAATCCAGGATGACTCAGTTTGTCTGGCGTTTCTGAGTCTGTGACAACCGAAGTGACGTAAATATGAATTACAATCATAACAAGCCAACGCTGCTTTTTAAGGTCTCCAACACTTACTTTCTCTTAAACAGCACAAGTGTCCTTAAGATACTATTTCCTATTTTATTAAACACCTTACTGATATGACAGCCTTCAGTCATAAAGCTTTTTTGCGCATTGACAACAGCAATGCAAGCAATTAAATCAATCCTGTTTCTTTTCTCAGAATCCTAGCACCCCAGTTCATTGAGCTTTCTGAAGCTACATAAATTGCTCTCAGCTCGTAAGGACCTATTTAAAAAAAACTCCTCAGTATATGCCTCCACATCCTTATAACCAAAATGACAGGGGAAAAAAAACATCTGAGAAGTAGTTCAACCCACATAACCCACTTAAGTTGCTCCAGAAAAAATCAAGAGTAAGTAATAATATTGCTTATTGCTCTCAAGCTTGACCCACAGAAAGTTCTGTGAACAAAAATGTCAATCCACAGTATTAATATTTCCAGGATACATAACCTGTAGTTATAAGATAAAATTTCCATAAAATGGTCTTAGCCTTCTACACTGGGATACAAAGACTGACATCACGGCGGAGCCATTTCTTTAATACCACCTTACAGGTAATTACCCCATCAAAACAATCTCACTTTACTAAACAGTGAGCCTGATGGAGTTACGGAGTTTGGAATTCAGTTCCTGAAACTACAATGTCAGGACAGAATTTTCAAAAATTCGAGTTAAATACTCAGTTTCCACTCAGTCTCTTAAGGAATTAACAAAATCCCTGCCAAAGGGGCTTAGAATGAAAATTGAGTTCCTTCATAACTTTCGTAACTCTCACAGATTAAATGAACCATGGAAATGGTCTATCTAAGGGTGTACCTATGAAACCGCAAAACTATTTTATGAAGCAAATGTTGAAACAAGTTGGCCTCATCTGTGCTGATGCAGAAATAGCTATGTTTCAGGCCCAATGTATAATAAACGCTTGTGTGGAATTGAAATAGACTTTACAACACAAAACTCAACCTCACCCTTCCTCCCTCTGCTTTGTTTCAGGCAGGGACATTTCTGGTGCACTCCCTGGGCTGGAAGGAAACTGCAGTTTGTTTTTGGGAGCTTTTGCCTTGAAATCTTTCTGTCCTTCCCCAGCTCCCTTTCCTCCTTCTCAATGTCATGTTTGTAATGAAATGAGAAGTTCAAAAGGCTAGTGACTGACAGTTTCTGAAACAGGTGGCATTTATGATAAAGGCCTGGTACTTTTTTTTCTCTCTGGTATGCCATATATCAGCAGTCAGTAACATGCCTTGAGTCAAACATGCAACTGCTCTTAATATTTGAGATTTAAAAAAAAATGCTGTGATGATCTTTTGCATGTAAGGACTTCAAAGGAATGTAAAAGAAGCATAGAACTGTTCAGCACATGTGAAATGTGAATTTAAGACATCAGATGGGCTTCTCAGTAAGTTCATTAAGATGTTAATAGAGCAGTGCTATTTATCTTTTCAACACACTGCATATTCTGAACATCAGGAATCCAGCTCCCAGTTAGTTAGAGAAAAAACATTTTTAACTGTGTGTCCATTCAAGGTATCAAATAATGTCAAGTAAAAGAACTTGTTTCTGTCTCTGGAAATGGAAAGCTCTGTAGGATGCTATAGAAATGACAGTCTTTGGAGAGGGATTTTCAACACTTTAGGAAACATATGTTATCTTTGCTCTTCTGATTTTCACTCAACACAAAAAAGAGTAAAAAAGGTACAGTATACTTGCAGAGTGTCTGAGGAACGAATCTGCCTGGAATGCTTAAATTTTTAATGTAGTGCTAGTGCTTGGGGTCCACTGCATACTGTAACCACCACAGTGTGAAGGAAGATCTGATGGAGGTAGGCTGTTGTTCAGCTTCAAGGGAGCCTGTATTTCAAGCCACTGGTGCACCAAAGAGGACACTCTGGAGAACACTTCAGGAGCCTGAAGGCCCCTGCATGGTCATTTGAAGCCATTGACAGAGTAAACTACATAGCATTTCTATCACTGAGTTTATACCAAATAGGATGGCAGAAGCTGCTACATAGGTGATTTGTACAGTGAGTCAGGCATATTTCCTGAATGGTAACTATCAACCAATTTCATCTTTATTACAGGAAGACACTTTTTTTTCCTCCATACAGAGCAAAAATTTAGAAGAAAAGCACTGCAAACAGGAACAAATACTTGAGGCAATTAACTTTTTGATACAGAAGAGGTAGGAAAAGACAAGCAAAACCAAGAAACTCATTAAAATAAAACAAGATAGTGTGATATGGTAACACTTTGTATCTTTGGGGCAACCCAAACACACTGCAGTTCCACAATAACAGCCCACTTGACAGGCGTTCCTATCAGTGTCACCACCATGTTTAGGGACACCAATGAAGAGCCCTCCTCTGTAAATGAAGCCAAAATTTAATTTGAGTCGAGTGTCTCAAGATTTTGCACAGTTCATAGTTACATTATATTCTAGAAACCCCACACCTCCTGTAACTAGAGTGGTTTAATTAAAAAAAAAAAAAAAAAAAAAGAAGAGAGAGAAGCATTTTTCATTCCAGAACACTCTGATTATTTTAATGCAAATTAAGTTTTCTCCTTTTTTCTTTCTCTTTTGCAACAGAGTGTGGCAGAATAGGTAACTCCCAAGCTATAAAAATATGAAAGTTGGAGGAAAAAATACAAATAATCTGTTTTTCTTTCACCAAACTTTCCTCACTTTGAAAAAGATTTGTAGGGGAACAGGAAAAGAAAAGCCCTGAATACTACATTACATTGTTATCAGTGGGGGAAAAAGAATAATGGGATGAGACAGAAAGAAGAAAAGACAGAAGGAAAATATATCTGACAACCAATTTCTAGTTAAGTTTCAAACATCTCCCACTTACCAGTGAAAAAAGTTTTTGTGAAATGATCTGATTTCCCTAAAACTACCAAAACCACACCTCCTTATTTCCTCCTCTGGGTTTGATCATCTTGCCTGTCAATTTATCACAGTAGCACATATTCTAAAACCAAACAAACACCCAGCCTGTCATATTCATTTCATGCTATGTGAAAGAGAGGTCAGGCTGAATGTCAGCTGTGAATCGGGGCCTTCAAGTATGTCCTTCTCTCCCTTTCCATAGAGCACCAGCAGGACAGCTTGATGCACGGAGGACTGTATATTATTTCTAAGTTACTGGCTTCCTGGGTATATCTCACTTAGCCATGTGCAATCTATTGTGTCCTCTGTAACGAAACCCACAGTGATGATATTTAGAAAGTTAATACGTCCAAGCAATGAAGCCATTGATTCCCATCCAAGAACGTAATCAACAGGACACATTTTCTTCAACTGTGATGTCTCATTAATTAATTAATGCAATTCAAGATTCTTGTGTGTTGAAAATGTACATGGTTATTTACAGGCAGAAGCCAAAAGCTTTCAACCAGAACAGATGATTTGCTCTGCTAATCTAGGGCATGGTTAACCCAGTGCTTAGTCACTGCAAACAAATGCCATTCTAATAGCTTCCTGTGCAGGGGGTCAAGAAGAATATCACATTTTCTTTTTTGAGTCAAGAGTATCTTACTTCCAGAAGCACAATACCTTGTAGTCCCGAGAGAAAAAGAAAGCATAATAAAACATGAAGCTACATCTTTTGTGACTCATGGATTCTCTTTATTTTGCTGTCTTAATTTTGTGGAAAATTCATGTTGCCAGACTCACTTTCTCCTTAAATGGACAGAAGGCCAAAGAGAACCTAAGGGATTTTCACTTCTTCTATTTTTTATAATTTTTACTAGCTGCACAGATTTTCCTGGCTTACCCTGTGTGAGAAATGAAACTGTCATGCTCCAGTCAACCTGCTGCAGTAATGTAAGAGTTAACTGCTAATGCATGTTGCAGAACTCATACAGTACTACTCCTATTAAAATAATCTTTTAAACCTGTCCTCAATGTTTTCAGGCTTTTTTGTAACAAGCACGGATAAACATCTTTTCACAGAATGGTAGAGGTTGGAAGAGACCTTTGCATATCATCTAGTCCAACCCCCCTGCCAAAGCAGGTTCACCTAAAGCAGGTTGCACAGGACCGTGTCCAGGTGGGTTTTGAATATCTCCAGAGACGGAGACTCCACCACCTCTCTGGACAGCCTGTTCCAGTGCTCTGCCATCCTTGTTAAGATAGCATTTACTGTGTTCCAGTTTGTGCCCATTGCCCTTTGTCCTGTCGCTGGGCATTACTGAGAAGAGGCTGACCCAATCCTCTTGACACCTACCCTTTAGAAATTTATAAGCATCAGTGAGAATCCCTCTCAGTCTTCTCCAGGCTAAACAGATCCATGTCTCTCAGCCTTTCTTCATAAGAGAGATGCTCCATTCCCTCTGCTGGACTCCCTCCAGCAATTCCTTGTCTTTCTTGAACTGGGGAGCCCAGAACTGGACACAGTCCTTCTGATGGGGCCTCACCAAGGCAGAGTAGAGGATGACCTTCCTCGCCCTGCTGGCCATGTTCTTTTTAATGCACCCCAGGAGACCATTTGCCTTCTTCGCCACAAGGGCACATTGCTGCCTCATGGTCAACTTGTTGTCCACCAGCACTCCCAGGTCCCTCTCTGCAGAGCTGCTCTCCAGCAGGTCAGCCCCCAGCCTGTACTGGCGCATGGGGTTATTCCTCCCTCAGTGCAGGACCCTACACTTGTCCATGTTGAACTTCATTAGGTTCCTCACCGCCCAGCCCTCCAGGTCTCACGGAATGGCAGCATAGCCTTCTGGTGTGTCAGCCACTCCTCACAGTTTTTGCTGAGGGTACACTCTGTCCCCTCATCCAGGTCGTTGATGAATATACTGAACAAGACTGGACCCAGCACTGACCCCTGGGGAACACCACCAGCTACAGGCCTCCAACTAGACTGCATCACTGATCACAACCCTCTGATCTCTGCCACTCAGCCAGTTCTCAATCCATCTCACTGTCCACTCATCTAACCCACACTTCCTCCGCTTACGTATGAGGATGTCACAATGTTAATCAGTTATCTATAAATCTATATATCTATAAAAGAGCTTAGTTTATTCGACAGTTGCTGCTGACAAGAGAAGGTCTGTAACAACTCTGTAATACAGATGATGCAGTCTGGGCTTCTGTGTGTTATCGTATTGGCAAAGTCCACACAGATGTGGTTATTACGTATCAACAGAAAGCTGCAATAAATAAAAATTAAGCTAATCAGAAGTACATAAACACACTATGATAATCAACAGCTGGCTATATAAAAATTAGATAGCAGATTTTTGCTATGACTTTTTAGCTTGTCTTCATGATTCTACTATTGTCTCAGGTTAGACCAGAGATTTTTCAGTGGACAGACTGTTTCTTACTATGTCTGCACAATTGTAACAGAATAAGAACTCAGTCCTGCTTGAAGTCCTCAAATACTCCTATGATATTTCAAAACCCACTGTTATAAACAAAATGAATCTAGAAACTGTACTAGTGCTTGTTTATATAATTAAAACTAGAATATAGCTCTCCCCCCCCTTTCCCTCCTCACCACCATCTTTAAGCTGTATACAGTTGTTGGGATGATCAGCTGTCTTACACGGCTTTCTTTAAAATTAATTTCTTTTAAATTAAACTGTAAAATGGAACATGCTCCCAATTCAAAGGTGGAAAGAGAAGCCTGGCATGTATAGCAATTAAGATTGAAATACGATTATACATGAAAATTATCCCATTTCAAAGGAGCTTTAGAGAAATTATTCTGAAATTCTAAAGTAGGTTTTCCCTATCAACAGCTAAAAAGGCATACGTATTGGAGCAACAGGGCCTAAAAATCAGAGATTTTAACCGGATTTGGCTGTCAAGTTTCAGCCTGGTGAGAATTCAGAGGGTAAACCAAATTCTCTTCTCTGTGAAAGAGAAATTTCAACAGAACCTAACCTTTAAAATGAAAGCTCTCCCCATTTTTCTCAGTCCTGTATCCTGAAAGTTCACATGGTAGTAAGAGCGCCTTATTATGACTAAACTCTAGAATGTATTTGTTGATAAGCTGATTCTTTTCTTTCTTTTCCTTCTCATTAATTAAGTAATGAGATCTACTGTTGTTTCAGCTACATGGCTGAAAGCACAGCATAATCCATGACATTAATTTCAAGAGGAGAGTTTGTAAAATACTTAGCTTAAGCAGGTAGTTCAGAGACCAGGATTTTGCCTCAAGCAGGTATTTCGGAGACCAAGACTTGGCTCCATACAATTGCACTTGCATCCAGATGTATATACAAATATATATCAAATCATTTTCAGTATTTAGGAATTATACATCACAGAATTACAGGTGCAAGCTTAGGTAAGTGTATTCAAACTCAATTATCAAAATAATGTGCATTGCTAGTAATCTATAGACAGGCATTGGATTGTCAAAATTTTCAAATGAGTTCCAGTAATGAATAACTAGCCTAATATCAGAACTAATTTATAAATTTTATCCAAGGATAAAAAGCTTGACATCTGACATGTTTATTCAACAAACAGTAAACCTGTACCAGAATGCATAATGCATATGTTACATTGCGAGTATCATATACTTATGTTATTCTTTCAAGCTATATGAAATCTAGAGTCTCGCTGTATAATTTACTGCATGTAATAGAAGGTAGCTATCAAATCAAGCAAAAATAAATTCCAGGGGAAAAAAAACCCAGTTTCATATTCATGGTATTTGAATGTCACCTTGAATAATAAGGTGGTAAGCAATGCTGGTCAAGGCATTGCTTGGCATTGCAAGGCAGATGCTATGCATTTCTTGCATTCTGGGAGCTAAACCTCAAACACGTAGGATCTGATCTGAAGCAGACTTGAGCAATGATTGTTGCAATTGAAGTCAAGAGTTTGACTTTTCAATGATCTATTACATGCTAAACATTCTAAAAAAACCTACCTGTTAAGTATTATAAAACTGTCAATTCTGAATTAATTTTAAGTTTAGTGTTTTCCTACCCTTCTACCCCTCCCCAATTAGGAAAACTACCAACTATCTTCATAGAATGTTATTAATCAACATTTATGAACAACCAAGAGGCAAGTCATTAATGGTAATAAGTACCCAAAGATGAAATAGTCGTATTAAAAATCTGCAAGAGCAAATAGACCCAGGACCCTGGAAGGGGATTAAATCATGTTAAAAGAAGCCCTAAAATCATGAGACTACTAGAGGAAAATGTAGGAGGAAATTAGTCTTTCTGTATGTATAATATAATTTCAATAATGGGCAGTAAATAATGCACTAAGTCTTACACCAAATAACAGCAATACTGGCTGGATGTTCATGTTATGATCATCACCCATTCTGGGAACTGTAAAAGAAGGGACTGAGCTGTTCTCGTATGAACATACTCTAAGTACTTATTTTCAATTAATAATATTTCTAAAGGAACACAAACTATCTCAAGTATGGGTTACATACCTAAAATACTTTTCTGCAGTTTTGAAAGGACTGAAATAAACTAAGAAGAGTACAGAGAATCAATTAAGGAATTTTCTGCTTGTTTTGCCAAATCACAGTCTGGGACCATCGCACAATGAAAGATAGTTATTCTGTCACAATCAAAGTTGAAGATATTTTTAGGCAAGAGCAGCTCTGGATTTAAGTATGTATGTAACTCAATTATTGATGCTGCTTTTGGGGAGCAGCAGCAAATATAAACATAATATAACCTAAGCAGGCCTGTGTTGAAAAAAGAACCCAAACTTCATTACTAATCCATGTATGCTTTTTCTTAGCATGTAGGCCCGTATTGTTCTTTAAAGCCTGGACTGCCATTTGGGCTGGCTTTTTGCTGCTGACATATGTGTCCCTAGGGTTAGGTACTCTGGGGAAAAAGGCCTCTATAAGTGAGATTGACGTGTACTTCTTTTTCCAAATATATCTCAATCCATTCTCATTATGTGTTAATTAACTGACAGTCAGGCTGTCTTCCTCCATTTCTCTGGATACTAGAGTAGTCAGGGAATCATCACCTTTTCCAAGAGCTTGCTTTGCTGAGATTAATGGTTTAGAGCTGTGGATGTAGGTGATCCCTTGGGGCTAAGAGAAAGAGATGTTCCCCATTCAGGCAGAAATTCTTTACTGTGAGGGTGGTGAGACACTGGAACACGTTGCCCAGAGAAGTTGTGGATGCTCCATCCCTGGAGGTGTTCAAGGCCAGGCATCCAGCCATCCATGGGCGTTGGGCCACCTGCTCTAGTGGGAGGTATCTCTGCCCATGGCAGGGGGTTTGGAACTTCATAATATTTAAGGTCCCTTCCAACCTGAACCATTCTATGATTCTATGATTCTATGATTAGATTTAACTGAATGGATTTGTGAACTGTGGAGCTATAAGCTGAGCTGCTAAAATGGAAATCAAGATGTCAGACTGGATCTAATCACTGCTAAAGGGGTGAATTTTAAAGTGCATTACAATAGTTTAATTGAAAAAGATCCATGACCCTTCTATGTTCCAAATCTGGGAAAAGGCCTTAAAAGCAGTTGCTCTCGGCTCCTCTACATGGAGGAACTCACAGACTTTTCTGTAGGGCAGTAATGACTCTACTGCCACTATGCCAGTAGTAAAGCTTGCCCATATGAACAAATGTGTGGGCGGGGGTTTACTTAATTATGCTATCTGGAAAAACATGCCCTTTCTCTCTTTTTCATGATCATAGATCATAGAATCATTTATGCTGGAAAAGACCCTTAAGATCATCAAGTTGAACCATTAACCTAGCACTGCCAAGTCCACCACTGAACCATGTCCCTAAGCTCCATATCTACATGTCTTTTAAATACCTCCAGGGGTGGTGACTCAATCACTTCCCTGGGCAGACAGCTCCAGTGCTTGACAACCCTTTCAGTGAAGAAATTTTTCCTAATATATAATCTAAACTTGCCCTGCTGCAACTTGAGGTAATTTACTCTTGTCCTATTGCCTGTTAATTGGAAGAAGAGGCTGACCCCACCTCTCTACAACCTCCTTTCAGGTCTCCGCTCAGCCTGCTTGTCTCCAGGCTAAACAATCTCAGCTCCCTCGTAAGGCTTGTGCTCTAGACCTTTCACCAGCTTTGTTGCTCCTCTTTGGACGTGCTCCAGCAGCTCTTTAATTTGAAAAATGTTGGGTCTTCTTTGGATACACTCCAGCACCTCAATGTCTTTCTTGTAGTGGGGGGCCCAAAACTGAACACAGTACTTGAGATGTGGCCTCACCAGTGCTGACTACAGGGGGATGACCACATCCCTAGTCCTGCTGTATCACTATTTCTGATACAAGCCACTATGCTATTGGCCTTCTAGGCCTCCTGGGCACACTGCTGGCTTGTATTCAGGCGGCTGTTGACCAACACCTCCAGGTCCTTTTCTGCCAGGCAGCTCTCCAGCCACCTTGCCCAAGCCTGTAGCGCTGCATGGGGCTGTTGCGACCCAAGCACAGGACCTGGCACGTGGCCTTGTTGAATCTCATACCATTGACCCAGGCTGTCCAGGTCCCTCTGTAGAACCTTCCTACACTCAAGCAGATCAACTGTCCCACCTAACTTGGTGTCATCTGCAAACTTAAGTCTTACATGTGAGAATTCCTCTCACTTGCTTAGCAAAACAAAAATGCATCATCAAAGGTATCTTCAGTATTCCCTTATCCTTCACTCACCTGAAATTTCTGACTAGAAAGTAACTTTTCCCACTTGATCTTAGCAAGAGTCTCCCAGCCTCTTTGGTATCTCTTGGATACAAAGGAGAGGGAGAGAGCTGAGAACACAGGAAGACATCCATCTCATGTACTGCCATATGTGAATGGCAGGTCCTTACAAAAGAATGTTCCTGATGATGCTATTGAAATCTTCTTTCCTTCAACTAGAAAGCCATTTCTTTGAAATATCTAAGTTTAAATAGTGCTACTTAGTGATTGTGTGCCCTGATACCTTCCTTAGAGCAAATGGAAAAGTATAAACTTGTCTTTTTTCTAGTCTTCAAACTTGCTCTTACAGTTTTAGCTCTCCTTATTTTCTACATTTTATTTACCTAGATAAAACCTAGAAATAAGTAAATATTCTTCTCATGAACCTTTTGGATTCCTCCTAGCATGTAAAACTGTACTCACTACATACCAACAATTCTGTTATTCTGGTTAGCATATGAAAATGCATTCTGCATAGCATATGAAAGGCTCCTGATGCAGCTTTTAGAAGCCTTTTCTGTGCTGTTCTATTATATTTCCAAAGAATTTCAGAGGCAGAGAAAATTACTTATTCAAGTTCTATTCAGTGTCTGCATCAAGGAGCATTTAATATACAGAATGAAGCCAAACAATTTCTCTCCTTTGCCTGTTTTACTAATTGGTGCCTAGCACTAGAAGTTTAAGACAAAGCTGGAATGCAGCTAAGAAGGAAGTTAGGAATTTGTGATTTGTAAATCCTATTGATACATTTCCCCTTCCTTTTTCCATCTGAAAAAAAAAAGAAGTTTTGGACATTTTTTCAGATGCTTGTAAGATAGCTATTTTTTCCTGAGACTCCTGACTCATTTCCTATCTTCCTGTAAATAATTTTACCCAAGAATTTGTCATACAGTATTCTCCCTACTAACAAATCTTCACTTTGTTTACATTCAGAAATATTGCAGTACGCTAAGGCTTGAAAGTAAAGAGATAACTAATATGTAGAGGTTCTTTCTGAAGTATTCTATTTCATATGCCTTTCTGAAACTGAGTAATTCAGTCCTGGAAAAGAGATGTACTTAATGAACCTTTCAGTATATATCAAAATAGGAATTCTCTCTGCTCGCTTGGCTTACTGTCAACACTGTCAGAAAGGAAATGATGGGAAATAAAAGCCTGAACCGTAAGGTTTAACTAAGGTCATGGATGTGTTTAAGAACATGTATTAGATGACTGTCCACATGAAATGGAAGATAAGCACAGTTTTGATTATATGTGTGTATATATATAATTTTTTTTTTAAGGAAGTGCATGTTTAGAGTCTAATCATATTTGATCTAGAGATCCCAAGTATGTTGTTTTACACCACTTTTAAAGGGGAATGCAGAAGTATGGAAAATTCTCTGCAGAGGAATGTACATATTGAGGATGAGGTTCAACAAGGCCAAGTGCCGGGTCCTGCAGTTGGGTCACAACAACCCCATGCAGCGCTGCAGGCTTGGGGCAGAGTGGCTGGAGAGCTGCCTGGCAGAAAAGGATCTGGGGGTGTTGGTTGACTGTTGGCTGGACTTGAGTCAGCAGTGTGCCCAGGTGGCCAAGAAGGCCAACAGCATCCTGGCCTGTATCAGGAACAGCGTGGTGAGTAGGACTCAGGAGGTGATCGTCCCCCTGTACTCAGCTCTGGTGAGGCCCCACCTCGAGTATTGATTCCAGTTTTGTGCCCCGTACCACAAAAAAGGCATTGAGGTGCTGGAGCGGGTCCAGAGAAGGGCAACGAAGCTGGTGAGGGGTCTGGAGAATAAGTCTTACGAGGAGTGGCCGAGGGAGCTGGGGTTGTCCAGCCCAGAGAAAAGGAGGCTTTAAGGGGAGACCTTATCTCTCTCTACAACTACCTGAAAGGAGGTTGTAGAGAGGCAGGGGTCGGTCTCTTCTCCCAAGTCACAGGCGACAGGACAAGAGAAAGTGGCCTCAAGTTGCACCAGGGGAGTTTCAGACTGGATATTTGGAAAAATTTTTACACTGAAAGGGTTGCTAAGCATTGGAATGGGCTGCCCAGGGAAGTGGTTAAGGCACCATCCCTGGAGGTATTGAAAAGATGGGTTGACATAGTGCTTAGTGACATGGTTAATGATGTGGGTTTTTTTGTTGTGGTTTGTTTTTTTTTTTGTTTTGTTTTTTTTTATCAGAGTAAGGTTGATGGTTGGACTAGATGATCTTAAAGGCCCCTTCCAACCTAGACAATGCTATGATTCTATGTTGGCAATATTTCTCTTTTGTGATAAGTACCTGTCAGAACTATCATCATGTATTTTGGAAAGTTACACATGAAAAGCAGCTTTTAGAAATAAAAAGTAAATAAAACCCAAAATGTTACCTGATTGTGCTTTTTATATTTTAATTCTCTGTATTATGTTTAGGAAATACTACCCCAAATAAGTTAGTGTCCTGTCCAGTATCACACCTTGTCATATTTACTGCCTTGTCTTCTGCTCTGTATCAAACCCTTGCTAGACTACTACAGCAATATTAACCATTATAAGCATTAAATCACTTGAGAGCTATTGAAGAAACAATCCCAGTTCATATAAAATAAAGCCATGCTGGATCTGCTTTAATTTACGCTAGGAATTTGATTTACCTCTGTTGTTGCCCGAATGGGGCTGAAAAACAAGAAGGTAGCATTGGCCCAGCTCCTTGCTTCCTACACTATGGTTTAACTAGATATATGGAGGAGTCATTAGTACAGGGGCCTTGTTTAAAATACACGACAGATTTTCTTACAGTGCAGGTACTTAGAAGTAACTTTTTAAAATTAGAAATATCCACAAAAATAGCCAAAACAACCTTATAGTTAAAAAGAGAATCGTTCTTATTTTTTTACACCATTCCTCTTTGTTGATCTTATTTTGGAAATTGCTTGAATGGCTGATACTAAATCTACCCAGAATAAATCTGGTAAATCTGATTAATTCAGAGGATAATACGACTTAAATAAAGCACAAGTACAGATTGCCAGCAATGTCATTAGTTTTACAAAATGCATCTCATTACAAATGCATCAAACGTGGCAAAGTTTGCAAGTGTAGAGACTTAACTCACTTCTGTAACTACCAGTTTATTTCAAACTATCCCTATGAGGTTAGACATTCTGATATCCTGTCAAATGGTGCAAGACAATTAGAGGTGTGAATCTGTATGGTGATAATGAAGATCAGAGATTGGACCACAGAGAAGACAGAAATATCAGCATGACTCACCTGAATTAGGAAAATCCTACACTTTTTATCTGCCTCAAACATGATTTAATTTCACTGATATGCAACAGCTGCTGATTTAAAAAAAAAAAAAAAACAAACCAGGCACAGCACAGCTACAATCATAACAAACAATGACCTTGGCTTATATCTCGTAGCCATGGTAGCAACTGAAAGGACTCTTTCCACAATGTGTTAGGAGGAGGGTTTTAATCGCATTTCCCATGACTGGGTGTCTCAACAACGGAGCAAAGCTGAAAAAAAAGAGTTCCGCAGAGTAAAGGAGGTTACTCTGAGGCACAATATAGTTTGTGATCATATCATAGGAATTCTTCTTTAGTCCCGTAGGGAGTATGCCTGCTCTAGAGGCTCTGCTTGCAGCTACTTTTGGAATCATAAAACTGCACCTATAAATGGTGGTGAAGTTTTACTATTTATATTATTTATATTTATGTTTATGTTTTTTTATCAAAGGAACAGAGTAATCTGTATGCAAGAATGCTTTTCAGTGTTTCCTGTTAGTTTGAGCAGAGTCAAAGTCAAAACTCTGGAGTTTATTCTCAAGTCTGACTTTCGGAAATTTCTTTGTGTCCCTTGCCTTAAATGAATGAAAGGAGTGCTACTACTTTCTATTTATAGCAATGTGAAAAAAACAGTTTATCCCTTTCAAAACCAAAAAAATTCTGAAGAGGCTTTTTTGACTTTTCCCCTGGCAGGTAAAGTGAATGGCTCAGTCTTTATGTTAGTTAGCTGGTGCATTTTTTCCTCATACCCTCAGGAGAACTAAAAAGCACAAACACTATGTGATCAGCTTGATTACCACGTTCATAGATGGTAAAGAAAATTTGAAAAATGGGAAAATAACAACTAGGGAGTTGCACAAAAGTTACATAATATTGAATGAAGGATTCAGTTCCGTTCCAAAAGATCAGAGCTCTGATTGTCAGGCAGGAAAATTTTCAGGCCAATATATACAGAGTTAGGCTACAATACTCCATATACCACGTTAGCACAGATGCTAGCTCATTGTAAAGCTGCTCACTTAACCTTCTTGGCAGAATAAATTAGTAGGGTCACAATAAATACCAAGTTTAAACGGACTGAATTCCATGGTAGCCTCTCAAGCTGCAATCCTCCAGCCCGTGAGGAGGGGAATCTAGCAGTAAGAAGCGTGGAGACAAGTTTTGGCTGCACCCTGCCTGAAAACAGGAGAAAACCCACTATGTAATACGTACAAAGAAATGGCTACTTGCATGGAATCTTTTAAATAATCCCTAAAATGTGTAAGAATAAATATGCTAAAGAAATTCAACCTGATTTTTTGTGAAGGGAAGCTGTTACCTAACTGACAGCTTTTGTCTGCGAGGCTTGCCTCACTGATTTCTGCTAGATAAGCGCAAAGCAGTTCAATTTAGAGTATCACTGGACTGTAGCAAAATGGAGGAGAGAAATGTGGACTTGCTGGTTATCCTGAGGGATAAGGACAATTATTGCCAAAAGGCTGGAGCGGATCAAACCTGCATTGTTGGGAATCCCTCCTGCTTGGAAATAGAATTTGATATCTAGTATATCTTCACTTACAGAGCACTGCAATCACCATGACAGATGCAGTGATACTTGCAATTTAAAAAAAATTTCAAATTTAAAAAAAATAAAATAAAGAAAGAAAAAAAGACAGCAACAAGCAGTGTCAGTGTTGTTTTTTTGAATCTGAGAAGAAGCACACAACCAACTGGAGCTGTGAAGAGTGTGCAGGAAATGGCCACCAACATCCGATGCCTAAAATAAGAACAGAGGATACTAACATCACTTAGTAATAATAATTTCCCAGAAAAGTCACAACCTTCAGTAACTGCCACTCCAAAGATGACTCCAGCATATTTAATAGCCCTTGATGATTTTTTCTGCCAGTATGTATTGTCACTTTTTGAACACATTAAAATTTTTATCTTTCCCCACTTCCTGTGGTAACAAGTTACCTAACCTTCCTCCTTTTTGTTTTAGCTGAACGTGCCAGACAGTAGTTTTGTTAGATGATTTCTTATTCTTATGTTTGAAGAGGCAATCAACAGTCATTGCCTACATGCCTTTTCCCTATCACTAGTGATTTTTAGGGACTGCTGTCTGGATCCCTTTTGGGCTTTTCCAAAGTGAGGAGCTCCAGTGTCCATGTTCCCACCTCAGTGCCACTTCTCTTGTGCATCATCTGCTTTTCTTGGATTATGTGAACCTTTTCTTGTCCTACTGTTTTTCAATATGGAGCATTCAAAGCCACATGCAGAATTCAGCATGTGGCAGCTGCTGGCTTTACCCTGTGCCACAGCAATGCTTTCCACGAAAGCAAGGCGCAGAGGGGAGGGGGATGGAGCGAGCGTGCTAATAATCCAAATTGCTTATTTCTAAACTCATAACTACCATACTCAGTTCCTGGATTCTGACTGTTTGAGAGGTTAACGAGTGAGTAAGCAATGCCGCTTGTAAACGTTTGCCCTTAAAACTTGTTTTACAGCCAGTCTTGCAGAACATCGCTAGGCAGGACTATGCATTGTCAGTGGAACAAAACTACTGTGGAAGCTAAATGAAAGGTCAAAGAATTTGGCTCCATTCCTTATTGGGAAATGCACAGCGAGTATGTAGTAACTGTTGTCAGCACTTGAGGGTGGGTGGTCTCTTGAGAATGGAAGCTGCATGGAAATTCCTGTGTTTTGGGTAAAGAAGGACAAGAAGGAAGAGGGACCTATTGCCTTGTAAGACATGTAGCCAAGAGGGGAGTGTCTTTACTGATTGCTGCATGCAATTGAACTACATGACACTAGTAACTGAAGTGAAAATAATGTCAAGTGTATTAGGGGTAAACTGAGAAATGATCATTCATTCCACATGATGTTAATATTCCATTAGTACTTGCAGGTTTACAACACAAAATATAGCAAAACCATAACTTTTTGAATGTTACGTGGGGAGAGGTTTACAGAGAGAAGAGATGTCTTATGAATTGCAATATTACTGCAGACCCACAAAGATGACAAGCAAGAATAAAGTTCTCACTTGATGGGCACTGTTTATATAGCTAACATTCCATCCTAGAGTTTTAAAAAATATTGGGCAAAAATGTCAGTCTGAGTTTTTTTTCTTGCAAGAGTTAAAAAATAAAACTCAAATATCATTCTATATGTTCTCCATATATTGCCACATTGTTTTAATTTGAAGAAATGGTAGTGTACACATTTCCATCATTTGTTAGCAATGCTTAAGTATTTGGATGTTAAACCACCTCTGAAACATACACTTTTTATTTTCTACTTAATCTGCCAGAGGTTGTAGCACTCATACCAACTTCTTTGTTTTCCCCACTCTATAGGTTGAAATGATCCATTTATTGTTTAAATTAGTAAGCATGTGCAACAAAAGAAAGAGCAGGAAAAGAAAGTCAGTTTTGTTCTACAAAGAGGGATTATTACTTACTGGAAGGATATCCCTGGAAATCCTATATTGATATTTATCAAGATGCTGGTATTTAAAGGTATTAGGGTATCTAAATATTACATGCCTATGCAGAACTTGCAAAAAACTCTGCACATCTAATTAATTTAAAGATAAATGTCAGCTTTTGAAAGCCCTACTGAGGCTTCTATCCACATCTTGAGTTATTTCAGTAACTTAAAAGCAAAACAGTAACATCCTTAGGTGGTAATTGCCTTGAAGGGAAAACAGCAATAAAGCTGCTTATAGTATGGGTGTTTTAAGCTACTGTATTGCCTATTTCATTGGCAATTCCACAAGAGATGCCTACTTTTGTACACACAACAGTGAGGAGACTACACTTACAGAAAATTATTGCAAACACTTGCATCCAGAAAAGCATGCAAGACCCTAAAACAAGTTGGAAATGGTCTGGGAGAGAGCCTGTATTCAAGGCCCTTTCTCTCTCCAGCTGTGAAACAAGTCCCTGCAATTCATACGAAGGTCTGCTTTTTCTATATTTTTGATACACTGAAGCAGTTTCTGTTAGAGGTCCCAGTATTGCTGTTTTTCATTGCCAACCTGTCTGTGGAAATGAGATGCTAGCTCTCATGTCAGACTTCTCAGTGAGCTTTGATGATAGGCAAGATTTGAAGAAAACAACATGATCCTTTAAAAATGCTGGTTTGCAGTTTCTTCTCTGTTTAGCACCTCAGTTTCTGCATCTTTTTCTTAGACTAAACTGAAATTTCCCTCCTTTGAGATGAAGTCTATCTTGTTTCTGTTATCTAAGATGGCTACTACGTCCTTCCGTAGTCCTCTCATTACCCATAACTTCAAAGGAAGGCTAAAGGCTAACATGTCCCTTTTTCCATGCCATTTCAAAGCTAGATCATCGTCTCCCATGAGATTTCATTGCCTTGTTTTTTCCAGGTGAGCATCAGTATGTCACAAGGTATAATTGGCATGAATGGACACAAAGACCGACTGCTGACCTTTCATCCCACTTCTGGTGAAGACGACTTCTGATTGCGGTCTCCTTTTCACTGTCATAATGTCATGTTCACATGTCATGGCATGTGGATAAAGCATTATAAGTTATGGAACTGACAAATAGATGATACTGTTACTATGTTTATAACTACTTTTTCTCTGTAAGGTATGCTGTAAAGATTTATAGTCAACTGTCCTGTGCCCTAGATTTACAGGCTGACCCTCCTGTAAGGGAACAGCAAAAGTGGGGCTGCTCCACAACAGACAGTGAGAGGGGAACCACAGGTGCACACCCAAAAAAGCCGCAGTGTGACCATACCTGAGCAAGGTGAGCAGAGCGAGCTAGTGACAACAAGAGGGACCACTGAGAATCTAGCAATCATCAGACAATTGCAAGACAACATCAACCTGGCAAGTCCAGTTTGCAAGTCCAGGAAGGGAACCTGAAGTTAAATGGAGGTCCTGGGACAACGGATGCAGATTTTGGAGGGTGGATGCCTGGTGAAGCTGGTCAGGGCAATGAAGGCTTAAAGTCCCTTCCCTGTTCTAGATAGGTTTATGAGAACTCCTTCTGAAGCCCCATGTCCTCTGTGCAGCAAACTGAACACCACCAGCACCAAAAAAAGGCCTCCCTCCCATTAACTGTTACCATATGCCATGTGTACAAGCATTTGCTCTTCTAGTATCCATGAGTTGTATTCAGTGAAATGAAAAATAAAAAGGGAAAACTTAGCATCATTTTCAAAAGCCCTAAGATCAGGCCCCATTTCCTTTAATATAAATACAAATATATGAATAAATCATGTAGTGAATCAATCCATACCATCAGTTGTGAGCAGAAATCCACCAATATGAATCTGGTGGTTTGTATACAAACAATTCATTTTACACACATCTCTGCAATTACTAGATCTCCCTTCCTCCCTGTGTTGTTTTTGTTCTGTTTTCTCACAACTGATATATAGTCTTTATACTTTTCTTTAGAAGGAGCCAAAACATAGTAAAGTGCAAAGTTATTTGCATCCTTGTACCAACATATCTTTTCAGTGACGTATTCTTTAAAAACGAACAATGTTTTTAATTCAAGGCTTAGGAAAAGCTTAATCATTTACTTTCTCCATAGTTCTCAGACATATCTGACAACCTGTTTTACGACTTTAATATTAATGACAATGCTCATTTTTCAACTCAGACAGCAGCTTCTGTTTCAGGGTATCATAGACCATCCCTATTTCTTCCACTTGCTTGTGTGTCCCAACTGCTCTTCCCATATATCCTCTCCACATACTGTTTGTTTGGTTATATCTTTGAGAAATGGTGCTTTTTTATTATGTTTAATTCAAGAGAAATAGTTGTCGTGAGTACTCTAATTTATTTCCAAGGTCACTGATACAACACTCTCATTCTCACTTTCACTCTTGCTCTCACTCCCTTGTAAACAACTTGGAATGAAATTAATGTGAAAAACATTACAATCATAAGCCAAGTATTGATGAAAAGCAGTTTTTTTCCAAAGAATATATATTCGTAGCTACATTGCTGTAGTTAAGACCTACTGCCAAAGCCTTTTCTGTTTGTGCCATGTTTTCATTTGAGTTTTTCTTTCTGCAAGTGTTGAAACTAGTCATTAGCATGCGTGAATGTATGGGATGATCTCATCTCACACTAAACATTTCTCAAACAAAGAGATAAAAAAAACTAAGGAAATTATTAAGAGTAGAGTGCAATCAGAACAATTGCTTATCCTAAATAGAGAAAACCTCATATAATGTGTTCGTCTGCTTTTTGCCTGTGAAATAAAATAGAGGTAGACCTACAGAAGTGATCAGCTTAACTTTTAAGGAGTGGTGTTTACGGGTACCAAATTCCTAATAGGATCACGTTATCACATATATTATATTGTGTACATGGGATGCTGGCTAATAAGCAGTGCGATATGATGCTGCTTTGGGTACTTCAAACAAGTCCCACGTTTCTAGATATGGTAACTAACCATAAAAAAAAACCCTACTACAGAATTTGTATGCAAGTAGGCAGTGCAACCAGTTTAGACTCTGTTTTGCATCAGAAAACACTTACAATAAAGGGTATGCATACAAAAAAGCAACTGACTCAAAGCTCATTGAAGCCAAAGGGTTTAACAATGATGTTTAAGCTCTTTGCCTCATCAGGACCTAGGTGATAACTAGCAATAATCCAATTGTTTTAAAAATTTAAAATATTGTACTTCAGGTTTTTGATAGGTATGCTGTACAAAAAGCAGACAGGGGCTGTTTTGAACAGTTCCTCAACTCTCCTACAGCTGGATAATTTCTGATGGGAAACATGGGATACAGGGCTTTCAGAGCATGTCAGAACGGGGCTCCTTCCCCAGCCTCATAACTGCCTGTCTGCCTGTGTAACCTTACTCAAGTCATAATCTTTTGTATCTGCCAAATAAGAATCTCAATGCTGGCTCGTCTTTGTAAAGTATGTAGAAATGTAAAGATCTGTTTGGTCTGTACCTTTCACTTACTTTGGGTCATAGTTATTCAAGATTCCCAGTGACATTGATACAATGAAGTTGCAGGTTATAGTCTTTCATTAATATGAGCATGTGCACATAACTTGATGACAGTGGCTTTGAAAATAATGCTTTATCACTCCAGAAGGAGACTTGCTGACTCTGTAATAGCTTTTGCTTTCCTGTGAATTTACTAAATTCTTACATGACTCCAGGGTGTTTGTTCTGTGACTAACTGAAATTACTCACTGTTTTATGCAACATTATAAATCTTGCTAATTATTATAGTTTATGAATTTTTATTTTCTATCACAAGCTTAGTTACAGCTTATCAGAAAATTGGCTTTCAAGCTCATGAATAATTTTATATGTCTGGAAAGACCAAACTGGATCACATAAATGTTTTGCTTTAATAAATGTGAAATATTTCATTTGTACTTCAAATTCATTTGAAACCCTGTAAGACATCTCAGAAGCAAATAATTGTTTTGAATATATCAATAAAACTTTTAAAATATGAAAATGGGCCTTTGAATATTTTCTAAACATTTTCTAACTTTTATTTCTACTTGTACAAAAATGTATTAGATCAAAACACCTATGATTTGTTTAGCAAAATGTCTACCACAGCAGATTTCTCTAGTGGAAAATCGATACATATTTTTTCTACCAACCCTGAGTTTGATTCTATACAGTATCAGCAGCCTCAAAGTCCAGAGGGGCCAATGGGCGTTATGGATATCTCATCTCATCTCATGATATGTGACAAAATTAAACTGTCACATGAATGGGATCCATTCAGTGGCTTGATATCTCTTAATGTCCTTCTTCATAGAGCTCATTTTCTATATCCTAAAATGATACAAAGCCTACCTAAACATTCTTCATCACAATGCGATTAAATGGTTTATTATATGTAATAAGTTCTTAAAGAAGCTGCAGACCTGGAAAAAAGACTTAAATATAATTATGAATGGCAGTTAGTAGAGACTGTAAATCAATCTCTAGGAGAGACAGTAGGAGAGTCTGTAGGAGAAAATCTACATCATCTGGAATCTTTGTAACAGAAATACTACATTTAAACTGTAGTGAAAAAGGATTGCTATCTGTGAAGTTACAAGCTATCCTTAAAGACTGCAGAGTATGAATATGATTTCACATTTTAGTATGTTTTATACTGTGCCACTAAACAGTAGATCGTATAAGAATCAAAAGTTTTCCCTGAGCCCACTGGCACATACAAAAAGATCTTGCTTTGCAAGAAGTAACATGCCTCCCCTTTCCTCCACCTTAAGCTGCTGATGAACTGTGGTCAGGACCATAACTCTGCCCAACCTGTGGGATTTAATCATCAGAGAGAGAAGAAGAAAAGTGCTTAGACTGCAACTCTGACCGACCCATAACATTCAGAAGGCTGTTGGTCAGCTCTTCGGCATTCTGTACAGGGGTCAGGCACATTGTGGTTCTAGATTTATTGAAATTTCTCCTTCCCTTTTAAAAAATCTTCTCTCCCCAAGGATTACTCCCACCATGCTGTCTGAGTAAGGTGGAACATTAATTGGTATTTCCATTTCCTTTTTTAGCCAACTACAGAGATGAGAGAAAGTATGGGTCTTGTGCTTTCTCATGTAGTTTTGTAATCTTAACATCCTTAGGGAATTTGCCCACTTGACTGGAATTATCCCACCACAGTCTGCCTAGATTGTCTTTTTTAGTGTTATAAACATTTACTAAGTGTTAATGAAATGTGTTCCAGATAAAAATGAAAAGCAATAGCAACAAAATTGAGAGACTATCTAAAGAAACTTCCCAAGCTAATTTATTTCTTAGCAATAATTTTGCAGTCAGTTCAATAACTATGACTCTCAAAGAGAAATGCATAGTTTGACATTTCTTCCTTTAAATGCAGTGGCTTAGTAACTTTGAACTCTAGCATTTCTGTTTCTTTTTCAGCTCTTTCTCTAATGAGTGTGACTGCCACATTCTTTCCACTTTAACCGATACTGGGTGTCCCTCATCCAAGGTTATTCATACCTTGCTAATTACATGATTAAACTTATCATTAAGGCTCCATTTTCTGATTTGGCTTTGAAATTTTCTGTTTTTTTTTTCTTTCTAAATGATATAACAAAGCAGGAAAAGGTTCTGTTTATTGCTGGGAAACATAATATTGTACCTTTTGCTTCTGAGAACTGTGTGGAAGTTAGCTGATTTGACATTACATTGTAAACTCAGTAATTTCATTTAAGAAAAGTCCAGTTCTCAGAAGTTTCCATGAGATTTATTCTGATATTTTTGCTGTTTGGTACATTGGATAAATACTTTTAAGAGATTTTAGCAACCAGAATAGCCTTGGACTTAAAATATGCTGCCAGCTGCTGTATCATCTTTTCACTTTACTCTGAAGTTCATTCCAGTTGCTTTATCTTCTCGTGCTACAGTGAAACTTGAGCAGATGACACCAGAATCAAACAAAGCACAATGTCTCTCTCCCACACTGGTATGAGATCTCTACAGAGCTCTTCTGTCATGCTTTCCTTTAAAATAAACTTTAAAAAAAGGTCTGTTCAATTTTAATTTCACTTGACATACATGAGAAATTTCCTTTTACTATACACACTTCATTACACATATTCTTAGAAAAGTAAAAACAAAACAGGTTAAACAGTTGCAACCAATGCTGTTTAGTACAGATTCCTGCCAGAAAACTTCTGAAGTCAAACTTACACCAGCTGTATCTGAAGAGTTTTAAGTCCTTTTATCTGAATTTTTTACCACTGAATATTTTGATATCAAGTATGTGAAGACAGATTTGCTACCGCTACTGCAAAGAGCTAACAATTATGATGACACTGACGGACAGTAATTTGGAATAGAGCTTGAAAAATCTCTGGGGCTTACCATAGAATGAGTTTGAATATCTGGTGATTTCTTAGCTTCTTAAACAATGACAAATTCTAAAATCTTCAAATCCAGTACCCAACTTTTTTCCATACTGTTGAAAATCATCCCATTATCCAGTTCCTGAAAATTATTTAGAACAAAAGGGCAAAGACAGTGGGAAGGAAAGGATATGAAATGTGCTAATTAACAGAATTCACAACAGTTATATATCCTAAAGAACTTCAGAAAAAAATGCAGATTGAAAAATAATGGCTGCAAGTGTCCTGATAGCTAAGCACAGTATACATGACTGAAGCCAGATTTTGAAAGGGATTTAAATACCTAAACCAATGGGAGTAATACAATTTTTTGTCTGACCCCCTGCCCTGAAACATCTGAATCACCTTGAGGGATGGCCGCTTAGGTTATCACAGCAACTTTTGTGAGTTTTTTTGTTTGTTGGCACTTGGGTTTTCTAAAGTTTGTACTTCCCTGCTTATTTTTAAGCAACTTTATTTTATTTCTTACCTGAAGAAAAGTGAAGAAACCAGTTCTTATTCCATGGCTCTTTAGAGCAGCCCCATGCTGGTATCCAGGCAGAAGAATGCTGTGAATCTGGTGGAACTCGTTAGTGTTACATTTATGTGTCCTATGAACCTCATAAATGTGAAATTACAGTCTCTGTTAGCCAGAACAGGACTGGACAACCCACAAAACTGTTAAAACATTTGGTCTAGTCATGGCTTTCACTCAGCTATAGCAGAAACGCAAATGCTCCGGGAAGATAAAACCAGGAAATCCCAATCATGACAAAAAAACACAATTCAGATTGCTACTCCTTTTTGAGTTCACAGGCTACTAGGACAGTCTCATGTAAAAAAGGGACAATATCATCAAAGATACAGAAATACAGTTTCCCTCAGTGTATCAGATGTTTTGCTCTTATATTTCTACATGCAATTACCTCTAAATTCAATTATTGTAAACTTCAGTTTATCATTTTTAAAGGTGGTTCACTAATGCTTTGCTTTTATTAATACCAACCGAAAACACTCTACAGTTACACTTGAAATAAGCTTCAGTGGGAAACTCAAGTTTAATAAAACCCACATTGCTTGTGCAATGTACCTGCTTATGTAAAATATTCTTTCTAACATAGCATTTGAAGCAGAGCTTCATAAAAGAAATGCTGAACATTTCACCACTGAGTGCAGGAGACAACAAACTTTCCATAAATAAAAGTTAGTGATATAAACTCTGCACAAAGAAAGCTCCAGGCCCTGACAGAAGGAACTAGCTCCTCCATGTTTCAAATCTGTGTCCTCCCCACTGTTATGGTAAACATCCCAGTGACTCTGTGTGGCTGACATTTCCTGTTTACATATGTAGTCATAAACTCTTCTAGAAATTTTCTTTGCCTGCCATTTCTCATCTAAGCAGCAAGTGCAAAAGGAGAAGGTTGGAGTAATATCATGTTTCAATACTATCTCAAACACAAAGCCAAATACATGTTTTATTTCAACCATGCAATTCAACATTCTCTGAGGTCAGTAAGCATTTTCTTTTGTTTTGTGATTTATGATTAGTTTTGTTAAAAGGCAAGGAATCTTCAGGTGATATTTTACATTGAAAACATGTACTCAATGGTCATATTGTTCAATGCTGCTCAGTAAAGACTTGATTGTTTCAGCCTTTTCATTATTCAGACAATCAATGAATTAAATAAGGAAAGCACTTTTATGCAGCATAGTCTGGCAAGTCATCTGACACTTTTCAGGTCAAATAATTTTCCCAGGACAAAGTAATGGGGGAACAAACAGGAAATCAAAACTGAAGCAGGCTGTAATCTTGTGAATGGCGAAACAGCCAAGTATCATAGAATAGAACTATTCAATGGTTTGAGATAGAAAGGACCTTTAGAGATCATCTAGTCCAACCACCCTGCCATGGGCAGAGATATCTTTCACTAGGTCAGTTTGCTCAAAGGCCCCTCCAACTAAATATTAAACACATCCAATGATGGGGCATTCACAGCTTCTCCCGGCAACCTGTTCCAGGGTCTTACCACTCTCATCATAAAAAAATTATTCCATATATCCAGTTTAAATCTACCCTCTTTCTGTTTAAAACCATTACCCCTCATCCTGTCACTACAGGCCCTGGTAAAAAGTCTCTCTCCAACTTTCTTATAAGTCCCCTTTAAGTATTGAAAGGCCGCAATGAGATGTCCCCGGAGCCTTCTCTTCTCCCAGAGCTGAACAACCGTGACTCTCTCAGC
The DNA here is from genome assembly GCF_964106895.1 of Numenius arquata. Lineage (NCBI taxonomy): Eukaryota > Metazoa > Chordata > Aves > Charadriiformes > Scolopacidae > Numenius > Numenius arquata. The sequence continues at coordinate 56,045,554 of NC_133616.1, read as the reverse complement.
CTGTCTTCATAGGAGAGGTGCTCCAGCCCTCTGATCATCTTTGTGGCCCTCCTCTGCTCCAACAGGTCCGTGTCTTTCCTGTGCTGAGGACTCCAGAGCTGGACACAGTACTCCAGATGGGATCTCACCAGAGCAGAGTATGCTAGGAACTTTTCAGGAATTGTTCTTAGTGTCTCAAACTTCCACTGAAACCAATGAAAATATTTCATGAAACAGCTCACAATGTTCACAGCTCTGTATTGATCTGTAGTTCATCCAACCAATACTTTTCCAGGAAAGCTTGAAGCTGCAAATGAAAGGTTATTTATTTCCTGTAGTAAACACAATCAATTGGATGATTATTTGAATACACTTGATAATAACTTGAAACTAAAATAATAGTTGCGTCTCCTAGAAACTAATTTGCTGTGAAAGTACCTCAGCAAGTTCTAAAAATGTAAAATCCTTGATTTTCTCTCATTCATCTAATTTCAAATGAAGTTTCTTCTCTTAAAATAAAAGAAAATAAACCAGGCATCAAAAAGACCCACATTCTTCTGATTTTTAGACCCAAATACTTTTTTTTTTCCCCCCACACAATTATGCTTAGAACAAAGTTACGGAAATAGTCATTCACGAAAGAGAAGAGTAATGAGAGAAGCAAGACATGAAAGCAACCCAGCCATTACAGAGCAAGGACTGTATTTCCAAGACAGTCACAATAGGTGACTTCATGAAGGTGAGAGAGAAGGAAGAGCTGCCTGATGAAAAACTACAGCAATGTCAGAAACCCACAGCATCACTATCTCCTAAACAAATAAATTATCTTCTTTCAGATCCTTTAATGTCTGAGTTCTCAGATACTGTTATGTTTTTTTCTCATTAATCCTTGTTAATTAAAAAAAAGAGAAGATGATGTTCCAAAACAAGCTGTCAGACAGGCTATTATAGGAATGCATAGCTTAAATCCAGCTCCTCTGGTCATCCAAGGATTAATTCTTTGGTCAGAAAATAAAGGACCTCCAACCTTGCCAAATATAACAACTCCATTCTGCCTTCCAGAAAAACTGCTCTCTGAATCACCCTGCCTGCTAACTTCTCAGTTTGATTCCTCAGTGGAAGCTGCAGGCAAAGTCCAGTTTAATGGGTCTGTTACCATTATAAAGCTGTAGAATTCCCAGATTTTTTAATAGTTATATTTTAATACTGGTATAGCTATTTTATCCCAAAAGAGCTTTAAAATTTTGCAAACAGGATCACTGTAATGCAGCTACAGCAGGAATGAGCAGCAGTAACGTACAGGGGGCAATATTATGGCAAAAGTTCAAAAGGAAATCTTCCTCTTCAGAAAAGTCCTCTGAAATCTGTGAAGTCCAGTCTGAGCAGAGAGATCCTCAATATTCAAGATTTTTGGGAGGCACTATACATAGTAAATTTTTGGAATTACATTGGGCTAAACCCTACCTTTTTCTCTGAACAATACTGTTCGGAAGCTCAGACAAAGAATGAACAGAAACCAGCAGAAATGACAGAGCAGTTTCTATGACACCCCCTCTTTCCACAGAAAAAGGGAAGACTGAAACTGTGCGTCTCCTCTCTGGGGAGAACTGATTCCCACAATGGCCCTGTGTAGCTTCAGGCTTGAAGTGCAGCTTGCAGCAGCCACTTTCCCTGCTCAAACGTCATTAATGCATCGACCTCCAACGTATCAGCACACATCTATAAAGGTAATTTAAGCTGATTTTGTGTTTCATGTAGCCCCTCAGCCCCACATAAGACATAAGCAGTAGTTTTGAAGCCTAACCTTTCAGGAATAATGTGTTAAATGAATCCTGCTAAAATAGGAACTGATGGTACGAGGCTATCCAATTTAATCTAAACCAAGACTACCCAAAAATCATATGGGAGTCCCTCTACCTTTTAAAACAGATAGATATTCTTGCATTGTCCACAGTTTAGAAAATTCTACTCTGTGACTCCTAGTCAAAGATCTTTCCATATGCACCTGCAGAAGTTACTGCGGAAAGACGATCCCTGTTTTAAATCCTTAGGGATTCTCAGCACTATGAGAAATTTACTTTCTTGTTATTTTTCATGTTGTCTAAATAAATTTATTGTTTTTCCCTATTCAGCATGCTAAATGCCATATCCTGTTTCCCAAGTCTGATTCTGAAAGACTGGGGACTTTGAAGTGTTTACTGCTCTCTGATAATTTTGTTACTGTTAACAAGTAATTCCCAAATTCTTTACCAAATTTTGTTCAATTAAAGAACATCAAGGACTATTATACCCGGGTTTCCACAGTATACTTTGATTATATGCTATGAGCAGTGGTCATGTGCCTGCAGTCCCTGAAAATACACTAGTTAACACAAGTGCACAGAAAGGCATATACATTAATTTTCTTTTCTTGTGTCCATTTTTCACACAGCCTGTCTCCCCGGTCCAATACCATGCCCATTTGTCAGCATTCTTGTCTTATCCTCTCAGCCTCTTGTCCTTTCTAGCTTCACCTGATCTGTGATGTGTCTCATAACCCTCAATCATCTACTTACTACACAAAAACCTCAATATATTTTCCCTTTCTGCTGAGCTTGTGCTCCCTGCTTCATCCCGTCTTAGTCTGCTCCTGCTCCCTGAGCAGAAAACGTTAAGTAATGAAATTTCTTCTGTATGTGGAGCAGGCACTAAGAGGAGCTGGTAAGTGAAACAGGAGCTGTGGTGGCACACAACTCATCAACAGTAGGTGCCTGTACAGAGGGGTTACTCCACGGCTTAAGGCCACATACCTGCAGTTGCAACCTGCCACCACTTGCCACTATGTAATGGGTTTACAAATAACAGATTCTTCCACTCTCACACAGCAGAGAAAACAATTTAACCTTACCTCAACATTCACCTCAGCTGTCATTTTTACCCTCCTCTCCTTGCCCTTGACACAGCATCTTATACCAAGAAATTAATTTCTCAGAAAAGAAGGAAACAAAAAACCCAAACAACCCAACACAACACCTCACCCAAAAAAACCACCAAGTCCCCAAATGCCCCCAGTGGCATTCATTAAATTCTCCCTTTTTTTCCCTTACCTGGCTCTCTTTGCATACATCTACAGGATCAGGATTAGCACAGAGTAGGGAAAAACAGGCTAGATTTCAACTAGTAATGTTAACCACAGTAAATTCACCTCCAGCAATGCAGAATTCAATTTCAATTTCAATCAGAAAACTACCCAAAAAGCTGTGGAAATGTTTGGCTGATTAGACCATGCTGCCATAGATAAACTGCTAGAGGGAATATCTCAGGTGTGGAGGGCTTTGCACTCTAACCACCAGGAGCAGAAAGTGTACTGAAGAGAAGGTGTCAGTGTTTCGACATTACCAGATTATACAACTTGGTGTATAGATAGAGCTGTACAAATGCCAGCAAACATATTTTCTAGCCTAGATAAGAGCAAAGTAATTTGCAGGCTATGATAGCTCTCACCCAGAAGGAAGATTTATGCAAATTGGTTGGATAAATGAATAAGACAAATGTTCACTTGAAAAAATTTATAGTCCCAATAGTAAAAAAAATTGTGTATACAGTTATCCCACGTGCGTACATGAATACATACTTAATTTGCAAATATAATTGTAATGATTGTACATGCAGACGAAACCACTGTAGGGGCAAATTACAAAATAACTTCCTGCAGGCATGCATACGTCAATGCATCCCAGTATTACTAATTTGTCCATGTAATATATACATGAAATGCAAATATAGTCCTGAAAATCGTTGAACTAGATGGTAGCAGACTGTTTATCCAGTCCACTCAAGGGTTACCTTTTAGTTTTGTGCCTTATTTTTTAGAAAATTAGGCCTAATTTCCTTAAGAGCAGCAGATAGGTTATTCAGTGTGTATATCTTGTATTTTAAAATGGAATTAAGGAAGAGGCCATACAGGTAGGCAGGCAAGTTTGGCCTAGTGATAGAGAAGGGTACAAGAAAGAGTTCCTAGAAGCCCTTGCATACAGCAACATACTGCAACACAGCATGCTTCTAGTTTGTTTCTGGTACAAGAACTATGGAGGGCAGCCATAGTAGCAGAGTATATTGACCTTATACATTGCTTTGACTCCTGAACTTGTATAACAAACTGCATCCACACAGCAAGGTACCAAGGATCTGGTTTTCCTTTAGAGCAGATGCTTGGCAGATTTCTTTTATTCCAATGTAAGTAAGAAAGTAATCAATCTCAGAACATCTAAAATGTACACCTGGAGTAAGCTATTCAGTGCTTTGGTGAGAAGTGTTTCATATAAGACATTATCACTGTTGGAAAACAAAAAATATTCTGTGAAATACCAGTTTTTTAAAACTATGTACTGGTTCTTTTAACCAAAGCTTAAAAATTGTGTTCCTACTGCATCTGTAGCAGTGCAGTATTGTTCATGTTCCAGCACATTATATTTTGCAGGTCTTAAAACTGGCCCATGTTTAGTTTCTTATTTCAGTATTTTTTTGTCTCAGGCAAGTTACAACTTCAGTCAGGAACAAATGCAGATTTCCCAAGGGCTATAGTTGTACCATCCTATCTATGAAGTCATGTGAAATGCTATGACTTGGGTAGCTAAAGCTGAAATATTGTTCTGGTAACAGTGAAACTACACCTCACTTAAAGCCTTATTTTAGTTGCAACACAATTATGAGAAAAATATGGAAGCATAATTTTTCAGAGAGTTCTTATTTGCCACCTGGTCAGTTGCCGGTAGCTATATTGAACAGAATTTACTGTTCTAAACATGCTCAGTTTCAAAGGGATTACTTGGACAATAAACAACTACCCCATGGGAATACTGATGGCACAATCTGGCCCCTAGTGATTTTTTTTAACTTGCGTCTGAGGTATGTAAGCTACGCCTGGAGGCTGGTATTCATGGTTTCAAACTCTAATTGCTTCATAGGTTTCATAGTGCTTTTAATTAAAATCTTACAAGCTCAATTATTTATGTGCTTGACTAACCCACCCAATTTGTCTAACCCACCTATCTGTTTTAGAGAGATGTGTGATCCACAATGCAGATTAGAATAACCTTGAAGACTACTGTAATTCATGGCCTCCTTAGAACCACATCTGATGTTTTTTCAGAACCCCAAGCCCTAAATGTGCTGAGCAGCAGCCCTGCCTAGCTCTCCCCAGTTCACCACATACCCAACTTGCTCTGCCTCCATCTGAGAGGAATTCTCTCTGCACTATTTATTTTGGGAATGCAGCCCTCTGTTTAAGGTGGGATCCTGCCATTTAACATTACAAAAAGGTCATTAAAATCTAATTCATTCAAGTCTGAAATTTTGCCAAGGGCTTTATTCTGCCCAAAAACCACAGAACCAGCTTCCTAACAGAGGATAAAGACAAAAGGCAATGGCATTCCTGAAGTCCATCTGGGAGTGTGTGGAAAAGTTTGAAAAAGCTATACTGTTCTTATACAGTTCTGCCTAGGTATTAGACATTTCCCCTATTTTTCTTTCCTTATTGTACATTACTAAGGATATTTACTTGAAGACAGAGTATTTGTTTAAGTATTCATCTTTCTTTTTCTACCTATTAAAAATCTGAAATCCTAATCCTCTGTTTGTGACATCACAGCAGGACTGCTATGGAAATTATTACACTGTTAAAACTCAGAGGACTATGACACCAGGTAGAGAATAAACAGGAGAGGCGGATGAACTGTTGGGAAACAAGGATCCCTTTTTATCCAAATATTTTCATTAATAAAGAACAAGGGAAGGAAAGGAAAGTACATGGTATGTTTCTGAGGCCCAGCTGCCCTTTTAACTGAGCATTCAGGAGGATGAAGCGTGAAAGGGCCCTGTCGCTCATAAGAGAAAGACTTTAGTTTTGTGTTTTGGTGTTGGTTTTATGGTGGTTTTTTTTTTTTTTAATCTAGACCTTTGGCTCCTATGATTTATTTACATACCTTGATATTTTATTCTTTGAAGTCCATAGGCACCAGTGGAAGGAATGGTCACAGACAATCATCTACTGTGCAGGGCTCCTACTTGACCTCCAGAAACCTCTGTCAAGGACAAAGTATTGTCAGTTACCTTCAGAAATCCTGAGTTCTCCAAAAATGAAGACATTACAAAAAACTGTCTTTATACTTCTTTTCTGACTTCTCTGCTTCTACAATAATGTGTCATGTTTCAAACTTCTTTCATAACTGTGAACATACGACAGATCAAAGCTTACATTTTCATTTGGCATTTAACCCCAGAAAATGAGGACTTTTGTGAAAATATGGAATGTAAAGTGATAATGGGCAGGTTTTAACACCTCAGTAACAACTGTCTGCTGCTGTATGATAATGGCAGTACTGGACTTCCACTGTATACTCATTTTGTTGATAGGAAAGTAACTGAAAAGGAAAAATGGCTAGGCTAACAGGCATCAAAAGTGGTATGAGACGGGAATATGTCATAAAAAAGTAAAAATATTATTTAAGGTACCTAAGGGACTGACTGGAAACGGAAGCAAGTTCCAAAACCAAATCAAGCGTCTTCTCGTGGCAGGTAGTATAAAGAAGGAAACAGAGAAAAGAAGCAAATGGATATTTTTTTCAAAAAAAAAAAAAAAAGAAAAGGAATTGGTTTATTATAAGAAGATTCTAAGGTAAATAGCACAGGAGATTGTAAAAAAATAAACTATGGTTTTAGCTAGCACTATCCAGGGTATGTTAAACAAAAAAGGATGGTAAGAAGCGTATATGTCTCAAATGTAGGATCTATGGCCAGGCACCAAATATATTAATCATACAGTGAATGTAGTTAGAGAGGAGTGTATGGCAGATTTCACAGTGAAGAAGAGCAGCTGCCTTGCAAGAGATATCTTCACAAGAAGAGATCATTATCACTATGGTCCAGACAGAGCTGTAAAGAAACATGATACTTTACTCACTATTGCTCATGAAGCATAGGTTAGAAGATCAGATAAAATTGTTACACACAGAACAAGAGGTAGTACTTTAGCAGGAACTTTTGTTTCCTGGGAGAAAAGTTTCCAGTTGAAAATAAAAAGAAAAAAAAAAGAATACTAAAAGCAGTCAGTTGGACAAAACCGGGCACTTGTAAAATATAAGCCTTACTTTAATAATTTGTCATGCAGTAGTACTTCCCAATGGGATCACTACTCTTGCACATTGGAAATTGACTATATCGGGTCCATCTGAAAGCAACAGTAATGAATCTCTCTAAAATGCTCAAGAAGGAGGTAACATTCTAAACACGAATGCCTAGATCTAATCTGGATATGTGCTAGTATGAGCTATCCTGACTTTTTTTCACTCCCAGCTTCTCAGGAGTGTGTCAGTGGGGAATACAACTGTAACATTTGCTTGAGTCAGCTAATGTGAATTACAAATCCAGTTGATGGTGAAAGCAGAGCAGAGCAAAGCCACTCAAAAATGACCAGTCTGGAGCAATTGAATCTCACAAGCAAGAACTGCTCTTTCATTTGCACACTTACAGCATAATGCAGGCTGTGTCATGCCCGAGTGCCGTGTGGCTAGTCCATCTATAGCTAACTGAACAACTTACTGACACATGTCGGCGGAAAGGAAACATGGTACCCTACCTCCTTTATTCAGCCATAGAACAGCTGAACAACAGTTCGTCTCCAGCTGAAATGAGCCCCAGCCCTTGTGAAGATCCCTGAAGCAGAAAATTCAAGGAACATATGCAGAGTTCCTGGCTTTTCCTCATATGCATTTTTGAGGTATGAGAAGAGAGGTAAACATACATGAGGATTCAAATCAGACACATCTGTGTACACAGATTAGAGATTTAATATAAATTTGATGTCATGATTAGGCACAGAAACATAGGATATGACCTGGTAGCATTCCCTACTGAGTTCTGCTTTTAAAAGTCTCAGAAAAAATAGGCCTGAGATTTCTGTCTGTATTACTTCTCTTAAACCTATCTCACATAGGCTTGGTTTATGAATCAAAAGTTTGTTAACTGTCTCTCCAGTACCCTTCATCTGCTCATGCTTTACTCTGTTTGACCCTTGAGAGGACAGGTAATTATCCTTCTTCTCAAATACGCTAGCAGTGGAACAGGGATTGGCATGTTCTGTCAAAGACGTGGGACTAACATTTACACTGATGGCTGCAGAATGTAACTAATAGGAATTATCAGACTGTTCTGGAGTTGATAGACCAAAATTAAAAGACTTTCACTCATTCTCCTCGAACTGCCCTGAGTTAGCAGTGCTGCTGGAAATAAAATGTGATAACATTCTCTCTGATATGATTTGGCAGGGGCAGAGTAGGGTGTGCCTCTCTCCTTACCTGTTTCTCCTCAGTGAAAATCTCCAGTTTGGGGTGGAAAACTCCAAAGCAACATTTTTCAATTTGGAGCCCTTATGGTGTTCTACATAGCATTTGTATTCCAGAGATTGAACATTCCCACTTTTTTTTCCTAAAGACAGCCTGGATTTCATCTACAAATCTTCACAGAAGTCTTCCTTCATGGGGAAAAGATGCTGGTGGTCTCAAGGCCACCAGGCATCCTGAGTCAGGTTGGGAAGCCCAACTCATAGAAAAGTCAGCATGGTTACCTAAGCTACAACTCAGGCACTAGCCAAGCATTTCCCTACACAAACTTTTCCAGTTTGATACTGGAATGTTTTCATAGGCAGCAGAAACTTTCAAAAAACAAATCCTGAATCATTTTCCACTGAGAAACCATGGAAAATTCATAGAACATTGTCATCCAGTCATAACAAAAAGAATATTACTGGTAAAAAGTAAGTATACAATACGTGCACATATCAGTCCAATTAATGAGAATGTTCACTTTTCAAAGTAGCAACAGAGATGAAGTTAAAATGTTGAAGACAAGGGTGTCATTCCAGGTTTTTGGCAAGAAAAATCTTACAGTGTTATTTTTACTGGAAACATAGCACAAAAAGTTCAGTCTCAGCATGGGGTTAGGAAGAGAGAGGGGAGGTTAAGATATTTCCTCAAAATGAATGCTCTGTCTTCAGAGCATCATGAAGGGTTAAAAGGTTTTTCATGCATGTCCATGCATTCATGCATGAATAAAGCCACAAAATCCATCATTTCTAGTATGCACTCAGATTTGGGGAAATAAGATCATATTTAGACAGTTATCAAATAATATAATGCTCAATAGGGTGGAGCATCATCTTAAGTGATTTTAGCCTTTAAAGGATTTTCCCTCCTTCAGATGAAACCCTTTGAATATACCATAATATACTTATCACTAGTAGTCTTCTGCATCTATTAATGTATTTTTTAAATGAAAATCTAATAGCATTTTCCCTGGAGCTCAGATTTTTTCTCCTTTCTTCAAATCCAAGGAATATTTTAAATTAATGGGGTATTAGCTTAGTCTTCCCACTATTGTTCAAAACCAAAAAAAACATAAACTCCTTCAATTCTAGTGTATAGTTACATCAATGATGTTCAGTCATGAATGTCTCTCACATTGCACTAACATGACATGAAGAAGCAATATAGACAATCCATGCTGCAAAGCTGACAGTGGAAGATTGTACTAAATCATACATGTGTTTAAATAAGGCTGCACTGGTGAGGGAAGAAGACAATAATAAAGAAAGGCAACCATGGGGGGGGGTGGGGGGTGTTGTATTTACAGCACACACAAGTACTCTTTATTCAATTTACTGCACCTGGTGCAAAGAAAGGAGAAAACAACATACTACAGGAGGAAAAAATACTCTGTAATAAGAAGACTAGCTGTTAACAAAGATTATCTTGATCAAAATCATCTGTAACCTGTGTTAATAAACCCCTGTAAACTGTTGCCTAATGCTGGATTATTTCAAAGCTAAATGAAAGATTGTTCACAGCTGAATACACTTCATCACATAAATGGAGATTAAAGCAGATTTGAAAGCATCATTATGAATAATGCATTATTTTTAAAGACCAAGGTGAATAAGGTAGTCAGCCTGTGTAAATCTGGAATAGGAAAATTTTCAATCAGTTGCATCATTCTCCACAATAAACAAAGGACTGCAGTTTCTTGGGATGGAGAGGGGTTGTGTTCATGAATGGGTGCAATTCCTAAAAGGCTGCCAACAAGATACATGGAGGGGAGAGCACTTAACATTTTTGTGGAAGTTTTAAGGTGGCAGTGTGACTGCATTGTCATACAGACTGCGTCTTCACCCATGTCAGTCTCAGTCAAGGATCTCTGAAAAGGGGAAAAGGAGGTATAACTAGGGGTAAAGTTGAAGTAATGACAAGGAAACTTTAATTTTCACAACTTTGCACAATCTATTTGGGAAAAGTCTTTCAATTCCATTCATAAACCTTTTTACTATATAAGAATTTCTGAAATAAAGACCCTCCAAAAATTCAGTCTGCCAATTTGTGTTGGTGATCCTGTATTTGCTGCATTTAGTGATTCAATAATAACTTGAACATTAGAGCTATGGATGCTCTGAGCATTGTATTTTGCTCTTAACATTCACATTTAATAAATATTTATTACCTGTGCAACCCAGAAATTCGTCAATCTTCACTGAGGGCAAAGATCCTTTTGTAGTTAGACTAAATAAGTTCTATTTAAATAAAGACAACTGGATTAAGCCCTTCCATTTGAAAATATATGTGTGTGTAAATTTAAAATATGCATATTATATATAATATAAATACAACATAAAATGTATTAATGATATACTTGTGTGAGTGCATTCTTTACATATATACACCTGCATGTTTGGGGGGGGTGTGTGTATAAAACATATGTATAATCCATATATGTGATGGTATATATGGTTAGCAAATTAGAAATAAGAACAAGCCCTTAAGAGTATCTTTGCCAATCACAGTCACACAGTGTACATTGTAATGAAACAGTTTGACTGATGTGAACAATCATTCCTTATGTAAAATTCTAGGCATAGTTTCCATGGCTTTTAAGATTAAAATCTAGAGGCTTGTAGTCCACAAAATAGACAGCCCATCCCTGTGGCAAAGGTAACTATGCCACAATATGCTTCAGGCATCTGGAAAAACAACCAGAATAATAACACTGTTTTAAACTGAAACAAGATATTCTTTTCCTTTTAAAGTCAATACTTTTTGCAACAATACATCTTGAGGTAACTTCACTAGAAATCTGCATCAACATAGCCCATGCGATACTGTAATTTAGTGAACAGTATTGTGTGCTACGAATCATATCAGTATCTACCATGTCATTCATTACATAACTGCTAGAGAATATAAGAACTAAATATTTACTTTCAATTTTTGTGTAGAACTTTTATGTTAAATAGTTAAACCAAAGAGAAAGGATTACTGTCTGAATACCTAAGGCCATAAGGTCCAAGTTGTGGAATACTGCATAAGGTCAGAAAAAACATCTTTCTTAGACCTCTGCGAAGGACATTTAATCTTATCACCTTTTCCTTTCTAAGATAAAGGGTTTTCATGTATACAAAAGTTATGCCATGAAGTGTGATAGCTTAACCATGTGTCATGCACCTGGTACAACATTTGCAGCTCTCATGGCCAAATAGGATGAGTGTTCTGAGAATATAGAACCTCATAAAGTCAGGGGCTGAGTTGTTGGAGGTTGCAGTCTAACAGGGTGTGCTCATATAAACAGATGAAAGAGGACTTCAGAAACACTGTTTAAGGAAGTGGAAAATAAATTGTTGTGTGGTTTTTTAAAATCTTCATATCATACTTATCAAGATCTAGATCCAAGGACACAGGTTTTTATGTTTCCCTCTATAATGTTTTCTGTAAATCACTGGAGACTAAAACTTCCTCCCTATCTTTCTCTTTCTTTTTCTTTTTTTGGGGGAAAATTAGTATTTTTTAGAAATTACCAATTATTCTTCCACTCACATAGGCTCTTGTGCCAGTTTGGGAAATCACACTGAAGTAAAGCAAAGACTAATGACTTCTGTCTGTTCTTTAAAAGCACTTAACAAGTAGTTTCACTTAATTGTTCTTCAGTGTATTTGATAACTTTATGGGCCACCCAAAGTGAATGAGGTTTGCTATTCTGTAACAGGTCAGCCACAGACCTATGCAATTTCACTCCAAATCTTGATTCCCCTCCCCTCTCCTCCCCTCCTCTTCTCTCCTGCTCTTCCTCTTTCCCCTTCCTCTCCCCAGTTATTAATCTTTGGCGTGCCAAGGCATCAATGTGTATTTATTTCTAGGGAAAACTGAGCAAAGACTTCAGGATCTGACTCTTCAAAACAGGATCATCTTTTTGTTCAAATGTCAAAGCTTTAGAAATCACTGATTCATGTGTTACTAGCTACCGTAATACATATATATTTTTTTCATGTATATAAAGAAACAGTTTTCTCTTTCATTTTTTATATTTCATTTTAACTATGTAGGTTTGGCTTTTTTCAGCCTCCTCTTCTCTTTTTAAAAAAAAGCAAGTGCTATTTAATTACCTTAATGATATGTCCCTACTCCTCCATCTCCAAGGAAAGCAAAAAAAAGGTTTACAATCACCATCTTCTTTTGCAATTGCACTCTTCCTGAGCTCTTTGTCTGTAACCAACCTGACAGTCTGCCTGTGATATCCACTTTTAGCCTAATTGTTTTGACCAGCGTACATCTTTTTTGATGCTGTTTTCCTGAATAATTGCATATAAACATTCTATTTTATAAATTTAATTTGGTAATATGAAGCTTCATTAAAAAAAAATTATAATACCTTATCACCTTTATCAAGGGCACCATTTTTTTAGGATCAGCAGTAGTGCTGGTTGGACACTTTCAATCATAATATGGAAAAATATAAATTCCAGCTATGTTTTGAGAGCATTTGTGTTTGTTTACTGTCATCTGCTGCCATCTGATCTTTTCATTCACATATAAAAAGCAGTTCCCAGGAGTATTTGGACAAACAGCCATTAGTTAACTCTCTGCTGTTTATGAGAAATTTTACCCTAATAATAATTTTTTTTTTTTTTTGCTGATAAGACCGTTCTTTCTCCTGTGTCCAGTCCTGAGCTGGACACCTCAAATACAATATATCTGCAGTACCTTCAAGTTCACTTAGCAGGTCCAGGAGTCAGAAAATTTCTATTATCTCTTCACTTTCACAGCAGCAAGCAGTATTTCTTTATTACACTCAGCAGTAGTCAGGCTTGCCCTACGATTTTTGGCCATCTAACGAAAAGATGTGTTCAACAGAAAGATGTTTTTCTTGAGAAGAGTTTTTGACTGCTAATGCAAAAGCTTGATTAAAGATGTTTCCATGGTTTGATTATGTTCTTTGATACGAGCCATATATTCACCCCAGACTCCCTCTTAAACTTTTCCATTGACTGCCATCATGCCTGTTGGAGCAGAGGAAAGTTGGTCAGAACTCAGGTTTCCTCAGTGCTTTTGAGCTCAGTCAACAGCCCAGTCATAACTCCAGCAAACGTTACTGCTTCTCAAGACCAAGGTAACCTTAAAAATTGCAACCCAGTTCTCCTGGAGCAAATATTAATAAATTAACTATTTAAGCCCTTCACTCAATGCCAAGAGGAAGTCTGCTTTTTGTTTTCTTATAAGCTACTGTTTTCCATCAAAAATGTACTTCTTACCTTCTTATCCATCTCTTCGTAAAGCATAGGAACCAAAGTCCCTGCTTTAGAAAATTACCACTATTACAGAAAATATTTAAGCATCTGTTTAAATGCCACTAAAATCAATGGGAAATAGGTATGTATATTCACAAGTCATATCCATAGTGACTGTCTTAGAGTCAACACTTTGCCCTTTTCTGGGGTTTGCCTTTGTTCAAAAACCGATTAACATTTGCCAGACCTAAATGCCCTTAAGGGTCCTTCCTCAGGCCTGCTCAAACCACACCAAGTTTCTTCTTCTCACCTCTTTACTAATTTCTCCCTTATGTTTGGATTGGGTAAGTATCATCAGTCTTTGTCAGACAGGAGAACACATTTAACCCTTTCTCAGCATGGTCAATGCCTCAAAATTGGTGATTGGTTCAGCTAATCACTCATAGCTTTTGCCTTCAGTTCGAAGTACTGAATTCCAGGTATTGAACTGAAAACTTGTAATACAGGTAATATGACCACGTCTCTTTTACTGTTTCCACTTTGCAGCTTCCTTTAAGTTGGACTTACACACTATAGTAAGCCCAGGACTTGGGATATAAGATTTCCAAGTTCATATTTTTCAATTACCATCTACAAATATAAGTTTAAAACTCACACTGCTTATACAGTCATTCTGTAATGCTTCTTAGGCCATTGCCCTACCAAAATAGCAGCTGATGTTGAGGCTTCTTTAGTTAGATGCCTGTTTTATTGAAAAAAACCCAATGCAATTCAAGTTTATTTCATTGTCTTAGTGCTGAGACACAAAACTTGGATAGACAATTATTTCAGCATATTTCAGACAATTGTTTCTCATAATCTTATTTCTTTTATATAAGAAACTAGATTTTTTCATGGAATAAAGAAAATAATTTGGCTCGACTACCTCTAGCTATCTTACCAGGATTTTGTGAACCAGATACCAAAGGTAAATAGGCATGATTCTATCAGCTTTTCCCTTACTATCTGGTATGGTTATCACAGGCCAAGAACCACACTGTTGTAAACAGATGCAACTTCACCGACTTCAGTTACAACCTGGTTTAGCTTAAATGAACACCTGTCTGTCTATTCTTTCTTCACCAAAGTGTGTGGGAAGATACCCAGACACCTAAATGACATCCGAAGTCCTATAGTTCTTCAATTAAAATCAGTGAAAATGTTCAGATTTTCACATGGCACTTCTAGATCTAAAATATTCTAGCAGAAAAATTCGTGATTCCCTGCTTAGATGAAAAACAGAACTGAGGATTTCTATCAGTTTCCACTTGTGTCAATTATATAATTACATTATCTTCTTTCCTCTTTCCTTCCAATGGAATGCTTCATTGCCTTCAATAATTTATTTTATTACCATTTATTAGAAAGCAAATAAAAGCAGGCATTTTTCTTACTATTTTCCTTTCTTCTCTAAAAGAGAACTCAGTTTCTGGTGCTGGTATAATCTACCCAGTGGAGATGAACCTGTTTCTGATTATAAATTTACATTGATCAGAATATTTTCAAGATTTGAACTGAATTTGCTACAGAATAGCAGATCTTTTGAAATGAAAGCCAACCTGAACTAGTTCAAAGGATACAGCTAATTTAAAACTCTAAGAGAAAGGTAACTTTGTTTCCTATTGTCTTTGGGAAAATGGGAACAGACATGAAAAAATTTCTTTCCTGCTTCAGCTGCACATAGGAAATCCTGACAATCTTACAAGCTTCTGTCTTTATCAAGTTTCTAACTCAAGGGAACAGCTCTCTTTCCTACTACTCAGCCCACTCTTTGTTGGAACCGATACCCAAACCGTGAAGTTGAGTGCTTTTACCTTTTTCACAGCTTGAGAATTACTGTTTTGGAGGACTAGAACAGATGATTCAAAAGCTGTCATTAGTCCCTCTGTTCCTTATGTAAAATCATCACTGTAAAGTAAGCAACAAGAATTGTTGTCCAGTGCAAAACAAATACTCTAATGTAGATTAATCAGTTTTTTACCATGTTAACACTTCTTTTCCAGACCACATTTTACTGTGCTGCCATACTGTACAGCTCCTTGATTGACAAGATTTGCAGCTTAATTCAGAAGTAGGAGGCAACTGGCTAAATTGGCAGCATTTCAAATGCATTCCCTAAGGTCTTAATCCCTAAGTCTTGTTCTGTGCCATGGGTGTCTGCAAGACGGTTATCACAGCTGGGGCAGATGGGGTTTGATACAACCCACGCTTTTCCTCTGGGAGAGTTCCTACAAAAATTGGAAAAACAAGAACAAGCAACTAAGTTTCCTTTAAAAAAAAAAAAAAAAAGCAGAGTTATAACATTTCTTCTAGCCTAAGAGAATATAAGGAAGAGTGTCCCAGTTTGAAGTAAAACCGAACCAATTTTCTGTTCTGTAACTTTACATCCTAGCCAGGCCTCCTCTAACTCTCTGAAATTAACGGCATATTGTGGAGAAAACTGCTCGTTCTCAGAATGACAAGCCCAATGTTTGTGCTCCATGCCAAGGAATGGTATGCAGGGAGGCCCTTGCTTATACTTATTGCTATAACAACCAAGGGCAGCCCATTTCGTTATTTGCCCCCTTAGAGGGTCGGAAATGGGAAAAACGTAGAGGGGTCACATCGGTGGGGAGGAGTGGACAGGAGAGGTGACCCAAACCTGACCAACTGGGGTATTCCATCCCATCTGCCCCATGCTCAGTATAAAGGCTGAGGGATCAAAGGGTCAGCCCCCTTCCTGCGATGGCCGACGTCCAGAGAGGACTCTGTCTGTTCATCTGCCTTTGATCCCGATCCGTGTGTTCCTGACTCCAGAGCTGGAATCCAGTTCCCATTCGTCACTGAGTCCAGCCTGGGACTTCCCCAGTGCCTGCCAGTGATGTGACTGTCATCCTGGGAGCTTGACACGGTTTTGTATATATTGTATCTATTTCATTATTTTCATCTTCATTTTTATTTTAATATTAATTCTTCATTAAAGTAGTTTAGTTCATTCTAAACTTCTGAATCTCCTTATCTCTTTCTCCTCCTCTCTCCTCTTTTAGGGGGGGGAAGGGGGGGGGAAGGGCCATCTGTCGGTCCGGTTTTGGTAAATTCAGCCGAAACCACGACAGATTTATTGGCGCCCAACGTGGGGCACGACGACTGTGGTCTGATAAGATTGCCTGAATAGTTTGAATTCCAGCTTGCTCAGGGAGAACCAACAGCTTACATCATGTCATACCTACAGAATATTGTATATGGTATTTTTAGAGAGCTTTGTATGAAGTTCATTGACACAGTGGTGTTAAACTGGCCAAATATATTGAAAGGGTTATTTGTTTTTTGTGTTTGGATGCTGTGGGTCAAGCGTGCTGTATTCGTGTGGATGTGCCTCCAGATGTATAATGTGGTCAGTTGGATTGCTACGGTACCTGCATATCTTGGGCATCATGTGATGGATTCTGTTGCTAATCACACTTTCGATTTTCGCTGGGGAAAGTTTACCTTGCCTCTTAGTGATTATCCCAAAGTGATACCAACGGAATTAGGGGATGAAAAACCTGTGGGCTCTTTGGAAAATGATTGTGATTATTGTTACGGTCACTTAATTGTAATAGTGGTGTCGATTTCACTGAATGTAACGCAGGCAGTATTTGCTATGAAATGTCAGTGCAGAAGTGAGCGTTGTGTGACATGCACTATTGCTGCTCAGACACAAACAGAACCAGCCCCAGTCCCGGTTCCAGCTCCCCCACAGCCAGCGGCACCGGCCAAGGCCACGCCGACACCGGTGCCAACGGCACCGGCTGCTCCCCCACAGCCACCGGCACGAGCCAAGGCTCCGGCCCCGGCGAAAGCCACGCCCCTGGCCCCGCCGACACCGGCCCCAGCGGCAGCGGTCGCCCCCCCACCGGCTCCGGCACCGGCTTCGGCACAAGCCGCGCCCCGGCCCGTCCCGGCCCCGGTCACTCCGCAGCCGGCGGTAAAAGTGGCTCCGCCGCCCGCACCCCCCGCATCTCCGTCGCCAGCCCCTCCTACGCCCGCAGCTGCACCGGCCCCGACAGCCAGCGCTGTCACTGCTCCAGCTCCCAAACCGAGCACTGCCGCTCCCCCAGCGCCAGCAGAACCGGCACAAGTTGCTCCGGTGACCAGGAAGCAGAAAAAGAGGTCGGCTCGGTCCCCTGCCCCTTACGACAAGGACATGCCCAAGCTAGAGAGCTCGGGAGAGGGTTCCTCTGATGAAGATGCAGGACAGGGTCCGTCTGGTGTAGATAAAGGAAAGCACCCTCTTACAACACAGTCAACAGCCCCTTCTCAGGTAGATAGGGGAGAGGGTCCTTCTCAACCAGCCTCGATACAGGATGATGCCTCAGATGTAGATGTAATTATTAACTCTTTGTCCTTAAAGGATTTGCGAAATCTGAGGAAGGATTTTACTCGTCATGATGGGGAGCCACTTCTCTCTTGGTTGCTCTGATGCTGGGACAGTGGAGCTAATTCCATAGACTTAGATGGTAGAGAAGCCAGCCAGCTGGGAAATCTGGCCAAAGAGGGAGGTATTGATAAAGCGATTGGGAATAAGGCAGAAGTTCTCAGTCTCTGGAGGCGATTGTTATCAGCTGTAAAGAGCAGATATCCCTTTAAGGATGATATCCAGTGCTGTCCAAGGCAATGGACCAGCATGGAGAAAGGTATTAAATACCTGAGAGAACTGGCTATTCGAGAAGTGATTTATGGTGATTGGCAAGTGACTATAAATCCTGATGAAATGCCATGACAATGACCTTTGTTGAAAAAGTTTGTGCAGAGTGCACCATCAGTGTATTCCCACACTTTGTCAACAATGGTCTGGGGAGCATCTGATACTGATACACCAACTGTAAATGAGGTTGCTGATAGGGTGCTACAGTATGAAGATAGTCTCTCTCGTCCCATCGGTGTTGCAGCAATAGAAAACCTGACTAAGAAAGTGGCTGAACAAACTGAGAAGGTGGCTGAACAAAATAAAACACAGACTGAGGCCACAGAGAATATAGCTAAGACACAGAATGAGACAATGGAGAAAATGACCAAGGCAATAGTTGAGCAAAACGAGACAATTTTTCACAAACTGCTTGAAAAACTTGCTGAGATTGGGAGAGAATCTTACTCTTCTCCAGCTCAGGCTCAAGTTGCAGCTCAGGCTCAAGCTCCTGCTCACATCCAAGTTGCAGCTCAGACTGAGGTACCTGCTCAGACCCAAGCTGCAGTTAAGACCAGAGTTGCAGCCATTAAGAAAAAACGCCCTCCTATGAGACCAACCAAAGGGAAACAGGACTCGCTCCGAGGTTTCCTGTGGCTTTGCCTCTGCAATTATGGAGAGGACATGAGGAGATGGGATAAAAAACCTACTTCAGCCCTACAGTCACGAGTGCTTGAGTTGCAAGGTAAAGCAAACAGAAGAAAGGATGGTTACATGAATATGGCTGCTCCAGTTCAGAATATGCACTGCCCCTGTCCAGACAGGAACTCACCTTGCAATTGGAGATGCTGTCCTCAGCATTAGGGTTGCCCTGCCTCCAGCCAGGAGGAGGAGAGGGATAACCGAGTTTATTGGACTGTGTGGATTTGATGGCCTGGCACATTAGAGCCACGAAAGTATAGAGCCCTGGTGGACACTGGTGCACAGTGTACCCTAATGCCATGGAATCATAGAGGGACAGAATCAGTCACTATTGCAGGAGTGACAGGAGGATCTCAAGAACTGACTGTACTGGAGGCCGAAGTGAGCCTGAATAAGAATAAATGGGAAAAGCATCCTATTGTGACTGGCCCAGATGCTCCGTGCATCCTTGGCATAGACTACCTCAAGAGAGGGTATTTCAAAGACCCGAAAGGGTATCGGTGGGCTTTTGGTATAGCAGCTGTAGAGACTGAGGGTGTTACACAGCTGTCTACCTTACCTGGCCTTTCAGATGACCCTTCTGTGGTAGGATTGCTGAAGGTTGAAGAACAGCAGGTACCACTTGCTACTTCCACGGTGCATCGACGACAGTATCGCACTAATCGAGATTCTTTGATTCCCATTCAGAACCTGATTCGTCGGCTGGAGACTCAAGGAGTGATCAGCAAGACTCGCTCACCCTTTAACAGCCCGATATGGCCAGTGCGCAAGTCTGATGGTGACTGGCGCCTAACAGTAGACTATCGTGGCCTGAATGAAGTCACACCACCACTGAGTGCTGCTGTGCCAGACATGCTAGAACTGCAATATGAACTGGAGTCGAAGGCAGCCAAGTGGTATGCTACAATTGACATTGCTAATGCCTTTTTCTCTATTCCTTTAGCAGCAGAGTGCAGGCCACAGTTTGCTTTCACCTGGAGGGGTGTCCAGTATACCTGGAACTGACTGCCCCAGGGGTGGAAACACAGCCCTACTATTTGCCATGGACTGATCCAGACTGCACTGGAGAAGGGTGGAGCTCCAGAACACCTGCAATACATTGACAACATCATTGTGTGGGGTAATACAGCAAAAGAAGTTTTCAAGAAAGGTAAGAAAGTAATTGAGATTCTTCTGAAAGCAGGTTTTGCTGTGAAAAGAGGGAAGGTCAAGGGACCTGCACGAAACATCCGATTCTTGGGAATTAAATGGCAAGATGGTCGTCGCCAGATCCCAGTGGAGGTGATTAACAAAATAACAGCTATGTCCCCACCTACTAACAAAAAGGAAACACAAGCCTTCTTAGGCGTTGTGGGTTTCTGGAGAATGCATATTCCAGGTTATAGTCAGATTGTGAAACCTCTCTATGAAGTGACTCGAAAGAAAAATGAGTTTGTGTGGAGTCCTGAGCAACGACAAGCCTTTGAACAAATTAAACAAGAGATTGTGCGTGCAGTAGCACTTGGACCAGTCCGAAGAGGACAGGACATTAAAAATGTGCTGTATACTGCAGCTGGAGATAATGGCCCTACCTGGAGCCTATGGCAGAAAGGACCAGGGGAGACTCGAGGTCGACCCCTGGGATTTTGGAGTCGAGGCTATAAAGGCTCCGAGGCCAACTATACTCCAACTGAGAAAGAAATCTTGGCAGCGTATGAAGGAGTTAGAGCTGCTTCGGAAGTAATTGGTACTGAAGTACAGCTCCTCCTGGCGCCCCAATTGCCAGTGTTGGGTTGGATGTTCAAAGGTAAAGTTCCTTCTACTCATCATGCCACCGATGCTACCTGGAGTAAGTGGATTGCCTTAATCACACAGCGAGCTCGAATAGGAAATCCAAATCGTCCAGGAATTGTAGAAGTGATCACAAACTGGCCTGAAGGCGGAGATTTCACAACGCCACCAAAGGAGATGGTAACACGTGCTGAGGATGCCCCACCATATAATGAACTCTCAGATAATGAGAAACAGTATGTTTTGTTCACTGATGGATCTTGTCGTATTGTAGGAAAGCATCGAAGATGGAAAGCTGCTGTATGGAGTCCTACACGACGAGTTGCAGAAGCTACTGAAGGAGAAGGTGAATCAAGTCAGTTTGCAGAGGTAAAAGCTATCCAGCTGGCCCTAGACATTGCTGAACGAGAAAAGTGCTCAAGAATCTTGTATGCCAAGCACCCTCACCTGTTCTCTCTCCTAGCTCAACTGCAGCTGAGTAGATAGCAGTCATTGTAACAGCAGGACTATTACTTTAGAGATTTTGACCCAGTGCAGAGAACTTCTGGCTTAAAACACATATAAGACATAACAGGTTACCTTAGCAAAAAGCAAACTGCCAGGGGGGAGAAAAATCACAGCACATACCAGCAGCCTAGTTCAGGGACCGAGGGAACCATTCTGCTTGCCTATATTATTCTATCTAAATGCCCCACCATTTTGAGCTCAATAGTCTGTCCTCTCCAAAACCCTGAAATTTCTGTTCAGATAAATAACTATATATTAAAAAATGAAGAGCTCAGAATTATCTTACTGAGCCTATTAAAAGAACATCTTGCACCTGAGAAGAAGGTATTTCTAACACCATTCAACTCTGTAAAAGTCCAAAGAAGAAATTCAGCAAACAAAAAATGGACTGAGCAGTGGATGTAATGCCAGTTCTGGGCCTTATTTTGAATATGTAACATAATCAAGTTTCTTTCAGACAGTAAACCTACATAGCTCTTCAGAACCAGTCACTGAATGGAAATTAAGCAGTAGAGGTAGGGGAAGTAGAAATATTCTAAAATTCAAGGACTACATCAGTGTGGCCAAAGGGCAGTTCTTAGATGCTGCACATGGGAAAGAACTCAAGTAAGACTGCAGTTTCAAATCTGGAGTAAGGCTTGTGTGCCTTTGACTACTTTTTCTAAGTGTACTAACTAGCTGGTCTAATAAAAGATACTACCTTACCTAGAAATTTTGTTCTTTCTTGAATTTCAACAGCACAATGGCTACAATAGCTGTATTATTAAATAGATATTATTCAAACCAATTGTTTCATTTGTGCCATAGGGGGAGTTCTATCTTTGCTCTAAAGAAGAAAAAGCATTTAGTGTAAACTAACAACTCGAACATGCACTTGCATTAAACCCATTTGTATTTGAGGGTAAACAGAAAATTCTCCTGCCTTGATTTCTTACTTTTTCTCCCTCCAGTATCTGTGGCTACAGAAAAGTGACGTGAAAAATCCCCAGTAGGGATGTTCTGAAAATCTTCTGTCTAAGCATCATCATCAGTGCTACGAAGAGGGAGAGAAAAGTGCCTGTGGATCACTGATAGTGTTCCTGTCAGATTTGCTGATCTTCCACAGCGTAGATGCAGACAACTAGTAACCAAATGACAGCCTGCCCAATACAGCTAATGCTCTACTGATGCTACAGCAGTACTGCAAAAAATACAGGAAAACCACAAAACACACAGATTCAAAGTAATTTTTACATTACCGAAGTAAGAACAAGCTAGGATGAAAACAGAAGAAATGATAAGGATAAAGAGAGCAGGAGGCACTCAGCTGTCTCCTTGTTGCAGCTGAGGTCACAAGCTCAGGAAAAGTGGCAGGAGCAGCAGGTGCTTCTGAAAAATCCTCCTGGCACATTGCCACTGTCACATGTTTGCTGGATCATGCAGTATGAATCAATAAAACCACTCTCCCAGTTCACAAGAGACACAAGCATTCTAATGAAATAACCTGTATCAGCCAGAAACAGTTTTCTTTTGAGACTTGGAGGACTTGACCTAAGACACAGAGGAGATAACTACAATATTCCCAGTGATTCCATGAGCTTTAAATCAGCTCCATAAACTGTGGGAAAGAAGTGCACAGAAGAAATGTCACCCAATGGCCTGCCTGGGAATCTGCTCTCCCAGGCACTATGATTGTCACTGACCTTCACGGGGGCAAGCAACAAACCAAGTTTTCATACATCTGTTTTCAGTTGATTTGTTTTCAGTCAGTTTACTTCATTTGAGGGCAAACCTCTTGCGAAAGAATAAAGGCAAAATACGTGAAAGACGCACACGGGAGAAAGGCATTTCTACAAGAATCACATATATGAAAAATTGTATTCATTTAACTACATAAGAAGAGAAAAAGTGTGCATTCTGAAGCTACTTGGGAAAGTAGACGATTACAAATGGGTCTCAGCTGTAAGCTTGCAGGCTGCCCATGAACAAACATGACAGAGAAGTTGTCTGCCTGCTTTTTCTCCCTGTCTTTGCAATCTGATCATACCTAAATTGCTATAGGCAGAGACCTGCTAAGAACTTCATGCTAAGGACTTCATGTAAATTGCAAATCACCTGGGACAAGACAAGACCTAAATAATGGGGACACAGACTCTACTGCCCGGGGCACAGTTTCTTGTGTTGCCATACTAGAGCAGGTTGGCTTCTGCTTCTGCCAGGTAGATCTACGCACAAATTGAAGTTTGTAGTTCATTGGAATCACCTTCTGTTGCCATTGTAGTTGCATGCTTTACTCTAAATTCTCTCCTAATAGAATGGGGCAATAATAATTAAATAGATACAAAAAAATATTACATACTATAGTAGTTATTGATAAAAATAAAGAAGGTAGAACCAATATAATGCTAGTTCTCAGGAAAAAAAATGGTTTTGTGTTTCTGGTAGAGGCAGAACTCTCTCTGTAAGTACCAGTGAAAAATTTAAGATTCTTTTTAAATGTGTGTATTACATTGTCAAAACATTATATGTATTTTTATTTTGCATATATATAAATTCTCAGAGTGCACTCTATAGTATACTAGCTAATAATATACAGCACCAATTTATTGGCAGACATTTACAAAGATTTTCTGGACTCTTTGATAACTCAAATACTGAATAAAGAATTAAAGTTTTTAATCACTGTCTTTCTTTCATTCCATTTTACCAGGCAACCCACCTTGAGGATCTAAAATAATAATCACTCTTTCCCTGCATAAATGTCTGTATACAGAAAGTGGCCTCTGTTGGAAAAAAAAGGTGTATTAATCTGTTGTTGAGTTATTCTGTATAGCATGCTGCTACAGCACATTATTTTTTGCCAAATGAATATACATAAATCCCACTGACACCTATTGGTCTTTGGGTAGGAAAGGGCAATACACAACATTTTCAATCAAATGATTTATATAATATTCAGAACAAACATCTGTTTGTATAGTGAAAAATAAATAGATATTTAGAGATTAATTAAATCATTAATGCTTTTCACAGTCTCTTTGATAGCATCTGTTCTCCAAAAATATTACTCTATCCCAACTAAATAATATTTCAGCCTAATCAATTTTTACTCCCTCCTTTCTGCTTATTTCCTAGTTCAGATGTTAATCATCTCTTAGTGACACCATATTGAGGTGCCATCAAAACAACTGTCATGTCATAAGCAGAAGATTACTTCCTTCAGGCACAAAAATGGAAAAGAGGACAGTAAGTTTCTAAATACCAAAAGTCTCCTTTCAAATATATTTCCAACTATGTATTTCCAACAATGGACACTAGGTTATTTTAAAATTTTATATTATAAATATCTCTGTGAAGTAAATTCAGTGGCTTTTCCAGTATCATGCACTGGACCAATTCTGCTCTCAATTGCATAAACACAATCCTCTAGAAGTCAATGTCATTACACCATTGTAAAACTAGGATGAGATCTGGTGTGGGCCTTCTTACTCTTTTTGACTGTGAGTATAATAGACCTCCTTCTTTCCTTCTTCTTTTTTTTTTTTTTTAACTCAGCTCCAACTTTTTTTATTAAGCTCGTTTTGCCCCAGGCTTAAGTTCAGTTTGGACAGTCTGAGCCCAGAAAAAAAAAGCAAAACAAACACTGTTTGTCTCCTTTTGAAAGTTATTCAGGCACCAGGGGCTAGGTCTTGATTAATGCTCTCTTTTGAAGCCATTGTTATCTAGGCTCTTATACAATTTGTTTTGGAATGTGCCTTGTTTTCAAAAGTAGTGTTGAAAACTCAATGAAGTTAACACAAAGAACTACTGTAATGAGGTAAGACTGTGTCCATACCAACAAAAGGGATAAAAATGAATTATTTCATATACTGCCAGTGAGCATCAGTGTTAAGGGAATATATGAACAGTGAAAGTTTGATTCAGTTGCCTAAACACAGGCATCTAGTGACATTTGAGATGCCCTAGGATTTCCCACATGGCATTCATATGCAAATCCAAAAAGGCATAAGTCTTCCTTATTTTCTTGGGGTATCATATCTGGCAGGCATATGCAATTCTCCAATGTCTGAAACGACATGAAGGAGTTTTGCTGAAGCAAAGTGTCTGTATGCTGTCAAAGCCTTAAGTGTCTGTGTTCCGTCACTTAGTCATCACCACAAAAAATTAGCTTTACACTTTGTTGATAAAAGACACACCTATTAAATGCTTTAAACGTATTTTGGAAAATCTGCTCAATATGAATTTTACAAAGCATGAACATGAGAATAGTGAAGTCCCAGCACCTTTTATACCACATGCTTTGTTCTCTTGGCTGGTAAGTTGTAGCACATTCCCATGTTGTGGAACCTCAGTGAACCTTGTAAAAGCCAGAAGTCCAAAACATCTACTGCATAATTAGATACAGCCCCTGCGACATTTGGAAAGTTGCTCCTGTTTCATGTCATGGTGAATTGGTTGGTAATGAATTCAATTGTTTTAATACAATTATTGAATGCAGGTATTACAGGCTTTTGTTTCATCAACATGTGCAAGATTAGAGCACAGTCGTATCATAAATGGCTTCCCAACCCTATGTAGCGTAGGATGTTTATAAATTAAATTGAAATATTCTGAACAATTCAGTTTATACTATGAAATATATTTTTGTTCCAGACAGATAATCTAATGCATCGTTTACCCCTGCTATAGCATTTGTTATGAGTGTTAGTGCATTTTGCCCTACTCTTTTCGAGTGAAAGGGTTTCCAAATGAGCTGTTTCCATTTAGTGTATGGGAAAGCTTCCTTTGAGACAGTGTTTGCAATACATAGACAAAACACAGTGTCTGTTCTGTAGCTGTCACTAACATAAAGGCTTCAACCATTTAATATGGATAGCAGGTCCATTATGTTTAGCAAACTTTGTCATCTTGTCCAAGTCACTGTGACAAGCACAGTTTCTTTTTAGCTTATTTTCTGGTTAGTTTCCTCATCCATAACCAGCTTGCTTCCATCTCAGCTGCTGACTCCCTCCATACTAGCCTTCTTACCTTACAAGGGCTGGCACGCTCCTCACTGCTCACTGCACCAGCTAGCCTATCTTCGGAAGCATTACACCTCCAAGTTGATCAGTTCACCCCATTTCTGTCTCATGGCTACAAAGATGACCAACTCGCAGAGATCCAGCTCTACTTTGGCAACTTTTTGACATTGTGTCCTGATGTATAATGACAGCTTGTATTACCAAGAAATATTAGTGATATTCAGTGTGGCTTTAGAGAGATCGCTTAAGGACAGATCATAGTTTAAGTGTAAGCCCTTTTCTATAGTTGGTTTATTTTATTCTTAATGTTACTTATAGGTCTCTGTGCTAATGTTACTATGATTATACTGACCTCTAGGGGTTTTGCTTTCCACCATAGAGTCTTCAGCTTTTTTAACTACAGAGTAGTGAGGTCAGTTTCCTGTTTGCATTGTGCCAGTGGAACTATATTCTCACTTTTTTTTGCACATTGCAGTTTCTTTAAAAAGTAAGAGAGATGTGAAATGAACACTAAAGTGATGAGACAGAAAAGCACTCACATCCATGTTTGTAGGGCATGAGGTGTGTGTGATACAAAACTTGTCTTCAGAGATGAAGAAAGCCTTGAACAATCAGTACATTTCCAAGGCCTGCCAGATGCAATGTCTTATAAATTTAATAACAGCAATGCTATTCTTAAATATTTTCATTGTAGCTCACATTCATCCTGCTATATTGATGAGATTAACACCACTATTTTTTATTCCATAGACCTTTGTTCCTTCTGAGAATCATTAGCAAAATTTTTAGAAAGAAGGACTTGGACAGTTTTCAGTGACAATTCACCTTTTGTCAAAGATGTGCATTTTTCATATATGAAGACAAATTGGTTGCTTTGAGTGATGCAAAACTGGCTTCTGAACTATGAAATTGATTCTTTATATCAAAATGCTGTATTCTAACAATACAAATATTTCTAAAAGGACTTTTGGCATATATATGACATTGTCTAGTAGTATGCATCAACAGTAAATATATTCAACAAAAACATGGTGGCCTTAGCGCCTGTCAGCAGCATGGGTATTCCTAGGAAAAAGTCCATAACGTTAACACCACAGCAGTAGGAATTCATTTAAATACTATAGGTCAGCAGATGTAGCAGTTAATGTTTCCTACCGCTTGGAAATGTACTGAGACAGTCTTTAATTACAGGATTGTATACAGATGCATAAAATTCTATGTTTTTAACATGGACATGCATATAGTCTCTTCAGTAGTGTGCTCTCCTTCAGATTTGCCCAAATGAATGTTCAATTCCCAACAACTCACCAAAACTACCATTCATGAGTGAAAAACAATTTTCAAGCCATCATCATTTCTGACAAATCAGAAACAAGTTCTGCAAAACCTTCACAAATGCAAAACCTCTCACTGAATCTAAGTATCCCTGTTTCGATGCATATAGTTAGGCAACATTGATGACTCTTACCACTAGCGCCCCAATCATTTCATATAACAGAGGCCAAAAAACTACTATCTAAATTTGGAAAAGCACACTGGCTTTGTGCCCAAAATAAAACACTCCCAATTTCTGCTTTTACTTGTGCATCTGGAATCATCAGATAATCAGGAAATCCGTAGGTGGAAAATGGGAAATCCTATATTCTTCATCTGAACTGTAGGGGAATTCCACTGTGGAAAACCGTATCAGCTATCAACAGGACTAGATACAGTTAATAAAAATAACACTAAAAAAAAATAAAGATATTTAAACTGGGAAAGTGTAAAGAAAAGGCAGAAACACAACAAGAAGGTGATTCTTAGTTGTCAATTAAATTTGAATTTACTATGGTGGTATGACAGAATTCTTAGCTGTTTTATAAATTCCACATAAGACAGCCTCAGGCAATAATATCAGAGAACGTTACACCTGGAAAGGAATGCTGAATTCCAGTCAAGGACTGGACATGCCTCATTTTGCTCATCAAATTCAAATTCCTGGTCTTCCTTCTTCAGATTCCTTTAATACTGTTTTTAATTTCACTTCTGTTTCCTTCAGTCCCATGTAGACTTTGTAGACTGATTAATTTTCCCCTAAAATTTCATTTGGGGGCTTCTATCCCAGGCCTGTATTTACACAGCCTTTTCCTCCCTTGCCCCTGAGTCCTCTGGCTGGCCAGTCTGCTGTCTTGTTTTTATTATACTTGGGATGATTCATGTCCCAGACCTGTATGGTTGGCAGTTCCTTATCTTTCTTCACTGCAAACAGACTCACTGATAGCAGGCAACAAAGCACAAGCAATAATTCTATACAAGCCAATACCTCTATGCGAATTACAATTCTGCTTTCTTTTATCAAACAGCAAGGTCTCTGTGTAGCTACCACCATTCCGTTTAAATTATAGCCTTTGAAATTCAGAATCTTTCAGAATCATCCTTTTCTATTATCAGCCATCAAAATAAGCTCAAATCCTTTGTGCACCTTTTTGGTAGAATACGTTAAGGAAATAGATACCAGAAAAAGTAAATTCTGTCACATTTTCCCCAAATAATCCTGTAAATGGGGTACATGTTTTTTCAGGGAAAGGAGCTGGTATTCTATTCCCAGAAACAGTGGGGTTCCTACAAGAATTTTTCTGATGCTGTGAAGTTTGGAAGGCTCTGTTAGATGCTCTGTAACAGCCTAGCTCCAAAGAAGCAGGGTTAGTACCTAAGTACAATGGGATTTCCTGTTCCAAAAAGGACTGCAGAAAAAGTAATTCTATTTAGATTTTTTAATGCATTGCAGTAAGCTGGAAAATTAAAAAAAAAAAAAAACACAACAAAACAACCAACCAAACCCGAAGTTGGTGATATATTTCACAGGTTCAAGGAGATTCAATTGCAGAATGTCCAGCTGATGGATGATCTGAAATGCAGAAACATGATTACAATTTCTCTATGGTTAACAGTACATAAAAAAGTAGTAAAAACTAGGGACACAGTCATGCTGAATCTCTATTTGATGAAAGGCCTATCAGACCTGCTTTATAGTAAGTAAAGTAAACTCTTGTGCTCATCAAAAGGCTGAAGTAGAAAGTAGCACAAATGCTGCACACCTAAAATTCATTTGCAGTTCTTTTTTTTTTTTTCTTCCTGCAAACATGGCAGGAATTTAGTCAGTAGTTCTAAACATTATGTTGCTAGGTGCTGCCTAAAACTAATTCTCTGTGTTGCTGTGGTACAAATTATAAATAACAATAAGCAGACACCATTTAATGAAAAGCTTGAAAGTTATTCTCCCTGACACTGCCTAGGGAGCTAAATGAAGAAAATGTGTAGTTTCACAGCTTCACCTTTAAAAAGTGGGCTTCACCTTTAAAAAGTTTTACATAAAACTAAAAGGCAGTTGTTAGTGAATAGTGGAATAAAACACAACAAAGAACAAACCCTTGTAATTATAATACATAATAAAATCGGTTTAGATATGATTTGTATACCAAACATATAGTATGATAAATACCAGTTTTGTTTGACTAGCTAAATTATGTTTTCATATGCCACACTTCGCTACGTAAGCAAAGTGCTTTATGGTAAGTACTTACTAACCAACTCTTCTAGTTAGTGACTGTTAACAAAGCCAGTTCTGAACAAATCTGAGCACATTTAGCTTATGACTGAATTGCACATATAGAATATGTAAGCTGGAAAAAAATCGGACAAGGACTTAGACTTGAGAATTATTTCACTGTATGTTTCTTTAATTAAAAAATGTCTAGTGTTACAGGGCATCTTTCAGTACTCAGTCTACAGCCAGTCATTCTTTCACGTGTAATGTATGTGTTTAAACTCTGTACAACATTTCACAACTGTTGATTTTCTTCAGTTTTGTTTGGTTGGTTGGTATTTTTTTTTTAAAGAAATGAATAGGAAACAACCCTATAAGGAGACAAACGTGGTATTTTAAATGAAATTGTCCAGTATTTCATTTCTAAATGAAATGTTCTCTCTGTAACCTGAGCCTGCTAAACGAAATTCAAATTCCTGTCAGTGTAGCTGTCTAGTACCATCACTGAAACTACAAAAATCTCAGTTCATTCAGCCCATGTGAAATTTATATAAAGGAATGCATCAAAGGATATTTAAAATCGTGATGCACTTGAACTAACAATTGGGAGACAATAATGTCTTGACAGCTTTCATTGTATTTAATTTACAACTACTTCTGTATGACCATTTTTTAATTTTCCTTGGCTTGCTTATTGTAAAATGGCTGTACTATAATCACAGAGTTCATATTAGTGTCTGGGCAAAGCAGAAAACCCAACAGGACTAGAATTTAAAGAAAAATACCACAGGAAATGTAATATCTGCATGGTTACATCTAATTAATCTCAAGACTACTTCATTGTGATCTCTCATGCTAAGAAGGGTTGTCTCACTCTTTTGCTGGAAAATCTGCAAAATCTTTTTAAGGTGTTAAATATGATAGTTGGAATTAAGCCAAATGCTAAAAATTATTGGAAAGTTAAAATGACATCCTTACCTTAATAGTGACTAGTACAAAGTGATTATTTGTTTATTTATTTTTTTTACATTGCTTATTAGAATTCCTTCAACCAGCTTCAGCAGAAAATCTTCCATTACTCTTCTAAGCTGTTAAATAACTGTCATACATCTCACAAGGTGCAATTTTGCATTCAATAGCATAGAAAGGCATTCCTCTTAACAGTGTGACCTCTGGATGTCATCTATTTTTTAAATTACTTTGTCATGCAAGCTTAATATATCTGAGACACCGAGAGCTTACCACCACTCATCAGCTAGCTCACTCATCATCAGCAACAAGTGATGACCTCCTTTCAACAGAGCTACATGCAATGTGGCCTGATCATTGATGCATTAACCAACTCTGAGGAGAGTTACATGGAGCAGCAGGGTCACAAAGGGCAGTTATAGCCCTTTATGAACTAGCTACATGTGAGGGTTAAAGATGAGCTATACGGTGAGTGTCCATTCTTGAAATGGCAGTGCTATGCTAAAACCTGGCACCTTAGCCCTTCCTGAAGTTGTGTGATCTGATTATTCCTGTTCCTTTCCTCTTCCCACACATTAGGCCACAATTCTGAAAGTGACATACCTCATGTCAGAAAACAGAAATTTAACTGCATGCACCTAGTTTGAAAAATCTTAACAAGGATATGAATTAAATATCAAGGTGTTAGCTCAGTAGGTATGCTGCATGCGGGTTGCCCACGCTGGAAGAAAATCCATCTATCTGTACTCACATTATATAATAAGAGCAAAGATTCAGCATATATTCATAGCATTTTTCATATTTCAGCAATTCAGTAGTTAGATCAGTGTTGACTAAACTCTGGACTGGTTTGGACAGAAGACTACAAAGAAGCAGCACTGCTACATATCACTGTATAAACTATATAGATGTAGTAGCATCAATAAATTACTTTATCTATTTCATTCTACTGTTCATTCTACAAGGTGCATGAGCCATATACAAGTTCCTTCAGTTGTTTCCCAAACTGCTTTAACATGAGAAACTCAAAAGAAAAGCTAGAAAAAAGCAACATATAACACCTGATTGTTCAAACTGATGAATGCCTTCATTTATACTTCTAAATGAAACTTACTCCTGTAAATGTGTAGCATCTGAGTCTGAAAAACGTGTCACACTAAACTTTAAAATCCATCTTTTACGTACTACTATTGTACAATACATCAAAGCACTCTGAACAGAAGCAATAGCTGGAGTTGTAAACTCCTGTTATTCAGCAACATCTTATGCAATTCACCTTTATAACTTCCTGCCAGTTGCATTTAACCTTTGATTTCACCACTGGAATATTTTCTGTAATAGCAGCCAAAGCAAACAGCGCAAGTACAGTAGAATCCTTTCCCATATGAGCTTAAATTTCATTCACAGAAACACATAGAGGTGGTTTTTTTAATTTATTTTTTTTTTAAATAAAGTTTGTTTCCACTTGGCAATCAAGACCTGTCATATCTTATTAAGCATGCAGAAAAAATGAAGCCTCAGCTAAGAACAGTGTTATTTCTTTTATCCCCTTTGTGGACCAAACCCTCAAAACTAATTATCACATACTTAAATATTCAAAGCCAGTTTCTGACAAATTTTGTGGTTTTGTGGAGTATTCTCAATGGGACAGCACTGTTTAAGAATGGAAATCAAGAAAATGAGGCTAAAAACCAATCCCTAGATTCTTAGCCTGATGACCAGCAACTGATAAGGAGGATTCCCCTCATTTGTTAAAAGGATATCTTAGGGTATTACAAACTTTATAGTTAGACTGGTCCATTTTCAAAAATGAATGGAATAAAATATGTAAAATTTCCTTTAAAAGTATTAAAGTCTAATTTAAAATGTTGGTGTTCTTCAGC
Source organism: Numenius arquata (assembly GCF_964106895.1). Lineage (NCBI taxonomy): Eukaryota > Metazoa > Chordata > Aves > Charadriiformes > Scolopacidae > Numenius > Numenius arquata. The sequence continues at coordinate 56,012,952 of NC_133616.1, read as the reverse complement.
TGAAGAAGGTTTCGGCCAATTATAATCTGTCACCCAAATGAAGATGCAATGTTCTGGAAACTGGGTGCTTCAAATCCTTTTTGAAATTTCTGTGGTAAATCAACATCAAATCAGATCAGAGTTAATAAGAGCCTACTTCTAGAGGGTGTGCATATGAGCAAGAACTGAGAACTCTTTCTTTCTCCGAACTACAGAATTACTGTGAGATTGTTTTTGTCTTTCTACCAGGGAAGAAATTTTTCTGGCTTCTTTTGTTCTTTTTACATTCAAAGAGGTTTGCTATGATGAGCAAATCCTATAGAATGGTAGGACTTATCCCTGTCATATTCAAGAAATTTCCCTGCTACGTCTTGTTTACTCTTCCACCTCACTCGTAACTTCCATGACAACAGTATTGTTTACTGATGCACTTGGAAAATGATAGTAGAATATAAAGATTTTCAGAACCCTGGAATTGTATATTGACCCTGAGGGACTTTTTGTCAAAAAAAGTAAAAAAAAGAAGAAGAGAAGCTGTTGCTATTAACACTCTAAAGACGACTCAGAATGACTATTTCAATTAACATCTAATAAACACAGACCATTAATTAGTGAGTTATTTATATGAGATAGCCTTTATATATGTGTGTCAGATGAAAAAGAAATAAGCAGAAAAGCCATAAGTATTAAAACTGTCACATTAAAAACAATTAAGTGTCTTTATTAAACGTTTTCCTCTTTACTGACAATTGCAATACAGGGTAGAAATGTGTTGTACATTGTAAGGAAACATTTTAAGTGGAATGTATGGGAACTGTATGGGAAGTAAGTCCATTCAAATTCCTGCTTTGAGGCTGTTTTGTTTTAATATTTCATTTTTTAAATTTTAAATGCTTTACAGTAATTAAGAAAAATGCCAGATGTTAATCTAAAATGAGAAAGGTAAAAACATCTTACTGTCGTTTTAGCTCAACAGTAATGCTATTCAAGTTTTCGGGTAAAAACAAAACAAAACCTAAACCATGTGCTCTGCTTTCTATTTGTCCTGTTCTTGCAAGTTATCTGATGAGTTTGGTTACATTCTAATGTAAGAAAGGTAAGAAAAAGTAAGTAATAATGCAGAGCAGCACTGTATATTTACTTACACAATTTGATTCAAGAGTATGTTTGAGTATTCTGCATTTTTACAATTATTTTATTATCTAAGAATTTAGCACAATACGAAACATAAATATACCTCCAAGTTGCAAAGACTTTATACAGATACTCCCATTTGCTTCTTTCCAAAGTCAATGTTCTACTTAGGAAAAAATCCTTTCTGAGGCTTCTGAAGGTATATCTAGCAAAATGGGAAAGAAAGGTATTGTGTCTTTTTAATCTATCCCAAGGAACATAAAAAGATAGCAGAATGCCTGGCAACGCTTGAGCCCTTTCTTCTCTTTTCCACCATTATTTTGTATTTGTGGCACCTGCTGACTCAGTCAGCCTACGCAGTCACTGCTGGCACAACATTGTACAAAACTATAAAGAAAACAGACACACGGGAACACTGGGTTGGCCACTGGCTGCTCAACACATTACATGCACAAAGAGCAGCTATTTTGTGTGCACCCTGCAAAAGCTCATCTCACAAAAACAAGACAATTTTTTCTTTCTCACAGGCACACTCTTTTTAGCTTAGCCATGAACCATGCAAAATAAAAAAGTTTACATATGTCACAGTTGAAGTTTTTATGATACACAAAGACTCTGAAAGATTCTTTCCCATCCCTCCTTCCTGAGAGATTGTTACTTTTCACTTTCAAAGCAGTGGTATGAAGTCGACTTTAATTTCTTGTATACAAAATCAGAAGCTTGTTGGAGGACCTGCCATTCAGTACAGTAATTACAGCAGAAGAGCTATCTGTTTAGAAATCTCTTTGTCTACAGCACTATTGAGACTTGAAGCATGACAGGAGCTGCCAGGTCTTGATGCAGTAGAAACAGTAAGTGGTATTGAAGACTCGGTCTGGAGGCTTCAGAACTACCAAAAAAATACCTTAGGATAAGAAACTGAGTAGCAGCATTACAAGGACAAGCAGCTATTAAGTGGAGTAGGAATTAGCTGAAGGCATAGTTAGCTGGAAAGACCTAGTTTAGATAAGTAATGTTCAGTCCTTTGAAACTTGTTTCAGTCATCACACCCACAAAGGAAACTCAATACTTACCCTTGAGACAGACCCTCTGTACTGGTGAAAAGTCTGTAAGAGAATCCTCATCAACTATGCAGCTCCAGTTTCAGTCCATTATAATATTGCTAGTTTTCCAGCTCTTCATTAAAAACAGGGAAATGTGGTGTTTCTGAAGCAAAAGCACCCCTACAGCATGAAAACTGAACGGCACATGATACACCATAAGGTAAAAACACAGCACCTACGATACACGCTTTGGGGGCACTATGACAGCTGTCTTCACTTTTCATTGAAGACAAATAACCCAGAAATCTGTCAACATGTTCAGGTCTGCATAAGCCTGTCAAAAGGGAACTAGGTATACTAATAGGTATAGTGCTTTAAATTCTTACGTACGGCCAAACAAAAACCCCAAAACGAAACAGAGAGAAAAATGAAACCCCAGAAAGACAAGTGATGCAAATAAAAACAGTTGCTTACCACCAACCAACCAATGCCCAGCCAGTGCCTGAGCAGCGGCTCCCCCACCCACCATCCTCTCCAGTTTTACTGCTGAGCGTGATGTCTTATGGTATGGAATATCTGTACCCTTTGTCAGGAAGTGTAGTGACAGGACGAGGGGTAATGGTTTTAAATTGAAAGAGGGGAGATTTAGATTAGATACCAGAAAGAAATTCTTTACTGTGAGGGTAGTGAAGCACTGGAACAGGTTGCCCGGGGAAGCTGTGGATGCCCCATCCCTGGAAGTGTTCAAGACCAGGCTGGATGGGGCTTCGAGCAACCCGGTCTAGTGGGAGGTGTCCCTGCCCATGGCAGGGGGGTTGGAACCCGATGATCTTTAAGGTCCCTTCCAACTCTAACCATTCTATGATTCAATGATTCTATGATCCCTTTGGTCAGCTGGGGTCAGCTGTCCTGGCTGTGTCCCCTCCCAACTTCTTGTGCAGCCTGCTTGCTGGTGGGTGGTGTGAGAAGCAGAAAAGGCCTTGACTCCGTGTAAGTGCTGCTCAATAATAACCAACACATCCCTGTACGACCAACACTGTTTTCAGCACAAATCCAAAACATAGCCCCATACTAGCTTGTATGAAGGAAAGTAACTCTATCCCAGCAAAAACCAGCACAACACGCATCAAGGTGTATGAAACAAAACAGGTTTTGTTCTGATCACCTGAAAGACATCTGCATGACCTTCTCTCATTATGCAAAATGAGCTACTTCAACTTGAACTAATTGCTTCTTTACCTTGAATTGGAAAGGACTGGTCTGCAAAGTGTCCTTCCCAAAAGCTTATTGCCAGTTCAGCAGAGCCTAGGTTGGATGATCCTTTCAGTACTTTGCCAAACCACCTACTCAGACCAAGGGTCTTCCCTAACCAGTGCTGGAAGTCACTTAAGCAGGCATCTTGCTTAAGACTGGAATACAATATGGACCAAGACATTTGTGTTGCAAGGGTTAGAGGTCTCTTTAGCCAGCGGCACTTACAAGTATGGCTTTTCTCAGAAATTTATCTCATTTTCCTACTTTACTGATATAATACAAAAAGCTGTTTCCACAGGAGGTCCTTACAGGTTGATACCAGGTTAATTTAACACAGTCTTAGGACAGCTCTTTTCCTTGCAGGAGTTAAGGAGGGAGAGAGAATGAGGAGGCAAACCAAAGGCTGAACTTAGTATAATGAACTTAGTATCAGCTTTAGACGCTTCACTGTGACGAAACTATGCACTTTTGGAGAAACCACAATTTGTTTGGTCAACCATTAAGCCCTAGCAAAATAGTCATTAAGCAGCAATAAAGCCAACAGTTGATTAAATGACAGCGAAAACAGAAGTTGTCGCAATAAATAATAATACTGGGTGGGAATGTAACTGATAGGAAGTTTTGTACAAAACCAAATAATATCTAATACGGAAATACCCAATGCACCTTTGCAAATATTAGTACAATTAATATTTCTTCTGTTTCTGAAAATTTGCCTACTATGCTGCAATGATAATATGTTTGGGCCACTTCTACAACTCTTTAAAAATCAGAAAATTCCTACTGAATTTGTTGTGGAATTATATATGCCTCAAAAGGTAGTGAATGAGAATGAACGCCTCCATAGTGTTAGCACTCAACTTAGCTCTTCTTTCATTCTATGATTTAAGCAGAGTTAGAGTCTACAGATAGCAAAGAATACTTTTTTCCCACCTCAAGAAAATCTTTTGGATGTTATTTTAAAGCATCTAACACATAAGTCAGTTATTTCAGGTTGTAACTGTGGCATCATGACTAAGTTTCACTTTTAAAGCCTCTGACGATGATGAGGAAGTTAGCGTTTCTGAAAAATAGAAAGCTGTTCATCAGTAGCCTCCTAAATGCCTGGGTAGCACTCTTTATATTACTTGAGGGAAATTAATCTAGCACAAGTTAACTGAAACCCTGTTAGAGGGGCTGTCATGTCAAAAACTCCAACTGTTACGACAGAAAGAAATCTGCATGAGGTACCTACAACCTGTTTGGGACTCAGGGGCTGAACCTTTTTCGCTTAAACAAAGAACCATTGAACTGCTTTGCTGAACAAAATGTTATCGAGTAGTAGTTCAGTGAATAAGAGTCAGAGGGAAAAACAGCAGAACCAATTTAGATATAGTTTAATCTATAATTAATGTTATGGTTTGCATTTTGTTTATATACTTTTGTAACAGTGAGAAGGAAAGGAAATTACTATAAACTCATCTCTTCTGTTCATAATAAAAACGTGACCAGCTTCAGTGTTGGCACTTTTTTGTTTCCCTTTTTCACTCAAACTGCCCCATACTCACAGGCCATTGCTAGGACACCACATTAATTAGGCAAAGGGTAAAGGACGTGAAGACCCTCTACGAGTATACAATGGCACAACTAAATTAATGTATAGGTTTAAAATATCTAGTGCCTTTTCAGCTGAAGAGAGAAAAGGTCAGGTCACTCACAAAGGTTGTTGCATTCCTTTGTGTACATTCCTGTTCTAATGAAAGATTTGATCTACCTCTGCTTGTCTGGGTCCAGCGTGGAAAGTAACAAGTCAGGCAATGTTGATGATACTTTGCAGCCAAACAAGTTCTTCTAGCCTCACCTAATTCTTTTACAGTGATTAAATTTTCAGGAGCAGAAGGGTTATATATCAACTGTCTTTGTAACCCTTTCTATCTACATGGCATTTTAAAATTTCTTAAGTCTTGAAGAATTTACGTCTAGTCCCTCATCAGAATGATAAATACAAACTAAACTACTGTGCTGCAGAAATGCCTAAGGTGACCTGTCTGTGACACCAAAATTTACTATTAATATAGCTAATTAAAACCTGTAGTCTCATTTGGCTTTGTTTTGATGGGTCTTATTATACAGTATGCTACAGAGTAGTGGCAAGATTGCAATGTTCTACTGTGGCAAAGAACCATCCTATAATGGTCTTGGGTTAGTAGGAAAACATAAAGCATTATTAATCTTATTTAACAAACCCCTTAAGCACATAAGTATAAAACAACTTCCCTAAACCTTCCACAAAAGCACTACTGTCTCTGCTTTTAAGTCTGTCTTTAATTAGGCTGCGTTACAGTGAATTGAGCAGAAGGGTACAGAAACTACCATTGTGCCTGTTTCCTGCACAATTTTATTGCAGATTCCTGTAAGAGAGACTATTCCTGAAAGTTTGTATGCAATCTTTTGCATATAGTAAGCAATGCTGCAGATGAGGACATGTAATAATTTGCGACAGTGGCAGAGTTTAAGTCTAATGCCTCAAGACAAGAAGGGCTTTTATCTGATTTATTCCCACTTTCTTTGAGACTAATGAACTTCTTGTTTTTAACAGAGGAATAGCAGCAAACAGAAAGAGGTTCAAAAGCAAGTATGCTGGTAGTTTATGGGATAGTTTTGTGGAATGGATGACAGATAGAGACTTTCCTTCTTCAAGTTAGCAGAAATCAAAAGTAATTACCACAGCACAATCCAGTAAAGCACTTCAGCATATGTAGCACTTTAAGAATGTAAATAGTTTAATTTGGTGGAACTTGCATTCTTCGGATGACACAAATGCATAAGCACTTTGCTGGAGTAAAGAAGATGTTGGTTATTTGTCATGTTGGCAAAAAGGGAAAAGTTATGATTGTCTCAAACAGCAAAAATTTTAACCTTGCACTTTAGTCAACAATGGAAAAATCATGGCAGTGTTGTACTTAAACTACACAGCAAAAGATATTTATATGTTGAATAGACATATTTTTCCTTGCACCAGAAGGTTTCAATCCAACATTATTAAATATCCTTACTCAAGCTCCCATGTACTTAGAAATAGAAAGAGAAACAAGAACCGTTAAATAAATAATCCCCAAAGTTATGATCCTCTATGCTGAAAAGGGACAATAGAAAAAATCCAGTATATAATAATTATAAAATAAAACTTAGAGAACTGTGGTTGGCTTGATTTTTTATTTTTTGGCTGTTGTTTTTATAAAAAAAAGCATCAAGGGGGCTGTTCAAAAGTCTAAAGGTCACAAGTACTTCAGCATCCTGTTCTGCAGTCTCCTCCCCATCATACACCACTTAGTTCTAGCTTTTCATTGTAAAGTGGGCCTTGCCCCTGCGATAGGTGAAGTTTGCACATTTACATAAATCAATATATAATCGATATATATCCTATATGCAGCCCCAGAGAAGTGGCATTAGTAGTGCAGTGGTTAAAGCTGTTGCTTGATAAACATGTCCTACTACTCACTTTGCTCACTGCTTGCTCAGCTGTGGTGCTGGTTAACAGAAGATAGTCATTGTGATCTGTGGCCCAGTAAGAGGTTATGGGAATAATTTTTTCATTATGTTGATACTGTCAGATATCCTGCCCTTTTGTCTTTCCACTGTCAAATAAAAATCTCATAACCAGGTGAAGTGGCATTGCAAACTGGGCTAACTGGTCTCACTGGCTGTATAATACAGTGGTAAGACTGCAGTAAAGATGCTGGATAGATCCTTTAGATCAAAAGATTCTTAGTGCCTTCCCACAGTTTCCCTCTCTTCAACAAAGCAAAAAACTTCTCTGGCCAGTAGTTGCAAAAAAATAACAAAAGATTCACCTTACTAAAGCATGCACATATGTACCATGTACTGCAGTGACATACATGCATTAGGGGGAACCATATAACCTGATAACTCAGGCTTGGCTTTCGTATAATTTACAGCTATGCAAAATTTTCCTAGTAGTAGCTGCCTGAAATAACTCTGAAACATTCAAATGTTCATCGTCCAGTGCCTCGTGCACCCACTAGTAGATAGGTGTATATTTATTGCAGTGATTAAGTTGCATTTGCAATACCCTCTGTGTCAAATGATGAAGGGCTGAAGGCTGGGGAAAGCTGTGTGCTACACAGCCCCTCCAAACTCTAACAAAAGGTTTTTTTTAAATCAAATGGCAGCAGTGCTACAAGTATGTGTAATATGAGTGTTTTACAATAGCATGCCTCTGTCTTCAAGCAACACAGAAATGTCTTGGCAACACCCTGACAGGCAAACAAGACTCTTCGGAATTTCCTTGTTACAGCATCATAGCTCTTTATATTTAACAAGTCATGAGGTACAGTTCCACATATGAAAACAAACAGAATTTCTTATGCAAACTTAAACCATAAAAGGGGGTGTGTGAGATACAAGGGAAGTACACATCCAAAACCTGAAATCAGAAACCCTAGCACTAAATTGTATTCTATACTTTTTTCTCCAATAAACTTACTACAAGCTGAAACTTTGCTTCTCCTCCCAAAGAGGTACTTCTTATGGCAGGAAGACTGCTACGTGAGCTCTTCTGTAAAAATCTTGTGGAGATAAGGCTGTAGTTTTTGCCACAACATAGGTAGACCAGTTCAACATACGATGTGGATATTGTGTTGGATATAATGTTGAAATTGGCTAGTTACATCAAGGTAAAAGTGAAAATGCTGAAAAACTAGAAAAATCCAGAAAAATCGTAGTGGATTTTAGTAATGCATGTGAACTACATCATCATAAGAAAATTCATTAAAAACATGCTGATCAATTACATAGGCTTCCCTTCCACTAGAAGTATGTCTATTTTAGAGTCAAGAGAGGATTCATATATTTTGAAAGTATTTGCATATACATTTGTCCAGACAGAAAGTGGCCTAGTGAACTATATATGTCTCTGTCTCATGTGCTTGCTTAATGACTGGAGGCAATACAAAAGTATTAACTATATGCAGCACTCCACATGTTTAATTAAATCATCTCCTGAGCCCTTCTGCATGACTGTTGTTCTGGCAAGACAGTGGTATTAGCACTCTACTAATTAAATCATAAAACTCCAATAATTGAAAAAAAGAATAACTTGGAGAAATGAGCAAAGAACCAGAAATAAACACTGATTTACTAATTGCACAACAGATCACCGTATGACCCTCATCAAGCAATAGCAAATGTAAGGCTCACTTTAGGTCTGCATGAGAACCCTTTGCAGAGATCATTTAAGAGAAAATGGATTCCTAGGTCTCTCCCAGCATGGCCTAATGACAAAAACAGATAGATGGTTAGAAAAATACAGACCCGCACTGTAGGTTAAAACAATTTGAACAAAAAAAGATTGAAGAGCTTTTCCATAAGGATCTTTGGATCTTTTGCCAAGGAATATACCAATATTTTTCCTTGTATTTTTCTTGCTTGTCTTAACAACATAGATGCTTAATGGATAACAGGAAATGGTGGGATGAAAGGATAATCCCACACATGTAAACTTGATTGTAGGATGCATGCATTCCCTATCTTGCCTGATTTGTGTTTTGGAAGCAGTTCATTTTCTTTCCTTTTGTTTTAAATGTGCTGAAAGTGAAGTACCAAAAGCATGAAGTGGGTATCACGTCTTCTCTCTGTCAAGAGAGAGAGTCAAGCAATAATCTGACTGCCACCTTCTAAGTGTTCCTGACCAGAGTATGCTGATAACTAAAGCACTTTGAAAACCCAGTTTGTATATCCACACTGGTCGTTATTCTTCTTACTACCATCATAGCATGTTGAAGTAATAGTCTTCAACCTTGGCTATGGCAAAGTTACCACACAAATGCAGAACAAAAATTACTTACTGCTGCCTACGTAAACTAGGGAAGCAAAATTTACAGACTTCATCTGTGGACAATAACTTTTTTTCAGGGTGTCTGGTCCAACCTAAATTAGTTTTTATCTAAGAAAAGCCTGTATTTGCGTTCTTTACACACAATCCTGCACTCAGCACCATCCAAACTCTTCCTAAGGCACACAAAATAAAGCAAAAGCCAGGCTTCTAATTGGCATAGTTTCAATGACCCTCTGTTCTAAAAGATATGTTCCTCTTTTTCCCAAGTAGCCCACTGCACAATTTTTACTTCCCACTGGGCAGGTTTCCTTCGGCTGCCGCTGAATCCGGTTTATAAATTAATGCCCAAAATTTCAGGCCATTTCCTGACATTCTGGGGTCTTCCCCTCTGGATATAAACACAACAGACAATTCTGTCCATCAGGGCTTCCAGCACTTGGTGTTGAAAACCTTTTCCACTCCGTAAAGTTACAAGATCAGAAGTGGGTTACTTGCACTAGCCACACCCATTAAAAAAAAGCAAAGGCATGGCATAAACACTATTTATGCAGAACATTACAATATCAAAACAAACCTAAAATCTATGGTACATAAATATGCTAAAGGAAACAAAATTATGTATTTGTAAGCACTTTATCATTTTTTGAAACCAGAATGAATGGCAACAATTTCATACACTGCTACTTGTATTAGTGGCTAAAAGTCCACTTACTTCCCACCAATCCACAAGAAGTATAAAGAAGCACAGCAAAGAAACTTAACCTTCATAGAGGAGGGGTTGAGAAAAGCAGGTTGCTAACAACCTGAGATCTGCATCTTATTAGCATATAAATTTTCGCATGCATTGCTAATACATTTAATGCAAGCAAAACAGATTGCTATTTATAGAGCATTGAAACAGTATCCAAGTTGCTAGAGTTTATATAGAAAAAAAGACTTCTGGATGCAAAGAAGACTTGTTTCTCTACAAGTCAGTTCTGGAAGTCTAAGCTTTTCACCTAACAGAAATGATAAAGAAATGATGGAGCAGCAGCAATAGTGGAGTTTGGGGCTTTTTGACACTGATAAATGTCTTATTTGCTAATCTGGAAGTTTGCTGAAACAGAGGTGCTTTGTTTCAGTTTGACATTATTCTGTCTCTGCATGAGCTTCTACAGTGCTTCCAGCAAAAAGCAGTTCAAATTCTATATATTCCTGCTCTTCTCTTTAATGCGTACTATTCCTGACCTGTTTCTTCTATGATGTACTGGGGCACACAATGATAGTTAAGCCAAAAAGTCATTGCAGTATAGTCAATAGCCACACAGGGAACCGATTTGGGGGATTTTTCAGAGGACAGTTTTGATACCATTCTGATGTAAATGCAGTCATTTGTGCTCCAGACTTGCTCAACTCTAGAAATCCTATTACAGTTCTTCTTAATGAACAGAGAGTGAAAAATGTGAAGTTCATTTCCTTGTAAGACAGAAAAGGAATTTGCCCTCAAGACCTCTAAGGAATTTCAGATGTGACAAAAGACCATGCAGGTACAGTCTACAAGCCTATCAAACTGTCATTCTTCTCAGTCAGAACATGTTTCTTTCTCTGAAGTGAGATATTCTGTGAAAAATGTCTTACCTTTATATCTCAGAATGGCATACTTTTATTTATCTTCTGGATGAATAACCCATGGAAATGAAAGGAGGTATCTACCTGCCTTTCAGGAGGACAACAGAGATGACCTTTACAGCTTCTATAAAAAAAGCCCTGGCCTCCAGACTTTGATTCTTTTTATTTAGGAGTTTCTATATGATAGAATTTAAAAATACGTGGTACCATCATATTATACCAATGTATATGATGGCTTGGGCTTATCATCCAATCAGTTTAGTTTATAATTTCTATAGTGTTTGCTGATTTCATTAATGCAGTGATGCACATTACAGAACACTTGAGTGTGCGTACAACTGTACAGAAAGAGAAACTTCAGAGTATGGGATATAACAGGAACAAAAAATAATTTTCAGAAAAACCTGGTATGCAGTCATATAGTCAGTCTGCTCTCAGTCTTTATGTTAAAAAAAAATGGTAACCATAGATTACAAACACACAAAAGAATTCAATTTTCCAACTCTAACTTCTTGTATATTAAAAAAATAAAATTAATAGCTAAACTGTTATTACAATTATGATAATATGATAACCACAGATATCTATAAACCTGCATTCTAAAGCAAAAAATACAAACCCAAAATTATTATAAAAATGTACAGGCTAAGGTATAAGGCATTCACATGGGACAATAAGAATCCGACACTCATATTTGAGCGCCTTGAATGAAGAAACTAAAATCTGCTGTTAGGTAACGAAATAGATACTGTAATTTTAAGTGCGATCTATTTGAAGCTGCCATTTGATTTTAATAGGTTTGCTTCTGTCTTTTACTAGCAAGATCAGAACCAGCTCCAAAGGTATGCTCTTAAAAATGTTTCAGGAGTCAGTCAACTTAGATTCTCTAAAATTCAGTGTGAAAATTCTACCAACTTTTGGGGAGAGAAAATTCTCCCATCCTTTTGAAGGAGTGAAAACTAAGTTCGAAGTATTTCTAGTTTTCTTTCTAGGGATTGCCAAATATAGGTGAGAGAAGTAAAGACATACCTTGTAGAGGTTATAAAATGACTGGGCAAATCAGTGTGTTGCTGAAACTACAGAGACTTCAGCCCATCTCTAGCTTCCTGTGCTAGTTTATATACATTCCTTACTGGTCTGTAAGCATCCTGTCTTCCCACCTTGCAAATCTGAGCCCTCAATTATGTCTCCTCTTCATAAAGAAAAGCAAGTATATAGTGCCATGAATAGGAAATTTATTTTCTGCTTTTTAGGCTTACTAAAAGCTTGCAAAGTTTGGATTTTTCTTCAGCTTGTATGTTTTAGAAATCATCCAGTTATTTACCACAACAGTGCTAAATAAATGGTAAAAAGCATGTGAATACTTAGTTCAAGTTGAAACTGTAATTCCTCTGTATACATGACTTTTAAAGACTCCTAATTTGTAAGAGAGAAAACAGCTTTTTGCAGTTCTTGCGTTGTTTAAATCATTATTTTCAGCATTAGTCACATGCAAATTTGAAAAAAAACTTTAAAAATGATTATTCAATGATCTAAACATTTGTTATTTATGTGATTGCAGCTTATTTGGACTACCTAAAAGTTTTTAAATTTTTTGAAGTATTAAACTAATTGTTGTAAGATGGCCACTTCTTCCTTGATTCTCTTGTCCTCCCCATCTACTGTAGTCTCCTGTTACACTTTTTATTTCCAGGATCACTAAGGTTTCTAGCTGACAAAGTAGGTTTCTACTTTTAAAGGCTATGGCAGTCAAAAATAAATCAGTATACCCTACTAAGGCAGAAAATCTTAGCAGGATGATGATGAGATAAAAATGTCAGGAAAAAAATGTCCCAGTCCTTTCATACAGGGCCATTGCACTGCATACACAATACATGACCTTTGAACACACACACAGTAATGAAAGCAATAAGTGTTTATGGTCGTGATTAAACTTCAAAGTGTGTTTTATACCAAACTCTTCAACGCTTGAGACTGTTTGAAGTATGCCAGTCTTTTATAGGCAAAGCTGATTCCCAGAGTTGTTATACTGATAGTATTACAGATTATGGTGGCTAGATAAGGCCTCAGCTTTTGTAAATCTTCCTTTACAATTCAGGGGCACTACAAGGAGTATTGAAACCAAGAAGAAATGGCAGTTTGGGGCCAGATGCAACTTTCACTAGGTTTGGTAACCACTCAACCTGCAATGACATTTCCATGTAAATTGCTTAGTGCCGAGAGATTTCCAGTACCTTCCCCTGCTGAGAGCTCATGACAACAGATAAATATCCCACAATAAAGTGGTTAAGAATTACAGATAGTTCATACTCCTGTAAAGAAAAGGAATATGTTCTAATGACATGAGACAGACTGTTCAGCATGTTAATAAATTACCTGAGAAAAACAGTGATACTGAATTGACAAATCTTCTCTTTAAACTACGGTTATTCAGGACAGTAAAAACAAGCTATAAGGAAGCAGAGAAGGAAAAGGGTGACTGGGCAATAAAATAGCAGAGGAAATGCCATGTAGATAAAAGCAAAGTGAAGCACAAGAAAAAAGTAATCCTAAATTTACATGTACAGTGAATGACTGCAAATTGATAACAATCAGGATTGGGATTTTAAGTTTATGACAGTTTATCTAGTTCTGTGAAAACATTACGTCAGTTCTTGATAACAGAAAAACAAAGCAGAGAACAGAACAGAAAATCTCATGGTTTTACCATATATAATGCAGTATTGCAATACCTACAGTTTGAATATTGTGTGCATTTCTTCTGACTTTAACATGTTACCCACCTTAAAAAGAATATAGTATAATCAGATTATGGAGAAATAGGCAAAAGACTGACCAAAGATAGGGAACAGGTTTCCCACGTGGATATCTCAGCTCAGAAAAGAAATGACTGAGGACGGATATAATTAAGGACTATAAAGCCATGCATTAAACAGAAAAAGTAAATAAAGGATGATTATTTATTGTCTTTCCTAATACGAGAGTAATGTGCGTTAAATGCAATTATGAAGCATTTAGTCAAAAAAAAATAGGTGGGGTTTTTTGCACAGCATGCAGTTAAGCTGTGGAGCTCAATGCCACAGGATGTTGTGCATCCCCCCCAAAAAAAATTAGTTTAAAAGAGATAAGACAAATTGAGACAAAATATCTCTCAAATGCTATTGAATGAAAAGGTATCACTTGTGATGGTGCGTCTGAACAAGTGACACCTGAATTGGCTACTGCTGGTAGCTGGGAAATATTGGAGAAGTACGACTACAATATGCTGTTGCACCTTTCACAAATACCTCCAGTTGTGACTCCTGAACATAGGACACTGGGCTAGATGAACCTGTAATACATTAGAGTGCAGCCATTTTTTGTCCTAACAGAGTGATAACAGTACCCTTGGGGATACACTGACTTTCATACAGCTTTGCAATGTGGCAGACCACAAAAATCCAAGTTCTATGGCAGATCAGTTGAATTAACGCAGCAATGAAGCCCTTAACCCCTGAGAATTTGATGAAAGCTTCATCTGAGAGCTCTCTCTAGACCAGCTAAAAAGTAACAGCTCACAAGGTCAGCTGAGAACTTTAATAACAAGACAATAATGTTATAGAGTGCATGTTATATAACCCTGTTGTTTGATTTTAAATCAATTACAGATAGCCAAAAGATAATGTCAACAGAATGGATGATGGTTCCAAAGGCTAACTAAATGCTGTTATTGTCCTGTAATGCCATGAAACAATGCTACTCTGCTCTTAAGAAAATATCAAAACAGCCAATGCTAGCCTCCAGCAACATAAAGGCAAGAACTTTGCACAATGTGGTCTGAAAAGACTCTCACTATAATTTGAGCCAAACCAGTGACTTGCAAACCCAGTTACAACCCTGATATATTTTTTAAAAGTGATATTACCATAACACTAGAGAGACTAGCCACAAACATTGATATTTTTGCTATGTCTAAGTTAGCAAGAAATTTGTTGCAACAAAAGCCAAGCAGTAACTCAAAGATGTTGTTGCTGAGACCCCCAATATCAACACGGGATGGAGTTTGGGGGTTTTACTTTAGACTAAATTTACTCTGCCCCTCTGAACTTATCATTGACATTCCACATACAGCCCAAAGTCACACAAAGTTCCACAGTTGTTGCTTTGAATCCGTGTGTCCCAATTGGAGACTGGGGGGCATCTTGAGCACGGCTTCCAGTTTAGGTACCTCTGAAAAGAATCCAGGGTTTGTCCATACTAGAGCCATTTGTGAACCAAACCGATGTAGTGTAGGTGGTTACAGCTAAGGGATTCTCTTTATTACTGCTCCACTCTTTACACTATGGCCCCAAACCAAAATACTGATTCTGATGGTCCTTCTGCTATCAAGCAGCAGCCAGGGTACAGTCTGTAATACAGAGAAATTTTTAACCTAAAATCAGTTAAGGAATTATTTGGTTAAGTATCACAGAACCACAGAATTTTTCATGTTGGAAGGGACTTCCGAAGGTCTCTTTTTCCAACCCTCCTGCTCCAGCAAGGCCACCTAGAGCCACTTGCGCAGGACTGTGCCTAGATGGTTAGTGAATATCTCTAAGGACAAAAAGCCTGTATCCCTCCACTGCAATACGCCAGTCACGGGAGCCATCCCACCACATCTCCATGATCCCAATGAGATCATAGCTCTGCAATTGCAAGCATACGTGTAATTCATCATGTTTATTCCCCATACTGCATGGGAATAAACAGTTAAAGAATTGTACTGCTTTACAGTTGTTTTCTGACACTAAGGAATTTAATTTAGAACATACTTTTTCACATTTATATAGATTAAAAGGTCAAAACATAAAACTGCCTTATTCTTAACAACTGTATATCTATAATCAAATATTCTACTACATATTAGAGATGGAATACTTGACCATATCAAGTATAGACCAGGTTAAGTATTGTCTAATGGAGATATTTGATCACCGATTCAAGAGTATGTCAGGAAATGGAAATAAGGATATGACAGGAATGAATGACAACTAAAATTTTTCTCTTTAGTTCCCATATGAACAGTTACTATGCCATACGGAACAAAAGAAAAAAGTGCTAGTGCTTTGGAACCTATCATGTAAAACTGCCTAATGATTGTTTGAAGACAGTGTAGTAAATCAAAAACAGTCCAAAGAAAGTATGAATGAGAATCCAGCTGTTAAGATTTGGGCAATTCATTAGTTTTAAGTCACATATGTAACAAATGCTGTTAAAGCCAGAAAATAGGATGTACACCTATGCCCTTATCATTAGAACAGCTATAGAACAATTAAAATTTCCAGGAAAAACAATATTTCAAGGAAAGTAAATTTGTATGACAAGTATTTTATAAACCAAGCCTCTTTCTGGTGTATATTTTGTCAGTGGGGATGCTGAAAAAACATCACACTGAATTATGCAAGTCATGTGGTTGTCTAAACTATAGAAAACTGTATTTGGAGAGAGTGACACAATGATACAAATGCTGGCACAAAGGAGAAAGTGCACAAGTCTGACTTTTTTCTTACTGGGAAAATACACTTGGACATGACTAGGGAGACCATTTTCTAGAGGTAGCATTAGCCCTGCTAGTTTGGCAACCTAAACCCTCCTGTCACTGAGGTTTTGGGTGTAATATTTTCTCTGTGCAAAGCAAAGATAATAATACACATGCAAAACACTCATACAAAATCACAGAATGATACCCCAGGTAATGAAAATGATTGTAAAATTACTATGATCTAAGGAATTCCAATAGCCTCAGCCTATAGTTTCAGAAATAACCTGCAACACTAAGGGGCTTGCATGTTCAGATGGCAGTGGTTAAGGTTGTTTTCAGAGCAAAAGGGGACTAACAGCACATAGTACGATTCTTGCTGTCATTTTATTGTACATCCTTGTTCTGAAATTTCCAGTACTTCTAGGTGATCTACCTGGTGAGGAAGGAGTTTGTTCTATAGCCTATAGGATGTACCTGCTTCTTGGCCTTTGATATTTTTTATTTTTTTAACTCAACATAGTTATGAAAAGCCACTTTGCTCTCTGAGGATTTTGCTGTACCTACAGGCAAGGAAGACCGGGTTTGATTTTGTGGGGGTTTTGTGGTTTTTTTTTCTCCCTGAACTGCCAACTGCCCATGCATAAAACTCAGAATATTTGAAAATAAGACTACATAAAGTCCTAGCTATTTTTTCTGTACATTTTTTCTTGTTTTCAGCTTTGGAGACAATGCTGGGTTGCTTGGGGGAAACACGTTTACTAAGTGGTATTGATGACCAAAATGATACCCAGGATTGCTGGATGGAAATGGGGCTATAAATACATGTCCCTGCAGAAAAGCGAAAAAAAAAAAAAAAGGGACTTCATGTACCAAACTCTGCTCTTTTCTGCACCATATGACTCTCGAGTTACTACACTGATTTCCGTGGCAGTCCTCCAAGTTTAAACTGGTGTAGCCTGAGCAGACTTCACCTCACAGTAATTAGCTGGTTTTCTTTAAATGTTATATTCCAGGGAATGCAGTCAGCTGAATACACAATTATTTTCCCAATTCTTTTATGCCAGTTTTGGAGAAATATCTCATCTATGAAACCTATAGTATTATAGTTTTCCAACAGGGCATGTTTGAAAGACTTTGCACGGTCAGATTTAATATCTCGTGTCCTCCTGACATATTACACTTGCATTTGTTGAAAACCAAGGATGTTGATAGGCCAGAAACTTAACAACAATAACATAATGTCTCTTGAGATCTCTTTCAATCCCTTGTTGTACTACATTTTTATCTACTAGAAAGTTTTCTTAAAAAAAAAAAAAAAAGATAATGAAGAAAGGAGGAAGTGGTGGAGGAAATTCTTTTGTAATTGCTGAAGTGTTTTTAATGATATGGAGAATTTTTCCATCTCCCCCTTTACAGCTAAAGGTTGCTGTAGTAAACAAACATCTCTCTCAAACTCTCTCTCATGTGCATGCGTTTTTTCTATGTATAGACCTAGTCATAACAGTTATTGGAAGTCATGTTCCCATGCCTCTTTTCAGACTCTCCAACTGCCACAATTAAGCCAGTTCTTTACAGTTTCTTTTTTGCTGTAATCTAATGAACAGTACCTCTTTGTTTGCTTTCAGTGCAAAACTGGTTTACTTTGTAGTTTCATTGCACTCCTAAAAACAGAGTACATTGCCCATTCTCATTCTGCCGGTAGCAATATATATTTTATCTAAGGCTTTAAAGAAATTGTTTTTTGTTTTTACCTTATTGTTTAACACAAACAGAAATTAAATTAAAAAGGCTTTATACTGCTCTAAGGACTGGCTTTTTAGGAAATAGTATGTGGGTTAAACTTAATTGTGTACCTTAGTTCAAAACAATCTGTATCCGTATTTTGACTAAGATTCAATGTTAAGTTTTCAGTATAAAGGGCCTGATCTGGTTCTCTTTAATGTCAGTAGTAATGACTGGTTGATATCAATGAAAACAGGCTCTGATTCTGCAAAAAGCAGTAGTTTTAGCAAGAGTGTGATTTATTCATAGTTATGTCAAAAAAAGGCCTACTCTAATTATAGTAGCTTTAATGATTTCAATATTATTCATATTTATATGTATATTATTAGGTAATTGAAAGAAAAAAGGAAACTTACATGATCTTCAAACTCTTTCCATTAAATTTTCAGTTCTTTTAATATTTTTATATACTGAAAAGAAAAAGGTACTGATTTTTTGCTGACTGATGGCTTTTATGTCAGTAAATTTTTCAGATCAAAACTGTATGCTTGCCACAGCATGTTACAATTAAATGAACACAGCATATTTCTTGAAGATTATAGTTTTATGGCCCTTTGCAGTGTGTGTGGGTTTCCCTGTGAGAACTACTTTACACTTTAAAAGATCATGAGAGACATTTAAATACTATTCCAGTTTACAGATGGGCAAATTGAAGTCAGAGCTGCTGCAACTGTACAAATAATAAGCAGCAGAGCAAGAACCAGAACATACTGGTCTTGGCTGCCAGAATTCTCCTCAAACTAGAAAGAATGATGCAAAAAGTAGGTTGAAAATAATAAGCCATAACAAAAAGGCAGAAAATGATCTGAATGAGATGAGTAGTAGCGCTATTGACTGGCTAGATTTTATTGTACATGCACAGCCAGAAATCAACGTGTTCAGTGAATGAGTTCATCAAACAGACAGAGCAATCCATTGTGATATGTCTTGACTGTTAGTGGTGCTGGCAGCTCAGCTGAACCTTACGGGGTAATTAGCTAAGGATAAATTAATCTGTTCTCAAACGTGGTCTGCTGATCTTCCCCAGGTTGTGAGCCCTGCTTAAAGGCATGGTTGTTGGGGTTTTGGTTTTTTTTTTAGTGTTTAATTTAGTCTTTCTTGGAACTTGAGTAAACAGTTGCATCTGCACCTATGAAATATTACTTTAACATTTTAAAAGAATTTTTCTGAGTGAAAAAACTGCATGTGTTGGATTGATGTCAGACCATTTTCCAGTTAATACTGGATCTTTAGATTCTTTGTGCAAATGTTCTGCAGGAAATATCACAGAGGTAGTCCCAAGGAAGACAAATATTTAGTTTTTGCAATACTGTCCTTAAATGACTACATGTAGCTTAGGCAAAAAGGATTTGACACAAATCTCTTTATTTTACTTTAGCTACCATAGATGAGGTTTGTTCACAGTTCTTGAGGTTTTTAAAACTTGGGATCTTGGTACTTTTGAGCTATTCTGGAACATATCTTGTTTCTGCCATATATTACTGTTTCAAAGATTCTGCTTTAATGGTAGCTATTTCCAAATACTCTTTGCGACACTTGGTCTTATAGCTCTGTCTTATTAGAGCTGGCAGGCTAAAAATATAATTGATATTTTAATTTCCTGCAAAGCATTTTTTTAAAGGCAAGAAGAACTGCATTCAGGATACTTATTTTCGTCTAAAATCTGTTGAAATGACTTTCCACTAATCCAAACTGGAAATGAAGCTGTTCTGCACAAAGAACTAATATAACAGGCAGCCTTTTCCCCCACATACACCTTCCTTTAAAATTAAGGTTTATTTGAACTGCTAAACATTTGAGTTGACTTTTTTCTCTCCCATGGATTCTACTGTGCATCCCATAAAAACCTGATTTTCAAGTAAGCTCTCCTTCACAGCCTTCACTTCTCAGTTTTACAGCCATTGGTGATAAAAGCAATTCACACCATGCAGAGAATATGCTAATTGCTTGCACCTACGCAGACTGTCACTGGGCATCTATTTGAAGTTAAATATGGCAGCAATTGTTTTTGCCTACAATTAGTGGGTTGTAAAAGCAGCTCTCCATTACCTCATGAAATGTGCTGTCAGCTGAGGGATAAGCACAGATCCTTCTGCTCATCTGCAGGGCTGAGGGTTTGTGCAGCTGCAGAAGGATCCGTTTCCGGTGCTCTGCCGTCTGTGGATTCACTCTTCAACAAAACAGCTGCAGACAACTATAATTTTCCCCATGTTAAACCTGCCTTTTTAGGATTCCCGTATACTACTTTTAAGTTCAACCTTAGACTTGGCTTTGTGTTTGTTAATTTTTATTTGTATCATTCCTGTACAGATTTTGGCCTAGAGATGCTGCTAGTTGGAGACCAGCAGGCTGCTTCTCCTCATACATACTCCTCACAAAAAGGAGTGAAAACATCCTGCTCTGTGTATATTGATGGTGGATGTAGTGTTGGTTAGAGGATATTGGCTTTTCCTGTAGCCTTTCATACTTCAGGATGAAGCTTGTTTGTGGTCAAAGACGAAGTGAGGAGGAGGCCACCAGGGCCTGGCCTCATGCTGGGGTGCTCCATCTCACTGGCAGGCTGAGCACCCTGCACCTGCCCATAGGTTGCCAAACAGAGAGGAAACAAGAAGTAAAAGGACTGTAAACAAGTTCTCTCACCCTGCCTTCCAGCTCATGTCCTTTCCTCCCAGCTGGTTCCAGCCCAGCAGCTCAGGGGCTGGCTGGGTTGCGGAAGATTTGGTGCCGCTGCAGCCAGGTGCCCGTGGCCATCTTCTCTCCCCTGTGAGGTACCTGGCTGCATAGCTGCTTCCTCCTTGCTCCCATGAGCTGGCAAGCTTTGCTGTCCCTGAGGATTCACTCCTCACTTGGCCATTTCCTCACACCGCTCCCCCCCGCCCCCGCCTTCCAGAAGGGTTCCTCAGGGAGGGCTCAGCCCCTCGCTCCATCAGGAACCTCCCATCCTTCCCAGCAAGGACAAGCCAAGCCTGTGTCCTCCACTGCTGCCAAGATGTCCCCTCGGATAGGAACAAAACACAACAAGCTGCGCGCAATAAATGGCAAACAAACAAAATAAAACAGATACGGCCTTTCACAGCTAGTAACTTGTGGAAAGTGCAGCACCGAGGAAGCCGTAGCAATGCTGAGGGGGGGGAGGCACCAGGCAGGGCAGATATCCCCAGGCCTCACCTGCTGGCCCCACTGTCATGGCAGGTGGCAGTGGCTCCACAGCACTGATTGGCAAGGAGCTGTGGGGAGGAATGGATGTCTGGGCACTACGATGTCTGTCTCTGTGCTACAGTGACTTCAGCTGCCTGGCAAATCTGTCAGACCATCTTGGTGAGATTCACAAGGTGAGATTCACAAGGCTCTCAGGGCCTCGTCCCTCCTCCCAGGCATAGGCAAGCTGGGCCTCTGGGCAGGAGGCCTGGGCCCTGGGCAAGTCTGTCGCCAACAGCAGTGGTCTTCCCACAACACAGGCCACCTCAAGCCTCGCTGGGGCCCTCAGGCAGAGGAAAAGTCCTCCGTCCTATCTTCTGGGGAGGGGATGTTCGAGAGAGGTCTTGCACATGCTCATTCGGCTTTTTAAAAAATTTCCACTATTTGTAAGGAGTGAGTTGCTCCTCTGGGAATTTTCTGGGTTTGCAGCTCAACTCCTGAGATGCAAAGCTGATTTTGCTCGCTGATTTTGCTGTAAGTAGATGTTGCAATAACTTCCCATTCCCCTGATCAGCGTGCAGAAGTCAGATGTCATGTTTTCATGAAAACTGAAAATTAAATGGAAACTGGTTTGCACTAGCAAGTTTCAGGCTTGGCAGCTCAGCTCACCGCTGGTGGTGTGACCGCTTGCATGAACACTCAGTACCTGCTTCAAATTCTTCACCTTTTAATTAACAGGTTTCCGTAGTCCATTAACAGCTTCTTAGTAAGGCATGTGGTCAGGCTGTTGTCAGCTAAAAGGCTGGTTTTCTCTGAAGTTTCTAAGTTTGCTCTGACAGGCCAGTTTGATTAATGGCCGCCCAGTGCCACTGAACACAGCAGGGCCAGAAAAGGCAACATGCTCCTTTGGCTCAGATTTGACTGATGAACCAGAAAAAGCTGCAGTGACTGTGATTTTCCTTTTACATGGGGATTGCAATCAAAACTGTTTTGGTGCATATTAACTAACAGCAGCAGGTCAGACAGTTAATAAAACCTTCACATCCGAGGAGAGGTGGGGAGAGAAAACAAGAGCACAAGTTTGGATTTCTTAGCCTGCACAGGCAGCGCCAAGCTACTCTCATATATCACTCAAGATAAGTGAACTGGGATATTAAGCATAATCAAAGAAAACTAGGTCATATGTGACTCATAATTAGGGTATTTTACTGCAAGGCTTGTGAGATATTAAAAAAAAGAGATACAATGATAAAATATATTTAGACATTTTATTTATTTAGGAATATTTATGTGTTTAAGAAATAAAATCATCATAGGGCCATGGAATAAGAGGCTAATAGGATAATTCAGGCTTCAAAGATATCTGGTCCAATATGCTGCTCACAGCCACAGTCAGACCAGGTTGCTCAGGGTTTCATCCAGATTGGAGAAGGAACCTTCTGAGGAGGGAAGGAGCCTGCACAATCTGCCTGGGCAGTCTGTGCCACTGCTTGTCTGGCCTTCTAATGGAAGGGCATTCTTACAGCCAGTCTTCATCTTTCTTGCCTCTCACCCTCCCACCATGCCACACCAAGAAATGCCCAGCTCCGTCTCCCCAGTAGCCCCTCACAGGCACCAAAGGTAGCTGTTAGGTGCCTCCCAAGCCAGCCCTTCTTGAGGTTGAATCAGCCCTGGTCCCTCAGCCTCCATTCACAGGACAAGTGCTCCAGCCCCGACCATCTCAGTGGTCCTCTGCCAAACGTGCTGCAGTTTGTTTATGTCTTTCCCATACTGGGGTCCCAAAACAGAACACAGTATCTCAGTATGGTCTAACTGAATAGATGAGGGCTGAGTAGATGAGGAGTCTCCTCCATTAATTGACTGGCTGTGTCCCTGTTCATACAGCCCAGGACACAGCTGACCTTTTTACCTGCCAGAGTACGGTGCTGGCTCATGCTCAGCTTACTGTCCACCCAGACCCCCAGGACATTTTCATCAGAGCTGCTCCCCAGCCTGGATCACTGCAAGGGTTATTCACTCCAAGGTCAGGACTTTGCATCTGTTCTTGCTGAATTTCATGAGGTTCCTGTATGCCTATTCCTCCAGCTTGTTTAGGTCTCTCTAGGTGGCAGACCTGCCCTTAAGCATATTGACTGGTGACCTCAATTTGATGTCATCTAATTATAAGTTATAATAATCCATTTAATTTTTAAATTGTCTTTTTAATTTTTATTTTTCAAGACATCCCTGGGAAAAAAAACAACCTTCAGAGGGGACTTCTACAGGAATTTTTTACTTATCTGCTAGTGGGACAAACCAAGTAGAACTTGGTTTAGGGCTACTGAAAAACTAAGAAAATTAAGCTGCCCTTGCAGTAAAAGGATTTATGACTTAAAGAGTATATTGTCCTCCTGGAATTGAGTGTTAGTTCACAAAAGCTCAGCCACAATTTTGGATTCAATTTCCATGTTTCCTTAAGCTTAAAATAAATCTTTGTGCTACGGTGAGACAACCATATCAATGTTCAAACACATCTCTGTTCAAAAAGTTTTTGAATTGAGAATAATTGGAATAATTGACCTGGAAAGTGATAAATAAATAAGATTGCATTTCTTAGCCTATGAAACATTAAGTTGCTCAGAAATAAGAGACATAGTATACTTTCTCATAACTGCATTTTTCCTTTAATTTTGAGATGTTACTATAGCTTAATGTGATAAGCTGCCTAACATTTATAGCCCCTGTGATGTGCACAGTGGTTTGAGTCTGTAGATATCCTCAGGTACTGAAGAAGGATGAAATCATTAAAGAACAAAGAAGAACATTTATGTATCAAAGTTGCCTTTTATTTCATAAAACAATTTTGATAATTTTCTTCATTGTTGGCAGACAAAAATGTGATCTGTGCTGTCCTCAAAATCAGATAAAGGAAAGGCTCCAGGCAAGTCTGGGAGATGTTACACCACAGGCAGGGAGTGGATGACTTTTGAGACAAATGTAAATTTCAGCTAAACCATACAGAGTTCACAAATCTCATCCAGGGTTGATTTACACTAGTAACTACCTGTGGTGCTGGCAGTGTAACTTATAAAAGAATTTTTAAAATACTGTCCGAACCCTTGCAAAGAACAAGTATTTCCAGACACAGAAGTATGTAGAGTTGGTCAAACTAGTTTAGGTGTTATGCCTAATTTAGGAAAACAGCAAAAAAAAAAAATTCTTTCCCTTCCTCCCCTTTATCTTCCCCCTCACTTTCTTTCCTCAGGAAAGTGTATTTAATTTCCTAGAGGTTTTAGATTAAAATGCTGCAAAGTAAAAAAGGACAAAGTACAATCTAATCAAAAGCTGTCATGCTAGGCACAGTTTCCATGAATTTCATTGATAGCTGAATATTGGCTGTGTTTTAGCTAGGGCCTGAACAAGCCAGAGAATCATTGTGGAAATAATTTTAGTAGCTTCTAGCCTTTGAGTTATGTTAAGTTAAAACTTTTAATCACTCCATCCAAGTGGATGTCTGCATCAGGAATTCCAAATGTCAAGATCTAGAAACAATGCAGTGAAGACATGTTCTTCTGTATATCTTTCTCCACCAGGATTATTTTCAGATAAAAGGCTTTTTTGTTACAGTATATGTTATTTATATTATATTAAATAAAAGGCTTTGACTGCCTGTTAACTTTTCATTTTATCTCCCCTGCAGCCCTCTTTGCTATATGTTCTTCTTTCATGGCGGTCTCTTCTGTGTTTTAAATGTTATCTTTTATGAATGGAAATCTCTATAGGGTTCTCATTATGAAAAACACTTTTGGCAGAGCATTTGTAATGGTGACTGGCAAATTTGCATGATATCCTCAAGAATACTGTATCTGCATTAGATCTACCTGAAGGGCACTAACTCACCCACATGGAAATAGGGCCATGTCTTACTTTGGGCACTAAACACTAAATTTGCACCAGGTCAAAAGATGTCAGTGCTCAAAAGCATTGATATTGCTAGAACAAGAAGATTCAATGGTGCAGGTCTCTGTCACACATTATATTATGTTTTACTTCGCATCAGCCAAACTAGAGAAATATTTCTCTAGTATGTAGTTGCTTACTGTATGAACCTGCATACTCTGCCTAAAATACTGTATGCAATTTTTTTTGCAAACCATAAAATACTACATCTCCTCATCCTGTATCTTGTTATTGTAGATTGTAGGTATTAAAACTAACTGTATTTGTCTACCTTCTGCTATCACCCCAGTTCTGGAATATGAGCACAGGAATCTCCTCACTTAACTTGAGCCGTATGAACAGTTGCCACCTGGCTTAAAAATCAAATTCTGTCTCTGTTTGTAACCAGCAAAGACAGTTGCTAGACACTGAAAGCAGAAGAGGATGAACAGATCTCTGGTTCCATCTGTATCTTTCCATTGACTGGAGATGAAGCCTACATAGATCATATGAACTTTAATATCTGCCTTTCAGGCAGCTAAAGTTAGGTGATATTGTATTAATCAGTTTCTATGTGGATTGGTCAGTTTTTTTATCTAGAAAAATTGTATTCAGATTTCCCGTTTTCTTAAAATTCATAAAACTTGCTTTATGTAACCAGGTTTTTTTTGGTTTTTTTTTTAATAGGCTACTGTGAAGTTAAACTTACTGGCTAAAACTCACCTGTATGGATCAGGTAAGTGTCTGATAGATTTTAATTTCTTTTTGTCATTCTGCTGTATGACTCACATGTCTGTGGCTTATATTTTAGTCCATATATAGTCCATGTGTGTATATGTTAACACTTCTAGAGGGGAATACCTTAGAAACACGTGTGTGATTGAAGTTGGTCAATGTGAGCAAAAAAGTGGTATTATTCTGAAATTGATGCTAAATGACCACTTACTAAGCATTATAGGATGTTATGCTCCAGGTCATCTTTCAGACCAAAAGGTCCTTATTATTTGTGGACATTTAAGGTCTCATTGTTTTTCGGCACTGTAAGATATGTGTACGTAAATCCTGGTGTTCTGGCTTCATTCTATCTCATTCTATCCGCTAAAATTCCCTTATTAGTTCTATTAGCATGTTTCATTTGCTATTGTGTAGCATACATGACACTGAGATAAGGCAACAGCTGACTGCACGCAGTGAAGCGACATTTAATTCTTGCAGGTGTTACAAAGATGGACTGGTATTTTTATGATTCCGTCTTTACTGCAGCCTTTTACCTTAAAATTATCTGTGTCAACCTAGCCACCATGCCCAGAGGTCTAGGGCAGACCTCAAATTACCTTTTGTGAATACTGATAACAAAAGATAATCTCTGTGAAAATGTGCAGACAGTACAATCACAAAACCTGATACCTGATTTTCCTCCCAACCCTTCTATGAGCTTCTCTGAGTACATGGTACCTAACACATGTTCCTCTCTTCTTGCGGTGCTGTGATCAGTCCTGCCTTGCCAGCAGAGACTTTAACTTCATCAGGAACTTCACCATTTTCAGTCCCATCTCCAGCTGTCAGTTTCTATGCTTGCACTCTTCAGTCTGGTATTAAGTAAAACAGAACACATACTTCAGCCTCAATAAAAAAGTCATGAATCTGCTTTTCACATCTAGAGGATTGTATCAGAAGCTAGGTTCAGAACTGGCCTGATATGAGGGCTTTAATCTCTCACAGAGAAACTCTAAGCTGTACAGTGTTGTTGTCAGAGTAGCAGGATCTGGTAACAGGATCAAGGAAACTAGCTGGCACTGCACAGAGGTGATGAAAAGGCCAGGGATAACAGTAAGAGATTAGGTGCCACCGCACAGATCTGCCCGTTCCTGACAGTCTGGTCAATGTGGACACCCTCAAAGGTTTGTCACACATCTCCAGTCAAGAAAAGGAGTTCCTTTGCCTGTCCTTGTAACCCAGAGATCTCTTCCATGGAAGGTACCAGAAAGATCAAGCAGGTACAGCTCTGTTAATAGCAGCCTAAAAGTTTAAGAGCTGTCAGTTGCTTAGGGAAGAACTTACCCCATGGTAAGCATTTAACAGAACATGGTCACACCAGATTTTCAGGGACTTTAGCCTTTTGTTTGATTGTCTCCAGCCAGAGCAAGAACAGAAGGAAAACAGCTGTTTAGGCAGGTAGCATGCCTTCCTGCATCTACCTGTTGTCACCCTCTGTACTGAGAGAACCAAGACCCCATTCACTCATGTTATTCTCAGCTAAATTGACCTAGGTCATGGGGAACTGGCATTCCACAACCGGAGTTCAGATACCTTTGGCTGTTGTGAGCAGAGCCATTCAGATCTAGAGCATTTGTTTCTTTAATCTCTTGATTTGGCAGGCAGGCTATTCCATCATCTTCTGCAGAAATGTGTGGAATAATACAATAATTTATTGTTTTAGAAATCCTTAAATAAGCTGCTTGTTCTACTGATCGTAGCCAAAGACAGGTCAATGTGTACATGGGCATGACACCAACATACCTATATTTACATGTGGTTCTATTCCTGCATGTTGAATT
The DNA here is from genome assembly GCF_964106895.1 of Numenius arquata. Taxonomy (NCBI): domain Eukaryota; kingdom Metazoa; phylum Chordata; class Aves; order Charadriiformes; family Scolopacidae; genus Numenius; species Numenius arquata. The sequence goes on along the minus strand of NC_133616.1, from coordinate 55,985,202 downwards.
GCTACATACAGACTAACTGGCAGTCATTTTTCCTATCATTAGTTTCCAATAAATCATCGAATCATAGAATGTGTTGAGTTGGAAGGGAACTTTAAAGGTCACCTAGTCCAATGCCCCTGCAGTAAACAGAGACATCTTTAACTAGATCAGATTGGTCAGAGCCTCATCAAGCCTGACCTTGAATGTCTCCAGGGACGGGGCCTCTACCACCTCTCTAGGAAACATGTTCTGGTGTCTCACCACCCTCATTGTAAAGAACTTCTTCCTAAAGTCTAATCTAAATCTACTCTGCTCTAGTTTAAAACCATTGCCCCTCATCCTATCGCTACACACCCTTGCAAGCAGTCCCTCCCCAGCTTTCTTGTAGGCCCCCTTCAGGTACTGGAAGGCTGCTGTAAGGTCTCCCCAGAGCCTTCTCTCCTCCAGGATGAACAACCCCAGCTATCTCAGCCTGTCTTCATAGGAGAAATACAATAAAGATACAACCTACACATCTCTTTGAAAAGTTTCAGGTGGAAGATGATATAAATTATTTGTCCAATGCTAAAAATCCATGGGAAAAGAGAAAGAACCACAAACTATACTGTGTGTTGAAGGCACAAGCGTATCTGTGTGCACCATTCACACCACCGAGAGCATGACATTTAAGACTAAGCAAAGCCATCGGTTATGTAATTAGTTAGCAGAGGCAAACATCCTGCCTGAAAAAACAAGAACAAAAGCTGATTTGTTATATCTTTGCTATTCTCTTTAAGCCAATATGCTGCTCCAAATACAGCACTGCTGTACCAGTGTTCGTGTTCCTTCCTCACTAACAAAGCTGAAGTCGTGCTGCAGAACAATTCTCTTGTAGTGACATCAGATGCAAATGGCCTCAGAAGTAATGTATTTGTTTGAAGAAAGTCCCAGTTACTAAAATTAGCTGTATAACTGCATTTATCATGAGAGATTACTGTGTCAGTGATGCCATGCTGCTCCCTGGGAGACTTACATAATAGGTTTTTCTATCTCTAATAATTCTGATTTTGAGATTCTCTGATCATCTGGGTATAACACAGAACTTAAGCCTGCATTCAGGCAGAATTAACTGGATAGAGAAATAGAAAGTTCCAATTACTTGCATTAGCTGTATAACTACATTTATTATGAGAGATTACCATGTCAGTGATGCTGTGCTGGTCCCCATGGGACTTACCTAATAGGTTTCTCTGTCACTAATAATTACGAATTTGTGGTCCTGTGATCAGCTGGATATGACACAAAACTTAAGCCCGTGTTCAGGCAGAACTAGCTGTAGAGAAGGAATTTCACTTCTGGCTCTACAGAAATAATAGTGTTTATGCACTTTCGCATATAAACACTGCTGCTAAGACTACCTTACTTCAAACAAACTTATCCTCATTAGATCCAGTGTTCTATTTAAACAGTAAAACACAATAGGCAGTGCATATTTGGGCAATCATTGCATGCATCGAATGATGTTTAACCACCCGTCAAGTACAATAATCCCCTAGAAATGCACCGACTGAAATACCGTATTGCTTTTATAGACCTGAACTCACAAAGAAATAGAGGGAAAATGGTCTAAATGGGCACTGGCCTAAATAGGGTACCACCACAGCCAAGGACAGATCTTTGTTTATATCAAGTATTACAGAGCCATTACACAATTTACTGAAGTGTCCAAGGTATTCTCAGTAATCTCCCTAGTCCCGGCTAGTTCAGCAGGATAGGAATACGGCACAATGTGTTAGGCTTTCAGAATTTAACTAAAATTGTGGTTCATCTGTATTTGTATTGATTCCATAATCATGTGGAAAGGTCTACGATTATGAGAACTATGATATGAGCTCTGTGATACAATATGAGAGCTACAGTTGCTGGTGTCTGGGAGAGATAGATAGTCTGGTTGAAATGTGGAGATACATTTGTCGTTGTTATAATTTTCTTTATTTTATTAAAAACTAAAATTATGTCGTGAATTCAGATCAGCAAAAGAGGAGAGAGGAGTGATTCTACTCAAATGTTAATGTGGACTTGACCCTGAACTTCATCATTGTTTGTACTGACACAGACAGAGGAGTCAACATAATTCAGAGCAAAAATCCCTTGAACAGCTCATAAATCAGGGAATTCTCAAATTACTAGTAAATACACAGTTTTCTCCTTCTCTTTGTGCTTGTATTCATTTGTATTAGCAATAAACAACAACTTTTCCAAGGATACAGTCTTGTGTTGAAAAAGACACAGCAGACAAGCAGACCTAGATAAACATGGGCTATAGTTATCATACTGATAATATATATGTATGTGGGCATATTGATAACCTTTAATGAATTACATTTATTTGCACATGTAGTTATTACTGCATTGTATCTGTTACCTTGTACCAGGGTCTTGGTTAAGTCTTCAGGATTCTGATGCATACATAGACAGGTCCAAATTCATGATAGAATCAGAGATAAGGAAGATTCCATTGCTACTTTTCTTCCCATTAATTTTAACTGTTTGACAGTGGTCAAAGACCAAAAGGAAACAAACCTTCTTGGATGTACTTTTCTGAGGCTCTCAACATCAAGAGAATTTCTTGGAACTTGAACAGTCTGCACAGATGCATTAGAGACAGAGGCTGGAGACAAAGTAAATGACAGAAACCCATGGTTAGTTATTCTGAAGGAAGATAAGAATCTTAGTAAGAACTCATTCCTCTCATTCTTTTTATTCTTTTGTCCTAACTAGTGGTGAATTATGAGTGATTTTTTTAAAAAAAAAAAAAACCCAAAACAAAAACCGAAACAACAAGCCAACCTTTTTATTTGATTGTCTGGACATTCTTATAAACTTTAATGTTAACCAAGAGTGAACAGACTGCAGATCAATTAATAAGTACTGGTCAGTCAGTACCAGCTGTCTACAATAGCATGATGTATTTTAGTTACAACGTCTCCTATACATTTGGCAGAGTTTTACGAGTATAAAACTCCAGAAGGATTTCAGGACTAGGACTTCATTTATTCTAGGCTTCCTTCGTCCTGGTAACATGTACTCCCAAAGAGATATTCTGTTTTTCTCCTCAGATTGTCCATAAAGATTAGGGCTCCAACTAGTTTTCTCACCAAATTGCTCTCAAGTGGGCAATACCTCATGAAACAGAGATGCACTCTGTACTAGATGCATACCCAAATAATGTCAGTAAGTTACAGGGTAGTGCTATAACAGGGAGTCAAGCTGTATGGATGAGTAATGGAGAGGGGAATAATACAGAGGGGTTAAAAAACTGGTTTTGGTATAGTATTATACACAGACACCCACACAAAACACAATTTCAGAATGGCTTGGGTTGGAATGGACCTTCAAAGATTGTCTAGTGCAATCCCCCAACATGAACAGAAACCGGTTAACCAGGTTGTAGCGGGTTTTCCTAGGTAATAGGCATATGCTATCAAACACTTCTCTTTTAGCAATTCTTTTGAGGGATAACACTTATGTGTGTATATTAGCAGTCTAGAAAATAAATACTAGAAATGTTTAGAAAGTAACAAGTATCAGTTAGGGGTACAAACCTCAGTTTTCCTGTTGTTTCTAAGAAAATTGTCCTGCTTCTGGTTGTCTGCCTTTTATCTTTTATTACTTAGCAATCCAAAAAGTAAGTGAACCATTCTGGAAAGAAGGGCACTCAAAAGCACACAGGCAAGAAAGCAAAATCCTCTTCTTTAGTGTCAGTCTGAGTTCAGAGAAAAAACGCAGGGGTTATAAGTCCCACAGACACAGTAACATTGTACTTATACTTTCTGTTCATTCCCTGCTCAGTGGAAAAATGGGATACTTGCTTAAAATCCTCAAGAGCTCTTCTCTTACCACTTCTGCTGTGACTCACACAGATTTTACTATCTAATTACAGCTCCACAAAGATGCCCATTGGCATCTGGGCCTCTTTTCCATGCTTCCATGACCCTGTTTAGAGAGACCAAGTGTAACACCAGATATAACTCTCAGATCAGTAGGTCATTTCTGATCTGAATCACACTAACAAAACTGAGATCAGAATTTGGGGCTATGTAGTGGTAATGTCTCTACAGTGGTATAAAATTAATGTGAGGAGAATCAAGCTCATTGATTTCAACAGAGCTTCTCATCAGAGTAAAGCCATGAGGGTTGACCCTGGGAATCTTGTGACACAATGTTCCAGGAAGCAGCTTTTGTTTGCACACACTGTGGCTCTTATTTATTAATATACAAGGCCAACAATGCCTATTGTCTCTTTTCATATTAGAATGTTGTCACATGAGCAGTTCAAGTGACACCAAGGATTGCAAGGCGAAGACAAGTGGTTCTCTCTGGCTCCAACTGGAAACACTGTATATTTGAATACATTAATACTCAACAAATATCCCTTCAGATTAAATGACTCACAGATATTATTTTTTTTAATTAAAATCCACCGAAACAACTATGCCTCACTAAAAGTAAGTTTACCAAGCTAAACAAAGGAATGTTTTGTTATGAAAATCCAGGAACAATATGTATATTTTTAAGAAAATATTTAACTGAATAATCCAAGTATGAGAAATCAGGTTACAGGTTATCTATTATGATAAAATTACAAAAACATCCACCTTGTTCCTGTGGTGCTTGCAAATTTTAAGTGCAGAAGTATAAATATTATATGGAGTTTTTTTCTGCGGTTTGAAAAGCTCATCCTTTTCATCCCTTTCTCACTAGTATAGTTTAGCCTTACAAAATAAATAGCATATAAAATATTTAACCTTATTTACATGAGCCCTATTATGCATAGTTTCATCAGAGTTTTTTCACTCTACAAACCTAGAACAATCCTTTCATTTTTGCCTTACAATTGCTGCTTTCTCCTTGTATTTTAAGTGAATCAGTTTTGCATAACTGCATCTATTATTCCATTCAAGAGAAGAGATGAGGGCTCTTGCAAATGGTATCAGGCTAACTTGAAATTAATACAGCTAAGCCTTCAGCTAGTGTTATAGTGCAAGGAGTAACCTGGCTCCTATACACTTCATGATGGAATAAATTAAGAATACCAAAAAGGAGGCAATGAAATACAGAGGAATTATATCTGAATTGTATTTGAAACTATCTAAAACATTAGTATGTAGGCAGTACTGAGGATAAACTGTTCTGGGAAAGACAGGAGCAAGTACGTAGAAGGTGTCCTCAGAAATGTTAAAGTGCATTCCCTTTTGCAAAAATTTATTAAACACATAGATTCCAATAACCAAACGCTCCCCAGACACAGATTTTAATAGTTGAGTTATACATCAAAATATTTTTTTAGTCTAATCCTTGAAAGCCTTTGTATACTAAAGGCTAGGTTCAAAAAGTGTCTTAGATTTTAAAAATGGAATTGAATAGCTATGTCCAACATTACGATGCCACAGAGAACTTTGAAATCCTTTACATTTGCCTTTTAACTCTAGTTTTCCTATGTTTCTGGCAGGAATGTGCAAAAATTCCCAAACATCCAATGTCACCAGACTGATGGCTCTAAACCTCCGTAAGCAAGAGAGACAGAACAGGGGACAATATGGAAGATCTCTTTTTAATTAATATTCCTTTGACGCAAATTAGAGCAAATTCAGTTAGATCCTGAAATGTGGCCCAGCAAGAAGAAAACTTATTATATAAGAATAATACCTTGGTTTATATAAACAGGTATTCTTGAATGGGTTGAGGCACCCACATACTTCTTAGGTATTTCCCAAAGCTGTATTTAAGCAACCTTCTACTCAGTTTATTGACTTCACTGAACCCCATTCTATGGTAAGGACTCCTTCCTGTCCCTGTCACAGTTGTTTATGTATCTAGCTTGGGACAGATAATTCCCTTAGTCACAGGATCCCCAAATACTGAACATGCCAATGCCCAGGAAGTTCTGGATGTATCTACCTCCCATTGACCTTAAAGCATTTAAAAATCCTACTGTTTGGATTCTTAGGCATTTAAATATCTTTACAAGTCCAGCCTTACATTCCTTAGTTACATAAGGTGCTTCTGGATGTTGTATTTCTATCTTTGTACCATTTAGATAATATTGTATAACATACAGATCTAGAAAAGATCTCTCAAATGCCAAAGGCATTTAGCATTAACCTCATTTTAAAAACTTGGGACAATGCTCTCCCTTTCCCTTTCATGACCTGGGGCTCTATGGAGACAGAGAAAGAGAAGGCACAGAGCCAGCTTATCTAAGTACTCTGAGTCTTTCATAAATCAACAGTATTACCATTGGAGAATGAAGCCAAGAGAAAAATAATGCCAGCATCACTAAATTGCAGCCACTGTGCATCCTCCTTGTAGGGGAGGGTAGCATTATTGCACAGCACATAACACAGCTTAGAAGGAACAGAAAACAGAATACAGCTTCTTGTCGATGCTCTGAAATGCACATCTCTCTAGATGAAAGTAGGCTCTAAAGCTTCACTACACATAGGAAGAACTGGTTTCCAAGAGTCTGCCCATGATTTCACTAAGTGAGCAGAAGATTTATCATGGTCTTCTCAGGAACTCAGTTGTTTTTATATACCAAATGCTTGCAAACTTATCTCTTCGAAGCTGCTACTCTCAAAAAACATGTACAGCAGTGGAATAAAATTCCAGAGATTTTTGTTGCACAAGCAATTACCATATTTTATAATATTTATGTAACAGGCACATCTCTGTTGAAGAGCCATTTCTTTCAGATTCTCAACACATGCTGCTGAAGCCTTTGTGAGCTTTGCTCCTGACTGAATGGGCTCTGGATCATGTCCTTATTGCTAAAATCACTCTGCAGTTATAGTCAAGATAGCTGGTAAGGAAGAACAGTGGCACCCAGTGGTGATTTGCTTTTTATTTTCAAAATACGTTCTCTTGAAAGACTTTTTCCTTAGCTTTTTAAGCAGATGTGCACATATAATATATAGACTAGTTTACAAAAAGGATATACAGACGTCTATGCATCTATTATACAACAGTATACATACATGTACATGTTGTAATTCATAAAGTAAAAGGTGGCTTTTATAATTATAATGTAATTATAGTGTTGACCTAAAAGGAAATAAACAACCAAATTCATTGCACTTTAGAAAAAAAAAAATCACTTCATGTTAACTGCTTAGAGTGACTCTACTTAGAATCATAGAATTATAGAATGGTTAGAGTTGGAAGGGACCTAAAGATCATCTAGTTCCAACCCTCTGCCATGGGCAGGGACACCTCCCACTAGACCAGGTTGCTCAAAGTCCCATCCAGCCTGGCCTTAAACACTGCCAGGGATGGGGCATCCACAGCTTCCCCGGGCAACCTGTTCCAGTGCCTCACCACCCTCACAGTAAAGAATTTCTTTCTAGTATCCAGTCTAAATCTCCCCTCTTCCAATTTAAAACCATTACCCCTTGTCCTGTCACTACATTTCCTGACAAAGAGTCCCTCTCTGGCTCTCCTGTAGGCTCCCTTCAGATATTGGTAGGCTACTTGATTAATAGTAATGCTATTTCTGCATCAGTTAAAGAAACTCTGTTCTAACGAAATGTTAAAAGTAAATACAAGGTGAGTACTTAAGTGCAGGTAGCTTCCTTTCTCTTTTACCTTATTACAGTAAATTAGTGGTGAACATGCTCTCATTTATTCTAGAAGAATGGCAACTTCCATTTCCACTTTTTATCCCCCAAACTTTACAATTTTGCAAAAAGTTGTTTAAAAAAAGGATGCAGCTTCTTGTAACAGTGTGATTCTTATTTCATAAAAATCCTCTTAGCCACTGATTCATACTCCAGGTTATTAATTATTCAACCCAAAGTATATTTATTTGCTAGTCACTTGGAAAATGCTGTAGATTGTTCTTTGGCTCGACTACTGTATCCAAGCCAAACTTCTCTTGAATGTTACCTAGTTTCTTACTGCTTTTACCTGGTATACAGCAGGAGATACTGGCTTGTCTACATTTTTGGCTATGTGGCCATCACATTAATGCTGAATCTATACTGTTAGCTTAACTGTAGTCATGGTTGCTATCTGATGCTAAAATATTGACAAGGGAAGGCTTCTACATACTGTTAAATTCTTCAGTCTCCAAAACACAGGGCTGCAAGTAAAACGCTTATTTGAAATGATCCATAGCCCTTGCTAGTTCCTGAATCTCAGACAGGAATTATTAAAAGGAGTTAAGTGGCTTGGGCCGCAACTATACCAGAGATCATTATGCCGGTTTATCTGGATGGACAGTTCAGAGCTAATGCATTAGAACATTCTCAGACTTAGCTTAATTTTTTAATATAGGATAACCTATAAAACTACTATGAAGATCTCAAAATTTCTAAGTCTAAGGTGGATCTGTCATGCTTGGACATGCTTTTCAGGGCTACAGGATAAGAGAGAATAATGAGGTCTGAAAGAGAGGAGAAATCCTGGAGCAGAAATCTCTATACTGATGGCAAGTCAGAAAAAAATTCTTTGGTCCTTGGTTGAGAGACAGAGGTCTAACTAAAAGGATCATGAAGCAAATGTAGATAATGTTTAATTTTAATTTTGTGTTTTGTCATAGTTGTGGCCCTTTGTTTAAAAAAAATATGGGTAATAACATTATATTGCTGAAACGGTGAGTAAAGGTTTGGGCAAACTCACTACTCTATTGGGGCAATAGTACTGAACTTCACCAGTACCTTGCAGCCCTGGGATTCATTCTACATGATCAAAATCACGGAAGAGAAGCAGCTGCCTGGCCTGGACACATGACATCCCATAGCACTAGGTCAGATGCAGTTTGTTTGATCCTTTGCCATCCAGCAAGATAGATAATGGAGCCCTCAGATTTGATACCCACATTTTGTAACTAGAGCATTAGTAGAAGAGGAGGAGAGGAGCACATAGCTGTCCGAGTACGTGCACAATGAAGAAGTCAGAGTGTGGACTTCCTTTAGGAAAAGGGATAGAACACTATTGCATATTTTTCTTTTTTTTCTTTTGTAATATTAGTATTGTAAAAGATTTGATAAATTATTTGTGAACGAGCATTTGTAGTTAATTGACAACCAAGAAAGTCTTTCAATTTTCCAGCATTTTCAGAAGGGGAGGTTAAGCTGCTATTTGTTAGAGGCCCTTCATTGACAATTGTCTGGCCTTATTAAGTCATCACTGAATGAGTAGACCAGTAGCAAATTAGTCGATCTAAGTTTTACTTGATTTCTTTGGCAAAATCATATGAACTTGCCATCAGACGTGGCTTTTGTTATTTTGATTACATGTTAGTAAGCAAAGCAAACCTTTCTAAACTGTTAAACTGTTGTAACATTTTCTGCCTCATATGCCAAGTGTTGCTATGTTCTGCAGTGCAGCAAGAGCATGCATCATGCATATTAGTTCAGGAGGACATCGTTTATTTGAAATGTTAGGCTTGTTTTCTAAACAGTAGCACACAAGGAAAATATCAGATTTGGGTAAGTGCTATGTCACATATGTATTTGCAATCACAGTCTTATAAGACCTCATTTTTTAATTACACAGTACTACAAATATGCACAATATCTGTTACTCCACTGTTCAGAATACCAAATGGTAGGTAATTGTGCTGACAGCTTGTAAGAAAGCAGTGCTGTTGACCTCAATTACTAAAATCTGATTAAGAAGCAAACAAAATGAAATTCACTCACAGCCTAAAATTTGTAATCTCCTGTCAGTGTAAATTAACTGATGCCAGCAGTTCTGGCTAAGGCTGCCGTAAAGCATTCATGTCTAACCCAGCAAATCTCTTCTCTGCAGTTAACATCAAAATTGTCATCCTAACACTGGTTCAGTAGATTGGGATTTCTCATATCTTTACAACATACTGCTTTCAAAAGCGAGAGTATGACCAAAAAATAAATGACAAAAAGGTAAAAATGGCAAGCTCAAAGGATATATGATAGACTCCTAGTCTGTATTTTTGAAAAGAGAACCTTGAAAGTGAGGTTCCTGAGAACTTACACTAACCTAAAGACCTTAACAGAAAAATGAGAATATTCCTCTTGTTCTCTTGGGCACTCTCACAGCCAGTTACGTGATTGGGGGTCTTACTATGCTCAGACAGAATTCCAGCTTCTGGGAAAGCCAGGAGCTGCTCTTCTTCCATTGCCACTGGGGAGAACTGCCACATTGAGCATTAGTTGACTCCCCTCCATCCGCTAAATGCAAACAAATTGGCACTATTAGCAAGGACTCACAGTGAAGGGCATCAGACCTAGAGAGAATCAGTTTCCAAGACCAATATCACACCCGTAGACAGAGAGACACGCCTGGCCAAGCATATATCTAAAGAACCCTAGCTACCAGTTTGCCAAATGCCAGTGTCTGAAGTTTCTGTCTTCAGTGAGACCAATGATTTAGATATTGGTTTATTTAAACCTTCAAAATGTCTCCTGGATATAAATACTATCTATGAGCTCACAGCTTTTTCCCAGAAATAATTAGGTTATCATATTCATAGAATATATTTCTGAAGGACTATAAACAACACGGAAGTTTCTTAAATTGTAACTATTTAAAAAACAGCATTAAATATTACAGAATGACCTTCTGGGAACACATGCACTCATTTTCTATTAATTGCTGTTTAATTAGTAACTTTATTGTGTAAAAGTTGATTTTCTTAAATCTTGACAAATGCAAGGGTTATGCATAAAAAATAACTCAATACTATGCAATAGACATTTGAAATGAGAATTTCATAGCTCACTAGGGAATAGAACCATAAAATCATAGAATTATGGAATGGTTTGGGTAGGAAAGGACCTTCAAAGATCATCTCTTTCAACCCCTCTGCCATGGACAGGAACATTTTTCACTAGATCAGGTCACTCAAAGTGACTCAAAGTGGACTCAAAGTCCCATCCAACCTTGAATTTTCAGGGATGGGGTATCCACAACTTCTCTGAACAACGTGTTCCAGTGTCTTTCCACCCTCATCATAAAAATGGTTTTCCTTATATAGACCAGATTATCTATGAAGGTCCCTTCAAACCCCTACAATTCTGTGTTTATGTCCAGTCTAAATCTATCCTCTTTCAATTTAAAACCATTACATATTATCCTGTCACTACAGATCTTGGTAAAAGGTCCTTCTCTATCTTTCTCGTAACTCCTCTTTACATACTGAAAGGCCGCAATAAGGTCTCCCCAGAGCCTTCTCTTCTCCAGGCTGAACAACTGCTATTCTCTCAGCCTTTCTTCATAGGAGAGGTGTTCCAGCCCTCAGTAGAAATGCGTGGTATCCATTAACTTTGTTTTTCTTTAAAATTAAGATAAATGAAAAGACTGATGTTTTCACAGCTAAATTTTTGAGTTTATATGAATAAAGTGCCTCCATTTTTGAAGCATGTATATTGTTAAAATCAGGGTCTAAACTTTTCAAAGTTTAAATTCATCAACTAGATAGCAATATGTCCACACAGACTCTCAGTTTGAAACATCCAAATTTTGAGATGTTCAGGTCAGGCCCTGAATTATTCAGATCTCTCATTCATAAAGTAGATTCAGCAAATATAGGACATACTTCTCTATCAGTGCTGGACAGAAGTAGTCCTCCAGAGCTGGCAAATCAACAAGGAGGTATTTGAAAAGGTGTAGATAAGCGAAACCAAAGTCATAGAAAGCTTCAAGACTACTGAAAACATTCCCTAATAGACCTTACATCACTAAGGGATTTCAAGACTGTCATTGCTGTGCAGAGTGGCCAGTTGAAAGTTCGTAACAGTGAAATAGTCTTTTTAGACCTTTTAAGAGAGTACTTATGCCAGAGAGAGGGAGCCTCTCTGATTCTCTCTAGGGCTATCAGGCTAGACAGGTCAGTAGTTTAGTACTCACAAAATAATGACTATGGTTCATACTGCTGGAACAAAGAATTAATTAAATGAAATATGGAGGCCTCCTGGATATATAAATCTGGAGCAAATTTAGTCAGCAATGTTTTAATCTGTAGTGGCAAAATAAGGCGTAGGCTGAAAGCCCCAGAACACACTACTGATCAAAATGCTTGAAATAGCTTAGAGTGGACTAATCTGCATTAGCAGAAAGATAAAATAGATCTTTCACTGAGTGTAGATCTGTCAGCAGTGAGTGATTACTGAGTGAATTTGATTAAACTTTAAATCCATCCTTATTTAAGTTTTTCCAGGTTATGCAGTTTGTGTTCCTTGACACTGTACAGTTAGTAGAGCAGAGTCTGAAATATAGACAAGAAAAGGCAGCCTGTGAACAACATTCCATCTTATTTTGGGTAATTGCCAAATAACTCTTAAGCAACATAATTTTATTTTAAATTTCTAACTTGAAAACTGTGTGCATTGAAAAAAACCGTGAAATAATAACAAGAAGAAATGCTTAGTGCTGAAATTACAGATCATTCAGTGGTCTCAGGTAGAATCATTTTGGGAAAAGTATTTTTCAGTATGAACTCTAACATTTCCCTTTGGGCATGAGAAGAATCTGATGAATAATACGTTTTCATTTAATTAGGTCAAGACCACACAGAAATGCTGTTGGTAACCCCACACATGAGTGGCCATGCTGTCAAGATTTTGTCTTTTCTCTTCCAATTTTGGTGCTTAAGAGGATTTCTTAAGTGGAAGACTCCACCAGAGAATAAAACTGAAGTAAAAAAAATTAGTTCAGTTCAGTTCTGTACTTTTCTGTACATCTTTACTTGGAGTACTGTAGCTCCTTTATAAAGAGATTTTCAGCCTTGGTCTTCAAAGCTACTATGTCCAGTAGAAACAGAACTGCTACTGACTTCGGGAATTTGGGCAAAGGAGGCAAGGAGAGGGAACGTGCTTTCACAGCAAAGAAATTCTGTTAATCTGGGAATCAGATGAAGTGGAAGCAATTAGGCTGCATTTGAAGGACACACCAATAGGATTCAAATTTAATGGTTGTATATCATATTGTCCCAACACTATTGTCCTCCTACTCATATTTACAGAGAACTGGAATAGTTAATTCTGTATGGAGAAATAAACTTCAGTGAAATCAAGGGGCAAATATTCATTATCATATATGCAAAAAATTATAAAGACTGAGATTCCTCATGCTTGGTAGAACATGGTGAAGGACAGTTGGATTAGATCAAATAAAGGAAAAAAAAGAGGAAAAAACAGAAAGTATGCATAATATATTTGGATAAATGATGACCCAGGAGCAGAAGAAAAGAAAGATCTAGAAATGAACCAGAAATGAGTGGTTACAGCATCCATCACACTGTGCCTCCAATGGTGAGCTTCTGAGTGTTTTTGCCAGAGAATTTAGAACAACCACAAAAAAATTTGCATTCTCCAGTAGTATATAAAAAAAGGCAGCATTCAGACTGAATGACAAAGAGAATTAGTTTATAATGGGCTGATCCGAAGCCAATAAATGTCAGTCAAATGTTTTATTTACCTTCCAATGGCTTTGAATGAAGTCTGCTAGTCCACTAGGCAAATGAAGTTTGTTTTTCTCTGTTGCCTTGTTGTAGTTAGCATCTGTATCTAAGGAGGATTTTTTCCACTGGTGTTCAGAAATGAAGACCCAAAACTGTCTTGTCTGTATTGTGGCAAAGATGGCTTTCATTGGGTGTGAGAACCCTAATTTCAAGCATAAAGTTAGGAATGCTCAAATCAACTCCATTAATCCCCCTAAGTCCCTCAAGAAATAAGGTAGAAGTCTGTTGACTCATTCATCATTATTTTTCTCTGGAGTTCACTCTTGTCCCTCTCAGCCCCACCCCACCCCCAAAAAAAAAAAGAAATGCTTGCAAATACTGCTGTCTTGCCTACCATGTTGCATATTATCAATAGTGCAGTTAGAGGCTGTTTTGCCTGCTGCAAACAGAAGAAAGCAAGTTTGTTTGACAAATCCATGGTTTGGGTGATAAAGATGTTGACAGAATATGGTTAAAACTCTTGATGCTGGTACTTTAAATTCTTAAACCTGTTCAACTTAATATTATAAAACAGTCTAATAAAATAACAAGTGATGTATAGTATAGAGATGGAACATACCACGTTATTATAACTTCATTGTTAGTGAAGAACAATTCACTATTGACAGTGTTTCTGTTAGAATTTAGACATATATTGTCTTGGGACTGTTGCTAAATTTCTTACAATAATAAAGTAGATTTTTTGTTCATAAACTCAGTCTGTCAAACAACAGTTCTCTTCATACAGCCAAATAGAAAATGTCTATACTTGGAAACAAAGGACATAAACTATTCATATCATGCTGAATTATACCCTCAGCAGAGGGGCAGGGAAGAAATGTGGTATAAAGATCCTTATACTAGTAGTGTTTATTTTTCAGACAGGTACTCTGATACTAAGATATTCAGATAAAGATCTTTCCCTATCATAATAATTATGTTCACACTAAGAATTTTATTTCTAGTGGCAATGGTATAGATTAATGAGACAAATGGCCTGGCAGCCTGGGATAGGCAACATGGGCCAAGAGCATGTAGATAAGGGACATTTTGAATTGGCTTTGGGGTATTTAGCTGACAAACACACCAAAACCAGTCTGATGAAATGTCAGTTTGGGATACATAGAGTTTACTAGTTTGTGAGCCCTGCCATGTGAAGACAGCTAAACAACCCACAGAATCAACTCAGGACTTTAGTGACTTTTAAGAAACACCCAAGACAAAAAGTCTGGAGGATTTGGGAATCTCTCTGCTGCGCTCCCCACTGCTCTAGTTTACAAAAGTCTGATAAAACACAACACAGTGCATGGCACTTGGATGGTTTCTGCAATTTTATTGCCTTTCATTTGAGCCAATATGTCTCACCAGAGCTAGAGTTCTGGGAATTGCATTAAAGCAACCAAGAAGGGCTTGCAGAACTAAGTGTGGGTGTTCTGTGTGTATCACGTAGTAATCATATTATCCAGATATTTCTGCTCTTTAAGGTATCTATGTCCCAAATTATCCTGGATAATGGAGAGCCAACTATAGTCTTTTCATTCTGTTTCTCTAGTTCCCCAGTCATCTGGGTTACAGAGAAACTTATGCTCTTTATCTGCTTTCTCTTGCCTGAGCTAGGAAAACTCAATTCCCTCAAAAATATTTATTCCAAATCTCTTCTGACACAATCACTTTAACATCTCCTCAATGTCAGGCTCTTTATACAATATCTTAAGTTGGACATACCTACCCAAGGCATCACACACACAGAATCACACATAGAATCACATGGGGTTGGAAGGGACCTCTGGAGATTATCTAGTCCAACCCCCCTGCCAAAGCAGGTACACCTAGAGCAGGTTGCACAGGAACTTGTCCAGGCAAAGCATTGTAACATTTTCTATGTAGCAATGCCATTAATACACAGGAAATGTCTTCTTTTTTTTTTAAGTAACACTTTACATCTTTACTCATATCTCTTTTGTAGTCCACTACAGACTACAGATTCTTTCCTATAGCACTCCTATCTGGGAAGTTATTTTTCATTTTGCAAGGATGCTTCATAATTATAATATAGTATGCTATGTAAATGCAGTTTATCTTTTATGAATTTCACTTCCCTGATTTAAGATCAATTTGTCATCCATCTCTGACTTACTTACACTGTGCTTGTGATTCTGCATAGCTCATTGTTACTTGTAGATCATAAATGCTCTCCTCTGTCTTTACAACAGTTAGTAACAACGTGAGCAAGACCTGGAAAAGACCAGATTGTCTTCCAATTGACCTGCCTGTTCCCAAATCTTCTACATACCCCCATAAACCTGAGATGTCCCTCAGGTCCCCCAGTCTGACGAAAAATTATTAAAAATCTGATTAAGTGCTGTTTTATAATCAGGTAAAGTTCTGTCTTACTGTAATTTCATGAAGCCTTCTCTCTTTAGTTTATCAGGAAAATGTCACATAGAACTATTAAAAGTCTTACTGAAATCAAGGCAGACTTTCTCCTATCCTCTGTGGTAGATATGCTGCCTAAGAAAAGCACTGGATATGATTTTTTTCTTTGATACGAGATGTTGACTATAAAATGTCTTTGTTATTCCCTAAATGCTTGCAAACTGATTCATATCTTTCCAGTATGTTTCTGGATAACTAAACTGATTGGCTTGTAATTCCCAGGATAATGTCTCTCTTCTCAAAATGTACTGTTTGTCCTTCTTCCGTCCACTGGAATCTCTCTCTGACTTTCTTGAGTTGTCTGTAATAGTCTGGAATTTCTCAGCTAGTGCTTTAAATATCCTGACATATAGTTTATGTAATCTTTTCCTTTTGCTTTTTTGTCGTATTGCCCATTTTTTTCTATATCTCCCCTGAAAATTATGCAACCATCCAGCTTTTTTCTAATCTGCATTTTTAAAGATACATCATAAATCCTTATGTTTTTGTCAGATAAATTGTATTTAGACAAATATGAATGATATATTAGAATACATGTAGTAGTAGATCAGATACTTTATAATAAAAATTTTGGTATTAACAAATGCTTAGAAGCAGACATGTCAAAAAAAAATGCTATAGATGGACAGTGGCCAACTACTGTCCCAGATATAAACTGGCAGAACCTGCTCCCTGTCCCTTTACTTGCCCTTTTCTTCTCTAAAGGTCACTCAGATGCTCACAGCCAGCCAGAATCAGGACACAGAAATATTTCTGACGTATTAATCCCTGCTGCTGTCTTTCCCAGTCATGTCATTCTTCCATCCCTCTCATCATATAATTGAAATGCAGGCAGCAGGTAACACAATCAGCACGTACAAGTACATTGGGAACCTAGTCCAGAGGACCATGTGACAAGGACGCGTTTTGTCATCTGTTTGTAAAGGCTTGCATTTTGGTCTAGCAGTGGGCATAAGGACCTAATTTTTGGAGCAGATCCACCTCTTTCAAGCATCTCATAGAAAAGAATCCAAAGTAGGAGGAAAACAAAAATTTTACTGTTTGTGTAGCTGATGGAATTACAAATATCTTCTTCATTAAATCCCTTTTTCCTCTGCTATTATTCTTAAATGATTAAAAGTTTGGCTGGAACTAAAAAATCAAGTCATTATTTTCTGAGAAAATGCTCCTGGCAAACTAAACTGTAAATGAACAGCTAATGTAATTTCAGATAAGGAAACACATTTTTTCCATATTTGCGTATCAGTTATATATGAAATTCTTTACAATCTGATGGATTGAAAGTTAGCATTGCTTCACAGAAACCAATGCCTCTTTGTAATTTTTAAAAATCATATGATGGGATTATTTTTTGTTAAGTACTATGAACTATGAAGGAGGAATTTTGACCTGATCTGGAAGTACTGGAAGAATATCATTAAGTAGATTTCAGACTTCATCTGTAGTACATAGCTATGTCAACTGCGAAGATACACAACTGGTGGATATTCCTTTAAAATGGAAATCATTCATTCCTTCTGCATAAGCCAACAGGGACAACAACAACAAAAAAATCTTTTAAACGTCAAAAATCTGTCTGCACACCCCTGTATGCAGAGCAAATACTATAGCAGCTGAAAGTCAGTGATTTAGGGATGGACTCATTTCCTGCGTTTGCCTTGTTTGGTACTCTCACACTGTAATCCCATCAGTTCAGTTCACTAAAATTTAAGATGAGCAAGTGTCTAGGTACAGGGTGCTACATGGCAGGTCTACACAAGAAATTGCGTTGCTTTACTGCCACCTCTAACAAAAAGGAGGATGCACCCATAGTGACCCTGTAGCCTCGAGGCTCTGCCATCATGTGATGTACTTCAGCATGACGGAACAGTAATATAGTTCTGAAACACGCAGTGTGCCTGTATTTAACACATTACCTTGAATAACAGTAAGCACAAAACTAGCTGTTTACAGCATCCATCACACTGTGAATGCAATGGTGAGCTTCTGAGTATTTTTGCCAGAGAATTTAGAAACCACAAAAAAAATTGATTCTCCAGTAGTATACAAAAAAAGGCAGCATTCAGACTGAATGACAAAGAGAATTAATTTATAATGGGCTGATCTGAAGCCAATAAATGTCAGTGAAATACTTTATTTACCTTCCAATGGCTTTGAATGAAGTCTGCTAGTCCACTAGGCAAATTAAGTTTGTTTTTCTCTGTTGCCTTGTTGTAGTTAGCATCTGTATCTAAGGAATTTTTTTTCCACTGGTGTTACAATCTCTTCTTAAGATGGAAACTAAATTATTTTACTTAGATTTCCTAGATTTAGCTAGATTTCCATTGTATTCACGTGACTGTATTACTCTAATCTTCATTTTCTAAAACACACTGGAGTTTAGCATTGTTGTCTGCAATAATATAGTTAAGGGCATTTTAATAATTAATTATAGCAAAGTTTCATAATTAGCTATAACAAAGATCAGATCTTTTCTAATATCTTGTTTTTATGGGCAAAAGAATATTTCATTTATTCATTGTGTTACTTCAGGATCATTTATAGAAGCAATGTTTATATTATATTGACGTACCTGGAGTTTCACTATAAAAGTCTAGGATACACTTTTACATTAGTTGTTGAATTCTTCCTTTTGTATGGTAGACTGTGCTACCTTTGAACTTCATATCTATAAAAGTGTTACTCAAGTAACTGAATAGTGTGAAACAAGGCATATCCAATATAAACTTTTAATTTAACTTCAAGAATTCAAAGCAACAGTGAATAAGCAGGTAGTGTTCAGAGAAGGATATACAAGAGAAAGAAGAGTAATAGGAGGAAAAGATGTGCAAAAAAAATCAAAGAAATTGAAGCTTGCAATCAGATATTGTAATTTTTACTTTTTTTTCCAGTTTCTCCCCACCCCTTTCCTGATGAAAGACAGTTGACCTGAAAGAAAGCTCAGCCTACTTTGATCCTGGAAAGTGATTGGAGCTTGTATCTTCAGGTGTCCAGAAAAGTCAGCCAATGAACTAGCACTCTGTTGTATTTCTGTTGCCCCTTTTAAACAAGTAACTCCTCCCCTCCCCCCACTTCCTCCAAGATTTAGATTTCTCTCCATTCTTTTTCATGTGTGTGCATTTTCACTCCCCTTCAAACAATCACCCTGAACTACGTAAATACAACGCTTAATGTATATGCTGAACTTTCTGGGGCATTTCTTTGAAGATTAGCTTTCTCAAAGAGTTTCTTTTTTCCATTTTCTTGAATTTCAGGCTACAAAGTAAACTTTGCTGTCCAAACTGCAGACTCAAATGCTATAATGAAAACAGTGAGTGAAAAGAACTTGAACAGAAACTTAAAATTCAACAGAAAATAGAATAAATCCCGGGAAAGCTATACTTTTTAAAAAAAAAAAAATAATTTTTTTCTTCTCCTGCTCAGGGTTACATATATAATTCTGATGCCATGGTGTGAAGGGTGAGATGTGCCACATATTCTCTAACATCTAGATAAAACTAGATGCCACTTTATTGGTTTACTACATTCCATTTTAAGTAGGTAATGGGAATCAGAGATATTTTGTCCTTAATAAAGACATTTACTGCCTTTGTATTCTGCCAAGTCATTAGTGTACTCTGAGCTGATGTTTCCTTTGCTAAGCAATATGGAATAGAGCAAAACTACAGAAAATGCAGTGATAATTGGTTTTAAACATAGTCATCACTTCACCTTCAGCAGACCATGTAAGTGAACCACAGAAGAAAATTGGGAGAGTCAGGAAGTGTTGGGAAAAGTGTCTGAAAGCCATTCTGAAATGTTGTGCCACAACTGATTACTGAATCTGTTGTAAAACAAACAAAACCCTTGAAAACCAGCCACTTCCAGCCACCAGAGAGCAAAAATCAATGAAAATTTCTAGACCAACCCAATCCTGAGTTATGTAAGGCACCTACAGCAGCTATGCTGGGCCTCACACTTGACTGTGTTTGGTACCTAAACGCAGAAGGCAAAGAGTTGTCTTGGTGAAAGCCAAGGTATTTTATGCTCCCACATTTCTTTCCTCTCTCCATAAGGAGGAAATTTCACACAAGGAGCTCCAAGCAGCTGGTTTTGACACTATGTGAAGAATGTAGGGGTTATAATGAGTAGAAATAGGAAAATGTTGATCTCCAAAACATGCAGATTCTATACATAGCAAACAGCAAAATAGAAGTTCTCCACTGCTCTAAAAGATGCACCATAGGCCAAAAACAGATTAAAGCAGGACAGTATACTCTAAGGAAAATTAAAGTAAGAATTTTAGCTATGATGTCAATCAATTCTGTTCTCTGGGAGTCAATAGAGCTGTCAGCTCTGCAACAGCAAGGGGCTAGCTTTAAAGCGTTAATAACATTAAGAGCTAGATTTCCCATAACCTCCAGTGATCTGGTTGTCACAAAGCTGTCCAATTTGACTTTTTCCCATGAGAACAATTCATTTGTGCAGATTGTTTACAAAGCAGGACATTTTTTCAAATAGGAACATGGAGTATGTAAGCAATGACTGTCCTCAGAAGAGAGTGTTCACTTTCAAATTGTGAGAAAAGAGAGAATACATGCCAGAAGGCGGTTCTTAAATAAGTTACAGGCTGTGAAGTAAGACAAGTGACTTTTCAGAAGTCTCAAATGTCATTTACTGAACATATGTCCTGTTATTTTTGTCTCCTTCACACTAACTACTGTAGCATGATCACTGGCCTTGACTTATTATCCGTGTCAGAGAAGGGCAGACTGACTCTTAAGGACAAAGATGTTATGCCAGTACTACGTGGTTTTAAGTGAGGGGACTTGCCTTTAGAACTTGAATACCAATTTGATTGATTATCTTAGTGAATAGAGCATGAGGCCCCAAAACGCAGCAAATCTCAGTTTACCCATCCCATGAGTTCCTTCTGTTTAAAGAGAAGTCAGTTCAATATGCTAGGCATATTAAATACATTTGAACAAAATTTTGGCCATCATATGCACGATTTGTACTGATTATCAAAATTTACTCATACTCTTCCCTGAAATTTCAATGACTTTATAAAATTTCAAATATTACCAGTGCCAATGTACCAACAATTACAAACTTTGATTTAGCATATGACCTTTCAGCATAAAAATTTAAGACTACCCTTTATACCTACCTGCAATAGCCAATTGACCATTCAAGAGGAAAATTCAGGTTAGGCCCTTTTGAAATTTATGAAAACATTTCACCTTTATGCAATATACACTTTCAAAATCTGAAGCAATCCTACCAGTCTCTGTTCAGCCCTGAAAAACTCAATTGTTAGAACAGCAGATTAGGATGATTTTTTTCTACAGCACAACTCCAACGCTTCTCCAAATTGTTTGTCCAAGCTTATATGCAACCTGACTCACTTTAGATCAAATGAGAGGTATACCACTTCAAATGAGAGATATACCCACTTATTGTCATTATGCGATAAGCAGCATTTGCAGTCCAAAGGAAGAGTCTCAAGCAAAAATTTTTCCATTGTTCAGTAGCCTGATCACTTCAGGTATCTAGGATACTATTTCCTAATTATAAATTATTGCAAAGGTCATATGCCAAATTAAAAGGTGATGAGTGATAGCACACTAAGGTGATATTTCATATTCATGTAATGAGCTAAACTTGTCTTGTCTATGCATAAAGCAGTAACCAGTATGAAAGGAACTCAGTCAATTAAATACTTGGATCTAAAATTTCAGGCTCAGGTAAAGACTCAGGATATCCCAAATGACTCAAAGGGTCGGAAAGCATAGAGGCCTCTACGATTTTTCTTCATGGCCTAATTATCCTGCAGAATACAGCTGTTCAGCATCCAGCGAATCAGAAAAGCAGAAGCTTTCAGAGAGGCCATACATTTGAAGAGTTATTTCAGAATTATTCCCAAGTTCTTTCCACCCTTAGGTTTAGAGGTCTTCCTTGGATATTTTTTACTGCTCTAGTGAGGAAAATATCCTGAAACTTTTAAGGATTTTTCCTCTGTTCATGGACTGTGGGAAGATCTGAAGACAATAGAATGGCACTGGCATGAGTGCAGGAAATATTGTTCCCCATGGTCTTCTGGGTGTACAAGGCCCATGCGGCTTCAGCAGAATACCCTGTAAGCATACACATTACTGCATCACATGGATGTTTGTTAGCAGCTTACTGTTCCAGCAGACTTGCATGTTTTAATTTGCTTCCTCTTTCAGGCACAACTCTTACCAATCTATAATCTAATCATTACATAAATACTAGTTGTGTTAATTTATTCTATCCTTATGAAGCACTCCCTGACAGAATTTTTAAAGACTATAATCTTACAAAAGCTTTGCTACAGATTGCCTGTGGTTTACTTAAGCTATTGGATTTTTTGTTTGTTTGTTTGGTGGCAGAAAATTAAACGCAGCATGAGTTCAGAAGGAAGCAAAAACACCACACTGCTCACAGAAAGTCAACAAGATCCTAGGATGCTGCTTTTTGGTTTTGTTTTTGTTTGTGTTGTTTTAGTAGTGACTATACAATGTTGCTAATTTAAACAAGACATTGACAAATTTGCTGAAGGCTTCTCAATCATAGCACTACTCAGAATTTTTCCTCTGATACCTATCCTCTTCTACTTATATCTCCCAATTGCAAGAATTACTGCAAGAACGATGCTTTCTCTGGAAAAACAGCCTTAATGAATATTTCTTAGGCTCCAATAGGAAAGCTGAAACATAATTTCTTTCAGATTTTCTTAAAACAAATCAATATATTCTCTATTAACCCTGAATCTGCATAATGTATCCTTGAACTGCTTTAGTGCATAATGTCATTTTTCTCTAAGACCTGACTGAATAACATCCCAAAGTCTGAGCAGCTGTAAACTGATCATTTAAGTTGTGGGTTGTTTGCATCTTAATAGACAGATTGACTTCAAATGAATTTGAACTGAAAAACTGAAAACTGAAATAACAGAATCACAGGGAAATATAAGGACTTGAGAGGCTTTTTACTTTATCCTTTCCCCTAAGCATGGTTATACCTAAATTATCCTTAACTTGTATATAGATCGAAATTAGTGGGAAATTTTTGCTGGAGGCATACTTTTTACAAAGTACTTTTCAAGTTATCACGCTTCTCTGAGCTTTCTGAATTAAGTCCTTAGCAGTTTAGGTGTTCTTGAGCTGGTCTGAATCAAGGGAACTGGGTAGGACATGAGGATTTGCAAACCATTGCCTAAATTTATACCCCATCAAAATAATGCTAAAGGCAAACAAGCATTTTCTTAGGTATACTTGGTGCAGTTAGTTGGTAAGTGGGTAATTTGCAAAGATTTCACACTAGAAACAATAGCAACTTATTTTCCCTTCCCATTTTACTCCATATTAAATCAGTTTCCTTTTAGGTACTCAGCATTAGCTTATTATCAAATCATTTTAAGCTAACAGTTTTACTTTTTGCATGTGATCAATGCAGAATACGCCTCCCTCTCTTCTAAATGTGTGTGTGGTTTTTTAAAAAGCCCCACATTCTTATGATATTTTTTACGAGCACTTTTCAGGTGTAGATAATTTTCAAGTTATTAACCATATTCGTGGAGTATCTACAACAGTTAAAATTAAATAATATTTTCAGAAAAACGAAAGACAATAGAAAACAAAGCAGAAGTTAAATTCATCCAAGTGAAAACCTACGTCACCTCTTAATCCTCAGACCGTCTTCTGCTGTAACCAAAATGTCCTTAGTCCTCATCTAAAAGTAAATTCCTACTATCAGATCTATCCATATCTTGTAGTCTGCAGGAAGACAGATTACCTTTAGCCATAGTTTTCTCTTTCAAAAACAGGATAGCAGTGAGGTCTTGGCAACAGCTTGCAGACATTTAATTTCTTTACCCAGGGTGTGTAAATGTTTTTCTCTCTCAGAAGCGTACACCATGTATGATGGAAAACCTTCTATAAAGCAAGAGGTACTAAGAAAATTACTTGCAAGCAACTTCAGGTACTGCAAAAGATTGCTATGAAACTAGAAAGTATGTTGCATGTGAAGGGCTTCCTTTTAGCTAGGTATCACTCCACATACATAGATAGGTGCATGAACAGGAGGAGGATTCTATTTGCCGGTAAATAGGAAGGTCTATTTAGAACCATAACAGAGATCTCTTTTTTTTTTCTTCAAATAGACTTGGCAGATACTGTAGTAGCCTATGCAGTGAAAATAGTTATATTCCCTTCAAAAAGCCCTCAGGTTAAAGAGAAATTTTACTATGTTCTGTCATACTAAATATAATGTTTTAAAAAGTTGTAAGAATTGACCAAGATGTACTTACCTGAATTGTGCTTAAAATCTGGGACTGAACTACAGAACCTTAGAGAATCTTGGTCTACAGTTTAGACCAAGCTTAAAGAAAACCACCTAGTGCTTTCCCTGAAATCTAGATAACTATAAAGCCCATCATTCAAAGCTTCTAAAAGAACCAGTCTCCAAACTGGAACTAGATTTTCCAAAGATTTGCTCTTCTGTTCAGATTCTGGAATAAATGACTAGATTTTTTCAAGAGAGAGAGGTATCTGGCATTTGGTCACCACATTAGGTCATATAAGGAAACTGAATAAAACTTGGACTTCAGGAAACCTACTAGAACTTCCAGGCAAAGATTTTAATTGCAGTAAACAAACCATGTTTGGGGGAGGGTTGTTTGGGAGGGGAGTGGGTTTTGTCTTTCTAGCTGCCAATGACAGCACAGTACTACACATACTATTTAGCTGCCAGAGCAAGTGGAAGGGACATGGGATAATGGTTGGTCATTATTCTTTCCACCTCCAGGCAGCCCCTGAAATTCCTGTTTAACTGACCTGGCATGCCACAGCTAAGTCAAAAATACGCTTTTGCAGAGTGTAAATAAGCACAGAACTAGAGAAATACAGCTCTCCTTTCGTCAGCAACTGAATCACAAATAAACAATCGCCCCTTTGAAATTTGGCTAATGCCTGAAGAGAAAAGGAGGAATGCAAGACCAAAAATTCCACCCACAGTCTCAACAAACTGGTAATTAAAATCATACTTGTTTACTATACCAAATTGGTTAACCTTTTTGTGTTGCTTACCCCTACAGACTCCCACATATCCTATTGTAAAAACAGCTTATTACACAGCTGACATCTTAATTTAGATGGACTTGGTTCTGCTTCTTCGAAATCAATACAAAAATTTCCATAACATTCAGTGAGGGCAAGATTTACCCCTAAATCTGAGCTATGTTTTTTTTTAAATGTAACTTATGTATGAATATATATATTTATGTACAGATACGGAGCCACATTCCATTGGGTTTTCTCCAACCCAAACACATTAAAAAACTTTCCCTTAAGCTAATACTACAGAAACTCAGATATATATTGCATTTCGTGATATCCAGTGTAAGCATATCTGAGCTTGTCCACTGAGGTGACTGAAAAAATATTTCATTTCTCAGAAGAAAGTGAAATACATAAAGACATTCTAAACTTCCTCATCATGTTTTTTCTCTTTTCTGAATTAACAAGTTCATACTAATTGCAGTTAAATCTTAAAGAGTATAAGAATTTACCTTTTCAAATATGCTTCTAAACAAAATATGCTGTGTAAATTATAACTACTTCCAAAAATTAAAAAAGGAACTTCTGCCAAATATAAATTCTGAGACCACCAGAAAAGAAAAAAAAAAAAAATAAAAATTGTGTATGAAATAGATATATCCCTGTTTTCCACAAAACCTGTAACGTAAATGAAGATTCTTGATTCAAAAATTACTATCCTAGTCAGTTAAAATTCCTCGATTTCACCCTGGTACAAGCAGCTTGAGAAAACAATAAAAATAAGATGCCTCCATCTATTAAAAAAACTATCGGGACCCCCTTAGAACTCTACCTCTGATGACCCAATCCATTTATACAGGTATAAGCCTGAAAGTAGCATCTGTTGGGTGGTAAATGATCCTCTGAAAAATGGCTCATTTCTTATCTACAAGGGCAGAGTCTTCCACACGTACAACAAAGGCAAGACAAGCTGCAAGTTTGACAGATGAATCTAATTGGAGTGTTATAAAATAATTGAATTGAAAGAAGGATAAACAATAGCACACTCCAAAATTAGCCAGAAAGACCAAAAGAAACTGAAGAAGCACTTAATGAAATCCAATTGCCTGATATTATACCAGTGAGCACAGGGCTGCGGACAAACAACTAAAAATCTTCTAACATTTTCTGCTTGACATTAATATCTATTTATAGTTGTAAGGAACACACAATTCACAATGATCCAGGTGGGACTGGTGGGTGGCTTGTTGATACTGAGAGACAGCACCTTGGTACACCCATAAAATACCAACATTTTAAAAAAAAGTCTTCAGTAGCACAGCAAAATAAAACAGAAGTTGAAATGATTAATCTAGAAAAGCTGCTCTTTTTTTTCCACATTTGTTACCTTAAAATGCTTTTCTGTATCATTTGCAATAGATATTTTAACTTCTATTTCTTTATTTTACTACCACTATGGGTAATTTCCTTTCTCAGTTGAAATTCATTTACCAAATCCGTCACTAGGAATCTTCTCATAGAATCTGTTTTAATGAGCTTTTTTCTTGTCTTCTGTAAAAGAAAAGATGACACAGATGTAATTTCAGGTTTTGAAGGGATAATTATGAATAGTATTTTAATTTCTTCTTACACATTTTAATAATAAATCTTTTATGTCTCAGAATAGTACAGTTACAGCCGCAGAAGCCTTCCCCCGGTGAAGTAAATGAGAAATATTATACCATGTTTGATGGGATCGGATAAAGGTCTCAGTGAGCTGCACAACATCATAGTCTGTTTCTAGAAAAACAAGATATTTCATAGAATGAAATCAATGGTCTTTTTCACTATCACAACTGTAAGCCAAAAAATTAATTGAAAATATCTGGTTTATTAAAATGATATTTTAGAATATGTGAAACAGCTGGATTCTTTGAAAAACAATTTCATTAGAGCTCACTTCCTCACAGCATGTCTATTCCCAGTGGAATTAAAGTTCACTAAGTGTTTAACAGAAACTGATTTTCTAACAAGAAGCTAACAGGATGCTCTTTTATATCATAACCATATTTTCCCTATCTGAGATTATGGACGGTGGCAAAATACAGGCACAATGCCTTCTTAGAGTGCCACATTCCAAGAAATATCCTCCAAATGACAGTGGGTGATGCACTGTTACTTCATTCTTTAACCATTTTCTAATCATCTCTTGATTTCTGACCTGTGCTTTGCTGTTGGTGTCTGTGCCCTTGGTGTCACGATGACCTTGCAGCTACAGCCTGTTCCCACTGGAACGGCAGCTCCCGTAGGCTGTCACATGCAGCTACAACCAGATGTGTCTGGTTAACAAATCACCTTTGCTTTCAACATCATTGCTATTTTAGTGTCTTGTGGTAGTTTCTTATCTCCCAACGGCCACCTAAGGAGAGTCAACAACTGTTACACTGCCGAAGGAGATATCAGGCTCTTAAACATTTAGCAAGAAAACTGTCTTCCGTTGCTCTGGTAGCCTCAATATTTCCTACAGAAAAAAAAAGTTATGTCCATGACTGCAGCTCATTCTCCCAACCAAAGCAGCTCTTGGAGGTGAACAGTCTGCTTCGTTTCGCTCAGGACTGTAATTTTTCACTCATTGCAAATTGTCCACAATGGGTGACAAGATTATGATTTTAAAAGAAGCACATTAATACTAGGCAATTTGCATGAATCTTTGCCCTGTGAGTCTGGGCAGAAACTACCTCCCATCTGTTCGCAAGCAGGAAGGAATCAGTTCAGGCTATGGTTGTCAACCTAGCAGATGTCTCAGCTCCTCTCCATCTCCCATGCGTTGCAAAGGACGAGATAACAACAGTTAGGCCAACTGAAAAGGGATTTTTACTCTAGGTGGGTAATATAAAAGCCTTCTGTTCTATGCAGTGGAACTGAATCAGAAAGATGAGCAGAAACTACTATGCATTGCAAGAGGCATAATACCTCTGTGGGGGGAGTCCTGCAGAACAGGATTAGAAGAAAAGTATGATGAGTCAGAAATATAATTCCACACAGGCACCCTGAAAGTCAGGCAGATGCCAATACCCAAATTGACTCCAAAATGTGATTATTTAAGATTTAACCCATGGAAGAAGCATGCCAGAAGTGATTTTTTTTTTTTTCAGCACTGAAGATACTGAAGGAACATCAGTTTTCATGAAGGAAAATATTTCTTTAGAAATGTTTTGAGCTTTCATAACAATGAGAAGAACTGTCATGACTCAACCCACACTCACTCATAGATGGCAAAGCTGGTGAAGACATTCAGCTTCAGTATTATACTATTTTGCTTTTGGGGACAGCATACTTAGGATTGAATACTCAATGAGTACAGCCTCATTTTGGCTGATCAGAGCCATGTGGCTTTCCATTTGATTCAGTCACTGGTCTGCAGCATATGAATTCTCAAAATATCTTAGAATGAGAAAGCTGTTTCCAAGACAGAAAATTTTTCTTCATGAGCCTGATGTATCACCTCCTTCAAACTAATAATGTAGATATAGGTTAATTTTGTATGGCATTGGGGTGTACTTTTGTATATTTTGTGCTTTGAAAAACATTTTTTTAACATTCATAACTATCTCAAACCTGTGTTTCCTGAACACATTGTTAAAAACCATGTGGCTACTAAGTATAAAAAAAGCGTAGTCCAAAATCTTACCTATGCTTTAGGTTGCTTATTCCCCCATTTCTGGGACAAATTATAAGCAAACAATCTACCCTATGAAAAGAAAAAAAATAGTTTATTTTGAGGAAAAAACATATTACTGAGTACCAGGGTGGCTTTAGGAAAGCGGTAAACTGCTAGGGCAAAGCAGTTCTGCTGAGCTAGCTACCATGCCTATCTTAAATGTGACACAAGTGACTGGTAAAACGAGCATTAGTGTTGCAATGGAGGATGAGGGCACAGTGCCATGATTTGCTGTAAGTGACTGGAGATTCACAGTCCTCTTCCAACAAAACAATGGCTATATGGAAACCAAATTTGGAAAGGAATGTCTTTCTGTACAATTTTTTCTGTACGGTCTTTTCTGTACAATTAGATTTGATCACAAGCTATAAAATCCAAGCTTGCATTTGCAAAGACATATAGGTATCTATCATTCTGGATGTTTCGTTTAAAGTTCTGCATATGGTATCGCAATCTTCCACATTCCCAGAAAACTGAACTGATTTCCATATTTCATAAGTCATAGGTAAAAGTACATTTTACTGAAAAACCAAGTAAGATTTCATACCCCAGAGAAGTGCTGAGTACCTAGCATTTTGAAATTGATGATACTTTGCAAAAACCTCAGGTTTCAAAATAAATATTCTATGGTGGGTCAACTGACATTGCCAACAAACAAAGGTGAGTTGTGAGATAATAAACTGCCCTTCCACACTTTCATATTTTCTGTCAGGATTCTGAAGTGACAGCATGTTAAAAGACTATTTGACAAAGCACTTTTTGACATATAATAAACAAGCAGACTGAAAAATTTATAGCTTTGAAGTTAAGCAATGTATAGCAGTAAGAGTGCATGGAGCCTCTGGGCTCTATGAGCCCAGGGAGTGGAGGGTCATGAATCCAGTAACATGAGTTCAAAATCCACTGAGAATTCATGTGTGTTCATTCATTCATCATGAATTCAGTAACATCACTCAAAGTCCACAGATAAGTCAAAATCACTGTCTAATCTTTTTGACATTCGATGAGATACAATTATAAACTTAGTTATCCTGCTTGCAAGAGAGGACTTCGGCATGTCCTCATGCTTTGCTGAAGTGAGGCAGTAACATATCAAAATCACATTAGAGACGATCAAGTCATAAATTTTCTATTTCAGACTGCAATTTCACATTCCTCTTAAAATATTTCTTATGTCTGCTTATAGGACCTGAACACCACGGTACACCTTTAGAAAGAAATAAAGAAACTCACAGACCTCAAGCCCTCAGCAATATTATTCTTCCTTCCCACTGAATGTAGTGATGAAATCTTCCATCAATTCAACATACTAGAATCCAGTCCTTGTGGGTTCTTTGGTGAGAAGATTAGTCTTATTTTCACAGCACACCAGCAGCTACAAATGTCAGAGCTTTCAATATTCATTACGCCTGCTTTGCTTTGGCACCTTTTATGCTGCACAATGTTGTTCCAAGCCTGTCTGTGGGTTTCAGCCACAGTGGTGTATGTTTACTGTCATACCAAATGTCTTTAGATATAGTATAGCTTTACTTACACAATATGGGAGGGGACTGGAATTTTGCTTTAGGAATGTCCTCTTACAATGTTTTAGCGGTCTGCCACTCAGCTGATTACCATACTGGCTACATGTGCTCCAAAGTAGGTACTGAATGCCCAAAGCAACATCCACTATTCGCAGTCCTTTTATCAATCTCCATTAAGAGAATGCTACCTGAACAGCTATCTTGACATGTCCTTTCACTTATCAGGCAGATGGGATGAAAGCCACCTGACAACAACTAATAATGATCCCAGCTCTGACACAAGATGTTTATCTGTGATATGCTGGCATCACCTATGGGTCACACAAGACAAGGAGGTAAACTCTAAGCCCAAATTCTAACTATAAATGGCATTGTGAGCCTAGAAACATCCTTCAAGCCTCTTTAGCATCTGTGAAATCTCCATAAACCCTGTTGTATTACAGCTTAGAAACACATTTCAAACTTGCAGTGTTTGAATCACTAGAGTAAACACTGCTACAAAGCTACAGCAATAATGTAGATGCTACAGCATCCTGGCCTGTATCAGGAACAGAGTGGTGAGTAGGACTCAGGAGGTGATCATCCCCCTGTACTCGGCTCTGGTGAGGCCCCACCCCGAGTACTGATTCCAGTTTTGGGCCCCTTACCACAAAAAAGGCATTGAGGTGCTGGAGCGGGCCCAGAGAAGGGCAATGAAGCTGGTGAGGGGTCTGGAGAATAAGTCTTACGAGGAGCGGCCGAGGGAGCTGGGGTTGTTCAGCCCAGAGAAAAGGAGACTTTAAGGGGAGACCTTATCTCTCTCTACAACTACCTGAAAGGAGGTTGTAGAGAGGCAGGGGTCGGTCTCTTCTCCCAAGTCACAGGCGACAGGACAAGAGGAAGTGGCCTCAAGTTGTGCCAGGGGAGGTTCAGATTGGATATTAAGAAGAATTTTTACACAGAAAGGGTTATTAAGCATTGGAATGGGCTGCCCAGGGAAGTGGTTGAGGCACCATCCCTGGAGGTATTGAAAAGACAGGTTGACATAGTGCTTACAGACATGGTTTACAGTGTTAAGTTTATGGTTGGACTAGCTGATCCTAAAGGTCCCTTCCAACCTAGACAATTCTATGATTCTGTGTCAGATCTGGATTATAATCTTTGTCCTGACTAAACACAGAATGTTTCACACAGAGCACAGAGAGGATGAAAACTTTCAGATTCTGTTTACATGCCTAAATTACACTCTACAACATAAATCAAGGTACATGCAAAATTTATCTCAACAAGCCAAATCTAAAATGATACAGGAAAATCCAAAATGCAAAAAGCATTTGGAGAGTGTAAATATGGCAAAAGTAAGTAAATTGTCTCACTGTCTTCTCTGGAGGCTGTACTTTCAATTATTCCAAAAGCAGAAAAAATCAAAAGGGTCAAAAGGACTGGGACCAGATGGAGGGCACCATGAGTAGCTGTCTGCCCAGTTCCTCTAAGAGGAGGTGCCGCCCTGAGAGGTAAGCATGGCTGACCTTCCAGTGAATCTCTTCTGAACGTCTGCAGTTTTAAGTCCAGACCAGTAGAGCTATCTCAAAAATGATAGCTATACTCATCCGATTTTTGTCTGTCAAAATGTGTTGCTCAAAGCTGTAAATGCATAGGCTTTTTTTCTGATACATTAATTAATTTGCTCTAAATAATTAATCCATCTATTGACTTGGTCTTAGTTTGACTGTTACAGGTGGAATAAGAATAAGAACTGGAGAACTTTCTAACTCATTTTAATTGCTGCTTATGGTAATAGTGAAGTGAATTTAAGTGCACAAATCTGCTTTCAAAGGAAGCAAAGCAATGAGTAGTTGCTATAGCACCAGATTGGAAATTTCTCCTTGGCACATGTTCTGAAATAGCTAGATTTTCATTATAAGCAGTGCTAACAATAGTCATCATGGACTCATTGTGGATTAGTTGTGAAGTGCTGTATCTTTCTTCTTCAGAGAGGAAAAGCTCTAAGAAATAGTCCAGGATTTCAATACTGCTAGTATTCACAAGTCCATAGCTCCTATATAAACATAATACGATATGCTGCTGTAGTCAGTGATGTTTCCAGCTGGAATTCTGACATTCATCAGCTTTGTTGGTTGGGTATCAATGGGATATGTAAAAATCTGTGTTGAAGCCACAACATGTAAACTCAGAAGTATGATCACACTAGTACAGTGAGACATCAACTCTGGGCAAGAGTACACTGGGAGTTCTGCAGCTTTCTCTCTTTTGCAGGAGAACCAGAACTGCATAGTCCTTCAAATGTGCCAACCAAAGGACCTTATATCAGCTGAAAATAACTGAAAAAGGAAAGGGAGGGGAGAGAAACTCAGGTTGAGTTCTTTCTGGCATCCGGACTGCAAACAGCATTTCAACAGACTCTTAAGTAGAAGAACGTCTTAGAAACTCCTGAGCTCTGCCCACAACAGCTGTGAAGTTGTTCTGAAGCCTCTGTTTTCTTGCTTCTCTTCCCCTATGATTCAGAGGGAGAATGCATGTTTTCCTAAAGAACCTAGAAAAGACAATTGCTAGGATTTCATTCATGAGCAGACTCACTGGTTTTTAAGATACACCTTCCCACGCTGTTGTCTTTATTCACACTGAGGAGTTTGGAGGCTCCAGCTGAGAATGCACAGGCTGTAGTTCATAATTTAGTGACATCAAATAGGCCAAAATTGACTCCAAATTCAGGTTCAAAGCTATCTTAACAGCCAAGTTTGAGCTGAAACCTGCAAAGCCAGTGGTAACTTTGTTGTTACACACAGGAGACTGGTTTCAATAAATGTTTCTTTAAGACAGCAGAACTAAATGGGCCTTGGTTTCCCCTTTTTACTTGCACCACAACAATTCCAACTCATACGTCTTATATTGTCCATCATCATTTTCTGTTTCTTTTTTTGCCACCAAGTTCCCTTCCACAGGTGCAAAAGGCAGTAAGTGAGGGTTGATCTACATGATCTACATTTGTGTCTGATCTATGTACCTGTGATTAGTCTTCTTGGCTTGCTGGTTGGCCACATAGAGAAGAACTCAAGTTAATGTGATGTTAAATGGGATACCCTAATTAGTGCCTTCTCTCTCTTATACCTTCTGTTTCTGTGGAAACTTATCTGCAAGGTTGGGGGTCCTATTTTGAATTTCATTGAAAAATTAAAACTAGTTTTAAAGATCAAGGGAAACAGATAACATAATTGGAGAACCTTAGTTTCCTACAATAGTTAGATGTGTTCAGCCAAAACTTAATCACTCTCCAAATGGCAAGGATTAATTCTGGTTGCGAAACCTTGGTTAAGCAATGTGTTAGCTCAACAGACAGCTTTTTTTCTGTCTCTCTCTCTAAAGAGAGATTTCTGGCAAGTGTGTGTGCTGGGCATGGTATTTTTCCATGTCTTCATAGCAAATTCTAAGAATACAATATTGTCTTGTTTCCCACCCCTTTTTGGTTGACTTTTCAGGGGGTTTGTTTGCATTTTAAGGAACTAATGTTTCATTGACTTATATATTGTTAAGCTTTATTATATTGTTCTCCCTAATTAATGGTTTCTCCTTCCAGCTTCAAGGCAACCAGACTGAAGGTCATTTTTAAAGCAGACGTTTATAGAATAGAAGATGCATGAAACCTGGTCAATTTATATCATTTATCCGAACAGTTAGTGCCTGGATCAGCAATTCCTTCAATCAGGTTGCCTTCCTGACCTGCCTAAAATACAGGGATCCCAAGGTTCCTCACATGCAGGTTTCTTTTTACTGCAGTTGAAGCAAATCTATGATATCAGCTAAAAAGGGTCAGCATTTTTATCTAGATTATAGGTAAAGAAGTGCAGTTATTTGATTGCCTGCTTTGATAGCAGGTTTTCCTAAATTGCTAGAAACTATAGCAATAAAACTACTGAAGCCTTGTGGTAGAAAAGAAGAAACTTGTTCAAAAAGCAACACCTACCTCCTTCCTCTTTTTTAACTATGTCATCGTGTTTCAAACTTTTCAACATCGGGTTTTCCATAGCTAAAACTGAGACTGAGTCTACAATGTCAATTTCACAATTTCTTTGCAATGGGCAGGCATTTATCATGTGCTTTCACAGCATTTATGTCTTTTCAACCTTATAAAATAATTTTGTCAGAGGAATTTTACCAGTGGATGAAGTTTTACATGTGAGCAGAGTTCAAGCAAAAATATTAAAGGTGCCAAGTGACTGATAGCAGCTACAGAAATTTAGTACAGCAGTCTTCATTGCTGAATAACGCTAGTATAGCAATTGTTCAGATACAGCTCTACAGATTCATTGCTCTTCCATTTCAATAACAAGTATATTTATGAAAACTCTAAACACACCTTTGCAAAGCATCAACACATTATAGTGGCCCACAGCGCCCACAGATGGGCAGTCAGTGAACCACCCTCCATGAAGGTTAAAAAAAATTACCTACAATTTTTGCTAATTTTAATAAGTAAAGGGCCCAGGAAGAATAGTTTTACTGTAAAGCATGGTTGCTTTTAGAAAGCAAAAAATTGAAAGGCTTTGAAAATTATGTGTCCTGTTAGACTAGCTCATATATATATAAACTCTCTAATTTAAAAATGGCACTTACTGCTTGGAAACAAACCAGGGATTTAAAAGTGTTTGTCCATTCACACCCCACCCTTGGAATTAATTATTCAAGCTCTCTAGAGAAGATTCCTAACATGATGATCCTAACATTATGATCAGTTCCTTATTGACAAGGTACGTTAGCTCTTCATTTAGTTTTGTGCTTTGGAATAGAGGAAGGTCAATAGTTACTCATGTACACTAGTTTTGCCCATCTATTTGGCAAAATAAGTAAACTGGGAACTCTGAGATGGAGAGTTAGCCACACGAAGATTGAAACAATTTTGTTTGTTAGACAACAATACTGCTTTCAAGCTGAAAAAAATAAGTTTTAGAAAATCTATTATTAGGCATATACATATGTGCCAAGAATTCTGCCTGTTCTTGATGGCTGTGAACAGAAGGATCATTTTTCCACCCAGCTTTACCTGTTTAAGATTCAGTTATCTTATTAAGACCTTCAGGAAAAGGATGGTCTCATAAGATTTATGTAGAGATTTGATGGTAGGAGTTATACCCAGTAGAAGGCCCATATACATCATATTCCTTTGACCAAGATGCAGAATTCATCAAATAGAAAGTTCATTGCTAAAAATGGTTGGACAACTACTACTAGTAGTTCATTAAATAAAATTAAGTATGCGGAGGGAAAGATACATTTTGTTTTAAAATACTTTTAGTGCTCATTTATATCATTCTGCTGTGTTTTCTGCCATCTTTATCAATATTTATTGCTCAAACTCTCTTCAGGTGACTTTCAACATTGTCCAGTAAAACATGCGTGTGATATCACTAGTTGTGGGGGTTTTTTTTAACATCATTCTGAAAAAAAAAGGATGCCCTGTTAAATTCTTTCTGCCTCCGTTTAGAATCTGAGGAAGACAGAAGAAGGAAGGACATTTTAGGTAGATAAGGACTCAATGTTAAAAGAGTAGAAAATTTCCACAAATGTTTTAAGCACAAGGAGGAAATTTCATAGTAATTATAATAAAAGCTAAAAAGCAGCTGAAGAAAGCTGTCTGAAGACAAGCAACAAGACAGTGCTTGGAGGAGTCAGAATAGAAGAACTATTTAAAGAGAAGAATAAAATTAGAGAAGCTGTAATACACCAGCTAAGAGAAATGGTCTATATTTAAACTGGAGCAGAGAAGAAAGTAGAAATCTATGTTAAACAAGACTGAGAAAAACTTCAGAAGACAATTCTGAGAAGAAGTCATAGCAGAAGCACCATAAACAATCTAACAAGATTGCCTGCTAGTAAGCATAGCCAGAATAGCCTTGTGCTGAACAAAGCTTGCAAGTTGCAAGCCAAGAGAAAGGGAAGATGTTAATTTAAACCAGTTTAAAAAGTTAGAGACCTAGTCACTTGTGAAGAAAAATAATGAAGATAAGCAAAAACAAAGACTGACAACAAAGAAGGAGAAAATAGCATGGGGCACTACCCATGCACATCACATTCTTACTCCTAAAACAACTGGGCTTTGCACCACTCTCTACTTTAAGGATAATTTTCACTGAATAATCTGTTTAGCAAATGTTCACAGCTCCATGGGGAATCAGGCACTCTTTTCCTCCATGTAAGTTCTTCCCTGTGAGGTTTATTACTCTGCCCACTGCATCGTAGTTATGTGCTCCAACAAAGATCCCTTTAAATCATCACCTACAGAAACTGTCTAGCTTTTTGGTAATTTGAGACCAGCTATTGCGAAAAATGGAGCATCCTTGTATAACAGAGAATACTCCTCACATAGAGGAAACAAGGATTCATTGCAGACGAGGCAGAAGAACAATAGACTCACTGTTGAAGAAAGGCATAAATAATTGAGAACGTCTGCAAAGGGACTAAGTTCTCAGAGAAACTGGCTTTTAGCCACTTGTAAATTAAGTGTGAAGCACACAGAAGTAGGAGGCAAACAAACCTGAAATGATCAGGCAAAGAAACAGCCAAATACCGGTCCCAGCCAGGCAGTCAGCATACTAGCCCTAGCTGTAGGTAAAACACAGCAGACATTTTGTATGAGTTTGTAATAGCAGGCTACGATCTTGATCTTGTTTGACCGCATGACCTCAGAGTGTGTGTCTGTACACACACATGCATGCACACACAGCTGCACTCATAAAATCAGGCTTACTCCAGCATCCGTAAATGAGTATAGGACATGATTTGTGGTCTCCAGCCGGGTGAACTCCAAAATGTTCTACCTTCAGGTTGATATGTACCTTCACACATTCAGTGTTCACCTCTTACAAACCCTGTCATACCTCCAGGTCCCATGGCCCTTTCCTTCCAAGAGCTGCACCTTGACCAGTCTTTAAGACAAGGGAACATTGGCTGGGACCTTCATCACCCTTAAACTGCAGCAAATTTGGGACTGTAATTTCCCCTGGAGTCTATACCTCTTCTGCTGATGCTATGAAAAAAACCAAGAATTCAAACAAGTTTATACCAGTTCTGCATTTCTCAGGAAGATTCCCCCTTACAAGCAGCAAGTATCCCAAACCAACAGTTTTTTCTCATCAGCTGCCTGCTTTGAGTGGGCAGTCCCACGTCCATAAGCACTTTTTCCTTGTTATGCCTCCCATGTAGGAGGGAGAAGGAGGAAAAAAAGAAAAAAAATACAAAGAACAATCAATGCCATCTCTGGGGTGACATATCCATCCTGTCTGTGGGCCACAACCTGACAGAGTAATACATTCATCCTGCTTTATCAGTGCAAATGCAGGGGACAGAGAGCTCACAGGCTGTCCCCTGGAGGACTTGCAGATCCTAACAACTGACCTGTACCACAAGCAGGAGTCTGTCACTCCAAGGACTTACAGTCCACCATCAGGCTTGTTGCAAAGCTCACAACCCTGAGCAGATTTACAGAAAAGTAGTTGAAGGGGCTATTTTTTCCCACCACAGTAGCTCAGATACACCAGAGATTTTTTTTTACATCCAGACATCAGCCTGTGCCACCAGTTCTTCCCTCTGTCCTACCGGGACTAAAGCTGCTCTGCTAAGAATCAGAAACACCTGCAGTTACCCCAGCTGGAAAACAGCAAGGCTGAGAGTCAGAGACTTCAGTCAGCCAGGGCAGTGGAGGTGAGCCCTGTTACTCTCATGACCACTAGTTTACATACCACCTTCTCGCCCCCTTCTCTCAGGTTTGCTTACAAACCCACACTATTGCATGGCAACACTTGGAGCTCTAGGGAACCTCACTCAAGATCAACCACTCATTCAGCTGGTCTCTCCTATCCACTCATCTCCTCTCTTTTCTCCCCTCCCCCCAGCTGATATAACAGTGTATCACCCTGAAGCTGAAAAGGGTTTCTGGTTAGAAACCAATCATGCCCACTGGGCATGTCTTTTAACACTTCTCTGACTAGCTGCTGCCAAGATGTGCTATTTCAGATGAAAGGGTAAGCAGGGATGAAAACACCCTTACTGATGTGATAGAAAAGTTGTTGGGTGGCATTTATGGAGAACTCCAAGTTGGACCTTTTCTTTGGGATACACCTTTAATAAAAGAGGCTTAACTGCCTCTTTAATAAAAGAGCTCTTTTATTAAGCAGCTTAACAGATAGTTGAACACAGACACTTTTGTGTATCTCCTCCCATCACATTCTTAACCATCACCTACTTCAAACAGCCAGGGCGTGCCAGAAGGTGCTACCATAGAGGCAACATTCGCAACACCCATTTCAGATAACTTTATATGGTTTGAGAAACATCTAGCACCTTCATTGATTTGCATTTAAAAACTCAGTATATACTCTAAAGAATGCCTGCTTTGCTTAAACTCTTCTGTTACAAAAACAAAACAAAACAAAACAAACCAGGAAACAATGGCTCCTCTTCATGAAAGGATACATTCAAGGAAATAGGAAGCAATGTTTGTTCTTTCCAAAATGGCCAGTTTTACATAAACCAGCACATGATCTCTGTCGCTTCGGCATCATGCATGCAGGTTTTCGCAAACAAATCATAAATAGCTAGTACTACTACACATGCTGAGCTTCCATTTTACAAGAGCGGGTGGAGCTTAAAACAGTGATCAGGCACTGGCACACAGATCTCTCTTAATGAAAGTAGATGGTTTGCAATGGTGGGGGTGATGTCTCAGTATAACCACATGGTTTCCTGTGATTTCTTTCTTTTGGTATATACTTTCTTTTACTCCAGTTTCTCTCTTTTTTGTGTGTGTACACGTCAGGTTTGGTCCTGTTGCACACTTCTGTAGGTATGTGTAAGACTGACTGTTTCTCTTTTTCTTTCAGTCTGGCTACATTTCCCTGTCTTTTTTTTCTGATAATGACATGGTCTTTTTGGATTCTGTCTACCACCTTCCAAGATGCTGTAGTCATAGCTTGTTAGAGAAAGTCAACTCACCCCAGTGTGTCATCCTGTTCATGGTCAAGTTCCTAGTACAATTGCAGGAATTGCTAGCACTGCTCTATGGATCATGAGTGGGAAAATAAACCCTTCTTCGTTTGTTCTATTCAGCTTACCTTGCATGACAGATTTACTTGCCCTCAGAAGGGACCATGCCAGAGAATTAACCCTTTTCCTAAAAGCATTTCTGAGCAAAGGGATATTCCTCTCCAGGGAGATCCAGTACGCTCCATCCAGTCAGGGAGAGACCTGTAGCAACATTGTGCTGCTCATTAACTTTTGCAGTCAGCAAATATGGCTTCAAATTAATAAGCCTATTGTCAACATGCAGAAATCTATTTCTCACGCTGTCATGCATCTATACCAGAGCCTATCTGGTCAACATCTCATTGGTTAACAGAAACACATGCTTCTGAAGTAATTGTCATCATTGTTTAGCAGGAAATACTTTAATTCACTCGTTAAGTTCAGCCACCTTTATCATCAGTGCATGAGTAGTGCTGCCGGAAAGGGTGGCCAAACCAACCTGCCCGAGCCAAAGTCTTTTTCCTACATGCCTTCCACGCCTAGTGTACTGCCAAGAGTAATTTAAGTCACAGTTACACTAGCAAGTAATTGCACCAGTTTACATTGGTATATCTTTTTATTTTTCCTAATGGGTTATTGCAACCTTTAACTGAATGATAAATTGAGCCAAATGTAGTGTTTTATTGAAATCACTGTACTGCTGATGTAACCATTTGGGTTTGAATATGGAATCTTCTGCTCAGGAAAGACTGAACTTTAGTTAGTCTCATAAATGTCAATGACTGGCAAAGAAATTTTGTCTGAATGTGAGCATAAAATGTCTCATACTTACAATCCAGATGTAACATCATTGGTTTTGCATTTTGTAAGGAGATGCTGAAAAACAAGGAGAACACGAGGAGAAATCTCCCAATAACAGCACATATACAACTCACCCTGGACAATTCCTGAAATGAATGTACAGAAGCTATGTCCTGTGGCAGAGTGCTGTGCTTCTTTCTCCAGATGTCAGCAGCAGCAGGAGCCACGTGCCCACTCTGCCCTCCTAGCTGCTCTGCTCTCCTGGCATCTGAATAATTCTAACCTGTTCCTGCAGGTCTTTCCTCCCATTCTTCAGCTCATGCTTTCGCTAGCAGTGGGCATGCTGAGGAGCATTACCCTAACAACAACCGTGAGCCTCCTGGGCCTGATCCAGGCCTGACATGTTTGATTCACCACTTTACTGTGGCATTTCCTTGGCATGAGAGGATTAAAGTAGTCATACGAGCTCTAGACTCTTTCCTCGTAGCCTCAAGAGGAAGGTGTGTGTCTGGCAGTGAGGCACAGCTGATGCAGTATTGCATAGGCTGTTCCAGCTCCTTCTGACAGACAAAATTGTTCCTTGGGGCTACAGAGAGCTATAGAGAAACTGAGGCAGTCTAGTTGTACTTCTGTGCACCAAAGGAGACACCAGTTGGCCCCGCTATTAGAAAGATGCAAAGAAAGTCTTAAACCACTGGTATTTTCTGTCTCAGGTCCAGCCCAAACTGTGGTAAGCACAAAACAGGGGGCTGGAAGAGTGATTAACCAAATACTGTTGTAGAAAAGCAGAGGTGCTACCACAAATCCAATTATATGTCTTAAAATATTTCTGGTGTCAAAAGATAGATCTAGTGCTGTTAAAAAATTGCATACTCAGGAACTTTGTTGCATATTTAGCAAGAACAGGGAAGGAACTCTCAAGGAAAGAAGAAAGGGAACCAGTCATGAAATAACAGGGTCAAAAAACAGCCTTGACATTTACACCAAGTGAGGTGAGCAGCTCCTCAGAAGTCAGCTGGGAGATCTCAGAGTATAATTGCAGCAGCCTCACATCTGTTATGACTGTGTATTTAATTTTTCAAAGTCTGTCCCAATCCCAAATATAGCCCCATGATCAGAATAATTTGTAAATATCACCCAACTTTGAAATCCAGCACTGTGAAGATTGAAATTTGGGCAACTTAACAAATTTATAGGCTTGTGCTTATATTTTCCAATTCTTATGCAGTATTCTAAAGATAGGTGTTAATTACACAAAAAAGCATGGGACATCTTTGTCCGTCTCAGTTTCAATTTTATATTATCTAATTATTATAGACGTATCTAGGACATTCAAGCATATATGTTGCAAATGTGAAATATTATCATTATAATGTGGAGGCAAAACACATAAACTAATTGACAACATCATGAGAAGTGGTTAAATGGATCAGATACACTGGAGGTTTATTACTTTTGCATCTTGTTTTCCAAGTTATCATCAATGTCAAAAGATCAGTGCTCCCACCTCTACAATAAGCCTAATAGAAAATACGCTGACAGCCCTTCCATTCAAAAGCCCTTCAGCATTATAAACATTTTTTCACCGCAGAGAGCAACCTTGACCACTTTTTAGAAGACAGGCAATCTGTCTTCTACATGGTACTCTCTGAGACTCCGTCTTAGGCTTTGTACATGCTATGACTTTCAGGTCTGTAATT
The DNA here is from genome assembly GCF_964106895.1 of Numenius arquata. Lineage (NCBI taxonomy): Eukaryota > Metazoa > Chordata > Aves > Charadriiformes > Scolopacidae > Numenius > Numenius arquata. The sequence continues at coordinate 55,943,527 of NC_133616.1, read as the reverse complement.
CCCAGCACGTCCAGCTCTGCTCTTGAATCTGCAGCAAGCGGGGGGTCAACTGGCAGCAGATGCTTTTTGTTTGCTAACTGTCTTGTGGTAAATCTCTTAGGTGCTCCCACCTCTGCATGTGCTCTCCCGGATGGGAGTTCGACCTCTAAAAATATAATTTGCATTCAGTGTGACACAGCTTGAAGCTGAGGACACAGCCTTAGCCACACAGAACTGATCCTCGGTGAACTTTCTTCAAATATGACTGTATCACTGAAAATCAGATGTAGTCCTGGAATAACCAAAGTCAAAATACAGGTCTTGCACACTTGTCTTGATTTTGGAACTTGAAATCCAAGAAAGTTGTCCAGTGCTCTAGATCAATAATAGCAATTAACAAAATGAACTGAAGAAAATTACATCAGCAGTCCGCAGCTCACGAGAAGACCAACCTCTCTTAGCAGCTTCTGCTTCCCAGTATATTGGTTTATCTTACTGATCTTCCTGTGTCATGTGTCTGCAGAGATGAAATTTTCTTTTCAGTGGAGGACTTGCAGATTTCAAAATTCCTTTCCCAGAGAAACAATGGATTTTCACAACTAATGAGGGAGAAGTTGGGTCCTAACAGAGACAACTCCCATCAACCCTGTTCTTGAACTCAGGAAGGAATTGAGAAATATGCACCTTTCCCTTCCTGTACTATTCCACGTTTTTGAAAGAAAAATAGAAGAAAATGACAGATTTTCAATAGAATATTTATATATCTTCTTGCTTTCTCTGAAAAAAATGAATACTGAAGATCTGTAGAGCAAAAAAAAAAAAATTCTCTTAAAACCGAGGGATGTGGACTTAGCCTCACTCAGCACTGATCTTTCTTTCTAGTAAATCTGCTATTCAAACTGTAGATGCTTTATGTACAACAGAAAGGCACTTTTCCTGGGTGCATATAATCTAAACAGTATAAGCAGAGTGCAAGTGCTGAAAATCCAAATCCCGTACATAGAAAAATAAAAGCAGAAAATCTGTCCAAACAGTTTCTGGAATATCCAGCATTTGAAACACGTTTGACAGGGTGGGAAAAACAGCTTTATGATTAGTTCTAGGAGGATTTCCATTTCAGCAGCAATAATGATTTCTCATTAATCTTCGCTTTTAGAATCTAGCTCCTGAAATGAAAAGGTATGTAGGCAACACTCATAAAATCATTACATGGGAGGCTCTCCTATTCTGCTGTGGAAAAGATCAGTTTTGACATCAGTTGCCACAAAATACCTTGGCATTTGATAGCTTTAATGTTGTTTATGAAAAAATGGTCTAAGCAAATTAGGAAGACGATAGGAAGAGGCAATGAGCCATACCAGAGTAATATAGTTAGGTAAAGTTGTTTGAAAGGATTTACCAAATAACTTTATGAAGGGGAAGTAAACTGCACACCAAACCTCCTCCCTTTTTCAGCTACCATTGCTAAGACAAGAACTATCCTTACACGCCCAAGCAGCCATTGAAATTAATTGCATAAAAGGGTTGGGTTTTTCTGTTGTTGTTGGATTTCTTTCTGTTGTTTTTGGTTTGGCTTTTTTTTATTGTTTGTTTGTTTGTTTTTTAATGGGTACGTACTGCAAGGAAGATTTGAAAGGGATTGAAAATAAAAAGGAAGTACATTTATTTTCCTAGTGCCATTACAGAATCATCAACTAAGTCCTGCTGTACTTCTCCACAAAGAGAAAATGAGAAAAATTAGATTAGCTACAACTTTCCCTCTGGATTTTTAATTTGAAAATTTACAGATGAAATTTTTTTAAAAAAACAAACCCAAACCCTACTATTTAATTTTCTTGCATGAAACAATCCCCCCAGAAAATAACCTCCATGACAGCAGATTTCAGGCAGTCGAGCTTCCAGTGTGAGCCTTACATTGCAAGAAAATGCTCTTGGAATTGCTAAGCAGTGTTGCTGCGAAGAAAACAACATAAGCCAGCAGTGTGCCCTTGTGGTGAAGGCAGCCAACCACATCCTGGGCTGTATTAGCAAAGGTGCAGCCAGCAGGTCCGGGCCACTGACATTTCTCTGTTCTGCACTGGGGAGACCATGTCTGGTGAACTGTGTCCAGTCTGGGGCTCCCCAGGCGTGGCTATACCAGAGCAAGCCCAGCAGACTCCAAGCCGATCAGAGGGCTGAAGCACTTGGTGCGTAGGGAGAGGCTGAAGGAGCAGGGTTTGTTCAGCTTGGAGGAGGGAAAGCTCAGGTGACACCTTACTGCTGGCTACAGCTGACCCCACTGAAGGGTGCAGGGAAGGTGGTGGTGCACAGTGGAAGATTGAGAGTCGATGAGCACACGTTTCATCATGGGAAATTCCAACAGGGTTTGGTTTTTTTTAACCTGAAGATGATCAAATAATTGGATAGGTTGCCCAGAGAGCCTGTGGGATCTCTGTCTTTGGAGATACTCAAAACCCAGCTGGACACAGCTGTGAGCAACCTGATCTAACCAGAACTCCCCTCGTCCTTTTTAACCTTTGTAATTCTGTGACTCTGTGTGTTTATCAACAACTTATGCTAATGCTGCTACTAATGTGCATATATTAAAAATAAAAAAATCTTTTCTTGTCTATCTCTGGTGCTGATGCATCCTTTGTATGTTAGCATAACTCCATACTTCTCAGGCACTGTTTTTTGTTCTATGAAGAGAATGAATGGGTCTTTTCCAGGGTTTCCGGCATTCCAATATACAGCTACCATGGAGAGAAGGCTCAGGGGTTTTCTACTCTGAGTTACATGAACTGTGAGTGCTACAGTCCAGAGGGATGGGGATGCTTGTGAGGTCTATACCATTTTTCTGTAAACTCTGTGTCTTGGTCATGAGTCCAAGTATGGACAGCTTAACAAGGGCTGCTCAACCTATCCAGGATCTGTTCAGTGCTAAGGCAAACATGCTTTTTAGTGCTGTGGCTGGGCTATATTTGAGCTTTATACTCCAGTTGTGTTTTCCTATACAGACTGCAAACACAGTAGGCATACTATATATGTCTATGTAATGCAGATACAGATGCAAACTCCACAATGTGGGGTAGAGGAGTGATTTCAAGTAGACATACAGAGATAGCAGCTATTGTGCTTGTTTACATTAGGATTTTATGCTGTTCACTATCTTAGAAAAACATGCTCTATACATTATGTCATAGCAGAGATTGCTTCAGGTAATACTGTCACATGTTTAGTTATAAGTGATAAACACATCTTTATGTAAATGCATTGGATTATTTTTTGCATTGTTGCAATCAGAAAAATAGTCTTTTGATAAATATAAGTTTGAACAGATCAAGAAGCATTTCAAAGCATGTAAGCCAATTTCAACCCACTGAAGTCAAGGGACTACTTACGTACCTGAGATGATAAACCATTTTTATAAATGTACTAAGTAGCAATCGTGAATAATTATTTTCTGAACACATTGGAGACTTCCTAATCTTGATATACAATTCTATATGGTATTTCTACATTATCCATTTGATTTAGGCAACAACTTTCTCCATCTATGTCTTAAACTCCATGATATATTTAGCATGTTATGATTTTGTTTATTATTTCTGTGTCTGCTGCTATGCAACCAGCAACATGTGGACCAACCAGCACTTACTATTGTTCAAACTCTACAAAACTATAGATTGTAGTCACCTCAAAACTTTCATTTTAATTATTGTATATGTAAGCATTCTCCTATCTTACTAACACCCATTTTCTATACAGGCTAGAGAGAAGCTCCAGAAAAGTTGAAAAAATTGCATCATATGGTAAGTTTGCACTGTGTTATGATAATTTCTAGTGAGATATGTAGGCCCAACATATTACAGTACTTCAGAGGAAGAATCTGAATTTTTGTACACAACCCAGTTACATTGCCTTCTGAAGTTAATAATGATGGAATTGATCAGTCCATGTTTATGGTAAGAGCTATAATGACTAAAAATAATACTCTTGACCAGGTAGGCCATAAGCTATGTCATGAGCATATGGAAGACATAGATAAAAATCACAATTCTTCAACCATTTTAAAGCTCTGATTGATTGCCACGATTCTTTCATTGTATATTTTGTTACCTTGGCCACTGCAGCATGTCTTCTTCCTTGATTACACCTGGAAATGACCCTTTCTGGGAGAAGGAAAGCTTTGGCAACAAGCAGACAAAGGCATTTGAACTTGGAATCCCAAACAGAAGGAAGAACTACAGGAAAAAGAAACTAAGGCAGAAAAATATGACATGACCAGGTAGGAAGAGAAAAAATTATCTTATACCAATCATTTTTAATAAAGAGAAGCAGCAATGTGTAATGCAGTCTCCTGACACTAAGTCCAGGTGATAAACAGAGGAAACATCTCATTTTACACAATTGCCATGTACACAGTAATGTTTTACAGCCACTCGTTTCTGGTTAACCAACTCTTTGCACTCTACTGTTCACCATAAAAGACAAAATACAGAAAGTATCAGCAAGAGTATTATTTTTTATAATGGCTGGTTAAACTTTACATAAGTGAGATATTTTGTATCTATCCAAATTAATCAGCACAGGCACAAGTAAAGACACAAGTAAAAATTTTCCAATAATCTTAAATCAAGATTTTATAGGAAATAGGACAATTTTCAAGTCTCTGCCAAAAACTACCCAGAATGTAAGCCAAAATAAAAGCAAAACAAACAAACAAACATCTCAGCCAGTTGTAAATCCTAAACAAAAATAGAGTAATATAATAAGAATGGTGCGATCAATGGTAAATTTAATCCTTGCTTTATGAAACTGGCAAACACCATGAATAAAGTTATGTTCTGTCACATCAGAAAGCCTGTGAAAGCGTGTTGTCACCATAGTAATGTTATGGCAATGACAGGTCCTGTTAAAGCTTAGCAGCCAATGAATGTTGCTCTTAAAAGCTAGTTGATAAAAGAAAAAATAACTGCACATGTATTAAACATCAGTGCAGCACTACCAAATCTTTGATGCAGCTGTACGTGTTTAGAAATTTGGAGCTCAATTCTTAGTTACACTAATGTAAATCTAAAGTAATGCAGCTGAAGTCAATTACTTCAAGCCAAAGCCATGGGGAATCAGCTCTTAAGAATATGACCCTCCAACTGCAAAAACTTCATAAATATGCTTCTTTTTCTTTTGCAAAGATACGGTGACTGATGTAACAAGATTAAAGACCTTTAGGTCTGCTTTGATTTACACTGGAGTCAGAAGCAATCACTAGCATTAGCCATGGAATTACAAAGATGAGGGGCTGTCATTATGTGTGAGTCTCTCCTGTCTCAGGCTCAGGGGTTATTAAACGTACTTTACTCCAAGATGTAATCCCTAGAGGTTCTGACTCTGGCCTTTGTCATTTTGTCCTCATGTGGAACAGACAGTCAAAAACCTTAAGTTTTTTGCCCTGGCTTCCTTGTGTGTAAAACAGTTGTCTGCTTAGATGTGATTTTCAGTACCACTTTTCTGTACTTAAACCTCTAATACCAATTCTAAGAGACAAGGTAAGATTTTAAACCAATTCAGATGGAAGTAGAGAATCTAACTGAAAATCAAATCCATAAGATGAAAGTACAGTCTAGTTCAGGCACTGGTTATTAAGTTGCTGGCACAACACCACTGCCCCAAATCCTGCAGTCCCCTTGGAGATCTTGCACTGGTCTAAATAGCAGGTTGTGTGCAGCTGCTGCACCACTGCTTCTTCCTCAGTAAAAAAACAGAGCTCATACAAAGCAGAAGAAAGCATGATAGGACTTACTGTGTTTTACAGTTATTATCAGAATGAAGGATGCATTTTCTACTACCCTGTTGACTAGTGAGCAGTGACTTCAACATGGGACAGAAGCCTACACTTCACAGATCCTGCCTTAGCACTGATAACAAGTCATCTTCATCTCCCCCTTGGAAAAAACCTTTCACTCCTCACTGCTCCTTCTAGACCATAAAAATAACAATGCAGACACTTAAGGGCATGAAGGGGATTGGTTAGTTAGTATGCCAAGAGGGAAAAAAGAGAAATTGCTATAGTGTCAGCTGCTTTTACAGTGATGCTGGCAAAAGAGGAGGAGCCATGGCAGCCTCACATATCAATGCTGCAGAAATGACACCAAATCTATGTGTTAAAAAGAAATCCAAAACTTTGCTGCAGAACTCTAGAAGCACTGAAAACAGGATGTGAAATGTGAGAAACGAATAGCTTTTTTTTCACGCAAACTACGTCAGTATGAATAGACACTTGCTACATTTTACATACTAAGCTTATTTCAATAAAACAGGATGAAAAAAATTTGAGATTTTATGTTGGAGGAAATTCAAGTCATGGCCACAGACCCCACATATCAAAGGTTTTTGGCTTCTTTCCTGCTGTTCTTGGGTGTCTGTGGGCTGCTTCTGGGTATTCATTGACATGGGCAACTTTGTCGATCTTTGCACCAAATTGAGTATCATTTCCTACCAAACAGTCTGCAGATCAGAGGCTGCAGCTCCTAAGCTAGGCTTAGTCCCTTAGTGTCCCATGAGACCACATCTCATAAGTGTATCTCTAGTATCTCTGTGTAGAGCTCCAAACCTGCAAAATCCCTGCATACCAATCCCATTAGGCTCACAGGGCAACATAACCATGCATCAGGTATCTCCAGGCCTTCTTCTGGGGGCATGTGGGGTAAAAGATGACAAAGCTACGCTTCACAGACCGCTTTGTCAAAATTAAGCATTATGCGTTTGCTTAACATAAATAGCAGATAGAACAATTTAGTAAAAATAATACAAGTTTGTATTCATATTTCCTCTTATTTACCAAAAAAGTATCTTCTTGGAAACCTTAATTTAAAGTCCATTCGTTTCTATAAACCCCATCTCTGGCGAGGGAGAACCGAACATTAGTTTGTTGATGAGTTCTTTTTCTCTCCCAGTTAGCGCAGCTGTACTGCTGGATGCAAATTTCACCTAGCTGCAAAAGAAAGGTCAGATCCTGCTAGTTGCATGGCAATGGCAGATGCATTTCACTGCAGGTCCAACACATGTGTACATATCCAGCAGTAACCCCTATACGGCTCTTGCAGAGTGCACAGAGCTGTGGATTTCTGTGGCTGTGTCATTCCTGACACCTGAGATACTTTAAAGGTAGTTAATGTCTGCACAAGTTGCACCCAAATCTCTGACTGCAGTGGAGAAGCAGCATTGGGGCTGTTCTCACACCTGTGCACCCCAGAGGTCGCTGAGCAGAGACTCCCATCTCAGCTCCATGCTGTTTGGCTAGCGCTTTCATGTAAGGGTCATGACTGAGATATAAGAGTCTTGAAATCCTCATTGGAGTAAAACAGCTCTACTCCCTGGTGTCTACCAATAAAGAGTTTTATCTGTGTCCTTATTTGGCTTTAGCTCTTCCTAGTAGCCTTTTGACTTAAACTCCTTGTAGTTAGATTGAACAAACTAACATATATGTGGTATTTATTTAAAAAAAATACATATTTCTTCTTTCTCCATGATATGTAAAAGAATATTTGCTTAAATTATATCACAAAATTTTCATTCTAGAAAGAGGTTTTAGAGATTGCACAGAATTTTCTACAGAAACTGATATAATAAACAAAAGCCTATACCAGAGTGATGCAGAGCTGCCGAGCTGCCTGAGCACAGCTGCATTAGCACACAGACCCTCCCTTTCCAGTCTCATTAATATTTCAGGTTGTTCCACAGTGAATACATACATATTCTTGTGAGGCAGAGCGATGTGCCAGAGGCCACTTTGTGGACTGGGATAGTACTCTTTCCATGCAAAGTCTGGTCTGGTTTCTACAGGCAAAGTGTAGAAAAGTGAGCTATAGGAAAAGTGAGCTATCACAAAATTGATAAATTAAAAAATCACCATCGTGTCTTCAGAAAACTTCTGTCAGACTTTGACAGTGTAAAGGAAAAAGTCTCTGCCGCAGTGGGGGAACTGGTGTGAATTTACTCTCTTTGCTATAGTCAATTTAGCAACATCCACAGATAGACCTTCTAAAGTGACTGCCCAGCAGTATTAAATTCCCCTTAATAGACTGACTTATCCCAGTGGTTTACAAAAATATCTCCTTGGAATGCTTCCAAACATACCAGAGATGCTCGCTGGTTAAGTCTCCAAAACAGTCCTCAGTTAGCAACTTCTAAACCCCACACAAGAATCAAATTGCCTCGGTTGAACACTGTGCCGCATTCCCTTGACCAGAGTCATCACCTCCCTCTTTAGGTGCAGTTATAAGGAAAAGTCTTTTTCTTTCAAAAGAAAATAAAATGTACAGTCTTCAAACAAACAGACCCTGACACAGGAGAGAAATCCCAAGCCAGAGGGAGAAATGCTGTTGCTGCCGCTTCATAAATATTGACAACATGTTGCTTTATGCAGCACTGGTGCAACAGGAACGTTTCTTGTATGCCATACCGTCGTTACTTTTGCAAAATGATCTGAAAGTTAGAGTTTGCTTTGATCTAGGTGCCCTGGCACTGACAGACTTGTAGCTAAAGCCAGTACCTCATGGCTTCTGGAGAACATAGTTGTGCTTATGTCTGCTTATGCCCACCACCCCTGCAACAAGCTGTGCTCAGATGCTGGCAGTGACAGATCCCAGACCCGTTTCTTTTTGTGAACCCATCAGGGAGCTGTGTTTGGGGCTCTGGTTGCCCTCCTGTGAACCGCGATGGCCAGTGTGCAGAGCCACCCCTCCTTCCATTGCCTCTGCTACAAATAGCTGCAACCTTTAACCGATGGACAGGACAAGCAGCAAAGGGAAATAAATAGCTCTAAGTGCCACGGCTAGAGTCAGAGCCTCAGCTCGGATGAGTCAGCACAGCACCAGCTGTACCAGCTACGGGGCTGGCTTTGTTTCTCCATTTACGGGCTGCAAGCCAAAGCACAAAGGAAAACTTCCCAACTGCTTGTCATTATTATAGTATGAGTAAAATAGCTAAATCTAAGGCTTTGTCTGAAAACAGGCAGCTTGTGCCTTCCCTTCCCCACTCCATGAAATGTTTGAGAAGCCTGGCAGCACTAGGACCTTTTTCAAGGCTATTCTATGTTCAGGAGCGTGGCCTTTTCCCTGCTGGCAGTACATCAAATGTTGTTACCACTATAGTATTTCAATGCTGCTAAACAATGCTTGCAAACATCCACTTGGCCTCTAAGTAGTTCTACTAAATTTTATGCAATCTTATAAATCTTTCTTTCCCTGATCAATCATGCAGATAGGTTTTCATTTACATTGACTTCTAGGAATGGGTTTTCATTGTACAAATGCATTCAAAGATATTTATAGGTAAAGAAGATGGTGGTTGTTTATTGATTCTTAGCACCAACGTTTTCGTCATGCAATTAGGAAACAAAACCAATGCAGTCGGAGTTACACACCAAATAAACAGACTGAGTGAGTAGTGGAAACACAGGGTTTGAAATACATGCAAGACTGAAATATGTTTGCATAAGCTGTTGTAAAAATAATGTAAACCTATCTTGATAGAAACCAGTTTTCACACAATAGGCAAAGATAGGCCAAAATCATTATATATCTTATTCACAACAAAGATTACAGTCAGTGATTTGTTAGTATTAAGTAGCTTAATCACTGCTTAATGCTAAGAAAGAGCATCTTACTGAATACCTGGGAAAACAGAAGAATTTTTTTCTCCTGAAGTTTTCTAGTTCTTTCAATCTTATCATATAGGAAACTTCCTCACTTGAATTCAGAGCATGGGAGACAGAGTAAGAAGAGTCTTGTGGAGCTTGAAAAGCTAATCTACTACATACAAATCATAAGACCACATTCTTACCTCATTTGTAAGACATCTTCCTCCACAGAGTCTTGTTAATGATAAAAAGGCTATGTCAGAGAAGACATGCTCTAGTCTCTCTTAGCTGGTTATGAAAGACCACATGCACTGCATATTGTTCCAATGAATTCTGAAGAAAAGCTCTGCTAATGCAACCTTTATCTTTTTCCCAATGAGGAGATTCATTCTTCTACTTTCAAAAATTTGACTTGCTTTGGTATCTAATTATTTGTGTGCATATTTGTGTGTTGCAACTCCTACAACAGTTGAAAAAAATGTAAACCAGGCACGAAATAAAGAGACATTCCAGGATTTTTCTTTTTTTTTTATCGGAGTGCTAAATAAGCCTCCATAATTCTCAGTCTCTAAGCAAGAGCATAGTCAAACTGGCCTTTCTCCATTCCATCAAGTCCATCAGCCCAGGTTGAAGTTGGCATACTCCGGTAGGGGTCAAGGAGAATTCGGAAGCAGCGGACAATGAGGATTCCCAAGAAAATAAATAATAAAATCACAAAGGCAAACGTTGTTTTCTGTTCCAGGGTCATGCTAGAATTTGGTGTCATGTTGCCAGGTGGCACCAAAGTGGCAGTGAATATCTCTCCATCCATCATCTAGGTAAGCTGAAACAAATAATCCCACAGTCGCCTTCTTTTCATCATCAGTTTGCTGAGGTCAGTGGAAGCCATTTAGATGCACTTTGCTATCTGTAGGGCAAGGGTGAAGCAATGTTAACTGTCAATAGCCCTTTTGTTTGTTTACTTCAATGCAACTTTCTCCTAATTGAGAAAAATGAGATGGAAAAGAATTTGACAACAGCTCTGCTTGCCTCTGTGTCATGTATGAGAGACCTGTTAGACATCCTGTACTGTCCTGTTGCCAGTGCAGGATCCATCCACCAATAGTAAATGTCACTAGACCCTGAGCTGGCAGTTACCTCTCCCTACCTGCCATATCATTTGGACTGGGGTAGAACATTTCTTTCCTTCAAGGGGGAAATTGGGGGGTTTAATCACACTGCTCCAGTGGGTAGCCCACAGAAATGGCAAATTGCATCCTTGCTGCAGGACAGATGAACTGCAGTTAATGTCACCCTAGGATGGGAGAGAGGAGTTCAAAAAACAAATGTAGTTATGTTTTTATACACAATGACCAAAAGTGTTCTGAGGTGGGATGGTCCGGGATCCACTGCAGGCCAATAAAATGCGCATGTCCCTATGATGGAAGGCAGCAACCATTCAGTGCCTGTATCACTGCAGCTTTTATGAAGAAAAGGCATAAATAATTTGTGTTTGAATTGAGAGAAGATTCATGAAGGCAGCCTGAAGTAAGTCAAGTAGTAATTTAGCTCAAGGGCAAATGTTTCCTCTCCTTCCTTAAGATCAGAATCAGGGTTACAAACGCAGTTAGCAAGAAAATGTTTTTTATGTCACCAGCTCTGCCACATGAAGAGAATTGCCAGGATTTGGGACTGAACTTGGCTGTTTCTAGACAGCAGAGCATATGCTGTGCTACCGCCTGCCTGGCACGTCTGCTCCATTGACTGTCTGCCTGGGTGTCTGCCTACCATTACTTCCTCCTCCCCTGCACACTGGATTTTCCTTCCAGCAGGAGGGAAGCACTGCGGGATGCCACATGTTAGGCCTGGTCATTGGCACCACTGAAATTACCTGTAAAGTGTCCGCAGGAAAAGAAAGGCTTTAAAACTGGTTGAAGGACAACACTGTCTCAGCTGAACATGTTATGTTAATGGTAAAAGGAAGGAAAACAAATAGAAGAACACAAGGAAGCCTATAGCATGCACAGGTGAAACTTTCACATGATTATAACCACCCTGTCACTGGACTGGGGTCACTAACGATCTATAAGCATGCCTCAGTACAACAGTTAATAGGTACAAGTGGCTTAAGAAAGCACAGTCATATTGGCGTATTGCCAGGATTATTCTAAAAAAATGTACCTTAAACGGAATTGAGAAAGTATTAAAGCAACAAAAATATTGGAATTGTATGGCTATTACTGCCTGATTTAACTTACGATGGAAAGGATAGAAATGTCAAAATGCCAAAGATCAAAAATGTTAACTTCCAGTCTTTCAAAACAGTGTCTCAGCTATCAGCTGATAAAAAATGCAGAGGACTGTCTAACAGAGCAAGCTAATACTTTAGGAACAACCAGTTTCATAAAGCTGACAGATTTTTTTTTTGGGTGGGGAGAGAGGGTAGGGATGTGAAGCTGATGAAGGAAATAATTAATTCTGGTGATAAATAATCTTGTTATAAGAAAGAAGAAACATAAACTGAGTGTATCACTGTGGCAGTGATGCTACAGTGAAAGCCAAAGGTAGTGGTGCCCCGTTCTAAAAGACCTCTGGTATTCTGACTTCAGAATGCTCTTCAGCACACATATTATATCATGGGTTTTGATGTTACTTAAGCATATGGCCTCAGCTATACACATATTATACACACTTAACAGTCTTTCCTAAAACTGCAGTCACACAATACAGTAACTATGCTTGCTCTCACAGATCAGAGTGTTTTAGGAAAGGTTTTCCTGCCATTTTTCTAGGCATTATCTGAATACAGTTAGCAGCCGTGGGAGAAAATGCAGAAGGTGGAAAATCTGTGACTGTCAGGAAAGACCAACTTTTGATATGCTGGTTTTAAATGTCAAACTTAGAATAGACAAAGGATTCTGTACACAGTATCTTTCCCGTTTTCAAGAAACTTGATTTTAAAAAGATACATGTAATTATTGACTCAGTGATAAGGAAATGCAGTTCATTATATTCCTTTTAGGATCAGAGTAGGCTTCTAAGTGGGCTAAAACAGAGGAGAGTTAGTTGTTCATTTTCATACCAGTGGGCACTATTGGCTGATTTTAGGAACAGGTGAGATGTCTGATTATTTTACAATTAGCATCTTTTCGCACTCAGAATCCTAATTTTTACACCAGAGATTATATGCAGTAAAATACTAAGACTACATTGCAAAGCTGAAAGGAATGTATTTCCAAGACTTTGGGCTTCCAGACAGCCTTGTGAGTGTGCTCATTACACTGAGTGATTGCAAGCTTTTTGGGGTAGGCGGTTTGTCTCCCCAGAAAGGCACAATACGTGGCATAACCACATCCTTTTGTCTCTTCGGACCACTTCTTTTCCAAGCTAAAACCTAAACGAGATCATTAACCGTTTCCTTTGCAACAAAATGATGTTTAACTGTCCCAACAGATGGGAACTTGAAAGGAGAAGGTAACTAGCTAAAGACACTAATTGGATATATCTAGAGACACAAGTAATCAGGCACCTTGGCCACAGCAATGTAGGTTTCCACAGTCCTCGACTCTGGTCGTTCACCTGAAGCAACTGGTCTAAGAGAGTCCCCGAGCCCCACATTTTCCTCCCTGCTCCTCACTTTTAGTTGTGTCAGCAGAGCTCTGCTGGCACTGAGCACCGGAGACTCTTTCCAACTGGAGACATTCCCTATCTAGGAGACTATACAGACTGTACATGGCAACATACCCGTAAACTGTATTTTCTTGCATGAGAACCTCTGCACTCCTTGCAAGAATTCCTCCAGCCTGCCTGAAGTCCATCCCACCTCAGTGGTACTGATCAAAGGAAGGACTGGATACTGGAAGAGGGTGCTCAGGAGCTGCAAAAAGAGGCAAAAAGGCCCTTGTCCATGGCATGACAGAGATTTCTGCTCCAGGATCCACCTCTAATTCAGATCCCAAGAGGCATGAGACGAAAACATGAGTGTGGTGCACACTGTAGGTATCCCTATTTCAGCACAAAGGTATCCATGCAGCCAAAACAAATACATTAAAAAAAAATAGATCGTTACAAGGGAATGGTAGAAAACAGATAATAGTAATAATAACAACACAACCTGAATGCATTTCTTTTCAGCTTGTTCCAATCACTAAGAGCTGAGCCAGATTATAGCATGGATGGAAAAGCCTCAAGGTTGTTTAAAAATTAATTGATGTAACCAAGATTTCCCTAGATGCAGACTTGCTTTCTGGTTTTTTTTTTTCCCCCACATCTCAGATAGAATCATAACTGATAGAACAAACAGATTATCCTTCACTTAAATGACTAGCCCTGGGTTTTGGGGGGTTTTTTTTGAATGCGAAGGTGCCCCCTTCAATTATTTCCTGTAATGGATTCCTTGAAGATGTGCCTAATCCTTTGTTTAATGAGTACACAGCTGCACATAACTCTATCCACATCAGGTTGCTGTTATAATTTCTCCTTGACAGTGTGCACGCATCCATTATGTAGTTCAATTATAGCTCTTCCTGATGTGGTGCTTACAGTCTAAAATGCTAGATTTATAAAAAAATAAAGAAACAGAGCAAAACTTGCACATCATTAGTGATGTTAAATAACAGTTTCAGGTGCCCACCTGCAGCCCAGTAGCCGAACTATGAGCATAGTGCTTGGTCAAATGTCACCAAAAGGTCACTTTTCTGCTCAAGCCACTAAGATTTTTGAACTTAAAATATCATTGCATTAATTAGTTGATAGAGCTATCTGCATATTCATATGAAACATACAAATTCTCAGGACTCTGGAGAGTCACAATTGTTCAAAGCACTTTTGATTGGTCTTTCTGTGCTTTCAGCATTTCATTTGTTTCAAAGTTGAATTTAATTGAAAATTTCTGTACATTAAAAGGATTTTCTTAGGGCTCACCGTTTAAAGCTTCTTATTTTGAGAACAATAAGACTAACAGAAAGAATTGCTTTAAGATCTGCACCTCTAGGAACAACATATTTACAATAAAATTCACCTTCGTTCTGTTGTTTAAACTGCCTCCTCTTTATTAGCATGTACAACATAAATTGCATTTTGTATCAACATCCATGTTTATGTTCTTACTATGAAAGACTTGTGTGTTGGTGAGTAGTTACAGCCAAAGAGACTATAGGAAATCACATCCCAGTTTGCTGAGTAGAATACTTTTACCCATTTTGCCAATTTCTGTAACCTGCCTGTTCATAAATTTGCATATTGTCCCATCCATGTTGCTGCAATATGGCACGAATACCCTGAGACAGACAGAAGGTCTGGAGCTGCCCTTCAGTTGTACCAACGTAGTTGGAGGTACACACAGATTAGGGAATATTTTAATTAAAAACACTAACAGTGAAACACCATATAGAGTGGCAGCATCTCTTTATTGCTATTTCTTGACAGATTATCATTGCACAATGTTCTGTGCAAATCACATAGAACAAAGAGAAAAGCCTCTGAAATAAGCCAGATCAAAGGAGAAATCTGGCCAGCAGAAAAACATTTGAGCCACAGGGTCTTACAGCCTTGCTAGCTTAGACACAAGGCCCAATTTCCTGCTACTGCAGCTAGCTATACATTTCTGCTGACTTAAGTATCATTTTCCCCACTTACACTTTTGGCCCTGTAAAATTTGATTGGTTAAACTTACAATTAAGAGATAAACACATCAAGACGTTAAATTTCAAGACATTTAAACAGATTAAACAGGATATTTTCCTCTGTCTTTTAGGTCAACACCCAGGGACTTTCTTTTGCCCTTCTTGTTCACTTGAGTTTTCCTGGCCCGATCTGTAAGGTCCTGTGACTTCACTGGGTGCTTCACAATGTATGCCTGATATGCAGGTATCCTATATTAGTGGAGCAATTGGTTTTCCATTATGAAATATCTCGTGGAATTTAGCAAGAACACAGCTGTGCCAAGACCATGTGCATGATTTTCCTATACCACCCATACTAGTTTCACTGATTACTCACTTCCTTAGCTACAAAAACACATGGCAAGTTTCTTCAGGCTCAAACATCTGTACACAAACTATTTGAGCAAAGATATTTCCATGCACTCACAGCTCACTTGCTGTGATTGACATTTTAAATCTACCTTAAATAAAAAAAACTTGATTACAAAAAGTACCAGGCTAACAAATTGAATTACATGTGCCCTTCTCTTGTACCCAAATGTATCTTACATTCCTTCATACTGCATCCTGTACTGTTGTTTGCTGCACAGTGTAAATGAATGCACTAACTATGCCCTTTTCACCTAAACTTCATCCTTTGCTTCTTACAAATTTGATTTCAAGCTGACACTGCCCTTCCCCTGCAGGCACATATCCTCATCATCTCTCAACAGCTTTTAAAGACAGATCTTTGTGTGCAAAAAGAGCCCCTTATTGCGCCATTCAGCTGTTGACATTGTTAAAACAAGTTGATGGGGTTAATTTTAGCAATAAAACAAAGCTAGAAAGGGATCTGTTCTTTTTTTCTGTAGAACTTCTCCAATACCATGCACCTCACTTTTACTTAATGAACCATGGAATGTTTAAAATGCAAGCTCGCCTTTAACATGTTAATGTGCACATATAGTATTTTGAATTCCTCTACACAAGCTGTGCGAGGATGATTTATACAGAAAAAAGGTCAAAGTTATTATAAAATCTTGAATTACTCACTGCATTTTTAAAGTAATTGCTAGCTTTATGAGATACTACTTGTGAAGATCTGAAGGTATGACTTTGTGAAAAATCAGTATATTTACACCATCCAGGAATCTGTGCAATGGTTTAAAGCATGCACCCAACAGACTGTTTTCCTTCTGCTGTAGATGATCTCCTTTTAAAAAGAGGGTGTACAGATACACAGGCATCAGTATTGCAACCCTTCACAGTGAATATCTTACATGTATAGTAGTAATAAAGTGACCAAAAATGCTAAAGGTTTTAAAGCCAGTAGCATAGATAATATCCTCATAGACTGGGTCCTACATGAATCAGCAAGGTGGAAATTTGTTGTCTTAACAGTCATAAATCCTTACCAACAAATATTTACAGCTCAAAAGGACAAGAAATGGATTTTATGCTACCTTTTCCGGCATCAACAAAAGATGACTTGTCATATACTTTCCAGAAAGTAAACAGGGAATACACAACAATATAACCAGTATACATTCACTTAATTATTGTTACTTTTAAGTCTAATGTCAGTATTCCTGACCTGTTATATAGGACATAATAGACAGTATTAGCCAGGCATATGCAATATAAAGGTTATAACTTTATTAAATAAATGAAGAAAATTAGACAATCAATTTCTTTGGAGCAGATACCTTCATCTAGTCGAGAAGGAACTTGACCCATTTCCCACTGCAGCAGTTACAGGTAGTTACAAGTATCTTTAGTTTCCATTCTTCTGCACCTTTCTTGTATTTCTAAGCATAAAGGATCAGGGACTGCCAAGAACCCGGTACCTAAGTTCAAAAGCTGCCTTTTGAAGGCTTAGAATTTCAGACAAAAAAAACAGAAACTCTAATGAGAATCTTATTTGTAAGTTAGAAGTAATTAGCTGACAATACTTTTTTTTTTTTTTTTTAAAGTGAGGCTATAATTTCAGTTCTGCCTCAACAACTCTTCAATGGATTCTGCCTGGCTGAGTACAGCAGCCGCCTTGCTGCCTGTCTGAAACCATCTTCAGCAGAACATTAACATTCAAAAGGTGTACCAAAATAAAAACCAACCAAAAAACCCCACAGGGTATTCCCATACTTTTGCAAAATTAGACCTGTAATCTGCTCGTTCTTCTGTCTTCCTCTCTATTGATTGTTATTAGTAATCTGTCTTTTTAACACCAGTTAACATTTCTTTTTTTAAAATCAGTCAGTCTGAATATTGATTACAATTGCTGACCCTCAGCCAAACACCTTAATCCCTTACGCTTCTGAAATTGTAGTGTATTTAGTGTATTATATGAACGCCAGTGGGTACTTTCTTAGAAAATAAACTGACCTTGCAATGGGAGAAAATATTGTCAGTAACATCTACTGCTTATTCTGAGCTTTTATCTAGGGATTTTTGCCCTGGGAGTTGAACTTGTTTCTATGTACTAAAGCTACCCTTGATATAGTTGGTTTTTATTTTTGGGGAAAATGTTTAATGAAGGTTCCGGTTTTCCTTTCCCATGAGAAAAACGAAGTCAGTTTTAGTAAGGATTTTTTTTTGTGTTGTTGTTTTTTTTTTTTTTTTTTTTTGTCTGAGAGTTTCTATTTAAAAGCAAGCAGACACGCGCACACACATATACACACAATGAGACTCCAAATCATTTTAGGGTGACAGAATATAATTTGTTTTGATCTTTTACAGGGAACTTCAGTTTTCAGATACTCCATACTTTCATAGACAAAAAAAAAAAAAAGGGATATTATTCTATTCTCATATTTCCTTCAGGCTTCTGGTATAGACAATAGATTTGACACTCACAGAATTATCTTCCTTTCTCTGCCCCTTGAGGATTTTCCTGTGGAAGCATCCTTTATTTTAGAACATTAACCTTGCCAAACTCATTGTGGTTGGCAGGGTCACTGTTGCGGAGCGTGGGACCATGATTTTGTGCATGTAGTAGGACAAAATATGCTTGCAGAGATGATGTAAAGCTGCCATCCAGACTACCACAATGCAGAGATGGTCATTTTATGGACACCCATGCAGACAACCAGATACATCCATGCACCCCGGGGGTGGTCTGTCTTAAACCCATGCACAGTCTGGCTTTACATGTTTTACACAACTATAAACTATAAAACCTCCACAGCTCTCCTTCAGCATCCTGTCCTTTGCAGGGTAAGCAGGTAACAAGGGCCATCCAGGGACCTAGGCTTGGCACACACAAATATTCTGTGCAAGTGTGACTATTTTGGTTGGCAGCACGTTGTTGTGCAGAGTAGTTACACAAGTGCACGCCTCAGTATGAACCACGAGGTAGTCTGCCATTTGAATGTGTTATGGTCACATCATGGTGTACCTCTATCTCTGCAGGAAAACATTTCAGGAATTATTTTTCCTCCCCTTTTTCTCATTTGCACACATGGGCATAGGTCAGTCTGAAGCCGTGTTCTGCACCCTCTGAATCCCTCAGGATCTGTTCCTCTAGATGAGCTTCAAAAACGGTGTCCTAGGGGCCCTTCCTCTGCTTCCCTTAGTCTTATCAGCAATTCTCGTTCTGTGACTTTAAAGAGCCAACTTGTGATTTCCCTCTTTAATCCTTCGGGGATTTTCCACTTTCTGAACCTGAACTCCACAAAGCTAGATTTGATCCACTCCATTGCTATAGAAAACAACTTCTGGAAGGATAATTCACAGGGTTTAGTAACCCCTCCTTGTCTGGAAGTTTCATGACAAGACTTGACAAAAGAGGCTGGATTACATTCCCAGAAGATTTCTGGCACGGGGATTTCATAACATCAGACAGAAGCTTTATATTTTGCTTTTAAGTATACTCCCAAATCACACAAAGTCTCACAGACTCAGTAGCACATTACTGCAGCACCACCACTCTGTGATCCAGGCAAGCTGCTGTGCTTTCTGGGGTCCAGCTTTTTGTCATGAAAAAACTCTTCATCACATACTTCCCTTTAAACAATTCTCATTGTGATACAAGTTGTCATCCACTCATCTCCAAGAAACAGAGCAAGCCTGCAAGAAAAGAAGGAATGATTCATTTCTTACAGGAAGCCAGATGGTAAGGGTGTGAATCTATAATCCACCGATGAGGGAACTCCCATGGAAGGGGAGGTTTGCTCCTATCGCTCTCTATGGATTTTATATTTAGTAGCCACTGGATTAAAAAAAAAATAAAATCTGAAATAATCCTGAGAGACACCTGGTTGACATATAAAAGCTGGACATTTCTGCCACATTGTGTGATTTGGACCCCAGAGGAGGCATATGCAATGCTTTTGGTAGGATCCAGTCCTGATAAAAAAGAAGAAGCCAGGAATTAAATGGAAAAGCCCTGGGGTGTCTCTGACCAAGCTGATCAGAGAGGGGAGACAGGAGGACAGCCCAGTGAGTTCAAGCAGTTATTAGCCAGGGACAGTTTTGGACCTCAGTTTCAGAGTTAAGTTCCTGTAGTCCACTTAATGTTGCTTTAGGCAGCTAAAGATTTTGGATGTGACTTTCAGGTTTAACAGACGCTATATGGCCAGTTCTTGAGGGCTTGCAATGAGTACATCACATCACATGGCTTCCAACCCCAGAGAATGCTAACTCCCAGATTCTTACTCGATTTGAAAATAGTATGCTTCACATATGCTTTGAATGGAAATAATGTAAAATTCTGAAATAAATATCAGAAATACATTGTTTCAGGTAACTTCCTACAGCACCAGTACTGGGATGAACTTGCATCTCCAGCTATTTAATAGGAAAGTTCCTTTTGTACTTTTCAAAGAATAGTTTTCTCAGCCAATATCATCAAAATATTTTCCATAGCCTTGACTTGCTTTGCTATAAAGTTGTGTTTTCCTCTTAACAACTTTTTGAAAATGGAGACTTGAAGATAATTACATTTAACGCTTAGATGTGCTTCAGTACCAAAATCTATACCCATTTCAAAAAGGGTAAATAAAGGCAGCCCTTCAGCAAACAACCAAATTTTGATTAAAAGCCATAAATGCAGTACTGAGACATTCACTGCGACTCATGAGACACTCCTGCCAAAGTTTTTGTGTGCTTCTATTTCTGTCTGCTCACAGAGCTGTTACTTACTTTTGGAAGGTGGAGGTGGGGCCCTGAAGTGCTGCTTCCCACCCATTGTACAAGCAGTAGCACGCCACCACATACTCGGTAGCAGGCGTCCCACTGCAGGACCTCCAGCACCGTACTTACACAGAGGGGAAAGGACCATGCGACTTGCTTTTTTCCCAGATGTTTTTACAGCCAATGCCAAGACCTGACCTTCTGCATCAGGCTGATAGAGACAAAGCAAGGGAGAAAGATTTCAGCTGACTCAGCAGCATTTGCAGCCCAGCACAGCCTTCCACTTCTCCCCCAGGAAAGCGGGGGGGTAGGCCAGGTGTGTTTGGCCCATGGGTCACCAGTTAAGTTGCTTAACACACTGAATCACGTTTTTTTTCTTCCCTGCAGATGGCTTTAATTGCCAGTAACGTCTGGAGGCATCCTTCCCTGTGACGTGCGCTTGGCTGGGAGTACTGGAACACTGGCAGGTGCTGTGAACATCCTGACTGCAGGCACAGAGCCAGTCAGGCATCTCTCGGAGAACACAGAGGTTCCTACCCCTGCTTGTCCTCCCAGGCCCTGCAGTGCTACCACTGGCACTCCCTCACCTCCACCACAGAAGATGTTTTGCAAAATAAACCCACATGCTATATTCATACCCGCCCCCGTGAGTCAACTGCACTGTATTTTCAGGGTGACTGCATTGCTTTTCTTTTTTTGTGCATGCATGGGGAAGATTTCTTTGGCAAGCACGTGAAGGTACATGAGTATCTCCTTAATACAGGTCATTCAAAATATCAGTGTAGTTTAGACAGTTTCTGAGGGTAGCAGGTGACCAATGTGACTCCTAACTTCTTATTAGTAGGAGTATCTCCCTTATGGTAACGTCAGAAGAAGACCTTGACATGGCACGACCTGTTTCCCCACCTTGTCTATTTAGCACACTTCTGTGCTGGAATTTCATCTCTGTGATCCAAATATTAGCCAGCATTTTCCACGGCAATTGCTTGAGCTCTCCCATATATGCTTGGTTTGGCATATTAAAACTATTTTTGTGTGACCAAGGAAAACTGAAAACAATAAAAGCCTAGAGCATTTCTAAAGGGGGCCTCAGCCTGAGCACCAAGTATCTGCCATTGCCAGGGCAAAGTTGGAAGGATAAAATGTTGGGGAGGGTAAAATATTCACAAGTCTGAAGGAAAAGTCAATATTATAACTCAGATTTACTTTGGAGACTGTGTGGCTTCCCTGCTCTCTGGTCCTAACATCAGTGGTTATCTCACATTTGCATCTACTGCTGTAAACTTTAGTGCACAAACTGTTGAGCCTGGAATCCCAGCTTGGCCAGAAAAAGGCGGTAGACATTTTGGTTTGCATTCAGTGTAAATATATCATCCATATTCTGATGGTCAATGCTGACATATGTTTGTATGATCCTAATCTACAGAGACTTCTAAAATCTGGGCAAGAGCAAGGTGAAAATAACAAACGTTGGGGTGGGTAGGGCTGTTGTACCTGGAGAAGGGAGAGGAAAAAGGGAACAAGGATAAGTTGTGGGGTGACAGCACCTTCTCTGAAGGTACCTAAAGCGTAAGTTATGATATAGATAGCTTTACATCAAGCTCTCACATTCCCATTTATGTGTTTTACTTTTATGCAGCTGTGCCTCGTTATGCCCATTTCAGACTCCTACTAAGTGTCTTCATTACAGTTTTGCCACAAAAGCTGACAAAACCCAACCTGCTTCAAACTACTTGGAGGTGCAAACTGAGTCACTCACCTCTGACTGACATTGAAGGCTGGCAGGAACGGGGATCTGCCAGATCTGCAGAATGCAGTGTAATATGCCCTAGTCTTAAACCAGAGGCGGCATTCAACGCACCAACTCATTGTTCCCTAGTACTTCAGAAGCTGTGTCTGCAAATTATATTGCACCAGTATTGATTCATTTTTCCTTCTTTTGCATTCTTTAGTGTGCACTGTAGCGATACAAAAAAAAAGAGCAAAATCCCTAACATCATTTACATTATTCATCATAAG
Organism: Numenius arquata; assembly: GCF_964106895.1. Lineage (NCBI taxonomy): Eukaryota > Metazoa > Chordata > Aves > Charadriiformes > Scolopacidae > Numenius > Numenius arquata. The sequence goes on along the minus strand of NC_133616.1, from coordinate 55,921,156 downwards.
AGCCAAGATTTCAAAGTTAATGTACTTTTTTCGCATTTTTCTCTGCCTCCCAATTTTGTCTTAATGCAGCCTAGATGTGACACCTAACACAACATAACAGTACTTCTGCTGACAAAACATAAAGGTTTGTAAAAACTTCTACTTGTCTTCCTGTAGTTGATTTATGCAGGCAGTTGTGTAAAATTCAGGTGGTGTCTGCACATAAGAGCACTAGATATCTTGTGACTGGCAGCTCCACAAAAACACTGAAACTTACACCGTGCGTAGAAACAGCAGAATAAAAGCGTACAGGTAGTTCTATCTTTAATCCATAGGCTTATTGGCCATTAAACAAGCAATATGCAATTTTACTGCTGTAATGCTGAAGATTAAGAGGTTGAAGTAGGATGCCTTCCAAAAGACATTACTGCATTATATAGGAATTGTGATTTGGTATAATGCAGTTCAGTAATGTCAGTCAAGGTACGTTTAATGTCCAAGTCCCATTCAAAACAGTAACATCACTGAACAGATATTATTGTTTAAGAAATTATAAACACTACGCAACATTCGCGTTCCTGTGTTAGGTAGCTTGCCTTAAAACTCATCTCAGAATAACATAAAGAGCTTCAGAGTAATGAATATGAAGAGACATGTGAGAGCTTAATGAGCAGGATGCTGGCTTTCTCACTGTTTGACTTTGTCCTGATTTTCAATAACTTTGCAGAACTGAGAGCTACTGCTGAGAAGTGAGACAGGATTGTCTCAGCAGAGAGGTTGAGTGTACCAGCGACATAACAGCTGACCTTTAGAGCCATTTGGGATGATGAGTATGTTTTTCTCTTTCAAGAATCCTGCTTCCGTTACAAAAGCTGCCCCTTTTCACAATGATGTCATCCTTTGAGAGTGTGTCATGAAAGGAAGAGGTAGATCCCTTAAATAAACCCACACAATTAAAATTTCTATGCAATGTGCTGCAGAATTCCAACCGAGGAAGCTGGTAACGCCCAACTGATTCTTATCCACTGTTTTGGTTAATTTAGGGTCTTAAAGGAATCAGAGTAATTCTGCTGGCTAACCCAGAAATGCCAAAAGTGACAGTGTTTTTTCAGTAAAAACCACAGAAGTTCCATAATAAATGTTTTACACACCCAGCAGTACAACAGGTCATACTGACACAGACAAAATGGAACTCTTCCCCCCACAGCTAAATGCTGTCATTGATCTAATATTAGACGCAAATGTTACCTATTTGCATCAGAAAAACAACAGAATATAATATCAGGTAATTTTAGTAAATTTTCATAAAAGCAGTTATTTAGTGTAAGAGAATACTACTTACACAAAGACTGCAAACAATAGGTTCCAAATGTGAGCATAATGATTTAATGTGGCAAAAGAGTAGTTATGCAATTCTCTTTTCCAAATAGCATAATAACTAGCATATCGTAATGCTACCTCTTACTGTCCTGTCTTGTGGAATTTATAATCCTCTGAAAATAAAATTAGTCTCCTTAATTAGAGCTAAAAGCATGTCAGCCCACATAAAGAGACACACAGACAGACAATAGAGCTATTTAACACAGGATTTAATTTACATTCAAGATATGTTCACCTTTTTCATGATTGGAGCAACTGGTTTAATTCTATTTTAAAAGGTGGTAACAAATGTAATGGGTTTCCTTTGAAAGGCCCTTAACACATTAGTTAAAATTAATCTGAAGGATTCTGTACAAAAGGTAGGATGCTCTTGAAAGGTAGGATACTTGAGGGAAAAGTATCCCAGGTCCTCAAATGTACATTGAAAAAGATATTTGAAAAGCATGAAATCTTTCCCTATGTAGCTTTCCTATGTAATACTACATTTTTTCATGTCAAAAATTTGTGACTTTATAATGGAAATACACCTAAAAATTTATATCCTTTAACTTGAATCATATTGCAACTGCTAACGCATCAATAAAATCCATCTACAATCCTATTTTGAAAAGTGATTGCTTATATAGCCTCCACTTTGTTTAGGTTGGTGTTTAAAAAATCAGTGATGAACTCAAATGACACTATTTTGTCAGTCTTTTTCCTTTGCTTTGAAGCAGTAATGAAAAATTACCAAAATCACAAACAGAACCCAAGCTATGGTATGCTGCTTTTGGAGAGGCAACAGTGAAAGGAAGTTAACCTCCTCTTTTCCGCTCCCTCCTACAATTTCATCCACGTTGCCCTTATCGCTTGGTACTTTCTTCCACTGCAGCTACCAGGCAGGAGGAACGGATGACCTTTTCTCCTGGGAAAATCTGGAGCTAGGCATTTATCTCCCTACCTCCTGCTTTAAGAGAGACTTTCCACACTGCAGCAAAGCAGTGTGTGAAATGCTGCCAAAAAGGGACAAACTTGCCCCCAGCCCACCTTCCAGCCCTGAGGGAAGGTTGCCATCACTCCCTTTGCATCAGACACAGCTGTTGTGCAACTACAGCATAAATCAGGTATGGAAAATCTGTCTGGGGAATAAAAAATGAAACAGAACAAAAAAAGTTATCATCAGATCAGCTGGCATCTCAAGAGAGATGGGCACAGAGAGGGGAATCTGGAGACAGAGAAGCAGGACTGCCTCTTTCAGCAGCAGCTTATTATTGGATGGGCTTAGCCGCAGCTTGAAACTGCATCCTAAGCCTTCCTGCAAAGCTGGGGAGGAAAATGACTATGCAGTCACCTCTCCTTAGAGATGGACAAAGGAAGGGATTTAAACAGATGGGAGGATCCTCGGGTGTGCTGCAGCTGCAGTCACCTGGAGGAGCAGAGAGGCAGTAGGGGTGTAATAGATAAGGTTAAAAGGGAGCTGGTTACAGATGACCAGGGTGATTTTAGCCGTTCACAGTCAGGCTGCATGCGTGAAGAGAGGTGAAAAGAAGCTGGAGGAGGAGGTAGGGAGAAGCTGTAGGAAAGGAGGCTGAAGAGGGAGAAGATTTTAAGGACAGTTAATTGCAAAACCATGGTTTCAGTTAAGCACATGTGTGAGTAAGAGAAGAGTCTAACGACCGAAAGGAAGGGACAGGAGCCTTCTGAGTATCAAAATACTGGAGTAGAAGCCAGAAGAAAACATCAGCTAACAGGATGTATGCATACATGCAAATACAAGTATATATTGCGGTATTCAGAATGTAATCATGCCATAAACTGAAGACATTTCTGGTAAAAGAGCAGAATGATTATGGCAAACTGTAAGACACCCAGCTATCCATACCCACACTACTACTATTTATTTATACACCCCCTGACTGCATCAGCAGTCACATTGCCACTGTGAAGAACTCTGTCCTGGTGGAGCTGTATGTGCATCTGCTATCATACAGGAGAATAAGAAGATGGAAGCCTAGAGGCCCCATTTTTCTTATATTTTCACTGCAAGGTCACAAGTACAAAACTGGGGGAAATCTCCAGTGCCAGAGTTTTGGGAGGTGGCTTCTCTATCACAGTCCTGCAGAGTGAAATATGGGATTGTGGTGTTTTTTAAATGTTATATGATATGCTAAATCTAAAGCCCCAGAAGGTTACTTTATCCATTTAAAGAAAAATAAAAGGAATATCCAAAGGTCTTCCTCATGTTCTCTATCCTTCTTAAATTACTTTAATAAGAAATGGAAACCATTTAATCTTGAAATAAGAAATATTTTTTTTACAGTGAGAACAATCAATCACTGGAACGACCTCCCCAGGGATGTGGTGGAGTGCCCATCACTGCAGGTTTTCAAGATGTGATTGGACAGGGTGAATAATCTCATCAATGCTCCCTTTCCCACAAAAGGTTAGACCTCATGAGCTTTTGAGGTCCCTTCCAACCTGAGCTGTTTTGTGAGTCTATGACTCATTTGATACATCTCATATGTCAAAGATTAAAAACAAAGAAAAAAAGAGAGGGATAACAAGCCTTGCTCTGGGAGATCTCATTACACAGCATAAAGCTGCAAAAATGCCCACAATATTTTAAAAATATTTTCAATACTCTTAAATTGTTCTGATTAATCTCAACCACTGCATGATATAGTATTTTGAAAGCCAGCTTCCAGCATCTTAACCTTCAGCCTTGCAGACTGCAGTCTTGTTAAAGGCAGGCACAGGAAAGGTACTGGGGCGATTTCTAACTGCAGCTTGCAGCCATGAACACTGAAAATGCTGCCAAAAGAGCCCTTCATTGCCGCCGTGAGCGCAGCCTTCATGAGGCATTTATCAATAAAGCTTTCTGGTGACATTAGACCCTTGTAGCCCTTAAGGCTTTCCAGATGATAAAACTACATGTAACATGAATTGCATTTAAGCCTAAGATATAAAATAATATTGAAACAATTGTGAAGCTTATGAAACAAGCTGGTTTAACAGAACTGGAGACTGCCAGTTTTGCCTCTCAGGCTCTGCAATGGTATAACAGTATGTCTGCCCTGTTGCTTATCAAGGTAACCTTGCTCTGGTTTGGTGTGACATCTGATGGGGATGAGAAAAGTTAATATTGATTCATTAACTCAAATTCACTTGTTTATTGCCAGCAAACAGCAAGACAAATGAGATACTGTGAAAAGTCCTCACGTGACTTCAAATAAAGACCTCTAGGTTTTTATTTAAAACAAAATGTTAATTGGGCTACAGACTGTGAGGCTAATAGCATGAATGTCTCAGAAGCCAATGTTGCTGTTAATGCTAGTCAGCCAGTTTGACAAATTCAGTCAACAGAAATTATTTGAAATACTTCCTTTTGAAGGAGTGAGCAAAAACAACTCACAACTTAGCTGTGCCTGGTCGCATATCATGACCTCTTCTAAGCACATTAAGAGGCAGTGCCTCACCCCTCCTCTGAGCCATCTACACGCTCTACAACCATCCCTCCAAGGGTTTTGCAGTTACTCATTCAAAACGACAGACCTATTAATCTTGCTTTCCATTTTCTCCCTATGCCCAGTTATTCTGAAAATCTGCGTGCATAGACCTCCCTGTCTCACCCTGCCATCCCACCCCCCCACCATCTCAGAAGCGATGCCTGACACAGGTCCCATCAGAAGCCATTAACGAAGCCACCACCCTCAGCAGGATTTTACCGCTCGTAATTGCATGTACTTGTAGTCAACAGAGACACCTTAGCATCCTCTTGGTCTGTACCTCTAGCAGAGAATCTGTGCAAAATAGCTGCACTTGAGTAATTTTCTTCAAGTTACCCTAGCTTGATAGCGAGCAGCTGCCCTGTAGCTGTCTGTCTCTAACAATCAATCTGCCTTTGGTCTGCATCCACCTTTGTGAGGCCACGAGGGTTCCTTCGCAGCACTGACACTGCAGGTCACCTTGCAGTGGCACCTGAGCTTTCTCGGGAAGAGCTCTAAGGGAGCTACTACAGCTACTGCACGGGTTGCACTTCACCTGAACTAAACTCTTTGCTTTTTAGCAAGGCAATGCCCTTACACCATGAAAAGCATGCTTTGCCATGGCTGCAATAACTGTAGATATTAAAAACAGCTGCAAAATCATCTATTTCTGTTTTTTATCCTGCTATGTTGCCTAAGTGTCTTTCATTTCAGTGAATTCTAACTGCTCACATAAATATTTTCTCTTTGCCTTAAATTTAATATCTTTAAGTTTCACCCAATTCTTTATCATAATTGAGAGGGCATATTATTACATTCTCTTTGATTGTTTTTCAGTTCCAGTTCAGAAAAACCTGCTGTGCAGGTTTCTTGGTAGACTTGAACGATTTCATTTTTCTGCATATGATCTTAGCAAAATGTTACAGAGAAAAGACCTCTTCCGTAAGAAGGGAAGGAGACTCTGTTTTCACAGATATTTATAATGAGAAACTCTAAAACTGTGTAATAAAATACATCAGAAGTCTCTAAATTTACTTTTATTGCAGGAGAATTTGGTTTCCTGCAGATACTGTGTTTTCCACTGAAATGCATTTCTTTGAAAACTCTCAAAAAAGCTTTCACATTTTTTCACTAAAAATACCAAAGTGACGTATTCATTAAGACATAAAAATAGGGATGCAAATCTCATTGTCCCATTCACAGCCTATTCCTGTAATTACAAACAAAACTTGAAATTGATGCCTTTTCAGTCCCATTATTTGATGCCAACATGAGATTTTCCTAAGACAAAACCAATTACACCAAAATTATTCTGGCAGATGTTTGTCTAACATTCAACAAAGAATGCTTCTCCTCCTCCTCCATTTTGTGAACCGGTTTTGTGTATTTCGATCCCTCTTGCCTGCTAATTTCTATATTTTGATGGCTAGAAACTTCATTTTTCTCTAAGTGGAAGCTGAAGTTCTCACATGGTCACATGCCAGTAGGAACCAAGCTTTAAGTAAAACATCAAATAGCCATAATTAAATTGCAGGAGTTGGCAGCATTGTCTTAGCTTGCTGAGAAAGAAAAGCAGGCAAGTTTTCGAGTAGCTGGAGGCTCTCAAGTGGTGTTCTGACTCACACAGAGGGAAACCACACAACCTTATTATGAGAGCTTCTCTTTGCACCTTAATCTAATTTAGCAGTCCTGGGGCTCAGTTGGTTTTCAGAAGAGTGGTGTCATAAATCACCATCATTGCTGTCTTTACCCACCAAGAAACACAGACAGCATATTGTGAAACTGCTTCTTCAGATTAAGTTTGTTTGGAAGTGCTTTGAACTCCACGTCAGATGTCCCTTATAGTTTAATGTTTAAACAAGAGCTTTGTACTACTTACCATGAACCACTGAATCTCTGAATGACTGACTTTAAGGTGTAGTTGTAATGCTCTGATAAAAAGGACTGTGTTTTTTTTCTTCTAAGATATCCACTAGACATCTGTGGATAGGTTCTCTGTTTTCCCTGTGTTCTTATGACCAAAATTAACAATATGAAAGAAAATAACTTTTGGTCTCATCCAATATGATTTTGAAAACGTACTTCCAGAAGAGTATAATCTTTAAAGAAAATGCCATAGTTTCTTGGGAGTTAGGGACAATAAACCCAGCTAAGGCAGCACAAGACAAAGAGGTTAATTGGATCCAGATCCTGCAGGACATATGTCAACCTCTAAGTGTGACCACAGCTATAGTTGGAGACAATAATAAACCAGATATGGGCTTGAAGATGTGATGGAGAAAATTATGAAAGTTAACTATACAGGTATCCTCTCATCTGCAGACAATTCCTGATTCAGTGCACAGCAATACACAGAGGAAATAATTTTTGTGAGAAAACTGATCACAAAGTCAAAGAAAAATAAAAGAACAAGCAAAGCAAGGAAACATGTTCGCTGCTTTCCTAAGAAAGGAGCAGCAACTGACAGAAAACTCTGTATCAAGGGAGAAAAGAAAGGAAGCAAATCTTGACAAAACAGGGATTACGGCTCAAGAACAGAGGAACTGGGCAGGCAAAGGCTCATGAGAGATTGCAACACAGAATGGCCTTCAGATAAATGACATTGTTAAAGCCCCAGTGCTAGGGAAGAATATGTGAAGCATAAGTAGGTTGTGGGGGATGGACAAAGAAGAGAAGATTCAGATTATCTCCAAGGGGAGTCATTCTCTCCTTGGAGGAAAACAGCAAAATTAGGACAACAGAATGAAGAAATAGGTTGCTCTGTGTTTGGATCGCTGAGAGATGGTGGTAAGCTTTATCACAGAATCACAGAATGGTATGAGATTAGAAGGGACCTCTGGAGATCATCTAGTCCAACCCCTGCCAAAGCAGGTCCACCTAGAGCAGGTTGCACAGGAACTTGTCCAGGTGGGTTTTGAACACCTCCAGAGATGGACACTCCACCACCTCTCTGGGCAGCCTGTTCCAGTGCTCTGCCACCCTCAAAGTGAAGAAGTTCCTCCTCGTATTTAGATGGAACTTCTTATGTACAAGTTTGTGCCCATTTCCTCTTTTCCTGTCACTGGGCACCACTGAAGAAAGACTGGCCCCTTCCTCTTGACACCCACCCTTTAAGTATTTATAGGTGTTGATCAGATCCTCCTCAGCCTTCTCTTCTCTAGACTAAAAAGACCCAAGTCCCTCAGCCTTTCCTCATAAGAGAGATGCTCCAGGCCCTTAATCGTCTTTGTAGCCCTCTGCTGTACCCTCTCCAGCAGTTCCCTGTCCTTCTTGAAATGAGGAGCCCAGAACTGGACACAGTCCTCTAGATGGGGCCTCACCAGGTCAGAGTAGAGGGTCAGGATAACCTCCCTTGACCTGCTGGTCACACTCTTCATGATGCACCCCAGGATGCCATTGGCCTTCTTGGCTACGAGGGCACATTGCTGGCTCATGGTCAGCTTGTTGTCTACCAGGACTCCCAGGTCTTTCTCCTCAGAGCTGCTCTCTAGCAGGTCAGCCCCCAGCCTGTACAGGTGCATGGGGTTATTTCTCCCCAGGTGCAGCACCCTGCACTTGCCCTTGTTGAAGTACATCAGGTTCCTCTCTGCTCGACTCTCCAGCCTGTCCAGGTCTCGCTATATGGCGGCACAGCCTTCCGGTGTGTCAGCCACCCGCTTCTCAGTAGATGGACTCTACCTGAGTCCTTAAATCACTTAAATGAAGCTGATAGATCTGGAAGAAGAACTAAGAAACAATCTGAAGTTATTTCCTGTTTTCAGTTTACACCCCTAGCAAATGCAAGTATAAGTACAATGGCCTTTTGCTGGCATAACGTTTGGTGAAGAATAAAACTGGATATTAGCCGTAGGAATCATGGAACATGCTAGTACTAGTAGCATTTCCTCTCCAGTCCATATATGAGAGACAATAAGAAATATGAAATACACTTATAAAATAAAACTAATAGGAGATGCAGAGTGCAAAGATATTTGTGAAGAGAGAACAAGACGACATGTAAGAAGTGAGAAAACTTGAGGACACAAGTAACTGAAATGGGATTCAATTTTAGAATAGAGACCTGCAATGCATACAGGGACAAATAAAAAACTTCTGTTTGAGGCTGAGAATTGACTAACAAGTGAAAGGAAAGACCTGGAAGTATGCATCTGATCACAGGATGAGTATGAGTACTCCAGATAATTACTTAGAGCACTTAAATGAGGTTCTTGGTGTCCCTTTATATGGCTATCCATCTCTAGAAACCACAGATGTGCCTCTGAGTCCCATGAACCGTTGGTGGTTACGGATGAGCCCAGCATCAAAAGATTGTTCAGTTATTTACTTGAATACAATAATACAATTAACTAACTAAATCCATGATATTTGTGGGGAAAAATGTTAAACAAGCAATCAGGAAAAGCTGCACAACACGTCTTGTCAGTTGCTACACTGATTTTTGGTTATGTGCTACTTCCTCAGAAAGTCCATGCAGCTCTGGAAAAACACAAGATGACTGGAGGAAAACGTGATTCTAATTTAACATAGAAATGTAAGCAGAACTTTAGCATTAGGAGAGAACCTTCCTCTCTAGTTCCTATAGTCTATCCTAGGTGCTTAATAAACTAATTAGCCTGATTTTTCCAGTTTTATCTACAAAATTGGTTGAAATTTAGATTGTCATGATTTTACTATGTTAAAAGTAAGCTAACATAAAATTTAATATAAGATGCAGATTAGTGCATTCTAATTTTATACTTGCTATTGCAATCAACGAACGAGAGACCAAAAATTCTGCAATGTGAACATGCTAAATATAGATATTTTGGAGTTTCATATTAGTTCCTTTTTTTAAAATATTCTGTTAAAACTCTTTCATCTTTGTATGTCCCTATTTCAAAGTACTGGAATACTATCACTATGTTACTTAGTTTCTTACCAGTACTTATATGAGCCACAATACTCAATTTCTAATGACAACTGTGAGGAAATATCCAAAAGGGAGTAGGATGACTTATTTGTAAAATTGTTTATGGCTGAATGAAAGTATGGCATATACAGGTTTGTTAGTATAGATATATAACTAGCAATAGGGTGAGTCACTTAACTCATGGCACAAAATGCTGTCAGACTAGAAAATTTGCAGTTAAATTAACATCTTCATTTATTTTGCTTACTTTTATTTTGGAAGATTGCTGTGAAGTGTATTTTTCTCCCAGAACTTCCCTGTGTGGAGAATTTCAGACTCTTCGGTTTTCATGCTTATTCAAAACAGCATGAAATCCTGACACTTGAAGAAACGCAATGGGGTAGGATGTGGCTCCCATCCTCCCTGCAGCTCCCCTTTTTCTGCATGCCACTAAGGACATGCAAATAGATTTAAAAACAAACAAACAAACAAACAAACAAAAACCCAAACAATTTGGCATGTAATTAAATTGTGTGTGTTGGGCATGCTCCCTTCGGAGAAATCTGCTCTCAAGTGGATGATCACTAGCATTTTTCCTGTAAGGGTGGTGTTAGAATAGGGTTTCCTCACAACCACTCTGGGATCAGGCAGCCTCTCAGCATTTGTCTGGAATGGACAAGAACCACTTGTTTCCTTGCCAGCTGTGCTTGGATCCAGGTGTTTCCTCTTGTTCAATGACTGTATTGTGGCTGTTTGTTAACCATAACTTATATTTCCACAACAGTGGCAGGATGGGAGTAAATGCCACAGATAGCGTCTGAAACGCTCATTTTTGTGTTGTTTCCCAAGAGTCCCAGTCTGCACTGAAGGAAGTGGAAGCTTTGTATCAAAGTGTACATTCCTGAGCAGGAGTAGGCATGGGCTAATATGAACAGAAAATAACCCAATATTTACTTTTGGATTAATAGAGAAATAATTAACCTAGGCTGACTAAGCTCTGAATAACATTACCAGATACATAGAATCATAGAATGATTAGAATTGGAAGGGACCTTAAAGATCATCAATTTCCAACCCCCTTGCCATGGGCAGGTGCACCTCCCACTAGACCAGGTTGCTCAAAGTCCCATCCAGCCTGGCCTTGAACACTTCCAGGGATGGGGCACCCACGACTTCTCTGGACAAACTGTTTCAGGGCCTTACCACCCTCACAGTAAATAATTTCTTCCTAATATCTAATCTAAATCTTCCCCCTTTCAGTTTAAAACCTATTGCTACACTCCCTGATAAAAAGTCCCTCCCCATCTTTTCCTTAGACCCCCTTTAGGTACTGGAAGGCCACTATAAGGTCTCCTTGGAGCCTTCTCTTCTCCAGGCTGAACAACCCCAACTCTGTCAGCCTGTCTTCACAGGAGAGGTGCTCCAGCCCTCTGACCATCTGCATGGTTGATCATCTTCTAGAACTGCATGCAGTACTCCAGGTGGAGGAGTCTCATGAGAGTGAAGTAGAGGTGGAGAATCACCTCCCTTGACCTTGATATCTAGTCAAGTGAAATGAATGGGCTATCTGTAAGCTAAATGCACACTGTCTAAATGTTTTTGCAAACAGCCACAAAACTGAGATACTAAATAGACTTGCCTTTTCCCGTACATATTTCTTAAAAATACTGAAAGCTGCTGATGTATTCTTTACCATCTAGTTCAAAATCTAAGATAAGATCTTTAGGGAAAAAAAAGATTTTTTTTTAGGAAAAAAAGATTTTTAAAGAAAAAATCTTTAGGAAAGACTGAGGGAGCTGGGATTGTTTAGCCTAGAGAAAAGGAAGCTTTAAGGGGAGACCTTATTGCTCTCTACAACTACCTGAAAGGAAGTTGTAGAGAGGTGGGGATTGGTCTCTTCTCCCAAGTCACAGGCAACAGGACAAGAGGAAATGGCTTCAAGTTGCACCAAGAGAGGTTCAGATTGGATATTAGGAAGAATTTTTACACAGAAAGGGTTATTAAGCATTGAAATGGGCTGCCCAGGGAAGTGGTTGAGGCACCATCCCTGGAAGTGTTCAAAAGACTGACATAGTGCTTAGTGACATGGTTTAGTAATGTGGGGGGTTCTTTTGTATGGTTTTCTTTTTTTTTTTTTTAACAGAGTTAGGTTGATGGTTGGACAAGATGATCTTAAAGGTCCCTTCCAACCTAGGTGATTCTATGATTCTATGAAAATAAAGCCTCTGTTGTATGAGAGGGAAAAGTTTTGCAAATTTTTGCATATTATTTGGCTTACAGGAGAAGCACTGTCAACGTAGCAAGGCTGACATTGTCATAGCAGTTTGGAGTCAGAGTTGGAAAAGAGAGAAGCGATACTGATAAATATGGTTAGTGGAAGTAATAAGCATTATTTTTATCTGCTACAGCCTCTATTTAAGACCTTCCAGTAAATAAGCATTATTTCCAGTATTTTCTCCAGAAGCCTAAAACAATGGGCTAAATACTCAGTTGTAGATTAGTTATGCTTCCCTGATTTTATAAGCCTTTAAACTCCCTAAGGATCTGTGAGGTTGTACTTTGAAGTGGGTTAAATGTGAAACAGAGAGGGCTATTAATACCAGCTAGTTTTAATTAATTTCTTTAATTTAAAAATACCTGTCTATTTTGATCCAGTGTGTTTAGATTTATTTTGAACTACATGCTAAACTCCTCAAAAAAAAAAAAACCAAGAAGAAAAGAAAGAAGCAAAAACACTTCTGAGGCCTTGAAAAGAGCTGAATGTTTCAATTAAAGAAACAGTTACGGGAAAAGATTCCCTCACAGAAAGAAGGGTAAGAGATTTCCCGCAGATAGGAAGTTATATCAACGTGGGGGAATGATCTTTCTGATTTTTTTTATCAGAGTTTTTTGGTTTGTTTAGCTACCAAGTAAAACTGCTAAAAAGCCAAATTTTACTTACACAACCTCCATGACCAGATTAAAATTATCTCCCCAAATGCTTTCAGTATTTTCATCTCTCTTTTGACCAAAACTTACTCTCTGAGCATTTTTAAACAATTTAAGAGAAACATTCCGTAGGATATTACTACATTCCCCTCAAACTGCAAGAGTACTTTTTACATGTAGTTGGCCTTGGTTCCTAGCTACAGGAGAGGGCACAGTACCCAAGTTATCTTCAAGGTATTGTTTCAGGGGCAACACTTCCAACAGGACACAATCTTCGAAACACAACAAAATCTTAAACAGAAGTTACTGCCCTGTTAACATTAAAAGAAGCTAAATGTACTTTTTCGTTACCATTTCTGAGCTCTTCTGTTCAGATTCATGACTGACCAGGAGATCTCAGATTTTTAAAGCACTGTTGGCATTTATTTGTCACATAGCAGACAGCTTATCTCCCTACTGCTGGTTAATGAAAGTCATTTATTCCTCACAGGGCTAGACCCTGCGGTCTCCTGACATCCAGTGCCATCATGTGGAGACACAAACTGTTACTGTCTGGATGCCTGAGAGCATCAAGGAGCGCTTGCCCAAAGGTCCAGTGCTTTGGCTCTGTAGACACAAGAGATTTTTAGGAGGGCTATTTGTGTATGACCTATCTCCCCCAGATGTATCTTTATTACTAGCCAAGACCTAGGAACAAAGTAGTACATTCACTTAAAAACTTGTTTTTGCAATAGTAAAACCAACTTTGTTAAAAAAAAAAAAAGGTCCACGTTAGTAAAATACTTGGCAATTAAGATCTTGCTTGGCTATTAAGAACATCCTTAACACTAGGGATCTGTTCAGGTAGCTGCCACCTCTTTCCCCTAGGTTAAATTACAACAATCCTTGCCTAAACGAAGATGGAGTCACTTGTGAACAAATCACCTAAAACAGTGTGAAAACATCATCCTCTGGAATTTTTTGGGTATTACACTTTTCAGTGGCTTTTCTCAAGGACAAGGCTACAGATTCTTCCCTCAAGAAGAAAAATAAATTAGTTTTGTCTTTCATTCATATGTAAATACACAAATATATACATATGCACACATACATAAGCAGACATACACACAAAATATTTAACCTTCAGATAGAATTTGGGGAAAATCCTGGTCTTCTTGTGGTCACCAGACATTTTGACTTTCCTGAGCCAGGATTTCAGCCTGTGTGGGTTCCAGAGTGAATGGAAGACCTAGCCGTGTGAAGAAGTAGAAATAAAGGAGTAAAATAGTTTGTATTCACTTCCAAACTGTCAGAAGTTGTAAGTTTTGAATGCTCATGTGAAGGGCTAGAAAATACAGGTGACAGTTGAGTGTCATATTAGCAAATGTCAGATACTGTTGTGGGCTGGGTCTTCTTTGGCCCATGTGTTTCCTGGCAGACAACACACATATTTGGCTTTTTCCCAGTAAGTCTTCTAGGGAGGTCAAAATGACCTTCAAGCAAGCAAGATACCAGTATTTCTCTAAAATAAATCCATGATGAGTTTTCTTGTCAGAATACACTACTGAGAACAGCAACAGCACATTAACTCTATTGAAGCTGACAGCCTGTGGTCTGTCTCATTACTATGGCTCAAACATTCAATTTGAAGATATAAACCAAAGAAAACAAACGGTTAGGTTTCATCAAGTGTCAAATGCCCAGAAAGTAACCACAATTTGCCTTGTGACTTTGGCAAGAATTCCTTTATTTAACTAGAGAATTAATATGGACTTGGTCAAGTCCATATGTTGGGAAAAATGAAATCTGAAATTCCTGCTGCAATGCTTTCTGGTCCCCCAAATGCATATGGCTGCTATGCAGAATATGCACAGAAACAAGCAGAAAAGCAGTAATTCTACATTTGTCTTTCATACGTGTCTGAGGTATGAAAGCATTAACAGTATCTCTCATGTCAGAAGTTATCACGTAAATAGGTTATCATGCCATTTAGCAGTGTCTTAATTAAACCAGCGTGACACTTTAAGGACCAGACTTTTTTTTCTGTGCCAAAACACTGTATGTCTGTGCTAGTCTGGTTTAACAGAAGGAAAGTACAACAAAGCCAGGTCTCCTTCCCATCTGCGGAAACTTTCCTTCTATTGGAACCCAAGGTGCGATGAAAGGTTGTGTGTTACAGTTAAGAACTGTGCTTGCGATACAATCCCTCCTACTCAGCTCTCATACTCTAGGAGGTAAAAACACAAAGAATTCAAATGAGAACATTGATTTGCCCTCTTTATATGTATATATTTTATATACTATAAACACTCTATAAAATATTTAATAATTATTATGCACATATATGATGATATATGTATATATGTGTGTGTGTATATGATCAAATGGAAACAACCAGACCTCGTGACGAGAACACAATCTCTGCTCTGTTTTGCCCAAGCTTCTATAGACTGGGCAACTATAGCTTCTTCATGTGGTGAACGAGTTTAGACCAGGCCAGTAACTACCAGGGCTGTGTCAGTGGTGAATAGTTTAGGATGATTCTTAGTTTAAGAAACACCGGTAAACTGGTCTTTAGGCAACATTCATGTTAGTAAATAAGAAGAACGGAGGAGAGACTCAAGCACACCCTGCAGTGTGTTTGACCCCCACCACTCTCATACACATCACTGGCTTATGCCATGCTGTGCTCTGCCTCATGATGCCTGGCTCAGTTCAGGTTCAGCACGTGAGAGCCAAACCAAAGAGGTGTTTTGGACGTGACCACTCTGTGGCTGGTGAAAGCTTTGAAATGTTATTTTAGGGCTGAGCTTGACAAATGAAAAGGCTTGTGCAGTGCGACCACAGAGGAAGGAATCCGACAGCTGCAATGCCACCCTCAGGCTATACAGTCCTACCTTGCAACCAAATGATGGAAACGCTTATCACACCAGCTTCCCAGACAGGGATCCCTGACTGGTTCTTTTGCCGTATGTCCTTCTCCCCCCGCCTCCCCCTTTCCAACAGCTGTGCAGTGGGTTTGAGTCTGCACACACAAAGAGGAGGTGTGTTACCAAACCTCGGCGGCAGTAAGATTAGACAATATATACTTTTCCTCTGCGTCTCCTAGTCTGTCCCTGAACTGGTTTACTCCCACCCAAAGTCACTTCACCCTTTTTCATGCCCTCCCTCAGCCCTTTCACATTTCTTTCTTCCGCCACAAAGTTTCTTCTCAAGTCACCCAACTCAGACTGCTTGCCTGGGCTTAGTATCAGCCCTGCATATGCCCTAATTTTATTTTATACCATGCTTTATTTATTCTGATACCTCCTGAATGCCTGCCAATACCTTGTCTTTTAGCAGTCCTGTCTGATAGATATATTCCCATAAACGTTTATTTTAGTGATAATTTACTAGGCCTTGACAGTACTTTCCTCTGCTTACTGAGCCAGTAACTGACAGCACAAGACAAGTATGTAATGATTGCAATTTAGGCCAGTTTAGGAAGCTGGCACTGCTGAAAATCGAGATCTGGATTTCTGTGCAGCAGATGGGCTCAAATTATTCCCCTCCACAATAAAACGAGTAGAGCAGGATTGCCTCCTAGAGCTCATACTCCAAAATCTCACTGAAAACAAGAACTATTTCTTTACTTGATCCTCTGGTAACAAGGCTGCTTTCCAGTTCACATCTAAATCTTCACCCACAGTGCAACCCTGCAGGAATCCAAGATCCAAGGGGAATCAGACACAACCTAGGGCATAGGTTTTGGGGTGCAGGTATCTTCTTTTACTTAGTTGCTTTCTTGTTGTCGTCAGACAAGCAAGAAAAGGAATTAATGGAAAGTGTCAGGCTATTTGGTGTACAGCAGTAAAACATTTCAGGTGTAGGGAGCTTGGTAGCAGCAGGCAAAAGGGTGAACATAAGCAAAGAACAGCAGGAAGCCAGGAGGAAACTGTTTTCAGAAGAAAGGAGAGAAATAAATGAGAGTACACCAGAGTATGTTGTCATGCAGATCCAGATATTGGTCTGTAGAGTGTGGTAGACTTGAAGAAAACAAATACCTCTTAGCTTCTTACTCACTCATGAATAAGAACTAGAATATAGGCTGGATGAATATTTGATTTCTAATTTTTAAGAAAATTATGGAAAAATACTTGAAAACCCATTTTCTTAGTCAACCTCTCTAGAGAGTCTTAGAGGATTGTGTCAACGATTCTCCTGCAACATAAGATCACAACAGCCACGCTGGGTCAGGTCAAAGATCCCTTTACCTACACATCCTATTGCTGAAACCGGTCAGCAGCAGACTCTTAACAAAATAACACAAGAACCACTCAGCACACAATGATGGTTCTTGTCCTAAGACCTTCCATTTTCTAGCAGATGTAGCTTAGAGATACAGTTCTATCTCATCTTTGTGATAAATGGCATTTTGTACTTCTCCATTAGTCTATTTTTGAACCCATTTATACTTTTGGATTTATTAGGATTTAGTTCACAAGAGTATTTGTTTTGACTCTACAGGTGATATGTACTGCAATATATACAGTTGTTAGTTCTGCTGGCTGCTTAGCCGAGCTGTAACTCAACACCAAAACAAAACCACAATTTGACCCCTTCTCCCACCCTTATTTTTCAAGAATGGTGAAAGAATCATTCAGAAAACACTAAAAATCAGTTTTTCTGCTTATGTTTATGATAGTTAAAATAAAGAATATGGTTCAAAAA
Organism: Numenius arquata; assembly: GCF_964106895.1. NCBI lineage: Eukaryota > Metazoa > Chordata > Aves > Charadriiformes > Scolopacidae > Numenius > Numenius arquata. The sequence continues at coordinate 55,903,828 of NC_133616.1, read as the reverse complement.
CACCTAGATATAGATCTACATGCATCTGCTCTGGAAATCCTCAGGTTTTATTTTCTTTCTCACTTGGCAGGTTTGAAGCTGCAGAGCCAAATAACAGCAGGAAATAGGTGAACATAGCAAAAACTTTCCAAAAATGAAGTTTTGAAAACAAAGACATGCCTTAGACTACAGCCTCATACTGTCTCCTGTGGATAGTCTACTGCGGTGGCTACTGCAAGAGCAATGCTGCCCTCCTCTGTATGAAATCACAACTCCTTGGCTGCATGTCCTGCAACACTGGTTCCTTGCTATATATGAAGACCTCCTCAAGTAGATGACCAAAAAAAAAAAAAAAAAAAAAAATCTCACAGGAAAAACAACATCAGGACAACCTGAAGCCATAAGCATCTATCTGTGACTGTGAGATCAGCCCTCTTCACCGGTATTAGATGCTGAAGGCAAAGATAGAGGACTGAAAGAGCATGAAGCTTTGAGTGAGTTGTTGAGTTGTTTAAAGAGTAAGGGTAGAGTGAACTATTGTCAAAGGCTGGAGGAATCAAGAAGTCCCTAATGGCATCCAGGCAGAGGATGACAGGCCTGCCACAGCAGTAGGACTTCCCTAAGATGGAAAAAAGCCAATAAAACCAGGTGAAGAGAATTAAAAGAAGAAATGGAGGTGAGGTAAGGGAGCTCCAGTGAATCAGACTAGGTTGAGGAGAAATTAACAGATAGATAGGGTAGGATGGCTGAAGTATTATAAATTAGGAGATGAGTTAAAAGCACAGCTGAACAAATCTGTCAGAAGGGCAACAATTATTTTTATCTTGTGCTCTGCTGCTTGTTAAAGATGTTTGCAGATAACAAGAGTTTGAAACTGTAAATAAAACAGAGAACTAGAGAAGTGTCCTGGTTAAAAGAGAAAAACAACAAAACCAGCAGTGCTTCATTTTGAGACAGCATAAGCAGTGTAAGAAAGTAAGCAGTCACAAAGGCTACGTTCACATAATATTCATATGTTTCTCATGACTTACGTTAGCTTTATTTTGAAGTTTTCATCAGCTGTGCTTGCAAAATAACACCAACATCCACCCAAAAGAAGCTGTTGTAAAACCTCCTGCCCTTGGCTTTGGATGGAGTAGAACACAGCGGATTTATGCAAGCATTCATGTTCAGTAGAGACACAGCAGCTAGACGCAGCTGCACCAGCTGCAACCCCTGACACAGGGGTCTGGCACCTCTCCAGTTTTCCCTTGCTTTCTTGGCATCGGTATCCCTGGAGTGGATAATTACAGGACTGCTTTCAGAGTAGTTCATCCCCCTTTTAGAGGAGTACACAGAATAAAATACAGTGAGGGATTACACATCCAAAATTTAGAAAGCCAAGTGCTTTCAGCCCAGTACATGGCATGTGCAACCTGAAAAATTAATATAGAAGCCCAGCACGAAGGCTGTCACATGATTAGTGCTAAATGCGTGCAAAGGAGGAAGGATGTGAACACAAGCATTTGCTCCATGGGAACTTGCCACTACCAAAACACTAGCATAGTCAAACTGAGAAGGGGCTGCTGTCACACGTGCAGTGATTTAGCTTGCTAAGCAAGCAGCCCCACATCCCATTAAAGGAATGTCGAATGTTTGGATTCTTTCAATTGTAACCTCTCATGAATATTACGTCTTTGCTGAATGAAGTATGAGATAAAGAAATAAAATCTTTCATGTGCTAGGGTACTCAAACACAATGGGAAGACTATAAATAAATAAATGGATATATGCAACTTCTTTTTGTTCTGATACTTTTGCAAGCAACAGTCACTTTTATGTAGATACCTAGGTAGAATGTGCAAAACCATACAGTGTTTGTGACCGCATACAGACGACTTGGGTTTTCTGCCTCTGAGCTGCTTCCCTACAGTGCCTACTGCATTGAAGGTGTGTAGAATACACAATTACATTCTTTACCAAGAAGTGTTTTCCCCTCACTATATATATTTACCTAAGTAAATAAAAAGATATGAGCTGAAACTATATTATTGTAACATCTATTCATACCAGCGTACTAGAATCTGCTACAATTTCCTCTGCACGTAGCAATTTTCTGAGTAGGTGCTCTGAATGGCTTCAAAATATTCAGCAGAAATATGCCTTTCTTTTAAAACTAAATTTAAAGGTGATCAGGCAACTCCACAGTTAGAAGGATGCTATATTGGCAGAAGCAGGATGTTCTGCTCAACTTCATTCTGAAAACACATGTCAACACTGACTAGAGGGATGTGCTCTCACAAAACAGTGTTTATTCATCTTTTCTTTTTAATGCCAGATGAGTTTAGCTAGCACTAACGAGAAGGGTGTTTTTGATCACCCTCAATGAGTAGCCACATTAATTTCTGAAGCTGCAAAATACTGGGCAGCATATGAACTCTTTTCAGTTCTCAAAACTATGAGACATTTGCAAGCTTAGGTTTCTGTGTGTTTTGTTCAACTTTTTTTTTTTATCTGTGGATTCAAACCCAGTTTGTTTTGGTTTTGCCATAACTCAAAAGTCAAAACAAGCTGCAAAGAAAACATTTTTTCCTATTCAATTAATTGTATGGGAGCAATGGGTTGGTATTAGCCAGTTCTGCAGAACTCTGAAAAGTATTTTATGACCTGCTGCCTTTAAATGAAAACAAACCAAAATCATGAAAACATGGGGCTACCTCATCAGCCTGCACGCATTGCTATGTTTCCACTGATGTTGATAATGGTGGTTAATAATCAGTAAACACTGATTTAAACTAGCAAAGGATTGAGAGTTTGACCAAAACCAGTCATGTTTCCTTCAACAGAAATGGGAGAATGGGGTGGGTTTCTGCATCAAGAAAAGAGAGAGCAAACTGTGGGTAATATAAAAAGGCTGCAGTGAGATGTAACTAAGATTAGCAAAGCAAATCAAACAGATCACTCAAAAACGTGACAAAAGTCTTTTGTGGGCGAAATGACAAAACTTTCCCTTTCATACTAGGAGAAACTTTACTACCAGAAATGAACCTAAGAAAAGGTAGCCCTGTTTTTTTTTCTTTTTTCTAAAACTGGGCACATTCACACACATGACTTTACACAGGTATTGTATGGACTTTGCTAGTACTGCTTCATGTGCATGACATAACATCTAGCCTTTATTCTGTTTCAGTGTACTGGTCTAATCTGTAAATGCATATGTTCAAGCATTTCCTACCCAGCATCTGACAGTCTCCCAAGAATAAGTAAGAAAAGCCAAGTTGCTCCTGCAGTGGCTTCCAAAGTTATTTTGGACACTTACAGTGGCAAGAGAAGATACGGCAACATGTTCCATCATCAAGATTGACTGGATTTTGCACCAGCTCTGACCCACATGTTTCCACCCCCTTTACTTCACATTCTTAATCCCCAAAATACAGCTTCAACTCCTCATCCTTATAATTTTACTCTACTATCTTAAATTAGGCTCATATTCCTCCTTCCCTCCTCAGCTTTGTGCCATATACTTAATCATTGGTTAGGTCTTCCCCAGCTTCCTATGGCAAAAGAACGGTTTCCACCATGGATGGGTTGCTAAACAGCTCATAGGAACCAGAAACAAGCTCCGAAATCCACCTGCAGTCAGCCATGGCATCTCCAGGCATCAGCTTTTGTTCCTTGTTTGCACTTAAGAATCCAGAAAGCAACAATAAATTGGGAGCTCACCCCCAAGTTTACAGCGGTTCAAAGTTGCTTACTAAGTAATTTGCCTGTCACTAGTGGCAAGAGAACCTGCCCTCATAGATTCATGGAATTTGTAGTACTTCAAAAAAAAAAAAAAAAAAAAGAAACCAAAACACCTTATCCCTTAGTGATAATTTTAATTTCTTAGACTTATCAATTTAAGACCAAATGTTGTATGTCCAGTATTACTAAGTTGCAATGTCCAAGAAAACAAGGTCTGCAGATACAAAGGATTGCACGAACATAGGACAGAGAGAGCTTATAATGCTTACAACCTTTTAAGTATTGGGATGCGCATCTTTATAAATACCCTGAAATCCACAGATGAAAAGAACCTTATAGCAGTGCAATTATTGATGACACTGGCTCGCATTACATTAAAAACAAACACTCTCCTGTCCTTTCCTCTTCAGACATAAGTTTGTTGGTTTTGTTTTTAATACATTTTATTAAAAAACAAATTGCAGTATCTTGCTTTGCGTACTCATTCATCTCACAGCAACATTTCAAGTACACTGTTGGTAGCAGGATAACCGTTTGGCCTGTCTGGGAAGACTTTCTAAACCTACTCTCTTCAGGGTAACTGTTTTTTACCTGTTATGGGACAGCATAGCTATTTCAGAATCCCACTGCTGGTCAAAATACTCTCCCTTACACAAAATACTTCCTGCACTTTTTCAAGAACTCATGGAACAACGACCATTTATTTGCAACAGTTGTTCCTGCAACTGTAGGAATTAGATGCTGAAAATGATTCCCAAGTACTATGCATTCATGTGTGGTCTATTTTAAAAGCAGACAGAACGATGCTCTGTTTGATACTTGAGGAAAAAATAAATTAGGGTGCTTCTTGCTGTGGTTAAATGCTGTTCTTTCCACTGCCTGTTCCAGGTTGGTAAATACAGCCAGTCAAGAGAGTTTAATTAAGCCTCTCTTACCTACTCATTTTCCCACCAGAAGACATAATCAATCCATTTTTAGCATACAACCAGGACAACAGCTATACTCTTTTTTGTTACTGAGCTCCCTCTAGTATCCCGTCACCTGAGAAAAGTGTTTTCTTCCATTAGGAAATAGCCCTACAAAATTCAGAGCAGAATTGACTCAACTGCACAAGATGTAAGGTGTGAATATACAGATACTCAAACTAAGCCTTTTCAAGTGAAAACTTAGAGCACAGAGAGTTTTTGATAGAATACAAGATAAAATCGAGGGACTAATTTGACTCAGTGTTTTAATGCATTGCTCACAACAAAACGACCTCATTAGTTAATTTTGATCTTTATAAAATACATGCTGCTTGCATTGATCTGACAAAAATAGATTAGAAGAAGCTTAAAAGTCTTAATGCATAATTTCTTGCACCAGATGTTAAAAAAAATTTAAAAAAAAAAATCACATTCACTCCTATGGTAGTGTATACTCTTGAAGGCAGCATGTTTTTGTGATTAATACCAAAAAACCCAGACATGACACAGAATTTTGTGTTATTTTGTATTAAAGAAAGCCAACATAGCCATAGAAAACCAACTCATCCGCTTTCTCCTCTGAGATACTTCCCTATTTGACAGGGATGTCCATGTCTATTCACTCACACTTGTAGAACACAAAGACAGTTGGAAATCCCTTTCTCAAGGTAAAATATTTTAAATTTGCCTACAACCTTTTTAAAGCTACATCTACTTTGATTCCAATATATGAAGAATCACTGTGTTAGCTCAGAAGCAGCAGTTGAGTGTTTTTGGATCTGTTATTCCTCTGCAGCACTGTGTACTCACAATTTAATTGCCAGTTCATAGTCTGGCTGCTTTACAAAGTCAACTGGCTGGAATATCTAACACTTTGACAGATTTCTGCACAATGAGACGATAAATCAAACCAATTGGCATCTTTTCCTTTTAGGAACTGTAGCTTTATACACCATTACTTTTGTGTGAATAGTTTTTCCTTAATCGTATAACTATGGATGGAACAGAGCCATGAAGTCAAAGCCAAATGGCTCTGAGATTCAGGATGTCAAAATGTGAGTTCTTGACAGATTACAAGCAGACTTAATTGTTGAAGTTAAAATCCACATTGGAAAATTAACCAAGTTTAAAGCTATATTACTCTAGTTTTCAAGTCCGTTAACAGCTGTTGCTGGGATACGGAATGTTCTCATTTGCTACTCAATCCAGTGTCCCCTAACAGTAGGAAACAAAGAAAGGCTTTTTTTTTTTTTTTTTAAATTTGCTTGGTCAAAAATTATTAAATGTAATTGTAAACTGGGCCCACAGAGTTATATCTTACAGATTAAATACTGTTCAGTGATAAATTTTTATTTTCCATCTGCAAAGTTTACATCACACCATTTTATTATGAAAAAACACTATTTTTACAAATATCCTTATGAATTTTTACTAAAATTCTCATTTTTATAGGTTTATACATACAGAAGTTATTCAAAAACCTCCCACTTGAAAAACACTCACTGAAAAACCTACCCTATGCTGCATTTAAGGATAAACATCAAAAGCAACTTGTAAACTTCATCAGACACAGACACTGAATCACAATTATGCTAAACCTCTCTGCTGCAAGATTCGCATGTATGTGTTGGTGCTCTTCCACAGCTGGGCAAAATCAGCAGTAGCAGACACACACGAGTTATTCCATATTACCATCTGATTTCTCAGCTACCCTCTACCATCTCCTGTATCCAGGGCATTGAATAAAAAACAATTATGCTGCTGTACCTTCTCCTCCATTCCTCACTAGTCATTCCTACTTCTCTGGTGCTCTCCTGACTGCTTTCACATCCTTTCATACTTCATTCTTTTCTTTGCCCTCTTCTGCCATTGCTCACTATCTTGTCCAAATTGAGCAGGTACTTAAAAAAGACTTGTATTGGAAGGCATCTCTAGAAACCTTTTGTTAAAGGAGATCATTCTGTAATGTACATGAGCAGTCCTCGAGGCTGTTTTGTTTCCGATTTTGGATAAAGATGTTCCACCAAACTATATTTGCTGTTTCAGCAGGCCTCACATCCTTTCTTCACAGATACTTATGGGAAATCTTCAGAGGGGGCAGCTGGGTGCAAGTTATCAGATTAGTTTCAACAAATGCATGGGGAATTTTATAACGAAGGTTTTTCTAACAGCGAAATGAATGGTGCTCTGATGAAAAGACCGAGGCCAGGCCTAGAGCAGTAACTTGTCAACTCAGCCAAGCTGCAGAGTGTGAGAGCAGCCCCATGTAATTTCAGACGATTGTGAGTAGAGAGAGCTTATTCTTCTAGGAAACCTGCAGGGGCGGAAACCCCCACCAACAAGCCACTGCAGCTGCTTATAAAGTCAATGTCTGACTTCGGCCGCAGAGTAAGAGCTGGGATAACTATGCACTTTCCAAGGCAAAAAGCTGTTCAGACTACTGACTCTCTGCAAACAAAATCCAGAAAAAAAGTTTTGTCTGAGCAAAGCAGGTTTTGCCCACCTAAATTTCCAGCCCTTCTACTGATAACCCAGTCACACTCTCCTTCAAAATCCTTATCTGTGGCATCATGCCTAAAATTCATCTACCTCATCTCACAGAGAGGGCATGCTAGTGTAGTTGTTCTAGAGAGTACTTATGCTATTTTCAGTTCCTTAATGTGTAAGTAGTAGTTATTTGCTCTTATTCATGGCCGCTTTATCTTCAGTGAAATCAAATAAATTGCAACAGGACTAAATTCGACCCTGGCTCACATCTCATTCTAACCTTTGCCTATTCCACATCGTATATTCTTAAGGCAGGGCACCATAACAGGATAAAGGTGGAAATGCAGCACACATAGCCAGGCTTTTTCCACCTGTACCTTGACACAATTGGTAAGTGTTTGAAAAAGCAGTGCTGAGGGTTGCCGTCGCAGAGTCGCAACCAGAGCCCAAATACATCCCTGTGTTTTTCCTTCTGTTGTCCTCTGCACTAACTAGAATTAAATTAGCACATGTAAGTTCATCTCTGCTGCCACCCCATGCACACTTCGCTTCACAGTTACACCTGTAACTGGTAGGCACTTGTTCCTCTTTTTGAGGATACTACTACTGAGACAAGTACCTGGCATCTTTTTGCAAAGCTTTCAGCTTGGACCTCTGTTGGGTAACTTCTAAGCAGGCTACAGGTATTTCCAAAAAAAAAAAAAAAAAAAAAGGAGCACCCTTGTTTTTGTATACTAACTATGGGACAACAATATTGGGAAAAAGAGATAAAACTAAGTCTAAATATTTCACTCTCTCCTAAATGCTCATTTTTTAACCAGACAGGCAGGCAAATTGAGTGCTTGCAGCAAGCCTCTGAGAAACTTCATTTCTCAGTTGTGGCCTCACAGCCTTCCAGTCACACAGTCAGGTCCAACTTTCACAATTCATTCATTCTGCTCCTGGGAACCTCTCAGCCCATTAAAGTTTTCAGCCTCCTCAGTGCATGGGATTATTTGTGGCGATATTCCTTAGCTGAGTCATCCTTTTACATTTTCTGCTTAGTTTCTTTAAACATTATCCTCTTGTGGGGGGTTACCTGTTGTGAAGCTAGACCAAATGGGCAGAGTACATTCATTAAAAAAAAAAATAGTCAGAATTTCCTAAGCCAATTGATAATAAAAACTACCCAAAACTCCTACTTAAAATGGGAAAGGATCATAGTGGCCACTAGAAGTAATTCGTCACAGAAAGAAAGTGTGACACAGAATATCTTTTTAAGAGGATGGCTGATGACATAGCAGTTTTTTCCCCTTCAAGAAAACAAATTAGAATAAAAAAGCTGTAAAAATAGCTTTTCTCTGTTCTACTAAAATCTCACTTGCAGAAACAAACAAAATATATTAACTGACTCTTAGAGCTGGCATTACATAGACATAATAAAGGAATTTCAGAGGCTCCTACACATTAACAGGCACTAGCTCTCATGTCTTTAAACAGCTTCATCAAGTCAAATTTGGTGGCCGCCTATGACGGCATTACTGCATTGGTGGATAAAGGAAGAGCAACTGACATCATCTATCTGGAATTACACAAAGCATTCAACACTGTCCCGCATGACATCATAGTCTCTAAACTGGAAAGGCATGGATTTGATGGATGGACCACTTGGTGGATAAGGAACTGGCTGGATGTCCACACTCAAAGGGCTGAGGTCAATGGCTCAATGTCCAAGCGACAAGTAGCGTTCCTGGGATCAGTACTGGGACCAGTGCTGTTCAACACCTTTGTCAGAGACATGGACAGTGGGATTGAGTGCACCCTCAGCAAGTTTGCCAATGACACCAAGCTGTGTGGTGCAGTCAACACACTGGAGAGGAGATGCCATCCAGAAGGACCTGGACAGGCTTGAGAGGTGGGTCTGTTCAAACCTCATGAAGTTCAACCAAGCCAAGTGCAAGGTCCTGTACATGGGTCATGGCAATCCCAAGCACAAATGCAGGTTGGGCAGAGAATGGATTGAGAGCAGACCTGAGGAGAAGGACTTGGGGGCATTGGTGGATGGATGAGAAGCTCAACATGAGCAGGCAATGTGTGCCTGCAGCCCAGAAAGCCAACCACATCCTGGGCTGTATCTAAAGAAGTGGGGCGAGCAGGTTGAGGGAGGTGATTCTACCCCTCTACGCTGCTCTGGTGAGACCCAACCTGGAGTTCTGTGTCCAGTTCTGGAGTCCTCAGCAAAGGAAGGATATGGACCTGTTGGAATGAGTTCAGAGGAGGGCCACGAAGATGATCAGAGGGCTGGAGCACCTCTCATATGAAGACAGGCTGAGAGTGGGTTTCTTCAGCCTGGAGGAGGCTCCAGAGAGACCTTACGATGGCCGTCCAGTAGCTAAAGGGGGCCTACAGGAGAAAAGGGGAGGGACTCTTTATCAGGGAGTGTAGTGATAGGATAGAGGGTTAACGGTTTTAAACTGAAAGAGGGGAGATTTAGATTAGATACCAGAAAGAAATTCTTTACTGTGAGGGTGGTGAGGCACTGGAACAGGTTACCCAGGGAAGCTGTGGATGCCCTATCCCTGGAAGTGTTCAAGACCAGGCTGGATGGGGCTTTGAGCAACCTGGTCTAGTGTGAGGTGTCCCTGCCCATGGCAGCGGGGTTGGAACTAGATGATCTTTAGGTTCCTTTCCAACCCAAACTATTCTACGATTCTATGAAGTCCTGGAACTATTTTCAGCCTCAGAATAAAAATCTAATACTCTTCCTACATATAAAATCGTTGTGTTGATTTTTATGAAGACTGATCCACATCTTATTAGCCTATACACATCCGTCTTAAGTTCAACCTGAAGTTATCACAGCTCTGCGTATTTAGCCTTCCATTATAAAAACTAAAATCCTGCCATTTTGCAATGCACAAGTGACTCAGGAGAGTCACCACCTGAAGGTGTACACAGCAGTGCATTTAAACACTCAGCGTGAGAGGGGTTGCCCAAAAGCCTCAAGCTGCTTAGAGTAGCAGGCAATAGCAGAGCTAATGAACTGTCTCCAACATTTTAAAAACTCCGCCTCAATTTAAAGATCATGTAGAACTGCTTCAATTAATGCCAACTGGGAGAATTTGGCGGCACCTATCTGAAACACTCTTTAAGAAACAGTACAATGGACTAATATATATTTCGGTATGCATGCAGAGATGTAAAGGTTTTTAATCAGGACATCTTTGTCAGAGTCACAAAATAGCAATTAGGCAGTGCTGATAAGCACTGGTGCAATCATCTGCCATGTTCCAGCCCCCAGGAACTGAAACGACCATGGGTGGGCAGTGAATGGAATCACAGTTACCATTATAAAGATGTGCAGCAAAACCCACCATTGCCACCACCATCACAGCAGAGCATGCAGTTATGACCTTTTGGCTTACCTACAGATGCAGACCATGTCCCGCAGCCTGGCCTTCTGCTCCCGGCCGATTATGGTGCTTTTACATTTGACTGCAGAAAGGCTGGAGCTACAATAGAAGCGGGTCAGGCCAAATTATGCTCCTTTCACAGTGTTACTCATCGATGAGTATTTCCTTGCCGAGGCAAGTATCTCCAAAACATCATGAGAGTACTGAACAATTTTTCCTTTCCTTGGCCTTTCAGGGAAGAAGCCAAGATCCTGGCTTTTATGTGAGGATGTTATTCTTTTATTCATAAACAAGCAATGCTCAGTAAAGGGAGGGAACTAACCAAAAGTTATCAAGTTGAGCCACTTCTTGGGTGAGCAGTCAAAACTATATCAAAAGACCTTCACTGAGCCAGAGATTTTGAATGGGGAAAGACCATTTCACTTGACGACATCATATTCCAGCACCCAACCATAAGGAGAAAAAACACAGAGAGAAGAGCAGCAATCGCTCTAATTTTGGCATAAAGCAAGAAAATTTCTATGGGATAGTATAGACACAAAAATTCTCTATGGCAGGCCAGGGCAACCTTGGAGTATGCCACATTAGCAGACTCTTAAGATAGCTAGAATGCTGGGCCAATGTCACCAGAATGAACCAGGTACTGCAAAACAAGAAGCCACCTTCTGCCTCCACTCTTATCACCTTTGAAAACAGTGAAGGCCAGGTCCAGGGCCAGGAAAGGAGAAAGAAAATGGAAATTCCTCTTCAGTTTCAATTTTAACTCACGCTAGTGCACATAAACCTACTGCTGATTTCATGTCCTCTTCCTCTGCATCATGGAGGACGCTGTAAGCAGGGGATAAAAAGGCAATATTAAACATATTATGCACTGCAAACTGAAATAACAATAAAAGCAAAGATGCCTTTTCTGAACAATGACAAACAGAAGTCCCTGTAACATCCTTTTAGCTCCTTTAGGTCCTTTTAGAAGTGGTCCCAACAAGAGACCTCAAGACCACAAGAGTCAAGTTCCGTTTGCTTTGTTTTCAGACAAGATAGTTATTTAAGTATGTGCCAAATCTGTAACTTGACCATGTAAATATAATTACAATAAACAGATGTTCATCAGCTATATTAAAAAAATAAAACCTTTAAAATAGATACATTCCTCTAGGAAAAACATTTATTCAACTAATTCACAGAGCAAGCCAATTAAGGCAAAATATATTACTTGGAAATAGACAGGCTTTCACTGGGTACAAATATGAGCTGGCTTAACAGTATATTGTATACAAAAATGTCCTTTGAAAGCACCTAAGAAAAGGTAAAGGCAGACCAATACAAGCTGAAAACTGTGTCTTTAAGGCAAACAAAAATTATTTGTTTATTCTTTGTTTCTTAAAAAAAGTATTATTACCAAAATATCTTCTTCACAATTATTTCTGTATTTCTAAATAAAGGTTTAAGATTGTGTGAGCATGGATAGAGGACATTTATAGCCACGAAAAAATTAAGACACCACTGAAGACTTGTATGAGAAACAGTGAGCTCATGACATCAAGAAGGCATTTAAGATTTAAAAATGTTTAGAAAACCCAGGAGAGCAAAGCAAGTGATGCACATCTCACCGTTTTCCACGTCAAAATGCTGACAACCATAACTTGATAGAAGAAATTACATAATTCCATATAAAATATGAAGTTGGGAAGCACTGGAATCAATTACGTTGTTGTAACTGCTAAGATAATTTCATGCATATGTGGTACCTGATCTAAAACTGATCAGCAACTGAAGCAACTTGAAATTTGTCTAGTGTTTTAATTGGACATGAATTTCATTACTGTTACATAAAAAGAAAAAAGACGCAGCACAGAAAGAAAGATTTCAAAATTACTTAGCAATTACTTCAACTAATGGGCATGGATTTGTGCTCTTCTTCAGCAGCTCACTGTTATGTATTGTAAAAACTACTCAGCATGACTCCTGTGAACTTACAGAGACAGCAAACCCATGATGTGTTAAGTACCACCTACACACAGGTGCCAAGAAAACATCTAATACAGAAGATAGTCTCTCTGGATTAAAATGCATATATAACATACATGTTATGCTGCCAGCATTGTATTACTAATATAACAGAAATAACTGAACAATTAACCCCTTCTTTAAAAAAGTATACGAACTAAAGTATCTCAGTAAATGCCTCATAAGGTGTCAAATAATAGCACATTCCACTTACAAGCTGTAATGCTATTTGTCCCACTCATAAATATGTTTGATATGATTTCCTGTTCTGTGAATCATATTGGAAATCATATGGTAGTTAAAAATTGCAATTGCTCATTTCCACTATTGGAAATTTCCTTCACTTCTAAAAAGTAAAATACAGTTTACAGTTAGATTACAGATCTGTGTTGTATCCACTGAGAATTAGAATATATAGCTTTCACTTCAATTCCAGAATCAAAAGGAGTATTCCTTAGTGTTCAGCCTTCTTTCAAACGGTCCTGGGTGGTAAGTGTTGTTTGTACATTCCTGCTAGAGCCTTAGCTGCACTGTAGATCATCTGTCGACGGGACATGCCAGTAAATCCCATGTGCCAATCAGTCCTGTTGACGTTCAGTACATTCTTCTCAAGCACTTCGCCCACGGTCACCAACAGGCCTGACCATCTCAGATTGTAGTCCTGAGGGGTGAGACTCTTAGCCTGTGTAAAATTTTGAGAAATGATTACTGAAAGAGTTTGAAATGAGCAATTTTTTTTTTTTCTATCTTCACCATTACCAACTTTTGGAAGTAGTCATTCTTATATCAATAGGGTTACGTGGCAGATTAAAGGGTATCAGAATCCAAATTTCAGACTGTCCCATAACTTGCTTAGTCAATTATACTTTTTGGATTTGTATGCATCATGATCCAAATGACGTATGAACAGCATAAAACTAAAATACCATGCTTAGGAGAGTAAAGCCATTATGCCATTACCAGTAAGTAGTTTTCTCTTTTAAAGTAGCTAGTATATGGAATCAATAATGATACATATTTGCACAATGACTATAACCCTCCAAAGGTTTTAAAAATGGTTAAGATGTCCCTCTGAAGCCGGCAAGTAGCCAAATACAAGAAGAAAGCTGAGCCTGGTAGAAATGGAGGACTGAGATATTTGCTTGAGATCACAGGGGGATTATACACTGTAATTCCCTGAAGTTGGAAGAGAAGGGAAACAGTGGGGGAAGTATCATGGCTTTTATCTGGCCTGATGCTCATCCTAGGCAACCACCTTCGGTCATTGTTGCACACAATGAAGGGTAGAAGAATTCTAGCCTCTGTAAGACTGTTCTTAGTATTACTCAGTTCTTCCCAGCATTGCACATTAGGCCAAATTCTGCATAAAGATTTTATTTTCACAAATATTTGGGTTAGTCTGTTTCCACTGCACGTACAGCAGATCAAAGTTCATTAGTGTGTTCCAGCCTTCCTAAACCTACTGTCTTGTGACAGTAACAGGATATAAAAGTTTGTTGGAACATGCAGTCTGGTTCAATATTGAAATAATTTGTTATTATCAAGACGTACATAAAGGTCAGATTTATTAAGCAAAGGAATGGGAAATTTTCCTTATTATTCAGAACATATCGGCAATAAGAAGTAAATAAGAGTGCATCTAGCTGCAAGTAGGGACTGAATATCTGATTATGATATCCCCATTATGATCTACAATTGCACATAACTTCATAAATTAATTATTTGGTGGTTTTACTGCTAAAAATCAGTCAACTTCAAATAAAATAAATAAAAAAAACAACCTTGCAGTAGTTCCCCATCATAGTTGCAATTTCTGGCTCAGCAAAAAACAAGATGACACCTGGTCTCTCAACACAAAAAGGTTCTCAAAACAAACCCTCAAATTCACCTTTTCCTCTCCACAAATCAAGCAATATTTAGTGTTATTAACAGCTAAGAGACTCATATTATGTGCTCAGAAAAGCCTATGCCATTGGTAAAGACATTAATAAGAGAGTATCTATTCTATACAAACAGTTTAACACTATTTCCATTACACAGAACAATAAAGCACACAGCTAACAAGAATTTCGAGGAACATAATTGCGTTTTATCCTGCCTCTAAACATTGCCTAACACGCATTCTTCTCCGTTCTTAGTCTGAAATACAAGTATACAATTGCTGGTTTTTTTTCCTATCGTAATCTAGATTTTGCTTAAAGATATTGGACTGGATTTATACAAATGTATGTTTCTTGCACACCCCTGAGAGAAACCTACTCTGATTCCAGAAGAGAAATAATGGGAACAAAGGTAACAACTGGTGCACGCACACAATCAAGAGCCCAATGAATCACCACCACCCATTGTCCGTAAGTTAACTAAAATATATAATACCAAGACTAGGAAAAATTTAGCTCTGAAGGTGTAACACAAAGCTATGTTTTGCTGTTCATGTATATACAAGAACAGTTTTCTTTAAATAGGAGAGTAGAATTTGGTCTAATTCACAAAGGCTTACAGTTCTACTGAATCTGTACTATACACGAAGCTATACACTAAAGAGGTTGCATAAAAATTAAAACAAGAATATTTTTTGCTATTACAAGGTAAACACTACTTTTCAAAGTTACAAACTATGTTTACCTAAGAGAAAAAATACTAAAAAAGCTACTAAATGACAAAATAGAGAATATCTGTGAATTTTTTAAAAGAAAAATTAGATACCTATTGTGCATTATGTTAAAAAAATGTTTAGTTCATATAAATGTCCCATAGAGAATGTGACAATTACTTAAGTAGTAACTTCACAGTGCTGTGCCTATTTTCATAGCATCAGAGAATGTTTTGGATTGGAAAGGACCTTTAAAGATCATCTAAGTCAATGAAATTGTATCTGCTTAACCAGTAGTATTTTTTTTTCCTGTAGCTTCACGTCTTTCTCTACCCTTTTTGAAAAGCATTCTGGAAAACTACAGAGAGACAGAGCAGTATTTCTCCTTTTGCTTTATCAGCTTTCCAAAGCTGTAAGAACTCTGGAAAATAAGAACTAAAACTAATTCCACAAATGTTCACTCTACTGGAATTGGTACTAAAAATACCAAAAAAAACCCCAACCCATTAAACAGTTACTATTTGTTTTCACAAAACACCCCCTAAGGATAAAACCCCAAAAGGTTTTGTTTTGAACTTCTTCACAGAAATGTTTATTTAAAAAGATTTTTCAGACCACAGTTAACTAATTCATGACTCATATCTGCTGTCAGGCAACATGCAGTGACTAGAGTTTGGAGTAATTCCCAGTGTGTGCCCAAAGAAATGTAAACAATCTCATGAAAAGCTTCTATTGGTGATATTAAGAACTGCACAGTACTGCATTATTTACAATGGGATGAACCATGATATTTCCAAGATTTAAGTCTTTCCATGTCAGAATAGCACAGTCAGAAAAGGAAATGAGTCTTGCATTTTAGGTGAGAGTCTATATGTTCATGGGGGAATCAAGCCCAAGCACAGATCTGAAGAAGGGGTATCCTTTAATTATTTATTAGGCCTGAGTTTTTGGAATACTAATCAGTATAGTATGCTGTCTGTCTGCTGGTAATTAACAAAATAAATACCAAGGCTTTATGAGCTTTATTTAAAATCAAGTGGCAAGATCTCAATTTATAAATTTGTGCCTAAAAGGAGTGCAAGTTACTTCACTGAATTGCTAACATGTACATGTGCGCACATAGACACTTCAATATTACACAGTTTTGTTGGTATTAGATGAAACTGCAATACATTTGTGAAGTAAGTTAAGGAAAGAAAACCAAGCCTTTGGATGGATAGGAGTGCTTACTGCACTTCCTTGGTACAGTTGCTTAGCGCAGTTAGAATAAGCTGCACTAACTTCTGCACCTGAGGAAGAGTGAGTATTCTTATTTTACCTATGCAGATTCATGAGGGCTCATTTTGAGTCACTGAACCAGACTGATGGCAATATTTCAATGATTAAAGTTGTTTTTCCTTTATGAGGGAGTACTTCTTTGTGCTTAATTTATTCTTTTTAATATTTCCTTTTGGTTAATTTCTTCTTGGAATATTTATTCTTCGTTAATAGAAAAGTAAAACTAGGGCTTCAAGTGCCATGTAACGAATCAGACTCCTGACCAAGAACTGCTTTGCCACAAATGCATAAAGATTTTTAGGTAATACAGAAACATGATTCAAAAATAGTTTTCATCCTCGTTTCGTAAATTAAAACATTCTAGTGGAGCAACTGTCAATAGCAACTGACATCATAAATTAAAAAAAAACTTAAATCTCATGTCTCAACTGTTAATCCAACGTTGGTAACTAAAAACTCACCTGCTGAACATACTGCAAAGGCACTGGTGTTGCTTGGGTAAAAGCTTCCAGATGAATTCCATGAATTGGATCCTCAATAATCAGACATCCAATGTCAAACCATCTGCAACGACGTGCAAGCTACTTTAGAGTACTGAGTACCAATCCATTGAAAAATAACGTTAGCAGTTGAATTATTGCCATTTTATAAACTCTACTACAAATGTAGCAATAATGCAATAATGAGTTTCATCAAAGTGTTCTAGTATCTTTCAAGTAAAATTTGCATATAACTATTTATATATATACAAAATCCTAATGTAGTGCATGTGTATGCACGCAAAATACTAATATACATAAAAATATACAAAATACATGAAACTTATAGATCAAAGAAAGCAAGCTGGTGGGGTGGGCATGTGTGCAGATACGTTCTTTTGGCTGTATTCATTATGCTACAGTTTTCATTGAACCTTTGAAAAAATGTTTCTCATTAAGATAGCCTTCCCTAACAATTAAAATTCTATTAATTCTATTTATCATTCATGTTCTACATTCAGAAGATGTTTTGGTATGTCTAATCCTGTAACAATCATTTAAATTATTCAGAGAAACACTTCTGCACCTTTCAGAAAAGATGGTGCCTGCTGTAGCAGACACAGTAAAGGCTACTGAAGCAGTTCTCAAAATGGTCCCTTATCTAGCTTGCAAAAACATTAAGTCATTTCTCCCTACCAACAAACTAATAACACCGACACGATCCAAATAAAACCAAAGGCAATGTATCATCACTACCTCACTGTAATCAGTTCCTCTTAACAGTTTTACAGTTGAGTTGCCACATGAGAAACATACTTCAGAGAAAGCACAAATACAAAATCAAGGCCAAGAACCATAAAAAATTTAAAAAGGAAAATACTAATGTAGTTGTTGTTTCATATATATTATATACATGTCTACATAGAAACTGCATTTTATTCTTTAAAGCATGGGAAGCAAGGACGTTGTTATACAAAGAAAGAAAAGACTGCAATTTTAAGAAAAGACTGGCTGGGCTACATAAGCCTTGTGTTACGAATTTAGCAGAGCAAGACAGAAAGAAGTACTTCACTTGCATTATCTTCATAGTGGGGAATAGAGCGTGGGAATGCTCTGTGACAGAGGACTACCTCACTTGCAACTATGAAAGACTGTTGAGAAAGCTTCATGGTTTAAGATAACTTGCTCCCAGTTAATAAAAGACTTAAGAGTCTAGAGGATAAAATACACATAAAAGAGTTTGCAACCTTCTCTGCAAATAGTATCCAAGATATGCAATTGGAAGGGGAACAGTCTGACAGGCAACTGAGAAGCTTAGCTGTGCGCAGTGACTGATCTGTTAGGTGCTAGGTGCAGAGCTCTTACTATTGGTAGATGGTTCCTTGGAAACTCCTCTGCTTCAGATGCACATAAGTATGGTAAACAATATCAGCAGAACACAGTCTGCATCCCCCATATTAGAACTGTAACACTACAGTGCTCACTTCAGAATAATAATAAATTGATTACTAGCTCTATGACCTATCATTTCATTGCAGAAAAAAATCAAGGGCCGAAAACAGATCAAATTATTTTTGTAACAACATGGAAGGAAGATTTCAATGTTGTCTACTGAATAAAAATTAAATCATGCATTAAGTTATTCTTTGTTTCTACTATAACTAATATCAAAGATCGAGACGTTCTTGGGGCCTCTAATGTGTGGACAGAAGAGTTAGCATTCCTTTCAATAACACTGCAGTCCTGGGTGAGCTCTTTCATGCCAAGTACTTTAAGCAACATTTTCAGATTTAGGAATGAGTAAACTCAAAAGATGAAAACAGCAATTACTTTGTAACAGAGATGTCACTGTCATACTGCTTTGTGGAAATATGATAAAACAGACTAGATGGAAATAAATACAAAATAAAAATTTAAACACTTCCTAATTCTATTTATTTTAGAAAATTCACCATCCATCTTCCACTAAGGATACTAAATGTACCTTTAAAAATGGAGCAAGAGCACAGCAGGTGTCAAAAAAAGAAAAACACTATTTAGAAAAAGACTACTTAAGTTTGCATTAACAAAACCCACAACATTGTCCTTAATGTCTTGGAAATGAATTACAAAGCTACTTCAAGAAATATCTGTCAAAAAGCATGTTATGAAGTCAAGTCGTAATGTATTTGGAAACACCATTGTGATGCGTGTGCAGTGCAAATTAAAAGTAGTAAGTACATTCTCTGTGAAAAGAAAAAGGATAATATATTATCTGATAAAGTCGTATTACTACAAATGCCAGAACATCTCCCAATATATGTTCTGAAACTAATGCAATCTTGGAGAAAGAGGAGAATGCACACGCAAGAGTGAGCAAATTACTAGCCAAATTCCAACTTTTGTAGCCCATTAATTTGTCAGTTCAGTATAACTTCATTGTTTTTATATTGTGAATCTTGAAAAACCTCACAATGATTTATTTAAGTCTGGACAAAAAGCTGAACATCATCACCAAAATCATGTCTGAGAAAGCAATACTGAAGACAGACTCTCTCCTTTCTTCTGCTCAGAGTGATACTGCCAGCAACTCTTATAGGCCCCTTTGAGTAAACAAAGAATATTCTCCTTTTCTTTTCCTTCCCAGTAAGATATTCAAAGTTCTTACTTGTCAGGAAACAATTCCTCAATGAAGTTTTCTACTGACACAGCAGGCTGTTTTTCATGTATTACTCCTGTCCGACGCAAGCTGTCTATCCTTTCTTGGGCTCCCTAAATGGTAACATAAGCTGTTAAACAACATTCTCTTTGAATCACAACGTATTACAATGCTTACAGATGAATGCAAAAAGAAGTCTAGAACATGCTTTTCAAGTTAAACAGAAAATATGAGAGATTTTAAAAAATTACCCTTATTTCAATGTTAGAAAAACAGAAAACAGAACTCATGAAAAGCCACAATGGAATCTCAAACTAACAAAACCTATGATAAAATTAACTAAATATTTTTAGTTTGTTATTTGCCATGTAAAAGACCTAAATTAGCATGCAAAGAATTCCTAACCTGTAACTGTGTGAAGTTTCACTATTAGGAAAAGCATGGGTATATATTTCTGTTACTGACACTGATGTTTTTGCAGCTTAAGATTTGCCAGGTTTAGATCCTTTAAGAGCTTTGGACCAACTTTGTAAGACCAAGGGAGAGAAACTCTTTGTTGTAGTACCTATCCAACTAAGATGTAGGAATCATTCACTCCAAACATGTTATCACTCTGAAGGTGTAATACTACTGCTACTACATTGCAGTAGCTAAACAGGTAAAGGAATATATACATATATATATTACCCTTCTTTACCTCAATATAAAATTCTATCAGGTAATATATTGCTATGACAATAGGCTTTACTCAGTTGTGAGCATTGCCACAGCAGTTAGGAGAAAATACTTCCTATTTTTAATGAGTAAATCATTTGCCTACATTTAAGAAACAGAATACTAAATAGTTGTTTTCAGAATTTCTAGTTACTGGCCAGTAGATACACCTGATGAACGTGTACAGTTTTACAATCTGGTGAAACAACCTTTGCTAACCCTTCCTCTGGGGCCAGCACAGCTGTTCAGAAGGTTGCACAGTGAATTCCTACTTTTTAAACGTAACATAGATCTGTTCAGGAAGATCCCTGACAAGTGTTGATCAAACTATCTTTGATCTACAGAATTAGTGGGGAAACAACTTAGTTTCAGAGTTTCTCTTAATTTCTAACATTCCCAACATGGTGTGCTAGTAATAGACTAAGAAGAAATGCCTGATATACTTTTAAACTACAGTAATATCATAATGTATGCCAGATGTGATGTCAACCAATGATAGTACAAGAAGACTGACACGCATATTCTTCATTTGCTGTGAATGCCTTCGAAAAAAAAAAATCCTAAAACTATTTCAACAAGCAGCTTTAAACTGATCTAATGATCCAGGTGACAATAAAATAGAAAAATTAAAAAAAAAAAAAAGGAGATATTTACCTATCCCACAAATTGACCTTCCCTTTATGGAAAATCAGATTCTTCTGGGTGAATGCTTCTACACCCTCTCTTTGCATTTGAGGCACTTCAGTACTCTTATATATCGACTTACTTTTAAACCTGCAGCATAGCCCACTGGCTGGGGTGCGATGTTAGACTGTGTGGCCTCTCCAGTAACAACAGCCATGCCAAAGACTTCTTGAAAGGCATCTCTAATTGCTGCGACTTTTACCTCTTTATTAGAAGTAACCACTATGTCCATTTCTCCCCCAGTTTCTGTAAAATACATATATATGCATATATTTTTCATCATCCCCATTATAAACCAGTTCAAATACATTTTATATCTTAAGAATATGCTTCAGTTGTTCTTCTCCTTCTCATGCACAGTACAAAAGTTCTTTCATGAAGCAGAAGTAACTTAGGAAATAAAATCTAGATGAATGGCTAAGTGATTCAGAGATGAAAGACAGAAAACAGGAATGGATGGTTGTTTAGCATCTGAAAAAAAGCACACTGTTCATTTGAGATGACAATTCATGGGTTTAGGAGAATAACCCAGACATCCATTTCTGAGGATGTTTTGGTGTTCTGGGAAGCAGTGTGACACACAAACTCTTCCTATGCCATGGAACAAGAACACAGACGCAGTTCATAAAATCCAGGGAACAGCTGTAAAATTACGTAAGCTTTAAAAGAAAGGCTTGCATTACTTTCTAGTTGTCCTTAGACTGTGAATTTCAGTGTCATTTTATTGTCTGTCTGCTTCCCTAAACCTTTGTCTTGTTTTTAGATATTAAATATATATAGAACCAAAAAGTTCTAAGTATTTCTGAACCATTTCCATATGGCAGTATCTCCATAAAGAAGGATGAATTTTCACTAAGCTTTTTTAGAATAAAACAGAACAGTTCATATATTAAAAGAAATCTAAAACCACTAGAAAAGGTTGATGGGTTCAATTATACCTCACATCTGTCTTTACCACAGTTGGATCATTTCTATTGTCAAACTTAATTTATGCAAAAACATCTCATAAAACTTGTCCCTGCTGTGACAAGCTTTCTTAAGAACAGCTTAAACTGTTTTCAGACATGGAACATGACATCAGAGAAAGCTGGATAAGTAAATTGCATCAGCAAGTGTAAAGGACAAATTACTGGACATGTCCACAAATAGGCACTAAAAGTAATAGTTACGGACACGCCTCTTGCCATACTTAGTCCAATGGCTGTGGATCATGGAGAAGTACAAGGAGAAAGGGCTACAGAAGTCATGAGATCTCTGTTGTTTACCATACAGCATTTCCTGTTGCTTCTGCTGAAGACAGAATATTGAGCTAGATGAACCACTGGACTAGAGCATCTCTTCTACGAGGAAAGACTGACAGAGCTGGGAGTGTTCAGCCTGGAGGAGAAAACATTCGGGGAATCTTATTGTTGTGTACAAGTATTTGAAGAGAGGCTGCAAAGAGGACGGAGCCAGGTTCTTTCCAGTGGTGCACACTCTCAGGACCAGAGGCATCACATACAAACTGAAACACAGGAGGTTCCCTATGAATATGTGGAAAAGCTTTTTTACTGTGAGGGTGACTGAGCACTAGCACAGGTTGACCAGGAAGAGGTGCTGGAGTCTCTATCCTTGGAGGTACTCAAAAGCTTCGTTGACAGAGTCTTGGGCAACTTGCTCTAGGGGGCTCGGGTGAAGGAGGCGTGTCAGACAAGAGGACCTCCCTTCTGACCTCCATGACTTCATGATCCTATCATCCAGCCCAGCATTTCTTACGACAACAGTAGCAAATGCATGAAGGGTCAGCCTTTTAACCTGTACTTTCCCAGGCCTGCTGACTGTATAAAATACATTAAGCTACCTTTTAAAAGAAAAAAGAACAGACCCCAGTGGTTTTGCTTTTAAACACTATCATTCCACCTGATTACACATGCTGACAAAGTCTGCAGTATTTATCCTGATGTAGGAAAAACTTCTCCATTGATAATGATAAGCCTGAATCTTAAATTTTAAAGAAAAGAACAATTTATTCTTTACCTTGTATTACTTACCAGACCTCAGTTACAGGAAACATCTTTTTATGAAGAATCGTGAGAGATATGCCAGAACACTAGTAGAAAGTTCTATTTGGTTTTTAGATTATTTTTTAACTTTTTATTTATAAATTGCTTCACTGAATGTAATTGGGTGTACCCATCTCTGAACTGTAAGCAATTGCTTTAAACACTGGGTAACAACAGGACTAAAAAATTACCGAGTGTCTCTTTTCGTTGATTCTTTCTTGATAGATATCAAGTTAACATAAGTAAACAAGTGCTTAAAATTGACTGCAAGCTTTTGCTGAAGTTAGCCTTGTTTGAGTGCTTTGGGATAGAAAAACTGTTAAAAGTTTCTAATGCACTTAAAAACTAGCCCATAACATACCTAGTAAATTACTGCACAGTAACTTAAGAAATGCTAACTGTGCCTCATGTTTGTGTATTGCAGCAGCAGAATACAGATTATGTTCTTTTTATTAAAGGATAATCGTTTATCAAAAGCGTATCTTTGTTCATCGCAGATACTACAGAAGGAAAACAAAGTGATTTCATACATTAAAAGAAACAATTTGTGACAAGATCTGTCACACACCATGGTAATATGGAAATATTAAAACCTAAGAATTAGATACACCCTGGCAAATTCAGACACAGAACTGTCATATTAAGTTAAACTCTGACACTGGAACATGAAATATCATTGTACCTTGTGTATTATAAACTGAAATGACAGTTCCACATGCAATTTAAGATTCCCTGTCATCTTTAGTTACAAAAGCATTGATGCTTATAAGTTGGACCATTTCCTGTGCAGACAGAAATTTTCTATTCCAGGTGCTTGCCTCAGATGACATCTTCACAATGTGCCAACAAAAACAGTTCACCTCTTTTCAAGAAAGAGATTACATAAATACTATTTGCTCTCACACAAAAAAAAAAAGTCAACCACCTCATCCAGAAGCCTTGGTAATTTCAGGCTTTGGCATGAGGAATCTGAAATTTGTTTGGAATTGCAGCAGTGGAGAGAGAGCAGAGAGAAGCGGGGCCATCTGTTGTTGAGGACATGGCTTTTGTTAATCCCACAAAACATTTCCAGAAGGAAGTAAATACTAAGTTTACAAATCTCTACCCTATTTCCACAACCTGCAACTACAAAAAACCCACGATATATTAATGGCCAATGGACCATAGATGCTTTCCTTTGCAACACGACTTTAGAGAATTTTGAGATAACCACCGAATTTGCTTACTTTAACTGAGTCTTACAAGTACAGCTTTTATTAGAATTACTTCCTCCTCTAGGTAATGTTCTTTTGTCCTGTGAATACTGTGTAAAACTACCGAAACCATCAATGGATACTGACAGATCCTATTTTAAAAAGGGATGGTCACAACTGCAATAGAAACCTTAAATACTGTTCACCAAATTGTGCACAATCAATATTTACTGTAGCTTTGCATTGCATCCTGCTATTCCTCTCAAATACTTTCTCAGTTGCTGGCCTGGCCGCCTCACTGGTTTTATGTCCCACTATCTCCTCACTAGTCAGATGCAGGAATATGTTCCCTTAAATGTAAGACATTTAACTACTACTCAATAATTAGGTGATCTTCCCCTTTTATTCCACATATTGTTCACTACATTAGTACAATAGTGCAGCAACATGGTTAGCTGGATAACAGCATGGATCCAGCTGAAAAACAGCTCAGAAAAACAAAATACAAAACCAAAATAATAGTTTCTTCTCAGCCTTATCTGTTTCCTGACCAGCTTCACCTACATGCAGACAATGGGCAGTCCTGGCACAACTAAGAAGGAAGACTAACTACCAGACTGCTGGATGAAAAAACAAAAATCCAACCAACCAAAAAAAAAAACCCAAACCAAAACTAACAAAAAAAACCCCACCAAAACCAAAAACCAAACCACCACCCTGGACAAATTGCAACTTTTGCTTCCCCATTTTAATGAAGTAGAAATCTCACATCAGTGATATTTGACATGTAATATGTACTCAAGTAGAACAAAAAATGGTGGACACCACAGTGCTTCTTTTCAAGCTGTAACTGAAATGCTATGCTTTTCCTTCCAGGCTTGATGCTCAGCAGTACTTCAGACTTCATTAGACCATTTTAGAATTTTAATGTTCCTACTAACTGATTCAGGAACTGCCTCAAGTTTGCCGAATTTCCATAAAAAAGTATAAATACTATTAGGCTAGAAAAGTGGAACACCTGAAAGTCGAAAGAAAGCCACAAAATCTATGTAAATAACTCTACCCTATGACTCTCTGAGTATGCCTACCTTTTGGTTTAACTGTGATGTGATAGCTTACAGTAGTATTTAAGCACGTGATCCAACAGAACACACACAGTGTATTTTAAACGTAACTCCGTAACTTAGGGATTATAGACAAGGTCTCTTCATTGTTTTTATTTATCTTCCTAATCTTTCACAATCTGAATTAAATTCACTATACCACTGTCTGAACTATAGCGGGATACAAAAGTCAAATGAACGCCAAGACAGACATAAAAAGTCAGCCCCCAGAATGGGAGATTCACTGGACAATACATTTAAGAAATCCATACAGTACTGCAAGTTTGAATTAACACATGACATACACAAACTTCAAGTGTAATAGTAATGTGCTATATTATATTAACCTCTCTAACATGCATTGCTTAATGGTTTGTCACAAATACTTACTGATATATGGAACCATGCCAGGATCCAGCGTTGTGATCATGGTCTCGACTGAATGTTTGGTTTTATCAAGAACAGACTTCACCATGGGATTCTCAGCTACACCCTGAATTTAAGCAAATAGATTTCCATATTATTTTGTGTCTTTTCCCAAGAAACTCAAAATGTTACAGTTAAAAAACAAACTACTGTGATTTAGGCTGGGCTGGCCACTAAAAATATGACAGATGCTCTCTTTTAACCCCTCTCCCTTCCCAGAAGAGAAGGGAGAGAGAAAAAGGGAGAAAGTTACGGGTTTAAAAGAAACTAAAACTAATGAAATATGAAACTAAAACTACTAAAAGTAAAAATATAATAATAACAAAATAATGAAATATATACAATATATACAAATATATACATAATCAGTATCGAGCTCCCAGACTGGACTCAGTGACAGATGGGAACTGGATTCAGCAACTGGCTTCAGGAATGCACTGATCAGGATCAAAGGCAGACAAACAGAGTCCTCTTTGGATGCCACCCATTGAAGAAAGACAGCTGGCCTCTTTGATCCCTTAGCTTTATACTGAGCATGATGCAGATGGGATGGAATATCCCATTGGTCAGTTTTGGGTCACCAGTCCTGTCCACTCCTCCCTGCAGGTGCTTTTCTGCTTCCGATCCTCCAACTCGGTTGATACCAAAGTTAGCTGGCCTTGTTTGTTACAGCAGTAAGTATAACCCAGAACCTCTCTGCGTACCGTTCCTTGGCATTAACTATAAACATCAGACCTTATCTGCTAGAGGCAGACACCGTCTGAAAAATGTGCCCTTAATTTCAGAGAGTGAAGTTAGTTAGAAGAGACTTAACTGAGAAGTAAAATTACTGAAAAGAAAATTGGTTTTGTTCTATCTCAAACCAGGACACAAACTAACAAAAACCTTTGTGTTTTTCCTACCACATTTATACAGTAGGTGTTACCAAGTATCTCACTCCTCAGCACAAACACTACAGGAAATTACTATTAGTGCATTACTTTTCAGTTACAACATAAAGTTCAAATATCATCTCTACCGTCTTCTTCTGCACTAATGCAGAAACAGCCCCATCAGTGATGGTGGGCATAGAGGATGGGACTTGATCTAGTCCTAGTCTGGGACCGGAAGTCTTGAGCATTTTGCGAAGTTGTAGATAACCGATGTTAATTATAGGTATCACCAGACTAGGCAGCTAGATTTAGACTATGATAACTCACACTGAAGAGTTACTCTTTTCTAACCTTCTTAAAGAAAATAGGATCTATTTTGGAATGGCCCATTACTAAAAAATATTTGCAGAGCAATTGAGCTGGAAGTCCTCAATTTATAAATAGATTCTAAACATCGCTGGAAAAATATTCTACATTTTCCAGCCAAATCATAGGTGGAGCTTCTGACAGACCTAAAATTTCACTAAATATAAACACAAACACTGTCCTGTGTCCTGCAAATAGTCTAATGAATGTCTGCGTCTCAAAATTTTATTTAAATTCAGATAAGATCACAGGATGAAAGAAGAAAGATACCAATGCTGAATCACTGAAAGATAAAGCACTGGAAACTATTTTACAGAAACCTTTTATAAAATTTCTTTAGTAAACAGACTAATATTAAAACTGCATATGCTGGTATTTGTTTGACTAAATGACAAGAATTACACAGGACAGCACTGTGCACACACGTTTTTTCGGAAAGTGCTTCCTTAAAACATCTACACAGTATTTCAGACAACTGCAGAATCAGAATAGTTTTAACTATCTCAGAATAACTTTTGCTCAGCAAAGCTTCTTTCCCAGCTTTCTTTCTGGTTTGGGTTGGGAGGGATCTTACAGATCACCTAGTTACAACCCCCCTGCCATTGGCAGGGAAACCTTCCACTACATCACATTGCTCGAAGTCCCATCCAACCTTTGAATGCTTTCTACTTCTTTGTAGCAAGTTTAACATACGAAAAAAACCCACACACTTTTACAACTATAGAAATATTGTATAGTTACTAATAATGATTATCTTATCCCATGCCTCAAGCTGAAATAGTTCACTACTATGTTCAGGTACTCTTCTCACCACTGTGCAGAACGCTAAGCCTGACTGTAGATTTGATAAAGAAATCAAAACTATTACTCTACCACAACTAAACTTTTTCAAGCCAGAGCCCACTGTAGCCATTTGTTTCTCAGGAATATAACACCAGATTTTTCTGAACGGTAGTGTTCACTGAGTAACAGACATACTCTTGTGACTACTCACATACCCACAGGATGCCATCAAGAACACGGAAGTTTATATTCCTCCTCCTTCAGCTCTCTCACTATTTCAAGTTTGTCTGTTGTTTTAACATGTGAATACTATGAGATCCTCAGAAACATTTCAAGTAGTAATTTCCAATTCTACCACCTTTCCAGTAATGCAAAGCCAAGCAGTACTCCTCCAATCAGCAGCCTGGCTGACTAACTAACACAAAGTCATTATACCCCTCCTGCAGACAATCAGGCTCCTAAGCAGCAAGAAGTATATGGTGCAGAATACATACTCCTGTTTCTACCTGTGGAAGACGCCTTTACGTTCATCAGCCTAGCACAAGCAGGGATACATAATGCAGAGTTTTATACCAATGCAAAACATGAAGTTATCACAACTCCATGAACCATAATGCAGTTAAGTTTGGAATTTCTACCAAGTCAATTCTAAGCAAACATAAATCCAAATTGCTCAAATGGAGAATCTTTTACGTCGGCAGAGTGCAAACACAAATCTTTTGAACAAAATTCAGGTCCTCGCTGTCCTCTTCATTGCTCAAATAGTCAAATATGCAAGCTGTTAGGGGCAGTGACTGTAACAGTATCCAGCTTTGCCTCTGATATATTATGAAGACACAAATCATGGAACTACTACGACATTGCTCAGCCATCTTTGACAGATCAAATGAACTGGAACAGCCTCATTTGATTCTAGATCATTAATTGTCAAATTTAGATTGCCACAGTCTTGGATATTATCTACCTTGAAGAAAGGTGCATGATTTCTTACGAACACCAGAAGAAAAAGAGTAGTTCAAACTACTTCAAGAGCAGAAATACAGACCATAGAATCACAGAATGGTTCGGGTTGGAAGGGACCTAAAAGATGATTAAGTTCCAACCCCCCTGCCATGGGCAGGGACACCTCCCACTAGACCAGGTTGCTCAAAGCCCCATCCAGCCTGGTCTTAAAACACTTCCAGGGATGAGGCATCCACAACTTCTTCAGCCAACCTGTACCAGTGTCTCACCACCCTCACACTGAAGAATTTCTTTCTGATATCTAATCTAAATCTCTATACAAATATCTAATCTAAATTTGTGCCTGGGATTGCCATAACCCAGGTACAGGACCTTGCACTTGGCCTGGCTGAACTTCATGAGGTTCACACGGGCCCACCTCTTAAGCCTGTCCAGGCCCCTCTGGATGGCATCCCTTCCCTCCAGCATGTTGTCGGCACCACACAGCTTGGTGTTGTTGGCAAACTTGCTGAGGGTGCACTCTATCCCACTGTCCATGTCACTGACAAAGATGCTGAACAGCACTGGTCCCAGTACTGACCCCTGAGGAATGCCACTCATCACTGGCTTCCCCTTGGACGCTGAGCCTTTGACCGCCAATCCTTTGGGTGCGGCCATCTAGCCAGTTCCTGATCCAACGAGTGGTCCATCCACCAAATCCATGTCTCTCCAGTTTAGAGACCAGGATGTCATGTGGGACAGTGTCAAACACTTTGTATAAGTCCAGGTAAGATACTGTGTAAGCTCTTCAACAGGGAATCCAGGATGCATTTCTGTAGTAATTACCAGTTGGTCTTCTGGATTCTGGCTGGCCTTTAAAAATCAAAAGAGTATGATGTGTGCTTACACACATCAAGAACTTGATGGCTTCAGTGTAATTAATGATTCCTCATTCTTCCATCTAGGATATTCTCAAAAAGAGGTCACTGAACACACAGAGCACATGAATGCTTAATACTTCAACCAAAATCTAGATTTTATTATTGAAGTCAATGATACAGACCTTCTCCATAAATAGAAGCAGGACACCTTTTGGATGCTACTGGTATAAAGGCAACAGTAATGTGTATGAGAATGGCCTTTCAACTCATTTGCAACTGCAAGCTCTGGCACTTTCAAAAGGGTTAAAGAATCATGTTACCAAAAAAATGTTCTCCTCTGGAACATTACTATGTATTTCAAATATTAAGAGGAATATGATGACCAAGACAAAGACATTATTATTTGAAGGAAGAAAGAGGATGTTTTATGATCATGAGGAAACATGTCTCCTTGAAAAGGGCAGCATGACAACTCTGCTCTCACTGTACTGATGGAGGATTAATCTTTCTCTTTAACACTGTATCATTGTCAAGATGTGTATTCTTGGAGCAAGGGAGGGCTTAGTTTGCCATGTCACACACAACTTTTTCTCCCAGCTTTTTATGTTCAAAATGGCCTGAAAGTCTCTCCAAAACTCTGCAGTCCCACTAGGACATCAATCTTCTTGATTCTTCCCTCACATTTTGTACAAGACAGTACAGAAAATGCGGTTGCTCTTGAAGATGGTTTAGCATTCATGCACTGCCCTTAGATCCTTTTGCCATGATCTTCATGATTCTACTTACATGTAGCGTTTGCCACAGCTCCAAAAAGGTTACAGGCTAATGAAATTCTACTTATTTTCTCTATACAATTAGATCACACCACAAGGAGTATCTGTTTTGCACTATATACACCCCATGCCTTCTAGCAGAATAGAAAAAGTCTAGATAATACTTTAGATACTTCTTAGGTAAACTGTTCTTTGGCAGAAGAAATATCTATTTGTCTGTCCTTGGAAGAGACTTGTTTGTTATAGAACAGGCAGATTGATCCCATAGAAATCAAACTCATTTCATTAGGAAATAATAAAGAAATGGGATATGCAATAGTTCTGGTGAGGTAAAACAGACGATCTTTTTCTGCATCCAGTTGCTGTTTAGTAAAAACTAGCTTTCAGGTCTTAAAGAGGTTCTAAAGCTTTACTTGATTTAAGAAGATGTGACAGAACATGCTAGGTATGCATATCTTCCTGTCACAAGCAGTAAAATTAATGTAGAACACCTGCATTTGTGTAGTCCCCTCTCTTCTATACAGACAAAGAACAAAAGCATAGTTTCAGCAAACATCAGTATTAAGAACTGCCACCTTGCACATGAGACCAGAGAAAAGACAGGACTTACAGCAACATGCATTTTAAAAAATCAGTATGTCTTATCATAGTCAGTAAAAAATGTAATTCCTTATGAAGGGTAACAGACAAAACACCCATACCTTTATAAATCCCCACAGTCCTCCAGCAGGTGCTCCACCTTGGGCAGTAGATACTCTGGGATCTTCACGCTCCTCAGGAAAAGTGATTGCAGAACCAGTTCCAGGAGCCAAAGCTGATGAGAAAGTTGCTTGTTGAGTAATAGGATCTGCCAAAACACCTAGGAAGAGGGAAGGATAAAACTCAAATGTTCATTTATTTTACTGGATTTAATTTGTTATATTGTAGCAACATGCAATTGTTTAACAGGAAAATGAGCAGGAAGAGTAGAAGAATACTAGTCTGCTTCGCTTCATTTCTTGAAAGCACAAGAACAATTCTGCTTGTTAAAGGTTAGTAGATATAACTACTGTAAAGGAGTTCAACAATATCTGCTAATAGAACCAAGACTGCCTGTACATTATGTATAAAATTAAAATAGGATTGTTTCTTAGCAGGTTACATTGACAGTGGTGTTTTTTATTGTATTCAAATTTTAATAATAAGCCCTCAGCAGAGGAAAAAGGAAGGGGTGTTGCTCTGTGAACAAGAGACAGGAATATTCTCATACATAATAAAAGAGAGAGAAGTAGGAAATTTTCTAGTCCTGAGTGGTGGAAATTAATAGCAATAGAAAAAGGAGCAACAAAGGAATAGTGCTACATATTTTACAAGTAAACAAAAGGAACTCAAACAGTAGAAAATTTAAGCATGAGCCTTACTCAGCATGAGCCCATTACTCAGGCCTATTTTAACAGATTTTCCAACACTTGCCTTAATCAAGAGCTATTTTTATTTTACACTGCACAATATCTTTTTAGACATTCTCCTAATACAGATTACTTAGAAGAGGTATCACCAATAATAGTAAAAGCCTGGCCTAATTGCAGCTGGAGAGCCAAGTTTCCATTCCACTACCAGAAAATGACATCAGTTTAGCAACTACAGCAACTGCTTGCATACAAGGTATGTATTTTTAGCTGTCCTAACACAATTTAGTGGCTGGAAACAAGAAAATAGATGCTGGTGTCACATGATAGACAGCTTGTTATAGATAGCTTTTCAGAACAAAGGCCTGCAAATTACGAGATTACAGCCTGAAGTATCATATCATTCTGTGGAAATATAATGGCTAAGTTGACCCTCTGATCTAAATAAAACATATGTATATATATGCAGTTGGGCTTTCCTGTGTGAGTTAACAACAAAGAAAGTTCTCAAACAAAGGTTCTTCTGTGAGCCCGAATGCTACCAGAACTCTACTGAGTTCAGAAGAGGCTACTCCTTCTTCTGACTGCAGTTACATTAATTAAATGTACCCAGAATTATAAAGCTGAACTCGCAGGACTGAGGGAGTTTGAGGAGCCAGGAGAAGAGGAGGCTCCAGGGAGACCTCATAACGGCCCTCCAGTACCTGAAGGGCACCTACAGGACAGATAGGGAAGGACTCTTTATCAAGGCCTGTAGTGATAGGACAAGGGGTAATGGTTTTAAACTGAAAGAGGGGAGATTTAGATTATGTACTAGAAATTCTTTACTGTGAGGGTGGTGAGACACTGGAACAGGTTGGCTGAAGAAGTTGTGGATGCCTCATCCCTGGAAGCGTTCAAGGCCAGGCTGGATGGGGCTTTGAGCAACCTGGTCTAGTGGGAGGTGTCCCTGCCCACGGCAGGGGGGTTGGAACTCGATGATCTTTAAGGTCCCTTCCAACTCTAACCATTCTAGGATTCTGTGATTCTATGACTCTAGCAGAGTGGTGGAAAAAGCCACCCAGGAGATCCTTCATCCTGTCTCACAAAGACAAAAGCGCATAAACAGAATGTTACCTGTGACTGGAGGTGCAGAAAATGATGGCATCAGTGGGCTCTGTGGTGCTCGACCAGCATGACCTCTGGTAATATCATAGGTTGAAGACATAGAAAATCCTGAAATGGGAGGACCAGTGGGAGGTGCAGGAAGACCAGGGCCAGCAGTAGAGCTTAATGGAGGAGGTGTAGAGAACTGGGACATGGAGGTACTAAAAGCCGAAGGGGCAACAGGAGGTGGGGCAGGAGTTAGAGGTGGTGCAATAGTAGAAACCGTTGCAGAAGGCACAAGTGGAAGAGAAGCTGAAGTCATCATAGGAGGAGGAAGTGGAGAGACTCCAGCTGGCAAGGGTGGCGAGTACGCAGGAGCAGATGACATGCTTGGTGTAGCAAGGGGACTGGACAAAGCTAGGAAAAAAAGAGAAAAAAGGAATTTTAGAAATGTTGTCCCTTGATCCCCGAGACTCAGTTATAGAATTGTTCAGGTAATTTATAAATCAGTTTTGACTCTCTCTGCCTTTCTCCCTTCAAACTGAATTTTAATTCTGCTTGGGTGTGCATACAACATCAATTGTGCTCAATTTTTGGTGACGGTATCTTGTAAGACACAACTCCTCTTCTTGCACGACCCTACTTGTCATGAGCTTAAAAAGAAGAATCAACATCTGACTACTGAATTTATAACAGCTGAAGTATGCCTCAAATTTCTAGCTAGTACAGTTCTTTAAGTGACTGCTTAATCAACAGGCATAATGATGACGCAGGAAGTGCCCATATTTAAGAATACAATGTGCATTCATAACATCCGGCAAGGTGACAGTTACTTCTATGAGATGGGTCAAGCACCAGGCAGCCCTCTTCCTTGGCGCCCAGCCTTCTAATTCCTCTGCTTTTAGTGTTTCAGTTTGACCGTCAGCTGATCTTGGATAAACCAATTTTGCTCTCTAAACCAAGTTTCACCAGAAAATGAAGGGAGAAAAACAGAAATAACCATTTTTGATAGCAGTAGGCTGTTGGATCAGCTCAAGCATCTCACTGGCCTCAGCCTAAACATCAATGACAGTCAAGTGATACGCCATGTTGCGCTAATGCAGTGGTCTCCAAA
Organism: Numenius arquata; assembly: GCF_964106895.1. Taxonomy (NCBI): domain Eukaryota; kingdom Metazoa; phylum Chordata; class Aves; order Charadriiformes; family Scolopacidae; genus Numenius; species Numenius arquata. The sequence continues at coordinate 55,869,920 of NC_133616.1, read as the reverse complement.
TTTTATCACACGCACCTATCAGTAAAAAATTTTTGAGCATGCACCCTCCCAACGTATGTAAATTTATTTATTTATGAATTATTTGTGTACCACTGTACTAGTATATTATGTGTATTACAAAACACACACAATAGAAATTTAAAAAGTATGACAAAGATGAATTAAAAAAATTAAAAATAATTTATTTACTACTAAATTAGTACTTTTATGCTCCCACTGAATTTTTTTTTATTAATAATATAATATGTTAATAATGGTTAACATACTATATAATACAATTATTAATTTTTTTTACTGTGAGCAATAGGATTGAAGAAGCCTCATTATCTTTTAAATTTTGGTTTAACCACTCATGATACAGCAATTTGAAGGCCTGGTTCTATGTTCAGATTATTTCAATACTTGGCTTTAATGGCTGTCATAGCTGGAAAAGACATTTCACAAAGATTCATAGATGCAAATGGAAGGAGTGCATTGTTGGCTGTGCTTACCAAACCATGCTATTCGTTTTCCACTCCCACCCACCAATTATGTAGAAGTCTTCCTTGAAATTCAGCTAGCAAGTTTCCATCTTTCCTGACATTAATCAATTATTCTTGCAAACTAATGAGAAGGTGTTGCACTTCGGCATTTTTAACAAATGCGTTCAAACCACACTGAAACTGTTCAGTTGGAAGATTTTTCCACAAGTCAGGAAATTCTCTTTGCAAGTTTATGTGTACAGATGACAGCTTTTATGTGACACTTGCATTATTTTTGGCAACAGGATTGCGTAACAATGGTAACATTTCCAAATATCAATTTTCAAAATGCTCTCTCAAAAGAATGACTTTCTTACAAAAAGTAGCTACTGTGTCACTCCTTACTAAAAATGTCACCTTTACCTTGAAGGGACAAATTATAAGTGTTGGGTTTTTTTTTCAAATATGTACTAGGTAGCACATTTCTGACAGCCACCTGTCATCACAAAAAAATGTAAGAAAATCTGGGAGACTTGTCTTTTTGTAAAAGAAAAAAATTCATGTCATCATTAAGTTCAACAACTCCTTTTAACACCTTGCCATACAACAACTAGCAAACTACTATGTGATACAAAGAGTTTTCATGGTCACTCATTACATTTATTTACAAAGTTTTGTTAAAAAAAAAAATCTACTATTTAAAGATTATTTTTATAAAATTAACAACACTGATGACATCCTGTAGCACTTTGTGCACTTCTGGCTCTAGTTTCTTTGCTGCAATAGCTTGCCTACAAATGAGGCAGTGAATAAATTTCATGTGTGGCAATGCAGTAGTTCTTTGTGTATTTTATTACTGAAACAGAATTTAGTAAACCATATGCTGAGACACGTTAGGAACACCTATACTTTCAGGCAACTACATAGCAACCCTCCAACACCGTATGACTTGTTCTAATACTTGTTTCTTCAAATATTGAGCAATGTTTTCTACGTGTCTTCCAACAGTATTTGCTGATGAATGCATTTTAGTTTGTCACCATATTGTGTTTCCATGCATTATTTCAGACATTTTCACCATGTCAAGAACAAGTGCTTCCCCAATGTACATAGCTTTTGTCTTCACTATTAGCTAAGAAATCTCCAGAGGCTTCTGAAGATTTATCATTGAGTTTACTGAAATTTTTTAAGTACTGGATTGAGTACTGTATGACTTGAAACATTACAAAAAAAATTTGTAGAGGTTTGTTTTCATGTTCTGCTTAGTTTTTAGACGTCTTGCTAATCATAATGGCTTCATACTATCCTTAGCTAATATCTCAATACACACTTAGGGTAAGGTTCATCATTAACAATAGTGGATGTAAATTTAGATTTTAAACAGTCCTCTTGAAAATTTTGGATTTTTTGTGGCCAACTTTTTGTCAGATCTGATTAGATTGTTAGCCATATTATGAGGTAAAAACAATGGCAAAGAGCTTATAACTATGAATCAGAAAAGTGTCAGCTCTTCCATTTTCTTGTTGCTTGCTTGTGCTCGTATTATTAGCAGTATTTTCAATCCATGGTGTCTCTGCAGGAATCTTAAGTCACCTGTCCATAAATCCACTTAAACAGGCACACAAACTGCAAGGCATTGCAATATGATGAAAGTGAGCAAGAGTGAGGGTGCCACTGTCAACTGCTTTTCATCACAGAACACCCACACTTCCCTCAGGACATGTGAATGTCCAACATATGGACCAAACAAGTGAGGACACCAGAGTCAAGCAGTATATCAAGTATTAGTAAAGCTTCATTTCTTTCTTGTTTTTTAGATAAAAATAAGTATTAATGGAAGTTCTAATATTTTCTTTGTGCACCTCAATGGATTGCCTTGCATACCCCCTGGGATAAGGGCACTCCACTTTGGAGCCCACTACACTAGTGTGACTCAAGATACCAATACCAGATGTGTCACAAAATTAAATATTTGGTATTCAGCATGTGGTGTATCTGATTTCTCAAGAATCTGAAAAGTGCTTTGATTACCACCCACAATATTAAAACCCAAGTGATTATCCAGGTTCAAGACTGTAAATTAGTTTTAACTCCCTTCTATGCTGCTCATCTAACTGTGCACTGTAGTGCAAGGCATTATTTCCTTGGCCCCACATCCTTAAAAAACAAGAGTGCATCCACATGACTTCATAAAAAAGTTTCAAGAATAAAAAAGAAAAATGTTTAAAATATTCCGTGTCAGATGCATGTCAGGTAAGAAGCACACTTCTATGATTAAGAAACAATTTAAGTTCTTCCAATTAGTCTCAAAAAGAGCCCTGTAATTAGGCTGATTACAACATTTTTGGATGAAATGCTGTGCTTCAGAAGACATGAATAAACGTGACCAAGTTGCTGAGGAAGTTTCTGTACCTAATGAGACAGGTGTAGCGGCGGCGGCAGCAGTCCCTGCTGTGCTTGGTGGGGGTGTACGAGGTGGAGTTGTCTCTATTCCACTCTCTTCCATCATGTTCCTACAAAAAGCTGTGAAGAAAAAAAAAACGTATCTTGAGAAACAAGAGAAAAGATTTTAAATTAGAATGTAAAGGCCACAACACAGTGATTTACATTCCTGAATGGAGCAGGTAATTCAAATGCCAACTCTAGAAAAAAGAAACAAAATTGAGATCTCAAGTACATAATTATCCGGTGTGTCTCATTTCTCCTGTATCTTCACTTTATTTTTAGCACAGTGATAATACCTCAAGCTCCAAGCATCTTTCTAAAAACCTCACTGTGGATGCCCAGTTACTGCTTCCAATATGTAGAATAGAGAAGTAATTACACCTCACAAAACCCATATCCCATTGCAAGAAAAACTTAACTGCAGGGTAGCATTCTGCTGCATAATTGAGCTGCAGTAACTCAAACAAGGACCTCAGCTATTTTCAGAGCTGATGCAGGACAGGATGCAAGACATGGCTAGAGGCAAGACACAGAACTGATGTCTGCCCCTTCTGGGAGCGGAGAATCATGACGACCCAAGAAGCTGTAGCCCTCTCGGGCTTAAACACTTCAGCAGATGCTCCTGAGCATCACACCTGAGCGCAAGCACCTTGCTGAACACCAGTAACAGTGGCAGAGCTGGCAACAGCCCAGGAGTCCTGCCTCTGCGACTTAAACTCTAAGCAAGACCTTGTCTACTTTAAAGCAAAAGAGCTTTGGGGTAAGCTAAATAAACCTCCAGAAAAGACAAATGTCACCAGCTGAAGTTCACTTCCAACATGAATAAAATTACACTGAAATTAAATTACACTGAACAAGATTTCTGGTACAAACACTTCCTGTGAAATCAAGCAACACACTGCTCTGGTGACACTATGAGAAATTAAAATAATTGAAAAATTTGGCTTTTATTTTGAAGGCTATATTACGTTGGAAGTATCTTTTAACATCTTTGAGTAAACCTTTGAAAAATACTACTTCTGGAAAAGTAAAGCTATATGTTTATTTAAAAATCTTAAATTAATGTAAAAAGCCTTTGGAGAAGAAAAGGAGAGGGGGAAAAAATTAAGACTTTCATGAACACCTGGAGATTTTTGTTCTTTGGTGCACAGGCAGCTAACAAAAACCCCTGCCTCCTCCCAAGTCTGGTAAACTAGAGATCAATGAGTTGTAGAACTCCCTGAGGTAACAATTCTTAAGGAAATTTTAATGAAATAAAAAAAAATCTGTGTAAAGAAATTTTATGTATAAAAAATAGACAGACTGAAACATTTTCCACCATATCCATTATATCAGCAGCTACTGAGGACTGACAGTCCTCAGTAGGACTTAGTTCCTTTAACAATTTTCAGAGGAAAAGGCTTAAAAAATGTGTTAAGTTAAAATACCAATGTATATAAAAGAACTCCACCTACAAAAATACAGGGCTTTTCCTCTTAAAAAAAAAAAACAAACTCACAACCTTCATTGTTGTTTTAAATGTATAGACAACTCTTAAGTTTAACATGGAGGAAAAATTACAGTTATTACCAAACTGAAAAATCCAAAAAGTAGGATGTCAGTGTTAGTCTTGACAGGCTTACAAAGAAGTTTCAAAAACAAATAAAGGCATCAAAATCACATAGAAAAAATTATAGTCCCTCTGACAAACCAATATGCTTTGCACAAGCTATTCAAGATTAAAAGTTTGAGTCCAGCCTCAGAAAGCAGGTAAATGTGGCTTATGTGCAGCACTTTTCATGAAAACTCTCATGACAGAGAGATTTTAGGTTCTGAGTACCTCTTCAATGCATTTAAAAGCTTCTCTCCAGATGGGATGAAAGGGTCAGAAACTGCCTGGTGGGGAACAGACTGTCCTTGAAGATTAAGTACATATCATCCTGTAGAAAGGAACTGCAGTCTTCCGTTAAACATCACTAAGCAGAAGAATTTGCAATGATAAGGTTTTGTCTTTTAATCAAGCTACAGGAGTTTACATTCCCCCTCACAGAAGTATTTCTAAAGTCCTCCTTCTTCCAATTACACACTGCAAAGCAAGAAAGAATTTTCCATTGTGCAACTCAAGTAATCACTGACCAAAACCTTCTAGAAACATTTTATTTTATCAAGGATCTTCTAATCTGCTGCTTGATTTCACCTAATGTCATGATTAAAAACTGCTAAGAGGTGCTTATTAGTTAAAATAAATAGTGAGGCCATGGAGATTGACTGGAAAAGTTCTACTGAGCAGCTTTTCAAAAACTCCATACAAAGCTTTTTCAATGCTTCACAGAGCTATTAAAGTTGGGGGGGAGGAGGGGGGGGGAGGGGAATGTGTGATAACCCCCCTGAAAATTAACCTAAGTGACATCTGGAAAGTTAGGAATTAGTAGAAATGTAAATAACTCTCTAGTCACTTTTCTCTATTAACTTTACAGTAAGAAAAGTTAAGCGAACATTAAACAGAAACAGCAATCCCAAACTTGCAAAAATTATGAGTCTGTTGCTGAAATACAATGATAAAAACCCCATTGAACTGAGTTAAAATCTAAATTTAAAAAAAGCAAAAATCTAGTTCCACATTTTCTCCCCTCACTTGCACATCTCTCTGGGAAACCCAACCATCTGCAAATCCAGCCTGGCTAGGAGATAGAAGCTTGAGAGGGGAACCCTGCCAGCTGTAGGGTTTATGTCTATTTCCTTGGACTTTGCCTAGGAGTGCATACCTGGACCTGCAATGTGTCCCAGTATAAGCTGGATACCCTCAGAGTGCCCAGTCAGAAGTATATTGCTATCTCCCTTTTGTTCTAGCTCAAATTTTATCCTTTGATCCTGATGTATCCCATACTCTTTCATATATTATCCACTATAATCAATTGGAGTTTTGCCACTAGCTAGGAAGAAGATGACTTCTCCGTACCTTTTGCTGGAAGAGCAGACAAATTCCTTTATTCTCTCACATAACATACAATCACGATAACTGGTCATATTTTCCTCCCACTCAACTTTTCCCTTCAGTCTTTCCCCTTTCATCTACCTACCCCCATGCCAATTAGAAAACTGAAGCCTAAATGCTCCTACATTATTTTTCCTTTAGCTTACTCATAATTAAAAAAAGATAAGGTTAAGGAAAAAGACATGGGAGTAAGGAATAACACAAAAGGAAAAGAAAGCAAAAAGTACAATAGGTGTAATTGGAAGCTAATGGCTCATCACATTGAAAGAATTCAGCACTACATATAATTAAAACTGATCCTACAAGATACATAGTTTATCACTTGAATCTAAATGGCCTATTTGAAACCATTTTTTGGTGAGAAATTGAAAAGCATTGGGGTGGAAGAAGAACATGGGGAGGGTGACAAAAACCCAAGCCCAAGCAACCCATGGACTTTAACAGCGCCCAGTCCTCAATGAAGTTTCCAACGAGGGTTCCCAACTTCCTCTAGGCAAGCTGCAGGGAAAAACTTCGCCAGTAAGGTCAGCCTACAAATCCTTAATGACTGCTGGGTGTGGAAATAGACTGTCTTTTCATTGACTTAAAAAAAAAAAGTAATAATTTTTCACAGTCCACAAACACTTAATTTGCAGCAAGCACTGTGTGCAAATTCAGCCTAACTTCTTAAGGAAGTGACTTCTGCGCCTTCTTACCAACTAGAATATTTTGTATTACTAAATCAAAAAGATAAATGAGAAACTCTGAGACAGGGAAACTGAAGCATGTGCAATTACGTGAAAATAATAGCTGTACTGCCATCTAGTGATTTGTGATCATAAACTGATTTTATAAATTTGATAATCTTAGCTAGAATTAAAGCTTGTTTTATGCTTATACAAAAGTAAAGAAGGGATATGGAAAAGAGAAATACAGAAAAGCACAGAAAAAAACCACATTCCCAGTGGCCAGCCATCCTTAAGAAAAATCCTTTAAGAAGCAGCAGCATGAATTTTATTAGGCTTCTACCAAATATTTAGTTATAACATAGCCCTTGGCAGTACTAATGAAGAAATTACAGGGATGATGTTAAAAGCCCAACATTACATGAAGAAAAGACAGTACACCCACAAGGTCTATCCTTAGTTGACTGATAACTATATTTTACTGATTATCATCAGCTGAATCTTAACCTAAAGCCACATCTCAGCTATTAACATAACTCCCAAGTGCAAGACCCATGTACAATGAAAGGAAAATGAGGATAAAGCTCTGACTGAAAATTTTAATAGGACTAGTGTTAAAAGCAGGAATTAAATAATTTGATTTAGAGACTAAAAGGCTGAACTGGTAAATCACTCATCTTTTGACTTAAGTTTAATAGGAAGTAATTACATTTGCCCTAATATTTTGGAATAATCTTAACAACATAACCATACTTCAAAAGCATTCTTCAGGTTATTACTCTAAAATATAGAAATTCACAGTTAATGATAAGATTACTTACAAATGGAGATTAGTAAATTTCACATGGATAAAAACACATTATCTAGAAATCAGTCATACTTCAGAGTTTATAATGAGGCCATGTTTTCAGTCATTCTTAATTAACCCCTTCTTGTATTTCAGTAGATGCTCCTACTAATAAAAAAAGAACCCATGACATACTTAAGAACCCTAAGGGGCAAAACTATTCTCTAAATGAAGCCTAAAATGAAACAAAACCACAGCCGGAATACTAAATTCAAAGGCTACTAAACTTCTCATCTTTAATCATAAGAGGCATAGCCTTTTAAAGTAGGTGTGTGGAACAATACTGGTTACACATACTGTTAATGGCTAAGCACAAGCTGACAACTGTCCAGAATAAGGCGCAGTCATTTACTTACTTATTTGAACAAATCCAATTGTTTGAAGCCATTCCCACTGCAACAACTTCTTTAAATAAAATGTTACATCCTAGGTTGCATTAACTAATAGGCAAATTCACAGAAACGTACAACATACTTCTATTCAACAGTAGAGAAGTTAAAGGGGAAAAAAAAGCCCAAGAACTCATACAGATGCCAACAAGAGAGATTAAAAACAGAATTACCAAGAAGAAAGCAAGAAAGAAAATTAAAAAAGAAAAACCTTTGGTTATAAAAAAATGGAGTGAAGCTGATATCAATCAAAAAGACAACACTTTAAAAAAAAGGAGTTGAATTATTAGTATAGTGAAGTTTCATCTGAAAAATTCTCTCACATTGGTTTACTCCATTTTAGAAAGGGAGAGGACAAAGTCAAGGATAAAACTTCATTCAGACTCTGTTCTGTTAAATGCATGCAAGTCCCAGAGGACATAAAAAGCCTCACTGAAGCCAAAGGAAGGGCATAGAGGGATTGTCTGTCTAATCATCTGATATTAAATTACTTGCTCTAAAGTCCAAAGCCTTAAAGACAAGTAAACAGGAAAAAGAAAAAAAAAAACAAAACTAAAAACACACTAACAAAACCACACAGAATTCTCCTACACCTCGTTTATATTCATAGCAAAAATAATTTTAATCACAACACCAGCATCACTTTTACACATTTTAACAACAACAAAAAAGGTCTGTTCACCAAGCAGAATCCAGTATGTCTCTGACCTAATGCAGTAGCAAGATATCTCAAAACACCAGGCATGCCGTAAGGGGTTGTCTAAAGATTACTGCAGGCAGAGTTACAGTAGGACATAGACACCATAAAGAAGTTCCACTTTTCTAAAAACTTCCCAATCTGAGAATTATTTAGTTTCCCACATTCTTAGTGCCATTGCTAACCCTTGGGCTTTGTTCCAGATCACACACACCCTTATTATCAAATACTTGTTTTTACATACCACAAAACTCATGTAGCTCCATGGATCACCTAGTTCCACATCACTGATGACCACAGTCAGAGAACTACTTATCTGGTATAACACATTACATATCACTACATTAAAACCATCAAAGAAACAGCTAAACAAACCCATGTACATTCTACCTATTTTCACCAGTAGTTAAGTCATATGATGGGATTAAACAGCTGCAGCACTTTCAGAGTTCTTCCCCATAAGAAATAATGCTTCTTTCATATGACAATAGAAATAAATAGATCCTATAAATAAAAGACATTTCAACAATGTCTCCAGAGACATCGTAATAGCTAGTAAACCTCCTGAAGCATCACTTCTATCAAATACTGACAGATCCTCGAGGCTGAGGATTTCCACTGCCAATCACACCAACTGAAGCTGAAGCCACACAGGTTTACCAGGACCAGCATCTCCATCCCTAGCTGCAAGGCTGGAAAGCACAGCCCTGAGGCCAGGCATCCAAACTCCCTACACAGTACTCAGAAGAAGCGTGGTCACTGGCAGGGTGACTCACAGAAGCAGAATAATATACGTGACCTAGCAAGGTACCAGGACCAGCCAACTGGAAATTCTATGATGTGCTGGTCCCTGTGCATGTTCCCAATGCCACCGGTCGCTAAGGCAGCAAGTCCTTATAGCTGGGGCTGCTGCAAGGACTCTGATCGGCATTGACAGCTCATGACCCACGCCTAACAAGCCCCAAAGCGAGCTCCTGTCAACAGGGAGGACAGGAGCCGCTGCTGCCCTTTAGGACAAGATGGTTCAGAACAAAAGGACCAAGCCAGAGCGCCCATATCAGGGTCAGGCCCCTGGCTGCTCTCCAGGGCTAAGCCCGCCGAGGGGCCGACACGCTGCAGCCCCAGGTGTGCCGGTAAGGGGGAAAGGCCCTCGGGTGGGAGGTTCGGGGGGCTATAGGGGCTGGGCCCAGGGCGACCACGGGCAAACGCACGCACTCGGGCCGGCGCTGACTAGCCGACAGAGCAGCGCGGCCTAGGCCAGCAGGCCGGGCGGAGCAGCGCCGACCCCGCCGGCACCCCCCCGCCGCCGGCAAACACCTCCGCAGCCCCCCCGCCCACCCCGCCGCCCTAACCTCCGGACCTGTCCAAGCCGCTTCGGGCCCCAACGGCCGCAGCCGCCACTCAGGAGCGCGGGGAAGCCACCGCTGCGGGACAGACACCGCCCGGCCTCGCCCAGCCCTCCAGCCACTCCCTCCCCGCCGCCGGGGACGACGGGTGCCAGCGCGTCCTCTCAGCCCGCCGCGACACGTCGCCTCACCGAGCCCGAGCGGCAGACCCCGCCGCTGCCCCCGCCGCGGTCCGCCCGGCTGCGGTCACCTGGCGGGGAAGCCGCTTCCCGGGCACCGCCGGCGATGAACGGAGGCACCCGCCGGCTCAGCCGCCGACTACAGCTCCCAGCAGCCGGAGCGGCGCCGCGACGTCCCCGCCCCGCGCTGCCACGTCTCCGGCGGCGCTGCCCGGCGCCCTCTGCCCTGGGCGGGTTTCTGTCGCGGCGTGCTCCTGGCTGCCTGAATTCAAAATGGCGGCAGCGGGGAGCCGGGCGCCTCCTCTGCCACGTTCACGGGCGGCCGCGGGGAAGGCAGGGCAGGGCGGGCCGAGGAAGTCCGCCCGGCGCTGGGAAGAGATTTCTTCCCCGCCCTGCGCCATGTTTGTGGGTCTCTCACGGTCACACCTGCGCAAATCACCAGCTGCGCGGTTATCTAGAGCCCCTGGGCCTGATTCTCTTGCGAGATGGAAGAAAACGTTACATAATAGACTTAAGTTTTACAGCCTTAACAAGTCATCTGGCATTATTTCCTAGATTTCTAATTATGGGAATTTAAAGTATATTTTAGTTAACATTTGTATTAAATCCCTCCATGACAACCCATCCATAATGGATGTCTGTTTGGGCTCCGAGTCAGCAGGGACCTCCCCAGACTCCCAAGAGCTTTGGTTGATGATTGAGAGGGGTCCTGCTGTAGTGTTCGCCACCTCCTTCAGTGCTTTGGGATCAATCCCACCAGGTCCCATGGGCTTAGGAACATTGAACAGATACAACCAACCCCTCACAATTTCAGGTTCCACAAATGGAAAGGCACTGTTCCCACAGTCCTTCAAGTCAGGACTGGGCAGCCCAAGGTCTATCGTTAGTATTAAAGACTAAGGCTAACAAAAGCTTCCACTGCCTCTTCTTTTTCTGCATCCCTGTGTGCCAGGGGACCATCATCACGAAGTATCAGCCCAACATTTTCGTCCTTTTACTATTCTCATACTTCAAAAGCCCTTTCTTGTTGTCTGACACAACACTGGCCAGTTTTAACCCTAGTTGAGCTTTGGCCTTCCATGCCGTTGGGACCTGGGTCTTCCTTTGGGGCTCTGCAGCAGCTCTTGGTGCCAAACCCAGCAGCCGCCTTCTGTCCCTCCCATCATCTTACATAGCCAGGTGGCTGCAGAAGGGGTGACGGAGCAGTGTGTGAGAGGAGGGCAAGCAGCCCTGGGGAGCAGACATAAGATACGCTGCAATTTCTGCGGGGTTCGCTTGCAGCAGAGAGGAGCTGTGTTGGGGGAGGTCCTGCAGAGACCAGGAGATGGGGAGGGGTGGTGGGGATGGTGGTGAGGGGTTCTGGAGAACAGACAGCGCCCATCTGCCAAAGTGGGGACCATTCCTAGCAGAGGAGAAGAAATGCCAGCACCAAGGCTGGATCAAGAAGAGCCAGGGGAAGAAAGCGGGTGCTCGATGGCAGCAGCATGTCCATCCATCTTCCTCAGCTCGTGGCCCCGTACCACGTGAATGAGGGAAAACAGGGCAAGACCAGACACCATGAGTCAGTGGCGTTCAGATCAGAGCAAAGAGGCCCTTGGGGTCCATTGGGCCAGGCTGCACAGCGCTTGAATGAGTGGAAGGGGCCCCTGCAAGAGCAGAGAGCCAGGCGCCATGGCACCTTGTTGAAGGAAATGGGGCCTAGAAGAGCAGAGGGCCAAAACCCATGGCGCTGTGCTCTGGGGAGTGATGCACTCCAAGAGCACAGGTCCAGCTCAGTAATAGTCAAAGCAGGGCAACGAGGCCATGGAAGCCCAGAAGGAGAAGCCCCATGGTGCTCTGCTAAGGACGATGAGAGGAGACAGCAGGCATAGCCCCAGCAAAAAGGTGCAGAAAGCAGCATGGGTGGGGATAGCAACACCACCTGTGCTGTTAGTAGCACCCAGACTTTTTCTGCAGTCTTACGGCCTGTATTTCTTTCACTGTTTAATAATTAGACTTTGAGAACCAAGAGCCCTTGAGGGCTGGCACATTCCCCAGCTGCTGGCCCAGTGGTAGTTTCAGCAGTGTCTGGGGTGTTATTCTAGTGCTGCCAGTGAGGTGTCTCTCCCTCCTCTTCAGGGCTCACCGTGGTCCCCCAGGGGAGCATTCCCTCTCTGTCCCTGCTGCAGGGACTGTCTGCAGGCCCTCTCCATGGCCATCCTTCTGCACAGGTAGGGGGACAAGCCAACCACATACTCCTCGTAGTGGTTGTCCCCTCGCACTGAGTGCAGCAGCGGCTCGAAAGGCTGCCTGCAGACTGGGCAGGTCTCTGTCCCCCTGACGCACTGGCAGATGCATGCAAAGCAGAAGCAGTGCATGCAGTAGGCAACGTAGGCTGCCTTTTTGATGTTTTTTGAATGCTCTGTGGTGGGCTGCAGGGAGCTGGCGATGTTGAGCAGCTGCCTCTCAGCAGCACTGCAGCAGGTGCGGTCACCATCAAAAGGAAGAGAGGCCACAATCACTGGATGGCCCTGGGGATAGATGTAAGAAATGCCCAGGACCCTGCAGAAGGAAGCCCTCTCAGCTGCCCAGGGGGAGGTTTCGCCTCCCAGATCACTCTGCCTCTGCGAATGTGTCTCGTGGATTCCCCGCCAGTCCCCGAGGCCTCGGCTGTGTCTTCCCAGGGCCCCGACAGGTTACTCTGGCTGTCGGAGTCATCTCCAGGCACGTGCGGCAAGAGGGTTCCTTGGATAAGGCCTCGTGCCTCCCTGGGAGGCTGCAGGACAAAGTCCCGCAGGCTCTCCCCACACCCCAGCACTGCTGGCCAGCCCTCGGCGCTCCCCTGATTCCTCCCACAGCAGGGGAGGTGAAGGGGGGCACAGGCAGGACCTGGCTCGCTCTCGTGGGTTTTGTCCCGTCTTTCTCCCCTAGCCAGAGGGCACAAGGGTGATCCCCTCCGCTCGGTGCCCACCAGGCCTCACCCGGGCACTGCATCCCATTTGGGGTCCCTCTGTTGCTTGCCTGGTTTTCCTGTTTGTTGAAACTCAAGGGAAAAAAAGGAAAACACTGTCATACTGATTTACAATAAAAGTACAGAGAACTTGGGATAGATATTACACATCTTATTTTTTGCCGTTGTAGGCCTAAATGAATATATTTGGAGACGGGAGGAAGAAATGGTGTTTTGCTACTTACTAGCTTAAAAACCACTTTTACCAGCTGAGTTTTTGTCACCTGCCAGAAGGCAGGAACAGAGTTTTCAGTTTGCAACAAACGGACAAATTAGTCCTCCTCGGAATCTGTCGTACTCTTTTAAGCTCTGCCTCTTCGAGTGAAGGAGGGGTTTCATGGAAAAATCCTGGACGCACGCTGAAGGCAGTAGCTGCAAGTTAAGTTTGCAAACTTTCTCTGTGTGATCGATCTTAATGTAGCCATTGGGAATGGAATCTCCATCACTAACTGCACGCATTTTAGCAGTTTCCGTGTATGCCGTTCTTCTGCACAAGTGAGGGGTAAATTCCGGAGCTTGGTGGTTTCAGTGTCATAAGAATTCTATTTTTCCATCATAGCAAACTAGCGGCTTGTGAGCCCGCCCCTGGTTGCATAAGCCTGTCTCCTACCCTGCTTCATAGCTTTCCCAACGGATGTCTCAGGGATGCTCTGGAACCTCTTGTCCATGGGTCCTCTTCCATAAAGCCACGCGGAAGTTTCAGTCCGTCTGCTAAAACTGCTTCTCTCACTTCAAAAAAAGGAGAAATATTGGTCCTGGCGATTGCCTTTGGGCTAACGAAGGAAACCTTGAAATCATGCTTTCAGGTTGACCCCACTTGTCACTGTGTGAAGTTCATCCATCGAAAACCCCAAAGGGATACAATAAGACCTTGTAGATGATATTAAAAGAGTAACTCACAGAGAAAGCCTAGATGGTGGAAACTGGGCCCTTTTGAAATCACGGGAGGTATCAGCTAAAAATGCAATGCTTCTTTTTCAAAGAGCAGGGGCCTGAGAATCAGTTTCCTCGTACAGGCAGTTAAGAGGCTGGAGCAGTCCGAGTCCAAGCTGAATAACCAGAGCATACGTTTACTACGCGGGCACCTGTTCAGTAAAGAAAAGTCTGCCCGGCCTAATGCAGCGCAAATAGCAGTCAAACCTGTCTTGCTGCAGGGGGACAGAAAGAATTTCTTACTGCGGTTGGAACTGAAATGTCGAGTTCATGGGAAAGCAAAGACTGTAAAGAGAGTTTGAAAAGCTGGATTTCCGGAAAACGAATGGGAGAATTAGGGAGTTGACCAAAACGCTGTCTAGGGAGCCAATAGCTTGCTGATACATGGAGCGGGGATTCATCCCAACTCATTGTTGACAGGCAGCAAGAGAAGGTGTCCTTTACGCTTTTTGATACTCGTTTCACACCGAATGTTGAGAAATGGTTGATTTTCATTTGCTGTCATCTAAAGAAACTTTTGACTTACTCAGGCATCGTCAACAACCTTAACTGAGAGTCTATTTTATTAATAACTATACATTGAAATGCATTAAGATGTTGTCCGCTGTCTAATGTGGGCGGAGTCCTTGCTGAAACCCGTAAGGGCTATTTTGTGGGTGATGTGAAGCCACATTGAACGCAGGAAAGCAACTTGATCTCTGGCAGAATATCTTCCTCTTCTTTGCTTGTACCCTTTTAGAATGTGTACTTTCTCCCACGTTTTCTCTGAGAACTTAAATGTATTAAAAGAGAGGATAAAAGGATTTGAGAGGTAATTACTCAAAAGCAGGTACCATGGGTATCTCACAGCAGAGCTGGCTAGTCTCTGCTCCGCCTGGACACCATGCCCAGTTCTTTTCACACAGCACTGCCAGGTACAGGAATTAAATAAATTAGAACAGAACGGAACGGAATGGAACGGAATGGAACGGAATGGAACGGAACGGAACGGAACGGAATAGAATAGAATAGAATAGAATAGAATAGAATAGAATAGAATAGAATAGAATAGAATAGAAAACAGTGGGACGGGCAGATTAGGCTAGGCTAGGCAAGGCTAGGCTAGGCTAGGCTAGAGTAGAACAGTTCCAGTTGGAAGGGACCTACAAGGATCATCTAGTCCAACTGCCTACCCACTCCGGGGCAGGAGTTAGGGCCTATTCTTAAGGGCGTTGTGCAAATGCCTCTTTTTAAGGCATTGCCAGGCTTGGGGCATCTCTCCAGGAAGCCGTTTCCGTTGTTTGGCTACCCAGGAAAGGGTGGGCGTAGCCCCAGGAGAAAGGGGTCGAAAGTAAGCGAGGTGGGGATCAGGGTTAGTGACACCAGGACACTTTTGACAGTCTCAAGGCCTTTATTTCCTCTTGCAGCCTGATGAGTAGACTTAGAGGGCTGGGAGGCCTTGAGGGCCGGCGCGTGCCCCAGCTGCTGGCCCAGCGCTGGTTTTGGCAGTGCCTGGGGCGTTGTTCTAGTGCTGCCGTCGGGGTGGCCTCTTCTTGGCTGGAGAAGAGGCCTCGTGGCTGCCGGACCTTCTCTTTGGGGGACGCCGTGGCCCCCCACGGGAGCGTTCCCTGCCGCCGCTGGAAGTTGATGGAGGTTCCGCGGCGTCCTGGGTCTCCTCTTGGTGCCCGGGGATAGGAGCTGGGGCAGAGGGAGAGCTGCCGGCAGCCCCGCGAGGGGCAGCTGCTGAGGTGCCGGGGAGCTCCTCATCCATGCTGGCTCCTTGCAGGCTGTGGGAGGGGGCCGGGCCAGCTGTAGGAGAGCCTCGTCGGGAGGCAGCAGGTCTGGAGGAAGCCGCGGGGCTCTCCCTCCGCTCCTCGGCAGCATGGCCGTCCTCCAGGCCCAGCAGACGGCGGGCCTCCCCGCTGCACTGTTGCACGGCAGCGTCAATCAGGTGGCGGACGAACGTTGCCGTGCGGTTTTGGAGGCAGGCCCTCAGCAGCTGGACCAGCATCTCTTCATCCAGCCCAAAAAGCCCCAGGAGGGGCACGGCGAGGTCCTCCACTACCTCTGCCCGTGAATGACGGCTCCCAAACATGCGTCGCAGCTCCTGGCGCATCCAGGTCCGAAGGGTCTGGAGGAGAGCTGGGTGGTCCCGGAAAAGGGATGCCCAGGTGCTGGGCTGGAGGCCGCCCAGAGGAGCCCCGGGCACCGTCCCCGCAGGCTGTTGATCTCTTGCTGCAGGGCTGTGGGCAGCTGGACGGCCGGGAGCTCCTCCTGCCCGGCGGACGGCGACTGATGACGCCGCAGGTGGTGTGACGACCTGTTCTTCAAAGTCGTCGTCCGTCTGCACCGAGTGCACGATGGAGAAGATCCTCCTCTTGCAGAGGGGGCACTCGGGCTTGCTCTGAGCCCACCGCAGGATGCACCGGTAGCAGAACCGGTGGAGGCACGGCATCAAGTGGCTGGGCTCCTCCCAGCTGTCCAGGCAGATGGGACAGCGGTCCTCCAGCTCCGTGGCCATGGTGGGCTCCGTGGAGCTCTGCGGTGGGCTGCGGGGAGCTGGGGGTGTTGAGGCGCTCCCACTTGCTGGCGCTGCAGCAGGCGCTGTCACGCTAGACAAGGAAAAGAGGCCCACAATCATTGGTTGGCCCTGCGGAGGGCTGGAAGAAATGCCCAGGTCCCTCGAGAAGGAAGCCCTCCCAGCTGCCCAGGGGGAGCTTTCCCCTCCCGGCTCACCTCCGCTGCTGCGAGCGCGCCTCCTGGGTGCCCCGGCTGCCTGAACCTGGCAGGGCCGGGGAAAATCCTTCCGCAGTGGCTCTGGGGTCAGCTATGGAGAGTTGCAACGAGCAACTCCCCAGGCGCACCACCAGCACCAAGGCTTCGCTCAGCACTCCAGCCTCGCCAACTTGCTCAGCTGGAACGTGGTCACGAGCCGGCTGGCTGGCACTCGGTGCCCGGATATAAGCAGCGAGGGGCCCCTGCTCACAATCCCTCCCTGGCTGACATCACAGCCCGTCTCTCGGTGACATCAGAACCCATCGCTCAGGGATGTCGCAGCGGGCCATCCTCCACCATGGTGCTCCCCCCAGCAGCCACAGCCCCCACTGGCCCCAGCACACGCATGTGTGGTTACCGCAGCGCCACTGCCCACTCCATCCATCCGTGCATCCATCCATGCATCCAAGCATCCCCCCATGTCTTGACTTGCTGTCAGCATTGGTGTTTCACGCCAGTCCCCGAGGCCTCGGCTGTGTCTTCCCAGGGCCCCGACAGGTCACTCTGGCTGTCGGAGTCATCTCCAGGCACGTGCGGCAAGAGGGTTCCTTGGATAAGGCCTCGTGCCTCCCTGGGAGGCTGCAGGACAAAGTCCCGCAGGCTCTCCCCACACCCCAGCACTGCTGGCCAGCCCTCGGCGCTCCCCTGATTCCTCCCACAGCAGGGGAGGTGAAGGGGGGCACAGGCAGGACCTGGCTCGCTCTTGCCCTTTTTCTTCTTTCCTTTCCATCCAAATCATTCTGTGCTTCTCTTTTCCTATTATTAGTTTTTAATGCCACATCTCTCATCTTTGATCAGAGTGGTATAGTAAAGAACAATTTTCTTCTGTTGCCTTAGTTTTTGTTTTGTCTTAGTAGGCCAGTGTTACAAATCAGAAATTACAGTATGTTAGCCTGTTTGATGCCATGTTTGTACTTTGGTCACTGTATTTTTAATGGTTAATCAAAGGCTACTATTCTACTAATAAAGGGGAAATGCCTTGCTTTTGGCAACTCAGCTTTCCATCTTTCTGAAGGTTGAAGCTTTAAGCCTTGAAGTGATAGGCTTGAAAGACAGCTTCAGTTACAGAATTAATTCCTGTAGGAACAGACAGTAATCAAAGTTCAGCAGTTCAAAATCAGCCTTGATTTTCCACAAAGCATCTCATATTCTACTTGCTTTCTAGAAGCTGGAAAATAAAATACATTACTTGGTGGTCCAGCATGGCAAGGACAACCTTTTTTGTATTTCACATGCTATTTCAAGATCCATCCTAAGCAAATTTCACTGAATTTCACTGAATTTTTTAGAGTTGGAAGGGACCATAAAGATCATCTAGTCCAACTCCCCTGCCAATGCAGGATTGCCCAGAGCATGTCAGAGCACATTACTCAGGACTGCATCCAGGCGGGTCTTGAAAATCTCCAGAGAAGGGGACTCCACAACCTCCCTGGGCAGCCTGTTCCAGGGCTCTGTCACCCTCACCGTAAAGAAGTTTCTTCTCATATTTGAGTGGAACCTCCTATGTTCCAGCTTGTGCCCGTTGCCCCTCGTCCTCTCACTGGCAACCACTGAAAAGAGTCTGGCTCCCTCCTCCTTCAACCCACCCTTCAGATACTTGATGAGGTCTCCCCTCAGCCTTCTCTTCTCCAGGTTAAAGAGTCCCAGCTCTCTCAGCCTTTCTTCATAAGGGAGATGCTCCAATCCTTGAATCATCCTCGTTGCCCTTCGCTGGACTCTTTCCAGTAGTTCCCTATCCCTCTTGAATTGGGGAGCCCAGAACTGGATGCAGTATTCCAGTTGTGGCCTCACCAGTTCAGAGTAGAGGGGGAGAATGACTTCCCTCGACCTACTAGCCACACTCTTCTCTTGCAGCCGAGGATTCCATTGGCCTTCCTGGCCACAAGAGCACACTGCTTGCTCATTGTCACTTTGCTGTCTACCAGGATCCCCAGATCTTTCTCTTTGGAACTTGACTCCAGCAGGTCCACACCTAACCTGTATTGGTGCCTAACATTCTTCTTCCTCAGGTGCAGGACCCTACACTTTTCCCTGTTGAACCTCATGAGGTTCTTCCTTGCCCAGCTCTCCAGCCTGTCCAGGTCTGAAAACCAGGTCTGAAAAACAAGGAAAAAATTTCAAAGTATTTCCCATCTTATGTTAGAAACTTTATTAAATTAACCTAAAGGTATGTGAAGTGAAATAAATGGTAGTGAAGGGCAGAATGATGAATATCAGTCATCTTTGGAAAATAGATATATTTTCACAACAAAACACTTTTTTGTTACAGCTAAGAAAAAAAGCCAGGCATACTTGATAGGTTTTCTTTAAAAATATATTACAGTTCAATCATATCAAAGTGAGGTCTTGTGGGATAAAAAGCTGAAGATAAAAGAGTTAGGTTCAGTGCTCTAGCGCTAGTATGAGTGTACCCAATGACAAGATTTTTTGTACGGTAATTAATAACCATGCACTGATTTGTTTTCAGTCATTTACACTACTACAAATACAATCTTTAATATAAAGCATTTTTGTCAAAATTAGCTCTGTATTCTTCAGTCTGGACTTTAGAGCTTCAGTATAAGGATTATTATTTGGACACATATCTAATAAGAATTAAACTGTAGTCACAGTTTTTGGAAAATCCAATATATTTTAAGTAACACATTCCCCACTTTTGATTTTGTTTATCCTAACTTCAATATTAACTTGACTTTGCAGATTGTCTCAGCGGAAAGTATGAGTACAATGAAATCTTCTTACCCCTGTAATCTGCATGCATATCTCCAATTAAAATTTATGGGAGTTCTCTGGGTAGATCAAGATAAGGACTTTTTTTTTTTTGTGTAACATTGTGCTGTGATTAAAAATCTTTGATATAGTAAAAAGTCATGAGGTTCTTTATGCTTCTACATGACCAGAATTAATATGCCTACAGTATTTAAAACAAAAAGTTTATGCTCACTACTTACTTTAAAATCAGCTATTAACTTTGTGCAGCATTTCTCACTTTATTAAACTGAAAACATCTTGCTAGGGGATAGCTATCTCCATTTTCAATGCTGTATTTCTCACTATTTTGCTGTGAATGTATAGAGGCAAGGCATCTCTTTCCATTCACGTCTATGGTGAAGCCAATTCTCTGAGTAGATGGTGTTTGCTAAAATTATTTTACCGTTACTCATTAAGTCCCCATCACAATATGTATGCATGTTCTGAAATATTGAAGTTCTCTAAAGAGCACACTGGGATCTACAAAAGGGCTATGTGACAGTCATGAGGATCAAGTTGGGGGTCTTTTAAATTCACAGCAGCGTGTAGTCCACAGCAAGCCTCCCTAGCCAGGCAGGAGACAGCATGATTGCTAATGCAAGTCCCATGTGCCTTTTTCCTCTGGAATGATACACGGCTATCGTTTAACAAGAATGTATTACCCTTGCAGGCAATCTGTTTTCTGAGTGTCTGTCAATGATCACTCACTGAAGTAGATTCACAAGTCGTTTACTTGACCTATATGTATTGCAAATCCAGCTCAGATATATGCAGACATTGCTTATGCTGACTACACAGAAGGCGTTTTACCCACATATAGAAAGGAAGACTTTGGTAATGCGTATATTTAGAACATACACAGTAGGCAAAATTACCAGAAACTCATCCGTTTTCATGAATATTTGGCTGATTATATCACTTGAGGATATGTGACATACTGGAAATTTTCAACCAAATATAATTTATTCAGCTCTTCACTTTTTTGGATAAAAAAGAACTGTTCATATTATGATTAATTTACCTAGTGGTGTCCAAATTTTACACACAGTAAGAAAATAATTTTTTTTGAGTTCACAATTGCTAAATACAGCATTTGCTATTCATGGCTTCAGAGAAGAAAGGTTTTATTTCAAAGTCTGTTTCACACAGTACAAAACACATGTATATACCAGTAGCTCTACATGTTATCTATTCGCACACAAACCAAATCAATACTTTGTCTTATGGAGGGATTAAATGGTAACTGGCTTTTGAAATCCTGTAGTTAATTTCTGTACTTGCAAAATCCGAAGACAATCAAATTATTTATTCCAAGGATATACAGGAAATGCCCAGGGAATTGGAAAACTGCCAGTGCCCATGGCCAGCAAGAACCAAGACTGTACGGGGCACTTCATAAAGGCATATACATTCTCAGGCTTAGGCACATCCACAAGGATGTCTTTGGATGCAAATCTCTCATTTATCACCACTTCAGTGACAACAAATAAAACCAAACTGTATTTCCATTTCAGCTCTGGGGTTCCTTTTAAAAAAAATCTCCGAAAGTTTTTTTCAGTTTTTCTTCCAGTTGATCCTCTGTTGCGTTTGGTATTCCAAAGGCAACTGATTGTGATTTTCTTAGGAGTATATCAGTGCTGTCACAATAGTGATAATTCTTTGCCTCAGACTGTATTGAAGTCCATATGTAAAGATATAAATGGTTGTGGCACTCCCTGTGCTAAGCCGGAAAGCACATACACCAAACTTTTGACCTACCGACTGCCCTTCACATCCTTACAGTGTATCACAGGTCTCATGTGCCAAAATGTGAACCCCACAGAGAAAGAAGAAAGGACTAGTGCATCCCATTATATGCCACTCGATGTAACCGCCTGTATCTTTTCCACCTCAATCAGGAATATACCAACCCTTGCAACAAGCTATTCAGAAGAAGTTATGGAGTTACTGCCAGGGCAGAGTGGAAAAGCCTACTGGGGTTACGTTACAAGCTTGTTAGCAAGCAGGATCACTGACAGCAGCAACAGCTGAAAGTAGTACCGCCACATCACTCTTAGGCTTATAAAGGTAACTTTCCACTGGAAGATGATGTCCGGTCTGTATCAACCATTTTACTTTTAGGTTGATGTGCTTGGGGGACAGTTTTGCTTCAATGGATGGATACCTTGGCAAATTTAATTTCCACTGAATTGCACCGTTCATAACAGACTGTTTTATTTGGAGGGAAAGAAAGGAGCCTTTTGGAAAGATGGTCTCCATCCATATAGTCAATAGAGTAAGCTAAATTTTAAAGAGGGACTGGTTTTTACTTTTGTTCTGCATTCTTGTTATTATCCTCAACAAAAACACCTTGATTTTTTTTCCCAAGTAATCCATCAAATTCAACTATTCTGTATTAGCTAACCCCCTCTGATTGATAGACATCAGTATGACATGAATTCTTTCTTTAATCCTCTCCTTCTGCCCAGAGGTCCCTTTAACCAGACAAAATAAAGGCCAGTTGGCAAAAATGCAAAAGAAATGGACACACAGTAGAATATTTTTGCAATTACAAGCTAGATCACTAGAAACACAGGCGCAGCGTAAAAATGGAGACACAAGCTAATGAAGAATGGGGGGTACATGTGTCACAATATTAGCAATGCAAAAGACCAGCTTAAGCATGTGTTTTCCTACATCAATTACAGAAAAGAAAAGGTGCATTTTTACCAAGTATGCACAGAGATTGCTTAGTTATTTCTAAGAAAAAAAACATCAGAACACTTTACTATTTTTATTCTATATTACAGTCATTATTACTACCTGTTTATAAAATGTAAACCTTTCCTTGAAGTTAAGATTTACAGCAGTCATCACCTTTGTCCACTCCTTACATAATCAGTCCATGGTGACAAAAATAAACTGGTTTAATTTACATATTTTATGAAGTAATTATTGATATGTTATGGATTATTAGTTGTGTATGGCAGAAATAGTGGTCAGTATTGCAACATATGCAGCTGAACAGTAGCAAAGGATTTGTTGCAGACTGGTGCTGGGTCTGAAGTACCAAGAGATCTTGAGGCATCATATAATAT
Source organism: Numenius arquata (assembly GCF_964106895.1). Lineage (NCBI taxonomy): Eukaryota > Metazoa > Chordata > Aves > Charadriiformes > Scolopacidae > Numenius > Numenius arquata. Next base: position 55,847,413 of record NC_133616.1, on the reverse strand, counting down.
TGATGTATGCAATGCTTTTATCTCCAAAACAATTCAAGCAAGGTATGCCCACCACAAATAATGGACAAAAAAAGCCTGATGATGAATTTCCCAAACTGCAGTATTGTCCTTATTTATCTCCATCAGATCTTGTTTCTTAATATGTCTTGACTAAAGATCAGAACAGAAGGTAAAATTTGGCAAGACAGTTTATCTTCTACGTAACTAGCGAATCAGATCACCTGTACGAAGTGGTATTTGGTAAATTGCACTGTCCTGGGAGTATTTCTACTCTGAAACTTGACAAATGTGAAGTCTATACTGAAAGTTGCTGAAATGGGATGTTATCAAAACTGATCTGCAAACTAATATTTTTAAGCCAGTATATTACAGTATAAATGTGTTGCATACCTGTTTCTATAAAATTTACTGCCATGAAAAAAAAAATGATCAGGATCCCCAGAGTGTGGCATTTGTCCATCTGTCACTTGTATACACAATACAAACCTCATGTTGAGATTCTGTTTAATGTACAGCAATTGTCTGCTGGACAGATTAGGAGCCAAACATGATGGTAAACTAGAGGAAGGAGCACAACCATGCCACTTTGCCCCTTGAAAGTCCCACTGTGCTCCCACATTAGCTGTTGGGGTCATTCACTGCTGATCTCCTTCGTAGAGGATGTGGGGCTATCTCGAACTGGTAGCAAGTCATAATGACACGGAATATGGCTGTTTTTTGGAAGATCATAAGGATCCTGGCTGAAACGACCGCTGCTGCTGAATGCCCCCTGGACAATGCTCACCGTAGGTTCTGTGATAAAAGAGAGCACATACATTCAGCACTAGAAGCACCAAACAGAAGGCAAACACTGTATTTTATTTCAGTTTGCATTACAAAGTATCCTCTCCTTTCTGCTTCGATATAAAGATTCTTGTCCTGCTGAGTCCTGAAACGCAGGGTTAGAACCAAAGGTTGATGTTAAGGTGTTTTGGCTTTAGGCTAAATTACACCTCTGGGCTTGCAGCAGGGACCTGCCATGAGTATAGTTACTGACAGAAGCAAGAGGACCAGCATCTGTTCTTTGTGTCTTGACAAAGTAAGAAAAAAAAAACAAAAAACCGTCCACAACTGGGGCTTTTAATCAAGGTTTTATAAAAATCCTTAGAAACACAATGGGGATGTTGATGGATTTCAGAGGAATCTCTGATTGGGGACAAAAAAGGAAAATGGTATCCACTAGTATGTGACATACACGTTATTCCAGTCCAGAGACCATTAGGATAACTACCATTCCACAAGACCCCAAAGTTTTCTGTAACTACAGAAGTAAAGTAATCAGATAGGGCCCATATCAGTGAAATACTATGTCTGTGGGTGAAGATGCTGTTTTTTCTGATCAAGAGGAGGAAACAGATCTTTTTGATTCCTCCCATACACTTACTGCTGCATTCAGTACTTAAGAGCCTAATCCAGAGTTGAATTATATTGCAATCAAAAGCTAAGCTTATTTTATGCTATTGTTTAAAGAAAGGCTTTCAAACCAGGGACATTCAGAGGTACCTGTAGGTTATAGAACAGTCTTGAAGGTATTTCATACTCTGTTGTTTTAAATTACACCACTTATCTCAAAAATAATGATATTGTTGTTATAGTTTTTTGAGCATAAAACAAAATCTGAACACATCATCTTTTTTTTCGGTGATTTTTCCTCTGTTTTGATTAAACTGACTCAAAGAAAAAAAGTCCTGTGCTCTTTGTTCTTAACTTTCAACATCTAGAAGTAGATTTTGTACTTACCAACTTCATAAACGTTCTTATTGGCTGAAGCAGAGCTGGCAATCTCAGCATATGGGGAGTCCCTGCGTGCTGGTGACTTCATTTCAACATATCCACATTCTGAACTTTTTGGTACAAGAGCTGGCGGGTCTTTTATAGTAGCATATGGGTTCTCAGAACTACTTAATGAGCAATTACTTAAATTGTATTCTGAGTTCTTCACTAGATCTGCAAAAAGGAAAACACATTACTCTCTCAAGCATACTACATAGTATGGACATTGCTACTAAACAGGGCATTCTATAATTTTGAGTTCTAAAAAAGTCACTCATAAATGAATATTTAAATGGAATCAGTCATAACACTTCAAAATTGTTATACAGCAATTAACGAAAGCACCTCTACTGCTACGCTCGTTTATCGGGCTGATCTTGCTATGGTAAATGCAAATTCCTGTTGCAAAGTCTGAGCACCTTCAATTCTGGTTAAAATAGCAGCTAGCATTGAATACAGATAACATGTAGAGTCAGTTTTTAATAGGCACTTCAGAATACTTTCTGCCTTTCCAAGTGCTGAAATCAGGATAAGTGATCTAAGACTGTTTCCAATAGCAATGTCTGGAGAGATGGTGACTTCTAGGATTGGCCTGTTTGCTGCAAAGTTTGAGCATGCAGCCACACTGGAAGAGTATACAGCTTCTTATAAATTTTTGTAATACGCACATAGAACTGAAAATGAAACATTAGGTGGCTTGTCATTTCAGGATTTAACCGAAGGACAAATAACTGTAGTTTAAGAGAAGAACTATTTTCTTATGCTGGGAAGAGATTTTGTGGTATCCGTGTTACTTTGATCTCTGTGTTGTTTTGTGATATGCTATGTTAGTTAAGCTTTATAGCTGAGACTTTCTCAGCTTTTTTCCAACTCTGAATATCCGGCATGAGACTGACCTTGGTGAACCTGTCAGTGGATAGGTGCTCATAACATTGTGACTCCTTTAGATATTTTAAATTGGGCTTCCCCTAATCCTTCAAAAGCAGGAAATGTCAGGTATAATAAATCGTTCCTTCAGCTAAATTGTCCTGTATTATACACAAGGTGACAAACCAGCTGTTTTTGTCTACATATTTAACTCATTACTTGTACGGACTTAGCTAAGCTTTTTTCATTGTTTGGATATCCAAGCATTCCAGTCACCCTTGGCATGACTTAATCATACAACAAAAATAGTGGCATACACCAGTATGGTCTAATACAAAGTTCAAAGATCAAAACATCATCACTACCCTGAATTTCTGAAGCCTTTATTTCCTCTCTGTGTATTCACATTTTTATATCCTTTCCAAAGGCCTGCAGTGAAGGTGCTGAAGCACTGCAGGCTCATAGCCATGCAGTCCTACATTGACTATGCCATTTGCAAGAGGAATTGTCTCTCTTTTAAAAGCCTTTCACAGCTTGTATGTAAGAGGCAGCGTGCACCCTTATGTGGCTGAATTCAAGGGCCACCCCCCTTCTGTTGTTTAGAATAGAGCCATTTCATGACTCAAGCATTACAGAAACATTTAATGTATGTAACCATAAGTGACTTAGAAAGGCTTGGTTTGGTTTTGTTTGTTTGTTTTTCTAAATCCCCCCCCCTCAAAAAAAAATAAAAAGCAAACAAACTTCAAGCATTGATTCAGTGTCTAGGTATAATTTAGTCCAAAATTATTTTACGGTCTCTTCACACAGAAGCCAAAGCTAATTTAGAAGAGTAAACTGAAGGTCTACGTCATTTCATATAAATGCATCAGAAAATAAACTCACCTTTCAGGGACTTTCCCAAATACCCCCTATCAAGTCCAAAAGCACCTGAGAAAAATGATATGAAAACCAGTAGTTTTAAAATCAAAGCAAAGTGATTGGATAACAGCTTCTAAAGCTTTAAAAATTGCTTTGGGACTAATTTCTGCCTTAGCAGAATAGTTCTCTTATCCACACTGTGAAACTGCTCAGTACAGAGTTACAGAAGCATTGTTGCTATTTGCTTGCGTGCTTTCAAACAGTAGCTTCCTGAACAGGAAAGGTGGGTTAAGGTCATACTGGACCATTAAATTATCTAGTTTGACCTCACATATGTCACAGGCCATTACATTTCCCTCAGTTACTCTTGAATGAGCCTAATAATTGCTGTTTGATTAAAGTGTATTTTTTTGTTTGGATAAACCGTATCTACCAGAAAGGCAAAAATCTCAGGGTATGCAAAGTTCACTCCAATTCTTGGTATTTGCTTTCAAAGTTAATCACTCCCATTGTGTTGTCTAAGGTCACTCTGTTCCAGTCCCTTGATCTGCAGGAATGGCCTAAACACCAAGTGCCCAAGTCTAAAGTTTTGCAATTATCTGTTAGTAGATTTTTGGGATTGGGATATTTCTCTCCGTATAAATCCCAATATAAACATCAGCAATCAGCAATGCCTGACAACCATCTTCAGAGACCTGGTACTTACGTGGTTACGAATCCATTCAAATAGCTTTTATTGATATTATGAAGTATTAAATTTTTAATCCAATTGTATTCTGCTACTATGCTAGAACCCTCACAAAAATGTAAAATCATTTTATCTATACAATATCTCTATAAACAAACCACAGCCAGTATCTCTAGGAGTCTTAAGTGCTAGTACAAACGCTCTAAGAAAATGTAAAGTTAAACATTGAGCACGTGACTGAAACCCTTTTCTAAAAAAACCCAGATTTGAGCCTGAATTTTAGTTAGACCAAGACTGGGGATGAGCAGGAAAATAACAACGCTGCATACTGTTGTTCTGATTCCCAGACTCTGATACTGATAAGGACCAGATATTAAGGTAATTAAGTCATCTAAAGTCTAGTGGCACTGCAAGTCCCTTTTAAGGCTTTCACTGGTCAGAGATATGGTCAGTGCTATATAGCCTTTTTGGAATCTGTGAGATTGGGAAACAATGAAAAGACAGCAATTCACATTACTTCTCAGGAATTTTTCTTCTTATGGACAATGCTCTGTCTTTTAGCAAACAGGAGGCTTAGCTGGGAAGGTGCTGCTAGAGTTTACATCTGAAGCAGCTCAGATGATGAGAAATTACTTTATAAAGCATTGATTGCATTTATTGGGGATTAAAAAAAAAAAAAAAGGATATAGGCAACCTGTCATTTATTTAATAAGAATATGTAATTTTGCCAAAGCAGGCCCTTATTGTTCAATAGCTATTGTTTTATGAAAGTAATTAATAAGCAAATCTTTTTATAAAAATAATATGAGATATTTTGAGTATCATTTCTTCACTGTGCTCTGACTGATTCACTGTTCCTCACACGGAATCACCTTTTTATCTCTAAGGGTACTGTCTTAAAGGAAGGTCAAACCCATAACCCTGAACTTCACACAGTCTGACAAGCCTGGCATTACCCTGAGTGGAGGACCAGGAAAACATCCCTGCTTTCCAATCTGTCCCAAATGAAATGAATAACATTCATCTTCTCCTCCTTTTCTCTTTCTTACCAAGCTCATTGAGGTAGCCACCATGTTTCCAGTCTGCAGGCAGTGTCCCTGTGTAGTCCATGACAGTGCCTCGTTTTCCAGGTTCCACATTTTTAAGGTTCACAAACAGCTGTTTGTTTTTTGCCTATTTCAAAGAAAGATAGGTAATAGAAACTGAAACTGATGGGAAGTTGCTGAATTTCCAGGTGATAAGCGGGGAAAGCAAAAAAAAAACCAAACATGAAACATCAGGGAACAAAGTAAAATAAACCAAAGACTAATTTACACAGAAACATCCAGATTTTATGCTTTACCTTTGCCAGAGTCAGTCTTTCCATGTTGTTGACATGAGGTGGGGTAGTGCATTGAGTTAGGGTATGATAACTAGGGTTAGAGAAATAGTGACTGTTAGCATTTCCACCATTACTGTGAGGGATGGTTTCTGAAAAGAAAAAGGAAGAGAAATGAACAACTAAAACCAACATATCCTAAGAAATGTTGAAGAATCCTAATTTCTTTCTTAGGATATGTTTTTGACAGTGCTGCACTGATTTCAGAATCTGATTTAGAGTTTCTTGAAAAAAAATAATCTAAAGATCTTGCATTCATTTAAAGAAATTATAGGTACAGAGCAGTAACTGTGTAGTTATGTCCTCGCTTTCAGCAAAGAGCATTCACAAACGTTACTTCTAACTTCTCTTTCTGCTGTGGTCCCTTGCTCTCTTTTGCCTCTGTAGTCATTAGCATTGTCCTAACTACAGACCCTTTTACCATCAGGTTCTCAGCAATGCTTTCTGGTGCTTCAAGAGCACCACGACCTTTCCTGATACATCTTTCTTGACTCTTTCAACTGCTTCTGCTAGCTTCTTTACCTGCTGCCTTCCTTAATAGCTGTGTGCAAAAGACAGCATTGCCTGAAGTTTCATGTACCCACTGCATCACTACTCACATGCCCTTTCATAGGTGAAAAAGTCCTGTGCTGTTTCAGGAACATCGCTCCTTCCCTTCATTTGTTTCAAACTTGAGCCACTCTGCTATCTGCCTCTCTACAGGGTCTTGCCATAGCTAGTATGAAATCCCAATTTTCTACAGCTACAGCAGTCTTTCTGTATTCAAGCTGTCGGCATTGGATTTAAAAGTCTCAGTAGCAATCATAGTTTGCCACACTTTCCAGTTCTGTTTAAAAACAGGCACAGAGGAAAGAAATGCCCATACTTCCACTGTTTAATGCAGAAAAACATGAGGGTGGAAAATGGTACACAGTAAAACAAGGAATCTGGTCATTTGTTCCTTACAATTAACACATTTTACCAGGTTAAGCCACCTTCATAGTATCAAAACCAGAGATTAAAAGACTATGATGGAGAAGCAACTAAGCAGGTATAGATGCTGGGGCAACATTCTTCTGAACTCAAGTGAACTCTCTCTGATAGCTGAAAGGTAAACACATAGGTCCACCATCGCATCCCCACCAGTGTTATGTTCACCATCACCACTGTCAGTGTGACAGTGTCACTGTCAGGCTGCTCTCCTGCGAAAGGCAGTTGAGAGCAGTGTCTCAGTCTTCCTCTTCCTAAAGAGGGAAACCCTCCTCTGCCTCTCTTTCCAGGAAGGCTTCCAACGCAGAATTGTAGACATCTATTTGAAATTGAATGTGTTCTTGCTCACAGCAGGCCTCACTAAGGCAAAACGATGAAACCTGCACATCCCAGCCCTGTTAGGGGAAGTTCTGAACCCCTTCAGAGCTCAGCTACAAAAGCAAAGTCAAGAGATGGAAAAAACTTTACCCTGTTCTGAATGTCACTTACCTGAAATGGTGTAATCTGCATTGATGACCCTCATGGCAGGGGTATAGGTCACTGCAGGCATATTTGTTTCTTTTCCTTTCTGCTTATGTCTGTAAATGATGAACAGCACTAGCAGGAAAAGCACAACCAGGACAAGAATGATGATGCCTGCTATAGCCCCTATCTGATAAGAATCAGCAGGGATGGCAGTACTGGTACGGCTTAAACTGTTCAAGTTTCCCACTATAATTACACCAGCTGAAATGCAAGAAGAAATGAAAATATGTTGCATAAATTCAGAGGCTTATGTTTCAGGAGCAGAATACAATATTTAACTTCTGAATCTTTCTGCTAATTTAACTGTATCTAATAATGCCAGGAAAAGCATTCATCTTCTTCATAGAAAGAGATATTTTCATGGAGTTGTAAAAGTCAGAAGATTCTCTAGGCAAAAGCACAGAGCAGCTTTGGATAGTACAGCATTGCAAAAAAATTCATGCAATCTACAGTTGAGTGTTCTGCTCCAATAAACTATCACTGAGGCATCTAATACTTACAAAATCTACAGAACATACATAATTCAATAGAATGGACTATTTCAACACACATGCCTTACCAGATTAATTTAATGAATCACACAGAGATGGCATTTAATAGGTTAATCCAAATTTTATATAAAACAATTACAATAATTTGATTGCATCTAGGCTTTACCTTGATCACACCTGGCCCCTTTCCAGCCTGGGCTGCAGTAGCAAGTTCCTGTGATGTGGTCACAGGTTGAGTTGTTCAGACAGTCACATATCTGCCGGCATCCATACCCATATGTACCTTGAGGACATTCTGCACAAAATAAGTACAAATAAAAATCAGACATATGGAGTACATCTTAAATATTTTGGAATTACACATCTACAGCACCAAACATGCCACCATTTGTTTCTAATCCCATATGTTTTTGTACATGGCCAGCAGATGGCAATGTGTTATTAGTGGTAGACCTCACTGACAATATTTTCTTAAGAGGACCTCTATGTGTATGTGTGTGTACACGCAGGAAAGGAAAAGGAAAAGAAGAAAACGATTCAGAAGTGATTTTCCTTTACCTGTAATGTTGCTGCCACTAAGGCAGCTAAATTACGAAGGAAAAAAAAAAAAAAAAAAAAAAAACACCACACCCAAAAGATTGAAAGTGTAGAAGACAGTGAAGAAATGGACAAAATGTGAACAAATTGCCAGTTCTACACCAGAATGTCAGGTCTCCCAGGTTATTCAGATCCCAGTGCTTGAAAAATCACATAATCATATGAGTGGATCCAAACATCTGGCTGGTGTCACATCATATGACAGATGTGCTGATGTGGTAAAAGAGCAAAAGAATGAGTCTAATATACACCACACATTTATATAAAAGTAAAATTGATCCTAGGCTGCTTATAGCATATTTTGATATTGTAATGTATACATTGAGAAACCATCTACAGAAGAAAAAATGTTAAATTATGAATAATAAGCTAATTGGAAGAGTTTACATGATTTTTTTTCTCTCCCGGAATGATTTGAATACCATAAGAAATTACTGATCAAAGTATCTCCTACATCATGTAGTTAGCATGGTAGAGAATTATCCTACACTGATAAAAATTCTTTCTTTTATACTGCCACCTCTGTTACTTTGTAGCTTGTTACATTATTGTAGTTCTGATGGTTCAAGGAATTGTAGTATTTCTTCACCATCTGATACTCAGTTTTGTGAAATCTCTCAGGAGTTTTGTAACTATATTAACTTGTTTTTCTTTTTGTCTTTTTAAAAGAATCTAGCTCATCTTTTATGTATTCCTAATTTAGAATAATTTACAAGATAATGTAACACAATAGGTGGCAGAGAAATGTTCTTGCAGTATTGATAAATCCAGACTCAAGTGGAATTTCATGTTTATATACCTTCTTCTTCTTCTCTCAGTTACATTCAATAGAACAAGATTATAACTAGTGAAGTCAATGGCTGGGCAAAAACCATCATGCCATAATATATTTTGGCATTTTGAAATCTAAATTGGAATGAAAAGTGAATTTTTAACACTGATGTTAAAATTCAGAAATACTAAAACATTTTGTTTAATATTGTTAAATCATTATTATAGGATAAAATATAAAATCGATAGAACATAAAATAATACCAGATTTGCCAAAGTATTCAAAGCGATTTTTTGATATCATGACATCAAGAGAGGATCTTAAAAAGTTTATCTTTTCCTAAACATCTGTTACTCTTTGAAGTGAAACAAATCATCAGCACAGAGTAAGAAAATTTAAATAGCTAATAATTACATGTTGCCATCTATGATTTCACTGAGATAAATACGTTCCTCTAAACCACTCAGATTTTGTCGCAACTGTATTTTTCTTAGGGGAAAAAAAAAATCCACTTCCAAATTTTTAGTGGTTCGACCATAGATGATGATTAGCCTTAAAAACATAACTCCTGTTGCAGCTGGGACTAGATCCACTGCTGAGGGAAGGAAGTGTGTCTGTAGGGACAGTAACCTCCCCTCCCTTCTGTTACAGTGCTGCCAGGGGTGACACATGCTGTCTCGGCCACTACACAGCCCTTCAGATCCAGATGCAGCTAAATCAGTCCTGGCTATAGGTAATGTGTAGTGTCCTCCACACATCAAAACCAAAGCCCTGTGCATGACGCTGAGGCCAAAGACAGGTTTAAACCTTCAGAATAGTAGGTTGGATGGATTGTTTTGCACTGCAGTATAATGCATGAAGTATGGGAGCACCACTCTGTGATATTAGCAAAACTTGGACTAGCAGTTCTGTGCTTAAGAGCCTGATTATTCTTCTGACACTGTACAATGTTATACCACTGTTGATTCAGTGGTGGTATTCTTGATTTTCTTGGGTAAAGAATCACATATATGAAAACAAAATGCCATCTATTACGCTTTCATAATCCAGTTGTGTTGTATTGTAAAACCACATCGCAAAGATTAATTTGATTAATTAATTATTGATTAAAAATCCACTAGGATTGATGTGGTACTTCTTATCTTTAGTTTTCTAACTATTAGTTTTCATTGTGGTTTATGCTAATGACAGTTAGTTGGATTCATTTGTTACTTTTACATGACAGAGTTGTTGGGGTTTTTTTAGCATTATGTCTAAAGCAACTGGAATGTAGCCCAAATGCTTCTTACAGGTAGCAACAAATTGAAAGAAACAGCCATCACAGTCATCATCAGTCTTAACAACTAATTCTGCGGCCTTTTTCTGTTTGGAAAAAGCCTAGATCCAACTCCTGGAGCTCTTTCGCCACCAAAATTCCCACTGAAGCCAAGAGGTTGTATGACAACACTGGCCAGAACAGCAGAGGGTTGGCTCGGTGTTTGGTATCTGCCACCAGGCACCAACGATTCCCGTCCCTACTCACTCTGCTCGCAGTGCTTCCCCATGAACCCCGTGCGGCAGGTGCACTGCCCGCTGATGTGGTCGCAGTCAGCTCCGTTCTGACACTGGCATATCAATGCGCAGTCCTTCCCGTAAAACCCCAGGGGACACCCTGCAACACAAGGATGGGGAGGGGAAAAGGAGTGAAACCACCGCTCCAGAAACAAGGTGCAAATATTCTGGGTAAGTATGTTACTGAGAAGTCATTTCTGCGGCCCCACTACTTAACATGGTATTCTATAAACACCTATACTATTTTAAGTGGTTTAAAATACACATTAGGCAAAAACTGCCTAAAAAATGAGGTTACGATATTGTGCGGACAGCAGATGTTCAGCAGAAGGCAGCAAGAAGGGCTCCTCAAAGAAAGGGGTTTAAGAAGGTATTTGAAGGAGAAGAAAGAGGGCAGTTTGTGAACCAGAGCAGGGAGTCTGCTCAGTGATGAATGAACCTTTGGACATATTTTCTACACAGCTGATGTTGAAGAAAAAAAATAATAAAAATAATAACATATTGTATCTCAGCTCCTCGCAGAGATACCATTTCAGTGTGAAGAAGACATATCACTGCAAAGAGATAGATCATTATTCACCAGCAGGAAGCAAAATAACCATGATAGCTGACAGCTGAACCAATATAGTGAATGTCTTCCAGAGCTGCATCCATATGGCCCTATAATATATCTGTTATTTCCTGCCACTATGACATTATTCAGTTGAAAAAGGAGAGTTCTGATTCTAGGAAAACCATGTATTTAAACACTGAATGCAAAACACAGTTAGCAGTCTTATCTTTCTTGAGTTCAAAGATAATGGTTGTGCCCAGATTACAGACAGTGGGGATGCCTGGGTTAAAAATAAATAACACTGAAGCCATAATATGATAAAGATAAGAAGCCAACTTAATCAATATCTATCTCTAACAAATGTTTATTTCTCAAACTTTGTATGAACTCTTACCCAGCACATAATGACTTCCATATACCCATGCCCTGCTTGTATTTTTATTTTAATGAGAAGCTCTTAAGAAAAAAAAAAAAAAATCAGTATTAATGTATTAATTACATGAAGAAAATTCCAAAACAAATTATAACATTACAGTCTAGTGAAGTTAAGTTTCTAAGTTCCAAATAAAATAGCTTCTATATCAGTATTTGAATTACAGGTGCTGAGCCAGAGCTGTTGTTGCAATTGCCACCGGGAGATAGCAATTACAGATATGAGAGGTACTGTGTGATCACTTTGCGGTGACAACAGGGACCATGCCTCAGTGGAACACAGCCACAGCTATGCTAGATGCTGTTCTCATGGCTTCACTCAGCTCTGTGTTATCTTACAATCTTGGCTGATAGGTCCCTGCTGCTAGAGTCACTCTTGGGGAGGTTTGAGAGAGGGGAGGAATTAGATGGTACCGTCCTCCCACCCTGTGGGGTACACCTGCAGAGCTGACACCGTCCATGCTGCGGACTGCAGCCATAACCACACACCTACAGTGGCACCACCAGAATGTCAGAATCAGCCATTCTGCATGTACACAAGACAGACTCTTCTACTGGGATGCCCAGCTGTGGCCAAAGGTTGTCTTCCTCTGAAGGAAGGCTAAAGAGGAGCCCAAATGTAGTGCCCAGCGCTCTGCTGGTTCTTAGACAGCGCTGCAACCACAGAGGTAATGTGTTGCACCTTCTGGATCAAAAAAGGTTCAGCAGCATGGGAAAAAATCAATGAAGAAAGCATGAAAATACTGAAGGAAAATTCTGTCACTGATTTGTAGACTAGGAATGGGTAACAAAAATCACTTACTTTGTGTACAGTAGAGGCCAGTCCATCCTGGGGTACATTTGCACTCCCCATCGTAGGCACTGCAGTAAGCTCCATTATGGCAGTTGCATGTGTGGATGCAGTTTGGTCCCCAGTGGGAAGGTGGGCAAGCTAAAATGAACCAGAAAATTAATTAATCTCAAATGATAAAGATCCTTGATACCCATGAATAGAGCTGCTTACATTCATATATGAGTATTGCTTCTTTGGGGCTTGTTGTTTTTCTTTTAAATGCATTTTTTGGCCTGAGCATAATTGCATTGGGCTGAGCAAAAATTGCATTTTTTTTCTAAACTAAGGAATCATTTTACTCTAGGTAAGTGTTGAAAAAGATCAAATGTGTGAAAGAAACCAGTCACACATACTTGATACTCAGTAGCTAAGACACTCATACCCGCTTTCTCATACAGAAAGACATGTAAGTTTCATTTCTTAATTTATTTTTTAATCTGCAAATGTTCAACTGAGCGCAGTCAAGGGGATAAGTCTTGAGCCTCAAAAGTGAAGGAGAAAAACCAGAGAAGTTCAAAACACATCTTATAGCCTATAGCCTTAGACCCAATCCTAAGCTTACTTCTTGTATTTCCACTGTTAGATTCCACATAACTGGCTAAACGTAGCGCATATATTCAGGACTGCACCTTAATCAAGTTAAGTCAGTTGCTTCTGTGGGTTCATTAATCAATATAATATTTCTAAAAACAAGTAATTATCTATAAAGTAAAGGGCTTTTTTTCACTCATAATCATGTCAACATGTTATGAGATAGAATTTTACTGACTGCTTTGAAAATGTCATGGTGAATGAATTTGATACTACATGCTGCCATTAGAATAGTGAAGTGGTTCCAAAATGCTAATTACTATCCAAAGACAGCAAAAGATAATTCTCCTCATGTCAGAATATTACTAACTGCAGAGAATAGCCCCTTTCTGTTGATTAGGATTCACATCTTGAGGTTTTTATTTGTTTCTTTAGTAAAGAGATGCATAATTTAAAAATAGTTTTGTGGAAGTACAACATGAATATTTCACAGGAGAGAAGAAACACGTCAGATGCAGAAGCCTTAGCCTTATTCTTGTGTAACTGCTTATTGTTGTGTACTGATTTGGTTGTCCAGACACCTGTCTGAGAGCAATAAAAACTCTTGAATCCTTTAAATGTTTGCATAATGACTCATCTATGTGTGGGCTGCATTTTTGCAAAGTGTTATCTTTGCCCAAATTTCACTTCATTAAGAAATGTGCTATGTCGTATTAAAAAAAAAAGTACTAAGTTTGTTTTTTGTTGTTTCCACTTCAGTTGTGCCTTATAATTATTTTTATTATTGTTTTTTGTTTGAAATTAGGGGTCAACTAAGAAGGAATGTAAATCACATACAGACGAAAGGTCAGAAGTTTTTAAAAGGTCCCTCGTTCCAAAAGAAATTAATGGAATCATTATTTTCCATGTGAACGAAAGGCCTTTATACAAAGCAAATAAACTTCCTCTGTTACGGTCCATGAGCACAGCCTCAATAGATGCTTCCATTCATATTGCTGGCACCATTTTCTTGTTATTGATTCAGTGACTAAGTCCCTCCTCCTCCTAAATACCCCTATTCTGCTACTCTCCCAACTACCTACTTATTTTACCATAAAAACGGGGACCTTTGTTGCTACTGGCTTCCACAGGAATAGGCCCAAGATTTATTTTGGTATCATATTGAGTTGTGCATGCTAATCACTTCACAGAATTTATCCAGCAAAGTTTTTTTTCCAAATTGACCAGATGTTACTTTGTGCTGGTACAGAGTCAGTTAACCTGAACCAGTCAAACCGTGAATGATACAAACCAATGAGGCATGTTATTAGGAAATACACCTCCCTGGAAACCCCAGAACAATTTCTTTTGAATTTTGACATATCAGGGTCTGGTACAGCTTCTTTTATTCACAAAAATGAGTTAACTGAAATTTTGGCATGCACATGTTTCAGACTGTATGGATTTTGGTAGCTTATGGAATTGGATATGCTTCTTGTGAGAATTTTGCTTCAGATATTTCTTTCCTGTCATTATCAATTTGCATAGACACAGCAAGGCATCTGGAGAATGCCTAATTATTTAATAAAAGAACACTATGAAAAATAATAAAATTCAAGTCTAGCCCTTCTTTTTAAGTCAGTCACAAAGTCTTCACTGAGTTTAGCATACCAGGACAATACTCAATGACTGAGGTAGAATGACACCAAAAAAGTGTATCTGTGAAACATTTATAAAAGGAAGAAAGAGAAAAATCCATCAAAAAGTTATAAGCATTTTAAAAAAGTCATCACGAAAGATTTCTTAACAAAATGTTCAAAAGTTTAGCAAGAATTAGGATGGTCTTGCAGCCAGAGCACTAACTTGTATCTGAGAAAATCTTGGCTTTGTTCTGAGCCTTGCTGCTTGCTCTTTATGCAATTGCAGTAAGAAAAAAGAATCCTGTATTTCAGGGCCTCGATTCCTTATTTGTAAACTAATACCTCTGTTATTCATAAGACTTTCCTGAGGATACAAGCCCTGGGATGTCCAACATCCTACTCAAAGGATCTTCAACAATGATAGTTGCACAGCCTTGTCCAGGCTGAAGACTTCAGAGCCTTTCTGGACAGTTGCTGTGCTTGTCCATGCTCACAGTAAGGATTTTTTTTCTTGTATCTAGTAAAGGTCACCATTGCTGCAACCTGTGAGCATTGTCTCTTGTCTTTCCACAGTGCACTTCTGAAACAAGTCTGATTCAGTTTCTCTGCAACTCTTCTTTGGGCAGTTGCTCTTTTCTTGCAAGACTGCAAATAGATCCCTCCTGTTGTATGCTCCAGCCCACTTATTAGAAAAATCATAGTGCAAATGTGTTTCTGATAGTGCCAATGAAATGCAGAAAAGTCTAAAATCTCTTCATTATATACCATGAAGTCCTCATTTCTGACTTAGACATTTCACAGAATCACAGAATCACATGCGGTTGGAAGGGACCTCCGGAGATCATCTAGTCCAACCCCCCTGCCAAAGCAGGTCCACCTGGAGCAGGTTGCACAGAATTTAAATAGCCAAACCTTCATTGATTGTTTTAAAAATAGAGGAAAAAAGGTTGATACTTACGCTGAGAGCAGTCACTACCAATCCAGCCAGGGTAACACTGGCAGGATCTATCAATAGGATTACACGTTCCATTATTGGTGCAGGTGCATATTCCAATGCAGTTCTTGCCAAATCTGCCACTGGGACATACTGAGAACAAGTTGTCAGAATTAGAACTCTTTAGTAATCAGAACAAGATTGTATTTTCTTTATCTCAAGAGAAGGCAGCTTCTATTTGGATCAAGGAATGTACTGCTTAGTATAATGTTAAAGTAAGGCATTATAAGTTCTGGTAAGCCCATTATACATACTCATTATACAAATAATACAAATAAGAATACAGTGGGTTTCATACTCAAGGATCAAACAGCCTAAACCTGCTTGTGGTTGCTAATTTATAAACTGCACATACTACAACAGAAAGTGCTTTTGGTTTTATAGTTTACAGGTGATGAAATGAAAGTTATTACAGTGCTTAGTCTCTGCATCCCTTAGAGTCTTTATTACAACTTGTACCTTCATTACAGAGGGCTCCTGTAAATCCAGGTAAGCAGTCACATAAGCCAGTAATATGGTGACAGGGACCACTGCTGTGTACACACTGGGGGCATGTCTGGCTGCAGCGGTGTCCATAAAAACCGGGGGAACAGACTGGAATCAGAAAGAACAAACTGTCATTGCTTCCTGCACTTCCCAACTTTGAATTAGTTCTGCTTTCTAAAGATAGAAGAGTTGTAATGGTTGTTTTTATTATTCATGCAGTTTGATGCTTTATACTCATGAAAGGGTTCCTCAAGGGTTTACTATAATCTAGTTAGTAATGACTTGACATTCTATTAGTGGTCAGGCCACACATATACCTGGGTTATGTTTGAAATTCATATATACTATATAAATTATGTATATTTGGCTATACATTATATGTCCTCCACAACATGAACATCTTTTAAAGCATATTTGAAGAAAAGTAATTTAAAAAAACAGAGTGGATAGTTTTATCTGTAGATGAGTGGAGTCATCTTAGACCTTGACTTCTTATGCGTTTCCTAACTTGGAACACAAATAGCCATTACTTCACTGAAAAAAATGTACAGATATCTTCCAATCATCCTGTCATTTAGGTAGGCACTGTAGTCATTACATGGTACAGACAGCTATACATCACCTAACTTTTAGAGAACACAAAATCAGAAACACAGAGTCATCCATTTAGTTCTTATGCTAAAGGCACTAGTTCCTTTTAAAAAAGGGAAAAAAGGAGGGGGGAGGGGGAAAGTGTTGCATAAAAACTCCTTCTTTGTAGCTCTAATCCCTTTTAGCATTTATTTCCTGATAAATTAGAATATTAGGTAATGCACCAAGAGAAATACCTGTTGCACAGCAGCAATTAGCACTGACGAAAACTAGCTTGGAATCTTTTCAATATTTTAATTTCATTCAAGATTCAGTCTTTTAATTATACACTTGATACAAGTTATGTGGCCAGATCTTTCTAGAGAGATTAACTTTTCCAAGTGAAACAGTGCCAAAAGGTCTTCCTGTTTACTGAAAAGGCACTTTCTGACTGGGATCCAAATTATTCGTATGACCTTTGTCTTCCCAGCCTCCAGACTGTGCATCAGAGAAGGGTTCTCAGCACCACCGGACTGGAAGCCTCTTGTCCAGGTTACAGGCACAGCTCCAGAACACAGGGAACATTTTTACACGTAGTGTTACACTTAGTCTGCCTTTGGATTAACTGATTAACTGATTAACTGCAAGGCCTTTACAGATTAGATAGTGAGAATAATTACTGTACTTAGTTAGAAATGCTTAAGGAATACTAATGCCACACTAATGTGGGATTTAGTAGTGCCATAAGCAATCACATTCTTCAGCTTGAAATCTCACCATTCCTGGACTGTTAGGACTTCATCCTCCTCTGGTTCTCCTTCTACCTTCTAGTAATCATTTAATGTCATCTCCTGCCTTTTAAGCCTCGTTTGGAGGACGTAGTAGTATCTCCACTTGGCCTTACTCTGCTTGCTTCTTGACCCTGTTTCTAGGAGACCTCCTCTGAAAACAGGACTACTCTCCAAGTGCACTGGGGATCACGTTTCTTTTCTCTGCACACCTTTCTCTCACAACTTCAACAATTCAAACTGAAGATGGCTAGACCGCTGGCAAACTGTGACAAATCTTGGGAGGGTAGACATTTTGCACATCATCTCATGTTTGCCTCGCTGTTTCTGGTATGACTTGCCTTAGTTCATTTGTATCTCTATTCTTGTACCATTTAAATTTTACAAAGACAAATTTTTCAAATATAACTATGGGTACTTATGATATCCTCTGCTTACTTTGTGGCCTGATCCCACTGGCCATTCTTTGCTGCTTCAAAAAAAGTATTTTAAAAAAAGCAATAATTAAGCCAATGATTCCTACCAGACTCAATGGGAAACTAAGGTGTCTACCTTCTCAAACTCTTGCACATTTTATGTGCCTACCAAAATATGTATTATAAAATTAATGTTCATCAAGCACATCTGTAAATGTTTACCTTTAGAATGAATTCCCCTACTAAATTTGATTCTTAGAAAATCATGTGCATAACAGCGTCACAGCACAGTGAATAAAAGTTGTACCATAACACAAAGAGCCCTACTAGTTGGAAACATTTGTTAATTTCTGATAGCACTTTTTTCTGTATATTCATACATTGTGACAAAATGTCCAATCAAGGACTGTTTCATAGTACTTCATACTACAATTAACAAAGAATTATGTTATTATATCATATGTATTCCAAGTAAGGGAGGGAGACACAGAGATTTTAAAGCACTTATTTCGTCCTTACTTCTCTGACAAGTGGTGCCTCTGTATCCTGGCGCACACTCACAGATTCCGTCATCTGGAGAGCAGGATGCTCCATTTTTGCAGTAGCAAGACAATGAGCAATTTGGACCCCACTGTCCCTCAGCACACACACTGTCGCAGTGAATGCCTGCAACCAAAAATAAACAAAAATGTCTGCCTTTGTAAAGAACTCTTATGTGTAGTTAGTTTAAACCTTTGGTCCTCAGAGGACTCATTTTTGTGACTTTATCACAAAACCTGTTTATGAAAATATGACTAACATCAGGAAAATAGAAAAAAAACCCAAGGTAAACATGCATCTCTGCTCCTGCCTTCCACCAGAACAGTGAATTTCTTTCATATTCCAGTTTTGACAAAACGTACATAAGGGCTGATCATGATTTCTGTAACAGGAAAGCACTTTTGCAGATTTACCTGGAACTTAAGAGCTCCACAGGATGCTACCTCCAGTCTTCCTGCCTGCTGTTACCTTAGGATCTACAAGACCTTTATACATATAAAAATTTTAAAAGGTCTGTTATTCCTCTCACTTTCACCACTGGTATCAATACAGACAATTGAGAGTAGAAAGCAATTCAAATGCAGCAAAATGATGGCTTTTTCTTCTTCCGTAACGGCTTTTTCAAAACAGCAAAAGCTTATTTTCAAATTTTATGTTAGAGAAATGCATGACAAAAGGTATTGCAGAAACTTTTCCTTCTGAATGTAAAAAATTCTTAAGGTCTGACATAATTTTGTCTAATAATGGGGTGCAGGACAGAATGACTTCTAATTAGTGGTGAGCTGATTACTGCTAAGCCTCATACCAAATGGAAAAATGTAGTGCACACAAAGGGTTTCCAAACACACCATGTGAGCATTCCAAAATGCTTAGCTGCAACAGTGTTAAGGATGCTGGTCAGTCAGTGCTTTGTCTAACCATTTTTGGCATAAAATTGATTGTAAAATGGCCACAACCTAAACCTCTATACGTAAACCATAATACAAACTACTAATTATAATCATCCAATCATTGGATGGGATTTTTTTCTTCGCAATGCAGCAACATTAAATATAACTTTCCTGTTTGTTTTTTCCACTATCTGCTTTTAATTAAGAAGCATGCTGCATGTTAAATGCCAGCAGGCACCACTGTGGAACTCAGACCGTATTGTGTCTACAGTACTTTGCATTAACAATTAAGTATTATTGTGGCTCCTCTACTGAATGAAGCCCTTCGCTGAGGGAAAAGTGGACTGAATCCAACCACAAGCATGTCTTGCTTTGTAAGTATTTCCAGCAAAATATGCCACAGGTTCACTGGCTGCCAGAATCCTAAAAAAGCAAAACAGTTTCACATGTGATGAGAAAAAAATGTTTTAACTTTGAAGAGCAAAACCTACTGTTCCTAACAATACTGAAAAATAATTACCCTGTTTACGGACAGACCAGACTCAGAGGTGATTCCTCAACCCCTACAGCATGTGCCTTGTAAAGCTGCCTATATCCAAAGACTAACTCTCTAATTAGAGGAAAGGTAAAACTCTAGACTCACAAATTGTTTGTTTCTCTGCAAGACAATCAACAGATTGAACAATCAAATTTGTGGCTCAACAGGTTGCACCAACTAACTCCAGCAAGAGAGAAAATACTTGCCTTTTAGAATTCAGATGCTAACCAGAAGCAGACAGTACACAGGCCACCTAAAAGCCCTGATTGTTCAATGATCATTGGTTAATACTGACCTAAAACAAATACAGTGTCAAAAGATGAAAGGCTTCTTCTATCATTACTTTTTCATTTTTGCCTGCATAGGCAACATTGTTCTATCTTCATCTACTTTTGAGAAGCAGTGTAGACTTGCTTCTCAGTAACCTGGTCCAACTTTTTCATTAACTCCCAATTTGTGGAAAAAGAGTTAGAAGAGAGTGGTTTGATTCTGAGAGATGGTGATGCACATGAGCAGGATGAGATCACAGCATTTTTTTTAGAAACAAGACCACTTATTTCAGACGTGCAAGATTGCTCTGCTTGAGGTTCCCAAATTTGAGAACTTGAGTTTATAAGTCTGTGAAAGCACAAGCAGACACACGCAGAGGATTTAAGAACTGAGCCTGACATTCTGTTCACATGAGTGTTATCTGTCATATCATACATAGCTTCACTCAGTGAGCCCTGCTAGAGAAAAGGCATTTTTCACAGAGTCTTAATGGGTTTCGGTGGTGTTCAGTATACAATGGTCGCCATTAACAAGTCAGTGGTTGCTAAGAGTTACCATAGTGCATTATCTGAGATTATGTAGACCAGTGACATACAATAACACCAGGCTCAATTATATCGTCTTGATCTGTGCACAGAGGATGCTTTATGACAGCATGATGTCAAAGGGTGATACTGGGCACGCTGGGATAGAAAAGACAATGGGCCCCATGCTGCATAGTGCCACGATACTTAAAAGACCCAAAATCTACCATTAAAACTGAAAAAGGAGAAAGTTTCTCCAGTACACATCAGGAAAAATTATCTGTTAGAGAAACTGGAAAAAATAGCTTTTCTTTCCCACTTTTACCCCTTATGAGGAGGTAGTTAGGTGAAGAATGGTATCCCTCTACTTAGAAAAGAAACAGTGTATCCTAAATATCACTGAATTATGACAATATAATGTACTGAAAGAATGCTGAATATTATTGCTGTTTCACTATTAAAGGAATTTTATTATATTCACTATTGATCATAAGCAAAATCAATTTCACTCGTGTATGTGAGTATCAAGAATGAATGTAGCAGAAATACTAATTCATTTAGTGATTTATTGCATCTCTACTTATAAAAATAGTTTTAAATCTCACTCACTCACTGTTATTTAAATAAGCTCACAAAGCACTTAAAAATGCAGAACCGAGTTTCACATCTTATATCTGTAAAGATAAAATAAGTGTATTTTTGAGAAAAAATAGGTTAGAAATATTAAAAGGATTAAAAAATAAAATAAGAATTTTCCGGACTCTGATACTTTATATGAAATTTCAGCCAAGAAAGCTATGCTTTTATAGAAAAGCTAGAAATTAGTGAGGAAAAAGAAACATTTTTAGTAGAATTTACAAAACAAGATTAGACTTAGCTTTTACAACAATGGTATCAACACTGTACTGGCTTATGAGTGTCACAATTTCAAGCAAGTATTAATCTCTTATGCAATAAAATTGTTATTTTTAAGTTTTCATGTTGATTTTGATACTGATAAGGATATCTGCGAGGAAATGTTTTTGCCAGAGCTATGGACAAAGAGGTCTTTGATGGCCTTCACAAGTTGCTAGGCAATAGCTGAATGGCCATGATAAACTTCAGCTAAGCTGCTCTGAAGAAATGCTCGTGCATTTAATGCCCAGTGCTTTATGCTGGGGGCCTCACATCTAAATCAGCATTCCCCCAGCATTCGTAATTGCATGAATGAAGTAAATAATTCTTTAGGGATACCAGTGTTTCTGCCCATGCTGGCAAAGTGTTTACATAC
The DNA here is from genome assembly GCF_964106895.1 of Numenius arquata. NCBI lineage: Eukaryota > Metazoa > Chordata > Aves > Charadriiformes > Scolopacidae > Numenius > Numenius arquata. The sequence goes on along the minus strand of NC_133616.1, from coordinate 55,825,649 downwards.
TCCTTATGCTATATTTTTAAGTTAAGACTCAATGATCCATCCAAGTCAGATCAATGGAGAGCTAATTTGTTTTAGCACTCAAATGGGAAGAAAATCTACCAATTATTTCTTGTGATCTTCCCAGGCAAATTTATTATTGGACTAAGTACTATTGTCGAGCTTGTTGTGTTTCCATTAGTCTGATAAAAAGTTATCCAAACTTTAAAAATAATTATTTTCTTCATACAGAATGTGTATTTGCTGTACAATTTATCTTCACAGACGGGGAACCTTCCAGTATAGTCTCTCAGAATTAAAACCTGTTTTCCGATATATCAGAGCTTGAACTGGATATACAACAACCTAAACAAGAGAAGGACCAAGCCCTCAAAACTTGGGGAAATCCTGGTGTCATTAAAGCTAATGATACATTTCCATCATGGTCCAAGATCTCACGCTTCATACCTGAGAGAAACAAATATTAGATCCCTTCTGTTCAAGGAAGCGAAGACTTATGATGGTGAGAATTGCTTCCCTACTCCTCTGTCAAATGATGGATGAGCAGTCCAAAGAAAGGGGAGAAACAGCACAGGGAAGTGGTGAAAAACTTCATAGGCACCATTTAGAAGTACCCTCATTGTCTTTAAGGGAAGAGAATTAACTTGCTCCCTAGCTGAAGATAGCCAGAAGCCTAAATAGAAGTGTCTCAAATTAAGGAGATAATGAAAGGATTGAAGATTTTTCTCTAGAAGTTCAGACTACTGCTTCTTCACTGTGGCAGCAGGAGAGTTTGTGAGCATGGGTTTTGGTAGGATGCCAGCTACAAAAGCTTGTCAACAAAACCAGCACTGTATCACAGTTTGAAGGTGAACAAAACATCAGTATCTGCAAATTTTAGTGGAAGAATCATTTTTGAGATATTCCTGGTATCTTTCTGAAGGCCATCATATAGCTACATATTGTTATCCACTCCAGTGGTGCTCTTCTTTTCATTTACCATGTTTTACGTAGCCACAAGAAAACACTACTTTTCCTTTTCTTACCTTCTTGATAGGTAGAAAATAAATGTACCTCATTTACTGACATAAAGTTCTTCTGCCAGAAGAGCAGTATTTCTTTCACCTAAAACCACACTGCAGTGCATAGGCAATAGAGATACAGACACAGTGAAGTCCAGACACAGGGCAGGTCAAACGTCTGATTGAAGAATTCATTTCCCTAAGTTTGGAAAGTAAATACGCCTTTTATCATGACACAGTGCCCCCATATGATTTTGTTTGTGGCACACTGAATATTCATCACAATGGGACCTCAGGCTTCAGGGCGTCCAGGATAAGGCGAAGGGAAACCCATCTTCTTGCAAGAGGTTCTCAGCTTGGGTGCACTGGGGTGCCAGCATCACGCATGTCATTCCAGCAGCAACTTGTGTCTCAGTCTTGAAGAGAGGGAGACCCACAGCAGTACTCTTTTATATAAGTTTTTTTTTTCTTCTATGTATGAGGGGGGAAAAAAAGGTGCATATTAAAAGCTAAGGGGCAAGGGAGAGTTCTAGTTCATGCTTCCCAGGGAACCTGGTTATTTGTATCAGTGGGGTGGGTGTCAGATATCTGACTGTCCTCTTCATTATAATCCAGCAACAAATGTGCCTCTTAGAAATAACGTCAGGAGCACATGCAAAGACACAGCACTTCCTCACATTAAAAACACATCTGGTGATGGGCAATATGACTAGCATTGGCAGGTGTCCAGCACAGCAGAAAGTCACCAACACCCTATCTGCTTTAGCATACGGATGAATACTATACACACTGGTAAAATGCAGGCTGATATTACTGCATCTGTCTTTTCCATAAACCAATGCTATTGTTTTGGTACAGATAGCAGACTAGTGGTATTTCATAATCCCTGGCACTGCATAACCTTTAAATTGATTTTAAAAATAACAAATGTTGTATCAGTAAGACATGACATTTTTTTACAAATAGAAAGGTCTAGCAGAACTGCAGCCCAGGAACCACAACAGTAATGTGTTATCAGTAACACCCACGTTACTGTAATACAGTAATAAACAAACTGTCTGGGGGAAAACCGTTGCCCTTTTTTACAGTGCTTTAATGCGAAACCTCAGTTTGCAAGAATATGAATTCTCTAATCTTCTGGGCAATTTGGAAAAATTGTATTTTGACAGCTGCTTGCAGAACAGATAAGATTAAGGGATGAAATTAACAGTTACCATGGTGCTTGCTGGATTGTGGTCACTGAGAGAAGTGGTAGAGGTAGCTTTTTAGAGGAAGTTAAGTTAAAGTTTTGCTATAAGTTATTAGAAGAGTCATTACATCTTAGAGAAGTACATTTTCTGTATCTTTCTCCTGCTTTCTATTTTAATAGTTCCTACTCTTGTCCACTGTTTAGCTCTTGCGCTCCCTCCAAATGAAGAAAAGTTATTTATAAGACACAGTGAAAATGTCAAGGGACAAGAGCGTTTGGGGCAGACATCATCCTCTGCGTGGGTGGATGTTTCTTGTTTGTACCATCCTGTCATGTGGCTCCTGGAACACGACGGAATGGTGAGATTGCCAGGAAAAAAACAACACCCTTAACTCTTGCTTTTCTAAGAAGAACCAAGTTGCCGTCTAGGGAGCACTTGGTGTAAACTACAGAGAGGCTAGGATTTGTAATGGAAGTCCTATAAATGAAGTCACTTTTGATTAGGATGAAAAATCTTAAGTATTCTCCTAGGCATCAGAACCTAAATTAAAAACAGAAACCCTAAATTTAAACAGAACCCAATTCTTGAGTTTTACAAGAGCTCAAAACAATGCAACAGTCAGTAACTGAACTTTCACTCATAACTAGGACCCAAGAAGCAAAAGATAATACATTGGACATGTTCAATAATAAAGAGAAAAACTACTTAAAAAACCTAAACCATATAGAGTTTTAGTGTTGACCCAATGCTCAGCTGCAGCTATATCTCAAGACTAAAGTAAAGGGCAGCATGTTAGCTAGGCTGCCCTTTGGGACACAACAATAGCACTTGTCCCCACTTCAGCAGCTCAGAGCTCCCTCGCTGCCCAAGGGAGCATGCACCGAAACAGGCCAGTGACCCCCTGCTCCCCGGGCAGCATGTTGCCCGTTCCTCAGCATTGTGGTACGACTGTGTCATCCAGCAAGGGAAAAATCTTCCACCCTTCATTTATTTCTGCAAAGTTATATAAACTATTCCCTCTGATGAAATCCCCTGGGGAAAGTATAGGCAACTGCTCTGTTCACAGGGTTGATTGTGAAATGCTACATTTAAAATATCTTTTAGGAAACTTTATATAATTTTGGTGGCACCAAAACATTTGGGGGATTTCAACTTGGATTCAACAATTTATTCTTGTTGAAAAAGAAAAAGATGCAAGTTCATATTTTTAAGCTTCTTCAAATGTACTTATTTTTTAACACTACTCTCCCAATGGTTTTTAAACAACTAAACCCTTCATTTGATCCAAAATCAGTCTCTCCCACTCTTCAGGTTTTTTTGGCAGGTAATACTAACCACCATAAACTAATAAGTCTGATGGCTACTTTAACAAATCTAACAGAAAAAAAATCTAAGCTATTATAACATAATTTCTTGCATTCTACTACCTTCATACATTTTCACAAATCCTCCATCTGCTTCTCCACCTATTATGCATACAAATATTTATACAACCTCCCTCTTAATCCTACAATCTAATGCTATCTCTGCAATGTAACATTACAGTACAGCTATTTGAGAACCTGTTTCTAAAGTATTCACTCCTTTTTTTAATCATTCTAAATATAAGTATCTACACAAAGACCAGATTCCTCATGGGTATTGCTCTGACATGTGAAGTGTGGGAGGAGGATTTTTCCAGACACTGAGTATATAGCAAACTATGCCATTTATGTCATATTGTGTGTCTAGACATCACAAACATGTTGAAACTAGTCTGTTACACACACTGTTGTGATGACATCATCCAGGGACAGATAGTCAGTTTTATCTATAATCATACATGAAATGTCTTTCTAGCAAAATCTTTTTCCTTTCTAAATGTGAAGATGAAATAAGATTTCACTGAAGGCAAAAATATTGCCTCCATTTCAAGACCTGAGTGCAACCACCGTCAAAGACTCTGCTATGCTTGAAGCCTTTGTCACAGCCCAGGTTAGTTATATCATACTGGCCAGGTAATTTTTATAATCTATTATAAAAAGTTGCTAGGTTTTTAATATGGCAATTCAAAACTATCTCTTTTAATCTAGCTTCATTTGTTAACGTACTTTTGGTCTCAAATGATTTGCCTCAGTTTTAGAAAACTTCTAAGATGCATTTCGAGCAGTACATCTGGAACTTGTGAACAGCTCTAACTGCCTACACCCTGGTTGCTCAAGATCAGCAACTCTTCACGTATTTTCAATACGGGTATTCTTTGCTTAATTTAAGAAAACATAGTTTTGAGTGGATCTGAATATAAGTTTGAGAAAGTGTGTCCAAGCACACACACACAATTACCTGAAACTACCTGAAAGTAAGAACAGTCATGAAAGGCCATTAACATCATAAAAAAATAAACACAAAGTAGTGTCACAAAATAGTAATATATGGCATATTGCTAATAGTATTTTTTCATAATTTGCTCAAATAACTTTTATTATTTTTGCACTCTTGTGGTAGTCATTTCTCAGAGGTATGTGGGTGGCTGATGGTAAGTCACACTGCAGCTTGTGGGAAGAGAATAAAACCAACAAACTCCAGGCTCAGTTAGGTGAGTGCTGGCCCTGGAAGCCTCTCTCTTTCATACGGAAAAGGGCAACAACAAGGGAGACCCAATGGTGAGTTTTCAAAGAAGTTGGCAGAAGCTTAATAGACAGGAAAATTGCACAAATAAGAAATGGGTTTGGTGTCCCATGGCAAAGCAAGAGCCCTTCCTGCCCCCATCTGTATCCCCTAGATTTCCACTTCCTACTTCCCAATAATCATAAAAGTCATGTTCATCTGAACAGAAAGTAGAAGAAACATCAGGTAAGCTGTCACTAACTACAATTAATCAACCTGAACTGCAGGCACAGAGTACTATGCACTTTGAACAAAATGCTTGTGATCCATCTACAAAGTTAGGGGGAAAAAAAAAAACATATAAAAATCAAAGTTTGGAACTGAAAGACTGTATCTGAGGAAGTCATAAGCTCTACACAAACTTTTGTGGCCACAACGATTTGATAAACTTGTAAAATAAATGATTTGCTGCAGAGTGTCTTCTCACCTCCATCTACTATGTCTGGAAGCACCAGAGAAAAAAAAAAGAAAACAATTATATCATGATCCTGCAAGCCAATAATGAAAAATGTTAACTTACAAATGAGTGACAGGATAATAAATAGTATTAGTTTATATCTGAAATAAAAAAAAAAAAATTCAGCTCTATTTTCACAGCAGAAACATGCTTTGTTCATTTAAGGTGTGTTTTTCATACTGACTTTTCACTATTAAATGGAAGGAGTCCTTACAGACCGGTGACATGAAATCTGACCCTTGCAACACTACAGCATCACTGGGAGACACAAAGTCCAGAACACTCCAAGAGGGGCAAACTTACAGTGTCAATAAGTCCTTACTGAAGGTGGAAGAGTTTTCCCAACACTAATAGCTTAGAAATCTATGTGAAAACTAGAACTATTTCCTAGAGATAAAGGGAACATTTCATGACAGCTTGCCATTCTGTATAGTTTTCTCATGTTTTCTTGCTTTCCACAAACAAGAGAGTGTAACAACAGTGCCAAACACAAATTTTTATGAATAATTAAATATTTATATTTCTTAAAACCACAATGAAAATGCTGGAGAACCTTTGTGCAACAATTTTCAAACAGAACAAAATATGTGCAGAGAAATTTAATTTTTTTCAAAACTTTGAGAAACTCAAATGGCAGCAAAACTTCTGCACAATTTATCCTCTTCCTGGCTGCCTGAGCAAAGCTTTCTGAGTTCCTGGATGTGATGCTTTACCTACCAAAGCTGCCAGCACAATCTTCAATATCTACACTTATTCACCACTTTCATAAGGAATCATACTGTGGAGGCACCAAAGTTTTAAGATTTCTCCTTCTATTCACAGTTTTCTGTGGATCCCACACTCGACAAAGTTTCCATGCCTGTGAATCATAGAAGGGACATGGCAGCCACAGAACTGGCCCTTTTCTCCTTCCAACCCCACATACTCCTTCTCTACCCACAAAACCCAAAGGCAAGACCAAGTCCCACCACAGTGGAAACCCTCATTGTCTTCATGACGGTCTGTTTGTACCTGACCATCCCGGCAGACAGCGACAGTAACCCGTGGTGGGATGACAACCGTCCGCATGGCTGCAGTCACAGCGTTCAGCACAATCCATACCATATGTGCCGTCCTGTGGCAAGAAAAAAAAACAACAAACAAGCCTGAGATGATGACAACTGGGAGTTAGTGGAGAACAACTTCTGGTCTGTTGTGACTCAAAAAGCAACCACAGATCTCTCCTGAATCCATAATCTGCTTTCTTAATATAAAACGCTTCTGGGTTTTGGAACACTTCGGTGTCCTACATTTTCATTTTCTCATTTAAGAGGGGAAGATAAAGAATTAATTACATTCCCTTGAGAAATCCCAGACTAATGCACCTGAAAACAGTGATTCAGAACACAGTAACCTACACTAGCAGAGGCTACAATGAAAGCTTTCTTGTACTGTCCCTGTAATGTCCCTTACAGTTAAGTTCCTACTCCAGGACCTGGGGGCCCCTCGATGTGAAAGCAATTCAGTCTCCTTTCTGCCTCCAATCCTGAGCTCTCTACATATTGGTCACAAGGATATCTCATAAAGCCACAATTTCTAAAAAAGAGTAGTAAAACAATAGATTAAAATGTATCTTCAGTGTGAATTTTATTGCATTAAAAATACAAATTGTATCACTTTCTTTTGATTAAAAATCTTTCCTTCAATGCTACATCACATACTGTGTTAAAAAGAGAAGCTCTTCGGCTACAAGACAGTACAGTTGGCTATGCAACACTTCTTAAACCAAAAAGAGATATTAAAGTTACAAGTTGAACACTCCTCTTGGTGTATTCAGCTGTGCCAAAAGAGCTCAGCTGATTTTCATGGAACTGTATCTAAACGTTTGAATTTGACTTTTTTGCTTCTTCTGTCAAAGGTGGCACATACGTTTGGGGGTAATTCCAAACAAAATTAATCTGAGAAACTGAAAAGGGCAAAATCTTTACAATTGCATTCTCAAAACAAGGCAAAGTACAACAGTAAATTGATCCTACAGAAAAAGTGTCAAAAACAAATTAAAAAACACGGAAAAATGGCAGTATAATTTAAGGTAATAATTATGGGGTTACTCACAACAAAGACAAAAAAGAAAAAAACATGTCAGGTTTAAAACCCAATCATATAAAATGGAGGTTAAACATTCTCTCAGTCACGTCAAAAATCAGAATAAAACCTATATGAAAATTCATCTCCTGTTCTTTCATGTTCATGTCTACCAAGTGTTACAGGATTTAGCTATTCAGTTCCCAGTCTTTCAAGTCTAAAGTAGAACAAAATCGTACATTACTTGACTATAAGGAGCCTTTTGCTTATCTCAACAATACAATTTTATAGCCAGAAAAAGAAAAGATTAAGTATTTCATTTGCATATGATCAGATTTTGAAAGAAAGGAAGTCCTCAAATATGTTGTTAAACAGTGGTATTTTTAGTCTGCTATGTATTTGGACTGAAGTCCAAACTTCAGTGAAATCTTGAATAACAATCTGGGCAGTGACATTAATTTTCTGAAGTTATTGAAATGAATTGAAATACATTGATTCAAATAAACTCTCTGCTCAAAAAAAAATAATCAGAAAACACTCAACACATTTTAATTAGTTTTCTGTTTATTCTCCTGCTCTGGAATTTTGAGGTAGAATATGCATTTGAAATATGTAAATGCTTATGGACATCATTTGACACAAAGAGAGAAAGACAGCACGACAGTGGCCATGCAAAATTATCTGATACAAAAATGCTTTTAAGCATTATTTTGCAAAATTTGGAACAGCGAAGCAAATGCCATGAAACGATACCTATTTTCTTTAATAAGTCAGTTTTGGAAGAGCTAATGGAGCTTGGGAGATCTCCTCGTCCTTCAGAATCAGACACTAAGTGATAAACAAAGCTGCTTTAGAAAAAAGAAAAGTTAGTCTTCTGATGGAGATGCATTGTTGGGAACACTGCATAAACGTGCACAGATGGTACACTAATCAGCTTTCCAGAATATTTTAGAATTTGTTTGCCACTTTATTCACTGTAACAGTGAATGCTATACCTCATCTTAAAACCAAAATAACCAAAAAAAGAATAACTTCTAAGTATTCTGAGAGCAGTTCAACACAGCAATTCTTCATTCAAAACAAAGGTGTTGTTTCCAGTCTTATGTTGTAGTTGAGTTACTCCTATTCTATTATTACTCAGTAGAGCTAGTCCAAACTGACTGAAGCTTAAATGTAATATGAGAGGGGAATTTACAAGTTTTATGTTCAGTGCAGGTGATTCCTTTACAATTATATTAAACTAACAACCTGCTATGCAGATAGTAGTGCAGAAGTGAAGGAAAGACAGTGGAGAGGAAAAGGAGAGCAGTTCATTTAAAAAATGAAGTTTGTTAAAAATTTCCCAGAAAATTGAAATCCATCATTGGAAAAGATAGACTCTGGTAAACCCCATTTTTCATAAAATATTTCAATTTTTTTTGTGTGTATGAAATGTAATTAAAACCAAACAGTTACGTAATAAACCAAATCAGTTTTGAATGTTACCATTTTTAAATTTTTTAGATAATGTATTTTTATGGCTTCCCCAAACAACAGATTGCAAGATGGAACAGAACTGATAAGGAGCATGCCTTTGTCTACAGAATGATTTCAAATTCTGCGGTTCTCAAAGTCTAGGAGACAGTGGAAGTCAGAGCCCCAATAGAAAGGCAAAGACCTATCATGGGACTGGTTAGTAAGAGTGCCTTCTCATGTCTGACTGAGAAGAAATGAAAGTTCTTTGTTCGTACTGTACCATAAATGTAAGTTAATTTAATTAAAATCATGTTATTTGATGTGGAATATATTTTTGGTACATTTTTTTCTCATCATTTTTACTTAAAGTAGTTTAACAGATACAGCTTGGATAGTGTTTGATGCTGATGGAGAGGGAAAAAATTGTTTCTGTGTTTTTTAACTAATTCTAAAGGAGCTGGTGAAAAGTTTTGAGGTCCAACATTAAAGTGTGAAAGCAGAAAAAGTATTCATGTGTCCATCTTCATTTTGGGTAGTCATTTTGTGTGTTCTTTGGTGTGCTGTGCAGCAAAGTTCTTCCAGAAGAGCTGGTGGTGCATGTCCCTGATCTTGAACCCAGTCGTGTACAGGCTACCAGCTGCACTGCTCCTTAGGGACTTACCTCCATGAAGTCAGAAAAATGACATAAGTATCACCCCACCCATTATTATCCTACAGTGTAAAATTCAGTGAAATTATTAACTACCTGGCAAGGGAGTTCGCATTTTTCTCCCCTCCAGCCTGGGGCACAGGTACAGGTTCCATCCAGAGCATTGCAAGCCCCTCCGTTAAGACACTGGCAAGTTAAGTTGCAGCCAAGTCCCCAGGTGCCACTGGGACAATTTATTGAGCAATCTACACCATGCCAACCTGCCAAAAATAAGAAGTAAAGTAACAAATTAATCAGGTTTCCCCCAATTCCTCTCTGAGGACGTTTCCCTCTGCCTACCATGTGGCATCTCTCAGAGATGCACAATACCAGGGTAACATGAACTACAGGCTAGTATCAGCAGTTTCAGCTGAGGACTTCTCCAGGTTTGAACAAAGGTGCTCAAGGGCACCTTGTAACATCTGTGCACAGCACACATTTGCAGATTAGTGCCAACATACAGAAGCAATTGATGGGAGATCTGAAATGAAAACAGAGACACCTTGAAATTTCTCTCAGAAGCACTAAACTGTACTGAAAGTTTTAAGGCATAGCCTGAAAAAAATTAGAAATTATTTTCCCTAGACTTAAGCTGCTGGATTCATAATTCTTCCACCGGTGTTCAATACAGACAGTTCTGCAATATGGTTTTAACAGAAAACTTAGACACCAAAAAAAAAAGAGGGAACATGAAAGTAATGCACAAGTTGGATTTCTCCAAGGATATATAGAAGACCTTCTAGATGATTTCTGTACTTCTCTCCAAATAAAAAAAAAAAAAAAAAAAGAATGAAATGTAAAATAGTTCTAAAAGGCAGCATTCACCACTGATTATGCCTGATAGCAACGATTCGCAGGCTGAGCACTGGATAGACAGAAATGTAAATAGATTTTTTAAAATGTGATCATCTATTGGATACAAGAGAAACAACGTGAGTCAGTCGTATGTTATCATCAGCAATGACACAAGCCAAGTTTCTAATTTTGTACCTTGTGTACAGTAAGCGAAGGGAAAAATAATTCTGCTCTGAGCCTAATCAATAGACTATGCAAAACACATGTATTGAAATGAAGCTGCCTCATGCCCTGGATTGATAAATTTGAATTTAGGGGTCATTTCAGGAAAAAAATGTTATACTATACTAACTAGAAAATCAAGACACCTTCTCTCGAGTGTCTTTCCAGGATTTATAAATTTGCTTCATTTACATAATACGTATCTGGGCTTACTTCAACTTCATCATTTGCTGTCCTTTTCATTGTAATATAACTAAAATTGCAAAATCCACAAGAAGATAGGCTTATGCATGGCTCAAGGAATAGTTTTGTCTCCTCACAACCTAGCTACTTAGCAGTAGCTGCTTTAATAGAGTTAAATCAGCTCCATTGTCTCTGGCAAGAGTAGAAGCCGGGAACTCTCCACGTTCACTACACGACTGATTTAATTGTGTCAGTCCTTGACAAATTTAGTAGATATTTGTCTACTAACTAACACTTCTCTCCTACTCTCAACCTTCATATATTTTTAGACAAACATTTTTAGACAAACATTTTTAGATGGATAGGTCTACAGTGTAGGCTGGGCATGGGATTTGCTTGGTAGCATTCAACAGCCTGCCCCTCTCTTCTCAGAAATCCAGCATCACAGCTGAGAGACACTGGATTTTAAACCCTTCCTCACAGCAGAAGTGAAAAAGAGAACAGGTGTACTGCAAGAGCAGATTTTGGCTTGAACAGGAACACCATGTGGACTTGTAAACCTTTATATGGGAAAAGATCTCTGCAGAACCAGAGCCAGAGGATGGCTGAGATATCTTTGTTCCACCCAAAGGCATGAGCTACTGGGAGAAGGAGAGGTGGGCACACACATACAGTTTCTGGTGGAGGTAAACTGACCATCAAAATACTCTTGGGAGGAGAGGAGAGAGACAAGCAGAGGGACTGAGGAGCATGAGTGCACTCGCACTGATACTGGGAGATTCAAAAAGTTTCTCATGGAAGCAGGGAATGGTAGAGGGCACAGGCTGGGAAGAAGGTAAGGCAAGGTTTTGTCAGAGAATCATTGAGGTAAAGAGTAATCAAATAGATAAAATGGCCAGTAGATATCGACATCAGTGCTAAACTGGCAGGAAGAAGTCTGTGCCTCTGTGGTGCTGAGAGGGGTGAGTGTGACAGCCAGAGGTGGTGCTCACCCAGGCTGAGGGGAAACAGGGCTCAGTATTTTGACTAAGAACATTGACATCAGATAAATGGCATACCAGTAGTCCTTCTAGCAGGCCACAGCACTGCCACAAGAAGCAAGTGGTGGCCCATCTCAGGGTAAAACATTAGTAATTCGCGCAGCCCCAGTATCCAGCCCACTGAGAACTGCCTTGAGGAAACACGAACACAAGGTACGCTCACTCTTCTCTGAGCAGATGTTTTCCTAGTTTTCACCTCCCAGAGCAGCAATAGCATAAAGTATCTAGTAATATGGCTCTTAAAGGGGTCTGCTTTTTATTAAGTTTCTTTCTTCTTCTCTACTTCAAAAAATTAATTTCATTTTATGATTACAGAAAAAGAAAGTGAATCTGAAGAGACACTTACCTGCTTTGCAAACACAAGAACCATCTACTGGTGAGCAGATGGCTTCATTTTTGCAGTTGCACACAGATGAACAGTTTACTCCGTATGTCCCCGGAAGACAAGGTGTACCACAAGAAGCACCCTGAGTTATACAAAACCAGAGTCTAAAAACTATTTAAGGAGGTTCAGACAATAGAACTAATAAATAACCCAGACTGACTCAGGTGCTACAAAAGCCAGAAAATGTACAGCCCATGATTGCCCTTGGCTGTCACTAAGTTATCCTGAATTTAAGGGAGAGGGAGTCCTTCATGCTTTTTAAGTTTACGGTAAACATTAGTTTTCTATTAGTTGCTGTAAGAGCTCAGATCACATAGCTAATAGCAGCTGGTAAGATCTACAGACAGCATTTTCAGTAATAAAGCAGCCCTTTATGAAACCAAAACACAGTAAGACATCAGTTTAATGGAAAATAATGTGGATATATAAAATATTTTTAAGAATTTATTTGGCTGAAGTTTTCACAGTTATTATTCCTAGAAGAACAGTCATACTGTAAAATGTTTTCTGTTAGATTAGCATTCAATGCACAGATAACAGCAAAGGTGTGTAAAAGCTGCAGAATAATCAGTCTAAACTTTGTCTAGAGTTTCTCTGGATGGAGCGGGAGGAGTTGGTGCAAGAAGATAATGACTGAAACCTATCATTCCTCCCTTTGTTTACACTTCAACAGAACACTCTCATTCTTATCAATGTCTTACAAAGCAACTAACTTTTCTTTCTTAAAACGGCTTAATTTCAGCACTGATAATCAATCACAAATTTTCCTTTTTAGGGTCTTATAACACAACTAGTGGTACCTAAATACCCTTACCTCCTTTACTGTGGTGGAGAAAGGACGCTTTGGCATCCTGAAGAATCTGGCACTTAACTAAAGGCAGTGGAGTTGAAAATGGACTGTGAAAGTGAGACTTATTTACCTTAAATCCAGGGGCACAGGTGCATTTTCCAGTCACACTATCACAGTCAGCCCCATTTTGGCAGCTGCAGATCTGCTGACATGACTCGCCATAGAATCCCGGGGAACATGTCTCGTTGCAGTAGAGCCCAGACCAGCCAGGCTTGCAGGAGCATTCCCCAGACATAGGGTGACAGCTGCCGGGAGGGGATGAAAGGATAAATAATTCAGGACCATGACTTTTTTTTTTTCTTTTTTTTCCCCCCGGAGAACAAAATGCTGTTATAGATAGGTTGCGTAACAGATCTTGCATGCTATGCGTAAAGGTGGTTTTACTCCCCAAACCACAAAGCAAAGTGTTCTGTAGATGTATATATAAACGCATGCCAATTAAGATAAGAAGTGTAACATCATACAACATATAGACATTTTGGGAGGACGTGGAAAGAAAAGAAGAGCTGTTTTCTACTGCTAGTTGAAAAGAAATCTATCTGAAATACCAGTTTTTACCATAAAATATATGCTTACACATACTAAGGTGATAAAACCACTCCCCAAATTCCCCAAAACGTATTGTTATGTTCACACTCCAAGTATAATAGGATCATTTTTGTAACACTGCCCAAACTCAGCAGCATATTGTCTGAGAAATATGATGCTTCAGTAAAACAGCGTGGCAGCCAACAAAAAACAATAACACAGCACCCAGTGAGTAGCAAGTACACTCTTTTCTTTAAATCGTGGGTTGAAAAGAGGAAAACTGGCACCTTTCAGGGAATGATACAAAATCATTTGCATTGGGCAGAAGTCAGATATACCATCAGAGCAGTGACCTTTTGGAGAGTATCTCCCCTGTGTTGGCCATACCTGGTGGCAGACCAGCTGTCCCTACCTGGAACAGCAGTTTCATTGAAGGGCCAGTCAGACAGCTGTTGCCTCATAACAAATGGACATCATCAGCTGTGCAAAGATATATGTGCTGGAAAAGTGGACACAATGGAGTACTCTGTAGCACTCTGGCAGACAAAGCACTTGCTTAATTTTCACCAAAGGAGAGCCTTAATATCCAAACCCAATATATTTACAATGGGAAGACTGTTTAAATATATTTGTCTGCCACTTATTGAAGTTCCTTTAAGTGTGCTGGAAGAAAAACGTGCCTTTGTCCAGACGTATTAAATGACCCACGACAAGAGCCTGATTTTGCAAGATTTGCTGACTCCCTGTGTGGGGGTGTGTTTGAAATGGAGTACTTTTCTGACCATTTGAAAGTTTGAAAAAAATACATACTGCACTTTTAGGTGCTATAACTTAAGAAACAACAATATTCTTTGAAAAAGCTGCAACGTAACAAGGGAATGCAATATTAGTTGCAACTGCTCTTGGACTCAAGGACAACTCTTGTCAAACTAAGAGTTTCCTATTGTCAAATGCAACCAACTGACAACATACTGCTGATAAGGAAATTTTGAATTTTAAAGGCTGGAAAGTCATTATGTGTTCTCCTTTCTATATATTATTGCATACACTATGGCATTGTTAGGATTTGGGGGTCTTGAAGATACTAAAATCTCTTTGACGCTATTATGCTAGTTCCCATAAAGTGAGAGGAAAGATTATTTCAACTAAATGATATGTGCAGAAATGGTTCAAAACTCATGGTGCTCACAGTGAACAGTCCTGGTTATTTGTTTAGTTCTAATTATACCTGCCATGAAATACGTTGGAATGGAACTATTCTCGTATAAAATACATGAAACATTATGAAAACACATGCTGCAGCAAGATAATCAGATTTGTTCCCTATTCCTAATCCTGTAGGTACCCAGTAGCATTTTGTACCCAATTCCCGTGTTTCTTATCAGTGGAAGAATACAGGGCAGGGAATATGAAAAGATTTTTCAGTCCACAAGTGAATAGTCATTAGGATTTGAAATAGAATATATTTATAACATACAATTAGTAGTACTGTCATTTTAAGACATAAATCCCAGGATTGTTTGTTGTTGGTTTTTTTTTTCCTTTCAGGAGAGGGAGAGACCACATGCATGAACAAGCATTGCGTATGAAGCAGAGGCATTGATATTCTGTGCCCCCCAGTGAGTGTTACTAAGGCATACTTGCACATACATTGATTGACACCAAAATTAGTATTCCGTAATTTGTAATTAGATGTAGGAAGCTAGAGCACTTCTGAAGCTTTTTGATGGGTTCGCGTGTAGTTAGATTAATTGGCAATAAGGTTTATATATTAAGATAGTGAAATAAAGAGATGTTGAGAGATACTGCCACTACATCCGCTTTTATTCCTGGTCCTTTGTTTACACTTTCTGGAAATACAACCCTACTCTGCACAGAGAAAAAAAAAATACTTGTGGGTAGTTGGTATTATACATTTGAAGGACTTAGATGAACTTAATGATTTTCATATGATTTATATAGGTGTTTAATTATTATAATAGCCAACTAAATTTTGTAGAACCCTATGCAATATAAAATTTCCATTAAAAGCTCTTGTACATGTACATACAAGTCCATTATAAAAATGAAAAATTGCAAGATTGCAATTTGACTTTAAAAACACACCCAGACTATATGAACTAAGCATGTATCACATGATAAAATTCCACTCAACATGATATACGTATCTCAGAAAAAGCATGAGACAAAAGAAACCCCATTAGAGTTCACATGATAAATAAACCCTAATTCCAGCCTGAGCTATACCAAATTAGTTCATGATACAGAATGACCCTAGCTGATCTTACCTACAGGAATGAAGCAGTGGTGGAAGATCACCCGGATGAGCTTATAAAAAAGAAAAACCAAACCAAAAAAACCCAAACAAAAAAACCCCACCACTAAAAAAAACAGGGACATCTCAAATGTAGCTTGAGATCAACCTGAAACCAGTGCATATGCTGTAACACGGGTATAAGAGATATCCTTTGCAAACCTTATAGATAAATATGCAGCTACAGTCTGCCCTTTTTACATTTTCTGAATGATCATCAGGATTCACTTGAGTAAAGGCATGACAAAACCCAGTCCAAAAGTGCTTTAGATTAGAAGAACATTCCTATACAAAACAAAGTGACAATGTTGACGAAAGCAGATCAAGGTCTTTTTATCTCATTCCTGCAAACTGGATCTACAGAATGACAAGTTTCTGTAAGCCCCACAAACTGCGGATGGAAGTGCCAGGGTCACACGGGTCTGCTCATACCAGTTCACAGCGCTGCTGTTGTACCCTGTTGAGGAAGTGTGTTTTATGTGGTCCTAGTTTCAGCCAGCTAGTGCTCACTCTCATTTTTTTCTTGACTATTGAGTAAAAACGGAAAAATCGATATTGTCACTAGTCACACAGAACGGAGGTCTGCGTCTGATTTGCACTCTCGTTCAAGTCCTTTCATATATATCAAAAAACGCAATAGAGAAGAACCATTTGTGAAAAAACTCTTGGCACAAGAGGGTTGTTAGCTGTTGCTGTCCTCTGGACCCCTCAAAAAGAATAAAATCTCTTAAGTACGTCTATATCTAGCCCCTTCCAAAAATTTAATAAAGGCTGCTGATAAAACTAAAAATGAGGATGGGCGTGCTTTTCAGCCCCAGGAGCTGCCATCAGTCAACAGCAGCAGCAAAACCCCTGTACCTTAGTCTACCCAAGATGCAAATTATGAGTTATTGCCAAAGTTGTTTTGATGCAATTTCCTCAATTCTAAAACAGTAATAAAAAAATGTATACATTTTTGAAGCATGGTGTACCATAATGTTTTTGTATCTTTAAGTGTTTGAAGAAAATGGCTAGACACATACTTGTATACTGCAACTTATGTACACATATTTTAAAGCGGTATTTTTTGGTGCTATGTATTTTTTTAACTAATCTTTAGTTCATTTCCATATCTATGAATACTACAAACGTAAGTAATAACCTAGGGCTCTAAGACTACCAACAGCTCCTCTTCAAGGACATCTAAACTTGTGATCATACCCAGATGAAAAAAGCTTTTATGATATCAAGGTCCCTAGAAGTCCTATCAGAAAACAGACACACAAAATACAGAACACAGGCACACTAAGTGTGTTTGAAGAAGGAATTACAAAGAATTACACTCCCTTTTTTGTGACCAAGAATTATTGGTTGTCACGTTGCTGCTAAATGGGTTAGTGCTTTGAAGAAGATCCTTTGGCTATAGCCAGCCCAAACAGTACTTGTGGTAGGCAAGTAAAGGATGAGGATATTCCCTGATGTGCCTAAAAAGTTGTCTCCTGGCTGACTGATATTTAGTGAGAGAAGAAGACAGCCAGACACAACTGGCTTCTCAAAAGCATAAAGTATCTGCAGAGAGCTTTGTCTTCTATACCATTACTCAGATGCCTTTTAATTTCTGTTATTTGGTGGTGTTAATCACTTCCTGGCCCTATGTATGAAAAACACACTTTTGAAGTCATGAAAATCTTTGTTTTCCTCACAGATCATTTTGCCCTTGCAAACATGCTCCTGCACCTACAGGGTTGTGAAATGCCTTTTGATTTGTCATATAGAAGGGAAAATGTTCAAAAAAAGGCCAGCCATATGCTACTGTTTACACGGGAACATTTGTGATCTGATTTGACCACAAGCTGTCTTCCAGCGGTATAAATGAAGGAACAGCTGTGTTGAACATGAATTAGAAGTAATGCCTGTAATATCAGAAATACTATACAGTGCAATGCATTCCTGTCAAACAAGGCTGCTACAAGAGCCTGCAGACAAATTTTCAGGAAAGCGGCTAACCGTAATTCATAATGCAATAGTATGTGGTCTACTAGCATAATCTGAGAACTAGACAGGTCAGCATTATGGTGCCATTTATTCTTGAATGCATTGCACAAAGAATTAGTTGCTTGATTTTATGTCAAATCCAGTATTTTTTCAAAAGACATTTCAAGTAAATGGGATAAACAGAAGTGCAAGCACACAACTGTAAAAGCATATGAATGGAAAGGGAAAATAATTCAGTTTGCTGTCACATGGTTTGTCAATGAAAGGTACGTTGAACAACTCAGACAATCCACAAAGCAATTTTTCACAGAGATCTAACAGAATAGGTATTTCCGTGTATGTGCTTGAGTGCTTTAATATCACTGATAAATTCTGACTGAAGGCTTTTGTTTTATCTATGAGGAAAAGTGCATCTTATGTACCACACACAGCAGCATTCTGTGTGACAGCCAATAGTTTCTGCAAATTTCTTTCACAGCTATTTTCAATGACAAAATTCTAGGTTATGCTCACAAACCTTATCTAAGGTACTGTGATTAGTAATGCAATTAAGTGTAAGTGAATGTGTAAATGAACATGTAAGTGAATGCACAATGACCATAGTATTTCATCAGAAGAACTGTGTTTTGTAACAAGAGAAAGCTGTCCAGAATTGTTCTATAAATATGTTGGCTTGCCTCGACTGACATCTGACATTCCTCCCTCACCGCTGAAAGTTTGTCTCCAAATATTCATAACAATATGCTGAAACACTGCAAAATCCACAAAACTCAAAAAACAGGTCTTATTACTGCCTGAATAAGGAGATACAATAAAAGGTAAGCCAACTGGAAAACTATTCTCATTCAATTTCCAGGGATCAGATTTTACCTGCCTTCTAGAAAAACCATTTAAATGAAAAAAAAATGTATTTTTGAAACCTAGATTTACAATTGATAAGGCTTCTAGAAATTTTAAAACATATACTGAATATATACTAAAATATATATTACTCACCTACATCTACTATTATATATGTAAACAGAGAGAGAGAAAAATGGATTCTCCTTTCATGCCCAACTTGTAAGACTATACAGCTATTGATTTCAATTCAGTTATTTCTCCTCTACAGTACACCAAAATATGTGAGAGATGTATGATGTATACTGACTTTATACGGTGAACAACATAATGATTTATTCATGTGGTAAATATAGGCAAAGGTCACACTTTGTCTTAACATTTATTTCATGGGTCAGAAACCAAATACAGCAGTGAATATTAAGATCAAATATAGTTGCAAGCACTAAAATTCAGAAGGTCTTTTAGGTTGCTATTTTCTTTCTCAATATAGTTAGAGAATATCAAATACTCTTACAAGTCTTTAGCTGCTTCAGTTTGCATGAAAGTACTAGAAAAATCAGGAAATATTTCTTTTCAGATTATATGCAGATTTCTACGTTCTATATAGAAAGAGAAAAGAGGCTAAAGGGTGTAAAGCCTACCTCCAGGTGTTGGGCATGTGGCAGGGACACTTCTTATCACACTTGAGACCATAAATTCCCTCAGGGCAAAGCCTTGTTTCACAGTGCTCTCCAGTGTATCCTGGTTCACAGAGACAGGCACCGCTAATATGGTAACATTTCCCACCGTTCATGCACTTGCAGGTCTCAGCACATTGCACTCCGTAAGTCCCCACTGGACACTCATCTTGGCATCTGTGAGAAAAACAAACAAAAATTAGTTTTATTTCCCATAAACTACAGGCTTTGGTGATTTAAGGGAAATAATGGTTTATAAGGAATGTCTTATACTGGTCTAAACGGCCTCTTGTAGAGCAGGAATTTACATAACTTCATATTTAAAAGCGCCTCTCTCTCTCTCTGGTTTCTTTTGCTGCTCAGCTAGACAGGCCTAACAACACCGGCTCTGCAAATTCCTTCGGAAAAGGTCTCCCTTCTCTCCAACAAAGGAGACAATGTGCAGACACGGACCATTACACTTCACATTCAGGAACCAGAACAAACCCAAACCCTCTTAAATCAGACCTGAAGGATGAAGGAATAAATTCTCAAGTATTTTGTTTCAAAAGCTGTCCATCTGTAACTTTTTAAAGTGATCTAGACTCTCCACTTAGCAATAGTATGACTAGCCAGCAGACACTCGTGCCCCTGCAGATGCTCAGTCCAGGAAGTTCCCTGGCAATCATGCTCAGCAGTCTCTGATGAGAGTATTTTCTAATTGTGTTTCCAAACACACGATGTTTCCAGAATACATTTCTTTTCAGAATTTCATTCTAATCTTTTTTTTTTTTTTTTTTGTTATTGATTTTGTCCTTCAAAAATTCATAGGGTGACATGAAAAAATCTCCAGGAACCCAAACCCCTTCTTTTCATCTGACTTTTCTAATAGATGAAGGTGAAAATTGGTAAACACTTGACTTAAAGCCATATGGAGAGTAGCAATGATTTTTGCTACTCCTTAAGGAAAATATATCCTAATAAAGAGAATTCTTCACCAAATTATTTGTCTTTCATTCACAGAGCTTTTAGAAGGTAGCTATTTTAGCTAAGTCTTATTTCCTTATTTCCTTAATGTTTTACATGTGAAAAACATTATTTAACCTAAAGATCAGACTGTATGTTTAGCTGTCCAGCCTGACTACTAAAAGACAAGTTTCAATACCCTGCTTCTAAAACTTGTGACTCATTTACTAATGAGTTTCTGGATAGCAATTTCATCTGGTGATGTATTTACAAGATACCATAAGAGTTTGATGTTTTCAGCTTTAATTTCTCTGTTTTATAACGGAATTATCAACCTTCAGAATGCCAGTACTACTACAGCATTACTAAAGGCTCCAGCACTAAGTGCGCTTAAAATATTTGATGATATGAATGACAGCAGATCTCTCAACTCAGCAGGTTCATGCCTCAGAACCAAGGATGACAACATTTCATAGCTTATGAGTCAGGGAAAATCCCCATATTTTTCAATATATGCGTCCTATAAACTCTGAACTCCATTAACACAGACAAAAAGTCAAAACAGCTAAATCCCAAAGCTTTAGGGACATGCTGATACTGAAGTCCTGAGATGTGCTGTGAACTCAACCGGTGATATAAGGCACATAACATCTTCTGCAATTTGGGTACCTACAAGTTTTACCAAGTTAGAGTGATAAATTATCAAAAATATTGATAATATGGCATATATTATGTTTTTATCAGTTTATAACCTGATCATTTCCCCAGTCCTATAAAATAATTTCCTTGGTGGTCTCTTTCCATTTTTTCTTATATAATTGTTTTTTTGGGTTTGGGTTTTTTTCCTATGATTGGCGTTTTATTACAGAAGAATTTCAATGATCTGTCATACAAGACACTGTAAAATGTTACAGAATGTAGCAGAGCCCTCTGACTGAGGTAAAATGGGCACACATGTTCATTTCATGCTTCCGCAATATTTGGCTCAATCTGATACTGTCATCCATAAGTTTCAAGGTATTTGTAACTCTGCCCTGACTGAAGCTGGCAATAAAGTCCTCTTTCCTTCAGAGCTAATAACACTGCTTAAATGTTTCCTAATAAAGATATACAAATAAAGCTAAGAATGAATTTTCTCCAAATAGCAATCAGGAATCCCTGCCAAATTCAACAAAGTTTAACCTTGCAATTTTTTTTTATTTTTTTTTTTTAATTTCACCTTCATCAGCTTCTGAAAGACCCTTTTCCACTTCGTGGTAAGGACACGCATCACTCAAAAACTATTAGGGAGAACAATTACAAAGGCAGTTTAAACTAGATTCCCTTGTGTTAACTCAGATCACCTAGGAACTGTCACATGCTCTTTTTCTTGCTGTAAGTCCCCTTTTTCTTGCTGTATGACCAAGTTCCAGGAGTCACCACCACACCAAAATCTCAGACAAATAGTGGAGAATAGCTTAGCATTTAAAAACTGTCCTTTGTGCTGCTGGTATGCACCTGTCAGCTCAACCAATGCCCAAACATTTCTTATAACACTTCCCTCCTTTGCCAGTCCACTGACATGAAATAAGAACCAGGTCTACAGCCTTGCTTCTGACCCATTCCTGCCCTTGGAGTATCTTGAAAAACAAAAAAAAAATTACAAATACAGATTCTTCTGCAGGAAAAGAGGGAGCTCAGACTTGCAGAAGTGATCAAAATGCTGCAGCCTGTGAGGCATTCCAGATCAAAATCAGATTTAAATTCCAAGATAAAAAAATGTAATTGCTTTTAGAAGCACCAGTGTAGTGCAGTGCGTAGACTCTCATTCGGATATTCCTTTGATTTCCTTGCTGACTTGTCTGTGTCTCTTTAAATGCATCTACCACTCTCTACCCTGTTTCTTCACAGACACAAATTTAATTTTGACATCCAAATGGCTCTGGACCAATTGTTTCTCTTCTTCATGAGTTTTTTCCCCCTCATGCCTGGCACAGCTCTCCCCATGTCCTGTGAACACTCGCGTGGGAAGTGCATATGGTTATAATACCTACTGTTGTTGGCAGAGATCCCCTGGACTGACCCCAGTGATTAAGCTGCTGCTGACTTCAGCAAATGAGTTGTGCGCTGTTTAAAATACATGCAGAAAAACACTTCTTTCATCACTGTCCATTGCCTTCAAAAATGATGTCTTGCTATATTATCTTTCCAGTCTACCAAAGATAACTTTTACCAATCAAGTCAGAAATAAATAAATTCCACTTCTTCATTTGAATTAAATACTCTAGGAGAAAACTCTCCAGCTTGCTCATTTTGAAGAGGAACAAAATGAGCCTCCCTTGCTACTATGACTGCCAAACATCTGCACAAAACCAAGAGCTTTCCTCCTCACCCCCTCACCATACCCCAACCTGCGTCATTCTGCAAACCACTCAAGTGAAGACCCACAAGAAACTGCCAGTGCATGGGCTACAACAGGAAAATCCTGAAACCAAGAAGTTCCTCACAGAAGAGTAATCACGTAGGTGCTTTTCACTGGTGACCCAGCATCAGCTAAGTGACATGGTAAACACTTCACAAGACTCTCTTAATCGTATCAGATATTTTCTTTCTGCTCTCTAGCAGCTTCTTAACTTTGTCTGTCATAGCAGACCCCTTGCTGGTTCAGCAGTCTGGCAAAAATAAGTTTTCCATACCGTTCCCCTGTGTAACCTGGGCTGCAATGGCATTGACCTGTCGCTGAGTCACAGGTTCCTCCGTTGTGGCACTGGCACTCCTGGGAACAGTTTCTCCCGTAACGACCCTCAGGACAAGGCTGACCACAGACCATGCCCTGCATATGCAGAAAAAAAAAATTAAAATCTTAATATTAGGTTTGTGATTACAGCTTGAATGGACAAGGAAGAAAGGCTTGAAATGAAGGAAGATCAAGGAGATCTCGTTTCACTCATCTAGTGCTGATGGAAATGCCAGACTCTTCTCCAGCTTTAAACATGTGGTGTGTTTCAGCACTGGAGAAATAATCTTCTAGGATTTCCATTTTGGAAGCCAAAGCTAATGAAAAACACTATCTCTAAGCAACAGTGAAAACACTTAGACATTTAAGACTAATTGATGTCAAGCTCTTCCCAATTTATTTATCAGGAGTAGTATATATCAAGACATCCGGAAATGCCCTCCAGTGAGTAATGGTGTAGAAATCAGTAATTGCTGTAATGCCCCAATTATACCACTTTATGTTAAGTTGTTTTTTTCTGATGAAAGGAAAAGCTGTTTGTAGTTTCATTGAAAGCAGCATTTCTTAAAAGCTTAGGTAGGATGTCTGTTTCCCTTCAACGGGTTTGGAATTTCTGCACTGCTGTGTACGTGTTTGGAATTAATTACACCTGTGTAGGGAGGTGAGCATCAAATCTCAAGACTTTCAAGATCACATTTCAAAACAAACATATTTACAGGCATTTCATCAGACAAAAGACATGCGGGTGTTTCAGCTAACATAAGATACTGCAGAATTTATACCTGGCTACTTCAAAACCTTCCTTTCAGGAAAAGCAAAAAAGGTTATACTGACAAAACTGTGTTTCACAGAATTGAAAACTGTAAAACTAACACAGACTTATGCTTAAATAACTGCTTGTAAAGGAAAATTAGTCAAAGATTTTCATTAGTTAAGACACACATAGTATGAAATTTCCATCGCTGCTTCATATGCCATCTCATTTTTCATTCACTGCACTTAGACAGATAAAGGGAGTCAAGACTTTATGCAAACATTTGTATTCAATGACCCATAATTTTGTTCTTGTAACATGAAGTGGAATAAAAGGGAAAAAAGGCCATAATCCAAGTTAGGTAGTTAGGTGAGTGATGCTATTCAAACAGAGATGATCATTCATAGCCACGTTCTCCAGTTGTTGAAAAACTGACCTTTGCCATAGGTTATCTCAATATAATATCTCAATTATCATAAGAAAATTAGAAGTTCATTAAATGTGGATTTCCCCAAAAATGGACATCTAAATAGAAAACATTATTTCAAAATACTATTGATAAATATTATCTAAAAATACTTTTAGAGAAATCATTTGGGCTTTGATCACCTTCCAGCTCCATTATTTGCCAACCCAGAGTTGGCAGCCTGGAAGCAGGGGAGGCTACGTGCAGCTCAGAGGTCAATTCTTCTTTCCCTACCACTGACTAAAGGTTAGAAAGTCTAAAGACAATGTCAAAGTTCTGATGTCCCATTTCCATCATCAACATTTAACACAGTACCTAAAGGTTTGGGGTTTTTACCATGCATACTATACATATGAAAACAGGCTCAAAAACCACTGCTAAAGTATATATAATGGTGTTACCTCCTTATAATATCAAATTGTATCTAGAAATGAATGACTTCCAGACAAGATCTAAAGTGTGTTGCCTCGTCAAAGAAAGATTCATGTCTTTTGCTTCCCAGAATCTGATACAGTTAAAAGGCAGTGTAGAACTGGAGTATTTTCAGTAACAGATGGTTTTGCAAGTACTTTATTCCAGTCCCTTATCCTAAAATATGTTCCTCATTACTCCTGGTTACAGGCAGACTGCATTTGCTATCCCGATTTGCTGCCCTTTTCTGACAGTACCCAAAATCTACAAATATGAAAGTTTTATGGTGTTGTGTCTATTTCAGAAATTAAAATTTTTACCATCCATCCTGGCGGGCAGGCGCACTCCCCGGTGACATGGTGACAGACGCCTCCATTTTGGCACGGGCACCTCTCCTCACACTGTGACCCATGCTTCCCGGGGGGACAGAGGTCCTCACAGCTGGGAATGGTGGTGGTGTACAACAAAGACAACCGTTACTTCGGCACACACTCCAGTCTCCAGCCACCTCTTTATTTTTAATGCTATTGTTAATTTTTCCGGCCAAAAGTATGAAACAGAAAGCAGTCCAACATAAAGAGACACACACTGAATGTTGTATAGCATCCGTGCAACAAATCTAAGGAAACACACCTGGCAACCCAGGAATTATTTCTTCTTAGAGGTATTTCTTTCTAAACTGGCTGGTGCTTATTCATTGTACTGACAAAGCTCAAAATCTATTCTGGAATGACAAAGCCAAATAACACCATGTTTCAATGCCATTTTCCAAACTCGTAGCCAAACCGCTTTCATGGTTGCCATGAAGAAGCTCCTGCTGCTACTTTTTGCAGCTTTTACTTAGCAGTCCAGATCAAGAGGGCTTGCTTTCTCTCAGCTACACGTCTGAATGTGCACTGCAACACGGGTTGCCCAGCTGCTTCTTTGCCACCAGCCCCCCTTCCCTGCATTACACAGCAGCCAGACCAACAGCACAGTGTTAAAAGTTAATCTAAACTTAATTTCTCGTGTTGGCACCACTCAAATCCTGCATCTCTGCCCCATAAATAATGTACCGGCTGCTTACAAGGCACCCGTGTATCCAGGGGGACACCTGCACTCCCCAGTCACATGGTCACAGGTGGCTCCGTTTTGGCATTGGCATTTCTGGTGGCAGTCGTTTCCGTACGTCCCTTGATCGCAGCGTTCCTCGCAGCGCCAGCCTTTGAAACCCGACGCACAGTGGCAGGCTCCAGTGATGGGGTTGCACAGGGCCCCGTTTTGGCACTGGCAGCGGCTGCTGCAGTGAGGTCCCCAGTGGTCACTGTCACACGCTGAAGGGGTAGGAAGGAAAATATACGGCAGTTTTATAATAGCTCATGTTACAGACACTGAAGATACTATGAGTCAACTGTAAAAACAACAACAACAAAAAAATTGTAAAACGGAAATAGTTATATACCCTCAGTTCTCCTTGGTCCTCAAGGATCTTGGCAGGCAGACAGAATTTAATTTATGCACACAAATTAATTTCTTAAGCATAAGAGCAAACACTTTAAAATGTGAAGCTGTGAAGTAAATGCAAGTTCTAGTCGCTTCGCTGTCAAAACTTCATTATGACTCTTCACCGTCAAATAACAGTTGTGGTTGCAGTGACCTTCCATTTACACAGAGAAGTCTTAATAACATAAAGAAGTCTTACTAACATAAAGAAGTCTTACTAACATAAAGAAGTTTAAAAAATGTAGTCTAATTCCATAAACAACTGTCTGAATCCCACAAGGAAGTTGCAAAGCTCATTCAACGTATGACTGATTTTTTTCAAATCCGTAAATTCCTACTTGTTTACATAATTGCAAATATTTCTCCTTCAATCTTGCAATACACTGATAGGGCAAAAAGAAAACACAAGGAGTGTTTCACCAAGCAACAGAAATTAGCTATGATATGGTTAAACTTCAGCTGGATGTTACAAAGTTGGCTACCCAATGTGTCTTCATGATCATTCAAATGCATCTTTTCTTGTCTGCCTCAATGCAGCCCATTACAAACCTATAAGCAAACCACTCAGAGGTTATGCCAGCATCAAAAGAAAAAACTTAATGTTAAGGAAGAAATTTTCTAAAGTGAGAAACATGGGAGTTCTGTAAAGAGCCAGGAGATTAAGGTCAGCTGGAGTTCAACGGGAATGTGCTAATCATATGGTCAAATGATCCGATTTTATTTTTATATTCTGTTGATAACAGCAGTGTGACGAGAGCCTCAACTGCAGCAACTAGAAGCCTGAGCTCTCCTCTTGGAGATTGACAACCATTGTTCTCCCGGTCTTCTCCTGGGGCAAAAATGCCAGGCAGAGAACAGCCACACTTTCCTAGACTAATTCAAGAATCCTCCTCAGGGTAGGAATTATTCAGCCATAGGAGCTGTTCATTCAGGCTACACAAATAAAAAGGGATTAGGGTCTTTTAAAGAATCTACTCCTTAAGATTTTTTTTCCAGGAGAGGTCACTGAAACATGCATCCATAATGGAGATATTGTGAGCACCTACACACAATAAAATACAGAGCAACAGAAAGTATTGTATGTCTAATAAACACCCAGAAATGCCGTGAAACTGACAGAAAAATTGTCTGTCTTATTATTGGCCTCTCTCTTTGAAGATGTGTGGGTTTTGTTCTGAAATATACTACAATGCACTGCTGTCTACAGCACACAGCATCTCACAAGTTGCCTTTCCCCATGGTAACTCACACTCATTCAGAACTGCTATATGTTTATTTTCAATATGTCTGCATGGAACTGAAAGTGTAATCCTTATGCTTAAGCAGTCCTCAAATTATTGTCAGGAAACTAACTATTTTGGGATACATATATATATATACATAAAGTGTGTGTGTGGGTGGTGAGATGTCTGAGACAGTCACATGTTTTTTCATGATTGAGTAGACACCTCTACTTTTTTTTTTTTTTTCTTAACACATTAGTCTGGATTCAGATAACTGTCTTCCTCCTGCTCCCAGACAAAACAGACTATTTCAAATTTAGCTATTCCTCATGGAATAATTAAAAAAAAAAAAATAATAAAAAAAATTAAAAACCTTGTCCTGGCATGTCTGATAAACAGAAGAATTCAGAATGATTGCCAGACCATAACTGTTCCAGTGCAGAGCTCAGTCAAGGATGAATGTGCCCTAAACACACTTTATATACGAAGACATGACAGGCAAGAGAAGACTTATCCTTGGTTGATAAGTGTGAGCTTGTGCTCTTTCACCAAGAGCTGGAAATGGGATATTTGGTGCAGTGCAACAACATTCATGTAGCTGCTTGAAGACCAGACAGACCAGAACCACCTACAACCACACATCTGCCTTTGCATTCAACAACCAGACACCAAGGTGAAACTGCTTCACTTGTGAAGCAGCAGAGGCCTTGTATTCCCCTGCTCTTTTTACCATCCCATCCCCAGTCTGCCTTCCCAGGATGCGTCACGCTCTCTCCTGGAGATTTACCGATGTCTAAGGTGAACGTGCTGTCTCTGTGAACTTGAACTTTTTTCTCAACTATTTTACTGTAAGAGCATGTACGGCACAGTGCATAATAATTTATTAGTTTCCCAGCATGATCTTCTCATTATATTTGCAGGAAATCATTAAAATAAAAAACATCATATGGCTGCTAATAGGATTTCCAGTCTCACGACTGTTCTCCTGGCCATGGCCTGGTGGGGAACAAGTATTGGCTATGCAATTTTTCACTACAGCACAATGGTGAAGCATTCCACCAGGACAAAGGTGGCCCCACCACAATAAGACTGCACGATAGTCCTTTATGTAAGGTCTGTCACCAGCCTAGCATCTATGTGTAAGTTATGGGCAGAACTGTGGAGAAGTCTGCAGGATTAATGGGAATAAATAATAACTTTGAATGAGATGGATAAATCACAGATTTTACCTCTATGTCCCATGACTGATAATCAATAATATTCCCCATAGGAAATTAAAGTGATTTGTCAGAAACTGACACTCAGTTTAGTATTGAAAAAGAAGAGGGCAAAGGGTAGAAATGTTTCCTGTGGTGAGTTTGGTTTATTTTTTATTAGTTTTGGAAGCTAAATTTACCAACTATTACATCGGACTATTTCTGCTGCTTCCTAGTATTCAGACACTCAGAGAGCCGGGCTGGAAGTCGCACAGCTGCTAACCTGGTGGAATGGGATAGTCTCTGAGTTAATGACTATCGTCAGGTTACAGACTGTCAGCTGGAGTTTAATCAGAATAGCTGCTCTGACTGTCCTGATGGCACCAAGGTCACAGGCACACGCACATATGCAAACGCTACATGCATGCACACGCAAAAGTGCCAGCTACTGGCCTCTGAACAGATTTGGAGCTGTGAATCATGTGTCTCAGCACGGGGTATATGTGAAAGGGAAGAAAAGTATAGACAGAAGAGGCCCACGTTCAGAATGGTTTTGGACACAAGGAAGATGCGTCTCCACCCCAATAACTCCTGGGAACACAGTCTGAATCCTGCAGAAGTGCAAAACCCAATCAGTAAACCAGGGTTAATTTTTTGTATTGGTGTGGCCTAATTCTGCTCTGCTTTACACAGACCACCTTCCTTATAAAAGTTGTTTGCCTTCCCCTTTTCACATATACTATATTCACCCTCTTCATGTTTTAAGCAGAAGAACCAGCTAGCCATATTGCTTCCCATCAGCTTCTGTAGTACACTCACAGGGTCCTTTCTGCCTTCACCTTATGTTGTGGGGTGGGGCGGAGAAATCAAAGTAAATGTTTAACAAACATCACGGTATTAATGCCACATCTTGTCATTTTTCTTTTTATACATGCCGTTCACCTGGGAATATCTGTTTTACCACTGTAGTACGTGCTGCGCACATCACGCAATGCTACAAGTACAGGACAGAGAACTTCTCTCTCAAAAGGCTACCCAGTGAAAGCAAAGGTTTGCCTTTGTGGATAAAGGTGGCGCACTGTATAAACCCTCATTTAAAATGAGCAAGTATGGTATGAAAATCTAAGACAATACAAGCCTACCATCATAAAGAAATGCTTGCTGAAACCAAGTGCCACACAATGACTTTAGAAACATAGAGAAGCTCAAGGATTCACTGGTGAAAAAATAACCTTCAAGAAGAAATTGAAATCTGTGATCCAAATTGCTATCATCTGGTGACCTTGTGAAGATTTAAAATTCTGTATTTCCTAGTATAATAACTTTCATGCACATTACTGTTATTATGATGGGCTTTATGTGTTTTTATGCAAATGGTTTCTGTGAGCGGCTAGTGATTTACGAATTGCGATTTTAGGGAGGGAGTCCTGATATTTTATGAATTTTTATAATAATATGAAGCACATCTGAAGACTTTGCTAACTCCTTTATTGCTCCTTATAAACAAAGACATTTTTAACTAAATATGGTCACATACTTGTAAGGGGGTTTTATGCTTTTTTTTTTTCATTGATTTCATTAAAAGGCAACAAAAAAAAAGTGCAAAAATGAGTCTAAGTTTATTCCTGACAAGCCCACCTTGATCACGTACAATTCTGTACTTTTCTAAAGAATGGTCTATAATGAGAGCAAAATCAGACTATCAAATCAAGTCAAAGAACATTTCAGAAGAGAAACCTCCTTAGAAACTCTGACTTGCAACTATCTTTTAAAGATGCTACAATTTTCTTTATAACATGTTATTCAAGACAGACAAAGTTTATGGCAATGCTTTTTTAAGATCTTTCTTCTCTTTTTGACTTCCTTTTTTGCTAACAGGAAGGCGAAAGTGAAGAATCACAGCAGAACTAAGATTTACTTCTCTTTTTTGTAGCTGCCTTACATGTAGCACCAAGACAACAGAATGAGATTTTATTCTGTCTTACACAAATTTCTGCAACACACACTGCTTTCTGGAAATATGCACCACTGTCACCAAAACAAGACGGGATTCTCACCACAGCAATGGGCTTATGCATTTTTATGGTTTTTAAAAACTGAAAACAAAGTTCCCTACCACAGACAGTAGAAACAGAGTGAATGTTCCCTCACTTGGAATACGTTATTGTGAGGTACAAATTTTAAATAAGCAAATAGTGGACAATAAGCAGAATTTCTCTCTCTCCGTAAAACCCCAACATAATTTCTTCAGATACGTTCAAGGATCCATAGCCTTTAGTAAGTCAAAGTTGATTTTCTTGGCTCCAGCATGTAAAACAAACTGAAGCTGCCCGTAACTTCAGCATCACCTTGTACTGATCTTTCTTCCTCTCTAGGTTGTCACATCAAGGACAAGTCTAAATCTTTGCGCCTTCCTCTGCATCCCTCTTTTGACTCTCAGATCTCTATTGCCTTGTCCTTACTTTCGTGGCCTCTATGGTCTACCCCTGGTCTATCATTTCTCATCCAGTATTCAAATGTCAACCCCCACATTTACATTGCCTTTGACATTAGCCCTTCTGTTGCATTTTCAGAGTACCGTCTTCCTTGTTTCTCCTCAAGTTGCCTCTACCACTTGGCACAGCTCTCCATACCCCATGCCATAAAACTGCCATGATGTTTTATCACCCAAGGGTTGTGGTCAACGGCTCAATGTCAAAGTGGTGGCCAGTGACGAGTGGTGTTCCCCAGGGGTCGGTACTGGGACCAGTGCTATTTAACATCTTTGTCGGAGACATGGACAGTGGGATAGAGTGCACCCTCAGCAAGTTTGCTGACAACACCAAGCTCGGTGGCGCAGTCGACACGCTGGAGGGACGGGATGCCATCCAGAGGGACCTGGACAGGCTTGAGAGATGGGCTTGTGCAAGCCACATGAAGTTCAACCAGGCCAAGTGCAGGGTCCTGCACCTGGGACGTGCAATCCCAGGCACAGATACAGGTTGGGCGGAGAATGGCTGGAGAGCAGCCCTGAGGAGAAGGACTTGGGGGTGTTGGTGGATGGATGAGAAGCTCAACGTGACCCGGCAGT
Source organism: Numenius arquata (assembly GCF_964106895.1). NCBI lineage: Eukaryota > Metazoa > Chordata > Aves > Charadriiformes > Scolopacidae > Numenius > Numenius arquata. The sequence continues at coordinate 55,794,077 of NC_133616.1, read as the reverse complement.
GCACACTGGCAGCCCAGAAAGCCAACCACGTTCTGGGCTGCATCAAAAGAAGTGTGGCCAGAAGGTCAAGGGAGGTGATTCTACCCCTCTACTCTGTGCTCATGAGACCCCACCAGGAATACTGTGTCCAGCTTTGGAGTCCTCAACACAGGAAGGACATGGACCTGTAGGAATGGCCCAGCAGAGGGCCACGAAGATGATCAGAGGGATGGAGCACCTCTCCTATGAAGACAGGCTGAGAGAGCTGGGGTTGTTCAGCCTGGAGAAGAGAAGGCTCTGGGGAGACCTTATAGCAGCCTTCCAATATCTGATGGGAGCCTACAGGAGATCTGGCGAGGGACTCTTTGTCAGGAAGTGTAGTGACAGGACAAGGGGTAATGGTTTTAAGTTGGAGGAGGGGAGATTTAGATTGGATACCAGAAAGGAATTCTTTACTGTGAGGGTGGTGAGGCTCTGGAACAGGTTGCCCAGGGAGGTTGTGGATGCCCCATCCCTGGAAGTGTTCAAGGCCAGGCTGGATGGGGCTTTGAGCAACCTGGTCTAGAGGGAGGTATCCCTGCCCATGACAGGGGGGTTGGAACTTGATGATCTTTAACGTCCCTTCCAACTCTAACCATTCTATGAGTCTATGTCCTCCTCCACATCCCTACATTACAACTTTATGCTGTGATGTCCAGAAAAAGTTGATGTGTCAAAACCACTACCTGCCACAGTCATTTAGCAGTGTTTGCTTCCTTCTTTATCTCTGCGTGTTTCCTGCTTTGTACTATCTCTTTTCTTTTCCTTCAGCCACAGGTTCTCTGGGTAAGAGGCAACTTTCTCTTCTGCATTTTTACTTGCATAAGGAGTCCACAAATCCCCAGCCGGGACAGCCATGAGGTCTGCCAACGAGCAAGAATGACCATCATCTACAACTAAAAGTAGACTAACTGTAACATGTCCTATTTACAAGCTATTCCAGTATTCTGAAGCAAAGGATATAAATAAGAAAAGAGTAACAGTTATAGTGCCCACAACTGACCTGCTTTATCAAGGAATAATCACCACTAATAGTAAAGCAGAGCCAGTGTAAGTAAAATAGGACAATATAGAGAAAACTTTGATTTATCCAAAGGAGTAACCCACTGACAATCTTGTTATCATATTTTGCATACCTGAAAATGCGTTAGCTGTTCCGCCCAAAGAGAGTTCCATAATTACAACATGAAGGCTTGCAAAGACATGGTGTACACCACACTCCAGATTAAAATTTTGTCAGAAAACTGGATTGATGTCCTTCTTGACAGGAAAGAAGGTATTTCACATACCATGACAACAGTAAAATATGTCATATATTACATCATGTACCTTTGGTCTACACAAAACTAAACTTGGATAATACTCTACGGATCCTCAATTACTCTTAAGTGATAAGGACTTGAAAAGTCATAGCCAGGTAGATGCTACTCTTAATGATTTTCATTTCTGAGTGTCTTTGTGTTCAGAACAACATACATTGATTCACTAAGGAAAAATCATGACAAAAATATAAATGTTGTCACTAATCTAAATCCACATCATCCTTAGAGGAAAGTTTAGGGAGTATTCTGGAAACTACTCTCTACTATTATGATTTGGTTTGTTGCAGATCTAAATTGATGTATTCGTTTCCCTTAGGATATTCCTGCAGGATAGGAAACAGATAATAATTCTCCCAACTGGAATTTAAACCAAATAAAAGTAAATTCCCACTGATTCTGAAAGTTATAAATACTCAAATGTGTTCAAAATTCAACAAGATGCATTAAGCCCCTAGTGAAATCAACTTGTATGTCAGCCTGGACTGCGAGAAAATAAATGTGAACACGGCAAACTGAAATTTCAGAAATGGGGCAAAAAAGCCAAAAAAACCCCAGACCCCAGATACTCTGAAAAGTAGAAAAAAAAAATACTTTTAAAAATTTCAAAGTCTTATTTTATAAAACCCTGTTATTATTCTTCATATATTTTTATATGCCCTGTTCTAGTCACCTCAGGATATTATGAAAATATATCCACACCCATATCAGAAAAAAAATCTTTTTCATTTAAAGAATCACTCAAAATAATTATAAAATATCAATGCCTTTTAGTAAAAGACTTATTTTACCTACATCCCAGACACAGAAATGCATAGTAGTGTTCTTTTTCAGAACACTCTTTCTATTAAATCTGGATTTTCTTTGAGTCTTTTCATTTGTTACACTGTAGGCTTTTTACCCTTTGGCATATTTTCCATTCTTACGTTTTGTTTTGTGTGTAAGAAAGGATTTTTATTCAAAATGCTAAGCTTTAATTCAATTTAGGGATTTTTTTTCTTTACTTTGTAAAAGCCTTTTGATCTGTGAAGTGGAAGAACAACGAAAACGTGTTTTTCAGGTCCTATAAAAGACTGGAAATATATGCCTTTCACATGCCATAAATTTCAGAAGATTCTTTAAAGTGCTTTGGACATTCAGAACACAACGTTGGATAATTGCTAAGGAAAATACACACAGATGACTCTTGGTGTCCATTTTATCTTGCTACTGAGATGAAACCCGTTAAAAATAATCAGTACTATAGGAAAAGTTACAACATTATACGAATGTGATTGTATGTGTATAATATGGACTGTTTTCCATGATCCTGATTTTGCACAGATCTTGTAGGACGATAGATAGACCTTTTAATTTTTTGCCATGACTTGAAGGTCATCTTAATTTTTAAACTACCAACAAATGTTATGCTTCACATCCTTGAAAAACTGCTAACTGCAGTCATTGCAAACACATAAGTCTGCCAATATGTAAGGCAGATTGAAATTCAACCAACTCTAAAAATAGTTTTGCACTGTTACAAGAAAAACAAAATTTGCCCAGATATTACTCAAGAAATCAACTTAGGTAAACACCACAAATATGCGGAGTTTATGAGATGGTAAAAAACAGAAATAAAAAGCATCTCTGATCCAGAATTTTTTTACAAATCAATAAAACTATCACTATTTCCTGCAATGGCTTCCTGCAGTAAATCTCAACGTAAGTAAATTTAATAACTCAGTTTTCTAGAAAATATATTGTTGTTTCTGCTTTTGGAACTGTAATTCAGCAAAATGCTGAAACATGTCCATAGTTCCCTAGAACTTCAAAACCAAAATGCTTTATAGGACAGAAATTATATTAAACATAAAAATAATATAATTTCAAATACACCGTTGTACTGAACTCTAGAAAAGCACAGCTGCTATGTAGCCCAGGTAATTTTGATATCACCTGCCATAGTGACACTGTAGTGACTGTGTCTACAATGAAGGTGGTGGTAACTTGCATTAATACCTATTTGCACCTGATCTAACTTGCTGATGGCTTAGTTACTCAACCCAAAGATATTCAGCCTTGTTAGAGAAGAAAATAAAGAGTTCAGCTGGCAAAACTGAGGAGAAGTCTGTTAGGGGAATTACAGAAGTAATAATTACAGAAAAATCAAGGGTAGGGAAGAGACATATGTAACAAGAAAAAGTTATACTTTAAGGCTGTTTATGACCTGCTGCCACTTTTGCTAACAGGATGCGTTTACACATGTGGCCGTTTGGGAGTCAGGGTGGGGGGCAGTTAGGCATTACTTGAACGAGCTATTGCTCTACATTTTCCATAGAAGGAAATGGCTCTCTGTCAGGATACTCTGCAGTTTCACTTGTGTGTTTAGCTGTTTCTCAGTTCTGGGAATCAAACCTTTCTGGTGCCAGCATGTGGTTAAAACCAGAACTTTTTTCCACAGCTTGTTGAATGGCTTGGAAAACTTAAGGATGATCTAGCTTTCTAAGCGTATCTTGCAAGCTCTGTTACTCAAAATGCTTTCAACAAACAAAAAGGAAAGCGATGGCTTGGTCAAAGAAGCTCAATGAGACCCACTAGCTGTGCCGTCAGTGTACAAGATGCTCCCAGGCACCTTGCCTAGTACCCACACCAAGGGGGCTGTTGTGCAAGTGTGTCTGTGGGAAACAGTCGCACATCCACCTCTGCAGGGTTAATGGAAATTATAAGCTCCACTGAGAAACTGGCAGTGCTTGTAACTCACGTGAGTGTCTCACACAAGCTATGCCAAAGGATCCAGTTTCTGCCATATTCTGCATCTGCCAAGTCCCATGAAGAAAACAGTGAGATTTTCACGGAATTTGCGAACTTTACAAACACCCATGACAGTAAAGAAAATCTGACACTGGCAGAGGTACTGTACCTTAAAAGTTTCCTTAACAAGTGCATTTAAAGATAAGATGTTTCTTTGAGATGCTGGCTTTAAATGCTCAGCTTAATGTACTAAGGAAAAAGCCAGTTCTCTTCTCATGCTTTATAAAATGCTGGAGCCTTAGTGCCAGTTGTTCTACCCTTATGCCCTCAGACTATAGTCCCAATGAAACCTTATTAATCACCAACAGAATCAAATTACAAATTAAAATCCAGTGATTCAAACAAATCTCAGATTACTTAGACACAATAAAAATAGAAAATCCTTTTCACATTTCCACAAACAATCCTAACATACTTGTCATAGATCAAAACTATGTCATTCCCTTTCTGCTTTACTACTCAGGCCAGCTGAGGGATCATGAAGGCTATAATCTTTGCAGACAAGTCAGTATAATATTGATTTTGGCCTTTTGCCTCTGGTCCAGTTTATTCAGAAAGTGTCCTATTGATTTTGAAGGAATTATTTGTGGATTACTAGGCATGAGAAGAAAAACAAAGTGAATGTCCGGATTGCTTAGTGGGGCTCCATGTTAGGCTGCATGTGTGTCTTACACACATGTTCACAACTGACAATCAGGTCCATATATTACATATTACAGCAAATAGTTCTGCAAGACTGTGAGCAGAAAACACAATCTACAAATGTAAAACATGGTCTGATCATCTCTACACATCTAGACATTCTACTATCGCTACGTGCAGCAACTTTTACAGAAGACTGCATTATACACAACCTGCATTCAAAAACGCTCTTATAACATGTAACAATCCAATCTGACACATGCAAGTTAAAAATTTGATATAAACACTAATCCAGTTTGGCAGGGAAAGATTGTGTTGGTTTGTTTGTTTTTCAATAAAATCTATTTGTTTACATTCTAAATCTACAAACATGCCTATCTTTACAACTGTGTCCTTTTTTCTGATTTTCTTCCTTGTCCCCAGCCCAGAAACGATTAACTTATACTCCTGAAGTTCACAAACACATCTTCAAAGGGGTGCTGACAGCGTTGGTTGTACTGATTTGCTTGCTCCAAGGGATAGGTCCAACATGTCTTCTGTCCACTGATTTGTCATTGACCTGACTACTGTGTTCGGTCAATAATCTTTGTTAGAGTAACTTGTTTTGCATGACTGTCATCTCTCCCACTAGAATGGAAGTGTTCTGCAAACGAATGATCTCTCAATCCAAGTAGTATTTCTTTTCAGATATATGTATGTTATCACTTCAATGCCGCCCACTGAAATTCACTGCAAGCAAACACTGCCTAATACAGTATATTTCCTTTAACTAAAAAGAAAAGGTCTGAAGAAAAAGTACATCTCACATGGGACATGTTCCCCAAGGAGATATTATTTAATTAGCCAAATTCAGAGACCAGCACTGAGGTTTTACTCACAGAGGAATACATCCAATCTTATTTTCTTCTCAGGTGGGATGTAAGGTTTTCAGAAAGGCAGAGGATGTGATGGAGAGGAGAGTTATGGGTTGGGCTAGAACTAAGCACTGAAAGAGGACAGCCTCAATAGTCGAGTCAAATCTTCATCCCTCTTCTCCCTAAACTGAAAGCAGCCACTGACCTAGGCTACTGGTAATTGTCTGAGACTCATTAAAAAAAGGAAGTAATGGTTGCTACAAAAGGAAATAGGAGTCTCCCAAAAGGTTTAGTCCCTAGAAAGGTTATTAGGCCGTTGCACCCAGTGGCAGGCAAAGATAGGAGAGGGAGCTTGCTGATTCAGCTTTTACAGCACAATGCACTAATTTAGTCCATGCAATCACTCTGTCATTTTTGGAGAGAACATTTCAGCATTTATGAAGCGCTTGCCTGCAATTACTACCCAGAAAGCCACTGTCACATAGAAGCCAAGGCATATGGTTTAAAAATTTATTTTAAACATACTGGGTAAATACAACTGAGATAAAATAAAGCTGGTGGTTGGCAGATGGACAGGTGCTGCAACAGGACTAACTCTGTTTTGAGATATTTACAGATTATATTCCTTTGTAAGGAGAATAATCAGTCCTAACACAGAAAGGATAGCACTTTGGAAGAACAAGTTTAGTTCTGCAGTTTTGCAAAAAGTTTAGTGTTTAAATACAACAGTTGCTTCCAAGATGTTTGTGTCCATGAAAACAAACAGATTACTAAATCTGGAAGTTTGCCTATTATCTCACACTTTGAGAATAATCTCCCCCTTTCAGTCACAGTCTTTTATTTGGTCGTCAGTAACCATTAAATCCCTGAGTGTCTGACTTACAAAAATACTGGCCTGCCCTGTAATCATTGTTCCTTCTCCATTATTCAGTTAGTTACATAGTTACAATGTTTATGTGATAAACATTATTACATAAAGCAATTTGCATGTATTTTTCTTTTTTCTTGAATAAATAACTTGCCATACCAACAAAATTATTGCTAAAAAAAAAGCATCTCTTTCTTTTATCTTATTGTACCTCTCTGTCACGAAACTAATAAGTTTGGGATCATGCAGAAAATACAGTTAAAGGCAAAATATTAAAATCTGCTATGCAGGGAAAGGAACAATAAAATTCAATGCCAGAGCCAAAACCCTATCACTTACTGTCTTTCCAACACTGTCCACTGCCTTTCAGTTCAATTTGATCTACACTGTAGCTCTCAGGCACACAGATAAGGAAATCACGCAGAGTTAGCAACAAACAACAGCACTCAAACTCGGAACTGGTAAAAGCAATATCTTCCTTTAGTCTGTCCACATGGAATGGGATAAATTCCAAAAAAAAAGTCCCTGTAGGATATACACAAAGATATCCTCTTCCTCAGCCTACTCCCCATTCTCCTAGGACTCCACTAACGATCTGAAACAAATTTCGGCAGTTCCAGTTAGCTCTAGCATCATGCAGAAGCCTTTAGAGGATCACCAAGCTTTCCAGAGATCACAGTGTTCAAAGGTACACGGACAAAGGCTCTTTCAGCTTTGGCCTGTTGTGTACACCCACCAGAAAGTATTTTTGCTATTGAGGTAGCTGTGACAAGCAACCAAAGGCAACCAACTGAGGAAGAAGTGGAGGAAAAGAGCTGCACATGTGTTCAAAATGAATTATAGCAGACAGGTAAAGGAAATGGACTCTAGAAAATCCTGTGAGAGGAAGGATTATTTCCAAAGACAGATTTAGAGGTTCCTGTCTCATCTAAAGTGCCCTTTCAGCGAGTTTCGAACTTGGAAATCTCAATAAATAATGGTATCTTCCCCTTCTACCTTCTCTAGTGATATGCATTTCTTCTGCACATTTGATTAGTTACAGAAGAGCTTGATACATAAGGTTTTCACAAAGAAAGAAAATATTTTTTGACAATCTCTTTTGACAATTCAGCACACTAGATTATGATTGTTACAGTAACATTGCATTGTTAACTCTTTCAGTTTTATGCCTTTCACAAAACATAGTGTTTCTTCAGACTTCAATGACCAGATACTCATTGAAAGAATCACATGTATATACAAAGACTATACAAAAAAATGTAGTAATTTTTAACTGGTTAAATTCTTCCTCATGTAATCTTTCTCTCTCGAATTTCACAAAAAAGGCTGCCTGAACAACAGACCAGTTCCAGATGAAGAGTCACTATAGCACCTTGTTTGCAAAAAAAAAAGAACATTTCTCTATTTTTAAGAGAAAAAAAACAAGGCTGAAAATGGAACTGTATTATTTTTGTCCTGCTGATGATCTAGGTTTTTCACAGTTATCTTTGAAGGAATCCCATATTAAGTAAACTAGCAGCATAGTATCTTTGCAAGACATCAAGCTCCTTTTTATGAATTGGAATTTTATATGGTCTGTGAAATTTAAACTGTAAACTTTTTTTTTCATTGTTGACTAAAATATGCTCCTTTCAAGTGGAGGAACTTTGAACTTGATTGTAACGAAGTACATGGTTGTAATGTTAGCCTAAATACTACACTTCCAAAGACCTTACAAACGGGAACAGAAAGATGGAATAAGCAACAAATTATGATGAGTAAAAAACCCAAGAATTACTCCGAGAAACCCTTGTTGAGGGATATCAGTTGTTTAGCATAACAAATTCTCCTTTAACAACTCTATTTCAGCCAAAGGGAAGAAAAAACAACAATTCATGGTCTGCACAAACGATTACCTTTGACAGAGGAAGGGACAGTGCACCAACACGCCAGCCCTGCCACTGGGGGGTTTCTGCCCTCTGTCCCAACCTTATTGCCTTACTGCAGCCTGCAGTGCCTGGATTTACACCCAAAGAGTACAGAAAACAGCAGTGACTGAAAAGGTCATGAACTGATATTATTTTACTACTCTGCTGGGTGTTTTTGACATTTTGCTATGTTCTTGCACCAAGCGTGTGATGGCCTGGATCTTCATAATTTCTTTATTAAGGGTGGCCACCTGCTCGTGGGGCTGCATGTGACTGCACCCACACGCCAAGCAGGAAAGGAGCCAGCCTGCCCCTTTCTCCTGCCGCCTGTGCCCTCCTCGGCACTCCTCTCCTGCCCCCCTCCTCCCCTGCACGCACTCGCACGGCGACGGGCAAGGGGAAGAAAGTTGCAGAAACGTGACTAGGAAGTGAGAGCAGAACAGAAAAGAGACCAAGCAGACAGGGACCAACTAATAATGTGGGGAACGCAGTGAGGGGGAAAACGGAGGAGAGGGTTGTGAGCGTGGCTTTGCTCGTCGCTTTTAAAAATGACCTGGCATTCTTTACGTGTTAGGAAAATAAAAAAAAAATAGAGATTTTCTTACAGTTAAAATATAATTTTATTTATTTTACTCCAGATACTAAGTTCTGTATCACCTGGCATGTTTCTGACCACAAAACAGCTCATGACATTTAGCACTGCTACAGGGTAACGTCGTCTGCAAGTAAATGAAGAAAAACCAGGTCATGCTGAGTAACCTGATAACTCAGAACAACTCTCTCTGGCCAGAAAGCAGGATCCCGAGCACAGGATTGATGATAACCCGCCCGAAAGAGAGGACACACCATGGAAAGAGCACAAGACAGACAGAAGCAGGTGAAAACTCACCACTGGAGCAGTTGGGTCCTCCCCAGCCAGGCTCACACTGACAGGTGTTGGGAGCAATACAACGACCGTGGACGCATTTATCAGCACAATGAGCTGTCAGAGAAGGAAAGAAAAACAGAATTAAAGAAGAAGTCCTAGCACTGGGAAAAATATTCGAAACTTATTCCTAATCCATCTAGATCTTTCATGTCTCAAATATTGTTTAAAAGCAAAATAAACAGTGTGTTAACATTTGAAGGCATCTCTTCAAAATAAGTTTTACTTCACTCTCTCTTATTTCTCCTAAGTTTGAAGACTCCAACTAAAACCACATTGGTGCTCCTCAAAAGGGGAGGTTTAGATTAGATATTAGGAGGAAATTCTTTACTGTGAGGGTAGTGAAGCACTGGAACAGGTTGCCCAGGGAGGTTGTGGATGCCCCATCCCTGGAAGTGTTTAAGGCCAGGCTGGATGGGGCTTTGAGCAACCTGATCTAGTGGAGGTGTCCCTGCCCATGGCAGGTGGGGTTGGAACTACATGATCTTTAAGGTCCCTTCCAACTCTAACCATTCTATGATTCTATTCTATGATTCTATGAAATGCTTTTGCATTTAACAAAGAGAAAACAGTCCATATTTAATGAAAAAGAGTATCTGATGTATAGTATGTAAAATAGTATGATATAGGTTGGAAACGCATCTGACCATGATCCTGGGCAAGAGACTTGAGGTGGCCCTGACTAAGCAGGGAAGTTGGATGACTCCTGAAGGTCCCTTCCAACCTCAGCCCTTGTGATTTTCTGAAGCAACTTCTCACACCAAGAAAAATAGAAGAACTTCTGCATGCATTAAAAGAGGGATTCTCTTGCAATGGCATGGATAAAATACAATTTGCAACACATCAGTATTTTACTATTGATTTTTCTGAATGGTTGCACAGTTCAAATGAAGCACAACAAAACAGTGATGATGATTAAGGTAAGGCATGAGATAGAAACCCTATGAATCACTGAACCTTTATTCTAAGTGCTAAGCAGAGCTCCTTGAAACTTTTCTTTATAATTTTTTTTTTTATTTGCAAGCACATGTTTCTACAGCTAAGGTTTACTCTGAAATACAGTTTTTATCTGAAACTTTTAAGAAAAACTTGAAATGGCTTCAATATCCAGCATGTCGATGTAATTGACTCAAAACACAATATACTGAAAAGCAAGAATCTGCAACCAGCAACTGGTAACCTGGCATGACATTCATCATGAACATAAGAACATACCCTTAACTTTCCAAAATATATACAATGTAATACTTTCCTTCCAGTTTGAACAATAATAAAACTTTTAAAATGTGCACAGGATGAGAATTTTCTTTGTACCAACATTTCCAGAGAAAGTATGACATCAATCCGATTGATATACCAATGAATACAAGGTGAACAATGGGAAAAAAAGACAAAGTTGGTGTTTACAAGAAGTTTAATGGGACTATATGTGAATCGTTTACGTTCTGAATGGATTGAAAATGCTCCACAGTAATTAGGAAAAATACTTGCAAAATGTCCTGTTTTTTTTCCTAATTAAACATGATGAAGCACATTGGTCATCTATATATTTTTTTGTGGCCAAGGAAAAGGAAAGCCACACAGAGAACCATCATATATATAATATTAAAATCTTGTATTATCTGGGTTCCCCGCCATTAATTGCCTATTTTTACAGCCTTTAATTTTCAGTCTCAACGTTTATTTCTAATAAGATACTTTTCAGATATGCATTAAAATGATCTTCATTAGAAATTAACAGGGAGAACATGAATTTTTAAATGTTAGATGATACAAAATATTAATACAAAGCTATTTCATTGTTCTCTATTTATTTATTATAAAAGAATTACCCTAAATAATACATCACAATTTTCCATTAGTCTTATAACTAGACATGAATTACTCGTATCTTTGAAGGTTCTTGCCTAGTAAGTGCTGCCGTGATCACTGAAGCTCTCCCTAAACTAAATGTGTGAAAAATCTCACTAGTAAGCCATAAGACAACAGAGGGTAGCTGTACATGTACATGTCTCTGCATGTGCATGTGTATGAATAACGTAGTGAAAAGCAACACACCCAACCCGACTTCCTGAGCACTAAGGTTAAATACAATAAAGTGACATTCCATCACATACACTGTGAGATAGATGGAAAAAAATACGAAAATCAACACATTGTAAGAAACTGGACCCAGGAAGAGATACAGAAGAAGCTCTTTGAGCATCTCCTTGCACTGCCCCTCACACCATGCTGAGCATGTAGGTCCTTCCTACAATCCCTATATAACAGCATACGCTATGGTGCTGTGGCAAATGATCATCAAATACTTCCAATAATAAAATAGAGTTGTCTTAGAACAAATGTATGAGAGGCGAAACTTTGGATCAGAGTGTTTACAATGCAGAGTCATTTCACAAATTAGAGCTGTATTCCCTTCTTATCCACAGTAGCAAAAAGCAACAGTAGGTTCTCTTCGGCCACTGGGGTGGTGTTTCAGTTTTACAGTAGTGTAACGTAAATCAAACACAACTCTTCAAAACTGGCTACCACTACTAAGTCTCTACAGAACTTATCTATAAATAACAGTGTTGAGGATTTTGACAGCCAAAACTCTGCTGACTCTAAAGATAAAGAAATATGGGCTAAGGACTCCTGGAAGAAGTTGTATAATACAATTACTGCTGCTTTCAAATAAATTCAATGAAGATAAATTATAATTATGCACATATGTGGCATATATAGAAATTATTCTCTAGACAAGTACACCTTATGGGCTAACTGATTCTTGGCAACTGAATCCGAGCTAATATCCCTAAGAGACAGCATCTGTAAAAAAAACGTTATCACACTGAACATGGGGATAAGAGAACCGAAATTTACTACACGACCTACAAAAAGAGTGTAAGGTGGGGACAACACAAAAAGCACTGGAACAAGCTGAAAAGACATGAATGACATCAGGGACAGAGAAACTATTTTCTCTTGGTTTTTTATGAAATTGTTGGACATGATATAAGAAAATACTTACATGCAAGTGCAGCTGAAAAACTTAACATGAAGTCTTTTTGGTACTAAGCAGTGTAATGAAGCACCAAAAATTCACTGGCAGCGCTAAATTACGTAAGTCATATCTTCTTTTGTAAGGCAAAAATCAGTTATCACATGAAAAGCAATCCGAGTTTACTCTTGTGTACTTCCTTTTACATCTCATTTCCCCTTTTCTTCTGCGTCTTATTGTTTCCTTCAAATTCTTCTCTAAAATCTTGCCTCGTCCAACTTACAGGTCTATTTCAGTGGATCATATCCTTTCGTTTTCTTAAAAAACGAAAAGGTGGATTCACTCTTTCTGATTATAGAGTATCAGGCAGCTTGAAGTACCTGTAAAATATCTGCTGTTGTGTGTGCAATTCCATGCAGTGGCCCTTCTGTACCGTGGGAGGAGCTGCCCCATCCACCGGACACAAGTCCACCAGGCTGCTTGAGCTCCCTTCCCACCCCGGTTGCAGTCACTGCTACCAGCTTCTGTTACTTCTCTTACCAGCTGAACAAACACGCCCTGCTGAGGAAGCTCAGCAAAGCGAATCGACATGAGAAGATGTGTGTGACCCACCCAGGCCATGGACACCACTGCTACAGCGAGCTGAAAGCAATGTGAGGCAAGGACTTGGCCAACGCGCTCGCAGACATGCCCTAGCACCACAGCTTCAGGAGGGGAGCTCGCACCAGGGGGATTGAGCCAGTCGTGCTAGAGGCATAGAACGTATAATACAATTTTAGGTCAAGTTGCCACTTTCAAACACTCATCACGTGTCTAGTACTGATACCAACGAAGAGAGGGAGATGGTGCTCCAGCTCAAGAGAAGATTGCAATTCAAATGCCTACTTATATGCTGATGGGCTACAGCACACCGCCTGCCGTGCCAATGCAGATTGCCTCTGCCATGCTACACCTACTTAAAGTGTTACAGCTGAGTGGAGTAACTCCTGCTCCTCATACGAGTTCCACTTCAGCACTAGAGCATATACGAAGAGTGGAACATCGTAAGACTTGAAATTTCTGAATGGCATTTTATAAATTTGCTCCCCGTGATTAAGAAAGTGACATGAGTTTTATTTCATTATAAGTCACCACAGACAACGCTTAGACAGCTGTGCATTGCATTATCTGACATTAAAAGAAGCTACAGCAAAATTTCTAGTAATAATATTTTAAAAAGGAATTAGCATTTAAGATCTACTGCTTTTTCATTTTGAAAAGCCAGGCATAAATCAATTAACATAAACAAAGCTTGAAATATTTTCTCTGTAATTTTGCACGTAAGTAAATGACCAGGAGAATCAACTATGGTTTCTCAATTAGTCTTCCCCCTTTTAAACAAATTAATCACATCATCAAATGAGCAGATACCTGAAATCATACCTGATTTCATGAGATTTCATACCTGATGTCTATTAAATAAAATTCCTATCAACTTTACAGACAATTCATATTAGCAAGACTGGAGCAGTATCTGAACTGGGCCTGCTTTTGGACTGTAAGTAGATCTCCATATTATTTCTTTCAGATAAAAGACCTTCTACAAAAGAAACCGTACTACATGTCTGACCATGCTTCATTTCTGCTAATAGGACTCTATCCTGATTTGGATACCTAGTCTTTAAAAAGAGAAAATGAAGAAATATATCAGAAACAGAAAACAGAAAAACAGAAACAGAAAAAAAAAAACAACCTCTTCTACCTATTTCACAAGGTTTAACTTCAACTTCCTCAAAAGTAATTAAAATAAGGTCCCTCGGCACTTATCATGCCAAATAAAACTCATTAATCTTTTAAACTACATTATAAATGTGTTTTTTCAGATGAAATCTTCACTTCCGTGCTGTATGCTAGAACATATCCTTTGATTAATCCTTTTTTCCTATGCTTGATGAATAGTTGCTATTAAAGTGAGTAATACCCAGTTATGGATTAAGATAAATGGTTTATTTTCTATTTCATATCTAGAGGAAATTCAATCAGCATAATTCTCCTTTAAAATTCTTAGAAATGTGCTACTCTGTCAAAAACTGTATGTGAAGTTAATGTTCAAGCTACCAAAATGCTACTAGGATCAACCTACCTTCTGCACATGGATGAATCTACAAGAAAGCCACCAGAAGACATCTTAAAAGTCTTTGAATTCTTTCATTTCAGAAACATGCTAAAAATTCAATGGACTTTGTAAATGTGAAAAAAATTGTACAAACTTCTCTGTCTGTAGCTCAGCCTAGCATCCATCTGCTACATCTCCTAGGTATTGACACTGACATTAGGACATAAGTGACAGTAAATTATTTTGAATAAGTGAGAGACTAAGTCAATTACTCAACCTGGTATGGACATTCTGAGGCCAGGAGTAAGTTTCTTTACAGAACTTAACAGAATGATTTTTTCTTTGTATCTGCATATAAACTGCTTCCAGATCACCTCAGAAAGTCCATCAGATCTAAACATTAATTGCATACAGTGTAATTCAGACTGGACTCCATAAGACTAAAAAAACCCCTTATATTTCAGCCAGTGCTTTTCTCTGGCTGTTGGCCATTCTTTTTCTTTGCAAATACAACATTTAGAGACTTTAGCAATATGAGGCTGGCACATTCTTGCACTTCTTTATGCAGTGACAAACAATTCTCTCTCCCCCATAGGTAGTGAAGTGGCACTACCACTGGTAAGGACTACCTCTAGGGGACCAGTGACTGGTTAAGGGAATTATTCTACAGTATCATTGGAAGAAGACTACTGATAGTGGTAAAATACTCAAGCTAGAAACATTTATAGGATCAGACCTCTAAAATATAGTTCAAAATACACACCAAAGAGGTGACAAAAGGATTCTAAGCCCACAGTTTCACAAGCAACAGCAGCTGAAAGTATTTCTAGTTGCCCCATTTGAAAGCATCATCTACTATGTAAAAGTTCACTATGAAGAAAGTTGGTTGAAACAATGGGAAGCATGAAATATTTGCCACCTTCTATTAACTATCGAACTCCTCCTTTGCCCTGAATCCTCAGCTCCAGTTCAAGAACATGAGGACTGAAGGTCTCTTAATGCCTTCCAGGGTCAACCATTACTGAATCAAATAAATGTGTAGTTAGCTCCACTGAAGAATCTTTATTTTTACAAAATTCAAAGTCTGAAGCTTTCCAAAATTGCTTCAGAAGTCAGAGCAGATATGTCCTGAGTACCAGAATTTGGCATCTTTTTATGTAATAACAGTAAAAAATTAGGTCATCCAATGTGATCTGAATTTACAAGCTTCTGAGTATTACTATGTTAATACAGAATTTACTACATATACTGTAGCTATGTAAAAGCTGTATTCACACAAGAGACTCATCATCACACTTCTTATGATCAGTTTGTTATATACTTCAAGAATTATGCAACTTCTGAAGTGTTATATACTTCAAAAATTATACTAATTAATTATTATCATTCTTTATTATTATTATATACCACTTACAATTAAATATGAACATTCATATATGCTCATACAATAAAAAAAAGTAGTTAGAAATTGGTTATTGTAAGTCTAATACATACACAATAAAAATAAAAAGGTTGAAAAAAATGGCCAATCTGATGTCAGACAGATCCATTTTGCTAAAAAGTTGTTTTTTTAAAAATATCATTTTGACATTGCTTTTTCAAAACACTTTAAATCAAATATCTTACTGCTCTGCTTTCAAATTCCAGGAACTGCTGCAAAACAAAGATATAAATGAGGATAGTGTGATGTGTTATGACATTCACAGGGTACAATTTTCCAGGGATACTGATCAATCCTGTTGGTCACTTTCAGTATGTACCTCCCAACAAGCAGAAAGACACAAATTAAGAAACTATTTGCATAGAATCATAGAATCATTGAACATTTAGGTTGGAAGGGACCTTCAAGATCATCTAGTCCAACCATCAACCTAACGCTGACAAAAAAAAAAAAAAAAAAAACAAAACACTAACCCGTGTCTCTAAGCACCATGTCAACCCGTCTTTTGAACACCTCCAGGGATGGTGCCTCAACCACTTCCCTGGGCAGCCTATTCCAATGCTTAATAACCCTTTCCGTGTAAAAATTTTTCCTAATATCCAATCTGTACCTCCCCTGGTGTGACTTGAAGCCATTTCCTCTTGTCCTGTCGCCTGTGACTTGGGAGAAGAGACCAAGCCCTGCCTCTCTACAACCTCCTTTCAGGTAGTTGTAGAGAGCAATAAGGTCCCCCCTCAGCCTCCTTTTCTCTAGGCTGAAAATTTTGCATTTTAATCCAATAAATAAATTTAACATACATACTAATAGTGATTTTCAGACTCTCATTCATCGGTAAAGACCAAAAACTTAATGCACCGCACTGTCATCTCCTAAACTGGGTTGCAAAATCCAGCGCCAATGACAAATCTCTTGTTATCTGTTATTTCACAGGATGTTTTCCTAGACAAGTTTCTCCACACCTGGAGTTCTGTGCTTCACTGCTGTCATTATAGCTGTAAGGGAGACAATAAAGCCGTGAATGTGACTCCATTTTTCTCATTCTCAGCTGAGAAAAAAAACACCAGGTAAAGCAGTGTGCCTTAGAGCATTTGGCTGAAAACATGCTGTTACAGAGCTAGCCTTTCCCATGTGCCTGGGTCCAGGTCCAGCTCTGGGTGGGTGGGAGCTTGCCACTGGGCTCCCTG
This sequence comes from Numenius arquata, assembly GCF_964106895.1. Classification (NCBI taxonomy): domain Eukaryota; kingdom Metazoa; phylum Chordata; class Aves; order Charadriiformes; family Scolopacidae; genus Numenius; species Numenius arquata. The sequence continues at coordinate 55,777,054 of NC_133616.1, read as the reverse complement.
CGCAGACCAGCCAAGCCCGGGTTTGACTCAGGAATGTGACATGGAGCTTCACATGAAAGGAGCTAAAGCAGCCACCAAAATAGCTCACATGCTGTGGCTTTCCCAATAACCTGGGCTTTTCACTTTTTTCTCTTGGCAAGACTTGGCAGTTGGTTGCCTCTTCAAAAACTGGGCGGCAAGCCCAAGGGCAGCCCCTGCAGTCCAGAGGCTCCAGCCTCTCACCAGTCTGCTCTTACAGGGCCCCACATTTCCAGAAAAAATTCAACTATACTGCCTCACTCCCTTTGACATTGTTAGTTAAGGTTCTCCAGATTGTTTAAATCTCATTACTAGAAGAACTGATGCAAAAGCAAGGAATGGATACAGCTATTTTCCACTATCATGCATGCCTTTTCTGCCTCCTAAATTCATAGAAGTATATTCACAGGTCAATATCACAAATGATATAACAGACAAATGGTTGCCCCAGATGAGTCCGGTTTTCCAAGGAGATGAAGCGATTGAGAGATTTGTTTCCCTGACTTCTGGAAAACTTACCATTGCAGTCCATGCTGCACATGTGCACTCACAGGGACAAATAAAGTACAAATAAAGTCAAGTACTATTGAATTAATTTCATTTTTAGCCCTACACATTTGCCCATCTCCAAGGATATGCTGTCCTTCACAATTGCTTACCTACCACAGGTTCCCTGCCCTTGGTCGTGCCGACACAAGCATCTAGCTACCCAACACACTGTACAACTTCAAACAACCCTATATTAAACTACTAACCATTTACTTCCAAGGCTCTGGATTAACACCTCCTCTATTTTCATTCTGCCTTTCTACGATGCTCTTGAACAAATACTGTTTTAAGAATCAGACCTTCCTAGGTCTGCACAAGGCCGTACAAGAGAGAGAAAGGGAGCCGAGCCAAGGCCACCCCCAGGCTCTGGACACAGCTCTTCCCTCTTTAGACTTATGGGGGAATGTGCCACACGAAAAGGTGGTGCTGCTACCTTCAGACAGTTGTAACAGATCTCTGTATGTGCAAGAGAGGCTAAGCATGGGGTTCAACCAGAGCCCATGCTAAGGAGAAAAACCTTCTATTTCCCTTCTGGTTTTGAACCTCGTATTTATTTACGCATTGGAAAATGCACTGACACTTGTGCTGTGCATTTTCCATATGATCATTAGCTAGAATCACATCAAGGTGGGTTACTTAGACATCTGAGATCCAATTATCCTGTCATTTGCATAAGCACAACACCAATTGACTTCAACAAGAGCTGCACGTGCACCACTGATGAATAACTGAGCCCCCATAACTCAGCTTCCAGAAGTCGCTCATTAAAGAGGAGTCAAACCAGCATTGTTATAAACGTATGGAAATTCAAAGCAAAAAGAAGGTGAACTTACGGACACACATTTCCCTGCTTTCATAAAATCCAGGGCAGCACTGGGATTTACGCCTGTACATAGTTTTTTCACCATGTCTGTAGGCAGTACGGTAACTGATCCTAAAGAAAAGAATGAATGGTAGTTACGTACAATTCATGGTTCAGAAACAAAACAGTATATTTTCTTGCACATTTTAAAAAATATTTAGATATCAGAAGAGGAGAGGAAAAAAGCTCAAAGAGACCTTGATTTATCTGTTTCTGAGTTCAAGGGTCCTAGTGGTTCCCCAACAAGCCTTAAATCCATGGGTGGCCAGACAGCAGGGAAAAGAGTTAAGGATTTTGGCTACTTAACTAATATGCAAACCAGAGCATCACTGCCTTTGCCATTAGCATCCCCTATGGAGGCTAAAGGCTGACAATACAAATCAGTTTGCTGGATCATTACAGCTATCAGTTTCCAAGGGAAAGACTTCTGGGGATCATCCTCCCAAGAGTGAGTTGGTTTTCTAGGGGCAAAGAAGTTCTGGTTAAGGCAAGAGATGGAAGGGCTCAACGGAGAGCTTGGACCTCCTGGGCAGCACTGCACGCCTCTTGCAGTGCTTTCGCAGGCAAAAGGCAGCCTTTTGCCAAACACAGGCCTGCAGGGCAGCGGTGAGCAGCATGCAGAGGAATCAGCACATAAACCCATCAAGAACTGCAAAAATGTAGCTTCTTTCTGACACGAGCAGGTAGTATTTATCAGAAGTGGGCTCTTCTACCACTCTCTCCTGTCTGCTCCACACCGTGTCTGTAAATCTCTCCACCTGACTCTCCTGGCTGCTGACCACATATTCCACCAAGCAGTAAACACATCCCCTCAACACCTGAGACAGTCTGAACTCCCAGCAAAGAACGGCTCATATATAAATGGTGTCATAAGTAAACAAAGTGTAATCTCTCTTTGGACTCAATATCTGCTTTTTACATACTACTCGTACTGATCTGTCTCCTCCAGCTGCTGTGCCCAAGGGACTCTTTCCCACTGCTGACGGTTCATACTTATGGGCATATTTCTCTGAGGAAAATGCTTTTTACAGCTGTCACCAATTTTTAATCATTCACCCTTTGCTTCCTGTCTGCAAGCACAAGGAGTTTTCTTTAACAAATCTTTTTATTTTCCTTTCAAGTAGCATACGCTTTCCCCAGAACATAAGGTTGCAAGCAGCAAGGGGTCTCTTATGACATTTCTGACAACTACACCTCACAGGGTCTAGGGAATTTAATTTTGTGCATTGCATGCTTTTTCCCGACCTGTTCGTTTTCTGTTAGCACTCCATCAGATGATTAACCTCAAACTGATAACAAAACGTATGTGACATTGCTTGGACACATACTTTCCAGTTGACAATTAGCAGTTAGACAAACTAATCATTATAGCTAAAATATCCTACATATCATTCTCGATTTTGACAGACACAAAACCTTCACAAATATTTACAATATCAGCAGTTTGACAATATTAATGATTATACATCACCTGTGTCGTGTGCACTTAAACCAGTTTAGGATGTCAGTACAACTGGTGTAGTAAATTTGGTCAAAAGGATGTGGATATGACTCTTGCACTGTAACTGAATAACTGGTGAGAGAAAGACAGAAAGCAGACAGATTATACCTGACTTAAGTAAGTCCTGGTATAGAAAGGAATAAATATAACAAAATACTCATACAACAAAAACTCACAGAAAGTTCAAGTTTAAGTAAAACATGATAAACTAACTTTATAAAACAGAAAATATCAATTGAAAGGTTTTTCTTCCACCAAGCAAAGTAAAACATATATGTGGAGAGCCATCATGTCTCTACTGTGTAATACATTTGATGAAGAGTACTACTAGACATTTAAAGAAAAATAATATAAGGCTACATTTAAAAAAACCCAAAACACCTGTGTTTCAAATGAGCAGCAAATTGAAGTAGTATGTAGTACATCTTCTCCAATGGCAATAAACTTTTGCTAACATTACTGGATAGCTGTAAAACTAGTTTAGAGCCAGAAAATGAGGTTTCTTCTGTTATCATAAAACCAAGAAAAATCTCACTGGATTTTCTGAGAAATTTCATTTTAAAACTGTAGCTGTATCCATAGAGAAAACATATTCTTTGGTAGTGGAAAGGTCTGCCAGTGTATTTGTATACTAAGTGGGTGTGAGCATAGAAATACACCTAAGTAATAATTACTGAAAAATAGTGTAACAATTATGCCACCAAACAGCCTATTCAGCAATCAGAAATTACAAAATATTAAAGCTTATTTTGTTTACTGGGTATTTTTAAACATAGATTTCTTTTTTTTTAATTTTTTTTTCAGAAGTACTATACTGAAGTCCTATTCTTATTTTCTACCAAATTATAAGCACAGCCTCCTAAAAATAAAACTACACTTTAAAGTCCAGAGCCTCTGGAGCTGTCAGTGGGGCAAGAGAAACAGTCCTGTTGCAAAAGGGAAAACTATTGAATCATCCTTGAAAACTCTTCAGCAGGCTGTTTGTGCTGGCAGTCAGTCAGTTCTTGGTTGCACAAGGGGGTTAGAAAATACAGGAATGCATGGCAAGTTCCTGTAGTAGGACTAATTCCCAGGAGTAGCCAAAACACTTTACTAAGTATGTAGCCCATCTAGCTTTCACTCACTTTCACTCATGCCCTCTGTGACCTCTTAGCACCTATTGCAGGGAACAGCTGCAATCTCCTCTTCCTACTGTCATCACCTGTACTGAGGGAAAACACATCCAGATCCACTTTCCCTAACTGCCCAGAACTTACTCCCTGTTTTTCCTATGTCCATAAGAAGGCAAGCGACCCTAATCCATCCAGCTGTCCAACTAAGTCTGACAAAATGCTGGTGGGGTGCCGACGCTTGCCTGAGGCTCTGTGCTCTTCGTTCCAGCACACTCTACCCCTTCTTGCTGTGACCACGGTTCATTTGTAAAAAACTTTTTATTACTGGCTGGGGTAGATTTATTTAAAGCATATAGCACTGCCAGTGACAACAGCAGTAGCAGCTCGTATCTGGGATTTTACTTTTTCATGCCTATGTACTTTTGTCACCTGCTTCAAGCAACAGCGTGCATGTTTCGGTAAGCTTACTCAGAGTTCCTCCCCGTTTGTGAGACTCAGCAGAAGAAGGAAAAAAGGTCACGCAACCAAATGGGCATGCTTGCTAGATGTATTTTTCTTTCTGCAGACTTTGAGTAGTTTGGTTTAGAATACATTATGCAATTTAAATAGTTACATTTGGGGTTTCTTCCTACTTTGCTTTCGCTATGTTGTAGCTTCCCTCAAAACCACATTTTTCTATAAAAACAGTAAACAAAGCATAGACAATATACAACAGTACCCAGTAAGATCGCAGACACATGCCTGAATACCGGAAACAGGTATTTAGTATGGTAGCTACTTCATATACACATTGTCGTACAAGCCAAATTGTACACAATAGTAGGGACAGAGACTCCAAATTCTTCACATGAAGCTCAGATAAATTCCTGGGGAAAGTCCTTAAGTGATTTTTTTTTTTTTGATAGAGGCATTTTATAAAAATGTAAATACAAGTTTAAATTTTCTTTGTAAAGATTCAGCCATAGCAATCACAAATAAATATACAGTGGCTTAGCAGCACTCCCAGTGATTAAACATAAAACACAGTTTACCTTAAATGCAGGAAATACTGATGTCCTCAAGTGAACAGTTAGACTGCCTCAGGGAGCAGCTGATCAACCACAGGCATAGTAGTAATAATAATAGTAATAATAATAATAATAATAATAATAATGAGACCATAAGGCTTGGTTTCACTACTCTAATCTTTACACAAGAAAAGAAGTAGAGCAAAAGCTCGTGGCTCAATCTCTCCTACCCATTGTGGGAATCTCTTTGAAATTAATGTGAAATTGGGCGAATGATTGGACCAACTAAATTAATTCTTTCTGTATGTTATAAATTTCTGAACCTCATCAAAAAAATTAAACAACAAATCTTAATTCAGATTCTGTGAATGCTGAATAGGAAAGAATCAGCATAATCAAATTTGGCCAAACTCCAATATGGTTAATTATATTTTGCATATTAAAAGCTTCTTTTCACTTTAATTGAAAAAAGCTATTTTTATTCACTTCTTGTACCCAGATGGTTGTGTAACATTGATGGTGCCACTGTAGTGTTTTTTACATCCCAACCCCTAGTACAAAGATGGCTGCATTGCAGCCCAGTGTGAAGCAGTCTTTTGCTTATCCATGAACCTACTTTACTCATACAATAATGCAAAATTTTTTTCCCAGTTCATCACTCAACCGAAAGCTTTAAATCATTTAAAATGTGCCAAGTAAAATGAACCAGAATTTTTACAATCAGAATTTGTATCGCGTATTTTCCAGAAGAAAATGTTACCTTTCCCAGTGGCTGCACACATTGGGATCTTCCAAATTCAAAGGTAAAGTTGTCCCCATCCAATGATACAGGAGTATGACAGGGAAGCCAAAAAAGGAGTTCAAAGGAAGAACCATATTTCCAGAAAGGTGTCTGTAAGAAAAAATATTTATAATACGTTAACAGTATTATACAAACAATAAAGGCGCTAAAACTATATTGAGTTATATAAAATCAATATATAAGATATAAAGCAATAGATACTTAAAGAAACACACACTGTCTGACTAGCAGCAGCCATTTAATACCCATTTTGGAAGAACAACCCAAATGGAGTAGTTTCACATGAGTGGCAGAGTAGGCAGACGGTGAACAAACCATATTTTAGAGGTCCCACTCTCTCACCAAATTGCAGGCAACCAGGCTCAGTCCATTTAGTGATGGTTTGTTCACACCAAATGACAGAGCTGAAATGTAAAATAAAGACTGGCATTCGCTCAAGGTGGCACGAGTAGAAAGTTCAGCTGATGACACACCACCAGAAATCCTGCACACCCCTTGCTCACAGGAGGGGCTTGTGCTACTCCGCTCACTGCCAGCAGCACCCCCAACTCCTGCAGCCTACGCTGACCTCTCAAAAACTGAGGTGCTGCCCCATTTCAAACAGCATCTTTCATAAAAACCTCTTCCCCAAAATGACACACTGACTTCACTGGCCTCCCTAAGGATGTCTGAGCATGGGGGGCCCAGGGCTAGCAAGGGGGGTGATGCCCAGGGTCTGCTTGGGAAAAGATGCGCCCTAACATCTGGGCACTGCCTTGACATGGGTACCTCCATAAACTCCTTCCTACAGGGCCCAGGCAACAGCAGCACATGGAGAGATACAAGCCAGAGGAACAAAAAGCAATATAAAGATGTTCTGCAGGACTCAGGGGGTGGCGGTGATGGGGTTTTTTAAATGCAATTACATAAATGCAATATATATTATATATATATGTATATATAATATCCTTATCAGTTCTTCAAATTGCTGAACGACAGCATTGGAAGGTGCAATGGGAGCTCAGGCTTTGCAAAAAAATGTCTCAGTGCTTTTACTAACTAACCTATAATTCTCATGCAAACAAATTAATTAATCAGAGGCAGGGTTTAAATGACTTTGCTTTACATTGTTAATAGACAGACTCACATGTTGTGCTGCATTAAACTGCTCTTTAAGGTTGAATTCCCAATTCAGTTTGCAAAAATACCCACTCCTATTCCAGTCATACAATTCCCAAATAGAATAAACATTCAGCTTATAAAAAATTCAGGTAATGTAAAAATCTAAAAGATTATCCTAACACTTTGACTAGATCTATCTTTGTTTTCAAGAAAATTATTTTAATTTGCATACTGAAACACCTTTAATCTAAGAGGCCATTAACCCACAAATGCCAGCATGAATGCGGGTAATAGGCAATTGGTAATGACTTAAGCTACTGTATTTCTCTTTCAGTGAATGTATGACTTTATATCCTCATTTTCACACAAATTTTAACACTATGTGGCTACAGAGATCACAAAAAAAAAAAAAAAAGAGATCATTCCATCTAATCTGTAGTATAATAAGAAGGTAATTTCTAATAACTATGGTTGTTTTGAAATAATACAAATATTTTTAAAAAAGTAAGTTAATCAGAAATTTCTTACTTTAAATACTATGGAGCAGAATAAATCAAGCCACGGAAATAACTGTATTTTAAGAGACAAAAAGTACACTAGGCCATACAAAAAAATAAATTAAATAGTTTTATTTTACAGTACCTTCTTCAGAAGTCAGCATAAAAAAGCTCACAAAAAGAAATTATTATATTTAAGATATCTGACAGTATAGAGATGATCCCATTTTGCTAAATCCCTCTTGAAAAATCACGGCTGCTGAAAGACCTTTCATGGTCTGTAACTGTTTCTCTTCATGCAGAGAACTGCACAGCAGAGTATTCAATGTGCAGTTGTTTAAAAAGCAGTAAAAGCATCTCTATTTTCAGCTAATGATTTCAACAAAGTGAAATGTTGAAATGACTTTCCTTCATTGAAAATAGTCACTTTGATTATGCAAACTGTAAACTGTATTTCCTTTTTTTCTTTTATTCTCAATTTCAGTAACTTTCCTTTTGGATACATTCAACAAAATTTAAAATTAAAAAAAATCATTTGCATGAACCCCCTAGTGTAAAACTTGATTGCATTCCAGATCTTTTGCTTAATTATTAAGGAAAATCAAAACAGAAAATCAGTACAACTGATTAGCATTGCTAAAGTGTTTATATTAGCAATAAAAAATGTAGATGACTCATTTAACTCTTGCCATCTACAGTTTGCACTGAGATACCCTGTTCAGAGATTCACTTTTCTTATTATATATTGCTTAAATTATCTTACCCAGTAACGCATCAGTATCTTCACTATCTACATATACATAGTACCAGTGGTTTAAGTACTGAAAATGCTCATGTTGAAGAATGCTTTCTCTATGCAAATTAGTGATTAGTAGATGTGTGAGAGAGTCAATACCTCATGCTAAAACAGAAAGCTCCTCTGATCTCCTACCGCTTATTGTATAATTTATGGTCCTGAGCCGTAAACAGGAATTTTGCTACCAGGCATAGAGCTTTCTACTGTGAATAGCACCGTTGACCTCAACAAAAAAGAACTTCAAAGGGGCAAATGGTTGGTCCCAAAATGCTCTCCAACATCCAGCAACATGTCTGCATATACAGGGGGGCAAAAAAGAAAAAAAGAAGACATTTTTCAAACTTCATGTGGAAGTTAGTAAATCTGACTTCACAACCTGATTAACCACACCACAAAATTAACCTGTCCCATGGCTGTTTACTGTCAGGTCTTTCTTCCACAAAAGCCCATGACACAAAGCGTATGTCTCAACAGAACTGGAAAACCTTATTGCCCCCTAGCATTTTTTATGCTGTTCGAGGCAGAAACTTTTGTTGACAAAGCTGCATCTTTACTCTCATTTGGGGAGGATCTTTAAGGCAGGCCCTGTGCAATATGAGGTCTGTTTAGCTCAGAGACCTCCCTGTTTCCCTGGACTTTAATACAGTCCCATGGCTTAAAAATGTTAACAGGAAAGCAGTGCAACTGCATGAGGCAACCTTATACTACTCCCCTAAGTTTCTGTAATCTAATTAAGGAAATTTAGCTCATTATATGTTTATTACATCAAATGAAGATATTAATATTCGCCAATAATAGTCATGTTAAAAAATTAACCTGATCATTCCAAGGCATATTGTAATTACTAGCAAGCTCATTTTAATATGGTGTAACAGGTGTACAGGTATCCCAAAAATATACTGCCATAAATAACAGGTACTCCCCTAAAATACTTTTTAATGTGAGCAACTAGATGAACTACATTCCTCTCACTAGTCAGCAGATGAAAAAGCCTGTATGCACCTTATAAACACAAACAGTTAACCATTACTATCCATCTCCTGAGATTTGTAGGCACTTTCTCTACCACTACCGTGTTGACAGTTTTGCACGTGTTTTGCTGTGGTTTGGGTTTTTTTTTTTTTTCCCTACAGAGCTTAGTATGAAAACTGGAATAAGAACAGATAACTAAAAAAGGCAAACAAACGCTTCTCTTTTGTGTAGTGAAAATTGAGACACACTTACAAACTAATCTCTCCACCTACCCAGAGCAGAGCCACCAGGAAAATTCAGGGCACACAGCTCGCCCTCAGATTTGTCGTAACAAAAGATAAATAATATGAGGGGAACTGGGGGAGCAGGGGAAGGTAAAACAATGCAACACGTAAAAGAAGTGAAGGTTGCTCAAGGCTGCGAACAAGTATTTTTTGGTCAGCAAAATCAAGTGCTGCCAGTGAGTTAAGCAGGATTAGAACTGCATGAGCAACAGAGAATAGTACGATACAATTGCTAACATGACATAATGGACCCAAGACCAAGGGAAATGCTGATGTAGCTCTCTCATTACTGTTGCAAAAGCATTTTTACCACTGCAACATAAAAAATGCAGCAGGAACATGCCATTTAGCTAGAAGATGAACTGCAGAATAGTAAGAGCTTTTCATACTTTATCATGGTATCTCTAAGGTTTTACAACACTCATTTCTGCTTTCCTGCAGTGATACAACACAGGTATGTCAAACTCTTCTCTGGGCTGTAATCCCACGGGCTGTTCTTAATTACCCTTCATTGCACTAACCTGCATGTACAGCAAATGTTGTTTTAAAAAAGATCTTCATTCTGGCCATCATAGTTAACCTTTCAGACTGAACTGTAAACCTCACCGTCAGTACTGCAGAGACCCTTGCTGGTGCCTCTGCCTTCACACTCTCCAGAGCATGACAAAGCCAGCACCCCATAACAGGCTTAGTGACAGCTACCTACAGCTGGAAATCACAGCTCCAGAGGAGATAAAGACTTTTTCTAAAGAAATTCTGGTGAAGAACTGTTTGGTCCTTCACTTCCTATGTAGTGCTTTTCATAACATTATACTCTCCTCACCCCTGAGGTTCCACTCCTCTACCAGGGGCACAATTTGTTTATAAAATCATCTCTTACACTACCGATATCAGGCAAAGCAGAGTTTGAACCTGACCTAGTCTTGTCAATGATGATTAGTCCCGTGTTAACTTCTGCGAAAAAAAACTGATTGCTTTTATTGATCACATTAGAGAATTAATGGGTGAAGAGCAGAAGGCGTTTTTCCTTTGGAAATCAGTAAATCAGTTTGATGCTCTGTCACATGAAACCTTACTTATAAATCGAATACGAATTAACCTGAATAGGAGCATTATCACACAGACCCTAGACTAGCTGAAGAAGTACAAACACAGCAAATGTAAATAAAGTGACTGATCTTTTCTCAAATCCTCTAAATATGTCACTCCGAAGGCATCGTCACCAATTAGGGGAGCGCAGAAAAGACTGATAGGCAACCCATCTGGCAAAGTTGAGACTACTTGGCAGAAAATGTGTGGGATCTAGACAGCTAATATGACAGTTTGCTAAATGATAAACCAATAGTGCCCTAAATTGAATGACCCTTTGAGAACCCACCATGATCAGAGGCGTGGCCAGCATGTCAAGGGAGGTGATTCTACCCCTCTGCTCTTGTGAGACCCCACCTGAAGTACTGTGTCCAGCTTTGGAGTCCTCAGGAAGGACGTGGACCTGTTGGAACGGGTCCAGAGGAGGGCCACAAAGGTGATCAGAGGGATGAAGCACCTCTGCTATGAGGACAGACTGAGAGAGCTGGGGTTGTTCAGCCTGGAGAAGGGAAGGCTTCAGGGAGACCTTATAATAGCCTCCCAGTACCTGAAGGGAGCCTACAGGAGAGATGGGGAGGGACTGTTTATCAGGGGGCGTAGCAATAGGATGGAGGGGTAATGTTTTCAAACTGAAAGAGGGGAGAGTTAGATTAGATACCAGAAAGAAATTCTTTACTGTGAGGGAAGTGAGACACTGGAACGGATTGCCCAGCGAAGTTGTGGATGCCCCATCCCTGGAAGCACACAAGACCAGGCTGGATGGGGCTTTGAGCAGCCTGGTCTAGTGGGAGGTGTCCCTGCCCACAGCGTTCGGGTGGAATTAGATTATCTTTAAGGTCCCTTCCAACCCAAACCACTCTATGATTCTATGATTACAAGAGCGTTTCTTGATACAGCTTAATAAAATCTGACCCTCTTAGCTTATGTGCTTTATTTGCCCATAAGTCATGGAAATACTTGTTTTGAAAGCTATGGCATCGTGATCCTTTAAAGTTATGTTATGATCTCAGAGGCTGAATATCTGTACCATTGCTTCTAAATACAAATACAATAATACAATGATCTGATCTTAAATAACAGAGGGTGCCTGTTAAACTGTATTTTGAAGTAGGCACCTTCTACTAAAAGATGAAAACTTTCAGGTGGAAGCCTGGAGAGATTGGAAGCTGTCACACCGCACTTTGTTTTCTAAGCGTCAAACAATCTCTTGGACTGCAATTATAAGGACAGTTCCATTTCCAGAATGAAATAAGGAAATTCTGAATATTGGAGGAAACAGAAATCTTTAACTCTCAGCAAACACCTAGCCTTATATTAGCAATGCCCCCCAGTGCTGTGGCAGGGTCCCAGATGGCTGGCCCCTCCATAGCACTGCATGCCCCAGCGTCACACTGCAGTACAGACCCAAAAGCACAGTGTTATTCCACGACCAGAATAAACTGCATCCTGAAGGACTCCGTATTTCCCTGCAAGTCACTCAGCAGTATCTTTTACAATATTTGTTCTAACTTGTAAGAGGCTAGATGGGATTTTCCCTACGATCTTCTGACCTCTTGAAAAGCAAGACTCTTTGGCCCACCAACTTCACACACTGCTGTACAACACTCTCACCATACAGTGAGAGTTTCCGAAGCTGCTAAGCTGGCAGGGGTGATATATCCATTTATCAGTCCTCTTCTCCTTCAAATCAGTATTAAAATGAGAGGGAAAGAAAGTTCAGTGGAAGTCAAGTTTGCACGAGGCAAGGAGGCATGGTAAAGACAAATGCCAGCCTGCCAGATCCTTTGCAGATGGACTCATTATTATTCCTCTGAGGCAGGCTGCCAAACAACACAAGCATTGGGTCACTTCACTGTGGCTGTCATTGTCCACTAAATCAGAGCTCTGTTCACATTAAAAGATTTATTATTGTTTTTTAAGGCAGATAACAAGTATAGGTCTAGAACGTGCAACCCTGGATTGTCACATACAGCACATGGTACTGTGTGTTTAAAGATTATTCACACGAGAATTCGACAGGATGAACTGTTGACAAAAATCTTTTGGCTAAATGTGCTGTCCCGTTATTTTCCACCCAGATGAAAAGTTACCAAATAAAGACAGTTAAAGCTGTCTAGAATCCAAACCAAAGTATCTGAAAAGCACACTTTCAAAAGATGAAATAGTCGCTAGAACATCAACCCTGATACACTTCTTTTACATAAGACACTTCAAGTGAACCATATAAAACTATGTCAGGTAAGTATACTTATTATCTGTTTCTGGTCTGGGTATTAGTGGGAAATAATTTATTGCTTTAACTTCAGGTTTTTCTGCCAAAAAAGAAAAAGGGAAAATTCCTCAAGATGCTTAATGCTTCTTCGTCCCAAGCCAAATAATGAAGCAAGAGTAAGTGATGAACAGAGAAGTTGTATGTGAGAGGAGGAACAACAAACAAAAGGAAATTGTTTCGAAAAATAAATAATTAATTATAACAACAGTTATAATAAACCAATTTTGTGAACACAGACCACTGAAAATCCTCACAGGGTGTTTCTGTACAGTTGGTGGTAGCATTGCCTCAGTGTCATATTTTTGGGTAACAGCAATGTGCAGCTTGTCACCAGGGGACAACTTGGGACCAAGACTAGTTCCCTCTTCCACACTTACGGAGGACCACGCAGGAGCCTCGTTTCAGAAAGGCCATTCTCAGCCACCATCTCTTTCTCTTAAGGGTGTGTAGATCTTGGGAGGTCGCCATTTCCCAGCTGACGGTCTGTTTGCAGGCAAGCTATTGCAGCTGTTTGCTGCCTTCACCCTCCAGCCAGACCTTCAAGGTCTTCCTCCTCCCCTTGCAGCCACTCTCCACAGCTGTGGATTGCCCCGGGGCTGGCCAGCTGCCCCCCAGGAAGCCACAGGCCGTGTTTTGGAAGAAAGCAGTGGCGGGATGCAGAGACATGCAGGAGCCAGGAGCTGGCTGGTGAAGTCAGCCGTCTGGGACAAGGCTACCGATGCAGGGACCAGCAGCTCTCAGTCCATACACAGATGGCACCTATCAGCCCTGGGCATCTTTCCCAGGGTGGCTGTTGACAGTTAACAGTCAGTTAACAGCAACAAAAGCAAATAACACATATTTTAAGAGAGGTTATACAGTAGAGGGCTTGATACAAAAATATCCACACAGACAGACTTCCTTTCCCCTCTCTTCCCCTTTTCTTTTTTAAAATCAAATAATGTATTCCTTGCTGGACCATCAGTCTGTATATTAATCCCAGGTCTGTTTTAATAGTACAGGTGAAGGCTAGAAAGCTAAGAGTAAAAATGGCCGAATGCATGTGTTTAAAGAAAGCTATTTCTCCAGTTAGATGTTAGTAGCAGGTATGAAAACTCTGTTTTTTACAGAGTAACATGGTAAGAAATCTGTATCTAATTTTTAGCATAGTGTCTTAAGCAGATAGCATCACCAGACATGTGATATTTCTTTTTTTTTCTAAAGGGAAATATATGAAAGGATATTGTATTCATGGATGCAACTGTGAAAACTTTGTCGTTGCTGACAAGTTGCCTGGGAAAATCCTGTGGTTGCCTAAATACACTGATGCCCGGGTTCCACTGCTGTGGAAATTCTCATTCATGGTTTTACCCTCTCTTGACCGTAGCTTTTGTGACCCTTCTTTTCCTATTATCTCAAGTACCAGCCTTCCAGACACTGTGTCACTTCCCGTTTATTACCAGCATATAAAGGAGTACAATGACAGAACTCAGACAATTCCTTTAGCTTCCAAGGCAATTTAGGATCCATTTCAAACGTGCCTGCCTTCCTCTAAAAGTCTTCTGCTTTCTTGTTTCAGCCTTCTTCAAAGACCACCTCTGTTCCTTTCCTTCCTCCATTACATGCATGTTCTCCTTTTCCGCATACATTTTCATCATACATTAGATTCTTCCCCTTCCCAGACACAGCCTCCGTTATCACTGGCAAAATTCTTCAGTCTGCAATTCCCCACACTTGTCACAGCCTTTCACTGGACTCTTTCAGTATGAAAATCAGACATATAACACCCTCATTTGTTTATATCTTCTGGTTACTAACAAGTTGTTATAATTCATGAACAAATCTGTTGGTAATACTGCTTCAGTAGATTTATCTTTGTAATTCATCCAAGGAAGTGCCATTTTGCATATAACACTTCACAGAAAATAACGTTGTCATTCTAGTTAGGTCCTGTTATCATGATTTTGACTGTGCATTTCACTCCTGTAAATTCTTATTGCAGTACTTTGTTACAGACTTCAGTTTTCAAATAATCTGCTTTTTTAAAATTTAAAAAAAGTTAATTAACTCTGATGCCATCTCATTTTTACAGCTTCTGAACATTTGAATGCATTACTTTTCTGCTTTTCTTTTCCACCTCCAGCAATCTAGCTCAAAGCATCTATGATTCGTTGCACAAGCCTCTCACACTGCCTTTCCCCTCTCCCCCCTGCAAAGTAAATCCAAAACATTCTCATAGAAGAATGGAGAACTCGGAAGTGTTTCCTTTGACACTTCATTCATTCACTTCTTCCATCTTTTATTTTGGCATCTGCAAAGGTTAGAATGGATGTAGTACTCCTGTATTCTTTCCTCAAAGGGGAAAATGGAAGACCATAATGCAAAACCAGAAGAGACTGGTTAATTCTAATTTTTTAACAAAATCAAAATTAAAGGGACAAATCCTATTCCTGTTAAAGTCAAAGGGAATTCTGCCCTGACCGGCTTCCATTGACACTACAGTATAACCCAATGAAGCCATCCTATAGTGTGAGTAACACACAAGACTCTGGTTTGCACAGTAAACTGGCTCAATGACATTGGGAGATCCTTTCAGTGCATCTTTGGGAGTTACTACTAGCTGGAATAAATGGAAGGAGCTCTACGGACCAACATGTGCAAGATCAGACCCATATTCCCACCTACTCATTTCATTTCTCACCCATCTCCCTGTCTCTCTTCACCACAGTTCATTTACTGCTACCTAACAAGAAGCCACCAAGTGTGGCATCATACTGTGTCCAATTATACTGGTGGCAGCTGTATATCATTGATACTGCCCCAGGAGAACTGGGGTAAGACTTAACTTTTATTCTAACTGTATATCTTTCATAAAGCTTGTAAGCATATGCAGTTATGGAAACAACGCTTATATCTGAGAGCTTTCTCCCTGACCTTTACTTACTAGCTTGTTTGATTTGCACTGCTCCTTGACATTACAGGATGACAATTTGGTCTCAGTATCCCATCTGTGGCCTCTAATGTCTACAGACATAATATGAACAACAGTTTAAGGAGTAGCTGAACACTTACGACACCTAAACTCAACATTATATTATTTTTAAAAAATATTACAAGTTTAAAACCATGTTTGTAGTTCTATAATTTCAGTGCTTAGTCTCCCTATCTGACAGCAGAGAAAAAAAATATTCCTAGGGAGAAATTCTGCTTGCCAGGTGCCACTGGTGTCTGCAGGTTCTCTGTCTTTCATCTGTTTGTGTGTGCATGTGTATGTGTGACTGCACATTGGTGCATACATATACATGCATACAGGCGAATGTATATAGACACAGACAGATTCAGTATACTCCTAAACAAATAGCTGAAGCTGTGCTTTAGTGAATAAATAATACCTGTAAGAAATAAAACTGCTACCAACGCTCATGATGGGCAGTAAAAAAACATGTTCTTTGCAACAATGACAAAGTAAACAACTTCGTATTTTATGCATAAAAACACTTTGATATTAAAGGAACAATTTCATATCAAAGTTTCCAATTCTGATTTATATCAGTTTCAGTTTTCTCTTACCATAATTTTTAAGACATCTCAAATCATTAAATTCTTAAATTAATTTCTTTTAATGACGAATGAGACTTTCCTTTAAAAAGAGGGCCCAGTACATCATTAAAAGAAACTAATGAAGGCAAATGCCTTAGAAGCTCTAACAATCAAAAGAAGACTTTTTTGGTTGCAATTAATATCCTTTTTCAAAATAGTTTCTCTTATTAAAATATGTTAATTTACTTTGGCTACAGGTTATCTGAAACCTTCCTAAATGTCTGCTCCTAATTCCAGCTGAAGGCAGTGTAATTTAAACCCAGAAAAATCAAGACCACATTTTTATTAACTCAAGCACAAGGTCCTAAATCCCTCAAAATGTTATCTTTCAGGACACGTGTTGCCTTCTTTAAACCTGTACCTCTTTGCAGTATGGGTTGTAAAAGGACAGTGGTATCACAAGCACATATCTGTCATTACAAAAATGGTCTATTCATAGCATTGTCTGACAAAGCACCTTTAGTAACAAGGCACCCTATTCAGAGATCTAATTTTCGCAGACATTTGTATGCCAAATTAAAAAAATCTCTATGATGGTGGGTTTAATGAGGTACTTTGTTATTCCCTGTAATAAAAATTAAAAGAGAGAGACAGAATTCTTCAGCTTAATTGCCACATCTGTTATTAGGCACTTTACTGTGATTGACTGGAGTGTATGTGTCAGAGACTGTGCCAGAAAACAGGCAAACTTTGTAAGTAGACTTATAACTTGTAGCCCAACTGGCATTAGAAGCGTCTCTGTGTCAACTTCTGCTACCGCTCAAACTACAGCAACATTGGCCTCGGTTCAGTCATTCATTAAAAATAAAAACAAGTATTGCAAATTGCGCATGTTGTTTTTTCTAAAGGGAAATTAAAAGCATTCACTATTTTCAGAAGGAAATGTTGTGAATGTGCGAATGTGTCACCTCTCATTAACGGACGAGAGACACAAGCAATCCAGAGTTTGGAAATTGCAACAGGACGAAATTTGGCGTTCAGTAGAACATCTGCTACCTTTCGTTGCTCGCGGATGAGCAATCAGCTGGGAGGAGAGTGAAAAACAGCGCAGCATTTGCAGGGGGACCAAACGATCATGGTGAGGGAGCCTCTGGGAAGAGCGAGAATGGAATGGATGCTCTTCTCTGATCTGCATGGAAATTTGGGATGAAACTTGAACTCACTCACGAAACTGCTTGTTCTCCATGAAAACCAGAGCGGCACTGCCAACGTTTGCCGGGTCCCCTCACTGGCTGCAGCATGGACACTCTAGGCAGCTTAGCAGGGCACTTTGCGCAGGGACAGCAAACACAACAGCAGCTCCCTGGCAGCAGACAAGCAGGGGAAAGCAAAGCCCATGTAACAGGGAAAGATCAGAGGAGCCACCCTGAGGGATCGCATGATGCTGGGAGGAAGAACATCCCTCCTCCTGCCGGTGGCCCTGTGCTGGGTGGTGCTGACAACTAACTGACTTTTGATGACTAAAGACTCAGATTCACAATCACACCACCTGGTGAAAACTCCATGCTTGGGCTGGCCAGTAACTGCTATTACACTGTTTTTACTACCAGCTGATCTGCTTCTGGCTCTAAAAAGCACGGTCTTAGCATCTACCCATTCTGATACAGCAAAATGACTCTGAGCTTACATGCACTTTCTCCCTCAACTAACTGCTTCTTTCCAATTTCACAGAGGCTTTCTACTAAAAGCACAGAAATGTATGTTGCTATTGTCAGCAAGGAAGATGGACAGGCCAGCTGCCATATTGCTTAATATTACTTCTTTTCATCCATTTCATCCAGTAAAGAGCAAGGGATCATTTGACCTTCCTTACTGATTTTCTGCCCTGATCTATAGAGCGCAAAGAAAGGTAGGAATGTGTAGAAAACTGTACCAATATCCATTGCATCCGCTCCTGAAAGGCAGAAGGATGCCCTTATGTTGAAAGCCAAAGCAAAGCTCTCCACCACTGTCTGGGGGAAGCAACGGGCACTTCATCTGACCCAACTCGTCAGCTGCCCGGCAAGCTAATCCATGAATAAATCTCTCTTCTCTCTGGAGGGCAGATTGGGACACGCTGATTCCCTCCCTCCCTCTAGGAGAGCAAGTGACCATTTTTTGGAAAGAGTCTCCCCCGACGGGTGAGATGAGCCATGGCAGATGCTCTCTGTCACTGTCTGAAGGTCTTTGTTGTGCTCTCCGGTGTCCAAGGCTGCTCCACGCTGCAAGGAGTTCCAGCAAGTTTCCATGTGGCTCTCTGTCTCCGGGGTCTCTTCCCTTTCACATGTGTTTTCCAAATATCTGATCTCCCTCAACCTCTTTAATTTAGCAAAAGATAGGACTCACTCACTTAAGAACACTTCTTTTTAGATATATGTTATATAATAATCTCACATACAGTATTTGTATCAAGGTAACTCCCTATAAGATCTACAACACTCCTAACATTGTAAGGCTTTTTGTTCGTAAGGCTACTCTTACTAACCACTGCTGTCTAAATGTTTTATCTCATTTCATAAAACAAATCAACAGCAGAGCTGAAAACAGAATGTAGGTCTGCTAGTCTCTATTTTCAGCCTATCCTTAAAACCCATGCCTCCCGTTCGATATTCTTCCACAATGGCAGTAACGGGCACACCATACTTACCGTGCTAACCATGTAGCATCAGAATCATGAAATACAGACTTTCTAGTCTTAGACATTACAAAGGAATCACTACACACAATATCAGCACTGAGAGAATTTTTAACAGATTTGGGTCACCTCTGAAGAGGCCAATAATGCCTCCTTGTCTGTCTGCTTTTCCATTTCTTTATTTTTTCCCATTGGTATTCTTGTTGTAAACTGCAATGAAGAAAAACACACATACATGCCTAAGACAAAAACCTCAATGTACTAAAACTTTAGTATATCTCTGCCCTGGAGATAGGCAATACAGCAGAAAGCAGGGTAATTTTTAGAAGTGTAGTGAGAGTCTCCCACAGGAGAAGAAGAGGAAGCTTAAAGTACATGCTAGGAGGCAGACTTTGGAATTACTGCATTGGGTTTCTACTTCATTCCAAAAACTTCCTACTGATAGACCAAGAGGCAGCAACCTCAGACTTTTTTTACATCTTCTCTCATTGCTAGATGAGAAAGAGCATTTGCTCCCTGCATCCCAGCACTACTTTAGCAAACCAAACCAAAGCAAACAAAAATCTATTTTCTGAAGTTGTTCTACTGTCAAAATAAAAATCAACTTGTAGAAGAGTATGGTAAACACAGAAAGGCTGACAGTCTGCAAAGACACAAAAAAATTCTTCTGTATTTTATTAGTGCAGACCAGAACCCCAAATCACAGCATCCTTTGAGGTTCACTTACCATGAATGCATATCCTGGCTGTCGTTATTCATACATAATGCAAATTGGCATGAACTAGTGTTCAGTATGAAAGAACGAAGTGTATCTTAGAACTGCATTAAAGTTGCAGAGGAACAACATTGTTCCAGAGATGAGATTAAGTCTCCTAGCTCTCTGAAATGGGTTATGGAGATGGCAAAATCTACTGACAGCAGCAACGATACTTAAAGTAAGGAACTTAAAACGCTGTGTTTTTGTTTCATTTTTCAACAACTACTCACCCAATCTTCTTATTCAATAATTAAAAATGCACTCTTTTGTGGGTTCAGAGTTTAAGCAACTTCCCTGGAACTAGTGAAACTCACTTGTATTCAGTATCGCGTTCTGTCTTAAAACAGTGAAGCCCTGTGGCATACCTGCGTAGCAGTATTTGCAACGTGTAGTACCTTTAATCCAAAACAACCCTAAAGCACAAAGAGCACTGGTGTTGCTAAGCATTCTCAGCAGAGTCCATTGCAGAGCTGGTAATTTGGCTTTTTTCTAAAAGAAAATTTAATAATTGATTAAAAGAGGCCAGTTGTTCTGGCTTTGGCAGAGGCAGCTTTGGGATATCTGGACGACACAGACGTGTGTGTTCACAGATCCTACAATGTATTACCCAGGCGATTCACAAGGAATCCATGTTCATGCACCTCCTCTCAGTTACTCTGAGAGTCAACTGATTTCACTTGAGTTATCCCTGGTTTATCAATGCAAGTAAGAAAATTGGGCCTTCAGCCTTTGTTCTCTTATGCCTTTTATTTTAAAAGAAATTAAACTAGTTAAAAATAATTTATAAAAAAAGAAAAAGCACATTCTTTGCACACAGCTAAAATCGTCATGAAATCTAGCCTTCAATTTAAAACATGCATTTCAATCACACTGGCAGGTACCCTTCAGAAACAGTTGTTATTTACAGTATCAGTCTGGGGAGAAAAAGAAGGGGAAAAAAAAAGGGGGGGAGGAAAAAAAAAAAGATTAAAAGATCAAGTTACTCTTCACTTCCAAACAAGCCTGGCCACAGCTGTACATCAGCTTCTGAGCAACTGCTCCACAAACACACAACAGGGCTTCTGTCTTCCCACAGGGTTTGCTTGGGTCACCCGCATGTGGCATGGATTAAAGCAGCACTAAAGCTCCATTACAGAGCAGGCGGAGCCGCGAGTTAAATGCAAAAGCCAGTGGTGCCACCGGTAAATACCCCTGTAAGGGTTCTCTGCCCCGAGAAGTCTCCCCCAGCTCCTGCATGGTCTGTGGCCAGAGCAGAAAAAAGGACCCAAACAATTTTTCTGCTTTTATATTTTCACTGTCAAAGCAAAAGGAAGTCGGAGGGAAAGAGATGAGAGTGTTAAGAGGGGTTTCTGTTGGCAAAAAAGAGAATAGTGAACAGATTTCAATGGTGACAGAGCAATGGAGTCAGGCAGCCTGTGCAAATGGTGAAATTTTCTTAGAAACACCATTGTCAAAACTGAAAACCAGGGGAAGGTGCAGTCCCCACGTCGAACACCTGAGTACGTGGTGCAGAGGCTCCCCGTATGGGGATGCCTCCTCAACCTGCTGGAAAGGCAGAGCTCATCCCTCAGCACCCACGTGGGCTACAGCCAGAGTGGCCAAGTCCACACTAAGCCCATATCCTGGCCAAGATTTAAGACCTCAGTCTGCTGCATGGGACGGGAAGGAGACAGTTTTACCGGGGCCGTTACACTTGGTAGACCACCAGCCTTCCTGCACCTCAGCAGGGAAGCAAAACGGCCAGCAGGGCCGGGGTGGTGGGACTTTTTCTCCCGAATTTACAGTTCCTCTCTTCATAAATATGACATTGAGAAACTGCAGAGTATTATGTATTTTTAGTTTCCAGTGGACCATGCCAGGAAGACAACACCAGCACAAAGGAGTGGCAGCAGCTGTCCGGCCATAGGTGCTCAGGTCTTTGTCATGGCAGGAAAAACTCAATGTCTTAACTGGCATTCGTATGCATAAAAAGCGATCATGTGGTTAATCAGAATCCACTTAAATAAATAAACAAACAAAATAATCGTGCCCTGCAGCCAGTGAAACACTCCTCAGCCGCAGTTTAAAGGGCAAAGCAACACCACCCTGCAGGAATAATGGCACCAGGCATTTTATTCTGCCTCTCTTCCGTGCTCTCAAACCAACACACAGCCAATGTGGACAGTTAATAATGACTTCTTAACTGCTTCACCTTTGCTTCTTTGAGGAACGTGGCCTGCATCTTGGAAGAGGAACTGTGAAGTAGCAGCGGGGTACATGCAGTCTGTGACAGAAGAACTATGCAGGGTTTGTGGATATTCACCTACTTGCTCAAAAAGCACATGAGAACTCACAAAGCACGTGAGTAATGGCTCTAGAAGTAGCATCACAAAATTAGGGGCAAACAGGACAATGGTACAAATCACAGAATGATACAGGGTTGGAAGGGACCTCTGGAGATCACCTAGTACAGCCCCCCTGCCAAAGCAGGTCCACCTAGAGCAGGTTGCACACAAATGTGTCCAGGCAGGTTTTGAGTGTCTCCAGAGACAGAGTCCACCACCTCTCTGTGCAGCCTGTTCCAGTGCTCTGCCACCCTCAAAGTAAAGAAGTTCCTCCTCATGTTTAGATGGAACTTTCTCTGTTCAAGTTTGTGCCCGTTACCTTTTGTCCTGTCATTGGGCACCACTGAAAAAAGACTGGCCCCGTCCTCTTTTTTCATGAGCAAATGGGAGTCCCATTTAGGAGTTTGTGAAAATTCTGTTTAGACTTCGGTGTCTGTTTATTCCTATTACAATTATCTAGATTTTCTATGAAAGTAAACACCACTCTAAAGAGGATATAAACTAAGACTTGTTGAACACAACCAATAAATGTCCTTCCCATCTTTCCACGAAATCCTCTTGAGGTGCTTAGATTCCTCAAAGTCTCCTAGTTGCATCATAAAACCCCAAAATTTCACAAGCTTCAAAGCTCCTGTATTTTGATGTCACCGAATACAGTAATTTGTATACTGGCAATGCAACAGAAAATACAAAAGAATGGGTGGACCTGACAACATCAAACAGGACTGTGAGGGCTTACATCATGAGAGATAGTGATACCTATACCAAACCATATACAGCAGGAAAGAATCATACACCACCATCTCTGCATTAAGCACTAACCATGATTTTTAAAATACATACTCAAACATCCTTGTCTTTTGTGGCCTGAAAACCAAACATGGTACAGGTGGATGTGCTGTGGACAGTAAAGCATGGCCGGGACATGAGTTCATTTGTACAAATCCAAACATTAGTATTTGGAAGTTGTAACTTCCTTTCCCTGAGTAAGAGGGCCAGAAGAGAGATGGGATTTCAGATTTGGAGAGGCTGTTTGCTTTGCTGTCTTCAGGAGACAGACAATGTGCTGTTTCACGTGACACTCACTTTTAGGACATCCATAGTGACATTATAATTTAAGAGATTCTGATGCACAAAAAAGTCATTACATGGATAATTAAAATCCACTGCTGTCATAAGGCTGTGCAGTGGCCTACAAACATCCTTTAATGGCAGCACATACAGAGATCACAAGCATCATTTCCACAGTGCTTGCAAGAGAAAAGGAAATCCTAACTTCCATGCAGTCTAGCACCCTTCTAACATAGTTTAAAAGAATTATTATGTGCTGATACTTTTCTTGAGGACTGTTTGAAAAAAAACAGCCTATCTAGCCCCACCTTTACCCTCAGCAAGCATTTATTCACCTGACTTACTCAGAACACGTAATTTCTCAGATCAAAAGCTCAGTCTCCCTCTGACACCACCTGGGCTGTACTGTCGGTATTTCTTTCTATTAAAAATATTTACTAACACATGTAAGGTAAACACTGGAGGAAGAAGCTGGTCAGGAGTCTAACTATGCCAACCTCACTCCCCAAATCAAACACCTCTGTTTTTTTTCCCAGGAGCAGTGAGACTCTTCAAGCACACTAAGGTTAAAGAAAGAAGCAATGACCACCAAAAAACCATCCAAGTGCCAGGGTAAAATTGGCTGGGATTTTTACTGACATGTAAAATTCACACGAAATCATTCAGGTCTCTAGTTTTGATACCCAAACACAAACAACTTGGTGCAAAAAGGAGTTTGTGAGCAAAAGAGCCAAGTTCATACAGAGCCTGCAGCAACTCCTGAGAGTCATGTTTTTGGAGTGGTGGGGTGAGTGTATGGAAGTGGTGGTGGCTGGGGGCTGCCTTCAGCACATGCTGGATGGAGCAGGACTGAGTTTGGCTCTTCACTGGTGCAGGCGGGAGGAACAAAATCATCAGCTCTTCAGGCACTTGTATTGTATATTTAAGTAGAGCTACCAATACACCATGTTTCTTGGTTTATCATTTGTACCCCAAACACAAAATACAGCCTGACCCTCTTCAGATTAATTCTTGATGACACAAAACCCTCAATATAGGCATAAGTAATTCTGGTGATCATCACTCCCAAGAGCATCGAAAAAAAACCCTGCAAAGAAAAGCCTAATGATGGAGAAGTGAATAAATAAAAAGATGAATTATATAATACTACACTGTCACCAGTTGCAAAAAATGCTTTCTGTTCCTCTCCACACTTCAAAAGCTTCTCTAAAATAAAATATTCACTAGGAAAGTGTAAACAAAGTAGGAAAAATGTGTCAGTATAAACAAAACACAACTGCAGAATATGAAATAATTTTCTATTTTGAATTTCTATATTGAAAAACTGTAACAGTCAGAGGAAAATGAAAAACATATTTGAACCTTACATGAAATTAAAGAAATTGAACTCACGGTGTTTTGTTTTTATACCAGTACCAATATACCAAAAAGACTGGTTTGTAAATTATGTGTTTCCCTCAAGCTAAGAGTTTAGGAGCAAACACCATTCAAAAGCAAACACTAATTTAAAAAGGTCCTCAATCAGAACAAGAAAAAAGGAAGGGGGGAAAGGGGAAGAAGAGAGGTGGAAAAAAAGAAGAAAAGAAAAAAGAAAAGGGGGAAGAAAACGAGGAGGATTAAAAAAAGAAAGGGGGAAGGGGAAAAAGATGGAAAAGGGAAAGAAAAAAAAGGAAAAGGAAAAAAAAAAGGGAAAAAAGAATTAAAAACGGAAAAAATAAAGTAACCTACAGCAGTAGCTAGAGAATGAGGCCAAAGTGCCTTTGCCGGGTGTGATCACCAGTGACTCTGGTCATCATCTGGTGCCAGCTCCTGTGTGCTGAAGAAGACAATCCAGCCCTCAGGGCTGCAACGGCGAAACAGTTGTTTTTAAACAAATACATTTCTAATTGAAGAGCTTTCCACTCCAGCTGCTGTACCCTATTTTTTCAGTAGATTTACAATGGCTGACGCAAGTATGCTGCCTTTGGGGCCAAGATTGCTGCAGCTCACAAGTTGTCAAGGATGTTTCTTCATGTATCAAGTGCTCTAATTCTTGCCGGTGGTCTTGAACCCTTTGAAGAGGGTTTATAAGTCACCAAACAAATATAAGCATTATTTTTGCCTAAGTTCCAGCAATCATAACGTGTATGTTGACAGACCACAATTTTGTGCACACTTTAGAGGAAGCTAAAACTCAGTTATACATGCTGAAAAGCACGCTGCAGGAAGCAATCTTGCAGCATGGAGCAAGGGAACTGGAAGATCCACTTGGTCTGCTGACATACTCCTTCTTATTCCCACCATGTTTGTCCTCACTGCTGTATTACATGGGTTTTGCCGATTCCTGAAAGCAACTTCCACAAAACCATAAACAAATCGATTGTGTCATTTTGTACTTACAACTTAACTGGACCTTGGCACATAGACACTGGACCTTGGCACACACACATATGTTCGTGCACACACACACATATGTCTTTTTCTTCTTTTTTAACATGCAAGTGCTTCCAGTGTATTCACGTCCTCGGGGCAACCAAGCTCAGTCTGACTACTGGCTTTGGGAGGATCTGATGCCAGCCAGCCGTGCATAATGGCCTCTTTGTCTGGCTGTCACATGAACAGCATTGTGTTACAATCATTGTCACTCTGGGCTTAAACTGCAAGGCATGCTTTCACACAAAACATTCACTTTGGGGGCTCTTTTTGGCAGAGCCCTGTGATCGAAACCCTTTCGCTCCTCTTTAGTTAAGCTGTTCTGCAATGCCGAAACTTTAAAAGTCAGGATTCAAAAGCTCTCATCCAAATCCACTGATTCTGAAACTTCTCTATGGGTCACATGAAGAAAGGGGCAAGCAACATAAAAAAGCCATGATCTAAATCACTATGCGTGAAGCAACACCAAACTCAAGCGCTGAGCAACATGGTTAATAAAAAATAAACCGCCGTACTACAAAAGGTCTGAATGAAGCCAACAACAGGGAAAACACAGAAGTAAGTTTGGTTCAGTTCGCCTTTGCGGTATGTGAGGTCAGAAGGATACCACCACGGTAGTGGGAACCCCCCTAAAGCCCACTTTAGTAGAAGACAAGCACAAGATTGCAGCTGCGAATTCCTCCCCTTTGTTCCACCAACTAACAACCTCGCTGCTCCCGCCTGCCTCTACAGAGCAAGGCAGATGCACCCTGTAGCCCTGAGCTTTAGATATGAATTACGACGACGGTCAAAACTGTGTGTTAAAATGAGCCTGCAGTGTACCGCCTCCCACGGCACCATGCGGGCTCCCCATGGGAAACCCCAATACACAGGGCAGAGCCGGAGCTGGGGAGCTCTCGGGCAGCTCCCACACCCGGGGCCGGCACCGCTGCAAAGCCGCGGCGTGACTGCAGGGTTCAGGCGGTGTGCGGCACTGCCACGTCCACTGCGAACCACGGATGAGGATTTCATCATGACTTCTCCAAAGCCCTTTGACAGCAGAGTATTTTGTTCCAAGTAACAGTTGGAGATGGGAAAAATCCCAAGTCAAAGTTATCTTCACCTTGAACATTTTTTCTCCTGTACTTTGGAAGAATGTCTGCAAGATAAAATCAAAACATTTCCACAAGACAAAAATTAGTAACTTACCAGGTGACAATGTTATTACTGGCTGTGTAAATCCTTTAAATTCACCAAGTACCCAAAAAAAGTCCTGAGAAGGAGAAAAAAAAGATTTCTGTATAAGAGAAACTTCAAAAGATGCTGTGAACACACTGAACTCATTGAGACCCTTCACGGATGTCTTTGTTTTCATTAATGAAAAATATTCTCACAGAGCTAAGACCAAAATATGTTAAGAACGACATCCTTCTGCCCTTACTGTCTCCCTGAATCATTCTGTGCTGCACATATTTGTCTCATACAGTTACTTAGGGAGTACAGCACTACTCACTTTGAGAAGGGCTTGCAGGATCTATATCTGAAAGACATAAGTGGGGTGCAGTAAGAACTCATAGCATAATGCTTGCGATGTACAGAAAACTTCACAAAGCAATGGCTTCTTTCCAAAAGAAATGGGGGTGGGCATGGGAACAACAAACTACCAGCTTGCTTATTGTTTTCTGTCCAGTTCATTTTCCTTTCCTTTGCAGTCCATCAAAGTAGCATATCTTCTGTGAAACTCTGGATTGGTATTCAACCCTGCTACTGCTTATAGACTTGTCAGTCACCCTTAACACACATTATCACTCTCTTGATGATTTTTCCTTCTTGGGCAGCCCTGACAAGCCCCCCCCTCTTCTCTACATCCTCTGCAACTGTTTCAAGCACACCCTTCCAGACCATCACTGCCCATGAGGGACACCACTGGGCTGGGTCAGGGACCCCCCAGTCTCATGCCTGGACAACTTCACCCACATCACAAAACCCAGATGGTCTTCTCTTGTCCAGCCTGAGAAATCCACTTTCTGCACCACCCTAAGTTCATGACTTCTCCAAGCCTCCCCTTGCCTTTCACGGTCTTTTCCCATGCCCAACATTGCTCGTACTTCACAAGATGTTGACCCCTTCTTTGGCAGGACCACAGTACCAGCCCTCATTTTTTAATATATTGGTGTTTCAGAGAAGTAGTTCTACACTGTCTCCTATTCGAGGACTCTCTGAAAAAACCTATCATTAATCCCTTTAAATATTTGAATTTCCATGATTTTTGATTAATAATTTTGATTTTACTGTGGCTTGACAGCTGTTTTCATTATTTCATTGTCCTTCTTTATTTCCTACTGTCTTTTGTCTTAAATTTTAGATTATAAAAGGCAAGATCATTTTTGTTATTGTTTTCGTGCTGTTGTACAGCTCCTGTTACTGTAGGGGTGGGGCACTAGAGTTGTACAACCTAGCAGGTGTTAGTGCTAGTGTTTCTATTTTAAATATAAGACACAATAATATGAAGTCTTTATATCCAAGTTTCTTTGCAGGAGTTAACTTGCATCTCTGGGTCTTCAACAAAAATAATTTGGTAGGCTTAGAAGACTGTTCTTTTACAGCAGCAGAAAAACGATTAAATTTCTTTCCTGAGGTCACACAGCAAGTCAGTGTCGAAGTTAAAATTATGCTTTGTGCTTCCCAATCTATATTCTTTCATTGTCTTGCACATCAAAAGGGATCAGAATTAGTACCTCATTGCTGACTATGGGCTAATTTCTCTGACAATCAGATACAAAACACAGATAAAACATGAAGAGCTGGCTGCCTACATTTTAATATAAACCTAATGTGTACATCCAAAGGCATGAACCACAAATCCTTACACAAGCAAAACATCAATTAAAGACCAGACAGTTTGAATGGGTTAATTAACAAGAATGCTGACACAATCAATAAAGCTATTCTAGTAAAGCCAATCCCTCCCCAGAATACTACTCCTATTTTTATGACAGATGGCTTTAGATGATACATACTCTTTTTATAAGAAAAAAGACATTTGGAATACCAAGACACAGATTCTTCTCATAGATGAAAAAAATAATACAGTTATTTCTAAGTTTATGATATGCTGATTCTAGAGTATGCTTTCTTTCAAGGGGATTATGAGTACCGATTACTGGGAAACTCATCTCTTAATAATAAAAGTCAGGATCAAATTCCATTGCTGACAGTGAATTGGTAACATAACTACTATATAGTGAAATCTGGTGACACTGGCATCATTCATCAAGGAAGGCACTACTTAATGGGAGTAAGGATGCAAGAACTTTGACTGTAATTCCACTACACCATTCCACACCAAACCTAAAGAAATGTTTATAGTGGGTTTTTACTGCTTTACACTGTGTTCCGTTTAAAAACAATGTTACAGTACTCTCCATGGAAGAATCAACATATCTTTGCTCTGACTAAAGTTGTAGCACGAAGAATCTGATTATGTTTTTCCTCTTCAAAAGCCACTTACTACCCCTAATGAGAAAAAGTGAAAATGCCTAGACAAGAAAAAGGTATGTAAAGACACGGTGCAAAACTCCTGCCAAGTAATCTGAATATAAATTCAAGGGATCCTTACCAGCTGCAGTCAAAAGCCCACTCCAAACTCTGTTAGATGTTAATCAAACTTAAGTATGTTAACGCATGGTTCCCGTGCTCTTTGCATAGATAAGTTAACTGCTTTTGTTAAGCTGCATTTGCTAGGTGCATTCCCCCATATAGCAGAGCACATCCTTTGGTGGAAAACAGGGTTATGAGAGTCATTGAACTGTTCCCTTGGTCAAACTCTTCTGTTCACCTGCAGGGCAGGAACAGCTCAGTTAAACCTTGAAATCCCTGGACAGGTCCTTGTGTAAGGACACAACCCCACACCTCCAGTCACATTTAAAGTGTCGGCATTAGCTATGCATATTTTAGCAAGAGCAGCTAAATGGAAAAATGTATGGTGTCCAAAGGGCTAAAGCATCATGCTATTGAGACAAAGGCAGTGCAGTTTCTGTCTACTGGGACTGTTTGTGGGGAGTCAAATCTGGTGTGCACAGCCCTGCCCCTGGAGAACAGTGCAGACCTGGCCCCTTTCACCACCTGATACTCAAAACAGGGGAACTCTGGTAAGTGATTTCCAGGGAAATTAAGTAGATAAAACCAGCTAACTTCACACAGGCCACTGAGCAGCCAGATATGGATTGTAATCAGTGAGTGAGACACAGAAAATTCATTGCCAATCCTGTGAACTGCTCTGTGTTCTGGCAGGGACTTGTAACACTCCAGACTTACAACTGCACCATCTTAAGAAGCCAAACGCAAAGCCATGCCATCTCTACAGCATATTAACAATCAATACTAACATGATGATCCACCTCTTGTGGGAGAGATATGCATTTAAATTTGATTGTATGACAAGGCCACATGGTGCTTACAGTTGTCTGTGTCAGAAGATTAAAAAAATTTTACTACATAAAGTCCCATGTTTTGATGCTATGCAAGTGCCTGAGTTACATAAGCAAACAAGTACAAACTTGGGCCTAAATTACATTGTTCATCCAGCTTATTAAAAATCTGAAGCACACCTATCCAGCTGGCCTTTCTGACTTCAGATGGAAAATAAAAATAGGCTCCCTAATACCGTTTCATTTTCAGGGCCATTGAGTAGCAACCGATACAGATAATTTGGCCACCCAGGCTAGCATTTTCCTAAATTCTGTCTCCAGCTCAGACAGTTGCACGCCCGCCTGCACTACAAGAAGAACGCACATACCTAATTACGTACGCTTTTCTCCTGGTATTGTGTTATTGGGCACAAATGCCCTTTAGCGGTGTTGACAAGGAAACTGAAGCCTGAAGGCAGCTCTCAGTTTCAGACTCACATCAGACATGCTGCTCAGTCAAAGCATCTAAGACTTTTCAGTGTGGTTCTGTAGTTTATCTGCAGGGAAACAACTGTCATTTTCCAGGCTTGGCTTTTTTTTTTTGTTCTTAAAAGTTGCTGGATAAAAACATTTTTCCTAAATAAAGTCATTATGTTAATCTGCTTTCCAAACCGCTGCTGCCAAAGCTCAGTTACAAACCTGAGAAAGTATGCCATGAAACATCTTCAGTACTGACAGCATGTTCCAAACTGAGTTAAACCCACTCTACAATCAAAAGTTGGTACTTGAGAAAAACTTCTGATCTGTACACCATTCTGGGAAATACATGTCTGCTTTGAGTACATTTACTCAATGATTGGCAGCAACATTTAAGTAATTCATAAGGTTACCAAAAAGCCCTGCATTCCAAGCTCATTCTAGGAAAAGCAGCTGCTTATTTTTCCTAATTGATTTGTGCCTACATTTCCAGATCAAGCCTACTTCTTGGCTGAAACACAAATAGGAAACATTTACACTACTATGATTGTCGCCAAAAGAAAATCTGTACAGGATACCACAAACCGGAGAATTTCTCTAGGCAGCTTCTCCTGAAAGACATACGCTGGGGGAATGAAGTCAAGTTATTAAACAGATGTGCATTTTCACGTGCAGGTCATGCTTATTTACATATATACACAAACATCCCTCTATCTCAGTATGTACCCTCGTTCCAGTCTCCGTTTAGAACTGCCAAAAGCTTTCCGTGAAAACGAACGGTAACCTTTAAATAACAGATCTTTCGCGCAAATTTTCTGCTCTACGGGGAGCCTGAACCGACTCGTTCCGTCTCCGGGGCGGGAGAGGGAGGCGATACCAGCTGGGGACAGAGCGACGAGCCTGACCGGAGCCCCAGAGCCTCCGCACCAGCCCGGTCCCCCACCAGCGACATCACGGAGAGAAACACGGACGGGCGTGTGACGCTCTGCAAGGGCGGTGGTACCCACCAGCGAGGCCGGCATCCCACCGAGGACACCTTTGCCGAGGGCAACCCCCGCTTTGCTCTGCTCTGCTCCGCTCCGGGGGCGATGTCGCCCCGCTCCCCCCGGGATGCTGCCGCCTCGCCCCCTCCTCGGGATGCCGCCGCCCGACCCGGGATGCTGCCGCGCTGCTCCGCCGCGCCCGGCACCTGCGGGACGGGACGGGTCCCTGCCTACCTGTCCCGCGGGCGCCCTCCCCGTCCGACCGGGAGCCGCCGCCGGGAGCCGCCGCCGGGTTCCGCGCCGCCGCCGCTCCGAGCGAGGGGCGGTGAGTGCGGCGGGGCTGGCGGGGCGCAGCCCCTCCTCCGCCCGGCCCGCCCCGGCCCCCCCCCCCCGCCGCTGGCCCCGGCCCCCAACCCCGCCGCCGGGGCGGTGTCCGAGAAACGGACAGCCAGACAGACAGACACTTAACCACTTAAACACTTTTTGGGCTAGTGTCGTCCGCGGAGCGGTCCCCAGCGCGGATACTGTCTTTAACATACACACACACACACACACACACACCCCGTCGCCCCAAAATAGTGTAACTTGCAGGCAAATTCAAAACTACATAGGGGTATCAGAGGTCCCTCGTTCGGCCCGGTGAAAGATGGGTACCTACCCAGCAGGTGACCCAGGAAAAAAAGTCGTCAGAGCTCCTTCGGTCCCACCAGCTGGAGCTGGTCCTCGGCTCCGTCAGGAGACCCAAATCCACAGAAAAACAGACGTTGTGCGCTCCCGTCCGGTACTGCTTGAGAAAGGAAGGACATCATTACTTTTCCAATCCCATATTTAGGTGGAGATAGTTGTTATTCCCCAAGTATTTCAGGTAAATCAGACCTGCAAGCCTGCTTCGTGACTAAAGTCGCAGCGTGGAGCACGGGAAGGAAAATGTTGCGTGAAACTAAGCAACCACTACTAGTGTCTTTATACAAAAGGGAGCGCAAAAGAGACTGACTAATGTCGTCCCGCCTCCCCCTCTCCACCCCCTACCCTCCCCGCTTTTATCACATCCTCTGCACGATAATGTTAGTATGTTTTAAATATGAAAAGCGATCATAAATAATGAGGACAGTAGCTAATCTACCAAATGAGCTTTTGCAAGAAGAAATCTGCCTTGCATAGCTGGGAAGTATTATTTTGCCAATAGATGGAATTTTGTTCTTCGCTCTTCACATACTAGGAAGTTGTGCCATTAGAGCATCTTCTTCACAGAACAGCGGGTAGGTTTTCTCCCTGCCGGTGGCTCCGTCTGGGGTTGGGGCAGGAGGGAGAGGCGGCAGGGCCGGGCGGGATGTGTTGGGATCTGCGGCGGGATGTGCTGGGAAGCTGAGACACCTGCTGTCACTGCAGGCGTCGGAGCTCTGAGGAGCTCCTTCCAGCACAGTACGGCAGCTACACAGCTGTCATAGCTGTAATACTATCGGTAGATAATATCTTCGATTTACCAAAGTGAACAAACAAACAAAAAAGCAATAACCCAAATTTTCTTGTGACCTATATTCCTAGTCCTTGTATCTAACCCTGTTAGAACTAATGGCAGTTTTGGTCTGACCTCATGATTAAAAACCGCTAGGAAATAGCACTAAGATGGCAAATACAACAAAATAAATTAAATTTTACAAGCTGATTCAAATTAAGTATTCTAATTAACAGTCAGATTTTTTAAGGCAATCCAAAATGAAATGGTAATTGTCTGCACAAGGAGTTGATCTAGTCAGCTGAAAATCACCAGTGTCAGTTGTGTGCTTGTTGCTTAAGTTTGGTTAAGTTAATTATCCTTCGTGGGAGCACGTATCTGTTTGCTCCTTCACAATGGTGTGTGCTGTAAGACTTGTGTTTTAAAACACTACAGTTTCCCTGAAGTGGTAAGCTTAGTTGCACACCACTGTTCTTCCAGTTTTGGTGTCAGAAAGATATTCTCAATTTCAGATCCCCAATTAACATATCAAATGAATTTATGCCAATTCTGTGTTACTCCTTTTTGACATCTCTTACAACTTGAAGATCTTCCTCCCTGCTTCTTTTAATCATTTGTTCATCTGTAATGTATGCATATAAATGTGAAACAGTAAGAAAATACATGCATATTTTTCATCCTCTTTAGCACTGAGAACCACATTCTCCCGCGAATTGTCTCATTTTCTTTAAGGGAAGTTGTAGAAGAATAAGGAACTATGTTATAAGAACATGGCCCTAAGTGCTCATTTGAAGATAACTTCCTATACAGTACACTTGTCACGGAAATACACATACCAGGTAGAAAATTAACAACCTTAGCAACAAGTGATGCAAAGAGATGTTCTACTAATTAATTGGATCACCTTTGATAAGAAGTTCCTTCTTTCTTTGGGAGGGAGGGGTACCTCTTCAAACTGAACTCTTCAAAATAGCCCTGTATTACTATGAGGATAAGAATTAGTTTAGAGACATGCAAGACAAAAAAGTCAGGCCAAGAGCCAAAATTATTTACTTTAGAAGCCAGTTTCCACATCTCTCCTCACTCTAGAAGTCCACACTGTTTCCTGGTTATTTGGAACATTATTTTCTCTGATAACAAATGGAGAACAAATGGTTATTTTTAATTCCACCATCCTAAACATCCTTAATCAGACAAAGGTTAAAACACTGCTCAGTGAATATGCTCAAAACCAATCTGAAATACAACTCAAGTGTCTCTATAAAAAATTATGAACCTGTAGAAGATCAAACACTATACTCAAACGTAATCTTCCCTAAAAGTCAAGCATCAAGTTAAGCTAGTCATCATTGCAAAGGGCAGTTCAGCTTACCTGTGGTAAGACACCTGTCTTGGGATGGGGTGAACTGGCCTCTGAAAATGTTTGTCCGTCACTGCTGACTAGCCACAATTTAGATTAGATATCTTCGCTTTTAGACTGTGATAGGTTGCATAAGATGAAAACCACCCTGTGTTGCATACTCAGGGACGTGCTAGGCTGTGTATCCAGGTTGCTGGGCAGAAGCACACATGGATCTGCAAAGCCTTTCTATGAAGAAGCTGCTATCAAGAAGTCATGATTCTCAACAATTAATTGCAGCAATCAAGGAGTAATTCCTGTTCTGAGTGCGGAAGAGAGCTGCATATCTTGAATACTGCAAGATGATAAAAACGTCTGACTTGTTAATGAAGCCTGAACACTCTTAAAAATTCTGAGGACTACAGGACAAAGAATGAGACTTACTATGTCTGCACTCTGATGTTATCACTAATGCTCTTCAATTCAGCCAATAAAGCTTAATTTCAAAACACTCTAAATGTTTTAAAATGTTATGATGCTCTTATATGGTCCACATAATTTCTGTGTAAGCATGACCATTTCTCCACACAAGTAACACTTTTAAATAAGAAATAGCCAGTCTCACGCTCTGACTCCCAAGGAGAAATTAATTGTGTGATGATGTCTTTGATCTGGTTTCTCTTTGAGTATGGAAAACTTTAAATTTTTGTGTGGAACATCTGGATTCTAGACACTGAGCAGAAATACCAGGGGAAGTTGTCTTTGACCATTTTGTCGTCTCAAGACCTTTGATTACACTCACAAGAGGTTATGAACACACGTAAGTGACACTGGGTAGTAGTAAAGCTTCGAAAGGAAGAGCATAGGTCCAGAAGAGGAAAGGTATTGAACACTCTCTACTGAGAAAAAAAGCATAAAATATGCATGTATATAAACAGCACAGAAAGTGCTACCTGCAGATATACCTATGCAATATTTTCCACTTCTATTTACCACTGTGCCAGCCAAATTATTTGATCTGAAAGTAACTAGATTTGAACACATATAACATGACTGATCCAGCTGATACACAGAAACACAATTGCATTAGAACATGACATTTGCACTCACAGTCCAGATTGTGTCTACAATTTCACACTGTCAGGATTTCAGGATGAGATATTCCTTCTCAGAAAATGAGGTATGAAGGAGAGAAGTGGTGTGACTATGAGTTACAAGCAGTTTCATCATTCTTTAACTTTGAAGGGATAGAAACACAGAATAATGCTGCTGCATTCCCCAAGTGCCTCAGGCATATGCTGTTTTTCAGAGATGGGGGAGGGCTGTTTGCTTTCAAACTGTAATTGCAGAGAAGAGGAATATTGAAAAAACGGGATCACTGAAATCAGGATAGCTCTTAGTTGTGCCTTGGCCTTCAGAAGTCAAAGATGAAATGAAGGGGTGGCCCTAGACTTGAAAGTAAAATGTTCTGGGGACTGTAGAACAAAAGAACAAGATTGGCAAACAAATGTAAAAGAAAGAAAGGAAGCAAGTGGGGAAAAAATAAGTTAGTAAGGAGAAAAAGCCAAAATAATAAACAGAATGAGGGAGGAGAAAGGAATAAGCCAAATAATATGAAAGAGATTTTGCAAGAATGGTTTCTGAATTGTCAAGTTCTTCAAAGACAACCATCCTGCATTTCAAGACAGGCAATATTTTTAACGATTCCTCATTGTTTCATAACAAAATTATTTTGGGCCTAGTTCTAGGCATGAGGACTGGTGGTAATCCTGCTATGATATGTGATAATGATGTGATATCAGAGGGAAACAGGGCAATTTAAAAATTGCTGAATCTCCATTTCTTTTTGGTGTGGATTTGGGGACATATCATGAGAGGTTTTCCAATAAATCTGTAAGTGAAAAAATTATGAAAACTTAAGTATGAAAATGGAACAAAATGATTTGAAGACACAGGTAAAATAGAAAGACATTCAGTACTGGAATTCGTATGTTTTATGCTGTGTAAGAGTTAAAATACATTTAATGTTTACCTGTGAAAACAATCTTTCTTCACTTTACAATAGAGACCAGGGGTATTATCAGGTGGAAAAAAAAAAATACCTCATGTGGCCAGCAGACAAGTACTTAACATTCCAGGCACAACAAAACGTGCACAGCAGACAGAAGCAGTCTTGTAAGATATCTCATAAAACCAAACCTAATATGAATAAGATATAATGTACAGTGTTGGCTTTTAGAGGTATACAGCATTTTCTGTGTACAAAAATTACCTTTACATTGCAGTGATTCTCTCTATAAAAATAATAGTGGTGCTATACTCCTGTTATTTAAGGTAACGTAATAGGAAAATCCAGGATTGTTCATCTTACTGCTAATAAAAGAGCAAACAAAAATACAGTAAGGGTTGAGATACTTACATTTCTCATATACATTGGTAAATTAAGGCTCAGACTGGCCCAATGACAGAGCTTAAATCAGGGCTTAGATATTTTGAATCATTGTTCCCAACTTGCCAGTACCAGGTGACACCTTTTAACTGCTTCAAACTTAACTTTTTCCCCAGAACTCAGAATTAGTTAGTCTTATGTTCTGAAATCTCAGGATGAAATCAGTTGCCTTGTGCGCTTCTCCGTAAACCCGAATTTTTCACACACTGATAAAAAGAACAGCTGTAACAGCATCTTTAGTCTTATGAACAAACATGCACTCTGTTTAAAAAAAAAAACAACACACTACAGTAGCCTAATGGCAATGCTTTTTCTTTTTTAAAATAAGATTTTATTCTGTAGCTTTCCAGTATGCAGAAATCATAACACCTAGGGGAGGCATTATACTCCATTCAGAAGCAACAGCATTCAGGGACACTTCCACCTTACAGCGGTCCCATCCCCACGCAATGGCCCCCACAAGCCCTTCCCTTCCTTGTCTTCTCACCATCTCTCTGCTGCTGACTTTATGAAAGAGCACTGAGCAGTTCCTATCACTCTCACAACAGGATAAAGCCTTCCCACCAGTTCACTGCTGCTCAGAACAGTGCAGGGAGGCCGGTGACAGAAGACAGAAAGTGATTTCCCCCTACCACTCCAAAATACAGTCAAGCCTAGTGCAGATGACAAGGAAGGACACTCTAAATACATCAACATAACATTGCATTTATCTCCTGTAAGAGGCAGGCAGTGATAGAATAAACTGAGCAGCTCAGCGTCACCTCCGTTAGCAACATTTCAGGTCTTTCAACTCTAGCAAAAATGTTTAACTGTTCTGTTTCTTTTTTTGTTGTTGTTTTTGTGGTGGGTTTTTTTGGTTTGTTTGTTTTTTCTTTTTTTTTTGTCTCAGGCTAAAAGAACTCATTTCTACTCAAAAATCAAAGCAACACTTCTAAAGAATATTCAAGGTGCAACATAATAAATGATGATGTCATCCCAAAGTGTTCAAATTAGCCAAGGACAAGGTTCTGTTGTGGCACAACAGAGCTACAGCCTACCTAAAAAACAGTTTTACAGCAACATTTACAGTTGTACAAAAACTATTTTTAATGCAAGTTCTTGGGTAAAAAAGAAGTTGATAAGACTTCCTGTTGATTTGCTATTTAGTCTCTGAAATCTATTTAATGCAAAAGCACGAGTTCCATTTCATTCAAATTCAATGCTCCCATATAACATATTTAGGTCATAGGAACCCATAGTCCTGATACAGAAAAGGAGTACAAAACAGTAGCGCTTTCAGTGAAATAGCTACTTAAACACTAGCTAACCACATGCAGAAAAGAAAACAACGCACAATTAAAATTTCAATAACTTTTCTTTGTAATTTCCTATTTTGAGCCTCTCAGTTTGAAAGTATGGCTCTGAGGGTATTAGTTGAACTCCTCTTTTTTCTATTTTTTTTTAATACAACATCATGTGAATTAACAGAACACTGAGTAGAAATAAACACATTAGATTCTCATCATGGCAGAAAATAAGAAGTGGGTTTTTTTATTTCATGATTTCCCAATATCACTTCTTAAAAATAGTTTTCCCACCATTACAAAAAAATTTTGGTGCTTTCAAAAACATAGCCCAAAATCTCTGATTGCACTAGGCTCTGATAGCCTGCCACTTCAAATTCTTAAAGGTTGCTAATAAGGTCTTCAAATTTCATTTCTGAGAAAATGCTTGCTCTTCTGCAGCAGTAATTGTAGATTTTCAGCCTGCTTCATTACACATGAATGAAAAAGAATATATGTAAAGGTCCAAGACACAACTCTAATTCAATAAAGTAATTTTCATTTACGTGGTGACAAGAGATGAACCTCTGCTCTCTCTACTTAGAATCACGGAGTCATGTAGGTTGGAAAAGACCCTGAAAATCATTGAGTCCAACTGTATAGAAGTAAAAAAGTGTTGGCTGTCCAGTTACAAACCAGGGACCTTCTGCATATGAGGCAAACCTGATAACCACCACACTACAGAAACACGCCTTATGAACTTGTTCACATACTCTGGGAGAACTGCCTATAGTCAAAATAGTCATGGCATACAATTTTATTTATTCAACGTCTAGTGTAAAACTATATTTTCTCCTGTTCAAATATTAGATCCTATGTGTATAAATAGTATATATCAGAATATTTGTTTGAGGTGAAAGAAATAATCTCTACAGTTTTCAATAAGTTTGCTAACGTGGCTTGCTAACACAGTTTTCAATACAGAATATGAAGTTAGTATTGCCATATTTGCATTTAGATCCCACAGTAAGGAAAAGAAAACATTCACATAAATGAAGAGCCTTATTTGAAGTTAGATCTGATTTGTCTAAGTACCATTTAAATAGTTATGTTTGTTGTAGTGCATAAAGGCAAATGGTTTTCTCGAACACAGAAGAAGATATAGTGCTTCTCTTGCAGGTTTTAGTACCTTGTAAGTACACAAAATTAAATTTTCCAGTTCATTGTGACCTCTTCATAAGGTATATTTCATTTGGATATGGAAGCAAAGGAAACTGACATTTGATGACAGAGGTATTCACATAAAGATCTTGACATACAACTACAAGAACCCTGAGGTTGGTATGTTGAGTGATTTAACGTTAAAGAGAACGTAGAAAAGAAATAAATGAGGCAAACCCATATGTAAATTGGCTGTTAAGAATTTGTTCCGTTTATGCTTTTTTTTTAATCTAACCAGTTTTACAGAGAACTAAAAACAAAATAATAAATTATACCCTTTTAGACAAATTCATCCTCAGAGTTTGAAGCAGAAAATTAAGATGTTCAGAGCCTCATAAAACTAAGTGCAGTTTAAATCAATCACATG
Source organism: Numenius arquata (assembly GCF_964106895.1). NCBI lineage: Eukaryota > Metazoa > Chordata > Aves > Charadriiformes > Scolopacidae > Numenius > Numenius arquata. The sequence continues at coordinate 55,737,493 of NC_133616.1, read as the reverse complement.
TCTTATATGCAGCAAACGGAAGAAAATCATCCCTCAATTAGGTCCACAGTCTCTGGAGCGCTACGATCTGCCTGGCGCTGAAAGCTGCCCTACTGGCTTGCACTGGGAATCATCAGAGATGCCTCATATGTTTAGCTCAGATTTAAATGTATCAGATTCTGTAGCATTTAAGAGAATGGAGGGTTTAATTAACCTTCCTTCCTTAAAGATTTCTTATTTGCTTTTTTAAGAAAATTGTGTTTTGGGATTACTTCTTTTGAATTGCAAATTTAGCTTAAACAGCTTATTAGTCTTGCTCACTAAAAGGATGTTCTTCAAAGTTAATGCAAGCTGTATAATGCTACATTTTCTGGCAGAGCTGGGATTTTGAAAGACTAGAAAAGTCTGCCAGGCTAGAAAAACAAAAGTGGGAAATACTGCCACGTTCCTTCCAATGTAATTCAGTAGCCTGGAGTTCAATTAGATGCCACTGCTTATTTGCTATCAGCACTTTGCTCTATCTCAAGTCCTGGTTGTTCATTTCATTATGGAGCTACGTACTTGCAATATTTAAACATGGTGGACATCTGGAAGTGTGGCCCACTGCCCTGAGTGCAGCATACCAGGGATGGTTGTATTGTAAAGCATATATGGAAATAGGATTGCAAAGAAGACATGTAGATATCACCTGCAATTCCGAGACATTGCAGATGTGTCTGTGCTTAGCACAGCTCTCCTCTACTGCGGCACACATTGATATCTAAGATGAGGGAAATCAATAAGGCAATTATATTTGCAGCTATGCAGTCTTCCCAGAAAAATCCCTGTGCTGTTGAGGGCAATAGATCAGGCTCAGAAGCTTCAGTATGCATTTATAGCATTATTAATGACGTTTGGGGATTTTTTTTCCCTTTTTTTTTTTTATGATGTAGTCTACCCTCACATCCCACTGGAAACTAGGCTACAACCTTTGCTTTCTTTCCACATAATAAAGCACAAATTACAAATTATTTTTACACTTCAGCATTTGAAAGATGCAGAAGGTGATGTGGTGCCTGTTAATGTGCGGTCCATCAATCATGCTATAGATCCACAGTCAGAAAAGGCATAATATGGTAGGAGGGGAACACTTGCACAGTACTTTGTTTTATAGTTCACTGCACTGTCTCAAGAACGATTGCAGCCACTCCAGATGCTACAATGCATGTAAGTACATGTCAAGCAAAGAAAATGGAAACCACAGTCTTAGTGGCAAAGGGGACTCTTGCTGTAGGTTTTTTCCAGGGAAAAGGAGTCAAGGCTATTGTGCAGTTTTAGGCACTTGCAGAGGAAACAGCACTTCATACCCAACACTGCAGTCAAAAGCATCTAACTGAGGTAATAATGTCAGCATGAATATCTGTTTGTCGATTTTTAGGTTCAGGTGACCTGCACTGAAAGCCAAACTTTAAACTGAAGTTGTTCTCCTCTGTCTTTGCAGTGCAGAGTTAGGAATGTGCTGGTTGAAAGCCAAAGATAGTCATGCAACAGGAACACTGTCTCACAGAATCACGGAATTGTCAGAGCTGGAAGGGACCTCTAGAGATCATCTAGTCCAACTCCCCTGCCAATGCAGGATTGTCCAGAGCACGTTACTCAGGACTGAATCCAGGCAGGTCTTGAAAATCTCCAGAGAAGGGGACTCCACACCCTCCTTGGGCAGCCTGTTCCAGGGCTCTGGCACCCTCACCAGAAAGAAGTTTTTCCTCATATTTGAATTGAACTTCGCATGTTCCAGCTTGTGCCCGTTGCCCCTCGTCCTGTCACTGGGAACCACTGAAAAGAGTCCGGCTCCATCATCCTTCAACCCACCCTTTAGGTACCTGTAAACTTGTCACACTTGCTTAACGTGGTTACAACCCTTCATTAATGACGCGGGCAGGGAGGGGAACTGCTGAATGCATCCGGGCTCCGGCTGGATGCATCCCGGTCCCAGGAATGCCACCCGACACTCACTCCTGTCTACATGTGCAGACACTGTCTCCATACTTTCTTTCTCTCTCCTGGCCATACTGTCCATGGCAGTTTAGATGAGGCCAATATAAGGCTACCCAGGGTATGTCTGAATGACATCTTTAAGTGTGTGTAGATGTAAAGCAGCCTATGCATGTCGGCGTTGAGCTTTGCAAAGGGCACCATCTGCAATGGGATGCATTTCTCTAATCAGAGCACCAGGTGAAAATGAAAATTGTTAGTGTGCAAGAATATGTCCAGAGCTACCCCAGGTATTGCATGGCCCTGACCCGACAATGAAAAACATTCCTTGATCCCTGTCCCTTCCTAGGGGAGCAAGCAAGGCCACAAGCATGAGCTGAGTCTAGTGTCAAGCACTTGCAACAACACTTGCCTGGAAAGGATGCCAAGAGTGCCAATATACCCCAAGACTCATATTGTCACAGCCTTTTCCGTAATGCTACCAGACGGATTACCAAAAAGGTAACTTTAAAAGTTACCTCAGTTACCTGGTCCTTTGGGCTGTGTAACCTTCAAAATACACTTTGAAGGAGATAATCCTGTGTCATGTAGAAGCCTAGGTGGAAAAAAAAAAGGCATTTAAGAGCAAGAGTTCTTATTCTGCAAGATATTTCTTTATCATTTTGATACCTACAGCAAAAGGATACTTATACAGCTTTATGTTCTCTGCAAGAATTTGTGAACAGGATATTGCTACTGATAAAGAAATATATTCATGCTATAAAACAACTGCTATGGTGAAATAGGAAGGAGTCTACAGATAAAATTACAAACTGTTAAGCAGGCATTTACATTTGATTTTTAGAAAGTAAACTTTTTCCTCTTGAAATTCTTGAAACTCTTCTACTGAGTAAAGTTCTTGCAGTGAGATTTTCTAAATTCAGAATTTTCCAAGCTACCAGAGTTTAGAGTTTTATTTTCCTCCTTCAGAAAAGTTTCCTGTGTTATATACTATCTAAAAAGAAAAGTTGCTTCTACCTAAAATGTTTATGTACTTTACATGACCAGAGTTTCTCATGAAAACTCCATCTTTTTCATTCAGTTTCTTGTTAGCTTTCTTAAAACTGGACATCCCAACTTGAATGATGAGCGACTTTCCTCAAACTAGTATTTGCAAGTATACAGGCTTCTTGCAGTTATAACACATACAACCCACTACAGTAGTATAGACTTTTACAAACCAAATTGGTGAGATGGTGGTACTTTACATAGCTAGATATTTTTTTCCATAGAATAAAATATTAAAAAAATAGCTGAGATTATGAAGGAAGCAAAAGTAATACTTCCGCAGCCTTATTATTAATCAGGAAATTTTCAGAGAGACCATCTAAGACAGAATAAGGTTTATAAGTATTCTTTCTATTATTAAAAAATACTTTAAGGTTAGAAAGCTGCTGTTAGGCTCATGGAATATCTATATTAAAAAAATCAGATTATCATAAAATTATAATATTTCTTCAGAAAGTAAGTTTACATGTTAGTTTAAGAACCTTCATTTAAGTTTCAGAAAAGTTTTACAGTAATGTAGCCAGCCTCTCAGCTAGATACTCCTTGCCTGTTGCACAGCACAGGAAGCTGTACATACTTGTAAATGTACATACTTGTAAACTTTTAACATGAAACACAACATATATTTTGCAAAAAAAAGCATATATCCTACATACCATGTTTTGAATATTTGAATTCTTTTTTTGAATTGTGCTGTCACCTTTTTACATTTTAAATTAAATGCAATCCGATTTGACCTAAAAACCTCTCTATACCATTTACATATTTTTCAGACTTTTGTTAATGTTCAAAGGACCTAGTTATAGAAGGTCTTGAACTGCTAGCAACTCCATCCAACGCTAACTACAGTCAGGATGTAGCACAGTTACTGAAATGTGATACTGACAGATTTCAGTCTTGTTTTCTTCTAACACATCAGAATTATTACTTCTCTTCTGCATTAGAACTTAAATGGATAAATGACTGCAAACATACTTATGAAACCTGATGTTTATTTCAGAGGCCAAAATCATGCCTTCGTTTCACAAATCCATTTGAAAGGTGAGGACAGTGCAATATTTTCTGAAGATCTCTTCATTAAATTTCCTGCTATATAGTTGTATCATTCTAAATGAGTTGGTTCCAAGGCCTTTGACAGGATATCTAACAAAAAATGTCAAATGTCAAAAAATGAAAAACAAAAGGATCTTCTTTCTTCTCATTTATGCACATGTACACCCATCAACCTGTTTTCTCTGCCCTCTTCTCCTTTGTTTTCCTACATTTGCCTGTCAAGTTGCTCTGGGATTTCTTGCTTCAGTACTGCTGCCTCCACCTCAGCCACAACCAGACTGTCAATTGCTCACTCTGACATGGTAGCTCTCACTTGAATGTATCTGAGAAATGATGTCAGCTATTAGAGGCTACCCAGTTGTTGTTTCAATACTGAAGGCAAACCCCTGAAATATGGGTGCAAAATTAGCATGTATGGAATGTGGGATACGAAATAAGCACCTCTGGCATTACCAATATGTAAATACAACAGCCAACAAAAAGCAAGTTGGGTAAAAACACGAGGCCTGCATGGATGAATAAGGAACTCCAGGAAAAACCGAAACTCAAAAAGAAAGCCTGCAGAGGGTGAAAGCAAGGAGAGGCAGCCTGGGAGGATTACAGAGAAATTGTCTGAGCAGCCAGGGATCAGGTTAGGAAAACTGAAACCCTGACAGAATTAAATCTGGCCAGGGATCATAGAATCATAGAATGGTTAGAGTTGGAAGGAACCTTAAAGATCATCGAGTTCCAACCCCCCTGCCATGGGCAGGGACACCTTCACTAGAGCAGGTTGCTCAAAGCCCCATCCAGCCTGGCCTTGAACACTTCCAGGGATGGGGCATCCACAACCTCCCTGGGCAACCTGTTCCAGTGCTTCACCACCCTCACAGTAAAGAATTTCTTCCTAATATCTAATCTAAATCTCCCCTCTTCCAATTTAAAACCATTACCCCTCGTCCTGTCACTACACTTACTGACAGAGTCCCTCTCCAGCTCTCCTATAGGCTCCCTTCAAGACATTGGACAGCTGCTATGAGGTCTCCCCAGAGCCTTCTCTTCTCCAGGCTGAACAACCCCAGCTCCCTCAGCCTGTCTTCATAGGGGAGGTGCTGCATTCCTCTGATCATCTTTGTGGCCCTCAGCTGGACCCGTTCCAACAGGTCCATGTCCTTCCTGTGTTGAGGACTCCAAAGCCGGACACAGTATTCCAGGTGGGGTCTCACGAGCACAGAGTAGAGGGGTAGAATCACCTCCCTTGACCAGCTGGCCACACTTCTCTTGATGCAGCCCAGGATGCAGTTGGCTTTCTGGGCTGCCAGTGCACATTGCCGGCTCATGTTGAGCTTCTCATCCACCAGCACTCCCAAGTCCTTCTCCTCAGGGCTGCTCTCTAGCCATTCTCCGCCCAACCTGTATTTGTGCCTGGGATTGCACGTCCCAGGTGCAGGACCCTGCACTTGGCTTGGTTGAAGTTCATGCGGCTTGCACAAGCCCATCTCTCAAGCCTGTCCAGGTCCCTCTGGATGGCATCCTGTCCTCCAGCGTGTCGACTGCGCCACCGAGCTTGGTGTTGTCAGAAAACTTGCTGAGGGTGCACTCTATCCCACTGCCCATGTCTCCCACAAATATGTTGAACAGCACTGGTCCCAGTACTGACCCCTGAGGAATACACTTGTCAGTGGCCACCAATTGGACATTGAACCATTGACCACAACCCTTTGAGTGCGGCCATTCAGCCAGTTCTTGATCCACTGAGTGGTCCATCCATTGAACCCACGTCTTTCCAATTTTGAGACCAGGATGTCGTGCGGGACAGTGTCAAACGCTTTGCATAAGTCCAGGTAGATGACATCTGTTGCTCTGCCCTTGACCACCAAGTCTGTAGCAGTATCATAAGAGGCCACCAAATTTGTCAGGCACGATTTGCCCTTGATGAAGCCATGCTGGCTGTCTCCAATCACCTCCTTATTTCCCATGTGCCTTAGCAGAGATTCCAGGAGGATCTGCTCCATGATCTTGCCAGGCACAGAGGTGAGGCTGACTGGCCTATAGTTCCCTGGGTCTTCTTTTTTTCCTTTTTTGAATATCCGGGTTATGTTCCCCTTTTTCCAGTCAGTGGGCACTTTGCCAGATTGCCACGATTTCTCAAATATGATGGAAAGCGGCTTAGCAACTTCATCCGCCAGCTCCCTCAGGACCTGTGGGTGGATTTCATCCGGTCCCATAGAATTATGCACCTTCAGGTTCCTTAATAGGTCTGGAACCTGATCTTCTCCTACTGTGGGCAGTTCTTCATTCGCAGAGCCCCTGTTTTTGCCTTCCGTGACTTGGGCAGTGTGGTTAGAGCCCTTGCCGATGATGACTGAGGCAAAAAAGTTGTTCAGTAGCTCAGCCTTATCCATATCGTGGGAGGCCAGGTCTCCCGTTTCCTTCCGGAGAGGGCCCAGAACTTCCCTAGTCTTGCCTTTGTCCCTGACATATCTATAGAAGTTTCAAGGGCAACAAGAAAAGATGTCAAGGGCAACAAGAAAAGATTCTACAGGTATGTCAGTGATAAAAGGAAGACTAGGGGAAATGTGCGCCCTCTCTAGAAGGAAATGGGAGACCTGGTCACCCAGGATATGGAGAAAGCTGAGGTACTCAATGACTTTTTTTGCCTCGGTCTTCACCATCAGGGGTTCTAGCCACACCACCCAAGTCTCAGAAGGCAAAGGCAGGGGGTGGGAGAATGAGGAATCACCCACTATATAAGAAGACTGGGCTTGAGACCATCTGACAAATATTAATGTGCACAAGTCCATGGGTCCTGATGAGAACCTCATCTGCGGGTTTCTGACGCAACTGGTGGAGGAAGTTGCCAAGCCAGTATCCATCATATTCGGGACATCATGGCAGTCTGGTAAAATTCCTGTTGACTGGAAAAGGGAAAACATAACCTCCATTTTTAAAAAGGGAAAAAAAGGAAGACCAGGAGAACTACAGACTGGTCAGTCTCACCTCTGCGCCCTGCAAGATCATGAAGCAGATCCTCATGGAAATTATGCTAAGGCACACAGAAAATAAGGAGGTGATTGGTGATAGCCAACAAGGTGCCTGACAAATTTGGTGGCCTTCTATAGCGGCGTTACAGTGTTGGTGGATAAGGGGAGAGCAACTTACATCATCTACCTGGACTTGAGCAAAGCATTTGATACTCTCCCGCACAACATGCTTGTCTCTAAATTGGAGAGACAAGCATGGGTGGTCCACTCGGCAGATTAGGAGATGGCTCAAAGAGTTGCAGTCAACAGCTCGATGTCCAAGTGGAAACCAGTGATAAGTGGCATTTCTCAGGGGTTGGTACTGGGACTGGTACAATCTGACATCTTTGTTGGCAACATGGATGTTGGGATTGAGTACACCCTCAGCAAATTTGCCAGCACCACCAAGCTGAGTAATGTGGTTGACACACTGAAGGAAGAAGGATTCCACCCCGATCTAGGCTTGAGAAGTGGGCCTGTGCAAACCTCATGAAGTTCAACCAGGCCAAGTGCAAGGTCCTGCACCTGGGTTGGGGCAATCCCATGCACAATAGAGGCTGGGTGCAGAACTGATTGAGAGCAGCCCTACGGAGAAGGTCGTGGGGGTGTTGGTGGATGAGAAGCTCAACATGGGCTGGCAATGTGTATTTGCAGCCCAGAAAGCCAACTGCATCCTAGGCTGCATCAAACAAAGCGTGGCCAGCAGGTTGAGGGAAGTGATTCTGCCCCCTCACTCCACTCTGGTGAGACCCCACCTGGGGTACTGCGTCCAGCTCTGGAACCCTCAGCACAGGAAGGACATGGACCTTTTGTCGTTGGTCCAGAGGGAGGCCATGAAGATGATCAGAGGGCTGGAACGCCTCTGCTATGAAGACAGGCTGAAAGAATTGGGGTTGTTCAGCCTGGAGAAGAGAAGGCTCCAGGGAGAACATATAGCAGCCTCCCAGTACTCAAAAGGAGCTTACAGGAAGGATGGGGAGGGACTCTTTATCAGGGAGTGTAGTGATGGGATGGAGGGCTAACAGTTTTAAACTGAAAGAGGGTAGATTTAGATAAGATATTAGGAAGATATTCTTTATTGTGAGGGTGATGAGACCCTGGAACAGGTTGTCCAGAGAAGTTGTGGATGCCCCATCCCTGGAAGCATTCAAGACCAGGCTGGATGGGTCTTTGAGCAATCTTGCCTAGTGGAAGGTGTCCCTACCTGTGGCTTAGAACTAGATGATCTTTAAGGTCCTTTCCATTCTATGATAATCTTCTATGATAATCTATGAACAGATACTACTGGAAGTGTTTCACAGATTGGTCTGGTTTTGGGCAGCACGCCCTAATTAAGCCCTACTTTCACCTATATAACCAATACTCCTTTATAATCCAAACTCAGTCTAGCTAACATCCTGTATACTTCTCTAGGTGCTTTAGGCATACTATACTCATCAAGAAGCACTGCTTAATGTTTATATTGCATTGTCAAGACCAGGATATATAGATCTGTGTTGTTGGTACAAAATCTGTTGCCTGGGACTTCTGTTGTTTGAACCCTAGTGAGCACCAAAAATTTGGTGGCTAGCAAAACAGAACAACATCAAAGTTTCCATTTCTTCCCAAGTAGAACAGCAATCTGGAGTGATTTATTAATAGAGGAATATCATTACATAGGCTGTGAAACAAACTGTAATGATTTTAGGGTTGGTTTACAAAGAATATATTAAACAATAGTGTAAGAGTGCAAAAAATGGGATCCTTTGTTACTATGTCACTGCCTCACTTTTGTGACAGTTGTGGCAGGATTTTGTCAAAATGCCATGAGTGGCAGTGATACTTAAAGGTGTCGCAGAGCTCCCCCCCCAGCCCTCATCCCAGAGGCCAGATCCACAGGGGCACAGTAGGCGTGATACTGGAAAACGCTCAGAATACAGTCTCATTATTGAGAGTCCTTTGCACTATCAGAAAGAGGGGTACCCAGAGCCTCCAGAAATGACTAGCAGGGCCTTTATTTCAGAACTGAATCGAAACAATACATACCCAGTTTCTAAATATCAGCACATTAGGTTGGCAAAGCCCTATCTGAGGCACTACTTGAGGTCTAGCTCAATTTGATTCATTGCAATCCATATTGTTTGCTATGTGCATGCCTGTATATGAGCTCAGAGATGGCTTCATAGCTTTCTGTGAATAACAAAAAAGAGTAGACACAAACTAGTAAAGGTTAACAGCAGAGAGTGAAAGCTATTTGGTTTAGTAACTTTTTGAAGGTGGAGTCATATTCTTGCCCAAAATACACTTTGTCTCATCTGCAGAGAATCAAGGCTTCTAAAGCAAAATCCACTGTCCTTCATGAGCTAAAATAAATTACTTATTTTCATGTGTGTTGTAATAATTACCAGCACACATCGGAGGGAGTCAATAAGAGAGATTTTATTGCACGATTTTAAATGTTGCAAAGCAAAGCACAAGCCACAGGGTGCCGCTATTCTCACTGTCAAATAACCAACATTGTCTGCATTTTCTTTGCCCAATAAATTTAGGACAATAGGAAAAGTTGTAATGATACCTAGAAATGCGGTTAAAAGAGCTGAGGAATGATTTCGCATCCTGATGACTCTCTTTAAGGAATTATGAAGTATGTTACAATTCCTTCACTGCAATCAAACCTATTAAAACAAGAAATTAAATTCAGCACTCATGGAACAACAGAACAGGTACCATGCAGAGATAGAGCCAGATAAACTTCAAATAACTCTTCGTTTCTTTCCACTCCATCATCACACAAAAGTCTGATCAGATGCTTCGCTCTGCTGTGTAATTAGTTTGTACCATATTTAGACAGGCTCTTAACATTTTTGGAATTGATCTCCCAAGATCATGGTGCTCCACTTCTTACGCTATTATGCACAGACTTCTCCTTAATTTAAAATCTGTTTCATTCTTCAGCTGCAAATGCCTTCTGGCAGTCTTGTTCTTCTGTACCTGTGAAGTATATGAGGTTAAGTAGTTAATGGCTCTTTCCAGTGCTTGCTTCGAGAAAAACTGATCTGCGCTGATTGGTTTAAAATCCATAATGAAACAACCTTAGCAGAGATTAGCACTCCTTGATCAATAGAAATTATTGATTCCTTCACTTTGTGAGGAAAGTTGCAAGTGTCTTGTTAAGGAAATTATAAGGCTTTGCAATTGCTTCTTCACCCCAAAGTACTCAAGTGCTTGCTGAAATGTATGCTAACTTGCGGTGATTATTCTCAAGAATAACAGGTTCTTGTTTTTAGTAGCTACCTTGCTGAGGAGAATTTCATTCCTTCTCCTTCAAAAGCTGTAGAAACATGTCAAACAGAAGACTCTCCTACCTCAGCTCACTGTGGGACCCAAATTTTTTTGATTTATTAATTTCTGTTGCTTACACTTCTCATCTTAGTTCTCAGCTAAGAACTGGAACCTTCCTTCGATACCCTTTTCTGAGTTTCTAACATATGAATGGAAACCAGGTATCAGCACCTCTTCATGGCAATGCAAAATCAACAGCAAAGCTAAATAAAAAACTACGTATCAACTAACGTTACTATGGGTAGAACACTGCAATATATATTTCCAAAATAGCTGCTAGAAGAAGTCATGGAGCGCAGCAGAGAGAGATTAGCTGGGTTAAAATATATCAAATCCATCTGTGTAGGATTTGGTATCAAAAAATTAAGGGTTGGTAAACACTAGAATAAGTATTGAAGCATAAATGGATAAAATAATTTTAATTTTGTACTCATTCCTATATAAGTATATAATCATCTTCTTTACAAACTTTCCTCCTGTCTGTGCAACTACACATAAATATCATTGAGAGACTATGCTTTGGTTGCATTCAGTATAATACAGTATTTCCAGTATCATCCTATAAAGTTACCCAGACCTCCAAACCTATTAGGTAAATGTTAGAGTACTACTAATAACAAAAATAATAATAACCCACTAGAGATTCTATGTGCACAACGTTTTGCTATCAAAAGTAATCAGGGATGGAAAATCAGTCGGTGTAAAAAATGTTATGCCACTGGACTAGAGCGCTTACTATGTTAGCAAACAAGATCAAAATATCTCTAAGAAAGGGTGGACTGCAGGTTATTTATTAGGTGTTTCTTAGTACCCATGGTATGATATTCAGTGGATTTTTATCATCCAGCTTTAAAAGGGCAAGCCTTCATAGCCCTTAGACTCGCTTCTTACATTTGTAAAGAGTGTATGTGGTAATTCTTACCATACAGTTATGACTATGTAACCGGAAAAAAAAACAACCAAAAAACCCACCTAAGGAAGAAAAATCTGACTGTTTCCAGAATGGCCTATTTCTAAAGCGATCTGATTTTCAGACAAACTGTTGAACCCTCTGTGGAAATCACTCTTAGAAATCTCTACTAGCTCCACGGAATTCAGGAATTATTTGTTGTGACATGGGAATTTTTCTTCAAACTCATGGGTAATACTTATTTTTTAAAATTCATCAATGAATAATGATTGATTAATTGTAAGATAAGATATCCACAAGCTCCTCAGGAACATCAGGTGGGTCAATGCAGTCTGTGCAATTACCGAAGATTGTAAGTGTTCGAATGAAAATATTATAGAAAAGTTGGGAATAAAGTAAAACTCACTAATATGTTATCCTGAATTTATGTTAAAGCCTTATGTCAAAATATTTTTAGGTATATCTTTCCATATAACAATTTCAAAAGGAAGAAGCATTAATTTATGCTAAAGCCTTATGATGTCAAAATATTTATAGGTATATCTTTCTATATAATAATTTCAAAAGGAACAAGTATTGGATAGTTCATCAAATTTGCAATTATATTTAAACTTTCACTTCTGCTTAGGATACTTTACACTGTTTTGCGAAGGAAACAAATGAAAATTTGCTGATTAAATGTCAGGGTGAGAAGGCCCAACATGAAAGGAAAACTTCAACAACTGTGAGACAGCTACAAACTTCTGGTACATTGCCTATGTGGAGTCAAGTAAACAATTAATTTATGTCTCAGGAACAGATTATTTTATCTCATATTGTGAAATTAGTTTTCACCAGATCATCTGCGTCACAGAATGACCTGCAAGTAGATTTTAACACTTTCTAACCTTTCTTATTAGCTTTTTAGCAGAGAGACAGAATATGACTTCCTTGTGTTTGATTATAAAGTGATCAATTGGGAATAAGAGCGAAAATCAGAGTTTGCATGATAGTAACTATATTTTGTGTGAATTTGAAAGAAATGTGGTAACATTGTAAAGGTACCGGGAGAAGATCCATTTCCTTTAGAAACGTGTATTATGAGAGGAAATAAAAGCAACACATTTTATATTAGGTAGTACATTATTACTTAATACATCATTACACAGTACATCATTACCCTGAGAAAGAAACTCTTCTTCATTTGATAGCTGAGAGAAGGATACCAGGGCCTTACATTCGGTCTGTTTTCTCATTTTCTTTCAAACGGTAAATGCATTTTCAAGCAATGAGTGTTGCAGTATGATACAATAAGAAGCTCTTTTTTGCCTTCGGAGATAATTCCATGTAAAATACAAGAAGACATTTCTAAGAAAAAGGCATGAATGTACAGGAGAAAAACAAAATCTCAGCTATTCACTTGATAATACCAAACAACTGCTACTTGCTATTTATTTTCAATCAAAGGCCTAGTATGTGATGGGAAAATTTTGATTGGAAAAATGACTACCAAGACCTTCACATAATTTACTGAGGACACATGGACCAAAATTATGTACATTATTTCACTGTCCTGTTATTCTTCAACTATATGATCTTGGAGATGAGGGGAGCAGGACATTTACAACCACGGTTTATCAGAGGAGCCTTAACATTTGTTTGAAGATAAGGCTCATGCTTATCCTAGCTCCCATAAAACACTTCCATCTTCCTACAAATACTCTCCACTGAGCTAGAATTTGTAAATTGTAGGAATTTGTAAAGGAAATGTTACTATTTAAAAAGCTGTTAAATGCAACCACACTCAACTGTTTTTTAACACTCAGACCAACATAACACAATTATTTTCTGTGCTGCGTGCAAAGGAATGGTCTGACCCAAAGCTTTCTAAAGAGAAGGGAAAGAATAACATTGATTTCCAATGTGTTCTGGCTTAGCCTGTAACAAAGTGTTCTATTGGTGCTCAGTAAACTAATGTGCAGATATCATAACAGTCATCACAGCAATGTTCCAATAGAAATGATTAGATACAAAACCAAAGTCAGAGTACTGTCCAAATCACTCTTACGCAATGGGTCATTTATGTGTCACTACATCTCCTGTTCAGATGATCACCGAGCTAACAGAGAGAGAAAGTTCATAGGCAGGCAGTCCTCTGGCTTTCAGTAATGTAGGTCATTTAGGCAGAGGAAAATGCTCTTCAACTGACATTCATCATTTAAAGTGGAACATTGTGGGTTTTTTTAATATATTCCTCAAGGTGTTTTGCCTCTGGCTAAGATATCTAAGAGCTCTTCCTTGCAGTTACACCTTATTGCCAGAATTTGCTCTAACCTTAGAGCCAAATTTACTTCTCTAAAATATTTTCCTGATGTTCCTTCACTCCTTATGTAAGTTATTAAATCTGTGACACTGATTGTTTTTTCAATTTGCTACTTGTTCATTTTTAAATTACCTGAGCATTCAGAATTTCACGTTTCACCCACAGAAAATAATTCCTTTCCCTGGGCAGCATGATCCAGTGCTTGATAATGATTTCAGTGAAGAAATTTTTCCTAATATCCAAACTAGACCTCCCCTGGCACAACTTGAGGCTGTTTCCTTTTGTCCTATCGCCTGTGACTTGGGAGAAGAGACCAACCCCCACCTCTCTACAACCTCTTTTCAGTCAGTTGTAGAGAGTGGTAAGCTCTCCTCTCAGCCTCCTTTTCTCCAGACTAAACAACCCCAGCTCCCTCAGCCTCTCCTCATAAGACTTGTGCTCTAGACCCTTCATCAGCTTCGTTGCTTTTCTCTGGACCCACTCCAGCACCTCAATGCCTTTCCTGCAGTGAGGGGCCCAAAACTTGACACAGTACTCGAGGTGGGGCCTCACCAGCACTAAGTACAGGGGAATGATCATTTCCCTAGTCCTGCTCACCATGCTGTTCCTGAAATAGGTGAGGGTGCTGTTGGCCTTCTTGGCCACCTGGGCACACTGCTGGCTCATATTCAGCCAGCAGTCAACCAACACCCCTTTCCAGCCACTCTTTCCCAAGCCTATAGCGTTGCATGGGGTTGTTCTGACCCAAGTGCAGGGTGGCCTTGTTGAACCTCATACAATTGGCCTTGGCCCATCGATCCAGCCTGTCCAGATCCCTCTGCAACGCCTTTCTACCTTCAAGCAGATCAACACTCCTGCCCAACTTGGTGTTGTCTTCAAACTTACTGAGAGTGCACTCGATTCCCTTGTCCAGGTCATTCACTGATAAAGATACTCAAGAGAACCCGTCCCAATACTGAGCCCTGGGGAACACCACTCATGACCAGCCGCCGACTGGGTTTAACTCCATGCACCACCACTCTCTGGGCCCAGCCCTCCAGCCAGATTTTCACCCAGTGAACAGTACACCTGTCCGAGCCACGGGCAGCCAGTTTCTCCAGGAGCATGCTGTGGGAAATGGTGTCAAAGGCTTTACTAAAGTCTAGGTGAACAACATCCACAGCCTTTTCCTCATCCACCAAGCAGGTCACCTTGTCATAGGAAGAGACCAGGTTAGTCAATCCAAGACCTGCCTTTCATCAACCCATGCTGACTGGGCCTGGGTTGTCCTGTATGGGGCATGTGATGGCACTCAAGATGATCTGCTCCATAACCTTCCCCAGCACCAAGGTCAGACTGACAGGCCTATAGTTCCCCAGACCCTCTTCCTGGCTCTTCTTGTAGATGGGTGTCACATTTGCTAGCCTCTAGTCAACAGGGACCTCACCGGTTAGCCAGGACTGTTGATTAATGGTTGAAAGTGAGCAAGATTGGTGAGCAATTCCACCAGCTCCCTTAGTACCCTTGGGTGGATCCTATCCAGCCCCATAGACTTGTGTGTGTCTAAGTGGTGTAGCAAGTTGCTAACCATTTCCCCTTGGATTATGGGGGCTTCATTCTGCTCCCCGTCTCTGTCTTCCAGCTTGGCCAGCTGGGTACCCAAGAACAATGGGTCTTACTATTAAAGACTGAGGCAAAGAAGACATTAAGTACCTCAGCTTTTTCCTCATCCTTTGTTAGTATGTTTCTACCTACATCCAATGAAGTACAGAGATTCTTCTTAGACCTCCTTTAGTTTTTAATGCATTTGTAGAAACAATTTTTGTTGTCTTTTACAACAGTAGACAAATGACATTCTAATTGGGCTTTGGCCCTTCTAAATTTATACCTGCATAACTTCACATCACTTGTGCACATGTGCCTGGGCTAATGCCGTCACAGTGCTTTGTATACCTGGATGGGTTAAGAATGGTAACGAACTTCAATGCATCCAGAGGAGGGCAACAAAGCTGGTGGAAGTGCTGGAAAGCATGTCCTGTGAGGAGTGGCTGGGGATTCTGGGTTTGTTTAGTTTGAAGGAAAGGAGGCCAAGGGGCGACCTCATTGTTCTCTGCACCTTCCTGAGGAGGGGAAGTGGAGAAAGAGGTGCTGATCTCTTCTCCCTGAGTTCCAGCTACAGGACACATAGGAATGGTTCAAAGCTGCACCAGGGGAGGTTCAGACTTGCCATTAGGAAATGTTTCTTTACCAAGTGGGTGGTCAAACACTGAATAGGCTTCTGAGAGAGGTGCTTGATGCCCCAGGCCTGTCAGTGTTTCAGAGGCATGTGGACAATGTCCTTAATAACGCTTTAACTTTTGGCCAGTCTTGGAGCGGTCAGGCAGTTGGACTCAATGATCATTGGAGGTCCCTGCCAACTGGAACTTTTCTATTATTCTATTCTGTTCTATTCTATTCTATTCCATTCCATTCCATTCCATGCTAAATCAATGCTTCTAAAAACTGCTTTCTGAAAACTGAACTGAGAGAAAACAGAAAGCAGTCTTCTGACTTTGCAGCTTCTGGAAGCTGTTGCACTGTTGGAAACCTTTGCTCCATTTCCCACTGGCAATGCATCTTCTCCAGCACTTCAGCAAGCACTTCTTCATGGGCTTGCGACAGTTGTGCTTCAAGAACACTCAGGTCTTGAAGACCACCAGGCTTGGGGATCCCACCTCCTCTCTGGGCAACCCACTCATGCTTCATGATCCTCACAGGGATTTTGGGTTTGATTCCCTATCTCCAGCCTGAACCCCTCCAGTTTCAGGGGATGCCACCGTCTCTCACCCTCCTACCAGTCAGTGCCAGGAAGTGCCTGTCCTCATCCCCATGATGCCTTCCCCATAGGCACCGGGATGTGCTGTGAGGTGCCCCAACGCCTTCTCTGGTCCATGTTGAAGCAGCCCCAGCCCCACAGAACCTCTTTGCCTCCCCTGAGCTCCTCTGGTTTCTTGGTTTGCCTCCCGCCCGTGACCCCAAATAGGATGTAGTGCCCAGATGAGAACTGATGAGTAATAAGCAGAGGAGAACACCCCTGCTCACCTTTCCCCACCCTGGGTAGGAGAGAAAATAGGAGAAAATCCCTCAGATCAAACTAAGTGCAGCCTGTGCCCTGCCATGGAAGGAATCAGGGGAGCCAAGAGGGCTGGCCAGCAGTGCTGGGGTTTGGAGACTGTAGGACTGTCCTGCAGCCTCCCAGGGAGACACGAGGGGTTATCCGGTGAACCCTCTTGCCGCATGTGCCTGCAGATGACTGTATGGCCAAAGCGACCTGATGGTGTCCTGGGAAGACACAGCCGAGGCCAATGGTGCTGTTGGCTTTCTTGGCTACAAGCGCACATTGCCGGCTCATGTTGAGCTTCTCATCTACCAATACGCCCAAGTCCTTCTCTTTAGGGCTGCTTTCAATCAGTTCTGCGCCCAGCCTGTATTTATGCATGGGATTGCCCCGACCCAGGTGCAGGACCTTGCACTTAGCCTGGTTGAACTTCATGAGGTTTGTGTGGGCCCACTTCTCAAGCCTGTCCAGGTCCCTCTGGATGGAATCCTTTCCCTCCAGCATGTCAACCGCACTACACAGCTTGGTGTTGCTGGAAATTTGCTGAGGGTGCACTCAATCCCAACATCCATGTTGCCAACAAAGATGTCAAATTTACCAGTCCCAGTACCAACCCCTGAGAAATACCACTCATCACTGGTTTGCACTTGGACATTGAGCTGGTGACTGTAACTCTTTGAGCCAATTCCTAATCCAGCCAGTGGACCACCCATCAAATCCATGTCTCTCCAATTTAGAGACAAGCATGTTGTGTGGGAGAGTATCAAATGCTTTGCTCAAGTCCAGGTAGATGATGTCAGTTGCTCTCCCCTTATCCACCAACACTGTAATGCCGTTGTAGAAGGCTACCATATTTGTCAGGTGTGACTTGGCCTTAGTGAATCCATGCTGGCTGTCAGTGATCACCTCCTTATTTTGCATGTGCCTTAGCATAATTTCCATGAGTATCTACTCCATGATCTTCTCTGCCAGGCCCAGAGGTGAGACTGACTGGCCTGTAGTTCCCTGATACAGTCTAATAATGTGCGTGTGGAGGTTCCATTCTATCTAGAGGCATTCCTTTGTCACCCTGAGCGGGTGGCCAGAATGCAGGTCCGGCACATCCATCCGTGATGAAGAAGGTGGTGAGGCAGCCGGCATGGAGCAAGAGAAGCAGGGGAGCTCAGTGTGGCCCAAGGTCAATATTGCAAGCCAGAAACTCCCTCCAGCAGAAAAAACAATAGGGCACCCAGCTCTGGCTGAGCTCCCAGCTCCTGGTAAGTCGGGCAGCGCCGGCTGCAGGGGCTCCTCCGCCCCGGGGAGGACATCCGCAGGAGCCAGGGCAGCCGCCTCCCACCGGCGAGGCCTGTCGAGGTTTGCCTCGTGCGGAAAACAGAATCAGAGGCGCCGGGGGGCAGCTGGGCGCCCTCACGCGGGGCCGCCGGGCGCCGCGGGGCTCGGCCGGTGGAGGCCCGGGGCGGAGCGAGGGGGCAGGCGACCATCAGAGGGCGCCGCAGCGGCGGCGGGCGCAGCCTCCAGACGGGCCGTGCCCCACCAGGCCGCGCGCCCTTCCCGGGCCGGGCCGCGCCCCGCCCGCCGCCCCGCGGAGGTGGCCGGGAGCCGGTGGAGGGAGGCGGCAGGGAGCCGCCGCCAGGTGGGTATCCACAGCCCCGGCCTGTGGAGCAAGCCCGCGGCCTTCCCGGCTTAACGCTGGCTGGTGCCGAGCGCCGGGGCGGGCCGCGGCCGCAGGGCCCTCCCCGGGTTAACGGTGGCGGCGGAAGGTCGGCGGGCGCGGGCCTCGGGCCGGGCCGGAGAGGCAGGGCCCCGCCGACAGCGGGCCTGAGGAGGCCGCCCGGGCGCAGCAGGCAGGGTAGGGGGGCGGCGGCGGGGCGAGCCCCGGACAGCCTTCACTGGCCAGTCTCCTGCGCTCTCCCGCCTGCCTTTTAATGGGGTTTGACTCTGTCTGGCTGTAGAGGGCATTAGTTACTTAGAAACTATCAAAAAGAAATAAGGCTTTCCCATTACAGTAGGTAATGGGAAGACCTCTGGGTACACTCCGTACCCGGTGTGACTCGTCCCCAGCCCTTACCGGGGGAATGGATCATTTAGCTGAAAAGGTTTCAAATGGAGAATTTTAAAACAGGCTTTTAAACTCCATTACAGTTTTATCATAATGGTCCATTGTATATGCAAGTTCTTTAATGTTCAGAAATGGTCTCGTGGCCATTACAGCAGCCTATTGAATGTTTTTTAAATTGGCTGAAATTTTGGAGTGTGGGCCTGGGACCAGAATCTAGAAGGGGTACCTCTGGAGGGATCGCTAAACAAAATCTGTTGCACGTTAGGATGGAATTATACCTTTAATCTTTTCTGGGATGGAATGCATCAGATTTGGGGCATTTTCCCCCGTTTACTGTAGTTTGGCGGAGAAAATGTATAGAAATGTACAGTGACTGATACATAACATCACCTCACAGAAACAAATGGTATTACTGGTGGCATTTTTGAATTTTGAGTTGATGTAAAAACCTGATTTGCCCCAAAGACCTTTAGAGTCACCTGCCTTTGCAAAAAGTTCAAGATTTTCCTGTGTTTTGCATGCCTTCTCTGAAAGGCTGGTGGGTTGAAAGCCTTGTAGGGATCTCAACAGCTACCCGATTTGGTGTCCCTACTCACGTGTGCTCCTTGGTCTCTTGCTGTGGCACTGTATTTTCTTGTTCAGCATTTCCCTTGTAAGTAATCGGACTAACAACAGCAGACTGCCAGCAAGTTTGCTTTCTTTCATGACCATAGCCAGCTTTGAATGAGGGGCGGCAGAAGAGTGTTTTAAACCACCACTGATTTGGGCCATCAGCAGGTATTCTTACATTTGCATCTGCTTGCTTTCCCCATTCTCTTTCACTTGGTACTGTTTTGTCATGCTAGAATGAGGATTAAAGGGAGGGTAGGAGTCAGCTTAATAGACAAAAGTTTCTTCAAGACAAATAGCTAGGAAATGTCTAGGACATTTTCAATGTAACATTTTCCATGTTCCTGATGTGTAACTGTCACCTTGCAGAAAAAGGTGTCATTTGTCCAGGAAATCCCCATCTTCTGTCAAACCCAGATTAGGGTTCCAAAATCAAATACTACATGAATCTAAAGTGTGTACAGACAAATGCCTGCAAGTTCATAATAATTTCATCCTCGTGTATGTATACAAACCCATGGAAAACAGGACATAATCCTGTCCAGTTTGTTGATAATTATGCATATAAAACAGTAAACCACAGAGCAAGAGTATATCGGTAACTTGAAGCTGAGATTATTTAAGAGTATATAGCATCATTAAAAGGTACATAGTTGGAGAAAAAATCAGACATGCTTGTCTGTCCTTGATTGATACTAAGATAAAGTTTATACAGCTAATTATCTTGTCTAAATAATGGCTGGTTTTAGTGTCACATTTTATTTTTCCAGCAGATGAGGACTTATTAGGTGATGGAAATTCTATTAACAGGAAACAAGTCCAATTTGGCTTTGCAAAAGACAGCACGGGCCAAGTCCAGGCTTACAAGCATCATTTGTTAAATCATTCTGTAGCATTTTAGTATAGGGGAGGGTGAGTTCTGAAGTTTGCAAGCATCCTTCTTTGCATATTGATTTTATTCCTCGAACAAATCTTTATAATACTTGGGGGTAGGCTAAAGAGAGCTCCAGAATGGTTGTGTTGAAAGATTTTGTGTGTGTTTTCAGTGTTTTAGTTTCTTCGTAAAAAAAAGACATACAATACAGATGTGAGCTGGACGTGAATGCTGTGGGGCATCTGTGCGACACTTCCTTTTTGTCAGTGATGAAACTAGCATGGAAGTGACCCCTCAGGCTGGAGCTCTGCATTCTAGAAATGTTGCTCAGTTTAGCGCAGGCCAGTGTTGGGAACCTGCTTGTTCGCACGATGGTAATGTGCATGCACTAAGCACCCATATGGCTCTGGCATGCTGTTCAGACAAATTGAGCTGCTGCCGTAGATTTGCCTGATAAGTGATTGGATATTCGCTTTCTTTAGCTCCTGATCAATAGCAACTATACTTAACCCTAGACAATATTAGAACCCTTCAGCGTTTGTGCGAAACTGCTGCTATCTTTCTACTTAATCCAATAATATAAGATTAGTAGATTCGACTGATTTAAAAGCAAATTTCTATGGGGGTAGAGCCTTAGTTGCAGTCCTGTGAAGCTGAAGTTGCAGCATGCTTTAGTCCAGGTTAAATGCAGCAGATCTGACTGCCCTCCTTCCTAATGATGCTGTCTTGCAACTGTGGGCTTCAGAAGCGTAGGGAAATTAAGCTGTATCATCCGTACTGTGGGAACATGATGCCATCTGACAGTATCTCACCCTCCCTCAAGGCTAGCCATCTCAGACTGCTTTACAATGATAGAAGAGCAGAGCATGACTGGGGCCTGGATGGAAACTGGCATCATTTTATAAATTGAGATTAGTTCTTTGAGTCTTTTTGTAACTGGCATTACCGTATGGCCTTAGTATCATTCTACATAGGTGAATAAATTGACAGTCAGAACTCCGTTTTCCTTAGGTTATCTATAAAATAATTCATCCAGTCTTATGCTAACTCTGGAAACTGCAAGCTCTTGCTTCAGTAGTAGTACTGGTCAATGAAGATTTGGTCCTGAATTCCAAAGATAGTGTTGCATATAATTATTTAAAATTGGTAAGGAATTAAGACACTGCTAGCTTATTTCTTTTTGTGAAATCTTGAAGCTTCAGTACTTGATATTGCCTTACTCATTCCCCTTCAGTTGATGTTTTGGTAGGAGTTGTCCACTGGACTCAAAATTTGCCAGAAGGTGGAGGGATCAACAAAGTGGGTGTAAAGGAGTGAACCAGAGCCATTTTACACTCATAGATGGGGGAATAAGATACATGGAAATCTAGGCTTTATTAATTCTGCTGTTCACAGAATAATTTGGGGGCATTTTCCTTGTTTTGAAGGCACAAAATTTGGCTTGCTAGGCTGGCAACAAAAACATTCATTTAAAAACTTGCCAGAATGTGAACTATTTGCTTTGGCATTTTTATCTTGAATATGAGCAGACTGACGGTGCTGCAGTTTTTTATGCCAAAACCACATTCGTTCTGGGCATCTATTTACTGTGGACGTAAAAATTTCTAAGTGTGACTGACACTATTTACTGTCATCAAGATTTGCATTTTTCCAGAAGGTTCCAAGCTTATTTTTGTATTTATTATGTAAAATCCCAGACAATTAGATTTCCTCCTGGCTAAATAAAACCAATGCAGTAGCTGCCAAGGACTGTGACCAATGGCAGTGTGTGCTGTGCCAGTCACCTGCATCTGTGCAGTGACAGCAAGCATAGCGCTCTGCCCCTGCAGCTGAGTCTTACTGATACCAAGCCTACACGTACAGATGAAGAATCCTTTCTGTCCCAAACTGAATGGTAAACCCAAACCCTGTTTGTTGCAGAATACTCTATTTTAGACAACTTTATTTTTACGGTGTCAAATTAAAAAAAAAAATCTGATTCTTTCCTAGCACTGAAATTTGTTAACTCAGGCTATAATTTTCGAAGGGGAATACCTTTTCTTTGTATTTGCTCTTTTGAAACTTCTTCTGGAAACATGTCAAGTTACCCTCACTAGAGCCCTCTGGAAAAAAAGGTGTCTTTGACAGGTCAGTCAGGCTGGTGGAGCAGTGTCACATCACTCATTTGATTTTTCTTGTAGTTGTTGCTTAGAAACATAGCAGTTAAGTAGCATTAAGTTTAGAGTCCACTGCAGTGTTTTGTTCTTCCTTAGCCGTTACGCTGGCTAAACTGTCTCTCTTAAAACAAGAGATATAATATTAGTACTGAGTACTGTAATATTAGTACTGAGAGATTCAGTGAATGCATTAGGCTCTTTTCTTACTGAGCATTCTAAAACATGTTTGTCAGTTGCAGCATAGTCCTGCTCACACTTAAGTTGTTTAAACTTGTGCTGTGACATCGTGTGTTAGTGGTTAGTTTTAGTTAGTGGAACTACAGGTAAGTTGTGCCTGAACAGAAACTGAACAGAAGCAGTTTGGCTTTATGTAAAAGGGACTGATATTCCCAGCGTGAATTCTGATGTCAAGTGTCACATCTGCCGATAGTTCCGTGCAGACTCCTTTTTGCTTCTGCTTTTTGCCTTTCAGTCCTAAAATGTGTTGTAAAGGTCCCATTAAGACAGAAATTTGGAGGAAGCACTGTTGTTATTAGTGTTACTATGAATAGGTGACTTCAAGACTCCCATATGAAACCCTTCAACAATACTAAATTTATTTGAACTCTCCCAAAGAAATCACAAACCCATCAACATCCTTCATAAATCAATTTGCTGTTGCAGGAGGGACTCGAGGCAATGTACATGCTTTTAATGTTACCAAGTTAAATTGTTTTGGCTGTAGCTTCTTATTCACTGCAGAAAGCATTATATTAATATTCTGATTAGGTACAGATTATTTTTTTGATGGAATAATTTTGAGTAAGTAGAATATGTCAAGCACTGCAGTAAGATTACTGAGGTTCAAAGCACAGCACTTTGCATTTTGTTAATATCGTGTAATTCTAACTGGCATCTGTGCAGTTGAAACAGCATAATGCATTTATGTCAGCATTTGCGTTAGGGATTTTAAATGGGGCATTTCAGCAAGAAAACCTAGGGTATGTTTTTTTAAATGGAACTACGCCTTTTTAGCTACACAGTGTTTCTGGCCTGCTGCATAGTAAACGATTTTTCTGATGAATGTGTTGATACTATGAACATAAAAACCCTGGAAAAATGCTTTGATTGTGTGTATTTTAGAACTGTGATTGAATCACCACATTTATCTTAACATTAAATTTCATGAGCTATAACTTGCTGTAAAACAATTTTATTTTTGCCTTAACAGGACAATGGTGCTTTGTTTTCTGAGCAGAACACTGCAACTAGCAAGACATTCATCCAGTCCACTGGGGAGACAACTCTGTTCAGCCAGCGTAAATAGGCCAGTGTTGACTTTATTCACCAAGGTAAAAGTTGTTTACAGAATAAAGCTAGGCAAGACTGCATATTTATCAGCTTTGATATACATGAATCCAAGATGAAATGGCTTGGTCATGCTTTTTGTCCCCTTCAGATTTGTGCAATATTGAGCATTTTACTTTGAGGGTGCCTTTCGCATAAGGCTTTACAGCACAGTCCTACTCTCATTGTTGTAAGCAAGTAGTTATATCCAACAAATGAAGATTTCGAAATAGTTGTGTCTCAGTGATGCTATGGTCCATTTACTGGTTGAAAATTGTTTTCTAACTAGCAGTGTTTCATCCTGGAAATGGAGAACAATGTTGTACATAATCTGCCCAGGACAAGCATGAGCAGCCAAAGTAGGCTCTTCAAAGCACTCATGCTTAATTTCAGTGAGACTGAAAATATATCCAAGTAGTGTTGGTAGCGCACAAGGAAAAAGTAGATTGTGCTTTACCCTCTTTTTCCTTTACTGGCTGTGTAACAATAACAGGAATAAAACACAGGCAAAGTTTTGTCTGTGACATGAGCAGATAGTATTCATAAGCATATTTAGAAAACAGACATGATCAGCAGGAATGGTTGGTTGTGAACTGTCACCTTCCATGAACTGTCATTAAGAGCCTGTGTTATATGCAGAGGAGGTCTTCTGCACTTTTAGACAGGATGGCACACAGCGGGCTATACTGCATTTATATGATTGATGTAGCCTTCAAGAGGACAATAACTAGAAATGCAAAACACTGGGAATGTTGACATCATTATAGTGGTATTTGTTGGAGGTGGATACGATTAAAATATCCTCCTCCTGCACAATATTTGTTCATTCTATCCCTAGCCGTAAAGGAGGATCTAAACTGTGTAACACATGAATAGGTTAAAAAATAAAAGGTCACCATCTGTTTATTAATTAGAGCAATGCATGCTATTAAAGTTGCATCACTCTTTCCCCCTGCCTGATTCAGCATCAACTCTTTCATAATCCAGATGTGATAAGGTAAGGAATAATGAGCTTGCCTTTGGGTTAATAATTGGAAAAAAGCTCTTTGTATGATTCTTGCATCCTAAAATTTCTAACTGGTAAGACACTGTATGAAATCAAATTTTCTATTAGCAGAGTTCACGTAGTTCTCTGAAGTAGCCTCTTGTTGAGTGTGGTTTTAACTTAAAATATTTTTCATGTCTGATATCAGTGGCAGTTGAAAGGCAAGTTGCAGACTACTTTAAAATAAATCTAATCTACACTCTTAGTTTATGCTAATTAACTCTTTTTTACCTCCTTCCTATTTTAAGAATAAGGAGGAAAGAGGAGAAGGCAGGAGGGACCTATGACTTCTGCAGCCACTTCAAACTGATAGAAGCTAGCACTGCCAAATGTTTTCCCCCTCGTAGGCTCCTTCTATGCCAACACAAGCATTTGTGCAACACCTGCTCCAGGTTAAAAAAACCCTTTTTTTTTTTTTGCAAGGTTTTTATTAACTCAGATCAGTTCTCCTGTCTAGCTCTAGTATGCAGCTGTTTTACTGCTTATGCCAGCACGAAAGAAGCAGTGACAGGAAGATGGGTGTGCTTCCTTCAGCATCAGTGCCACCTTAAAATGACCACAAACCTTCAGTCTAAGTCTGCAGCATGAGTGGCAACTATCTGTAGAAAAAAACCTGTTCCTTCCACCACATGACAGATCTAGCTGTCAGCATGGCATATGTCACTTTGGGAAGGGGCTTTTATTACCTCAGCAGTAGGAGTCCCTTTTGCCACTGTAATAAGCATCTGAGAGAGAAGGTTGTCCAAGACAGCTTTATTCAGGCAGCCCAATTACAAATTAACATAAAGCAAGTGATGGCAGAGACCTACTGTTGCCCTGTTCTACTGAAAAATACGTACTAATATAAATGGACTTTTAAAACAGATTTCACTGTTAGCTGAAATAGTGCACTGCCTGATCTTAAACCAGTTCCAACCTTATAAGTACCACATAGTGTTTAAGCTTGCCATCAGAGGAGTGAAAACATAGTTTGCTAAGAGTCAACTTATTTTATCAAATGCTTTTATGTGAGAAAGCTCTCACATAATGTTATGTTAGAAAGCTCTCCACAGCTTAGGGGAACCAGATATGTCCTACTTTAACTGTAAGGAGCCTGGCATATTACAAAACTGATGTGCAGGATTTTGGGATGTTCTTTTCAGTCACCAGTATCGGGTATATCAGTCCTTCCAAAAGCAACAACAATTAGCAAGAGCACAGCGCTGTTGATCTTTGGCATCTTGCAAAGGGTTTCAGAGCATAAGGACTTGTCTATGTGGAAAGGGCAATTTAGATTAGATGTGAATTAAAAGCAGAGTATTTAGTCCAATTTAATTCACATGCAGGAAATGAGAAGTAGCTGTTTCAGAGTATACCCATGTTTAAACAAGCACTAGGAAGATTTTAAGTGGGAGGGAGAGGAGAAGGTCTTTTCCAAGTGTGAGAGGTGTTTCGTGGCAGAGGGACAGAGCCATCACCTTCACCACTGTATACTTTGCTATGTGAATTATAGGCCAAAGTCTGCCACTGCAAACACTGAAGCAGTGTGCCTTCATGTGAGTCACTTCTTCAGGTACGTACTGCTCTAATGATCACGATGCACGATCAGCAGAAGTCAGCTGTATAACTGTAGTGGAAAACATGAGTTTTCAAAAATTACAGGTTTTCTTTGACCCCATCACAGGTCAAAGCTGTTTGCCAGTTCTCACTGCTGGAAGTTACTGTCCTCCTAGCTCTGCAGGTTGGAGGATCATGCTTAATTCCCTTCAGGCAAAGTCAGCCAAGTCATCTTAAAGCACCTTCATTTGCTATTTGAACTGACCCAAGTGATTCGATCTGAAACACATTAGAAATTACTCATGTGACTTCCCCATTCCCCTTCTATCAATTCTATCAAATTCTTCTATCAAGAGTGGTAGCTGCAATTGTTTTCAGCTGGTGATAGCAATGCTTTGAATATTCATTGCTGCTGACCAAAAGAAGGGGTCTGTGCATGACCTTCCAAACCATGCCCTTGACTCAGCCTTTAGAAGAGCTGTTGAAAACTGTTAATTTGCACCATGAGAAAAATAATAGCAAATGAGAAATAATTAATTTCTGTGGCTGAGTAGTTTATTTTCTTTTCATCCATGATACACTGATAAAGATTTAGATAGCAGTAGGACAGCGTGGTACAGGAACCCACGTTTACAGCAATGATCGCTCCTGTGTATGTTACTTTACAGTACAAATAATCGGTGTGTTTTACTGTATGCATTAAGTTGGTCTGAATATTTTTCTTTAGCAACCGTGCCCGCTATGTGATGAAGCAAAAGAAGTCCTTGAGCCATATAAGGGAAGGGTAATGTATTGCAATACTGTATACATTTTCTATATAGAAAGAACAGTTAATCAGGATTCTTTCTTTGTAAAAGAAAATTGCTTGGATTTATTTGCATCCATTATTCTTTCATGGGTGACCTCTTCAAAACAATTTCAGCACTGATTTCCATAAAACTCATTATCCAAAAGCATTTTGCGACAATGCTACTCAAGTAAGTATTGGCAAACTAAACCAATATACACCTTGTCGCAGTAGTTTTTAAAACCACTGCTTTTGTAAATACTACTGCCTTGTCTGATAGAGGAGTTTGCAACTTTTATGAGCCAGGTAGCGGTATCATTTGGGAAGGATGTTAGTAAGTGGGGCTTCAAATATTTGAACTATGTGTGATTGCAGTGTTTGCTGTTCTTCAGCCAGGTTTTGATCTGTTTCTTGAAGGATGAAACTTAAGAGAAGCATTAAGAGGTGTTGCACTCTGCTGCCTAACAGGCAGCTGTTGTGTTGCCAGCTGCACATTTGTTGTGGTTGGTCCTCACAGGAGAGTGGTTCTGCACAGCAGATCAAGAATATTGTCCTGGACTGGAGAGAGTCCTCTGTGGACATGCAGCCGAGGATTGTGGACACATACATTTGGTACCCGCAAAATGGGCAATTGTCTACAACACAGAAGAATCAATGCCAAAGCACCAAGAAAACAGGATTGCATTTCTGAAAAAAATACTGCACAAAAGACAAGCAGGTATTGTTTTTCAGTGTCTCTAAGTACTAACATATTTTTTTTCTGTTAGTTTATTTTGCAGGAGGTGGATATTACCCTTCCAGAGAACTCAGCATGGTATGATAAATACAAATATGACATACCTGTTTTTCATTTAAATGGGAAGTTCCTAATGAAGCATCGTGTAGACATTCAAAAGTTTGAGGACAAGCTTACGAAGCTGGAGTTGCAAAATGATGGAAAACAGTGAAGAAAATGCAGCTGCTCTGGTATGGATCTGAAAAGACTGTGCATCATAATTTGTGGAAAAAAGCAGTATTCGTTATCTGGCCTTATGTTTCTTAGAACATATGGTACCAGCGTCCAAAAAAACTTGAGTGACTTGTATTCTATTTTGTGTTAATTATCCAGCCCGGCTGCACCAGTAGCAGCCTTTTCTGTACCATTCCTTTGGTGCTATCCTAGGCTGGCTTTTATTGACAGAATAAATGCTGGTCCATAATAGCAGATAAAGTGAAATGTGTTTGTATTGGGTTTGCATGGTGAGGTTTTGATAGTTGCGGGGGGGCTACAGGAATGGCTTCTGTGAGAAGATGGTAGAAGCTGCCCCCGTGTCTGATAGAGCCAATGCCAAGACAGACCCAGTGCTGGCCAAAGCTGAGCCAGTCATTGATGGTGGTAGTGCCTCTATAATGACATATTTAAGAAGTGGGGGGGGGGGGGAACCTGAGCAATTGCAGCTGGATAGAGGAGTGAGAGTATGTGAGAGCAACAGCTCTGCAGACACCAAGGTCAGTGAAGAAGGAGGGAGAGGGGTGCTACACGCAGCAGCCCGTTGTGAAGACCATGGTGAGGCAGGCTGTCCACCTGCAGCCTGTGGAAGTTACCGGAGGAGCAGATGTCCACCTTCAGCCTGTGGAGCACCCCGTGCTAGAGTAGGTAGATGTGCGCGGAGGAGGCTGTGACCCTGTGAGAAGCCTGTGCTGGAGCAGGTTTGCTGGCTGTGACCCCGTGGGGGACCCACACTGGAACAGTTCATGAAGAACTGCATCCATGGGAAGAACTTGCATTGGAGAAGTTTGTGGAGGACTGTCTGTGGTGGAAGGGACCCCATGCTGGAGCCAGGAAAGAGTGTGAAGAATCCTTCCCCTGAGTAGGAAGCAGCTGCGGAGACAATGTATGATGAACTGACCACAACCCACATTCCCTGGCCCCAGGTGCTGCTGGGGGGGACGGAGATAGAGAAAATCAGGAGTAAAGGTAAGTCCGTGAAGAAGAAAGGGGTGGGAGGAAGGTGTTTTTAAGATTTAGTTTTACTTCTCATTATCCTGATCAAGATTGGTGATAAAATCAAGTAATTTCTCCAGGTTGAGTCTGTTTTACCCATGAGGGTAATTGGTGAGTGATCTCTCCCTTTCCTAACCCACGAGCCTTTCATTATATTTTCTCTCCCCTGTCCAGGTGAGGAGGGGAGTGATAGAGCAGCTTTGGTGGGCACTTGGTACCCAGCCAGGATCAACCCACCACAGTGTGCCAAGATTGTTAGTACGTGTAAGCTGTAGGTCTGTAAGAAGCTTCCTTGACGAAGTCTAGGAGGCTATCCTAAGTGCTCATTTGAAATGGAGAAGAGGGAGTTTACTGCCAATGAAAAGGACACTTGATTAAAAGACAGCACACTCTCACTGAAGCAGAGTCACATCTATAGAACAATGATCACAATTTGATACAGCTGTTAATAACACAAAAACACTGAACAGCTTATTTTTCTTCTAGTGGGTTGAACATATGTTGGGCTTAAGTCTATGTTGTCTGCTACAGCAAGCTTTGAGCTCCTTAGTACTTGAGTTACTCCCAGACACAAGAAAAAATAAAAAGAGTGAACTATAATTGAGCCAAAAGAACCAAATATGTAATGAAAATAGCATTTATTAACTCCAAATATGTCTCTCTGAGTGCTACTAATTTCAGAGTGTAAAATGACAGTAAGAAACCCTAGGAGTGTCATTAAAGATTTCCTGGCCTAAGATATGGGACTTCAGCCTTAGACTGCAGTTATGCTCTTAAAAAAAATCCATGCTAATGTATGATCTTTTCCCCTGCTTAGGGATGCTTATGGCATAATTCTCCATCATTCCAAATCCAGTGAACAGAGAAAACATGTTTCTCTGATGTTATGGGAACAGTGCTTGGTCCTATGGATTAGAGTTCTGTTGTAATTGAGTCCAGTCATTATGCTTTCTGACAGAAAGGAATCACATTTCAGTTCTGTCTGCAGCACAACTGCAAATCCATTTATCATGTGGCAAGAATACCATTTTATCAAGGGTTACTGCAGTTCTGTTAGTGCATCATTGTCTATGTAGGGATGTGAGGCAGACAGAGAGAATGCCTAAGTTAAATATAGTTTCAGGAGGAGGAGAAAGACAGATTAAGGAAAAGTAAACTGTTTTAAGTTGAATAGTCTGTTATAAGCACTGGAGAAAGTTGTTGGTATTTTTGATCTACTTAATAGATCCTTTAACACAAACTAACCCCTACCTGCTGCATTTCTGTTCTTTCTACTATGATGGTACTCAGTCTTCTCTCATCACTAGGAATAGGGACATTTGACAGATGTGTCTTCACATATCTGGGGGGGGAGAATCCAGACAAAATAACCTGTTAGAACAGCAAACTGAAATTCATTAGGATTCATTACAGACTTTGGCTTTTGGAGTATGGTTCAATAAAAAGCTAGCTGATCTGCCATGGTAAAAGTGGGTGGTTCCTTTATGGCTCCACTTTACAGTGTCTTTTCGCGTTTGACAGATCATCTGCAACTCAGTTCTGATGTGTTCTGCAAGCTGATAAATTTCTGGGCAGTGGGGGGTGAGAAATTAAAACTTCCTTCTCGTTTAGCAACTCAGGAAGGGGTCTGAAAGTATCCAAGATTTCCCAGGAGGGAGAGCTACGCCCTTTTTGTAGCAGAGCTTTAGGTAAATTCAGCCGTCTCATCTGACTGTACCCTGCGATTTATAGGACTTCAGAAACTTCCATCTCATAGCACTTCACCCTCCTCAGGAGGTCTGCAGAGAGTGGCATCAAACAGGATTGATTTACTAGTTTTGCAAGAACTGAAGAGAAGCTTAGAAGTTTAAGCGTCTCCTTAAAACTGTTTAAGGCTTTTCATCAGCAATTCTGGAACTGTTTGATCCAAAACTGAAATTACAGCCAACTGTTGCTTTGAAAGGGAAATACTCATCCTGACTTTAAGTAACTAGTTTATTCTTTTTGTAGCCTTACTTTACTTTTAACGCCTGCTGCCTTACCCTGATGTGGTCGTTTACATTGTAGAGGAAGAGTAAATTGAGGAGATTGTTAACAAAGAACAAGCTGAAAAGTCTCAGGAGTGAGTGAAATTGAGTAACCCAGCAAAGCGTTAAGTGTGATGCTTTCCCCAACATGAGAAAAAAAAAAAACGCAAAACTTGAAATAGCAAGATGCTTCTTGAATTGTATGTTGCAGCATAGGTTTGCCCTGTCTAGAGTGCTTTTCATTACCATTGACAGAAGAACAGGACCCTAGAGACAAAAACTTCTATTTTCTGCAGTTCATAATGCTACAGTCAAACTTCTAAGTGTACCACAAGTTACTGTTAAATAATAGGTCTGAATTACCTCTGTATCAGCAAGCATCATTTGCTTTCCTTCCATAATCTGACACGGTTGCAGAGAGCCCAGGTTTTTCCTTACTAGGGCTTTGTAATAAGAGAACTGGCATACAGCACTTTTCAACCATAGTTCAAGCACTTTTCTAAAACATAGCATTATTATTTCAAAGATATGGAGGACAGAGGTCATGTGGACTTGCCCCATTTCCCAATATACATCACTGACAGAGGCTGGAATAGCCATCAGAGAGCAATTTGCCTTTGTTTTATTTTTAATAAGGTCTGTTTTGGAAAAAAAAAAAAAAAGGAAGCTAAAAGCAAACTTCTTAATCATATAGGAGATGATGAATCCCTTTTTCCTTATTCCCTCAGACTGTGGAGGTTTTATTCTGTAGCCAGTGCCAGATTTTTTTTCCCCCTTTATTTTTTAAAGCGAATGATAACAGGATTTTTATAATAGCTTTTGTCTTTATTAGTGAGATGGAGGTTTTCCATTCATTCTGGCTGTGGGTGCTAGCATATAATGTACAGGGAAGGGGGGTGGCTGCTTCTTCCAGCTCTTCTGGTGTACAATCAAACACAGCCCTGCATTGTGCATGCCTCAATCCTATTTTCGTTGTCAACACAGGTAACAGATTCAGATGCATGAGAAAGGTCCATGTAGACCCATGTGCAAGCAACAGGCGTGGACTCCAGGGTGAAAGTTCTATGGTGTGGAAAGATCACTGCCAGACACTCTTCTCCAAATGCCACCCTGTCCTTCCAAAGCCAAAACATGAGATATACTGCCAAAACCTTCCAACGGTATCAGAGAAGATGTCACTATTCTACTGTTTTAGAAGCCCTAGTCTCATCAGTTTGGACACAAAGACAGGAGGTGGAAACATGTCAATATGGAGCATTGGTGGCACACCTCAAAGAAGGAGCTGTGTTCTAATTGTTTCCAGATAAAGCACCGCATGGACAAGGTGATGAGCAAGAGGCTGACAGTTCATTTTGCACCGTAGGTGCTACTGCAGGTTTTGTATTGCAAAATTAGGTTGTGTCAAGGTTGCTGAAGATGTTATTCCCTTGTCTGTTACCTTCTCTGAGGAATACAAAATATGAAGGAAAAACTCTGGGAGGCCACCTTCTCTTCTGAAGCCAGCAGCTCTGCTCAGTGGAATAAGGTGGCACTCAATGACTATCTTCACATGTGAACACTTAAGTGTTCACATCTTTTAAGTAGTGGATCAGAGAAGTGTTTCAGCACTCCATTTCCCTGCCATTATCAGTCCTAAAAATAGTCATGTGAATTTGTGATCCCACAGGCAAAATAATTTATTAACCTCAATGGGACCTGAATTTTATCTCAAATAGTTAACTGCTTTCCATTTCCTTTGACATGTGAGGAGACTGAACAAGAACTTAGCAAGACTAGCAGGTCTGCCACCTTCATTTTCGAAAAAACAAGAAAGGATGTATCATACGTAAATTTGTGGGGTTTTTCTTCTTTTGGAATATAACAAATGCAGCAGGCTCCCAACACATGCATCTATCTAATCAAATGTGTTAAAGTATAACCTTAAAATGAGAATATGCTGAATGTGTATTTATGGAGGCATATGCAACTCTGTGAAAACTGGCAATTTACTCTTTTGACAGTGAATGTTGGCGGGAGTGCAAAGCTCCGTAATGTACTATCTCTGTAATGTAAAAAGAGCTTGAATACAAGATGAACTTATTTATCTGGCCAATTAAAAAGCACATACACGATGTCCTATCTTCTTCCAGTAACTATAAATAACAAAAAGCCACCAGGCTTACTTGCTTATATGTTCTACTTCACCAGCTCTTTATTTGTGTCTTTAAATCATACACGGTACATGGACAGCAATGTCATACTTCTTGGAGCATAGCACTCCTAGCACAGTGTCTTCCCATCCACACTGGCCTATGATACATAATCTCAGATTCCCTCCTAGCTCCTTAAAGAAAGATCATTTCATAAAGCATTGTTCTTACTTATATTGTATTTTTTATCTCTCTTATTAGTGTCTAACTCCCCAAAATAACAAAAATCCTGCTTGTAGGCTTAGCCAATTATGAAAGTATGAAACTCTGCTTCAGTCTTGTGCGTGCATTCATCCTTAATCACATGGCCATCTGGATTAACTAGGAGTGCAGCAACACGTGGAAGTAAACAAAGCCACATGTGCAAATGTTTGCAAGATCATAGCTTTTTTTTTTTTTTTCCTGCTTAGCGACAGCATCATTTTCCAGTCAGCTTTGCTCTATACTGTACCAATACCATGTCTGTTTTCTAACATGTCCTGCTGGCAAGAAGGCTCTGTCCCATTCTTGTGAAGTTGCTGGACCTTGCATACCCAAACCTGATTTCTTGCAGGGCAGGACTGGAGCTGTGAGATACACCTGAACAGAGAAGTTTCAGTGATTAGGAAACTCCAGCTGAATACTGACTTGTGCTGCCTTGGCAAAAGGCAGGGTAAGAACAAAAACACCCTCTGTCCTCTACCCTCACCTCTCGCAGCATTTCAGATCAAATTCTAGTTCTTGGTCTTTATCTTCAGGCGATACATGACACATGCCCAGTTTATCCAAAGGGTAAAATGAGTTCCCTCAGGAGACAAATACTCTTGGGTGTCTGTCTTGTCTGCAGCGGCGGAAGGCACTCCATGTTTTTCCTTCAGGTTGCCTTTTGGATTGTATACAGTTGATCAAAACTCTATGCGCAGAATATAAAATAAATCGCCCCCAGTCATACACACGCACAAATCTTACTGCAATGAGGCACAACTACACTCACTTCTTCTGGGAAGGAGGTGAAGGAACAACAATTGACATTGATTTCTGGAATGCACCTAGATACTGTGGTGATCAGGGCATGTAAAACTGCCAGCTTTATTTCAGGGCCTTACTATAGGCCATATATTTTTAGCCTGTCTCCTAAAGAAATGACACTTGGACCATCTAATTGTGTATCAGTCCAATTCTTTTCCTTACCTTCTCCCTTTCCTCTCTGACTCCTTCCCAGGAACTTAACCCAGGGAGAATTTCAACGAAGTGATCCAGCTGGAGTGGGGTTTTTTTCAGCTGTTACATTCCTACAAGTTTTCTGAAGATCTGTTCCGAAGAAGGTGAGAGAAATCTCTCCATCCATGTCCCCGTGTAGGTAAAAAGCGTGATGAAGCTGCCATGCATTTTGGCCAGCTGGCTGCTCCCAAGCAAACAGCAGAAGGGGAGCTCTGTACTGGCTGTGACATTTAACATCTCTCATCCAGAAGGCATATCACAGCAAATATGCCAGGGACTCACATTGCTGCAGTAGAAGGAGGTTTATGGGATAAAGGATACCAATACAGTGGTAACAAGGCTCATTAATTTTGTTTCTCACAAAAGAGACTGTTTAGGTGGAGGCAAGTTCTTGAAACACATCACTGCAAAATTCAGACACTTCAAGACAAAAAAGTGGTCAGAAACCATACTTATACACACAGATTTGATGTGTGTATAGGTCTAGATGCATGTTGAGGCGAGGCATCCGCGCAACAAGGTCTCTGTGGTGGTAAGGGTTGTCGCAGTGGGTCCATTTGCAAGGCTGAGTTCCAAGAGACTTTATTAATGTTCCCACTCCAGTGAGTATCTACATTTCTGCGCAATTTAACTTACCTGCTTTCTGCCAAGGTTTACTGAGTGACTCCAACAACCAGTGTTGGGCCCTCTCGTTTTATTTTAATATGGTGGTACGCAGCTTCTGTTTCCACCTGGAAGAGCACCTGTGTCACTGGGGGTGAACACACAGCCAGGAGCAAAGATAGGTGGGGGATTTTTCCTCCACTGACAGGAAAGCAGAACAAAGGCAAACCCCCACATGATTAGGCTTCTAGCAAAATTTAAGTATATTGTGGTGTTTTAATGTGCAGTTGTGTCAAGAGAACGCATCAGTTTTACAAAAATACAGCCAAACAGTATCTCAGCCCTGCAATGTTCATTTATTTTTGAACAAAGAAAGCAAGGTTGCTTGAGGAAGGCCACGAAACATAGAACTATATAATTAGGCAAACAAAAATATTAGCCTTCAGGTTTCCCTTCGGTTAGTCATTGCTATCTTAGGAACTTGGGGCTGTCATTTTCGATGCGGCTTTAACCAAGTTTCAGCGACTTGGACATTTTCATTGACATCGGCATGAGCTTGGCAGGCGCAGAGGTGCAGCAGGCTTCCAAGAGCCTTTTTCTCTCAGTCTGCTGGGAAACAGGTATTTCGAGGTTTTAACTTTTTTGTTTGTTTGTTTCCCACGGGAAACTGTTGAATTGCTTTTCCAAGGTGTTCGGTTGGATTTTTAATCTAGACTTGGGTCTCGCACTGTTCCCGCGAACACCGAGATTTACCGGCGGCTCTCGCTCCCGGGCGGCCCCCGGTTCAGGCTGGTACAGGTGCCGGCCGGGCTGGAGGCAGGGGAAGCCACGGCGCCCGCGGGGGCCTTTAACCACCGGCCCTTTGTCTCCCTGTGCTCCCCGCCGGGCCGGGCCGGGCCGGGCCGTGCGGGAGGGGGCGGGACCGGGACCGCCTCCCCCGCCGCCGCTCCGCGGGTCAATGAGTTGTGAGAGGCGGCGGCGGCGCCGCGCTGCAGCCGCACGGCCGGCTGCGGGCTGCGCGGCGGAGGGGAGGGCGGGCGAGAGGGGACCGCGGGAGCCGTGTCACGGCGGGCTACCTGGGAGGCACGTCCCCTATTTGCAGGTGGCCGCGGCGAGTAGCGGCGGCGGGAGGAAGCGTCTACCGGCGGATCTGCCGCCTCTCCTCCGCAGGGCGGCCGCCATCCGCCTCCCCACGCACGTCGCTGGTTTCCCGAGGGGCCGCCGCCTCCGAGAGCCCGGCTGCCCCCCGCAACTTGGCCAGCCCGGCCCCGCCGCTGCTTCTCAATCCGGCTGTGGAAATACACCGCGCCCGCGGCAGGGAAAGCGGCAGCACCGCCGAAGGACGCGTCCCATCCCCGCCAGGAGGAAGAGGAGGAGGGGGAGGAAGAGGTCTGTGAGCGTCTGCCCGCGCGTGGATTGATGGCAGCGAAGTCCTGTGGCGCCAGCCGAGCCGAAGGCATGGTGCGTGGGTCGCTCGGGGGCTTTTTTGTTATTTGTTTGGCCGTTTAGTTTGTGTTTTGGAAGGACAGTTTGAGGGTCCGGGAAAATGAAGTAAGTATAATTGGACACATGCAGATTAAAATGCCCGGCTCTGGGAGGAGTGTGTTATCTATACAGAGATGAATTGCTACGACTATGTTTTTTGGTTTTGTTATTTTTTGGTAGTGTAACTGAGGTTTAATTTTAACCCTATCATAAAAAAATAAAACCCAGTACCAACAGTAAAAATGTCCAGGTTGAAGTGGTCTAGCTGAAGACTCTTTAAGCCAGAATTACCTCCTTGATTTTTCCGAGGGAGTTGCGGGGAGACAAGAAACACAGTTTCTGTTACGGAGGTTGTGACAAACCCTAGACATTTCTGAGATTCAGCCCTGGAGTTTCATATTCTTCTGCCTTTTTTTTCCTTTCTTTTCCTTTTAATGGCCAGGGATCATATGGCTCTTTGCAGATATAAGGGATTATGAAGCTGCTCAGTAATAATGCCTGCATATGTCAGAGGAGTTTAACTTTCAATGTCAACTTTAAACTTAATTTTAACCCTGTGTTGTGCTCATCTTTGGACATGGGCTGTTGGTCGCGCGTGCAGGAAGTATGCCAAGTAATGTCTCAACTCTGACTGTACAGAGTAATCTAGCCATTTCGAAGTCATGAAACCAGTGAAAGCAGAGGGTATTTATCTGTTAGAAATGGCTGGTTTTGGCAAGGATATTTACATCCCATCCAATGCCCATTGAAATAAACAGAAAAACTCTCGCTGATGATGACTCATGTCTGTGGGCTTCAGACCAGGCTGCCAGTGCACAGTGTTGGAAACGGGCTGGTGCTGATCCCGAGCAGAGCACTCCTGTGGGTAACCCTGTCACGGTCCCCACCATTTGTAATGGGAGGAGGATAAGGTGGAGAGCAGCAGCAGCAGCAGCAGACAACAACTAGCGGGATTATGGCTTGCTTTGTTTAAGTGTATTTGCCAATAATAAATAATCTTGGATGTGCGTTCTTTAGGGTTTTAAATGTCATTGACCTTTAATTAATTGCTAATGGCTTAGTCTGTTGCAGTCTGTTAGGCTGATGAAGCAGCCAACTTGCAACTTGTCTTTCTGTGTTAATGACTATTGTGACAGTATCTCGGAGTGTACAATGTCTGTTTTGAAACTTCCAGATGATGGAGTACTTGCGTGTAGCAGTTACAGCCTTACTTGGGCAATAGACTCATCTGGAAACATAGAGATTAGGTGGTTGCCAGATTTCCCAGACAGAAGGGACCTTGTCTATTGTCTGTTCTGATCTCTTGCTTATTATAGGCCACAGGATTTCACAAGGAAATTCTGTATCAAGCCCATAACTTCTGTGTGGTCTCCACTTGCCGTTAAAGACAGGCTCCATCCACAGCAGGGGTTCAAGCACTTTCAAACTGTCTAGTGGCTCACAGGCTTGAGCTCTAAATGGGTGAGTAATATCTGATACTTCATGCCTGTAATTAGTATGAGAGCTATTTTGGTCTATCAAAATATGATTTTGCATATAATGCTTATTAAAACACATCAGGATAATTATAGTTCTTGTGGTGCATTTCTGGCAGAGCTGCCTTCTCCTCCTTGCATGATGTGAAATGCTGTCGGGGGCACCTCAAAGTGAGAGCTTCCTGTTGGAAAGTTTTTTATTCTGTCTGAGCTGTGGTGCAAAAATGATACCCTGGTTTCTTCTTTTCTGAATTTGCCTGTCGTGCAACGATCATATTCTGGTGGGGCTTTCTGCCTTACCTTGCCATTGCTTTCTGCAGAAAGAGGAGAAAATGCTGTGAGTCCCATCTGGACTTCTCCGCCCTGCGTGGGGTTGGGAAGGTGGACTGCTTCTGCTATCCCATGGCCTGCTGGTGGCCATTGTGGCTTCCCATTAGATGTAGCTTGTAAGATGGTTCCCACTATTTTTTCGCCGTTGGATGAACCTTGCTATAGAGCATGGATGAAAGCAGCCAGGGTGATGTAACACCACCTCTGTGTGAGCAGATAGTTAAGTCTTTTGGAACATGTTGAAATGGCATAGGGCAATGGGTATTATGGTACCCAAGAGAACTCCAAAGACAGCATACCTAATTAATGCAGGTATGATAGCACACTCTGTGTTGTAGCTGCAAATTTTATTCTAAAATTCCGTGTTCCACCACTGGTTAGGTGCAAATACTGTAGATACTGACCTTCAAGACCCTGCCTGACATTAGTCTGTCTGTCTGTCTCCAGTGGCTGGACAGTAGACAGCAACGCTGTTTATTTTGCATCCTCCTTTGACACTGCTGGCGTTGGCTTAGCTTCAAATGTTTCATATGCGGTTGAAGATTAAAGAGGTAACAATAGCACGGCCCCCTGGCAGAGCTCTGCAAAACAAATAACACTGCTTAATATCATGCTGTTGTGGGGGCAGCCCTGACTCTCCAAGAGGCAGGAGAAGAAAACATGGAAAATAAGGGGGAAGTCAGGGAGACAATTTTCCAGCTTGCTCAGTTCTTTTCCCCATAGCTGGGAGCCAGTGTGACATGTGGATGAAGTAAGACCTCGCAGAGAGAAAAAAGCCAGTCCTTTTCGCCGAACTTCTGGCTGCAGCACTAGGTAGAGATGAGCAAGCTCAGGTACTGGCTGTGCTTTTACCATGGTCTTCACACACACTGATTTATTTCCTGTATTAGTGTGCCCACAATGTTTCTGGTGTCTCAGCTGACTCCCGAAACACTAGTTGTAATGTGTACATTCACAACCTGCAGGGCTGCATTGGAAAACATCAGAAGGAAAAGTAGGAGGGAAAGAGAAAACAACAAAGACAGCGGGGAAGAGAGAAAATGTGGCATGTTGTTACTGAAATATGGGGCTTATCTAAAAGGAAAATCCACATATGTCTGCTCTCTCTTTTCCAACACCTTCCTGAATTTGTGTAGAGTATTACTTGTTCCTTCTCTGCAGTATATAAAAACTCTTCCAGAGATATGCGTAGTATTAGAAACTTCATCTACATTTGAAAACACAGCTAACACCTGCATGCCTTGTTCTTTGCAATTAGTTTTTTTTCTCCAGGTCCCTTGACAGAAATTTTAAAGGCGTGGTTTTTGCCAACCTTCTGAATGGATGCATCCTCATACTGTCATTGATGGAATGACATGTTACCCTAAAGATGACTCCAGCTAGCTAGAGCAAGCCCAGAAGAGCCGTTGTGGGCATCCTTCGTTTAAAATAGAACATAGATTATAGACCAAGGAAAAGTATGGGGGAACGTTATAAAGGTAGGCACAGCAGATTTCCAGTGCTGAGGGGAATGTCCTGCTTTCCTTCTGGAAGCTGGCAGGAAGAAATACTGCTGCTGCTTAGAGCCACAGTCTTAAAGGGAGGAAAAATATTAATAGCACTGTGCAGGAAGGTTTGTCACAAAATCGAAGTACTGAAAATCACCAAAGAGATAATACAAAGTAGAATGCTTATCGAGGAATTCTTTCCCTACCCATATGTCATCCTTGCTGTGTCCGTCCACTCGGTGCTGTGCTGTAGTTATTTCTCAGTTCCCTTACTATCATACACCCCTTCCCACAGCATAGTGTCTTTTCTCTCTCTTTTTTCTCATTACTGAACTTGTTTTCACATGAATATAAAATAACAGGAAGGGAAAAAGAGCTAGTATCTCTCACTTTGCTCTCAGTTAAGCTTCATGTAAGGCATTGTGGACCAGAATTAATTCTTAATTCCAATTATATTTTGTGTCTTGGAGATATTGGTGATATTTTCAATTTCAGACTGATACCTCTCCAACTTCCTTTTTTTTTTTTTTTTTTTGCTGCAGCAGCAAAGCTCTTAAACACATGCCTATTTTTAAGCCTGCCAGCAGTCCCTTTGACTTAATTCAGCTGAAGGGCCCAGGGTGGCCAAGGGCATTAATTTAATATAAAATTCTCACTGGCCTAATGGCATTCTAAGTGGTTGTGGTTTGTTGGGGTTTTGAGGGAGGAGGAGAGAGGAATGAGCTGTTTCTTCCTGAAGACTACCACGATTCTGCCATAGCTCTCCTGGGTAAACTTTCAAAATGGGAATTCTTGTTATGTTAAAAATTCTAGTCTCTTGGTACTTGCTTCCATCCTGAAATTAAAGTCTTTAGTGGAAAATTAAAAAAAAAAAAATCCTCCTGGAAATATCAGAACATCTAGTTTTGGTGTTTCTAAGGGGAAATGTTTAGTTTCCAAACTTTGTGTTTGAGGTCAGCACTAATCCCAGCACAAATCCATTTCAGACTAACAGGGTGTTCCCTGATCTCTTGAGTACCCTTGGTGTCCCCTCCTGGTAGAGCTCCCAGGCAGGGCTGCCTCTCCTGTGGGACACTGGGATCTCAGAGGTACTCGCAGATTGATGGTTCCTGGAAACTAAATGCTTAGATTCAGACTAAGACCCGAGACAAAATGCCTCAGTATGTTTTTCCCAATATAAGAATGTGGTATCCTGTGGGTGGACTACTTCATGTCGACAAACTTCAGTTTTTGGCGTGAGACTCATTCATGCAAAATCATTTCACCAGGCCTTGTTTATTACCATTAAGCAACAGCATTTTGAAGTGGAATTAAAAATGGTAACATCCACACAACACTTCATTGTAACAAAACCACACCTTAAATCTGTCTCAGGCATATGCAGTATGTCTGCGTGCCCAGTCCTGGCACTTTAGCATCCTTCCACACTTCCTTGTCTTCACCTTTTTTCTGCCTTTGGGTGTTATACTTTCTTGGTTTTCCATTTTGCTGGTATTTACCTCACCCTTTTTTTTTTTTTTTCTTCTTGTTAGCCTTCCCCTTCTAAAATGTAGGTGGTAGAATGAGTGTATTTGTGAACACCATCATTCTGCGTTTGTGTTTTCCTTTTCTCTGCTCAGTGTCTGCCTGTGCATTCTAAACAATTTAGGACAAGGATTTCGATCACCCTTCTGTATTTGTACAGCGCGTGGTCCGGTAGATCCCCATGCTTGGACACCAGCATGTACTACCATAGTAATCATGGTGATACCTCTTTGATGATGTCAGGGAGATCAGAAAGGAGATAAACTTCCACGTTCCACATGTGTTTTCTGTATTTCCCTTCATTTACAGTTTGTTTTGAATTGTGTCACCTCGGCAGTGTGTTTTACATGAAGAACAAACAAAAACTTTTATTATGTGGAGAAATGGCAAACACAGAACATGTTGTGCTTAGGTCTGTTGAATCATACAGAGAGCTTCTCAATGCCGAGAAATTTGTACGTGTTAGATACGAAACAGGAATCAAACAATTTAGCTAAGAGTCATGCACTGACGACCTTGCTACATCGCAACAGAAGCAGGCTTCTGGGGCTAGGGAAATGGGCTTCTTGAGCTGCCTACATGGGCAACGTCTTCCCCTCTTGTAGGGAAACTGGTGGGAGATACTTATACCATGAGAGCAGGCTAGGGCTGTTCTTTAGTCTGTTCCCCACAGGCTCCCTTGTCTGGCTGCGGTGGAGCCAGTCCTGAAGCTTTGGAGGAATGTGAATGGGAGGGGGGGGTATGCCAAACTTCAGCTCCATGCTCTGAGTTTGTCTCCTCTCCCTGTGAAGCAGGAGAGCCTTCAAAGAGCCTTCTGGCCCAGGACACCTCCACCACAGCTGCCTAGAAGGAGACCCTCCTTCCTTTCCACCAGGTGCTCAGTGGAGCTGAAGCAAACTGTCTGGGCTTGAGGCTTCGCAGAGGCCAGAGGGCTTGCAGCATTGCTTGCAAGAAGCAAGCTGTCCCCTTTTAAGTGGGAAGGAACCTTGTCAAAGGAGCTGATCTGGAGAAATGGGCCAGGTTGGCTCAGTGGTGAGCTGTCTGAGAGAGGTACATCAGCAGAAAGCTCCTTGCTTATTTTCTAATTTGGGGATAATTCAGCACCCAGAGTTGGATCGCTGTAAGTTACGAATGAAAGGGAAGGAACAAGAATCTGCACCAGGGTTAAAGGGGGAAGGGAAAGGAATGTAGTCCTGTACAGTACTGTAATTTGGCTTAAATGGGGGAACTGTAGCCCATATGGTTTGCTGAATGTCACCTAGAAAATTTCTGTCTCCTGGGACCATGTTGCTTTAATTGCTAGCTGTGCTTTCCTAGTCTTATTTTTTTCCTCTCAGCAGTGATGTTATTTGGAGTTGAGTTGGCACATGCCAACAAATAGAAAGTCTGATCGCAAATGTATATTGCGATCAGTAATGGTTAATGACATCATCCATGTGGTATTCATGGATAAGGCAAATAACCTGCCTGCTGAAGCTTAACAAGCCTTGCCATTTCCAATTAGCTACAGAAAGCCAGACAGAGAGGTGACAGCCTCCTGGCTCCTCTGTAGAGGTCTCTCAGCTCTACCAACAGCAGCTCTTTAACAAAGATGAGCAAAGCTTAGGCCCTGGGTTGGGGTTAGGCTGGAAGCAACTACAGTGTGTACATGAGTTCTTGAATTGCTCCTCAGGCCAGTTAGGTTTTTATCTAAATAGGAGAAGAAATAGTGTTCATTTTCTGGTGAAAACTACAACTTGCTTAAGGTTTTTTGCAAGGACAGAGTGCCTGTAAGGCTGGTGGGTATGACTGCATCCTTGGGTCTAGGCTGGTGTTTGCTCACTCTCCCTGTGCACAGAGCTGCAGAGAGAAGCTGTCTC
Source organism: Numenius arquata (assembly GCF_964106895.1). Lineage (NCBI taxonomy): Eukaryota > Metazoa > Chordata > Aves > Charadriiformes > Scolopacidae > Numenius > Numenius arquata. The sequence continues at coordinate 55,694,295 of NC_133616.1, read as the reverse complement.
TACTTCAGAAGCTGTGTAGCTATGCTAGAATGCAACCCAGCCCCATCTAATGGGTCCTAAGGGAACATTTAAGGAGTTTTTTGCAGGTAGGGGCAAAATTACTCTGCCTCTACTCCAGGCTGCATTAGAGTTATTACCTCATATTCGCCCATGTGCCAAAAATCAGTCATACGGTTCTGGCTTGGCCAGGAGAATTAGGTAGACTGAAGTTCCTCTTTGCCTGCAAAAGCTTGTGTAAACATACCCTTCTTTGGCATCATCCCCACTGCAATGTCCCACACTGACCCTGGACTGGAGCTTTTCCAGGCTCCAGCAGTACCAGTGCGACAAGCAGAAATGCATATGCTTGTGAAGACCAGCCTACAGTTGAAATGTAGGGTATCTACCCCTGGGGGAGCATGAAACCCTGCTAACATGTGTTGTCACATCTGGATGGTCTAAGTCAACGGATGGGGCAAAATGCAGCCCTGGCCACAGGCAGGAGAAGAGACCATTATAGCTGTATCCGAAATGTAATTGTCACATCCCGGATCTATAAAGCAAGATCCACAGCATGCCCAGCAACGTCTGCATATGGGCACAATGTTGAAACATGCGGACAGAGTCTTACAGTTGTCCCAGCAGCCATCAAAGCTGCTATTTGGAAAGGTTCCCCTGCACGGACACACAAGTTGCTGTGTCTCTGTACCGAGGACAGCAGGGCTGGACAAAGCCGTAAGCCGGTCTCAAGCATTTTTTCTGTGCACATAGTTGTTCTGTTGTTGCCCTTTTTCTTGGGTTATTTCAGTCTGTTATTGTTGGTTTGCTGCTGCCAGCCAGATTCTTTTAAGCTGATTTTTTTAAAAACAGGCCACAATTGTGTAAATGTTGTTTGATATATGAGTGTTGTAACAAACTCCCATCTAACAGCAACACACTTGTTTTGTTTTGTTCTGAGAAGGGCTGATTACTAGCATGCTTGTTTCCTGAACAGCCAGCTTTCTTTTCTAGTTGTCATACGGTTTGATTTCCTTATACCACAGGTTAACAATATCAGACTCGTTCCTGCTGGCAGAACATGGTGCTTGACATCATGTTATCTCAAAATAAACTGAAAGGATGAGGGCTCTATTTATAAAATAGATTATAGCCAAAAAATTTGTAACCAATATGGACTGACAAAGAAAACAAGGCATACCTGAAAAAAGTGGCAAAAGTGGCAACGGTTTATCAGTCTTTAAATTCAGTATTTCCATAAATGGAGGTTAGGAACAAATCTGTCCCTGATAGCTGCCGTGTGGTAATAGGCATGAATACCTGTAAGTCTTTTGGCTCATTTGTAATGGTCTTCTGTTTTTTGGTAAAATCATATTCAGGCCTGAACAGTGAAGCTATCAGCATAAGGAATCTGTATTAATTGTAAAAATATCTCCATTCATTTTAGCAAACTACAACTATTTTTTGAAAATGGAAATTACTCTTCTGGGAACATTGCTCTTCTAGGCATGCAAATTCAGTTTTTTACCCTTTTGTTCCACAATATCTAGCAGACTGAAACCATTTTTGTGACAGAGAATAGCAAATGCATTTTTCCAGATCTTGACAAGTGGAGTATTTTCACTTGTCCCCAGGTTCTTGAGTGTGCTGCCAAAAATGATTGTATGTGTTTCTTACCATGTCTGTCAGAGCAGTTTAAGGAACGTCCTCTTCTTCATTAAAGTCGTAATTCTAGGAAGACTGAACATGGGAGAAAGAGTTAGAGCAGCTTGTCTCAACAACACATATTTTGCATTCTGTGTCAGGAAAATTTCTTGCTTACCATGATTTATTTTATATCCAGCTATCACATCAGAGACAGTTCAACCAAAGAGTATTAGAACTTGCTTTAATTTGCATAGGTTTCCGATCAGAACTTCCAGTCATTAAATATATTATGTAAACAGTTTTAAAACACCATTTCCTAATGAATTTCATTAGGCAAGACAGATATTGGAGCACTGGTAAGAAAAAAATGTTTTTCTGAAGATGACTTCAGCCCCTGTGTACCCACCTGCGTTCCCATATCTGGTAAGATGTTCCTGTAAAGTTCGACGGGAAGGTGTTTTTACTTTGCGGACTCTGGGGGTGGGAAACAGCAGGTGCTTACAGAAAATGTGTAGCAGAAGCAGTTGCAAAGAGAAGGAATGGGAGGGCTGGCCAACACTCCAGAGGGCCGTGCTGCCATCCAGCGTGACCTGAACAGGCTGGAGAGCTGGGCACAGAAGAACCTAATGAGGTTCAACAAGGGCAAGTGTAGGGTCCTGCACCTGGGGAGGAAGAACCCCAGGCACCAATATAGGTTAGGGTTGGATCTTCTGGAAAGCACTACTGAGGAGAAGGATCTGGGAGTCCTGGTGGACAGCAAACTTTCCATGAGCCAGCAATGTGCCCTTGTTGCCAAGAGAGCCAATGGGATCCTGGGCTGTGTAGGGAAGAGTGTGGCCAGTAGGTCGAGGGAGGTCATTCTCCCCCTCTACTCTGCACTGGTGAGGCCACAACTGGAATACTGCGTCCAGTTCTGGGCTCCCCAGCTCAAGAGAGACAGGGTACTACTGGAGAGGGTCCAATGTAGGGCAACTAAGATGATTAAGGGATTGGAGCACCTCCCTTACGAGGAAAGGCTCAAAGAGCTGGGGCTCTTTAGCCTGGAGAAGAGAAGGCTGAGGGGAGACCTTACCTATGTTTACAATTACCTAAAGGGTGGGTTGAAGGATGATGGAGCTGGACTCTTTTCAGTGGTTCCCAGTGACAGGACGAGGGACAACAGGCACAAGCTGGAACATAGGAAGTTCTGTTTAAATACGAGGCGAAACTTCTTTACGGTGAGGGTGACAGAGCACCGGAACAGGCTGCCCAGGGAGGTCATGGAGTCCCCTTCTCTGGAGATTTTCAAGACTTGCCTGGATGCAGTCCTGAGTAATGTGCTCTAGGCAACCCTGCTTTAGCAGAGGAGTTGGACTGGATGGTCTCTAGAGGTCCCTTCCAACTCTGAAAATTCCATGATTCCGTGATTCCTTGGTGGCTGCACTCAACGTAGCTGAAGTAACACGAGTGAGTCTGCTCTGCTGGAGCCAGAGCTCGGCATGAGCTTTTCTGTGTGTGCGTGGTACACTTTGAAAGCTCTTTTGTGATCCACAAAGGCAGCTGCCTAACGGCAGAAGTGGCCCTAGAGTTTCTGAAATAAAGGTAAAGAGGTGTATTGCAAGCTGCTTCCCTCTTGTTTTGAAGGCTTGGGAGAGTGGAGTTTTGGGAATTCGTCTGTGCTCTGGCGGTGGTGGTGTGGGAGGTACAGTATTGTTACTTGTTCATAGCGAAGTAGTCTTTTTCTCAGCTCGCAGAGGGTCTGTGGATCAAAGCTAGCAAAACCCCCAAATTTTGAGTAGGCTTCACCAGATAAGTAACCAGTATAGCTTCAGCAATCTTCAGAAAGGTAATTTGCATTCAACCAGGTATTTAAAAGAAGGTGAGGGAGGTTTCTAAACTACAGTTCTTCAAATATCTGTGCTAAAAAGCATTAGCAATTAATGCAGTCTTTTAATTCCAGTGATTAGTTAAAATTGATTTTTAATCTTTTCATTTTGCTTTCCAGAATTGTAACTGTTCCTTTTCTTTCTATTTCTGCCTCTTTGGATTGAATTTTTCTGTCTGTACTTCCAGTGACTGCACAAGGAAGTTTGCTTTCATGCAGCCATGGCTAATGTAAACCAAAGGCACAATTTTAAGACAATTTTGAACATTGTGTCCACAGTACTTTTTATCAAAAACACATGAAAATTGCAATTCTGCCATCTCTGTGAGGATAATATTAGCAGAGTTCTCATCATCTTTACACTGTGCTTACTTGAGTCTTAGCTTTGTGTTAAGAGTTCTTGTGGAGAAGTTCCATAAAATTGAATAGGGATTAAAACTAATTGGTTTCTATGTAAGACACTGTAAAAAATTAGAATAATAAGTTAAAGAAGTTGTCTTTTTTCCTGTAGTTGAAAAACGTTGTCACAATAGAGTTATTTTCCTCTCCCATTCTGTAAGATTGGCAAAGATCATGCATTATATGTTTTTAAAAAGCTGTAAACAATGGAAATAAGAAGTGATGTGATTATCAAGCATCACTTATATCCCTAAAGTTTCAATTAGGCAAAAGCAAATTACAAGAGCACTCCCAGTATCTCAAACGAAGGTTTTGCTGATAGTAGTCATAGTGGGTTTCTGGCCAAGAAGTAGAGAAGATGTAAAATGCAGTTTTCAGATTTCAGACCTGAACTTTAAACATTGAAAATCGCATGTAAAAATTGGAGGAGGTTGCTCAGTAGTGTAACATGAGATGGGAAACATCACAGCTTTTAGAAGCCAAACCAATGCATCTTGCCACCTCTGCAGATATGTCCATTGTGCATATCTGAAAAGCTGCCTGGGATGAACTTCTCAGTTTAGGAAGAACTATTTTTTTGGTTATTCTCCCATTGTCTCCAATTCCAAAAGAGTTGTATAGGTTTGTCCCCTGATGACCGGCTCTACAGCAGAATCTTCATTGGGACCTCCCTGACTTTAAGTCTTCTCATCTCTGCCTCTGTTTCTTTGTGAAATAGCTGAGCCTTAGTATTCCTATCTGAGAATACATTTAGAAGGGATTAGTTAATAAGTGGAAGTCAAGACACTATTGAAATGCGTAGCTTTATCACCTGAAATAGTTCTGTGCCCCTATTAGGAATCGTTTTTAATTTAATCATTATGAAAAGTAGGGAATATGATATCAAAGGAGAAAATACTTACATCCAACAGGGTAAAACTTCTGTAGCTACTTTTGCTTAAATTCCCAGGTTGCCTGACAAACTGTTCTACTTAGCTGATCATAGCTGTTAGTCTTCTATTGCCCACCCCAAATATATGGCTCATGTGTCTAAGTTGAACATGATGACTATAAATAATTTGTCAGTGTTTTATTTGCTCACTGTTTAATCAGATAATCCAATGACTATTGGGCTGGGTTTTTTTCTTTAAGATTTATAAAAATGGAAATCCTTGCTAAAAAATATTTTTACATTTAATTTCCATAATGGTTACAAGTTTACCTGTGAGCCAGAAAAAGGAGAGGCAAGAGAACGTACTTTCACAGACACATGGGAATCCTCAACCTTCTATAGGAGAATCCTCAATCTGCTATAGAAAGGCAAAAAAAAACCCCAGCCCAGTTTTTCTTGGAAAATTGTAATTCTTAAAAAAAAAAAAAAAAAAAAGGCAAGCTTGATATTAACCTGAGCAGAATAGAAAGCTTTTCTGCATCGTGTCTGCTTACCTGAGTACATTTGCTAGTGCCAGACTGAGACCTGGCTTTGGTTACTGATAGAAACCGTCCCATCATGCTAGATTAAGCGGTTGAATACATGCCTAAAAAGCCCGGGGTTATTTGGATGAGTAGATAGAGTCATGCCGTGATGATTGAATTTGAATCTGTTATGAGAGCAAGTATTCATTCACTCTATGAAAGTCCTGAGCAGAAATAACCTAAGCTTATAAATACAGGGTACACCACACAGATAGCTGCTGCAGTAATGTGCAGAAACTTCTAGGCTCACATTTTCTTCTGCAGGTCTCTGGATGAAACACTTCCAACTTTAGGCAGCAGGATTCAAATCAGTCTCTCACAGCCTTTAGAAAGAAGCATTCAGGGACCATTTTTCTTATTGAGGAGCTTCCAAAGGCATGTGGCCCTTTCGTTAAGTTTCAGATCCATAATCTTTATCAGGTCTATAGGCGTTACCTGGAATTCCCTCACCCCACAAGCAACAGATTTGTTCTAGGACTGTTAGAGGGAGTTTGAGGTCTGACAGAAACCTGTACCAGCATCTCGTACAACACTGGTCATTGAGCAGCAGCGGGGTTTTGCTGCGTGTCAGGCTTCTTTTGGGAGAAGACAGGAAGCAGGTGAATGGTCCTCTGCCCGTGAAACTCATGTCTGGACTGGCACTGCCTTCGACCGCTGCCTGTGTGGTGCAGAACTGCCGTGTGTGGTACAGCAGTGCCCTCTGGACAAGTTCATCCTGACTGAGATGGGGCTACTGTAAGCATGTCTGCAGCTGGCTAGTGGGCTGCAGCAGGGTTGTGTGCTACTTTGTACTGCTTCTCGTGTTCGCACTGCGTCTGGCTGGGATGGAGAGAACTTTTTCATAGCAGGCTGTAAGGTGCTGTGTTTTGGGTCTGTGGTTAGAGCACTCTTGTCAAGGCTTTTGCTCTCTTCCCTCCCCTCCCCCCACTCTGAGTAGATTGTAGGTTTTGGGGATGGCTGACATAAGCTGGCCAAAGGGGTTTTCCATAGCATACAGTGTCATGTCCAGCAATAAAACCTGGGGTAGGGGAGGGTGGATGGGGTGGGAGTGTTGTCCTCCAAGGTGGCCATTGCTGGGCATCCCATCTGCCTGTGGGAAGTGCGGCTGACTGCCTTTGCATCTTTCTTTTTTTTTTTTTCCTCCCAATCTTTCTTTCATCAATTAAACTGTCTTTATGTCTACTCATGAGGTTTTTTTGCTTTTGCTCTTCATGTCCTCTCTTCTGTCCCTCTGGGGGCAGGTGGGGTGAGCAGTGAGTGGAGTTGCATGGGTACTTGGCTGCTGGGCAGGGTCAGCCCACCACAAGGCTGTACAAAGGAATTGAGAAAAGGAGCACTGGGCATGTAATAGGATTGGTCTCCCAGGAGGATGCTACCTTCTTTACAGACGATTTTTTCTTAAAGGGACAGATAGCAGTATGGATGATCATTTAATTTGGGTAAGGTAGAAGGCTCATAGTTCCTCCTTGAATGCAGATGTGAAAGTCATTAGCTGCAGGACAGGAAACACATGGGGATTTTCTGAGTCCTGTCCTGTGATCCAGCACAAGATCTAGGATCTTGGTGGCCTCAGAGTCACCCTGGGATCATGGAGGCAGAACAAAGCTTTGATTTTTTTTTTTTTTTTTTTTCCTCTAAGTGCTACCAGTAAACACAAGCTAAAACCTGTTTCGTTTTGTAAAGTGAGGTGATGGATGAGAAGTAGTTAAATAGCCGAGTTAATTTGAATGCTGTCCTACATAGTGTAAATATGCATTTCCTAATGAGGAATAACTAAGTTCTCCATTTTGTGTGTACTGCAGTCACACTTATTATTTACAAATGATGCAGCAATTTTGAGTAACTGTGGCTATTTAATCAACTCAACTTTTGATTTCCCTATTACGAATTTGCTCAGAAGGCAAAAACCAGAGCCTTAACTTGTGTAGCTAATATGTAGCTAATATGCTGCAATGAAAGCATAACTGATTGGATCGGTGGCTTGTGCTGCATTAGTGATCTCTTTAAGCTACATCAGTGCTTTCATTTTCCCCCAGTTTTTCAGTGGGAAATTTTGCCTTAGCTAGTTTGGTTATTTTGACCTCCTAAAGCATTTGACATTGTCCACAGTCCTTAAAACAGAGTTGCTATCATTAGCCAGAGGCATTTCATGTTGAAAAATTTGTGCGACGGTAGATGAAGATGGCAAAGTGGGAAAACTAGTTAAAAATGTCTGAATAGGCTCTGTTTTGTCAGATAAGGGAAGACTTAGAAGTTGAAGCCTTGTGTACTTTTTCCTTTAAGAATATATGAAACCGAAAGATAACAGTGTGGTTAGATCAGATGGAATGAGTCCCCAGACATGAGTTTCTGACACTGGTGTCATCAAAACCTAATGGAAATCACTCCATTTTAAACCAAGGTCTTAAATGCATTTTCTAGGCAAGTCTTACCCTTTGGTCCTTCCTACTTCATTGAATTATATTTAGCTTCCTCATCATATTGATATGAGTCTTTTGGGTCCTCTCTGGACATCCCAGTGTCTTCTCTTTTAACAGACTATTCTCTTTCTTTTTCTCTTGGCTTTGAATATTTGTCAGCACTCAAGGACAGACATGGTTTCCTTTGAAAGAAAACTTTGTCTGCAGGCAGGAGGGGCACTGAAGCGCACTCCTAGAGATGCCCCAGGGTGACTGGCCAGCATGGCTAGACTATGGGTAGTATCCGTTTTGTCCTCAGAATGTGCCGTTTCCTGCACAGAGACTAAAACTGCAGGGCATGGGAAAGAGCCGTTCTACCCCACTCTGCAGACACAGTCTGTTTGACTCCTTTGTGGTCCCATCCCTTGCCCTCCACCACCTCATAATTTAGATGACCCTGGCAGCTGTCACTAATGTGCAACAATTAAACCTGTAACCTGTCTCTTTTCTTAGCGTTTATCCCTCTGTTATTTCCTCACTACCCCATCTCTCTGAGGCTTCCTGAATGAGAGTCTCCAAAAACTTGGGCACAAAAAAAATTGGACTGCTTATCTTTTCCCTTGTATGGCTATTGTTTTTGCTTCTCTTTGTTCTCAGTCTATCTTGTCAGACTCATAACCAAGACCCATAATCTTCTGCTCAATTGTACAGTAGTCTCCTGCTCAATTCTACTGCATACTGAGAGCAGCATTGTTAATTCTTCTTCTATGGTATCTGTGCTTGTTCATTTTCTTTCTGACCCTGTCCTGCAGACAATTAACTGTAGATTTCTCTACCCTTGTTCTTCCCAATGGCCACAGCAGTCCTTGACATGGATTTGTCACCTCTTGTTTGGATGTCTCCACGAAACCAAATTAAAATTCTCTTCAAAGTCCCACGTAATTTTACCTCCTTGATACCTGTCTTCTGTATGTTATAGCCCCTTCTATTATGTGTTTGTTCATTCAGGCCTATCTTGTTACATCGTTTGATTGAGTCTCTTGTAATCATGTCTCTGTTTTCATTTGTGCTCCTGTATGTGGGTAGCTGTTCTCAAGTTTGTCCTCAGAAGGTTCTTTCTCCTCCTCCAGACCCTTCTGGCAGATAAATGCTTGCCACAATGCCTACAAGGAAACTTGCTGACTGATAATGACACATGAAGGGTAATTGCAAATAGTTTATATACGCCTGCTGGAGCTTGGGGGATGGACAAGATGCCTTCTGGAGGTCCCTTCCAATCTCAACCCTTCTATGATTCTGTGATTCCACTTAGAAGAGATATCCTCGACCACTTGTCCCATAGTTTTAAACATTAGCTATATATAATTAGAGCTGACAGTCCATTTTAGTAAAGCAGCAGCCTATCTCATAAATTATCACTGTAGCACTATAAAAGGCGAGTTATATAGGTGTGAGCACCTTTTACCTAAGTAACTTTTCTTATTCTCCCCTAATTTACATTCTGTTGCTTTCTGTATTTGAATTATAAATGCTTTAGGCCAAGGAGTGTACCTATTTTTCCTATTTGGAAACTACTTCATATCTTAGCACAACCATTAGCAAGCAAGTAGCAAACCATCTTTGAACGTAATGCCACTATCAATACAGAGTAAGTAGCTGTAGCGTTCCAGAGGAGTTCTGCTGTAATTTTGCATGTGATGTCCTTGTTACCACATGCTGCCAGATTCTGGAAAGCCAAAACAAACCTGCAGCTTCAGACATAATCAAGTCTGATGGTCGGCATGTGCACTCTTACCCGTCATGCTGTCAGGTACCAAGACTGCTTCAAACCAGTTGGGTATTTTGAGACTCTGACTTCATATGTTAGCAAGAGGAATGCCAAAGTTAACAAAAGCAGGTATGTACTTCTGCAAGTGGTGTTTTCCGCTTGCTATCTAGAAATTTGAAAAGTCACTGAGGAAAAGGAGGCTGTGGTTTGGGAAGAGTGACTTCATATTAATATATGTGTCCTACCTGAAGTGCTTAATGTTTTGGATATTAAAAATGGCAGGGTTCACATTTGACCTGAAAAAACGATGATTGAATTCTCTCTGAAATGCTGGTTAGTCCTTTATAATATTCAAGGTGGTTAAGCTGCAACAGACAACAATAAAAGCATAATGTTGCTTAAAAATACAATTTTCAAGGCTGTTCTGTTGACTTCGCAGTAGCCTGTGTGCAGTAACTGTACTAAAAAAGGCTGAGAATAGTTAAAGTTTGTTCACTGAGGGAGTTTGTAGCCTGGTGGTGTCTACAGGTGATCAATTGTAATACAAATATTCCCTCTCTTCTGTGCATATTCTATAGAATATATATATAACGATCTGTAAACATGTGAACACAGCTTTTCTTTTTTTGCTTACTTGCTTAGTGAGGTAAGGTAAAATCATTACCTATTTCCCTTCCTTTCTGTGCTTACCAGTAATGCTAAAACCAATTTTGTCTTGGTGCTGTTTGTGGCTAGATTAACTTTTGAAGGGGAATCCTTATAAACTAGATGTTAGTACTGATTTTAGGATTTAATATATTTCTCAGTCGCATGCGTAACACTGAGGAATATTTGCAGCATCCCTTGACTTCAGTTTGAACTGTGGATCCCAGACAACTTCTAGAGCTTTGTCTTTATCAGAGAATAATCAAAGTGTCATCAAGCAGAGACCAAGGGTTTTCTGGGCATTTGTAAATATGCCCAGATAAAATAACTCTGTTATTTTAATGAGGCATTTGCAATGGAGCCATACGTGGAAAACCTGTAAGAATTTCGTCAACAAACCTTTCCTGCAGCATCCATGCACTTGTCTAAAGACGAGTTTGTGGCCAGAGTTAGATACGTTGAATTTACTGTCACAGCAGCTGCAAGTTACAATACAAAAAGACCAATATGTCCCACCTCAATAAATGAGCAGTTTTGTGTGTTGTGTGATCCAGATGGATTATTAAGTAAAACCTGAAACTCCTCCCCTTTCTTGTCTTCATTTTGAGTAGGGAAGTGATGGTGCCTCTGTACTCGGCGCTGGTGAGGCCTCACCTCGAGTGCTGTGTTCAGTTCTGGGCCCCTCACTACAGGAAGGACATTGAGCTGCTGGAGCGTGTCCAGAGGAGAGCCACCAAGCTGGTGAGGGGCCTAGAGAACAAGTCATACGAGGAGAGGCTGAGGGAACTGGGCATGTTTAGTCCGGAGAAGAGGAGGCTGAGGAGAGACCTCATTGCCCTCTACAACTCCCAGAAAGGAGGGTGTAGAGAGGTGGGTGTTGGCCTCTTCTCCCAAGTGAATAATGACAGGACCAGAGGAAATGGTCTGAAGTTGTGGCAGGGGAGGTTTAGATTAGGTATTAGGAAGAACTACTTCACTGAGAGAGTGGTCAGGCACTGGAACAGCCTGCCCAGGGAGGTGGTGGAGTTGCCATCCCTGGAGGTATTTAGGAAACATGTAGACATGGCACTTCTTCCGGGCATGCTCAAGTGCCCGAGATTGTTGGTTTGTGTCTGTTTGTGGTTTGTTTGTGTGGGTTTCTTTTTTTTTTTTTTTTTTTTTGTTGGACTCGATCTCAAAGGTCCCTTCCAACCATGAGGATTTTGTGATTTTTTGCGTCATGTTGGAGAAGCCACCAGAGTCTAGCACCAGAGACAATGTAGGCCTTTAAAGTGGAATAGAAAATCTTTGTGAGAAAAACTCTTTCAGAAAACTGTTAATTAGTATAGGAAGTGATCCTGTGAACAAAACTGCCCTCTCCTGTAAGGAAAAGTTAAGTTCTGACTCTCTCTGATCTTCCCCACAATGTGTCGTAGCTTTATAGAGGTGTTGTCAGAAGGTAGGCATTTCTCTCCTAACCTGTGGCACATAAATATTCTCATCCCTCTCTCCCTTCCTCTCTCTGTGAGGAAGGAAATTGGCTGTGGTGTTTGGAAGGCAGTGCAGGACATGTGTGTGATACAGGGTCCTCTGAGGTGTGGCCAGTGAAACTGATGCCAAATCGTCCTTGTAGAGTTGACAGAGCCCTGCTACCGTATAAACTAACTTACATTCAGTTGTATTGAATATTGGTGCTGTGGAGGCACAGCCTCTGGAGAGAGAGCAAGTTGAGCCTAGCAGTAAAAAAAGGGGAAACTTGGCAGCCAGGGCTTCCTCTTCCTGCCACTGCCCTTCATTCTGTGTGCAAACGGGGAAAAAGCCAGGCAGTAATTCTTTCCACCTCAGTTTTATTACTTGTAAAATGAATACAACTGCCTTAAAATGATGATTTGAGTAGTATTTTAGTACTGATATCCTTTGCTAGAAAGGTGTGGTAGGTTTGCATGCTGCGTATAACTTCAGTAAACTGACAACAGCAGTGTTGGTTATCTGTGACGCTTGAAGGACCAGATTGCTTCAGGATATCTTCTAAAGCCATACCAGGTATGCTGATTTACTTCAGGTAGCCTGCATGACACATCTGTTGGTAGATTATTATCCCTTCCAGCAGTGATCAGCAATCACTAGTTTTTCCTTAATGATAGCCAAAGGGAATAGTCATTTGTCTTTTCTCTAGCTTTGCATTTTACTTTCCTATGCTGAAGCAGTTGCACAGTTCATTTTGCTTCAAGGTTGCTTCAGTCTTCTACGTAAAATGATTGTGATCAAAGCTTCACTTCAGAAAGGAGTTTGTAAAGGTCATTAACAAGGACAGAATAGTGTTTCTTGATTTTTAAACTTTGCCAGCCCACAGTTTATTTTCATAATTTTACAAATGTATTCTCCATTCCAGAAAAAACTTTGATTATTTTTTTTTTTCCCCCTGAGTTCTGGTGTGGCAGTTGTAATTGATGAGTTGCTGCTGGTTGATTACAATTTCATTGTCTTCCTTTTCTCTCTGTATTTGCCTGGCATTGTTACTAGTTTCCTCTACCGCTTCCCCTTATTTTCCTCTTCTTTCCTGTCTGTGGTGGTCTCCCCATCCACGTCCCTCAGGGCTTCTTGGCATCAGCTGCTACCATCATCTCTCACTTCTAGCTCCAGTAATTCGTGTTGGCTGGGTGAGCACTAGAACAAAAGACTGTCTGCAGAGCCTTCACACTGCATTTTTCGTGCTGACAAAGAGGTTCTTCAGATGAACACGGCACTCACACGAAAAGTCAACTGCATATACGATAAATAACAGGAGACAGTACTGTGGTCTTAACGTTTTGGACTCTTGTAAGCAGAGCTCTGTAGCAGTATACAAAGGCTGTTCAGTAACAGAAAAATAAATGAACACAGATTGAAAGAGTTTATCATTTCTCTCTGTTGTTTAGTTGAGACAGAAAGTTTTTGAAGGTTGAGGAAAATCTGATGGTGAATATCCAAGGTAGCTGATACTAATGGTCTGCTTCTTTAAGAACTCAAGATGCTCACAAAAGGTATTGATGTGTTTTTTGGGTTTGACGTGCACACTCTGTATGAACAGACTGGCAAGATAGAAACCTACTCAGAATACTTCAAGGCTGATGAGTAAACCTTTTTTCGCTGTACACTCTAGTGCCTCATCCTATCAGAAACAGTGCGGTAAGCAGAATTTATTTCAGTATCCATTAGGGGAAAGAAAATTGTCCTCTATTGCTGTCTGTTTCTGATAAAATCCAGTTATGGATCTGTGGACCTTTCCAGACCGAAGAGTAGAAATATAAACACAGTGTCCACTTCACTTAATGCGGTCATGGATCCAGGCTGCCCTCCAAAGAGAATTCACTGCTAGGTATGTAAAACTCCAGCTACCTGCAGTAGGTCTGTCCACGGTGACCACAGATAAGACTCTGTCATCACAGAGTAGGGATTTCGTCGGTTGGAGAGGAAGCCTGTAGCTAAAGGAAAGCACTGCCGGCACACCTGCTTTTTGTCAAGAGTGACGTTTCTGGAAAGCTGCTTGATACACTGCTTCTGCACCAAACTGCTGGTGGGCTCCAAAACTAGTTAGGTATTTGGGGCTTTTTATTTGGAGGGAAGAACGTTACAGGTAAGGAAGCAATGATACTCTCTTTTCGAAGGCTGTCATGAGCATACACTGAATCCTTACAAGGGAGGGTTAGACTTTTGATTTGTAGGTTTAATTATTTCCTCTCAGCACATGTGCAAGGTGAACTCCAGATGGACATGCTATTAAATTCATTATCCTCTTGCAGCAAGCAAATGGAAAGATTGGTACAGTGTTTGGCATGTTTTCAAGGCCAGTTATTTTCTTACTGCACTTTGAATATAAATTAGTAAAAGATGATTTTTTAAGTAGTGAGCCGATTCCTGAATCTCAACCTTATATGCCTCTCCTCTTGTCTTGTGTCACCGTCATGATGCGTACTGCAGTTAGAGAGGGCGTGAGCGAAGAATCTCCTGCTCTAAGAGGTGCCACCCGAAGTATTTTGGGGGTTGCTCTCCTCTGATGCAGCTTGTCTAATGGTCATTCAGCACAAATTGTTGAAGTATGCAACTGATTGCCAGAAGGGATATAAGAATACTGTTTGGAAGGGGTATTGAGTTGTTTCGAGTTATTCACAGGAACAATAACACTTCTAAATCCTAGGTTTTAGAATTGTAAATAAGCATTCGTATGCGCATGATAGTATTTGGTTACATCTGATTATGGATCTCTGACTGGAAGTTTGTAGTAGATCTATAAAGAGCTAAAGGGGGAGTAATTAGCCTTGTACTATATGCAGAGGTAAAAATAATTGTAAGCTTGTATTGACTGTTCTGTCCCAGTAGCAGGAATAGAGCCATTTCATTACACCGTTAGGTGTTGGATGAGGAACCAGTGCTCCTCATTTACGCTGAGTAAACAGTTTTTCTAGAACCGTTAGTGTTTTCATGGAAAGTTAAGCACGCAGCTTCTCCGTATTCCACATGGCGTGAATAAAACACCACTGGCAGCAGCTATAAATCAATTCTGAACGGTCATTAGTACGTGGAAAAATCTAAGGAGAGTTATGTTAGCTTGGTGTGTTAAGCCTGCACTGTGCTAGGCACATTTGTCACTCTGGGGAACGTATTTAACAAGGAACATAAGACAGCACTAATGAATATGGGGAAAAGCAATAATGGAAGTAGCTGTCAGCTGTTAATTTTTGTTATTTAAGAAAGACAAGTTTATACCATATTAAAGATTAAATTTTGAAGTGTTATGCAATAATATAGGGGTGTTTAAAAGTGTGCGTGAAGATGCCGTGCTGTTGCCAACAGCATTTTCTTGGTAAAAGAATTTTTTTCTTCCCCTGTGTCTTACATTTCATGGTTTGGTTCACTTTATCAGCGCTACTGGCAGATCTCCAGACCCTGCGCTCCATTCAGAAGAAGCAGCCAATGTGAAGCTGTGCCAAACCACAACTAATGCAGTGTTGGTTTGTTCAGTTTTCTTACAGGTACAATTTACAGTATTTAGCAAGCAGTCACTCATTCACTGACATTCACAGCAGTGGCTGAGTTTCTTAGTAGATATGCTGAACTTAAAAACAAAAACAAAACCAAAAAAAACCAACCAAAGCAAAACACCAAACCCCAAACAAACAAAAAAACCCAAAACCAAACAAACCAACAACAAAAATACCCACACCTGACAACCAAACCAACAAAACCATCAGGAAAGGCCCAAAGCGAAGTCTTGGACCTTAGTACTACCTCTGTCTTAGATGTGATCTAAACTTGAATCTGCTCCAGGGTTTTGGGTCTGTTCTGCTATTGTAAGGGAAGAGAGATTTTAGATTTTTTTTTTTTTTTGACCAGACTCTTTTCAAAAGCTAATTCTTCTTTGATTTGGTAAGATGCTGTGACTTGTAACCTTGGGGGAAAAATTGTTGCTCCCTTGAGCAATATCTTGTGGTCCTCTCCACATCTCCATTGCCCTGTTGCTGTCAAAAAAATCGGTGCCATAGGAATGTGCATCAAAGGCAGCATATAGTAGGTTCTTTTTGTTATTTTTTAAAATAAAAATATTTCTTGAAGAAATACGCTGACAGGCTTTGTCAGAGTTTGAAAAGCTGATCACAATATTTGTGTGTTCCTATTTGAGCATTTAGGATGTGGGGATTATCGTATTTTATTTATACAAAGTTGTCTGATCTAATTTGAGGAAAGGGGGAAATATGCTAAAAACAGATATGTGGAACTGAAAAACATACCTCCAAACAAAAGTATGATACTTAATTCACAGCCTGCCTGCATCTTTGTAATCACTGTGACAAGTTCTAAATGGCAGTGTGTTATACCTACTTTTCACATAAAGGATTATGCAGAGAAATATCAATGGTGGCTCTAGCCCGATATTGGTTCATAAAGCAAGTAACAATAAATATATGAATAATTAAAAACTCCACCTTCAAGCAGTGTGAATTAATTTGCTTTTTAACTGCTACTCAAGATTGTAAATTGATGCTGATTTTCCCTGTTGTTTATTCCCCCCCTGCCTTTTTTTTAAGTGTGTAATCTTTGATAAAGAATGAAATAACTAATCAAAGCCAACAGTGTTCAGTGCTTCATCTCTTTATGCTGTTTGTAAAATAGTTTCTCTTAAATCTGGAAGTAGTGGGATATCCCAGCACCCTAGGACAGGACTGTAGGTGGAGTGAAACCAAGCCTGGAGGACTACATATGTCAGAAGGCATAGCTGATTTTTAGGTGCATCTTTTGGAAGGAATGTCTCTGTTTTCACTAGATTGAAGGAAGTTAGTAGCCTGATTTCTTGCCAGTTTTCTAGGGTCCCACAAGAAGCTGTGGGGTGTGTGTGTATATCTATATATATATACACATTTATATACACACAGACATATTTATCTTTAAACCATACATTAAAATACTTTAAGCTGATTTACAGGGTGTCTCAGTGTGTTGAAAAAAAGAACTGTGCAACAGAAATGGGAATATTCTTGATTTCCCATAAAGTACTGGTCCTCATTCAGCTTTTTTTTTTTTTTGGAGGAAGGTTGGTGTGGAGGGAGGGGAGTAGTTTGGCAGGAGATAGCAGCGGATTTTTAGTACATACTACCAAAAAAAGTGGAATTCTCTTTACATGCAGACACAGTGCTTAAAGGAGAACAAAGGATAGATTTTGTGCCTCCTCACCTTCTATGCCTGAAAATATTTTTATTAAGCATTTGGGGTGTAGATGCACTATTTCTTTTCAGTCTCCTCTTTTATTTTTTATTGTCACTGGGGGTTCATTGAAATGATCATAAATTGGAATAAGAGTTTGGTCAGGCTTGCTTGCAGGAACAGGGAAGAGTGACTTTTGTAGAGCTCTCTGTGCCCTTTATTTTTTATTAGAAGCTATTTAGATTTTAAAATTCCAAGCCCAGGGTTTAAAGTTCTTTGCCTCTTATTTTTTTTAGGTTTCATCTTTATAATGTTACAGTCAAAGTAACACAAAAGTAATACAAAAGTATTAGGGTTTTTTTTAGCCTGCTGAGATTTCCTGGTTCAGAAACAGAGTCAAACGTCTAATATTTCTAAAAGCAGAGATAAATACTTTCATGGTGATAAAGCTGGATCCTTCTATGTGAAAAGAGAAACTGAGTGCATCAACACATTTTCCTGTCATTTGTGCATCTTTTTAATGGGCTGAAATCTGTACGGGCAGCCTTGTGTGTCAGCCCTAAGTCTGGGTAATTTCAGCCTTGCCTTAACTGTGTTTTCCTTGGAAGCATTAACATTTGTCATTGCTCTGACAAGGGGCAGATTCCTTCAGTTGTCTTTAAAGTC
This sequence comes from Numenius arquata, assembly GCF_964106895.1. Lineage (NCBI taxonomy): Eukaryota > Metazoa > Chordata > Aves > Charadriiformes > Scolopacidae > Numenius > Numenius arquata. The sequence continues at coordinate 55,676,819 of NC_133616.1, read as the reverse complement.
TTCTGACTTTCACGTGTAGCTTTCAAAAAAGAAAAGAGGGAGGATAACTGTTTAGCATAGAAGGATTTGACTGAATGCTTTCTGTGTTTGCAGAGACAGGTATTTTTTCTGGTAGTTTTTAATCATTCACAGGGAGAATTATTAAAATCAGCCTGGGAAAAGGCAGCGTGATGGAGACCTGTCCTCCCGCTTCTGTGGTGACCAGAAGATTTTGTGACGGAAGAGGTTGGTGGGAAGAAAGAAAGAAATGGTCTGTGTTCCAATAGTCACAATGTCAGAGGTTTGGTTTTATTCTAGGAAACTTTTTCTTCTTAGCTGGAGGCTTATGGGAAAGAGATTTCTACAGAAAAAAATCCATGTGTGAAATGAAACCTAGTATATTGCTCTCTTCTTACAACTAGATGGTGGGAAGGATATTTAGCTTTACAAACATTTGGAAACCTCTGTTTTGTCATTAGTTGAGTTGATTGAGCTCCCTCATTCTTAGATGTCACCATTTGTAGCTCTTCTGTTTACAGCATGTATGGAAAATGGGAGGAGAGGTTAGCTGGTTGAAGATAAGAGGGGAAGACAAGATACACTGCAAAAGCGATTTATAGAACTGGGAGACAAAGTTTAAGCTTGAGATGCAGGAGTGAACAGGGGAAAAAGAAGGTACATAAATTGTGTATGTCTAAAAGGAAAAGATGAAGCACACGGAATTCAACTGGGGAAAAGCCACACCACCATCCACACCCCTTCCCCCTCAAAAAAAATGGTAAATCCAGGAGGAGGAGTGAGAAATGCCAAGGTGATAAATTACTTACCTCTTCCTGATTAAAGAAGTGATTTACACTGTGTTGTTTAACAGGTTACAAAGAAGGCTTTAAACTTGGAATTCTTTTAAGGATTTTTGACCATTAAATGAAGATCAGAGATGTCAATAGGAACAGCAGCACAAACGATTCTAGCTGCTTTGTGAGCTTACTTTCCAGGCACATAGTCACTCGCTAGTCCTAGTTTTCCTGTTCGCTAGTCCTGTTGCCCACCAGTCCTGAGTATTGTTTTGTTGATAGTACTTTGGGCTGTTTTTAAGTACCTTCCCCCCTCTCTCTGTGCTGAGCTTATGTGCAGCAGCACTCAGTGCTCCTTTTCACAAGAGGTGAAACTGCATCACTTCATTTTTGCTCATCTGCTGGGTAGAGATGTTGCATGGAGCAACGGTGGTTCACTGTCCCTTTTAATTAAGTGCTGGCATTTACCAGGTGCTGGCCTATCAAAATCAGGCAAGATAATGCTGTCCATGCTCAGTATACTCTAAAAACCCAAATAGTTTTTTGCCTTGCATCTGGGATTTTTCTCTCCTTTCAAAGAAGTGAAAGGGAAAGAATGATGCTGATGAGGATTACAGTTTGTTTTATGGTTCAGTCTTCTCATAAGTACGCATAGCAACTTTTCATCTTCAACTTTTTTTTTTTTTTAGTTAAAATAAATAGCCACCTCAGAGTAAGCCATTGCTATTTGCTGTTCAGTAGCTTTTGCACTGCTTAACATTGCAGGGTAGGATTAAGAGTGCTATACCTCAAGGTAGCTTAGTGCAAGTGAAATTGCTGACTAAATTAAAAAGTTAAAAATAAGATGAAGGTTAACAGTGTATCCTTATGAAAAAGTCTTTGGCGCCAGTAGTAACAACCCACTGCCTTGTGTGTTTGTTGTTAAGTGACCTGGGAAACTGAGTTTTCTAGTTAAATTCCCATTATTCCCACCACCATACAGCATCTCCTGTGTGTATGAAAACATTTAAAATCAGGCTTTTAACAGCTGAAGCTATGTGTATTTCCAGTGCTTTTGGGATGTGGTCACAATGCATGAGGCTCAGCACAGATTGATTCGGTTGCTGGAAAATGCACTTCTGAGCTTTGCCTCTTAAGTCATGCTCTATGTAAGTTACTGCCATGCTTGCCGGCTCAGTGGCTAGGTTATGAGGAAGGCAGAAGATGAGACAGTAAATTAAACCCTAAAGCATTCAGCAGTTTTCTGCTACTGAAAGTTGTGCAGGTAAGTGTGTACAGTGGGTGAGCTCCATACAGCAGGGGATTCTCTCCATTTGCTGGAATGCATCTTCTATGGCCTCAGTTAAAAGAATAAAGATTTTGCAGTCTTTTTTAAAAAAATAAATTTTGTTAAACAACTTTAAATTTCTTTTAATTTTATAACTTGGAGCTGTCATGTAGTCATCTGTGTGATATGTACAGTCCTCAGCGTGACAGATCACCTTGACTGCTACTGGATGCCCAGTAGGCTGTAGCAATAGGCTCCAAAATGTGCTGTGAGGCTTTGGGGGTAAGTTATGGACAGGCAAGAGCCATTGCGAAGAGGCTGAGAGAAAGCAGGGAGGACTGGCTTTCATGTGCTGTTCAAGCTGGCTAACATGGCTTCTTCTGTCAGGGTGGTATGACACAAACAGCTCTAGTGTAGTACTTTGGGTATGGTATGAGCGTGCAAAATACCTAGTGATGAAGGTGGGGATCTTTTTTCATTTTTCTCTTTCTTGGTAGGAAGGAAAATAACAAAGCTTTATAGACAGTGCTGTAAGAGATGCACTTCCTTGCTAGGACTGAGAATGCTGCATTTGTCTTTTGCCTTTTTATAGCACTCTTTCTGGCCATGTAGTTTTCTTAATGGAGTCGCACATCTAATCCTTTCAGCTGAAAGAAAAATTGCAGCATTAACGACTAACAAGGAGAGAGGGGTTTGCATGCACAAGTGAGTGCCTTAAGAATATTGTGGAAGGCAGTTGTAAATGTTCAGATTGTGGCTGTACTAAAAGGATGAGAAGTCTGTAAAGATTGAAAAGGATAACAAAATTTTAAAGTGTTTAATGAAATAGAACAAGATTTGGGGTTGGGTTTTTGTGTTTGGTTTTTTGTTGTTGTTGTTTGGTTGGTTTTTTTGTTGTTGTTTCTTTTAATACTAACACAAGCTAGGGATCCAGAAAGAGCATGAAAGTGCTCACAGATGGAAGAGTGTACTGCATTGTTTCATCAATTCTGTCCTTTTTGGGTCACCTTATGACCAAACCCATTGAGCTGTTGGTGAAGAAATCTGTGCGTTAGAAGTGGTAGAAAAAGTTATATAGCAGTAAGCTGTTTCAAAATCCTGAGTTATTTGGAAGAGTGATGCAATTCACAGTGAATTAATTGTTCTCTATTTGAGTACTTCTGTAAGTTTGCAATGCTGTACAGTTTTTATGTATAAGTCATTGCAGAGGATTCACAGGTACGTTTTCCCAAGTTTTTAAGGTACTTAATTTATAAAGTAGCATGGAGAAAGTTAAGAAAAAAAAATAAAAAAAGAATAAAGCTACCAGGGAAGCATATGCTTGTTTTTGAAATGCTAGTGTCCAAAGGTACACAGGGAGCTATAGCACCGGAATTATCATTTTGGGTTTAGAGGAAAGGAAGGAAGATAAATCCAGGGTGATGCCTGATTCTTGATTTTTGCTTTGCATACATTGCTTTTCAAATATTGAAGTACATGACTCTGGTTTGGAGAGCGAAGGATTTGTATACAGGATTTTTATTTGTTCTTTTAAAGCTTCGCTATATGAAAGAAAATGGGTTATATGCAGTCTACCAACATATCTGAGAGAGAACAGAAAGATGTTTCTGGGAGTGCAAAGTGCTCTTTTTTTTAGGCATGCTGAGTTCTGAAATCTCCTTGCTAAGTTTTCATGCTAATTGTGTCAAGATTCTGTGAAAGTAAATGTAGTAGCTTTAAAAGACAGAGATCACAGTTACTGGTAGCTGCAGCATTTGAAAGTTCAAAGCTGAAGACCAGACAGAGAAATACTAGTGATGTATAAGCCTACGTAAATTTGACTACCTATGTATCATCTAATTATTGTCTGCGTTTGACTAGAGTAAAGGCTCCATTACAATGTGTCTGCTCATGCAATATGCATGACTGCAAAAGTACAATTCTTAAATGCTGAAAATTTGGTAGGGTGGGTAGGGAAACAAACTTGGCATGCTGATTGTTTTCTGTAGTTCAGAGTCTCCATAGAGTTGTACATGCTGTCCTCTTGTTATATGGTCAGGAAATACTTTTCTGTAGACACTAATGAAAAACTTAAAACTTCTCAAGATGCTTTTTCAGTTTTGATGTGTCCTTTGTCATCTGGTATTTGGTAACCACCTCATCTGCTCAGAACTATAAAGAACTCTCACCTGGGTACGTTCCTGAGGCTCATGTGAAAGGACTGGAGAAGACACATGCCCAAAGTATCAGACAGATGAGAGTATTACATCCTCTCCCAGTAAAAATGGTACCTCTACGTAGCAGAGGATGGGTTTGAATTTTGTACTGTGAGCAGCTACCTGTATGTTCACAACATAAATAGAAACTCTTTATTTGGCCCTATAATAATCTTGAGAAAACAGTATTTTGGGGGTGCAAAGTTATGCAAAACTAAGTGAAGGGGGGTTTTGTGCAGTGTTAGTGTGGGCGCAGATACTTGTTCAGTGCTTCTGAGTTTGTTTGGGATTGTCAGAAAAGGACAAGAGGAAATGGGCACAAACTTGAACATAAGAAGTTCCATCTAAACATGAGGAGGAACTTCTTTACTTTAAGGGTGGCAGAGCACTGCAAAAGGCTGCACCGAGAGGTGGTGGAGTCTCCTACTCTGGAGACATTCGAAACTCCCCTGGACATGTTCCTGTGCAACCTGCTCTAGGAGGACCTGCTTTGACAGGGGGGTTGGACTAGGTGATCTCCAGAGGTCCCTTCCAACCTCATATCATTCTGTGATTCTGTCCTCTGGATATGTTGTACTTGGTTTTGTTAAATAAATACATGCTATAATACTGAACCACTTAAAGCTTTGTGTAAGTGCTTGTAATTCAGTTAGTGGAAGAAGCAGCCCCCAGAAGGCAGCCCTCATCCACAGGGATTTCTCAAAGTAACTTGACTATGTTTAGCTAACGAGATCTCTCTGCAGTTTTGTGGGGAGTGGTAAAGAAATCGTCTTTTGATTTTACTACCATGAGTTCAGAGAAAGTCATCTATCAGGGACAGGTATAAACAAATGGGTTAAGAGTACTTAGTGATTTATTTTGCATCACACTACCAAATGCATTTCTTCTGCAGAACTGACTTGGCATGTTCTAGTAATGCAATGCGTTTGGGAAGAGATACTGATAAGTTTGGCATCTCTGTCCTATTAAACAAGCTATGGTCAAGCAACAACGCTGTTCGTAGTTTCCAGTGCCATTCTGGAACTGCATTATAATTTCTAAACAAAACTAGATATCATAAAACTGTATGTCAGCTTTTCTTCTATTAAAACTTTAATAGAAGGAGGGTAGCCAGCTGATCAAAAAATCTGTCTCCACAGCTTCATGTTTAAATAGTCACTTTGGGCGTGCTAGGGTAATGCATCACATGGAAGTCTGTTCTTCCATCTGCTAGTCTAATGATACGTTAAGTTATAACAAAACATTCATTCCCAAGGCCTTGAAATTTTGTGCCCTGTATCAATGACATCATGATCCATTTCCTTCATGCATTCATTCAGAGCTTTCTTATCTATCCATAACTTTGTAAAATGGCTGCAAGACTGTGATGTTTCAGGTTTCTTGTGGGATTTTTCAGGCTTTTCTTCCTTTCATTTCCTTCCTTTACATTTCCTTCCTTCAGTATTACAGAGCAAAGGGTGCAAAATTGGTCCTCGGAGAATGGAGATTTGTTTTCATTTAAGTACCCACAGAAGTTCACGCCATAAAGCCTTTGGTAGCAGAAGAAATTATTTTTCCCCAGCTATGTAAGTGAATGTAAGGGAAGACATTATGCTAAACCAGATTTCTCTTTTGGATCCAAGAGATTCAATCTCCAAAGTGATGGAGGCAAATAAAACTTTTTTATAATAATCCACTGTTATTCCTTCCTCTTTAAAACACCTCTCGTTGTGAGTTTGAGTATCATCTTTCTTTAGCTGGGAGTTCATACATCTTGCTGTGTCTTTGTCTGAACTGCCAAAGAGCTCTTAACTGCAGGTATTTCTCTGTAAACACTTCTTTTCCCCCCTCCACATCTTGGCATTTTCTGCAGTAAGCTTTCTTTCCTCCCTGCAAAGATTTAGTCCACCCTAAGAAAGACCAGGGTCAGAAACAAGTCTCAGTGCAGGGAAGTTCTTCACCCGCTGCTGCAATGATGCAACCCATCTTTTCCTCCGCAGTTTTGTTTCTTGACAACGTCTAACCAAAACTACCTTGAGTTTCCACAAAGAGCAAACTGGACCTTTGCCATCTCGCTTCACGGGACATTGTGCCTCTGTGCAGGCTGCTCTGATGCCAGCAAGAGCTGTTTCTACCTGTTCTGTCCCAAGCAGAGACAACGTCTGCTGAGAGGATGACAATGACTGGGCATACAAAGCAGATGTTCTCATCCTAAGCTCACAGAGATGCAAAGTGCTTTTGTTTTTTGAGACATTTTAGAAAGCAATTGCCTGTCCTCTCTGAGAGTGGAGTACTGCCAGAAATGCAGTGACCTCCATCTATGGTTTTAAGTGCCTAACACTGAAGTGGGTGGCCTGGGTGCTTATTAATTCCACAGCTAGGATGATGTCACAGGCATGCTTTCTAAGGAGTAAGTTTCAGCTTTATCAGTCTTAAAAGCATTTATCATTAATTACTGCCAGCATTTTGGGAACATGTGCAGTTCTATATTTATGTGGATGTACAGCTGAAGCAATGATAAATTCCTTTTCATTATCAAGTGTAGAAATAACAACGTGCTCAGTGCTGACTTCCTGCCTGGCAGGCTGCTTGCAAACAGCATTTACATTTCTGGCTTTCCAGGTGTTTTTTGATTACTTCACTTTTCAGATGCATTTGCTGCCTTGACTTCCACTGTCTCTGAAGCACCTGTCCTTGTTGTATGCAGATGCCACTGAAACAATCAGAGAGCAAAAAAAGAGCAGAAAGCTCAGTTTAACTAATTTTTTGTGTAATTGACTGGATGGTTAGCTAAATTTTCATTGCTACAAACCTCTGTCCTGCTGTACGAGTGTGGCAACTAATCTGTAGTGTAGGTACAGCATGAGTTTAAGTTTGGCATTCTGTAATCTCACCTGTACTGTTAAAAAAACCTGCTCAGTCTGCCTCAAGACTGGTATGAGCCATTTCTGGATGGCTTGGAATTTCTAAGGTTTGAGATAGTGAAAGCAAGATTAGCCACCAAATATTTGACGCAAAATAGAATACCAAGTGAAGAATCACAGAGAAATAGCTTGCTATTAAGTTTGTCAGCTGGCACAAAGGAACTAAGTTTAATTGGTGTAAATTCTATTTGTTAGGATTATTAGCATTTCTAATTAGCAATTTTGTAAACTGAGTTTCAAGGCCTATTCTTCAAGCATGCAAAATATTTGATCTTGCCAAGAGCCTACAGAGATGGCTCTGTTTGGAAGCAGCTAGATGATGATGGCCAATGCAATGGAGTCTTGCTTAAGAGCAAGGAAATCTTGGCCCTGTTGAAGTCTGTGGCAAACCTCTCCTTAAGTCGGTAGATTCAGAAGTAGATGCTGGATGAGAGTTGGTATTTTCTACCTATTCCAAGAGAAGAGAAGTTAATGTTATAAGATCACGAGGCCTCAGTGAGAAAAAGAGACATTGCACTGGAAAAGCCAGTGTAAGTTAGATACCACCTCTGTGGTGGCATCCAGAGGATGGGTGGGGAGCTGACCACCTGCAGTCTGCGTACTATGGGGCAGCTTCACGTCCTATGGGGCAGACCCGTGTGAGCATGTGGAAACTGAATTAGTGCAGTAAAGGTGAAACTTGTTGTTGTTACTTATGGAGAACATTTAAGGTGCGTGTTAATGTGTGGTGCATGAAAGATACCTGAATGCCTCACTGGGTCCCTCACACCTGGTCCAGAGCAGCGACTGTCACCTTAATTATAGGCCTTAGTTGCAACAAATGCATTTGCTAGGAGATTTGCCATTTCTAATGCTCATGATGGCAGATGTACCGAAGGGTAATACCAGAGCTTGATATCAATGCTTCTTAAATTAGGAGAGCAAATGGCCAACATCTTCCTGCTGTGGTGCTCAGACTGCATCCGTACAGGAAAAACAAGCCCTGAGAGTTGCTTGAAGTGGATGGAAAGCTACCGGTGAAATATCTGGACTTTGTATGCTGAGCCAGGCACCAGGAAAGAACATTTTTCTTTGTTTCTTTCTTCTGCTTATGTTACTTTATTGGATTTGCACCTGACTAAACTCTCTCCTGCTGAGCATGCCTCGCTGGTGGCTGCTCTGCTTTGTTCCTGTAACACACTTTACAAAAATCTGGGGTTTTCCCAGTCTGGAGCTTTAAAAAAAGCTGTTGTTTTCAGGTGTTATATGGCTGACGCTGTTCTTGAGCGAGTCCAACAGCATGACACAGGAGAAAGCTGCTGGGTCCCATGGGGTTGCAATAAACTTTGGAAGCAAACATGCCTGTTGCTCTGTATCACGTTTTATTGTATGGTGCCTAGGGATGCAATTATTTAAAAAATTATGGTCTGAAATTAAAAATAGCATTCTTTTTGTTAACTTCAGCCCTCGTGGAACATAAGTAAATACTTACATATGCAATCAGGTCAAATACTGTTCCTAAGAATACATACATCTTTTTTTTTTTTTTTTTTTTTTAAGAGAATAAAATAAAGACAATAAAAATTTGTGCTTGGCAGAAGGACAGAAACATTGGATTACATCAGACACAGGTTTAAGAATAAAATAGTGGTAGATACAGTGTTAAGACTAACCCCCCACAAAACCATATCAGGCGCTTAGGGTGAGAGAGATCAAAAGTCCTGCACAACACCCAGCCTCTCAGGTTACTTCCAACACTCTCTAGCACAGAACTCATACAGAAAATGGAAAGCCTCCCAAAATGGGAGGAAGTGAATTTCTCTCTGAAAATACATAATCCTTCTTAATAAATTAAGCACTAAGCTACAATACTTACCAGTGATGGAATAAAGCTTATACCTCCTTATCAGATATTAAAGGAAAAGCTGTATGTGATAAGTACTAGTCAAGTTAGTAATAGTCAAAGTTATCTGTTTTGTCAACTTTTTAAGCATGCATAGAGGTATGCAAACATGAAATGCTTTATGCTTTCATAAAACTTAGCATACAGAGATTCCAGGAAGGTCTTCTAAAATGGAAGTGAATTAGTAACTTGATGCAAGTGTCGTGTCTCCAGCTCTCTAGATTATCCCAAGTTTTCCAGGAAAGCCTGTCTTCTAAAAAAAGTGCATTAATACAGGCATTGCTTCAATGTGACTAAAAGTCCTAGTTTTGTGTCACATTTTTCCTTAAAATTTAACTGTCAGCGCTTCTAAAAACTATTGAAAATTAAGCATAAAACTAAATTTGGCTTGAGAAATCTGCCTTTCTTTCTCTATTACTTTTTTAATTGAAATGTAATGTTAATTTCCATCAATTAGCGTGTAAGGAAGCAGATGTTACTGTGTTGTAGAAACAGGTTCAGGGGGTCTGTGTGAAAATCCCCTGGCTATAGCGAAGTTCTGTCTGCAGGTCATTGCACACAGCAACCCTTTAAGGAGTGGGATAATGCACATGTGCAATTTGGACAAAGTGTACCGAATCTCAGACTCGCCCATGAAATGAGTAAAAGTGTCAGTTTATGCCCAAACATTAAGTTTTCTGGGAGGGACACGATCTTTTCCTCTTTAAGTGCTTCTCCATGGTTACGTGGCAAAAAAGTTCCTTCACAAATGTCCAAGACACACTCTTAGGATTACTCAGAACTGAGTTATTTTCACAGCAGCATCATTAGAAGAAACACAATATGGAGAATAAGAGGTTTCACGGATCTGGGATTTATTCTTTGGAGTAATTAACAGTTCAGTGAACTGAGGATTTGGTTATCAGTACTGTCTGTTCTTTGTGGAAGAATAATAAAATTGTTAATTGTTGCCATTCATTTTTATTTAATAGAATGGTGAGGTTTTTTGTTAGCAGAACTCAGGAAATGAACAATCTTGTTAACATGTCCTGCTCTAACTTGTTGGTTGTCATTGCAATGCTCCTCTGTCAAGGACAAAGTAATAGAAAATAACTTAGGATAATGTAGTCTATAAATTACTTTCCCCTGAAGAGTTAGTGTATTCCTATTCTGAACAGATCCTAGAAAAATGAATGTTAATTAACTGACTGGTAGACATTTGTTTTAAAGAAAAAAAATGAGGAAGAGAAAATAATGTTATTAAAAGAGAACAGAAATATCATCTGGTTTTAATTATTTAACAGTATTTAATGGTGATTAATCATTGCTGGCATTACCAAGCAAAGACAAAATATTTAGTCTAACGCTTTGTAAAAAAAAACCACCTCTAAACGCTCAAGACAGATCTTGGATCCCTTTTCTTTGATTCTTGCAGATCTTTGCTAAGTTTTATCTCACCTATCAACATTCCTAACAAAGGCAGAAACTCAACCACTTGGGCACAAGAGAAATCAGCTGTGATATTATCCTGTCATTACCTATTATCCTCATGCATAACTTTTCATTGTCATATTTGGTTTTCAAAATAATGCACTGAATGATTTATGTAATGATCTTCCTGACTATGGCATGTTCACATGCTATTTCCCACAGCTCCTGCCATGAATACTCACTGCTTGTCGTATGGAATTGATAATTAATAATTGAGTTTTGATAAGCAAATATCCTTGTCTAACTATCGTGGCTACGTGTAGAGAAGCAGAGTGGCTTGGATAGAGCACACTGACTCTGATGGGCTCTTTTACTTTTATTAAATTTTAACAATTTTCTATGTTGGCTGTCCTGTGGGACGTGTGGAGACACGTCATTTCCTGGGGCAGTTCCGGCAAGAGTGAGCATTGGTAGCACGTGGAAAAATAGTCAAAGTCGTGAAATAAATCTGTGGGTCGTGCAGCTTGCCAGAGGACCTTGATAAGTTCCTGCTCAAATGTTGTGTATCTTTTTAGAAAGAACAGTTTAAAAAAAGTAGAAGCCGTGCTTTTCATCCTAGTGGAAGGTGGAAGTGGAGGTGGCCACCGGTGTCACTTGGCCCAGCTTTCAGGCTCATGACCTTAGAAATGGCCATGCGCAGATCTTCCTTTGGGAGTTGGGAGAAGAGCTCTGTTAACAGTTGATCAATGATTCTTTTAATATTCTCTTACATTTGTATCAGTCTGCCCAACTTTACAACACTGTGCACGTATTAAAAAATTAACTCATAAAAATTGTAAATGTAGTCTCTGCATAGAAATGCCCATCGTGAAAAAGTAAGCAAAAGAGACTTCTTTCTGGCTTAATGATGACAGTCATGATGAATAGGCAAGATTTGCAGAAGGTGAGCCAAAGGATACAGGCAACTGCATTCAAAGTTTTATTGACTGTGATATTTATTAGGATACGACAGTAAACACAGCTGAATAGATACTGTTGTGAAGTTGTTACAGCCGAGGCAGTCTGAAGCATTTTCGTTTTGGTACTTTACGAAAAGCTAATATAGAAAAAAGTGTACCATGTTCCCTCCCTGCAAGAGAATTTCATCCCACATTTTAACTTTTATCCAATGATCAGGTTGTACCACCATGTAGTGACTGCCAGTCTTCATTGGGGTTGTCTTCATCATTCCTTTTACTTCTCTCCTAAATCCCTCTGGAGGGGCAATACTAACAGCTAACACTCTTGGTGCTGTGGAACAAAGTGTCTGCATGGGCAGTGGCGTAGAAACTTCTGGGGAAAGCAGCAGCTGGGGATAAGGTCTGAGGACAGTTAGGAGGTGTGATGCAACTGCGGAGAAGAATGTGGTTGTTCAGCTCTGCTTTTCATTATGTTGGTAGACATCTAACCAGGGATTCTTACAGGTTGATGTGCAATTCAGAGAATTAGCACCTAATCAGTGTTTAAAGTTGCACACTCAAAAATGGTGACTGCTGTTACAGTATGGTCAGTGTGTGGTGCCTATCCATGGCTTGGTGTTCCTCACTGATGCATAATTCTTCCATTAAGCCACCATCAGTGATGTGAAGGAAGAGAGACAATCCAAGATGTTTGGATTGCAGGTGAGATGCAATAGACGTTCCTCTTCTTTTGTCGTCAAAACTGAGCTCTGGTATCCCATTTCTCATTGTAGTTGACCAGGGCTTTATTTCAGGAGATACAGCGGCATGAAGTGAGGTCAAAGCTGCAATAGTCTGCAGTCCTTTCTTACCCATGTGGTTCTTTCCATCAACGTGTGAGCTGCATGAAAAAGTGCGTTGGCATTTCCTTGACATCATTTTGAGGCCTTTTGAAACCTCATTTCCTTAGAGAAAATGGCTTACGGCTGAAGTTGAGTAATATTGATCATGTAAATTGGGGACCTGATCCATCGTTCATTAGTGTTTGCATAATCCTTTGAAAATGCAAACTGCAGTGTAACTGCAGTGTGTTCCTGCTCTTCCATATTACTCCAGTAGCAGCTCCGATTGACAGGTGGAGATTTATCCGTGGACTTTGGCAGTTGACTTCTGCCAGGGCTGGAGGAACAAAATGAGAAAGAGCTTGTTCGGTGGCTGGCACATCATCATTCTCAAGGGCATTCTTATGTCTCCCTCAGCTAGCTGCTTCACAAGCCTCACTGGGCTGAAGACTGGAAGATCAGGTTTTTTCCTAACTAGCTTAGGGTTTAGGTAATTGGTTTTCTGAGGGCTTAAAAAATAAAATAAAATTGTAAATGTGACACAAGGTCAGTGTTAGTTGTTTGCTTATCTGCTCTAGGCTGTTCGTGAGAGGCATCAAATGCATTTATCTCTAAAATGTTTCGAAATAAAATGCTGTAGCAGTTCATGTTTGTAGCTGGAATTAGTAAATATACAGGGCTTGTTTAAGCTCTCGGTATTGACAAAGTCCTTGTAGTATATTCACACAAGGACAGCCGTACAGCCTCATCCTTTGGGCTGTTTGAACCATCAAATTAATCTTTAAGGTCTGATTCCCTCTGAGCTCAGGTTTCTGTGAAATAGAATAAAATAACTTCTTTGGATGCCACTTGGAGACCTTATGAACTGTTACAGATATCCTCAGGCCCACTCTTCCGAAGGTGAACTGTGCAAGGGCTGTGGAAGCTGAAGAAGCTGCTGGTGCGGGTCCTCGGCTGGTGGAGGCCATCCTGCACATCACATCCTGAATGCGGCCAAGGCTATAGCAGGCAGCTGGGCCGCAAAGCTTGCAGGGGATTATTTTCCTGGATGATCCATGAGGAGCCCTGCTGGGCATTGACTGGACGCCAGACCTCTGCACAGGCTGCTGCCCAAGGCTAAAGAGTCAGTTCAGAGCCCAGCATGCTGGCAGAGCTTGACTTTGACACAGACTTGTGACCATCACCTAGCATGTTGTTTATGATACTCCCTTTCTAAAGCATGCACAAGACATAACAGCTAGTAGTGTGACAGTTTAAATCATGTCTGAGGGAGACTGGTGCAGCAGGGGGAGGGGAATTACTTTGTGTGAATGGGAGTATTAGTAAGACAGAGAATAGGCTTTGTTTTCTAGGACTGGTCCCTGAAGATGATCAAATCTTAAGAAGCTGGAAATTTAATCTTATGTCTTTCTTTTCCCCTCCCAGCAAAATGCAGAGCCACTTTTTTATGACTGTTGAAGCTGTATTTTCTCTGGCTTACTGGATGGGTCTGTGCAAAGGCAGGCAGGAAGACGAATATGGTAGCTAATCTTCCCATTCCTGCTTTCCTCCAACTTGTGCCTGTAACCTTTCAATCCATGCAGCTCAATTGGAGCATAAAGGGATAGTTTCCCTTATAGCAGCTTATTTTAAATTTAGGCTGTGCTAAAACCTAAGAGATCAAAGTATTTTCAATAGCACAGGAGGAACTCATCCATAATAAAGCCCTTAAAGCTAACTTCGTAGCTGTAAGCTGACTTCATTGCGCAGGAATGGTCGGTTGGTCACTGATTGTGACTATAGGGTTGTGTTGCAGAGGTATGATAATCCTGCTTTTAAGGACACGTCTTGGGCTGGGGGTAATTGTCAGCTGCAAGGCTAGTGTGCGCTTTCAGCTGTGACCTACAACATGGAGTTAGTTCCTACTTGCTGTTTGACTGCCTGTCATTCAGGTGCTGCCCGTACGAACAGCCAGCATTTTACAGAAACCACAAAAAGTGCAGCGGGGAGAAAGAACTGGAAGTACTTCACTGGGCATTACTGTTCTAATCATGCTCTGCTGCCCTTAAGGTTTAGAAACTAACAGGCAACCCTCTCAGTCCTTTGAAATATTTTATACACGAGCATGTTGCTCTTGCTCTCTCACCCACTTGTTCTTATTCTAGCCCATTTTGCAGGTTTCCGACAGAGTTTGATCTGGTTAGCTTGATTTGAAAGCTTTTATTAATTAAATCAAAGTGGGATAATGAAAAATTACAAACTTGAGTGGCTACAGCTCAAGTTTTGCCACAGGAATTGACGTTTCGTGTATGTCTGTGTGTTAAAGCCGCATGATACAAGGACATCTTCATCCCAGCTCATTTGGGTGGCGGCTGACAGACCTTCACCATTCCCTTGTTCACACTCAGTTAGGAGAACAACGTGTTCAGGACTGTAAGCAGGTACATCTTCTTTTTCCTCCCTGAAGACTCAAATGGCGATGAGTCAGTTACTGCCTTCCGTTTGCACCAAAAAAATTAACAGGTGAAATTTTGCCACCATCTGGGCTCCCTCACCTCCTCCTGCACTGTCCTGTTGCAATTAGTTGCTGTCGTTGAGCATTAAGCTCCTGTTGTTTTCCTTTGGACAAGACATCTGAGCTGCGGCAGGGGCCAAGGTTGTTCAGTATTTTGGGGCTGAGACAGGGAATTTTCTACCTCTGTTTTGCTTTTTTCAGCCCTGCTGGCAGTTGTGAGCTGGTGGCTATATGCAATGAGACAGATAATCTCAGTTTAGTTTCTGGGAACACTTGGTCACAAATACCTATCCATAATTAGTCCATCGCCTGGCTGTATCAGCAGCCGGGAATGTAATGTGCGTGAAGCAGATACTGGTTGCCAGAAAGGGCACTTCTCACAAATACTAGATGCACATAGGTGTTTTAGTTATTGCCCCGAAGAGAACAGCTGAGCTGAGGAGGGGTTTGAACAAAACTCTAGCTTACTTTCAACTAATTTTTGTCTCTCTTTTGAATCAATTCATGAGGATTACAAATATATTGTGTGCCTGGGGGATATTACATAGACAAGTATGTCAAGAGCATTAAAATATATTTTATAGAATGATGTGATATCAGGAACTCATTCTGTATCCGCAGCTGTGGTAAGAGATAAACTAGGAGGTAGAAAGGAAGGAGGGTTGTTGGAGGACGTAAGCTTTCTAATAAAAACACTGGAGATGCTTTTGATGGAAAATTGAACAAATTTAAGGACAAGTGTGACTAACTGAGAACAATGCCCAGATGGTATGGGAAATGTAATTAACCTTTGGTAATGCAGCAGTCTCAAAATGATGAGACAAAAATTCACTAAGATTCACTAGTCTAATAAGATATTCATACATAAAGTGATCAGTTTTTCTACTTCAGTATCAATGGTGTTATTAAATATATTTGAAAATATATGAAGACCCAGAAGCAACCACTTAAAAATGCAGTAGCCAAAGACAGGAAAGGCAAAAGTGATGGAGATAGCCTAGCATAAAATAGAAAATGTTTGACTCTTAGTTATGCAACTTACAGGGTGAAAAATGATCCTTCTAGCAATAGGGAAAAACTAGGAGACATGGTACTTAATGAGGAAATTTGTTTCACTGCTTCCCTCTAACAAGGTGTACTTTCTTTCTGACCTGACAGGCTGATAAACCTTGGGATGCCATTAAACTGATAATGAAGCGCCGTGCTAAAAATAGTCTGTCTGCTTTTTTTTCTGGTTGCCAGAACCAGCAGAATCATCTGTGTAATCAATTTACTACTGAGTTTGAGACATCTCTGTGTGGAAGCCTCCTGGGACAAGAAGCGTCATCTTTTCTCTCTGTCTCTCAGAGCCTCAGAGTTCAGTGCTCATCATGTACTAAATAAGTAGATGGAATTGGAAACTAGTCATTTGATCCTGTTTGTTTGCTCACAATGTTTAGATTATCATTAAATGTGCTTTAAAAGCTTAAGCCTGAGTGTTGAACCAAGGAAAGTGCTCTTCATAGAAAATGTGGTGTGCTTGTTTATTCCTTTAAATAGTGTCTGGTTTTATGCAACCCTGTTGAAGCCAGATCCTCAAATTTCACTTTTAATAGGCTATGTAAATGGATCTTGATTAAGAGACACAACTAGAGTACCTATCTAGGGCTATTGCTTAGGACTTTTAAGGTTTCCATTTTTAGGTTTCATTGTTAGTCGTCGCTAGCTATACTCTTCTCAACCGCTGTGTATAGTAACTGGACCATAGGTGTCAGGACAGAATATAGTCACTGGATAGGCTCTAGAAATTTCTGCAGTCTTAATGTAGGGTAGGACTGGCTGAAAATAAGTTGTTTAGAGCAGTGGGGGGACAGCAATCCACAAAATCCTGCATTGTGGAAGGTAGAAGTTGATCAACAGGTTCTGGAAATCCTACATCCTGCACCTGCGTCAGAACGTTCCTCCTTACCTACCTCACCAGCAAGCAGTGACAGGAGGGCAAGTCTTGTGCAGATCAGGGGCTACAGAGAAGAGTCTTTAATTACTTGTTTTCTAAGAACGGATAATGTTTTGGAGAGTGAAGTAGGTTGTCATAAGGCATTGCTAAACACAGATAGTGATTTTGTCTTACCTTTTACTCCTGGCTGTTCACAACTTCTCCAGAAACCCCAGAATTTTGCAGCCCCTCAGGCAAAAGTTTGAGCTCTTTAGTTATTTTGCCCTTTGGCAACAATTAACTTCATGTAGGTTGGCCTGCAACAGAGCCAATGTGCTCAGCCAAGTTCTAGCATTTCCACACTCCCGGATGCTTTTTCTGCCATCAGTGATGCTTTATGATATGCAAAGTGGTTCATATGCATATGTTTTGGTGAGACATAAGTGAATCTATAATAAGATACTGCTCTAAGAGGGTGGCTGGAGGAATATCACAATCATCAAATCCTCAGACCTAATGGGACTTGGCCTTCTTACGGAATTTGGTCAGAGTCCCTTCATTATATCTATATGCATAGGATGAACTCCAAACCATAGCAAGTTTGCAGGAAGATAATGGCCCACTTTTCTCTAAATACTGTTCTCTCTCCCTATACATATTAGGCTTGACAGACATGTTTCATCTTTGAGAAGGGGAAAGTTACCTTTCAAACGATAAATAAGCTTGAAAAGAATTAATATTCAGTATCCACTGGTTATGGGATGGAATATTTGCTGGGAGTTTATGAATATTGTCCCATTAGATACAGGTATGTGTTGATTTTTTAAACTTGTTCTGGCCAAAGTGACATAAGTAAATTTTTTCATGATTGTAAACTGGGGTGTATTCCTGTGAAGTAGGAGCATGAAGCCTAATCTAAGAGGCATTGAAAGAGTTGTTTCAAGGCCATTCGAAATGGACGACTACATATTTCTTATTTTGTTCTTTACAATTGTCCATGATGCAAGTATGTAAGATATTTTTCTCATGGATCTGGGACTTGGTACTGCTGGATGCAATTTCCTAGACTAGTAAGACCACACTCAAAATTCCTGCAGCTGTAGAAAACATTAGATGAACATCACAACTGATGCTATCTTGGTGATAAGGGGCCAGAATCTGGATATGACAGGTAGCTGGGAATTCCAACAGTTGAGAGAGCTATGTAGGGCTATCAGTCAGGTAGACTACACTGTGTATGTAGCCCCTGAAGAAATAGATGGCGACGGTACAACAGACAACATTTGTTAGGCTGCTGCGAAGCTCTAACAGCACTGGCGCAAGCTGAGATGTCATCCTGAAGCTGTTCCACTATCACAGTCCTGTGCCAAGCTTATCCTGGGCACACAAGAAAATCTGCCTCTCGGGGTTGATTCCAGTGCAGAAGTCACGATAACACAGAGATTAAAATCCCAACTGAGATCAGCACCTACCCCAAACTTCCATTGCCTTTATTTCTCATAGTACTAAAGCTAACACCTAGTTCACTTCTGACACTTGATATTAGTTTTCTTGTTGGTATTTTTCTTGGATTTGGGTAAGGAGAATAATGTTGTCCAGTCAAATCTTACCTGTGCTGTTTTGATTTAGTTCTGTCTTGTGGTTTTGGTTCAGTAGTGCAGCATTTCAGTAGTTTGCTTGAAAATTACTGCATAGAAAATGAATTTCTTATGCTTTGTTTACAGCAATTATTTTTCATTCCCAGGGCTGCCTGTCAGGTCTGATTTGTTTGACCAGTGCCAAGTTCATTTGACAATGACTAAAAGCATTCTTGGTGTGCTTGTTGCTGGAAAAGGAATGGGACTGTCCTGTCCCTGCAGCATATAGTTTTACACAGCACAACACATATGCATGTAAAATTAGTTAGCGTAGGGAACTAGCACTGGTTTTAATTAACTTGCAGTATTCCCACGTGCTTGTCACATCTGGAGTGATCGTTAGAGTGTAAGTCTTAGAGTTTGATGAAAGACTCTTTCCCCCCAGAATTCAAGTTCAGAGGGAAATCTTTATGTAAACATTGTAGAAAGCCATGGCATCTACATTTTGCTCCTGCTGAGAAAAAGAAACTCTTTTTGTTTGAATGTTAGTGTATCTTCCTGTGTGGAGGAAAATGCAGTGAGAGTATTTTTAGCTGCTTTTGTCTGAAGGATAAAGAGAGAAAAGGGAAGAGGAAAAGTGCTGAATTTTGAGTAATTTTTCTTTAAAGAGTGTTTTCTTTTTTTTTAAACAATACATTTGCAACACTAATTCCCTTGTCAGTAAACATCAAAAGCTCAACTACTGCTAACTAAAACACTACAAGATAGGAATAATACAAAGTAAATTCTCTTTAGTGGAGGAAAAGGGCTTGTTAGATGGCATCTTCAGAAACACACGGGGTGATCACACAGTCTTAGAATAAGAGAAAACATACATTTTACTTATAAACGTTGTTTGTTTTAGACATGCTTTGCAAAGCATCACGTGCAAGCTAAGTTTCATGGAATCATGGAATTGTCAGAGTTGGAAGGGTCCTCTAGAGATCATCCAGTCCAACTCCTCTGCTAAAGCAGGGTTGCCTAGAGCACATTACTCAGGACTGCATCCAGGCAGGTCTTGAAAATCTCCAGAGAAGGGGACTCCGTGACCTCCCTGGGCAGCCTGTTCCAGTGCTTTCTCACCCACATCGTAAGAAGTTCTTCCTCATATTTGACTTCCTGGGTTCCAGCTTGTGCCTGTTGCCCCTTGTCCTGTCACTGGAAACCACTGAAAAGAGTTCGGCTCCATCATTCTTCAAGCCACCCATTAGGTAATTGTAAACATAGGTAAGGTCTCCCCTCAGCAATCTCTTCTCCAGGCTAAAGAGCCCCAGCTCTTTGAGCCTTTCCTCGTAAGGGAGGTGCTCCAATCCCTTAATCATCTTAGTTGCCCTACGTTGGACCCTCTCCAATAGTACCCTGTCTCTCTTGAGCTGGGGAGCCCAGAACTGGACGCAGTATTCCAGTTGTGGCCTCACCAGTGCAGAGTAGAGGGGGAGAATGACCTCCCTCAACCTACTGGCCACACTCTTCCCTACGCAGCCCAGGATCCCATTGGCCCTCTTGGCAATGGAATTGCAAGGGCACATTGCTGGCTCATGGAAAGTTTGCTGTCCACCAGGACTCCCAGATCCTTCTCCTCAGTAGTGCTTTCCAGAAGATCCAACCCTAACCTATATTGGTGCCTGGGTTTCTTCCTCCCCAGGTGCAGGACCCTACACTTGCCCTTGTTGAACCTCATTAGGTTCTTCTGTGCCCAGCTCTCCAGCCTGTACAGGTCACATGTTTCATGTGTTTACAAAGTGTCATTAGTGGATTCATTGCCAAATAAAACATTAGAAGACTTGCATCTACCCCAGGGAGTTTGCAGCCTCATTGTGGTACTGACAAACACTGTATGTAGGGGAGAAGAGATAGAGTCCTTCCCTTCCCTCTGCTTAAGTTTCCATTGTACTTAATGCATGTGTGCTTCAGCCCAGAGTACAGGAGATGCTTTTACTGATGCAGATACCTTGCATAGAGAACTACTGAAAGGCTTCACAGGGCAAGATGTTTGGGGTGCATCACATAGGAAGGAGAGAGGTGGTCCATACAGGACATAAATGTTTGTATTAAATATTTATGGAGACGAAGATTAAGAAAAAAATAAATGAATGTAAAGGTATCCGAATGATTTCAGGTTAAATTACAATGCATCAAAACAGAGATATTCAAGGTAAGATAATAATCTTTGTTTCTCTGTTTCAAAACTGAAATCGTAAAGAGGAGTCATATTCATTGAGCTTCTAATGAAGTTTTTGTTAGCGAGTATGACTGACATAGCCAATATTGCTAAACCCTAGAGCTGAAATATAAAGCTATTAAAATGATAAATGTTTTTAATTTTCTATTTATTTTAATTTGAAAGTGGCTTTAGTATATTTTAACTTTCAAATGTTCAACATTTTTTCCATCAATGGTGAGGACTATAAATGTGATATTTTTAATGAGATCATATTTGAGTGCAGTCTCGACTGCAAGAGCTGGAAGAATCAAATATACCAGAAGTGGGTAAATAATTGACTTAGCAACAATGAACAAAAGAATCAGCTTTTAAGTTAAGATACCTGTAGGAATACTGTCACCATATTTCTCCAAGAATTCCCCTTTACTAATTAAAAACATTTTGCTTTTTGCTTTTCATCCCTGCCTCTGTTTGTCCCGCCGTTTTGAGACTCTTGCGTCCATCGCCAGCCCATGCTGCTGGTGTGCTCTGTTGTGCAAGCTCTTGTACAGGGAGGTTGCTCGGTCATAGTCCCACTCCAGATTTATGTGGACTAGACCACTGTGAGCCGTGTAAAACCACAAGTTTACAAACTGCTCCCGTTTGTCAATTCATTTACACAAGCTTTACACAAACAGGAATTCATTACTAAACCCCAGGCAGGAAGTTAAGCAATATTTACACCATTTGCAGTTTAAGCAAGTCATTTTTAGCTTGACCTTACCTGGTCAGGAATAATCAGTTTAATTCAGCTGATGTTTACCTGTGTGAGTAGAAAATGAAGCACAGTCAGGGATTTATTATGTGAGGCAGGGCTATAATTAATGTGATGTTAGCTGCTCTCCTTTCAGCCTTGTAGTGGAAATGGTGAGGGCTAATTTTGAATCTTCCCTGGGGAAAACATGGCCTTGGGAGTACATAAAGATTTAACTTCGAGCATTTTCCCCTGAGCTTTATCCTACAGCTGCTGAACTGTAACTTTGAGTCCAATGTAAGGCTGGGGGAGGTCAATAGTAACATCTTCATCAAATGCAGCACATTTGGATAGGGTCTGACTTGACTTGTTCTCTTAAGACTTTGTATTTAACAAAGACTTTCTTTGTATCTGGCAGAGAGATTGGTCCTCACACTGTCTTGGTCCTCACCGTCGGCTGAAAAAATAGCTATAAAACGTCAGGGTATAGTAGGTGTAATTTCTGTTACATTTCTTTGGTGCACTCAGCTGCCCCAAATTGCTCAGATGTAGCGTGAGTCCCAGAGGGTGCAATGAGATGTAGTGTGTGGAAGGAGCATCCTGTGCTCTTGGATTACGCTTTTTCTGATAAAACAAGCACCAGAAATGAAGGATCTAAATAGAAGAGAGGGCAAACAGAGTCCAGAGGCACTGACTGATCTGGTTAAAACTGCTGCTGTTGGAAATTGCAAAAGACAGGTTTTCTGATGAAATCTTAGGTACCGGCAGAGAGGGGGATTTCTGAAAATTTACAGTTCCTGTGCTAAAGGAAGCACAGTGTCAGTAATATGTATTGTGCAAAAACGATTGCCACTCTTCAGAATGAAGTACTTGGTGTTTTTTAAAGATGAAGCCTGGACTTAAAGGAGTGACATGGGATTCCTTGTCCTTTCACCCTTGTTAAAGAGAAGTTAAATTCTCATGGTGCAAGCCTCATCTTTTGGGTTTTAAGCCAAGAAATAAACATGCATGTCTGGCATTTGGTTACAAAATGTACTTGTCTCACCTGCATAAAGTGACCTAATTTAGGAAAGCGAAAGAGAATCCAGAACTTACTTTCTACCCCACAAATGAGCTTCCAGACCTCTTAACTTGTAACCTTTCAGCACATAGTAGGTACTAATTCTGTCGCTGCATTTTGGTGCTTAAGTGTGAAAACACCTGCAGTTTAAGCCATGTCCTGGGATGTCACAAGATGTAAATAAATCACTTGGAAACAGTGATTCAGGGCAGTGCCAACTCCACACCTCCCCTGGGGGAAGCCACCCTTCAGATGCATTCCGGGTCAGACTTCAGGAGCTGTATTTATTCATTAGGCCACATTGTTTCCGTGGGAAGCCAGACTTCCCGGTTCTTACCCACTAATCAAAAGAAATGGAGAAAAGCACTTAGCATAATTCTGGCAGTAATCATCGCTTTTCAGCATTTGACTTGGTCTTTTAATAAAGGTGGCTTTGGGTTTCTGCCGGAAACAGGGGTAACTGATGTGCTTGTGGCTGCAGGATGCAGAGGGCTGGTGTGGGGTCAGCCCTGCTCCTCGGGTGCAGCCACCCCCACGCTGGCAGAAGGGGAAGGAGCTGTGTCTCACTGTCCTTCAAAACTTATCATTAAGCTGGGCTGGAATAAGCAGAAAGTTTGTGGGCAGGAGTGGGGAAAGAAGGGAGGGGGAGTTGTGGAGAGGACGTGGCAATGAAAAAGAGGGAATTTAGGAATGTGTTAGGGTGAGAGCGTTCCTCCGTTTGCAGGGATTCAGCCTGAGCGTAGTGACCCAGAAATAGGTGCATGCTAGACTTAGCCTCCAGTTCCAATTATTCTTAGCTTTCTCAGTTAATGCATGTAGCATAAAGGAGGCTGGAAAAAGAAGCTGGAAAATACTTAATGACTGACTCCTTCACTCAAGATTTTCAGCAAAACTACCACATCATTCCTCACTGAGGATGATTATCTCAGAGCAGCATGTCTTTAGTACCCCCTTCCAGAGTAACCTTTACCATCCCGCTCCTTTCCTCCTTCCCTAATACATCGGTCAGAATGCACGGGCACAGGATGTCACCCTGTGTTCGGAAGCCAGTGGATATCCCCGTCCAGGGAGCCCAGCACTTGGGGGACCCTTAGACCAGAGGAACCCATGTTAGCAAGTGGTATCAGGACTTGAAGCTGCAACAGCCAGTTGTGTGGGCTGGGGTAACTGGAACAGAGTTACAAGGAGTGCTGGGCAGGCAGAGAGAAAGATTTCGGCAGAGCTTGTGTCTACGTCCGGCGCGTATGACAGGCAAGTGTAGATTAAGTGGCTATTATGGGAGCCTGGCTCGCAATACCAGCCCGTTGCCAGGAATTTGCAAATGCAAAATCGGCAGCATATGCAGAACCACTCATTTATTTCCCGGATTATGCTTAGTAAGGGTGCAATTAAGCACATTAGGCTGTTTTATTCATGCCTATGTTCTACCAGCTTCTGTAGGCACAGGGAGCCTGTTCATGCAAAGGGCAGTTGTGGAAATACTGGTTTTCTGCAACCCATGTTGCTCCAGAGAACCTGGAAGCAGCTTGTTCAGCTGAGGAGGGAAATCTGTTGGCAGCACCATTCAGTATGCTGAATCATAACTTCCTCCTGTTTGTCTAGTAATCCAAAATGTCTTCTAGGAAAAATGAGACAGACAGGTCTTGCATTCCAACTCCTATGAGGAAAGACGTTTCCACTAGAAAAGGCTAACAATAGAAAAGAAAATTCATGTATTTCTTTCTACTTAGAAAGAAACTATCATTACTATTTCCAGACCAGTTTGTCCCGGTTTGAAGTAAAACTGAACCAATTTTCTGTTCTGTAACTTTACATCCTAGCCAGGCCTCCTCTAACTCTCTGAAATTAACGGCATATTGTGGAGAAAACTGCTTGTTCTCAGAATGATAAACCCAATGTTTGTGCTCCATGCCAAGGAATGGTATGCAGGGAGGCCCTTGCTTATACTTATTGCTATAACAACCAAGGGCAGCCCATTTCGTTATTTGCCCCCTTAGAGGGTCGGAAACGGAAAAAACGTAGAGGGGTCACATCAGTGGGGAGGAGTGGACAGGACAGGTGACCCAAACCTGACCAACTGGGGTATTCCATCCCATCTGCCCCATGCTCAGTATAAAGGCTGAGGGATCAAAGGGTCAGCCCCCTTCCTGCGATGGCCGACGTCCAGAGAGGAGTCTGTCTGTTCATCTGCCTTTGATCCTGATCCGTGTGTTCCTGACTCCAGATCTGGAATCCAGTTCCCATTCGTCACTGAGTCCAGTCTGGGACTTCCCCAGTGCCTGCCGGTGATGTGACTGTCATCCTGGGAGCTTGATAAGGTTTTGTATATATTGTATCTATTTCATTATTTTCATCTTCATTTTTATTTTAATATTAATTCTTCATTAAAGTAGTTTAGTTCATTCTAAACTTCTGAATCTCCTTATCTCTTTCTCCTCCTCTCTCCTCTTTTAGGGGGGGGAAGAGGGGGGAAGGGCCATCTGTCGGTCCGGTTTTGGTAAATTCAGCCGAAACCACGACACAGTTGTAAACTGTATTTGTGTCTTCTGCTTTTTATTATTAATGCAAGACTAAAATGCCACCAACATAAGTACTTATGGTATGTATTATTATGTGACATCTTCCATTTTGACAACCAACAAAAGAAGAAGAATCTAAGCAAAAGACTGAAATTAGTGGCTATGCAAATATATAAAGCAATTTATTACAGTCCACAGTGCCAAAATGGTAGTCTGTTGCTTTCATGAAAAGTGGTTCAAGGTTCAGTACATAACAAAAAAACACTGATTTATGGCTGGACAGTGATTTTATTAAATGCATAGGAAGACTCTTAAGGACTATTCATGCTGAACTGCTTTGTGTTACTGCCTCAGCCTAGCATTCAGTTCTTTGATGTGCTTGTTTATAAAAATACACTTTACATGCAGCCTCCTGCATGGTAGTTTTTAAGAGGCCCTGGAGCTCTCTGCAGTCGACCAGCTGAGCAGAAAATGCTGTCTACAGCACGAAAAATTAGTAAACTGTGGGCTGAAACAGCCAAACTAAAATTGCCTAATATCAGTGGGGTTTGATGTTACACTACTTCCTGTATGTTGACATGCTTTAAAGTAAAATCTTTAAGGGATGTAAAGTTCACTACCCTCCTCAACAGGTAAACAAGTATTGCATCTTCATCTTGCAGCATTCAGTTGTCTCTCATAGCTCCTTGGGAGGGTTTGGTGGTGGTAGTGTAGTTCTTACAAACTGAATGCTGTTGACCAGGTTGTATGGATTCTTAACAAGAATGTTCTCCAACTTCCTCCTGCTGTCACCGTGTCCCAGAACTGCTGTGTCCTGGTGCTGCTTCCTCTCTGGTTCCCCTCTTTCTCAGATGTCTTGGTGCCAGTGAGTGTTTTGCACCTGTGTAGTGAATGGGTTAGGCAGCATCTTATATGTCCTGCTGTATACTAAACCGCATGTGACTATTGGATGTAGGAGTTATTTCATCTTCTAAAGCTGCAGAAATTATTTTTTTACTCTGGAGGGCTTAAGGTCCTTATGTGCACCTCCTGTGGAGTTCAGATGTTTTTTGCTGAAAGTTTCTGTACCTTTTTATTTTCTTTATTTCTTTAACAAACAGAGCAAGTGTACCAATTGTACTGATTCTTATGTCTACTAAGGCTGCAGGAGAGCTGGCATTTCCCATTAGGAGTTCACACAACAGGACTGGAACTGAGTCCAGAGAAAAAAGCAAGAGTAGCTGATAAGCTGGGGTCTTGGGAAGGCAAATGCAGAAGGGAGGGGGCATGACCAGATCCGTGCCACAGGGGACAGGAGCGGCAGGGTGGGAGCCTGGGCTGGGACTGGCCTTCAGGCTTCTCCCATGGCACAAGGTTCCTAAGCTGTAATTATCAGCTGACAGTTGCCAGCTGATTTCTAATATATATGTACTGAAAGAAGCAGGGACCTATGCCCCATGTTGGCAGACAGCATCTGGGGCTACAAATGGAGTAACTGGCAGTTACTCCATGATTTTCTTTACTCGGTAACCTCATTGGGATTGAAACCAGGGGGGGATCCATGCAGCTCCGTGTGGTGGACTGTGGAGGGAAGAGTCAAGAATCATTTGAAACAATTCCGGCTATGAATGCCTTGAAAATGTCGTACAGAAAAATCCTTCATGAGTGTCAGAGTTACTAAAATAAGAGTTTCAGGTGTCCCAGCGTGTCCTACTCTTTTAGAAAGGCTCTGGCCGTGCCATCTTCACAGTACCCTAAATGGTTTCGTAATAGGTAAAAATTCAGGAAGTTTAGCAGTACCCTGGAATTGAGAATTTTGGTTCTTCTTTTGCGTTTTTCAGTGGGAAGGTGAATCTGAGAGACAAAGCAGCAAGGCATCCAGTCATCGCAGTGCCTGTTTTAGTTAAAGCATCTTAACATAGCTGCAGCTGGCTTAACCGCCTAAGTATTTAGCTTCTCACAGAGGTTTGCCAGCCATTCCTGACTTCTGTCCTACCCCTAAGAGTAGTTTAGTTAAAGCAGAGGTCTTTCGTGCGTTTTGTGCATTTCGTTTATCTCTATAAGGATCGTGCAGCGTCAGGATAGCTGGAAGATAGACGTGTTCTATATTAAGAAACTACTAAAAAAAATACTGTCTTAAGAGGCAGGATGGCATAAAAATATTGTCTAAAGCTCAGTGAGTGAAAGATGAGTTCCTGTTCTCCATTTAAAAAAACAAACAAACATAGTATACACTGTAATACTTGTTTGATAGGTTTGAAGCCAGTGAAGAGCAGCTTTTTCACACAACCTCTGATAACTATATTACCACCTTTGAAAACAGTAACTTGTTCATTACTTAGAATACAACAACTTGCATTCTGAGTAATGAACTAAGATTGATAGAAGACATAAAGCCAGAAGACGTTTCTTCGCGAGGTGCACCGTTCTTCCAGATTGCAGTACGATGCAGAGTTGTATCTGTGCTCCAACTCTGCTGACCTGTCCTGACGAAGAAAATGTCCATGAACACAGGTCACTGGGGGCCAAACTTCTTAGAGAAATCTGTGCGAAGGAGATTGGTTTGTACCTGCAGAATCTGCTGGGCAGACTGAGGCGGTTGTGGGCCCGTGTAAGAGACCCAGCCCTGTCAAGTCACACAGTGTCGGTGTGTGGCTTGGTTTCACTCCTGGCCTTCAGGACAACTAGTCTGCCATTTCTACTTGATACTGGATTGTAATTTTGAACACTGGGCTGTGGATAAAGTCGAAAGAGAAATATTCTTCAGGCATGTGAAAGTACATAAATAGGAAACAGAAATATATCTCTGAAAGCTGTTTTGGTTTTTTCTTTGTTTTTTTTCATAATGGCTGTGTTTTTTAAATAAAGCTGTATTTCTTGGGAAAATGTCTCCAGATGGGAAGGTAGTGGTTTTTCATGCATGTTTTTAAGTCCTGATGCTGATTGATGCATCCTTGAGTTGCATTTCTTGAAACTAACAGTGTGACTCGTGGGAACATGGAATAAGAAAGGTGAATGGATTTCCAAGTTTGAAACTATGAGTGATGCAATATGTGCTATTCTTAGTGCTGACAAAAAGGAAAAAGCAAGCAATTCACACACAATATCTACATGAATATTTGTTTAACTTTTGCAACCCACTGCTTGAAGTGTAAGATCTTTTTTTCTCATGCAAATCTAAGCCACACACAGCTTCAGCAGAAGAGCTCCACTGCTTAAAAAGGTCTACTGTGATAATTTAACTCATCAGCATGATAATGCTTTATGGGTTTAAGAAATGAGGTCAGTTCATGCACAGTAGGAAAGAGTGCAATAAGGATTCCAGTTGTAGGTGCTTATTGTAAATGCAGATGGTTTCTTCTTTAAATTCCTTTTCAGGGCAGTTATGCTAATTTTTCACATCTCACATTTGAGTGTAATTCAATAAGAGTACCAGTGCCTTGCTCACTGGGATTTGTTGAGTCTCCTGGTTTCTCTTAATACAGAAGTTATAAATCTCTTACAAATAAATATAAGCATGGGAAAGAAGATATGCTATAAATACCTTGCAGCATATAAAGAAATGTTTGCTGAGCTCAGTGGGGACAATAATCAACAGTTGACTAACCCGAGACTAAGCTCGTCTCTGAAAGAAAGATTGCAAGCATTGGTGGCATTTGTTTGTGGGGCTAAGCCACTTTTCCAAAATATTTGCATTCACTGCTGTAATGTGAAGAAGAAAAATACTTCCAGATACTTCTTAGTAGCTACTGAATCCCTAGAAAGCAGTCTGGACTTTGGAATGATTTAAAAAATGAAGCAGGGGTGAGAGGGCAGAGAAAGGCAAGATAATCAGATGATACTGACTTACATTTTAACACTGCGGGGAGCAGCCAGCAGATCAAGAGAGAAAGAAAAGTGTAAGTTGTCCCTAATATTTGCTAGAATGACATCCTATAAATTATTATGCGGCAAAGGATGTAGGTTGCACTTGAATCTTCTACCCAGCTCCAACATGACTTCAGATAATCTGCTTGAGTATACTTCACCTCATTCCCTTCTGTAGTTTCTTGCTTCAGCAGCGAAAGCTAGGTTTAATTTACTAGCTGTATGTATATTGCCTGCACTTTTTTTGAGGAAATAACATAAATAACCTCAATCTACTGTAACCATCTGCATCTCTGTGTAAACTGAACAAGGGAGTAGACTTGTTATTTTGAGACTTGTTGCTTTTCATGTCTGTAAACCTGAATGCAAAAGAAAGAGGAACATACGTGAGACTTGCAGTGCTCGCTGAGGGATATTTACTCCATAAAGCAGTGAATGAAGCGGAAGGAATGACTCACAACTAGGACACTCTAACCAGTGACTAATAGAATGCTGTTCCATTATGTCCTCCCACCAGGAAAAGCTGTACTGACCTCTTTCCATCCAGGAATTTGAAATTTCTGTGGACACAGAACAACTCTGAGAATTTAACAGTGCTTTTCCCCTTCCCCCCCGCCTCCCTCCTACTTACAGTACAAAGAAAATATATGCAGTATCTTTACTTTTGTCCTGATACCCATAAACACACAGAGACCCGTATATATAAACTGCCGTATATATGACACATTAAAAAATATTTTCCCCTTATCTCAGGATTTTTCAATTTGTGATGATTAAACAGCCCTGAAAATAGGATTTTAGTATATCTGGTTGAAGTAATTGCACAAGAAAGTAAAGAGAAGAAATGCAGCAAGAACTATACACTTACCAGTGATGGCTGTAATATAGTGCTGAAATTGGAGAGGGACTCTGAAAGACAGTTGGACTTTGCCACCTCCCTTCAGAAGATGGAGGTGAGAAGAGAGAGTCAGAGACTGGTACCAAAGGCAAAGCAGAAAAACTAGAACAGGGGAACGATCTGGTTTAAATATTACAGTAGTAAGGTAGTCTTAAAATTGATTTTGGCTAGACAAGAGATGTGCAAGAGGAGTGGGTGTAGTAACACAGAAAAGAAGAAAAGAGCTAATTGCCAAATTCAGCCACATTTCTCTGAATTTTCTGGCATCTGAAATAAATGCTGATATTCTGGCTTGCCCCATTTAATATTGTATTTCTCCCTAAATACCATCTAAACACATCTTCCTGCTTTTCCTCTTCATTTTTCCTCCTCTGTTAAGGTATTTGTGACAGATTTTCACCTCTTTCAGGTGAAAAACATTCTGACAGAACATAATACATAGATATAGGTAAATACTGACTTTGGGGTTTTGTGGTTATTAAGATTTACAATCCCTTAATGTCAGCTTTGACTTCAGATTTGCTTAGGATCTCTGTGCTTCTCAGGGCAATCTTCATTATTTACCAGAGGGTTCAGTATTATAGCACATATTATTTAACTCTATAATTGTATTACTTTCATGCATGTACACTGATTTTGTGTGAAAATTATTGTCTGAAATCAGGAAAATATGTTTTAACTTCCAACTTTCTCTAAAAAAATGAGTTAGGTAGAAAGGGGTTACATGTATTTGCTATGCCAAAGTGGGATATCAGTGCAGTACTGTACGCAGAAATTTGAATTAACATCATTGCTGGGATATAGCTACATTATTTCTGATGTGCTTTAAAGCTTTGCATTTAGTTGCATCATCTGATGCTTCAGGAAATGGTCTGAACTCATCAAGTGGCTGATGGATGTGTTTGTAAAGGCTTGGATGGTCACTTTATACACAACGATAAACCCACTCTTGTATTTAATGAGGTCAGTGAAGCAACCAGAAAAGAAATATATAGTTCTGTAGCATGGGTTTGTAAGCATGGTACTGCCTAAGCTTTTTAAGCTTAATGAAGCAGCTACTGAGCTGCTGAATATTCTTGTTAAACAGTCTCAGCATGGATTTTTAAAACTAAAATGTTGCTGATACCATGGTCTCCTTGGAGAGTCCGTGGCTCATATTCTCTTAAAAAGTCTGCATCTTTTATGTGTTAATGGTTTTGAAATCAGCCATTTGCTTCATTTTCATTGCAAATGAGGGCTAGAGTCTGATTTCCTTCCCCGTTCTCTGAACACTATATCCCCTATAAGCTGTCTCATAAGCCTCCAGTTCTCTCTCCTGGGGTATGCATGGTCTGAAAATAGCTGAAATACTCCTGTAAAACAAACAGTTTGCCAAGCGTTTTCCTGTTTTAGGTGCCTTTCTAAGAATATGAATTCCTAAACGAAAACTTGCATGGTACAAGTGATGCAGCACCACCATCACTTCTTCACAAGCTACAAAGTCTTGCTGCCAAAGATGTCCATTCAGAAGACCTCAGAAAGTTAGCACTGCCATTTGCTCAAATCCAATGAGATCAAATTATAAGATCTCTTAAAAGCCAGAGAGATATCTCCGTTTAATAGAATGGATTAATGTTTAATTTTTAAAGACTCAGTTTCCTGCTGCGGTACTGGTACTACACAAGTAACAGTGGTGTCTGATGCAAAATGCTTTTTTTTGAGGGTTAAGTGTAGCACAGACAAATGTGCCTGATTTCAACATGTGGATATCGTAGTGGCAACCTGTAGGATTTACATGTGACTGTAGCCAAGTGTCTCAAGGCGTGCTAGGAAGTCTTTCCCCTCCTTTTGCCAAGGGGACTAATCTACCCCATAGGCATGTTGTTGGTGAGCGTCCCGGAGAGCAAGCCTGCAGGCATGCAGCCTGATGCTCTGCCTGTTGAATCACACAGACTGCTCTCCCAGGCGGGCACACCTAGCAAGGAACATCCTTTGAAAAGCATCTGGAATTTACATTCCCAATTACCACGGTTGAAAGCATCATGCAAAATAAGCTCTAAGTGATGGGAATAAGAGCAAAGCAGAGAAGAAAGGCACAGGCAATCTGTGATTTCTGTCTCACCTTGTGGCATAAATTATTAGTGCACGCAGGCTGTTATTAGGCAAGTCTGTGTGACAAAAGCTCTATGCGGGATTATTTGCCAGGTCCGTGCTCTGCAGTGGATTTGTGGTGGAAAGCACTTAGCAGCAGTGGAGAGATTTCACAGGGAATTTGGAGCTGATCAGCCACTTTCTCCTCTGGTACACAACTTTCCCCATTGTTGGACAGGGGCAGTCTTTAGGTTTAAAAGCGCACCAGGTGAAGATTGTATATTCCTTCGCAGCATTTTGAGGGGGAGAAGAGACAAAAAGGTTCAGTCTTTCCATTTATCTTTTGTGATTTTAGGAGTCTGCGGAGAAGAAAAGCAGTGCAGAGTCCCTGGCTTGCTGTTTCTGAGAGGTACAGACTGTTTATCCGCCACACATGATGTTGTAAGCTTACTCTCCCTGCTGCGCGGGTTTCGAAGGGCTGGGGCGGGGAGCGGGGAGTGCTTTTTCTCACGCCTGGTTATCGATCGGTGCGACGGAGTAGCAGAGAGGGAGGGAGGTGCCCCTTCCCTCCAGCCCACCACCCTCTCCTCCCTTCTCCCTAGATGGGGACCCACCACCCACCACCATGAGGACGAGCCGCTGCAGTCACCTGCCGGGAGTCCCGCCGGAGCGCCCGCGCCCACCAGCAGCCGATGGCAAGACCCTGCCCGGCGGCAGCGGCGGCAGTGGCCCAGCCAGCAGCTGCCCCCAGTATGTCATGCAGGTGTCAGCCAAAGATGGGCAGCTGCTCTCCTCCGTCGTGCGGACGCTCGCCACGCAGAGGTACGTGGACATGATGGGATGGGCCCCTTCCCTGCATGGGCTGGAGTGCACCCACCCTGGCTGCCACCCGCACGTCCCACGGGTGCTTGAAGGGAAGATGTGGTGGTGGTGTGCTTCGTCAACACTCACCACAGTGCACTTGTAATTAAACCCTCGTCCTAACTCTGTAATGGTTATGCTACATATGTAATTAAGCCCTCACCATTACTCTCAGTGAAGAAGGGGGAAGCAAAGCTGTCTAGGGATGATGCTGCTCAAGTGCGCCAGCTGCAATGATTTGCCCCGATATGTAGCAGGGGGCTTTGGCAGGCGCTGGATGGCACGGGATGCTGTGTTCAGCCTGTGTGCTGCTGCCAGCACTTCTGCAGCACGTTTCCTTCACACTTGCCAAGCCAGTGTGCTGAGCAGCCAGACGAGCTATTTCTAGTGGAGGTGCACACACAAGTGTTGCTGCTTCAGCCATCATCCAAGTAATTGAGAGCAGCTCTTTCTGCTGTCAGTTTAGAATGGCAGATTAGTGGTGAAATATACCCTTCTAAACACTAGCCTGCTTTGGATTTGCTTTGTGTTAATAGAATCATAAAATGGTTTAGATTGGAAGGGACCTGAAAGATCAACAAGTTCCAACCCCCCTGCCATGGGCAGGGACACCTCCCACTAGAGCAGGTTGCTCAAAGCCCCATCCAGCCTGGACTTGAACACTTCCAGGGAAGGGGAATCCAGAGCTTCTCTGGGCAACCTCTTCCAGTGCTTCACCACCCTCATAGTGAAAAATTTCTTCCTGATATCTGATCTAAAGTTGCCCTCTTCCCGTTTGAAGCCACTATCCCTCATCCTACCACTACATGCCCTTGTAAAAGGTCCCTCTCCAGCTTTCTTGTAGGCCCCCTTCAGATACTGGAAGGCCGCTATGAGATCTCGCTGGAGCTTTCTCTTCTCCAGGCTTAACAACCCCAACTCTCTCAGCCTGTCCTCATAGGAAAGATGCTTCAGCCCTTTGATGATCTTCGTGGCCCTCTGGACCCACTCCAACAGGTCCATGTCCTTCTTATGTTAGAGGCCCTAGAGCTGGATGCAGTTTTCATTAGAAGCAAGAAAGGATGCTTAAGGGCTTGGCCATATCCAGACTTGATACTTGGGTCAAAATTAAGTTCTGCTTCACAGACGTGAAGCTGGAAAGACTGCACAGGTCTTGAAGTAGCCCTGGATTTTCACAAAGCAGCAAACATAATCCAATCCACTGCACTTGTGTGAAGAGTGAAATTGTTAACTGCTGCTGCATGTGCGATGTGACAGCCTGAAAGGGCCTTTTCCCCTTTACTTGTAGCAACTTTTTAAACTCTGTACATTTTGCACAGCTCGGATGTGTGTGCAGAGCATCAACCACAACTTCATACTGTTTTACCAGGCAGATTGAAAGGAGCCTGCTGGCTTCTTTACACTTTCCTACAGCTACAGTTGAGTGACGTCTACCTGAGGCAGCCTGCAAAGAGCAAGAAGAGGGACAGAGGGAACAGCTGTGTGCTATCCAGTAACGAGGCTTTGTCAGTGACAGTGACAAAACCTGCTTTTCTGGGGAGATCACCTGAGGTGCCGTATGTGGTAGGGAGACTTTTTGTTTCCAAGACTTCAGACACGAGTTTGACCTTCTCAGCCTTGGCAGTCGGAAAGCTGAGTTGAAGCTGGAGGGGAGTGGATCCGTGGTTCAGCAGCACTGGGGCTCGCAGCTGGCTCCTGCTTTCCTCCCGCTGCGCTAAGCCCAAGCAGCCTGGGGAGCCACGCAGCTGCCTTCCTCTTTCCTGAAAGATGCCTCTGTAAAACAGAGAATCTCAATAGTTAAAATCAGAATCTTCAGCTTGTCACTGGCAAGAGGAGCACCCATCCCCCTTTGCATGTTAGCACCCCACCACCTACCAGGTGGGTGCTTTGTGGGAGGCAATGCAAGGGAAATAGCTGTGGGCAGCCATGTGAGAGGGATGTGTGTGGCACAGACCTCCTTTTCAGTGCCATTAATGTCACTCCCAGAGCTGCTCGTGGGGTGTTGTCCCAAAGAGAGGGAAACCTCCCCAGAGACAGGAGCTTCCTGCCTGCGTGCCCCTGCCTGACGTGTTGGTCCTGCTGTCACACCGCTACAGGGCAAGGTGCTGTTGTTTCAGGTCTGGTACTCCTTTGCTGTTTATCACTGAAAACAGCTTACCCTGTAGGTCTGGGGATCATTACTAGCACAAGAGATGCTACCCTGTGGCGTAGTGGCACAGATCATCACTAGCATAAGACGTGCCCGCCTGAGGCAGGTTTAAAACTTCTCTGATACTTTTAGTGATTTCTTGAAGTGGCTGCTCCATTGCACTGTGAAGAGGTGGGAAATACAAAGATAGAGATGCACTTGGTTGTCGGTCTCTCATCTGCCATTCTGATGTGGTTTTCACTCTGCACTTTTTTCCCCCCACAGAAAAGATATTTCAAACAAGAATGCCGAAGTTCCTGCAGCTATTAGCCCAGCATCTTGGTGTACTAACTAGAGAGCAAAGTACGCAAGCTGCAAATGTTTCCCACATTGTTAATTCGTGCCGTGCAGAGAGAGAGAGGCGAGATCACAGCCCCGTACACTGACCGACAATTTTCTCTCTTCCTCCAGCAGCCCTTTCAATGACCGCCCAATGTGCAGGATCTGCCACGAGGGCAGCAGTCAGGAAGACCTGCTTTCCCCCTGCGAATGTACGGGGACCCTGGGGACCATTCACCGCAGCTGCCTGGAGCACTGGCTGTCGTCTTCGAACACCAGCTACTGTGAGCTCTGCCACTTCAGGTTTGCAGTGGAACGCAAACCCAGGCCATTGGTGGAGGTCAGTGGACGGGGCACATCCCCCAAAGCTTGCTCATTAAGAGCAAATCATGTTTCTTCTTATATTGTAGGTGTTGCAAGTCCTTTGCAGCTCTGCTGAAGCCAAAGCAAGCTGTGAGTTTTGGGCTTGGCAAGGTGAGGGCAGGGGCTCAGGGAAAGGGCAGGAGTAACAGAACCCTTATTTTGAACCAAAGTAAAACAAGCGAGAAGAATGGGGATGATGGGTTTGCTTCACTGTAAGCGTGCGTGAAGATTTGGGAAACAGTGTGCAGCGAATTCCTAGTATAACAGCCAGCTTGGTAGAGGATGGAAGAGAGCTAAGTAACAGTTTCTGTGGAATGTGAGACAAGCGTCAGTATCCAGCATGTTAAATAGAGGTCAGGAGTATTTTTTTTTTTCTTGATTTTGAGAGAGAGGTAACAAACTGAGGAGCCTTAGAAACACGGTTTCTATGTCAAGCCCACAAGAGGGAATTGTTCTTGCTCTGTGTCTGACATGTTTAGCCATTTGTGAGTGACCTTTTGGCCTCCATTTGCCTGTGTACCAGGCTCAACAGTGAATTGGACAATTGTTTCTCCTTTATCAATTAAAATTCCGGTTTTGCCAACTATAGATGCTTTGGTGGCTGCATGGATTTTGAAAAGTTGGGTTTTTCATCCTCAGGAAAAGAAAAAAAGAAAAAAAGCCAAGATCACTATATTTACACTGTTAATGGTCTTTCTCCTCTCCTATTTTAATTTGGGAAAAAATGTAAAAGATATGCTTTGTGTTGGAATTAAAAGGGGGTTACAAATAATAACATTTCACAAAAGTGATGAGAAGCATCTTATTATACCAGTTGGTGACACAGGCACTTACAAGCTAAGCCTGGGTTCAGGACAGCATATCCATCCTGTGCATCTTCCATTTTTCCTGTAAAGTGCAGCAGACCTGGTTGAAAGAGATACAGTATTAAAAATAAGGGGGAAGGGAGGCATCTTGTTTTGCACTTATTCACAGATGAGAGGATACAGGATAAAACTGTCTGCTGGGAAGTGGGTCGGGGCCCGTGCAGAGAGGGAGGTGAGCAGTTCTTGTTGAAGACTACCAAAATTGCTTTGTGCTGGATTAATTTAGGCACGTGCATTTTGTGGCTAAGCCTAAGGATATCTTCATTCTTCCTTAGGATCAGCACAAAAAAAAGAGGTACATGACACAGTATTTAGCACAAGACCTGCTTCTAGCAGGACTCCAGCCTCTCCCAGGAAGCTGGTGCCAGTTTGAGAAACGCTGCTGTTGAGTGTTCTCAGGCTGTCAGCGACTGAGCGGCAAATTTTTTATAACTGAGTATTCTCCAGCGAAGACGATAACATCTTCATTCATCCAGCTGCTCTGAGACTGCGCCAAGCAGTTTTCAGTTGAGTTTTGGTGCGAGGACGATGCCATTCTGAATTTGCCTTCTGAAAAGAAAGATAAGCACTGCTCAGGCAGTGCAAAGTAAACAGTTGGATTTTAGAGTCCAGCTTCCTCAAGCTGTTCCCTTGCAACAGCTGCTTATGACCCTTGCTTTGCACAAACGGGACGTGACATTGTTCAGCGCTAATGATGATTGAAGAAGTTGAAAGCGAAGTTAACCCAGGCTGGGGGGATCTGGTCACTTGATCATTCCCTGATGAAGTGAGGCTTCTTTTTGGCAAACGTAGTAATAAATAATAACAACAACAACAATAATAACAATAATAATGATAAAGCTGTCTTTTGTTTCTCAGCTGTGGACAAATGAGAACCAGGTGCAAGAAAATTTCTGAAACGTAGTACACATTGTTAATTGATGTTTTTCTCTTTAGTACCTGATCTTTTTTTGCTTCTCAGCTGTCATCCCCACAGTATTCTAGTGCACTAATCAACAATTACATGCAGTTGCAGAAAAGGTCTTAAAAAAAGGCAACTGATTTTTTTAAAGTATTTGTGATTTTATACAAGCCCTATGTTTTCAGTTTAGAAGGGAATGGGAACTTTACTCTTAAAGTTGAGAGCAGCAGAGACAAAGAGTAACTAAGAGAAGTTATATGCAAGGTGAAAAATCAGTCAAATTTCTAGATTTCTGTTAATATAATTTAAGTTTGTCCTTAAAGTTTGTACTTAGTTAATACACAGTGCTTAGAAATCCAAAGACATTTCCATGCAAGTAATTACAGTGAATCTGAAACTTCCCAAAGCATGACTAAAGCAGATGCAAGTTGCCAGATTCCCCCATCTTCTCTCTCCTAAAAGCACTGTCCTTTCTGTCTCCCTGTATTACCTGGCGTATAAGGGCACGGAGGGAGGTGTATCAGGTATAGTAGGACCATCTTTTGCAATAGTCTGCTGTAATTTTTGGACAAGTGACAAGCCAGAGTGGCCACCTGCTTTTAACTCATGTGTGTGCTGGTGTTTGGTTGGTTGCAGGTGGGGAGGGGAAGGTGGGCATGAGGAGTCAAAGTTCTCTTTATTTAGTAAGAAAATTAGTTCTCTGAAGATTCCTCTGAACTAGATAGTAGAAATGGTAAATGGTCCTTTCAGTGGAGGTGAATGATGAGTTTACCAATGCATTTTAGGAGGTCAAGAGGGACTATTGTACTCATAAAGTTGTTTGTAGAGCATACTGTCTAGGAGCTTATCCAGTAACTCCTCAGCAGGCCCTATCTCATGCAGAGAATATATCCCATCCACCGGTCAGTGACAGGTAATATAAAAAATGCTTGAAGGAATCAGTCATCACATTCATCTTTTCTCCTAGAGATTTTCCATCAGGAAAGAAAATGGTATTTCTGACTATTCAAAGACATATTAGGCACTTTCTTAAAGGGGTCAAAAAAAAAAGCAAACACGGTATTATGGTTTCTCCTCATCCCTTCACTGGATTGATCACTACTTAGCAGCTTATCCATGGGTGTGAAGGAAATCTCAATGGAAAAAAAATTGAGATACTTCACTTGCTTTATGTAGAAATATCATATCTGACTTCATTCCTGCTGTTAGCACCCAGGAGAGGCTGCAGCAGTAGTGGGCTTTAGATGAAGTGAGCAGTCAGTGGCACAGCTGGTTGTTCAGCCATATTCCTTCCTCCCCTGTGTACATTATTATGGAAGCAGCAGAGAATTTCTTGCTGTGCTTCGTGATTGCATCAGTACAGGCTTGTGAGCCCATAGCATTTTTCCCCCTCTACCCCTCACCATGTTTCTAGTTTGCCATCAGTTCATTATGAAATGAAAGCAAGCGCTCCATAAAAATTTGTTGCAAGATGGCTTTTTCCCTTCTTTTAAGCAGTTGCCCGTGTTGACATCAAGGATGTGGGCCCATGGACTCAAACAGGAGTTCTTTAGCTCAGGTACAAGGGACGTATCTACAACTATATCCTGCCTCCTGCATACATCACACATGGGATGCAAAAATGCAGGGAGCTCGCCTTTGCTTCCTCTCCCCAACTTATGTTGGGCACAGCTGCCTCTTTTTTTCTGGGATTTCTTTTGCAAGGAAAAAAGAAGGAAAAA
The DNA here is from genome assembly GCF_964106895.1 of Numenius arquata. NCBI lineage: Eukaryota > Metazoa > Chordata > Aves > Charadriiformes > Scolopacidae > Numenius > Numenius arquata. The sequence continues at coordinate 55,638,115 of NC_133616.1, read as the reverse complement.
TAGCATTCATTTAGACCTCCATTTCCTCTTTTATCCTTTGTATCTTTTGTCCATTGTAAGCCTATCTCTGGTCAGCTGAGTTTCAAACTCTGCATTTCTCAAGGGAGACATTCCTTTATCTGTGCTAGAGGACATGTTTTTGTTGTCTGGGGGAGAAGCATCTCCCAATCTGCTATTTGATGCCCAAAACCCAACCAGAGAGGCAGGAAACAGTAGTACAATCTGTCAGGCAGATCCATCCTCTCAACATTGCTTTTGTGAAGCTTCAGACATTCTTGGACCTCTTCTTTTTTTAACTCAGATTATTTTCCCTGGAAGAATTGTGTTTCTGAACCATGAATCAAGCATTATGATGGGGGTTTACCCCTCCGTCAGCGCTCAAGGAAAGTGATATGTGATTGCCATCCACCATTTATTTCTTTTGCCTCCTGCTATATTGGGTGAAGGAGCTCTGTGAACTGTCCTTCATCAAGTCAAAGAAGAACACACCAGAGAATGCACACATTTAATCTCCTCCATGGGTGTTTGTTAAAGGTTGGTCAGCCAAAAGGACTGGTCTCCTTTACAGTTCCTTGTCTCCATACTGTTGGCCTCCCTGTTTCAATGTGCCCTTTTTGATTTTACTGTTGTCGGTAAGAATTGCTTGCTGTTGAGCCTTCACAGATTTTATTAAATGGGTGGCTAATGCACTGCAGAGCCCTCTCCTGTCCCATCTGACTTTCAGCACTTACACTGCCATGTTTATGGACCAAGCTAACTGAGTGGGCGCTGTCACACTCCCTCCAGATGAACCTTCTTCTGTTGTGACAGAGGCTGGGCTGATACTCCTCCTCTCTCCATTGGGACCTGGGACTTCCTTATTTCTCAGTCACTCGTGAACTTGTTCACAATGGCTGCACTGGAGAGAACGTGATATATTGTTGTAAAGGAGCAAGAGATGGATTGTGATAGAAAATGAGTTTTTTTCATACTGAAGATCACCGAGTCCTTCTGTTCATCTCCCTTCTGGAGGGCACCTGGCAAGTTCTGGCATGGAAAATTGAAACCACCAACATCAATCAGACATAATCTACTGGAGCATAAGCTTTCTGTAGCATCTTTGGAGCTGCCATTTGGAGTCACTTTTTTGCTAGACAACATGTTGCCATTGAGGCACTTGGCAGGCACCGGCAGAGCAAGTCTAGCCATTTTGCTTGATTTCAAAGTTCCTCCTTCAGATAAAGGGATTGTTTGGAGACATCCACAGCCAGTTAAAAGGACCTATTTGCCAGTAATCCAAAAGACATCGTCCATTTATACATTAACCAGTACATGCTCATTCCCCTCAGTCCCAGGGCTCTTGATACTGCAAAATTCAATTCAAGAAGTACAGGCAAAGGTCTGAACCCACTTCTTCTACTGTGTGCTGGATGCACAGCACCCCTGTACAGTCTGCTGGAAACTAGAGGCGTGCAGGACGTGTGTTTGGCCACATGGATATCTCATTGTGAATGTGCCTGGGGATGATGCATCTCAAAGGAAAAAGCAGCTGCTGCTGAATAGCTCTACTTCTGCCTCCCATGTCTTGGTTACCCCACTGTCAGTGAGAGCCTGCATACAGGTGATGCAGGGGACCCAGGCTGAAGCAGCAGGAACTCTTAAGACACCAGAGGAAACAAAAGCCGGTGATGTGGTGGTTGACTTGCATAGAGCTGTTGTTCCTTGTCACAAACCTGGAAGGATCTCAAAACACCCACAGTGAAATCAAACGGCAGTAATTTCAGGTAGTGATTTTTATAGAGCTTCCACTTTTATATAATCTGCTCTTCTAATGCAACCAATCCACAGAAAGAAATCCACTCTAGAAGTGCATGACATTATTCACATAGGTGCTTTTGCTATGTTTCAGCATAAAGATTAGGCAAGCTTTATTATGAGTATTATACATCATCTTTATTTCTATTTCCATATTGCTTCTATGTTGCTTCCACTTGCCTTAGTACAGAAAGAGACACGAAACACGGCAGTACAAAATGTATTTGTGCGCAATAAAATGTTGTTAGAAAACAACCAGCTACAACATAAATACGGTATAAAAACATTATGTGACCATGTAAGTCAGGTTTGCATTGCTTGTAAGTTATTTGCATGTTTTAAACCAACCAGGATTTGGTATCTATTGGTTCATTTTTTGCAAACAAACAAACAAAGAGAAAACACTTAATTAACAGTATAAACTCAGAAGCAAAACAGCATGACTAGAAGAAAAATGAAAGTCAGGATAATCTTCATAATATTTCTCAGAAATTAACTTCAGTTTTTCCCAGTTTATTGCTGGCTGTAGAGCTCATGCTAGAGAAGAAAAATAAATTAAAAAAAAAACCAACAAAAAAACACAACTAAAACCTATATCTATGCATGAAGTAGTTAAGATGAGCTTATATTATAATTTAAAATTTCCAGAAGCCTTACACTGAAATATGAATTCAGTTTTTGTGCAAGACTTTGAGTCATGCTGGTTTTATCTTGGGATTCTTTTTACTTATTTTTCCTCTCCACTGCTCAGTGAAGCAAGTCATTAGCATTAAATTACTGTAATGAAGAGACACCAGATTTGCTACACATAGCTTATAGAAGGATCACGCTTAAAGCCAGAAGGAAAATGGTGACTCAGTGTAGTCACCAACAAGGGAAACTTCCATGAATCTGTGTTTGGAGGAACTGCAGCTGTCAATACAGCATGTTAGGGCTGGGAGCAGATAACTTAAGTGTACATCTTCCCTCCCTTCTTGACCCTAAAAGGGCAAAATAAGATGGTGATGCAGATGCTTTTTTACCTAGTTGTCTTCAGCTGTGTAAATGCCCCCTCTCCACCACCCTGAAACCCAAGTCACACGGGGAGAATTTGAAGCAGCCATGTAGACTTCCAGTAGAAGTATGTCTGAGTTAAAGTATTTAAAAAAAATAAACAATAAACTCCCCAACACATACAGTTTTAGAAACATGACCTCTTCAAGATGCACTTTTTACACCTAGAATACCATACTCTATTCATTTGCAATGAGGAAAAATGCAGACACCAAAACAAGCTGTTCTCTTTTCTATAAAGAGAAATGAAATAGTTGTTTTATGTTTTTTATGGAAAATTTTTCTACAGTGCTTGACTTTTCCCAAGCACAAATCTTTCTCCTAGTACTGACAGCAAGAATGCAAACAAGAGCAACCTACCACCCCCAAAAAAAAACCCCAAGAAAAAAACCAAAAATTACTTGTCAGTGAACAGACTATGCCTTTAAACCATCACATCTGTAACTGCTTTTTCCTAAATTTAAAGAACTTGTGATCATGGGCAAAAAATGTTGAGGAAAATTCCCAGGAGAAAGTAAATGAACAATCAGAGAGGAAACAGCTGCTTTGAAGAAGGCCAAATGATATTCTTTAAGGACTAGCAAGATGAGGGAAGATGCTGTAGGTTTTCAAAGTTACAGCTATTTTTATTTTAGATAATGGTATTGGTGACTTTTCTTTGGGCATCATGATTCTGTAATACAGTTCTAAACTGCCTGGCTATCATTTCTTTAGCATTTCCTGTCACCAATAGGAGCCAGTCAAAGTTTGCTTTTTCTACGGAAAAAAAAAGTGCTAAGATGAAAAGTTTTATTGCATCTGTCTTTTTGGAGAGCTACCAAGCATTTCTTATCTATCATGTCTTTAGTTTCCATATATTTGAACTTGTAGATAGGACATTCGCAATGTGTTGAAAAATGTGTTGCCAATAGCAAATTGGCTTTGCTTTTGATTTAAAATGCAAAACGTGATTTTTGTGGATTGATTTTCTTAAATGCATACATTTGTCTGCCTAATTGGAATACATTCATCCAAAATGGAACGTGAGCTTCTAAAAACATACAGATAGAAGGAAATACTGCTTCTCCCACAGTTCCACAAAATCTTTTTTTCTTGACACATCTTGAAGTCTTTTACCTCATACAAGCATCACCTGAAATATAAACTAAAAGTGGGTAGTAGGAAAACAGAATAGCAGTAAGCCCAGCTAACATTAAAGACTATAAGATTGTTTAATTGGACCTGCAAGAAATTTCATAGATTTTTATAGCGCAGTTTAGCAAGCTCTGTTGTTGGTTTTCACAATCAGAGATTTACCAATCCTGTTTTTAGACATTAAAGTTGTATAATCCAGAAACTGAACACCACATCTGCTGGGCACTGTAGTATTGCTACTTGGTGGACCATTGTATATCAAACTCCTGATTTTCAGCTGCCAAACTACCCAAGGTCTAGTTTGCAAATTCGGTTATGGTGTGATGGCAACAGCCTGTAGTACTCTCCTTGGACTTAGCTACCGCCTAGGGTTGGTTCCTATCTGCACTGTGGTATATTCTTTTTACAAAATAAAAAAAATTAAAGGTGTATCATGCACCACTCTTACAATGAATAACATTCTTTCCACTTACAAAAACATGCAAATGAAATTAATATGCTGTTTCAAAAAGTAGCTTGGGCTCATTGGACATCCACGATTAAATTATTCCCTGGAACTTGAGTTAAAATAAGGATTAAACTTAATTAAGAGGAGACTCAGTTACAAAAAGGCCATAATATTAGCATAATAAAGTTCTAGCTGTCAACAGGCTATCTGTTGGTCAGGTCCCAATCTGTGGGACCAAAGGAACATCTCTGCGAGCTGTCACCGTGGCCTTTCTAAAAGCACCCAGTGAGGACAATAACACTGTGCCAGTAACTGAATATTTGATCTAAGCAGAAACCCAAAAACTGAAATATAAATATTTTTCCAACAGAAGAGTAACTGTCAAATATTTGTTTTCCTTGGCAAAACATTAACCTAGAAGATTTTCAAGTCACCCCAAATGTTTCGTTGCACTGAAAACAAACAGACATACCATTCTGGTCCGGGAGACTTTATTTTGAGTTACACGCAGTTAAGCTTAGTTTAAAAACATTTCACTGAAATAGGTTAAAACAAACTTTTCAAGTAAAACAGTATTTGAACAAAACGGTTCAGATGTAATTTTTATTTTTTTTTTACCAATAACTGGACCTTCTGGTCTTTAAAAATGTCCTTCATTCAAGAGAAACACTCCAAAAACCCCACAATATCAGTCTTTCTTTGCTTAAAGCCCAAGGCAAAATGCTTCCATTGGTCACTGCTGGCATGAAACCAGAAATGACAATAATTGCTAGCAGTTTTGCTTGTGTACAAACTGCTTTCATCAGGATTCACTGCAAGATTCTTTCATCAAGAATCACTACAATCAGTGTGAAAGGAATGAAATTAACTGACATGTTTGATGTGTAATAAGCTATTTTTAGTTCAAAGGGAAACACATTTAGGGAAGACAATTCCTTCCTGTCTACTTCCCCCAGCTTCATATGTGATAACTATTTAAATACCTTTAACTAAAAAGCAATGTGATGGATTTTCTTCATACTTTGTGGTATCTTCTTTGCTGCTGGTATAACACCAGCAACATTTATGTAAAATCAATTTTCCAATGAAAATGTAGTGAACAAAAAAGGGCTTCCCAGTAGAAATAGGTTGTAGCCTTAGGATCTCATCTGGAAAACACTATGCACATACTTTACCTAGCGTTTGTGAGTCATCTAATTGAAGTTAGATCTGTGGAGGGGGTGATTCCAGGATTTGGCCTTTGGCAATGAGGAAGCAGCTCAAATGCATGGAGGTGTTTTACAGCAGTTCTCTGCTGGCAACTCATTCATTTAGGTTAGATAAATTCCCAGTCTGAGCCTCTCCAGCGTGTTCTGGTCCTCGGTTGCTGCTTGTTCTGATGATTTCCTTCTCCAAATATAAGGCTTCACTTTGCTGGCACGTCACGCAGACATCTCAGCCTGGTTTTGTGTGCAGTTTTAAATATCAGGTAAAATTATGGAAGCCAGTAGTGGTATCATAGATCAAAAGTTTGCCAAATCCACGTTAAGCTCCTGAGCACTAGAGTTTGCATTCAGTTGATGAAAGGTGGAGACCCTCTGATGAAGGTCAAGAGCTCAATTTAACTGTTTTAGGGCAGATAATAATTCAAATTCAACTTTGCTTTGTGAAGCATCTGCAACAAATCCTTGAATGTGTATTACACGTCAGCCTATGAGGTGAAGGGGCCTTGCGTGTGTTAACAGTGTCTTCTCGCATCAAATGCAGTACAACAAACATCCCTTTCAAAATGTAAGTTCCTTCATAAAACTGTCGCAGCTTTGGGGGTTTTAGCCTACACTGCTTTTCTTGGGAGGATCCTCTGAAGGCTGGGAATTTTTTTCTGATTCTTACCCTAAATATATGGCCAACTATTATCCATTTGTTCTTAGGCCAACATTGTCCATTAGCTTAATTAGCACTTCTGCTTCACTGATGTCCCCCTTCTGTTCGCCCTTCTTTTGGCCATCCCCAAGATGCTTTTAGAGTGTGACTTTGCTTGGACAAAAGAGTCAAATTTTTAAAGTCCCCTCTTGTGGGGTGGGCTTTCCAATGCCCTTTCTATTTCCCAGTTGAAGTGATCCTGTCTGAGCAGAGGAGGAGACCCACCATGCTGTCTCAGGGGAGCTGCTGCCACTGCCAGCAGGCTGAGGCACACACCTTTACTGGGCGAAGAGACACGTGGCCGAAGATGTCGCCCTGCCCAGACTGATTGCTGGGGTTGCCCTTTGGGCAGTGCCCGTTCCCCAGTGGATGGAGGGTCTGGGTCATTTCAGCAACACCTGCCCCGTGTGGCCGCGCCTGGCTGAGCGGAGAGACCCTGTGCTGGAGCAGAGCGTGTGGTCCAGGCGACCACAGCGGCAGCAGCAGCACCCACTGCTGAAGTGATGTCATGGGGGAGCAGAGAGACATTACACAGCCATTGCCATTAGCTCAGGGCTTAGGGAATGTTTTCCTTCTGAGCAGACCCCGTTTGGTATGTGTGACTGTGAGGGATGAGGTGGGACCCCACGTTTCTTCGAGGGGGGGGATTCTCCTCAGGTGTGTGTCCGTCTCCAGGCACAGGGTGCTTTGCTTGTGTCAGTCATGAGCCAATATTGGGTTGTGCATCAGGCGCTGCACTTACCTGTTCTTGAATTTGTGCTTGCCGCCCTTGCTACAGTCAATTTGTGTCTCCTTACTCTGGCTCTCCACCTGTGTATCAGGAACAGGAATCACAGTTCACTTTAAGATAGCACTTGATAAAGCAGTGCTTTGCCAGGCAGGCCAGCATTTTGCTTCAAACGTGACCCTTTCTGTGATGCCCCCTTTTTTTTTTTTCCCCAAATGGAAATTATTGTTGTGAGAGTCTCAATTTACTGCAGAAATAATTTAGCACATTGACACATTTTAATAGGGCAGATTTCAGAGTATCATAGTGCAGATCTGACAGTTGCATTTGGCCTTACATCTCGTTCTTTGCCAGCAGGGTAGTCCCTACTGTACTGCCACAATAATTAATCTGCTCAGCACTTTGTTGGGATCGTTGTGTGGGTTTCACTTTCACAAAAGGATTTGCTGACTTGTCTTTTTAGCTATAAAGTAACTTGATAGTGCACATTTCCAAGACAAAAAATTGAAACCTAGAATCTAAACAGACACAGGTTTAGAAACACGTTCACTACTTCAGGAGAAAAATAGGTGCTGTGGCTGAAACCCATACAGCTGCCGAAATTACTTACTCGTCGCTTTTGACTTCCACTTCAGAACTAGTAATGAAATGTCTCTAACTTTTAAGGTTAGATTGTGGAATGGTGCGGGTTTTATCTATTATTTAATACTACTCTTGAATGTCCTAGCCTCATCTAATACCTGAATGGCTTGGATTTGCTTATTTGTTCATATGGGTCAGACAAGACATACGGAGTGCAGGGAGCCACCAGCTAGTGAAGCGGCCTCGCACCATTTTTGTCTCCTTAAACTTTCAATCAAGTTAGATGACACACCATAAAATGCTGTCAGTTCAAGTGCAGTTTACTGTGTCTTGTGGAAGTCATATGGCAGAGATCACAACACATGCCTTAATGCATGTGCTTCCTCGCATGTATGTATTCTTCCTGTTCTTCCTTCTCGCTCAGATCCATAAACAGTGTTTCTTGCACTAGCTGAGCTGCACGGATGCCAAAGGGGTCGCAACAGACTGTAATTTGAGGATGCAACCTCCACTAAATGGACTCTGAAGTGTTGCAGTGCGTTCTTCACCGCCCAGTTACAGGGGTGACAGTCAACATAGCGCTGAAATAAGGAGATGTTCGCATTTTAAGGTCTGCCATGCGAAAGTGGTGAACACCTGCAATTCCCATTGAGATCAAGGAGAAGTGCAGGCACTCAGCAATTCTCTTATGGGTCACCTTTTAAACAAATACTTTTCAGAAAACTTATTTACATTCAGCTTTAAAAGCAGAATCTCCACTACCAGACACATTCAGTTCCTCTCATTTTCCTGGCAGTTTCACATTACTGAGATGATGGTAAAGCTGAGGCAAACTTGTCTACTGATTTGCATCTTTTGCTTGTGCCAGATCGGTGACTACCTGTTCCTGGTTGCACTCAGTTTCTTGACTGTTATTTTACCCCATATGAAGATGGAGAGAAAATGCTGCATTTGTTCTCATGTTGTGGGCTAAGTGGGGAAAGATGAAGCAGGGTCTGAAAATAATAGAGGGGTAGGATACCTAGATGAGAAATGTTCATTTGCTCGCACAATGCTCTTAGCCTTGCCCTCTCTTGTCAAAACTCTTGAGAGTTTTGACTCCGCTGCTGCTCTGCTCTGCAGCTGCTATTCGTCTGGGTCATTGCTGTAGTGTTTTAACAGGGAAGACAAAAAAAAGCCCTGAGGTGGCTGGAAATAAAAGGCATTAACTAGTGAAGGGATAAAGTTGCCTCCCCAACCTTAGTTTCTGGAGCTGAAGAGACAGGACTTATACTGCCACGTATAATATGCTGTGAGGAATAAGAGGGCCAAACAGTTTAAAGGTGCATGAGCCTTATCCACGTCCACTGGCACAGAGCAGCTGCAGTGGCTTTGGTTTCTTGTTGCTCTGATGACCGATAATGCAATGGCTCCCTGGAGGAGCGTGGCTTTCCTTGCCTTCTGCATGGCCTCCGCACTCAGAGCTGGGGCCTGGGAGGTTGTGCCAGTCTGGGAATCAACAGCCTGCCCTGCGCAGGCAGCTGGGGTTATGGCAGCTCACTCCACCTCTACTGCCCGCTCTCGGCTTTGACTCCTCTGCTTAGATCGTGGGCTCCCTGGGGCAGACGCAGTCCTGTGTGGGACATGGTGTGTTCACCCTCGTTGGCTAAGGTAATATGTACAGCTCCCAGGCTGGTTGGGTTCCCAGATGCCACAGTAAGAAACACTTGCTATCCTTGGGAGTACTGTGCATACGGTTAGATGATCAAAGAACAACAAAAAAAATACAAAAGGATGCTGAAGAGCAGTTTTGACCAAATCCTATGGTGTACATTGGCAAAAATTGCAGGGCTGGGTAGTCTTCCTGTTCAAATATTGACTTGAGTGATGAGGTTTTTTTATTAAAAGGCCTCAGTGTACTATTGTAGGCTGAACTTCTTTCAGCTCTGCTATCTAAAATCCTCATTATAGAAACATGGGTGTATGGGCTTGATAGCTGGTAAATCGGCCTTCGTTCTAGCAGTTGACTTTCAGGCACTCTGCTTTGCAAGATTAATATCCTCTTAATAAAAGTAACCTTGTGTGCATTCAGCTCTGCTTGCATGTGGATATCTTAAAGCAAGTTGAAAATGGCTTTGCCAATATAACGAGTAGAATGTAAAAAAAAAAGTAATCATAATAGCATACAAAATATTAACAAACATTTTCTGCATTCTTGAGTTGTCAGGAGAGCATGTGATTCTTTCCACATTAAGGGAGTTTCTCAGAAAGTTCAGCAGCTGAATGCCAGGGCCCGTGCTACGCAAAACACTTCCCCTCCTGAAGGCAGCTTTTCCTACAGCTGAATAAACGCTGCGGTAGGTAGAGGTGCGCATCAGCAGGCAGCAAGGGGGAGAAGTTCAGGTGTGAGCTCTCTAGGGACAGCCAAAGCCACGTCCTGCCTGTGGTCCGTGTTCCCTCCTCGAAGGGGCAGGTCTGTGTTCTGCAAGCAAGCAGCTCATCTCAGGTAAAACGTCCTCCCTGTGCTGACACTTGCTTTGTCTGCGTTTTGCCTACAGTGGCTGAGGAACCCAGGACCCCAGCACGAGAAACGGACTCTTTTTGGAGACGTGGTGTGCTTCTTGTTTATCACTCCGCTGGCGACCATCTCTGGCTGGCTGTGTCTGCGAGGAGCGGTGGACCATCTGCACTTTAGTAGCAGGCTAGAAGCTGTTGGCCTCATTGCACTCACTGTCGCGCTCTTCACTATTTACCTCTTTTGGACCCTAGTAAGTATTGGTTTCCTACTCAACTCACAGGAGCAAGGAAAAGGAGCAAATCAGAAAATTAATTACACAGTCTACCTGCTGTAGAGCAGGTGGACTACTGTACAAAACATTGCTTATATTTACCTTCTGTACTGATAAATTTAAGTTACGCCTGCAAGAAACCTTTTAGTTCTACACCATTCAAGTTCTCTGGAAAACCAGAAAGACAGTTTGCCTTTGGGGTCAGTAATTCCCGAATCACAAACACCAGAGGGGATAGCAGGAGGGAGAGAAGGAAGTAACACGGAGGAGTTCAAGACAGATGATATAGGAGGGAGTTTCATCAAGGATAATGTGCAGAAGGTGGAGGCTCAGTGCACAAAAAAGCTTTAGGTGAACAAACTGGCTGCCAAAGAGGATTCATATTTTACTCTAACCCAACTTCTGGCCAATTTTACAATCCAAAAGCCTTGGATGTGGGTACATCCCATGCTTTCCCATGCATTCCTCCTACTCATTGTACTGTGGGAAGTCCACGGCAGAACACACACCCAGGTCTGTAGAAATGTAGCTGCCTTTGCAGTGCAGATTAAACCGCTGCCTTATTCCCATCCTGCACCCAGGTGTGCTGTCACATCCTAAAAGCCACTTGTTTTGTGCCAAGTCATTAAACTGACATCAGTTCCTGGCCACAGCACACCAACAAACTAGCAGAAATGGCCCAGCAGAAATGAAAAGAACCCAGAGAACAGCTGCCCAAATAAGTGTTGATCAAGCTGTGGTTTAGCAGCTCACTGAAAAACCCCAGGTTACTGTTGAGTTTGACGTTTCACACCTCTAGCTCTGGTGGGGGAAGGAGAACAGAAAAGTGACTGCAGACAGGGAACATTCACACTAACGGGGTAGTGCTTGCGCAATGGTGCAAGGCTGTGCTGCTGTGAGAGGAAAAACTCATCTCAGCCTGTGCTGCCCCAAGTGGGGGCAAGACCACTGTCCAGACCCAGCCCAAACTGCGACAGACACCCTGCCTGTGGGGCTGGCACAGCCGCTAAGCCCAAAGGGACAGTGCCCAGCTCTCCCCTCAGTGGGTATGGCCTCTCACACTGTATGCCTGACCTCTTCCAGCAGTTTTTGATGAGTGTAAGCTGCTGAGGAGGTGGCACTTTAAGAACTGCATTAGTAGAGCTAGCCCATGGCAAGAAACTCCTATGCTGAGCCCAGCGTAAGCTTGGAATAGGAGAGGTGGAGGGAAACACAAAAACCCCACGCTGCCTAACAGCTAGTTCCAAGAAAGCTATGGAAGGTGGCATCTCCTTCCATAAAGTTTTCTTCATTCCTAACAATGAAACCCTTTCTCATCCGTAGAGCACCACAGGCTAATTTTAGCAGTGCACAAGGGTAGGGAAAGCTCAGAGTTTTGCCTCAGCCTCCTGCAGGTTCTCTTTCTGTTGTTTCTGCTTCCATCTTCTGTGAAGCAGCAGCGCTGCCCTTTGACAGGGGGGCCATGTACTTCAGCAGTGATGTGGCACCTTTGTGTGTGACTGTCCTAGAAACCCAAATGCTGTCCAGTTTACCTAATATACATAATTCACAAGCACCAAAATGGTTCCAAGTTGGAAAGGATAGTCCGGCTAAGTAGTTGGATTTAATCACCCATGACACACGGACATACCTGACCTAGCTCATTAAGACTTCTGCAGCGTCTCAGTTGTAGTCCCTAACACCATCTATTGCATTTGCATTGTATGTGGCATAAATCCCTTCTGTTAACTTTATAACTTTTACTCCTTTAAAAGCATACAGAGAAATGTGTTATTGGCACTTAGAGAATACGGCAATAGTGAGCCTGCCATAAATGCATACTATGGTTGATTTTGAAATACAGTATCTTCAACATCCACTGAGTTGTGGAAGATGTAATTCCACTGGTCTGTTATTCAGACCAGCAGGAGGTGGATGGGCTAATGAAGCCCTGTATTCATCAGGGAAGGGCAAGGCAGGGAGCTTTCCAGGGCAGAGTAGCCCTCCTGGTCAGCATGGGGTTAATTCAGGGGGCAGAGCAGGGAGAAGCGGTGAGGACTCTCGGGCTCTCTTCACAGTACAGAAGATGCCCTCCTTGCCCCCACAGCATTAGTACTGGATGGAAGAGTTTTGAGGAGGTTTAAGTATATCTGCAGATTAAGTCAACAGGCTTGAGTGGCAGCGTTTTCACGCATTTTCTCAGAGGGCAGATTTGCAAGGCAGAGATTTAAAGCAACTGCTTTACAAATGGCACTGAGCACCCTACACATGGAAGACATGCCTGAGACCCATCACTCATGCAGGAAAGCCCCTGCCTACATTTGCCTTGGGGAGGCTCCACTCTCCCCTTGCCGTGCGGCAAGGAATGGACTCACCCGCCGGAGTGATAACCCCATCAAGCGCTTCAGTGGCACCTGCCTTTTAATTTTCAGAAATGAGAAAATCCGGTACTGCTTGCTCAGTTATGGCTGTGCAGGGAATATATTGAGTGCTGTGGGGTAAGTTAAACACAACGTGTAATATAAGGCTCCTTTAGGTCCTGGGAAAATTAAGAAAAGTAAAACTTCTTTTTACTTCCAGTAAATCAGCTTATTTTCTCTGGAGGCAAAAGCTGGCATATTCACACACCACAGTTATCCCAGTGAGTAGAGAAGGGGAGAGACGCTATTTTTAGCATCCAAGAAGCTATTTTATCCCTTCCTGTAAAACAGCCAAGTTCTCCATAAAATGCTGTTGCTTTTCCTCAGCATTTAATCATTGTAACAGATGTACACACACACACACAAAAAAAAAAAAGCGCCTGCTACTTCCAACAAGAAAGCTTCACACACAAAACAGATTGCTATTTAAACTAAGAATTCAGGGCCACACACTGCTTTTTCTTGCTCTCAGGTAATCTTGACTCCTGTAAGATCAAGTAGCAGGTTGGAGTACAACAGGATTTGGCCCTGTAGCTTGCAGTATAACATAATGGCTGGTTTGAAACAAAGACTAGCCCGAGTTAATTCAGAGTAAGACACTCCTCTTGCTGTCCTGTTGAAGAGGCGAACAAAGGAGTTGAGTGTGCCAGGGACCAATGTAACTCCGGCCTTTGCTCAGCATCTCAAGAGCTTTGCACCCAGTGTAACAGCTCTGGGTGAGCAACCCTGGCGCTGCGGCAGTTCAGTAGCTGACATCGCTTGGACACTGCCTCCAGGCAAGAACCCACTGTAAACAAGCTGTCAAACTTAACTAGGATATCCTGTGAAAGTGCCTTAAACAAGCAGTTAAAGCCTGGCCTAATGATGCGTGTGATGCTTTTTGAAAACTACACCTAAACTCTGTCTTACTCCTCTGAAGCAGTCGCTGCATTTTGCATGGCATTCATCTTTGCAGGTCTTGTGTGGGTTTTTGTTTTTTTCCCCTCCTCACATGATTTCTGCTGATACTGCAGTGCCTTGATTTCTCGTGTTTTCTTCATATACGATGTTCTACAGAAATGAAGATACAAACTTTTATTTTCAGGGGAAGCAGAGGAGATTGAAGGGTGGGGAATCAATTCACCGATTGGAAGAGCCGTCTTTCAGCAACTGCTTAGTGAACAAAAGCTCAATACGTTTCCCTTGTTAACAGCAGACAGCTGTGAAAAGATCTAATAAAAAAACCAAAACAAAACAAAACCAGGAAGTCTTTTTTTGTCCCTAGTGGGATTTTATAGAAAGGTAAATAATTTATTTAGTTAAAAGCACCCTTTTTTGCAATGAGGAAAGGGTTCTGAAGGACACGTTCATAGGCACATATATTACTTAATATCCCTCCATACCGCACTGGCAGCCAGCTTGTCATTGCTGTAGGGGCAGGAAAGCAAGTGGCGCAGCCCCTTTCGATAGCAGCCCACGCAGCCACTTCTCTGCAGTCAGCAGCATCTTCCACCCACAAGCACAAACCAAGCGTGTTACCTCCAGCCTTTATGGCACCCTTTGCCCTCTGAATAGCACTGACCTACAGAAGTGGCACACGTGCAAAAAATCAGTGACAAATGACCAGCTGCACATGAAGACAGAACAGCTAACAAGAGAAGGTTCCTCCTGTGCTCAGTGCCTGTGTCCCTCCTGCCCACAGCTCAAGAATATTATAATTGTCATGTGGCACATTCCCCCAAAAAGGTCCCGGGCCAGTTCACAGGTTTGTGAGTGGTTTGGGGTTTTTTGTGTTTTGTTTTTTTTTTTTTTTTTGAACTGTACATGTACATCATCTTACACAAATGTAACTTGCTACACTTGGCTGTCACTAAAATAAGCAGTAAACTATTTAAAAAAAATAAAAATATACAGAGCTAAGCTATCATGTATATCCATAGCAGTCAGTCATTTCTCTTCCACTATTAGCAGAACTACACTAGGATTGAAATTGGTTAGCTGGTAACAAAAAAAAAAAAATATTCAAAGACAATCTCAATTGAGACACACACATTGGCAGATGGCTCACACTCACCTTGTTGCGTATGTGCGAGCTTGAATGTGATGCGTTCAGCAATAAAGTGTTACACGGTGGAACGTACAACCCTGTCAGTGTTTGCACACAGCTTAGCTACCTGCAAGCCTTCACCATCCAGACAATGACATTATTTGCCAGTTTAACACCTTGCAGCATGACAGTACCCCAAATTCATTCTCATGTGGCTGCCAATAATTCTAGTTCTTGGGAAAGATGGAGGCAGGATGTCTGATTTTTCCTGTTGTAAAAGAGGGGAATGAGAGGTAAGCAACAGCAGAAGTTAGGGCACAGGCTGGTTTTCTTCTCTACTGTGGCAACCTCAGGAACAAACCATCTACACAGGAGGTCTCATCTTTGCCCGCTGCTTTTTGGTTGTTTTTATCCCACCCAGTTAGGCTGCTCATCAGCATTGTGTTACACCTGAAGGCGTTTCCCCCCAAGCCCCAGCTGATTTCTTGGAGGACCACAGTGACTCTTAACACGGTACACCTCTTTTCTCTCCCCAGGTATCCTTTAGGTATCACTGTAGATTATACAACGAATGGCGTCGGACCAATCAGCGAGTGATACTCCTCATCCCAAAGTCTGCCAACGTCCCCTCCAATCAGCAGTCCCTGCTGGGCCTGCAGTCTCTCAAAAGGAACTCAAAGGAGACCATCGTTTGATTGGGGCAGTTCTGCACAGGGGCCATGCACTATTAAGTAGATTTCTCAAACTCATTGGGGTCAGACACCGTCCAGAACCCAGGAGTGTGCTACTCTGATTTACAAACTCTTTGCTGAGGGGAAAAAAAAAATAAAAAAAAAAATCAGTTTGAATTCAAATCATGGATGCTGCAATCATATATTTGCTAAGCTGCCAAACTTGTTTATTTAGCAGATACTGTACGGAATTCTACAAACTCATGTTAATATTTGCATCATCAAGTGATGCAAACTTTTTTATTGTTTAAAATATTAAACTATCGTAATTAGCAATGCAAAACAGGTTTAAAAAGTGCTTTGTTTTTATAATTTCCTGTTCCTACAGTATTATTTCTTTAGGTAGCTGGCAGCAACCAGCGCTACTTTTTCTTTCCTAAAGCACAGCAATAGCATTCCCCCATATGATTTTATTCAGAACTCCTTTATACCAATATTTCGAATTATTAAAATTTGTGTGTAATGAGTTCTACAAATTGGCATATTATTTAAATGCTATAAAGTGATTAGGAAATTAATCTTCTCTGTTTCCTATTTGGCAGGGAAGTTCTGATAGGAAAATTATGCACTAATAAATTTAGCATGTGCAAAAGAAAGAAATGACAAATCACATTAATCTTCCTACTCCAAAGTGTTCTAGTATGTGCCACTCAGGAAAAACTAATTGTACTTTTTCCCCTCAGAAGCAACAAACAAGGCACTACGTTCTGCACCGAAGTGCACATTCTGCTGGTGTGAACTGAAACTTAGCCCATTTACTCTGCATTTCCACCAAGCTGAATTTAAGACTTATTTTTGAAAGGAAAACTCTGCATACATAATGAGATGATTAGGCATGTTTTAGGAAGCAGGAACTTGTCTTGCATATAGATTAGCATTATTTCGAAGCTGCAGAATTTTCAGCTTGACAGGTAGGTTTAGCAGAATGTTATGTAAACCCTGACCTCTCATTGTAGCACTGAGACTAAGGCTCTTTTCTAAAGATGTAGTGCGTAGCCTCCTGTGGCGACCAAACTGAATTTGGAGTGTAAAGACTAGACTTTATTCCTGGGTGGCATTATCCGTTTCCCCTTGGTTTTATGCCCAATTCATTCAGCAATTCTTCACTCTCAGAAGACACACACTTATGTCAAGAGAATTATTTTACAGAACTGCACAAAATTTCCTTAACAAATGCTGCTAGAACTAGAAATTTATATATAGATTCCCTCTAACAGAAGAATTTTTTAGAAATGCGTATATAAATGGCAATGTCACCATGTGCTTTGTTTCCCAAACTCAGCAGGAACAGAAAATAAAAAGGAACACAGAGCAAGAAGGCTAATACTTTATAATTCGGATAGTTCAAGGTATTATGGGTGTTTACCATCCGACAAGAGCTTATTTGATGTTGTGTGTGCTCTATGGGAGAAAAAGCTTAGTACAAAAAAACAGATCTGTTAGCTTTTTTATTCTGTTTTTGGACCAGTCTGGCTGGTTATGTTATTTAACAATATTCTTTGTAACTGTCAATTTCATGGGGATATAAGAAGCAACTACCTATATAAAGCAATAACAGCCTCATTCAGACATTAAACTGGTTTCACAGCAAGCCAAGATGTGTAAGAAACCATGAGCCTGCACATCTATACTCATTAGTCTGACAAGGGCAGGAGTTGGTCACGTTTGGCACGGAAGAGCTGCTTCTCTTCCAGAGGAAACTACATAAAACTCTGAAAACATGGATATCGCGAACTCTTGTGATGGCTGAAACTGTACTGCTTACTTTTAAACCCTCTTCCCAAGGGCAACTAACTATCTGCATAGAAGACTGAAAGTGCGCATAAGCAGAGAGTTCCAGTTTAAAAGAAAACCTGCTAGCCAGGGGCACAGAAATAAAGCAAGTCTGGCTGGGTCACGACCAGTGTCTTAATGCCTACACCTTTGCTTTAGGTAAGCTTTCTTCAGAACTCTATTACTACTTCTGCTTCTTGGGAGATAACCCATTCCTGAGCACATACTGTTCTGGGTTTTGTTTCATGAAACAATTCCACATTGTCCTAATTTTTTAAGTACCCAGTAGGAAAACTATTATTCAAATCAAGCTGCAAGGTATATGCATATAGATCAGCATAATGACTTGGCCCAGCTTGTGTGTTTTACTTCATTTTTTTATTAAAGGCAGCTTATTTAATCTGAAGAAGGCATACTGAAGCAGCCAGAGAGGAAGCATGGTGCAGTTTAGCAAATACGTTACTACTCTACTTGTGCTTGATGCACAAGTACAGCAAAACTGACTGGTGAAGTCACTAGCAGTAGTCTCCCATGCCTTTTCTTCAGAAAAAAATACACCAGAAAAGATCTAGTCACACACTTATCCTTTTGCATTAAACCCATGGAAAAAAGCATACTTCATAATCTTCCCCGTTTTTCCTAAAACGTAAGAGCAGGAAGGTAGGTGATATTCCCACTTCTGTTCTCAACTGAAGACTTGCAGACAGAAGGCTCCTCCTGACAAGTATTGCTTTTTCTTCCACTAGTTGAGGCTATTGTTGCCACATCCAAATTTCGGTTAACGATTTTAAAACTGGATCATTACAGCAAATATTCTACAACAGCACCAATGCTCATTTTCGTCTGAATAGATGTGAAAGATGAATTCAACTGCAGCAGAAGCTACAGTTAGCAAAGCAGTACAATCTTTTGTTATGCTATCCTTGAGGAGTTAAGGAAAATTAAGCAAAAATAAAAGTTAACCAATGAAAGGATGGGGAAAGTCTTTATTGAGAAAAAAAAAAGGAGAGAAAGTGTCACTCCATTTCCTTCTCAGAAACATTACGCTTTCATGCAGCTGGCCTTGACATTTACATTCCTTCCCCATTTAAGAAGTTATACAGAAGGAGCAGTATTCCAATCAGTATTTTGAGGTGCAAGTGATAAAAGCAACAGCAACTTAGGCCACCCAAAAAGTCTTCTAAGAGGCTGCAGACATACTAGTTTTATTCCTTCCTTTCGCATCCTACTTGCCGATCACAGAGATTGCCATCCTAAGCGCATAGAGTTAAACCCACGCAGAGTCCACAACAGTTCAGTATTAATGACACGTACAGTGCAGAGTGAGGAAGTTTTACTTCTTCTACATAGACTAGTGTTGCAGGGAAAAGGCTATCACATTACATGAAACAACAAACAAGGTAGACTTAAAAGTACGTTTCAGCAGTGGTACTTGACATAATGATGATGCTGAAAAGGTATGAGGTTCAGCAGCAGGAAGCTAGGCAAGTCCTCACTTCCTATTGTAGTGAGGAGAATAAAACAGAGGAAGCAGCCATATAAATCGCTTATGGAGAAGGGGGGGGAAGCACATTCAATGCAGAGAAGAAACTGGTACAGAAGGATGTAACTGAAGATTTAGAATTACAGCCTTCTGTTCAACTGGAAGGAAGTCACAGCATAAGTAGGATTAAAGATACTTCAGGTTTTTTGGGTTTGGGGTTGTTTTTTTTTTTCCTCCTTTACTGTATAAATCCATCAGATTGAGACTTCAAACTGTCATTTATTAAAAACTGCTTTACATCAGTTTCACAGTAGGAATTCACACAGGGAAACGTGAAAACTCACTAAACTCAGTACATAAAGGGAATTGGGGCCAATATATGCCTTTGGTGCGATGGATACCATCAGAAAGAAATTAAAAGCTACTGTGGGAAACACTTATGTACTAAAAGAGGGCAAAAGAGCCCTCCCTTTCAACTGAAGGTAAGTTTAAAAAAATAACTGTTAATAATTAAGCTCTTCATCTGTTATTGTTTATGAGACCAAGCTCCATTTAACACACAGCTGGTTAATTAAAAAAGCATTTTCCTTGCAAGCAGAACTGAGTATTGCCTATTTACTGCCAAACACTGCGTTTGGGATATTCAGAAGTATCTTTAAAAACTATTAGACAATGCAAAATGTACTAAGGCCCCTAGCTTTATAAATACCTAGCAGGCCCATAAAACAATAAAGCCTACAGTATGGGTATACAGTATGTAACGTAACTGATGATGACACCACACTGCATACGAATTCATTACTGTTATTTCACATTTCAAATTTGATTTCCACAAGCTCTTTCAAAAAACGGGTTACATCTCTCAACAGCTGCCAAGTTTGTTAGTACTGTGATTGCTTTCAGGTCTTGAAGTTTTTACTGACAGCCTCTTACACCTCATTGTGGCAATGCTACAAAACATTTTTTTCTTCCTTTTGATTTTAAAAGGTTATAAGAACTGATTGTGATCTTCATCTTTATCATAAGTGTACAAAATGCTTTCTCAATAAAACTTGTTAAAATAAAGAATCAATGTTGACATTCTATCTACAACACCTTCAGAAACAAAACGCGATAGTTGTAGAGAAAACCAATGTTACAGTTTCACTCCATGACTTACATTATGGAGAAGGTCAGTCTTGCTTGCCAATAATCTTTTCTGTTCATAAATGCAGCAGTCAAACCAGCTATGAAAATTCATATCCAAGAGTTAATTGACGACTGTAGCAAAATCCTATCAAACAATCAACTTAAGCTGAAATATGCCTTTATTGATGCCACCAAATCTAAATTTTCTTTCTTCAGGGTAAATCACAGAGAGAACAAGTCCTGTATTTATGCATACCTATAAAAGAAAACCAGAGGAGAGCGGCAAAGGACATAGAGCAGTAAGTGCACACTTAGCAAAATCTGAGATAAAATAGCTAACTTTTGCCATAATCCTCTGATGGATCTAGTTGAATATTAGAAATAACTAAGTGTCCCAGTGTTTCCTTGAGGTTAACCTTCACATACCAGGAAAGGCTAAATAAGCATTCGCGTCCATCATACATAGCCTCCGTTCCCTTTATAAAAATCACCCGTTAGTACTAGTTGTCCTATTTGGGGCATGAGCTTTAAAAAAACCAGCTTTTATTCCCCATCAACTACTTACTTTCTTTGCCTGGAGAAAAATATTTCTTAGTCAATTAACATGTAGCCATTTCTGCAAAAGCAGCAGTCCTTGTTTTTTTTCCTGCTAGAAGCACCTATGCTGCTTACAGAGCAGTATGAAAACAAAAGACACTATTTCACAGATTTGGAATTTCCCCATAAAGCACCCTTTTCACTCCAGAAACCCTCAAGTTAGTATCAAAGCGATACACTGATAAGAGTTAAATTTATCCATGAAAATTTAAGACCAACATTTAAAATTGCTTCTTTGGCATATACTGAACAAAAAAAGTACTTACATTATGTATATATTAATTTCTCCATCTATATTTTTCTGCCTTCTGGGGGGCAGAAATGCCTACATCATATGATGTAGGCATATGCAGCAGGAGCAAAGAAGCCAGAGGCTTAAGACAATCTGTAGCATAGAGCTACAATGGCTACACCGTGGAAAATAATTTGTACCAGAGGGCTACAATTGATTACATGGAGGTTTATTAATGAACTTGTCCACTATAAAAAAAGAATGCGGTTTACAGGTTAGCTGCTTTTGCTGTGAACAGACCCAAAACCTGAATTTCTACAGAAACAGGACCAGCTGACAGGAAAGCATACCTTGCCTCAAGACTGTTCATTGTACAGTACTAGTGCAGTACAAGTCAAACTACTTGTTTCCTAAACAGATTCTTACTCTGATTTTCATAGGAATTAACGTATTTGAGCAGGCACATTTCTGATAAAGGGTTTTTCTAGTTGCTAGCAGTTTTCGCCTGTCAGGATGACGCAATTTGTGTCTCCCGTTACAGAGTTGACAAATCAGTATCAGATAATGATAATCCATTATCTGTTGCCAACTCTAGAAAGGACTGAATGTACCTAAAAACAATCTTTACACACTACTGTTAACAGTACTAATAAAGACCTACCAAAATTTTGATCACAAGTTGAACACATTTACAGAGCTCGCTAGGATATTGTTTGCTTCTTCTCTGGCTTATTACCTAACACACACCCTTCAGAAAACGCAAACACATTTGACGTAACATTGCATATAGCCAATTGGCTCATTTTTCAGTGGTCAGGTATCTTTACCAAATCTATCAGCATGCCTTCTCTCACCCAGACTGGTGTAGATCATGACAGTAACCAAGGTGCTGTACTTTGAACGCAGTTCCAAACTAACAGGAACAAGAGCTCCCATTAGACAAGGTGTGATAGAGGGAAAAAAAAAAAAATTAGCCATAAAAAAATTTGCATTTGTTGCATACAGTGGCACAATGCATACCCCTCCACAAGCTTGAGGATGGTGTTCTTCAGTACAGGAATGGAAGGTCCACTCTACCTTGCAGTAATCAAAACGCACTTCTGGACTTCAGTGTGGGAAGATGGGGAAGTAGGAGAACAGAAGCTGTTCTGATGAACAGAGCAAAAACTTTCAAGAGTTACTGTGGAACTTGCAGGGAAGCATCGGAAGGTTTGGGTTGGTTTTTTAATACTTCAATAGTAAGATCTCCACCTGGTGGTAGGATGTTTCACTCAAGCTTAGAGTGAACCCACACGCGCACGTACTCCCCAGAAGGGGCACCTGTGTTTCCAAGCACTCTTTATGCTAGTTTACAGAAATACCTGTAACAGCAAAATGATTTTCTAAAAATCAGCATTTCTGCCATTGCCATCCATCACAAGGGTGCCGATTTACCAGAATATTCACAAGACTCATGTAAAACCTCTCTTTACAGAGAAAATTAGCTTGAAGTGGCAGCTCCTAGCTATGCATTCAGGTAAGAGTTACAGCGCTGTTCATCATCCTGGTGACAAAAAAGAGGCTCTACAAAAGTTATAACCAAGAATGCTTGATTATACTGGCAGGTTCCTACTATGAATTAAGAGTTAGGTACCCAATGCCTGAGTGCAAATATTTTTCTTTACAACTGATTGGAGAGATTAACAGTCCTATCTAACTGGCCCAATCAAGTCTTTACCAGAATATATTGCTAGCCTGTGCTATTTGATTTGAAAACAACAAACAAGGAATGGAATCAACCCCTTCCTACAACACATGCATTCGTTTATATAGTGTATGCCTACTGACATCTGAGACTACAATGAATAGAAAGCCATTATTCCCATAGATCAAACGGAGGAGCATTCAGAATGTCAGTGATGCTTTAGAGACATTAAAATATTTATGCTATGTAAACATTCAAATATAAATAGAAAGTTAAATCAAGTATTACACTGGGGTTTAATGTAGTTGTTTAAGACAGCATTACTGTCAAAAAAAGCAGTTCCCCTAATCCTAGTCCTTCTGTATAACCCCTTGGCCACCCATCTCCACTTTCTGCTAGCACAAGGTTGAACCACCGCTATGTAGTTCATCAGAAAAGGGAACTTACCCTAGATGAAAGATACGTTAAAAAAGTCTGAAATTTTTCATGAGACAAATGCTAGAAAAAAGTTCAAATCCACTTCTAAAATTCTGGCCATGCATTTAAAAATACTTCTAGACTAAGATGAAGATAACTGTTTAAAGTATTTCTAAGTTTCTATTTATGTTATTATGCCGTGCTTGAACTCAGCCCGGTACTTGTGTAATGTAGTAAAAGCCATTCTGGTAAGAATTAATATATGAACAAAGATGATGCAGAAAGTTATGCAACAGTGTTTGAATAAAGCTCTAAAGAATTAATTTTCTGAACATGAAACGTGTTACCCATTACTTGGAATAAGTCTTTACAAGTCAATTGCCACCATTCCATTTACATGGATGTTTCACCAGCTTCAAAGCCTATCAGTTCCAAGTAATCAACACTCATTTAACTTTAACTCAGTTCTAGGAAGAAGCAAATTCCAAAAGCTTTACTTGGTAACATCTTAAACAGAGATACTTTATTCAAAGCTTTTTCAGACATTAGATTAATGCAGAAAGGACAGAAAAACTTTCCACATTGACAAAATTACAATTGTTTTCCATATAAATGTAGACTAGACGCCTAGAAGTGGTTTTGTTCCTACAAACTGTAAACAAGCAAGACAATCAATATTAAAACAGCCTTCTATTTGTTAAAAAATTATGTAAGAGAATTTAAGCTGGTTACACTATCTTAGCAACACAACTAACACGTTTAACATGAATCCTCCTCCAGAATAAGAAATCTAAAAAAAAGGAAAAGAGTACCAATAAGGAGTTTTACTGCATCCTTCATCCTCTGAGTGCTTACATGATCAGCTGGGCTATGGGTTTTTTTTTTGTATGTGTTTTTTTTGTTTTAATTTGGTTTTGTTTGGTTGGTTTTTTTATTTTTTATTTTTTTTTAAACAAAGCAGTTCTTTTCTATTAAAAAAAAAAGTCATATAGCTTGATTGCGTTGTAGGAAAAAAAAAATCTCCAGTACAAAAGAGTTCATAGTATCGAAAACCCCTTCCCTTCCCCAACAGCACCTAAATATAAAGAGGTCAACAGCAACTGGCTAGTCTAGGTGTAGTCTAAGAAAAATCAATCCCCAAAACAGTGGAATATTTCTATTCCAGCAAGGTTCCAATAAAAATCGATCCCCAAAACAGTGGAATATTTCTATTCCAACAAGGTTTCAATAAAAAGACTGGCATATAAATCTGGGGCAGAGGGACATCATTTTTCAAACAGTACGTTGTTCAAGGGTCATTAATTCACATCCTGCAAGAAAGTTACAGATACTTCTTATAAAACTTCCTTTTTTGTGGCAAAGGAAATTAAGGCCATCAGATTCGCAGCTTAAAAATTCACATACAGAAAATACAAAAATACGTTGTGCTTCCAAGAAGGCTCTGCTCTGTAGGCAAGGATTACCATGATTTGAGGAACCTGGCTGGCTGGTAGTTTACATGATCACACAGTTTCTGTTAGATGTCCTGGGGCCCACCTGTGATGAATAGAAAGTCATCTTTGAAAAAAATAATCCAGCAGTAACAGATTTAGCAATGCAAAATAATACACTGTACATTTTTAATATATTAAATAATTAGCCTGGCTTGCTCTAACCAAGAGCCAGCATGCAAAACTGAACAACCTATTACCCCATGTAAGTAAAAGAATGTTTGACATCCTTTTCCATGAGAGGTAATGGAAGACAGGTACCAGAAAAACACAACTTAAATAATTATCATATTTGAATCCCCAGTCAAAAAGCATTGTTGAGTTTAGACAGGTGGTAAATACTTCAGGGAGCATATCAAAGTACCTCGAGATTTTTTTATCTGAAGATATCTAATCTCTCAATAACATTTTTGTAAGTAAAGCTATTAAGACACACACTTTATCTGAACTACACAATCCCAGAAACCACAAGAGCAACTGGATACACTTCAGTACTTTTTTGCGTAACTGCAATAAAAACCAGACTCTATACTAAATGCCACAGTTATGACTGAGTTATAGCCCAAAAAAATATGGTTGCCAAAAAAATGCAATTTCCAACACATCCAACTCTTTCCATTTTTTGTCTGTTTATATACACACGTTTAATTACTGTCCTGTATTATCTTTTCTAACCACTTTAAAGATACATACTAACTGCAATGTAGCAAACTCTTAGGCAAAGTAGCAAACTTGAAGGTTGCATTACAGGAACGTATGTTTGTTACATTTCCTATTTTTCAGAAGACCTGGTCAAAACAGTAAGGTAATGGATAAAACTCAGAACATGAACAAGCAATTATGTTATATCTCAGTATTTCCCCTTATGTTTCAAAACATTTTATATTGGGACTGCAAGGCCACATCTTTCCATTGCTTTCAGAGTTGCATTTCTTCAGCATGCAAGAGAAACTTTCTCTGATAGAGGAGAGATTTGAAGACACTATCAGAGAAAATGCGGTGTTTAAGTTCTCAATATTTTAGGTAAATTTAGGTGTAGCTGCTTAAGCCAAATGTCACTGTAAACAACTGGCCTGGGAGAAATCTTAACAGTAACAGAGTTTAAGAAAAAAAAGATCCCCAAATCTTTCAGCTTTAAAACCTTGCTTTAAGAAAAATCTACTTCTCTCCATCAAGGGAATAAACAAAGTAATATTTTTTATACTGGTTTTAATAACAAGGCTTCATGCTTTCATTAAATTACAGATTAAACAAAACAGAAATAAAAAACCTCCCACACTCAAACAGTTATGACATTTTTCCAAATATTCCTGACTTTCATATATATGCATTTTTTCAACGTAAATAACCTTGTTAACCCAAAACAAGATACCTGCTGGTGGTGAAGGTCTTCTTCCTCCAGAGCTTCAGCTACTTCTTCCTCAACTTCCTCCTCTTCCCCTTCACGTATAGTTGTTTTAAAGACGGTGCTTCTCTGAGCAACCTCCTGCAACAGATTTTTATTTTTCAGTCTTGACTACTCTAAAGATCTAGTGCTAATCTACTTAGATTTTGATAAACAGGAGTTCCAGCTGTTGAGAAAGCTACTTGTACTGATTTTGTCTATATATTTTTCATGCATTGCTGTGCATAAATGGCATTCGTAACACCTTAGTTTTAAATCTGTTAACGATAAGAAAGTCTTTATAACAAGACGCTCATCCATTCTTTCAAAATTTGCTTATTATATATTTAAATATTTTTTCAATTGCAAGATGTCATAGCTGCTGTTCTACCCAAGTTTTTAAATCTCACTAGAAATAATGCTTCATTGCTTTACGCGAGTTTCACTGTAACATTTCCCACCCCTCATAAACACACAGTTTTAAGGAAAACTAAAAGACACATCACTGAAGAGTTCACTAAAATCTTTTCTTTTCAGAGCATATTCTAAGGCACTGCCCAATTCCTGGCATGAGGGTAGTGTCTGCACAAGTCTCTCTACTACTTATACTCAACATAGGGGAAAAGATTTCACACACTGCTACAGAATGCATTCCTAAATTGCAGGCAGACAGGGGTACAGTATGCATGGCTGAAAAGCGAAAGGAGAAAACTCTACTAAACACTCATGTGCAGTCATGTGTAAAATCCTAACAACGTTCTACGTGCATCTTTACAGAGGATGGCACCACAAAAAGGCAAGTTTAAACACATCTAGGTACTTTACCTCTCCCTGAGAATTTTTCAGCACAACTTTCACATCTTTACCAGTGCCCCAAGAATTCTGGTTCTTCCAGATGAGGTCAGTGGGAGGGCTAGCAGTTATTCCAGCATTTGCAGCCCAGATCTGTTAAAAGAAATCACACATGAACGTTATTTGCTACTCATACATTACCAAGTTATTTATTGAGTTAATGTATTCCATTAAGTGACATCAGTCAATCTCCTTCAATTAAGAAAATACAAGTCTCTCTCTACCTACTTCCAAAGTTGCATACAATAAAACACCCCGAAGTTTTTCAATGCAGAGACTTTTGAACATGTAAATGCACCTGTTTATGGTCAAAATTATTGTTCCATATAGCAAGTAAGTTTCTGAAGAACATGACTCCCGTCCTACTTCTTCCCAGCAATAATTACAACTAAGGCCCAATAGAAATATAGGTGATTATTTTCTGAACACATACGTAGAAAGGACAAAACTAAAAACCTTGCATCTTATGACACACACACAAGTTGTCTTAAAGCCCATTTCAATTGAACAGCTGAAGCCTGACAACTTACTGTAACAGTTTGGCCTGCCTTTAGTATGTATCTTGAGGTATATCTGTAACTAGCAGAAGTGTCTCCTATTTTTCTTATCAGCTCCCATCCTCCCATAGGTTGATCCTAATAAAAAAAGAGGGGAAAAAAAATTCTATCAGCACTTTCTGTTACATATGTAGAATATTTTACATACACAGCATAAAATTTTCAGTAAAAAAATTTATTATAACTTCATCTTCAGCATGCAATTAGAATAACTTTAGTTAAATTTGTCTTACCTCTTATTTCAAGTTAAAGCTTAATACATCCCGCTTTTTAATTCTGATGTTCTGTTAACTAGTGTTTACAATTTGCATCAGTTTTGTTATAGCTTAGTCCAGAAAAATATATAAATAAATATTAAAAAACCCTTACAAATACATATGTTTTCTGGAGCACAGAAGGACAAGCAGACTCCTTAGAAAACAAACTATTCCTGTCAAGTCTTCTTAAAACATGTTTCTATTCCTTTTCAAGGCCTACGTTATTTTTTCCTTTCAATTGTTTTTTGCCTATCAACTACTTGAAAAGCACTAGCAAACCTAGTAGAAAAACATATACAGGTCATTATTACAGACTGTTTCAAAACAAGAGTAGATCTTTTAAGTTCTCCCACCAATAGTTGCCACCAGCGTCTGAAAACAGACAGTTAAGACCACCTAAAATAAGATATCCTACTTGTCTTAATAGATGCTGACATTCAGCTGGTTGTTGTAACAAAACATTCCACACTTAAAGAGGATTTTAGATATTTTCTATCTATTTTTATGTATTCTATATATTGTATTTTATATTTTTGTGTGTATTACTATATATTAATTTTATATATTATATGTAAATAAATATAAAACCTGTCAAACACTTGTGAAAATTCCCCAAGTACAGCTTATTATACTTGCACTACAAACAGTTGCTCAAATCTAGACCCCTGGCAAAGTGCTATAACCATAACCCATCCATGGCTACTAGTAACAGAACTGATGGTCCTTCCATGAAAGAACGAATGTGTAGTTAAATTAAATGGGGGCGGGATACTGTGGGGGGCAGACTCATGTGCTACACAAAGTGTGGGGGGAAAAAATCCTGTAAGCTTGAAAAACTTCAAAAGCAAAAAAATGGCAGGTCCTGACTCACTACAAGTAGTCTTTGATTTGACTGAATTTAATCATCTAAATGCTTAGCTGTCTAAGACCAAGACAGTTGTCAAGGTTTCTTCCATTCGTAAATGATGTCGGCAACTCTCAGCCAACACCCCAGGCAGGTAATGAAGATACACATGTATCACCATCTGGAGGAGTCTGTTCATCTCTTCATTGATTAGAGGGGACTGAGACACTGGGAACCAGACCAATCGTTGTCATCTAAAACATCAAGATGAGCTACCCTTTAGTGAAGGTAAAGGATCCAATGACATTAGACAAAGTCCTTTGTGTCACCAAACACTAAGAACATAGCTAACACTTCTACACACAGCTGAGGCACAGACGGCACAGGAGAGGACAAGAATTACTTAAGACCTCTGAAATCAAGGCTGCAAGAAATTAAGTCTTGTAATTCTGGTGTCCTATTGAGACAATGCTCAATTCTCTCTTCTCCCAGACAAATGATTTAAGGAATCATAGTCCCCCGTCTCCAGCTCCTCCTCTGATGACTTGCAGAACTGTATATAGCATAGGACTTTTTTTTTCTTAAGCAGAAGTTATAGGTAATGTTGGAAGGGGAAGAGGGAATAGGGGGAAAGTGAACTGAATGTAACAACATCATTCTGAGGGTACCGTAAGGAAAAGTTTTGACTACCACTCAAATGAAGTATCTTTTGATAAACAGAAATGTGTGTTCCCCCCAGTACAAACTCCAACCTACTCATAGAATGAAATCATCTGAGTAGCCATCATAAAGGTGGCTTTGGCATGGGAACTGAGGGCTCCTAAAACATGCAGATGCAGCCAACGAAAAAGGAAAACTACAATTTAGAGGAGCTATATGCAAGTATAAGGGGCACAGGCAATTAATTACATGTAGTCATTTATTTTGCAACAGTAGGTATTTCTTTTGGGGATTTTCAAGGCAGAGAAAGTTCTTAAAAGGCTTCTAAAGTAGCCTAATGTCTGCTTGCACTATTTCCTATCAGTGACAATGCTATCGGGAAAGCTTTACAAGCAGATCACGTGCAAGGCAGAACTCTTAAGATTGATGCAACACTTTGGTGGATAGGCAACACTGCATTAAAACAATTGCTATGAAAAGCATTAAAAAAAAAAATCATTAAAAAGAAGTCATCATCAATCCAGAATACTGTATGAAACCTTATTTTGTGACACACTAGTTTTAGTGCCACCTCTTACACAGCATGCTTTAACTCCAGGGCCAACATGAAGCCTGAGGGCTGAAAGGGTGCTGAGGATGCCTTCTGCCTCTAACCAGCCCATTGTGAAATCATGATGTGAATGCATTTTCAAACCTGTTCAGAGGTGTTCTTCAAGCGGATGAATTTTCCATCAACGTCTATCTCCTCAATAGAGACATTTCCAGTGGCAGAAGCCGAGTGGGAAATGCTAACGCTACTGCTGGCTTCAGATTCCTCCACATCAACCCTCTTCCTCTTCCCTCTGGTTGTACGCACACTACGGCTCGATGAAGCCCGTGAAACTGTCACTCGGGAAGAAGGGCTTGGAGAAAGTTTCAATCTATATTGAAGAAAGTAAGAAATATGCATACATCACGCTTTTTTTTCTTTTAAATAAACTTTGTTTCTCTCCTCTTCTTCCCATGGCATTATAGAGCAAAAAGGCATAGGAATATAGTAAACAAAGCATGTTACATGAAAAAGTGAAGCATTAGGTACTTTTTGAAGAGCTGGATAAAACATCGTCAACCCATTGATTAATGCTTTGGAAGAATACAATACTGATGGACTACCACATTAAAATCACAAAGGCACTTCTATGCAATTCTTAAAGACTGCATTCCTGGGTACATGGATCAAGTAAAGAAAAAAATTCTTAGGGGAACTTAAGCCATTGTAGGAAATTTATGCAAAAACCCAATGGCAGAAGAGCTTTTGCTCACACTTGAGAGGAATCAGCTTGGACCAGTATGATGTCATTCAGAAAACAGTGAAGTATCAAACGACTTTAAATAACAGCTGTGACTTATCAGGCTAAAGTTCACAGTATTGCTGAACTCTGGGGAACTTTTTCCACTTGTAGAAAATGCTGCTAGCTGATAAGCTGGGCAATTGTAACAGCTATTATTTTATTAAAATTATTCTACACTTAAAGAAATTTGGCTAACAGTTAAATAACCCTGTAATTAACTCTGAAAAAGAATATTAACTGTGGCACTAAATAGACCTACAAATGACAATTCATTATGTCCTCAGTGCTGAATCTTAATAGAAGAATAGTATTTGTTCCCTTGAGAGGTATTGGTCTGATACTCAGCCTGGTTTCGTGGAGACCAAGTACAAGTAAATGTGTTGGGCAGGAGGGGGGCAAAAACCAAACAGTGCCTTGGAAACTACAGTAAAGCACCTAATGAATACATTCCCAGTAAGAGCTGCCTTTTAACAGAGAAAAAGACAAGTAAGGGAAGCACATAAGATATCAGCATTTGTTGCTACTTTCTTTCATACCTCTCCTCTTCACCCTCCAGCAATTTCCGGTATGCTTCGATTTCCATATCGAGTGCCAGTTTAAGATCCAGAAGTTGTTCGTAGTCACTCAGCTGCTCCTGCATCTGATTTCTTATCTCTGCCATATCCTTCTCTTTCTCAGACAGTATTTTACGACAGTTTTCCCGTTCCTTGGCCAAGCTTTCCTCAAGCTCTTGCACTCTATCTTGCCATGCTCTAGACTAGAAAATATTGAAAACATCAGTGGTGGAAAGGGAAGCTCACCCAAACCCCCATGCACTCTGCTATTCAGGCAACTTGGAAATCAAAAACATTAGGTTAAGCATCCTCTCCCCCTTTCTGAATTCAAACTCACCTCTATTCACATTCCTGTTCTCCACCTCATCAGTTACAAACATAACACCTTAAGTTCCAATGAAACTTACAACATGCTTTGGAAGACAACTTCCTGCTCCATTTTTCTGAGATCTGAAGATATATTACACCACCTGAATTTACTCAGTCAAGAAAAATTGAGCTTAAGATGTGCTGGACAGGATACAGGTACAGATCTGAGTGTACTTTAGATCCTGTGGTAAGTAATTGCTCTTTAGCTTTCAGATGTCTACCTCCTGCTTCAGTTTATTGCTGCCAATTCTGAATTCTGGGAGAAAGTTCCTCTAAAGGAATAGAGATTGTCAGTGAAAGTCTGTCTACTTGTTATCAAAGCCTTCAAGGCTTGCTGAGTACAGTGCTAAGTTCTCCACAAAGAAAGCTAATTTCTCACATATTTTAAAAATCACATAAAGCCAGTAGAACTTGATATTGTCTACACAGAATGAAACGCTTATCAAAGAAAGGCCAAATCATGACTGATTTAAGGTTTATTTTTCCTGAGCATGCTTTCTTCTGTTTGACAGTCTCTTGAGATTTTTTTTTTTAATCAAAGGACAGACACAGGAACCAGTGCCCTGCAGTCACCATGTCTGGTTAAGTCACTGAGTTTGCTATGCAGGCACTCTACTTAGGAAGTCATCATAGTCCAGAGACAACGATGGACAACATCCATAGTCCAGAGGCAGTCTAAAAGGCTGACGCAGAGGACCAGTGTAATCAGTTTTAATTGTTAAGAGTCAGATAAGGAATGTAATAAAAGGAGTTGAGTGTCACATGGAAGATCCCAGTGGAAACTACTACAGAGCTCAGTATTGGTAACTCAAATTAGGCTTCACATCAGTGATAAGAGAGTGTCTTTGCCTTCTTTTAAGAAAATAAAGTTAGTGCTAGCAAATGGAAAACAAAACTGTACTAGTTGACATCACTAGCACTACCACCAAAAAAAAAGAATGCCACTGCATCAAAATTGGGGGTTTGGTGGACAATTAACAGTCAAACTGGCAGAAGTTGATTTTGATAGCTCTGAAGTTAACACCTAACACCTCTGCAAATTCAGAAGCATGTTCT
The DNA here is from genome assembly GCF_964106895.1 of Numenius arquata. Taxonomy (NCBI): domain Eukaryota; kingdom Metazoa; phylum Chordata; class Aves; order Charadriiformes; family Scolopacidae; genus Numenius; species Numenius arquata. Next base: position 55,605,883 of record NC_133616.1, on the reverse strand, counting down.
CTGAACCTAGCTGTCACTCCCAAATAAGTAACAGAACACAGGTAATTAACTAAAGTAAGAAGGAAAGCACCCTCAGAGCCCTCAGTCTGTTGACTGAACCACCAAAAGAAAGATGATGGTAATCTAAAGGCAGAAATAAGATATAAGTAGACAAAAAACTCTCAATCTGTGATCTAAGTATAATTAGACTCTGCTCAACTCGACTTGAGCACTTGTAGAGCAGAGTCTTATCTGATGTATTTTCTCAGTCTTGTATTTCATCCTAATCTTGGTAAAATCACTCCTCCTTTTTTTCCCCCTAGAGTTCCAGATGCAAACTGGATTGAGGCTGGAAAGAGATATCAAACAGAGAGAGAATGCATATTTCAGCTCTGGCTTTGGCTATCACTTTGTGGAATCTTATGCTGGGCATTCCGGTTACTACAGAACAGAGCTAAATTTCTTAGAATGTCAAAACTTTTAATACAGAGCTCTTGTCTAAAATTGTCCTATCTATTCGCAAAAGTTTCTGCAAAAGCCAGTGAACAGTACGACCTTTCAAATACTCTGTAGCAGGATTCTGCACAAAAAATTCAATTTTGTTGAAAGGAGACATTAAAGAATTTGAAAAAGTATACAACAATACAACAAAAGTCAAATTCAAGTCATGATGCTGAACATACTTTAAGGGAAAGAAAGTCCTTTAATTAAAAAAAAAACAAGCGTAATTAGCAAGGCTGAAGAGTCACAAACAGCTTATTACCTCTTTCTGAAGGCTGGCGAGATGGGAAGACAGACTATCAATTCGTATGCGGCTTTCATTCAGTTCTTCTCTTACTGAGTCAGCTGCAGAATCGCTCATCTTAGAGGACAGTCTAGCATTCTCAAGCTGCAGTAGATTGTTAAGACGTCAGTTTCAAAGCAACTTTTAATAAAAGATAAATGAGTCACTAAAAACCACACACAACACTAAGCCACAAAGTTCCTCTCTGAAGCTTTAACACAATGAAACATCTCTTTCTTCAGGGGTTAAATATGGTGGCTCATTTACCATGCTGGATCGCCCTACCTGAAATCGCAGTCCTCTGAATACTTATTCTAGGATTAAAAATTTAGAAGTCTCCCTTATAAACATTACTGAAGTTGAACGGCTAAGTTCAGTTTTCATGCTGGCCAATGTTTAGCTTTATATATTTAATTACTGTAGCACTGTTTCTGAATATGCTTAGATAGTAAAAGCTAAATTGAAACTAGCAATTCTCTAAAAACAAGCACACTTATGTTAATTTTCAGCCAACATAAGGAAATTGGTAATGTGCCTTCAGATTACAGTACCAGTGTCATGAGTCACTACTGCTTCATTGTACCACAACTTCAAGGTCAAACAATTAAATCCTTCTTTTATTTTTATGGGTTTTTTTAATGGCTACATCGTTCCTGCTGAACACTACCACATCCACTTGGGCAGCACCACAGACTTAGTGAACTTGTAGTTGCAGATGAAGTGGTATCTAAAAAAAAAAACTTTAAAAATAAAAAGAGTCCAAAAATACAGAAACAGTACACCTGAAGAGAGGGAACAAGAAAGCCTCAATTATGCAGAGATTTTTAGAACAAAAAAAAATTTTGCTAGATCTTCTTTTAAGTAAGTTTTTCCAAGTCAGATTGAAGCCCTGAAGATAAGCAACTGCACACTGATAAGACTGTAAAGACTGTAAAGACTGAAAACTATGCTAATAAATGTAGTTTATATCAACTTTGCTGTAACATCAAAATACTAACTGCAACAAGTACAGTCACAGAAACCCGGCTCAGTTGAGACATCAGGATCCCTCCTCACACAAATGCTGAATCTAGTAGAGGAAGGAAATTACGAAGTAAACTGATTTCAGCTTAAGTATGCTTCCTCTCTAGAGGAGCAAAAAGGAGAAATCATTGGGTGTGGTGGAACTTCCACATGTTTTGTACAAGATCAGAGGACTCAGGATGTTGTCTTCTCAGCAAGCCCTACTATGAAATGAAGTGTCACATATTTTGTATAAAACTTACTGATCATCAGGTTATGTTGTATGTTACAGCTGATAAGTAATAACACATGAACTTCCCCTGAATTCACAGTAATCCTAGTACTAATCACTTCCCCCACCCGCAGTTCACCTTCACACGGTGCTTTATACTCTCATGTTCTTGTACTTTCTGAGGATTAAACCTGCTCCCAAAATGAGACCTGAAAATGCAAATTCACATTCAAAAGCATGGTAATTTTAAACTAAGATCCATAATAAAATCCTCTGAAATGCAAGTAATTAAGGTATCTTTCCCTAGAGGACATCAGACAACTGTATGAAAAGGTGTTCTCACTTTGGCATGGTAAGCCTGTTCAAGCTCTTCTTTGTACAGCTTCACTTGTGCATCATGCTGCTCTCTTATTTCACGAAGGGCTTGGGTCAGTTTATGTTCATACTCGGTTTGACGCCCAGAATCAACCTCAACCAGGCGAGTTTCATGCCTCCTCCTTGTTTCATTGATTTCCTAAGAAAAGCAGAAAAATAAACTAACGTTCAGTAAATATGAGACAAAACAAGTTTTAGAAGACTATCCGCTGAGCGGATAGCAATGCAGAACTTGCAGACCATCATTAGACCAGTTTGTTTGACATTGAAACTTTCAGTAGAAACCCAGGGCCATTTCCTCAGTCTGATCTGCACAGTACCTTAATTTCCAATAGCCAGTCATTGAAATAAGAGCTAGACACCATTAGCACATAAATTCACATTTCCTTCTGAGAGTTGTCTGCATTTTCAACAGATACACCTCAATAGGACTATACGTTAGAAATACATACCCCTCTTTATGCTTGGAAAAAAATGAAAGTACTGTGAAATTAAACAGTCACTTTCACTAACCAGGATTTTCCCCATTTATTTGTATGCTCGCCCACGGCCTCTGGAAAAAAGGATTCCAACAACTTGAACAAAGCTGAAAATACAACTAGCAAGGAAATGTGCCCACGGAGCAAAAGACAGTATTGTTCAGTACATTTGTTACTGCTCTAAGGTTCCTCCTGAAGAGCCTGAAGTACTGCAAGTGAAAGGAACAATGGCAAGAAAAAGCTCTCAAAGACAAATACTTATCAACTTCTGTTTCTATTATTCAAAAGCATCCTATTAGAAAGTTCTGAAATCATCTGTCTGAGTGCCCCTCTCCACTTTGTTTCTCCTAAAGGCATCACGTGAGAAATTATTAACCTGTTTTCTCATTACGAAAAGGTGCATACATTGCAACACCGTGGGCAGAATTTAACATGAAATACAATGATACATGAAGCTATTTTATTACAAAAGCCCCGAGTTAACATCATTTTTCCTAGGGAAAAAAAAAAGCTGGAAATCTTCCAGCTAAAAGAGAGTTAAACCCCACTCTGAGTGGGAATTCAGACCAGATGAACTTCCTGAAGTCCCTCCCAACCTTAACTATTTTAGTATTCTAGAATGACCCTCCTGTTGTCTTCTTCCTTTTAAAAATGTGAATTCTTGAGACTGAAGCATTTACCTCTTCATACATATTTTTACGGAATTCCAATTCCTCAATGAGACTCTGACAACGATTTTCAAGATCCACCTTCAGTAAGGTTTCACTTGCAAGCTGGTCCCTGGCAGCACCTAAAGAAGCTTCAAACTTTAAGAAAAAGAAATAAAAGAATCAACACAACAATTATTATGTAGCAGAACTCGCATAACACACTGACCTCAGCTATCTAGAAGTACAGCTAACTACATGTTATGGTTGAAATTGACAATCAAATCCAGTATTTACACCACTAATATCTTTCCCCTCTCCTTTGCAATCACTTCCACAAGAACTCTCTAACTCTAGATAGTTAACATTGGTAACTAGCATTAAAATGCTACTTGCTAATTTGGCTTAAAAAACTTCACTTTTTCTACACAGCAATTACCATTTTCTGGTCTCCTCAATTCATCCTCTTGAGGTGGTGTTGCTTAAGGTCACAAATCATGTGTTGATTCAATGGGTTAACAAAACTAGCACAAGACTTCCCAACGCCCCCCCTTCTTTGTTCTATCAGATGCTCAGAAGATGGAGAACCACAGGCATAACCAAGAAGAGGGCAGAGAGAGTAACAAGTTGTTACTTGTCGGTTCTTCGTTATCTGTATTTGTGAAGCTAGTCTCTCCCTCAAAACAGTTATACAATTTGTGAAGTTTATGTCAACTCTTGACCTGCTTACTTTGAAATAAGTACTATCGGTTGCAATTGCAGAGTCTGCAATTTTAAGAGTACTCTATTCCACCATTCATGTTATTAATAAACTGAACAGCACTAGACACAGACACCTACTCAATACTGCTTCCAATGTTGACAGTGAACCAGTCTGGTCTAGGTGTGAGCTAGTCGACAAGCCTACATCCATTTTGTGGCTACAAAGTTGCATTTTACCAGAATAACAGCTCTCACTATGGATGTATTATACATAAAAACATCTCATTTGCTGACAAAACCTTGATGGTTAAATATTTCTTCTTGTCACCTGTACAATTTCATCTTTTAAATCCTGAATTTCTCCCTCCAGGCTTTTCTTATCACCAAGGGCTGTGGCGAGTGCAGCTTCTTTAGAATTGAGGGCTGCTTCATACTCTCGAAGTTTGACTTGGGCTCCATTAAGATCAGATTCCTTTTTTGCGTAGCTGGAATAAATCAGAGAAAGTGGTAAGTAAGTCTAGAAATGCCCCCATAGTAGACTGCTAACTGATAAAACAAGGTGCAAACTGAATCTTAAACTTGAGAGACACCCAACAAAAAATATTTTTTTCTTGGCTTAATTTACTCTAATTTAAATCAACTCCTTGCTTCTGCTTTCTTATCTCATATAACAATACTTTAATATTTCACTTGGGCTGCAGAAACCTAAATATACGGGAAACCCAGAGTGTCAAAAAGTCTGAGATGCGTACACAGAAAGGGGAAACTATATTAAAGGCATCTCTTGTTTTCTCTTTAGCTAGCCACTGTAAAAATATCCTACCTTCACCTTCCCCTTAAAAGGAAAAAGAGCCTTCCCCATTGGAAGGCTCTTCCCATAGAGTGGAAACAAGTACATTATCTTCATTACCTTTTATCCAGGCAGGAACTTATGCAGATCCACTGTGTGTGGGCTGCAAAGAGTCCACTTCCAATTAACAGACAAGCTTCTCAATGAAAATTGACGTTCACTATGTATAAGGCAGTCCTCCATACACAGATGCTGTAGCACAGTGAACCGCTTTGCAGCAACTTTCTAATCATACATAATGACAAAGTTCCACAGATCTGAGGAAAGATACCCACATCCTGCCTATACAACAGTGTGTGCCATTACCGAAACTGCACTGGTGCAGAGGTAAAAGTGTCTTTTTCTTTATGAAAGAAAACATACAAGCTTTTCAAATTACCACTCAAAATAGTTTTCTTGTCTAAACAAGTGGTCAAACAGTTTCTAGGAGTTTATTCCCTTGAATGGCATACACAAACAAATAAGTTTGATGAGAAAAGTAATGTCACATAAGCACAAACCAACACTCTTCAGCCTAAATCAAGCATTCACAAATAATTCTACAAGAGAGTACTATCAAAAATAGCAGAAAGTAAACCATACTCAGGAATCAAAATAACTGTTGACCTTTAGATGGCACAAGCAGCTGTTAAAATGTATAACACAAGTTTTCCCACCGTGAAGTTGATTCTTTTTCTGTCAGTAATGTGTGTATCCCAATATGCTACTGACCTTAGTAGAGACATTTTAGATGGTTATAATCAAACTATGAACATTTTACAGAAATGGACAGATTCAGACTCAATAAGCCAACAGCACTTCTTCAGCTTTCACTTCTTCAAAAAGAAATGTGAAAAAAAAAAAATCAGAACTCACAACACTAAACTGAGGAGACGGAGAACTGGATAAATATTCTTAAGAACAGGATTCAAAAGTGCTAAAGCATTAATACATTCACTTTTTTTTTTTAAAATCACTGTACTAATGAGAAACAATAGCAATATTTCTCTGCAAAATGAGACAGATGTAAAAATCAACAGTTTTAAAAAAAGAGACTCAAATTTAAAAGATGCTCTTCCAAGATCACATACAAGCATATGCAACTAACATCATGCTCGAGAAGTTATGTGCACAGGGGCTTGCAAAAAAACTTCTGTAGAAATAAAACTGATGTTTCAGCACTAGAGCCACGAGATGGCATGCTTTAGGCAACAAACTTCGCGCTAGCTAATCCCACTCCCGCGGAGGAGCGCCACACTCACCCAAGTGGCAGACTGTGAGAGCCTGCGACACACACAGACTCTTCTATACTCATTTTTTCCTCATTTCTGCAGTGCAATGCTGTCCAGGCCCTCCATGGCATTTTACATACCACCTCTGACACCAAACAGCTCAGACAAAAGCACAAAATTTCTGTTTTGGCCACCAGGGCTCCTGCTTCCAGCTCTCTGCACTATTGACTGGAGGCCTCTGTCCTGCTCCTGCCATCCCACCAAGGCCAGCAGGAATTCCTCACAGAAAGAAGCTGTACAGCAGAGGAGGAAGAAAAGGGAAGGAAAAGTGCCTTGCTATGGTACATCTGCAATAAAAAAAAAAAAAAAAAAAATCTCAGTAACCTACTGGGAAGTATGAGGGCCTGCATCAGGCCTTTGGTGTTTGATCACTGCTGAAGAAAGTTTCTCTGTGTTTGAATAAAACTGTTTCACACAGTCTCTCTCACACATCTTCGCGCTGAAGTCAAGCCTATCAATCAAGTTGCATCCTGAAACTAGAAATTTGCACTCAGACATAGCCACAGTGTGCTGCCCCACGATGCCCTGAATTATCCTGGACTCTGAAATGAGAAGACTCACCACACACCTGTTTTTTTAATTTTTTTAATGCAAATATCTCTACCAATTACAAAGAGAGCTCTTGCAATCAGGGCAGCAGAGAAAGAGATGTATAATATGGACTAGCAATAACAGCATGACTAAAAGCCAGTACACTACCTGTACCACTGAATTAGGTACTACTAGTTACATCAGCCCAAAGTACCTTCCTTGCTTGTTTGCAACAAGATTGGCTGCGAAGACATCCTATAATTTAATGCAGCTAAAGTTATAGAAGGAAGAAAAAAAGAATTAAAATTAAGCACTATTAGTTGTTAGTGTTTGAGTTGTCTAACTATGAGACAGCTCACCCAAACACACTCTCAGAAAGAAAACAGAAACTAGAGCTCAACACTTCAAACACTGAAAGCCAGATGAAATCTCAGCAACTCAGCAGTATCATCCCAGCCCTAAAGGAATATGGGAAAGAAGTGAAACAAGATCAAAAAAGCCTCTGTGAACTGCAAACACCAAATATAGACAACATATACATCACCCTTACACCTAGCAATTTTTACGAGGAAGAACTTCAGTCTCTCAACAATAGCTGGCTTTTTCTTCCACAGAAAGCCAAAGATATATCTCAGAACACCAAATAAAAAAACCTCAAACACCTTCCTGTTGCAGTGTTCAAAAATTAGCTAGGACTCTACTCCTTTGTTTGGCTCATGAAAGAAAAACAAAGAAATAACTGACTTGCATCTTCTTCAAAGCAGCAGCTTGTTTTTCTCTCTTCTGGGTTCGAAATGTGTAGATGATCTTATCCATGGAATTGTAATTTATCTTAAAATGGTGTAGAACTAGGATCTGCCCAAAAAGATCATACTGCTCTCTACAACTACCTGAAAGGAGGTTGTAGAGAGGCAGGGGTCGGTCTATTCTCCCAAGTCACAGGCGACAGGACAAGAGGAAACAGCCTCAAGTTGCGCCAGGGGAGGTTCAGGTTAGATATCAGAAAGAATTTTTACACTGAAAGGGTTATCAAGCATTAGAATGGGCTGCCCAGGGAAGTGGTTGAGGCACCATCCCTGGAGGTGTTCCAAAGACGGGTTGACATGGTGCTGGGGGACATGGTTTAGTGACCTTTTTTTTGTCAGAGTTAGGTTGATGGTTGGACTAGGTGATCTTGAAGGTCCCTTCCAACCTAGATGATTCTACGATTCTAGGATTCTATGATTTTCACTGTACTTCAGAAATTTAACCCACAACATTTAACTCTCACAGACACTAGGGAGTGTTAAAGACCTCAGTCTCACACCTACCTACCATTATCAGCTCTCACTAATGGAGTTACAGCCACACATAGTTTAGAAATGGCTCAGCACACCCCCCAACAAAATAATGCAGTGTTTTCCCCAATACACTCCAAACACTGAAGCAACCTGACAGCAGTAAGCATTCCACAGTGCCACTCTCAGGGGTACATATAACCCTGACAGCTGCAGGACATCTGCCTGGCTCACATTTAATTAAGTTAATTTCTCATACCAGATGCAGTCTAGCTGAGGCACAGACTTCTAAGCGGGTTAATTTCCTCACCATTCCCAAAACTTAAAAACCTGTAAAGCAGAGTAAGTAAACTCACACACAGCTATAAGGTACTGTGGCTAAGTTATGTCTGGTTACCTGCACTAGCTCACTTAAAGCTAACTCAAAGCTCTCAAATACAGATACCAAGAAGCAACCACTGCTTTGGTAAGATTACCCGGACCACTTGGTTTGCAGCTCAGTAAAATGGCTAAGTCACTGAATAGCTCACTGAAAGAGGCCAGCTCTCTTTTCATGCTCTAGCACGATCACCAGTCTTTCCTGAGCCCTGAGGTTCACGAAATAACCTGGAATTTCCTGTGATCTCCTTAAATTTCTTACTAAATTAGTAGAAAAGCCAGGCAGGAAAAAAAACAAAACAAAACACAATTTTCTACCAGTTTAATAAGTTGAATTGGCTTTCTGGAGCCAGAACAACTACACACATAATGCAAGGTAAGCAGGAAGAACTGCTCCTTTCAGTCAGTAGTTAGATCTCAGGTGTAATTTAAAGTTCCTTTGAAACAGACCCAGTGCAAGATGCCACAACCCTACGGGATTTTTCTGACCTCCCACACCCACCATTCATTTCTGCCAGTACTTACAGAGTCAAATCACAAAGCTAAACATTACCAACACTAAGTAAACACTCCTCAAAAAAAATTGGGTTTCAGCCAATTCATGACACAGCTACACAAGTGTTGTACTTCACAATAATGCAGCCTATATTTACATCCATATTAAATTACACAATACTGCACATTGAGCTGGTTTTCCACTCCAGTTGTAGAGAAATATGGAAATCAAAAAACAAACTACGCTCATTAATGCTTTACATTTTGTTTAGCCAGCAGTCAGTTTTCCATGTTTTCCCCCCCTCTGGTAGACAAAACAGTAAGAGGCTATGTTTTACAAGGAAGTGATTTACAGTAACATAAGAAACATCTCAAAAGTATTCAAGCTTTTTTTGTACATAGATCAACATGACAATAAGAGTAATTGGACAAACTTGTCGCTCCTGTAAGTAAGTATATGTAACTTGGTTTCAACTTGTCTCATGTCACTGACTTTATTTAACTGGAGACTGCTGCTGAGTGTTTGAAATCAACACTAAACATACACCATCATCTCTAGCCACTTACTGCTCAACAGTGACCCTTCTTGAAGAGCTCAGTCAACCACATGAATCCCACTACTCTAACCAGCAACCTAAGGAGAACCTTTACATGTGCAGTAAGTCACTGCCCATTACTGTTATCATTATGTGTCCACATGCTTGAGACCACCTTTAATGCTACACCAAATCATTCCTTGCATTGTTACAGCCTACACTGCATGAAAGACTCCCTTAGATAATTTAAGCACATGAAATATAAGTTATCGGGCAACAAGTTAATCACTCCCCTCCTTACTTCTCTGGGTGCTCTCTCTACAGTACCCATCAGACCAGTGACAGATTTCAGATCAAAGCTCAGCAGTTCCCTAGCCACCAATCTTTACCTCGCTTCCCCAGATCACAAACAATAATGAAAATATGCTTTGAAAAGTTTCAAGTCAGCTTCCTCAAAACAGTTCCTCTAGCACATTACAGCATATGCACCACAAGAAACCCTGGAACAGCTGTTACAACGCTGTTTGCACTAACACAACACTGTTCTTCTGGGTAGTTGCTCAGGGTACCAGCTGCTGAGTGCCACACACTTGCACGGTAATTCAAGGCATAGGCTGATACCAAGCTATTACTGATGTTTATTGTACTGACTAATCCCATCGCAGAAATTAATTTCAGAATACAGACAAGAAGGAAGACCAATTGAAGATACAACGCAAGAGAGACATAGAAATAATCTCTTAGATATTAAAAATACATACAGCTAGATCCTTGCCACAATTAGATTTACTATAAATGCTTGCACTCTATGAACACTTGATGATAATCAATGACTATTATATCCTTTACTAATAACTTCAATAAAACCCATAATTTCCTTTTATCACATTGTCTTCTCTTACAGGAGAGCAGATGTACTTCAGCATTGGAAAACTGCCACAGTGAAATCTGAGCCTGCCAAAGACAAATGTAAACAAGGAGTTTCCTAAATGAACTAGCATTAACACCAGCCCAGGCTTCCTCAACAGTGCAATTACCTCACAGGACAACCAGAATACAGACAAGTGCAGCTAGGGATTTTGACCTGCTGAAATAAGTCCCCATAACGAACACTGACCTCATCAAGGGAAATCTATCCTGAAATTTGGCCCATAAGGAGACCAAGCAACACAATGTTAACAGTAAGCCTAACTTACTGAATTGCCCTTGTTCAGCATTACTAGGTAACACGGCCGTGTCAAACTTCACTATGTAAACTGTTGTTAATTGCCCGAGTTACACATCGGGATTTTTCCTCCACCATCTTGGCTATACAGTTCTCCCTGGTTTGCATCTACTGCAAATCATTAAAGCATGACACACTTACAACCAAAAGCAGGAATTTAATACAGTCTGTAGGATGCCAAAGTGATGGAACAATTCAGTGCTCTACTCTTCTATCTAGCACTTAGATGACGGCATTATGAAATGCTTAAGGATCATGTCTTTCACTACTTTGCCTGTGTTGTGTATTTAGCTCTTTTCTCAAGGAACATGAAATCTGCAGTAATCTGAAGTCCCAGCCAAGGCTACACTCCTCTGTTGTAGGAAGGGCACTCTTAACAGCTAGGAGTTTGGTGCTAATTGTATCATCACACACTTTACTTTGGCTGAGAATCCAGCTATTTGCAGGCAACTACCTGGTTTCACCTCCATTATTCATGAGCAAGTCCGGTAGTTGGAGAGCCATTTGCACACTTTTTTTTTTTAAAAAAAAAAACACAATACAGTCTTGGGAGAAGAGATTTATTTTGACTTATCTCCATTCACCCTGTCACAAGCCCCATTTTACTTTCACAATCATGCATTTCATTTCTCCATCCCATCCTCAGAACAGTAATAGGAAGGTTGTTTTTTTTCACCTCACTTTTTGTTTTTCCTAGTTCTTTAAGAGTTGAAATACCAAAAGAAGCCTTCATTTTCATTCAGCTACAGCAGTACCCACTGCATGGCAGGCACTCTAGAAGTAGCATATGCAACAAATCCACTCTACATAGTAGTATCAACATAGTAGTATCAACTACAGAAACAAATGTAGTTTTTCTTGATGGATTAAAAATGTGAGCAGAATAAGCTTCTGGCACTTAAATTCAAGAAATCACACCATATATATGAGACTGAAGTCAGAAAATCAGAGAGTCCAACAAATAGGTGACTTGGTCTTAAAATTACTTTTGATGAAAAAATAAGAAAAGTCCTACAGCATGTTGAAAGTAACTAGAAGCTTGAGTTTGATGCACTAATTAGGCAAGTGTCTGAAAGACGATGATTGGAATAAAATAAATGGATAAAGCACCTCAGAAGGATGTTGTACTAACAGGAGGAAGTAGAGTTGCACAAGTGTCTGGGGAAACAAGACTACCAACTGCAAAAATATTCAAACAACACAGGAAGGCCATCTAGACCATGAATCATTTTGCCCAACTTCAGCCAACTAAGTAGTGAATCATCCATGCCCCCACACAGACCGAGGACGTCTTCAGAGCAGTTTCTCCTACCATTTATCTCCACTGACTCTAAAGGAAACCAAATACCTAGCCATCACAACTCTGACTCTTCTGATGTGGCCACCAGCACACCTAAACCAAGCAGTTTGCAGCTTACCAAACATCACTCCCCCAACTCAGCCCACTTCTCTCCCTTGCTCTCAGTCACCTTCTGTACGCAAGTCCCAGTATTACTTCATTGACGAAAAACTAGATCAGCAGCAGAAGTGAACATCTTCCTGTCATTTTAAATGATCTGAGTTAGCTAGCTGAACCATAGGTAGGACAAGTGATGGGAACATACATCACTGTTTGCTTCTGCAGCAGCAGACTGCTAGATCGGCTCAGCCGTGTGTGTGTCCACCAGCAACCTTTCACAACCAAGGCCAGACAACATGGATCTCACCCTGACAACCAGGATGCGTATTTTGCAAAGAAGGGCAAGATAAAGTTTACTCCACAAGAATCTAACAGCAGCACCAAACACACCAGAAAACTCCCCATTTTTTTCAGGTGGCTCTCTTAACCAGATCCGAACTACTACAGTTACTCTAGCTGTATTTAAAGCAAAGGCAGTGCATATACCACACTGCACTTCAGCTATCTGAAAGGGCAAGGAAAATTCTGTTACGGAAACACACATTCTCATCATACCTTGCAAACTGAGATCTTTACAACTACCAGTACTCCCATGCACACTTGTGCAGTGTTTTAAGATTATTTTTGACAGGTTTTAATACGACTTAACAGCTTTAAAGAAAAAAAGTCATCAGGGAGCATGCTCCAAACCAGGTTAGAAGAAATCTTTGGTTTCCCTAGACGATTCTATGATTCTATGACTTTTTAAATAGAATTACAGATAAAAAATAGCCACATGTAAGTTTATGTGGAATCTAGTAGCCTTAAATAGCATTAAGTGTTTTACTACACTGTTCAGGATTTCTTGTCCTGAACTATCATCTGTATTCCGTGGTGCAGAGAAGTGACCTGTTTGAGACAGGTCTATCAGGCAACAGACTATCAAGCTGTAAGACTTCACTCTTCATAAAAGGTCATACCTGCAGGGCAAGGGCAACTCCCTGCCCCCTCTACCCCCCAGATCATCAGGTTTTTGCTAAGTATCACATCACAAAGCATCTTCTATATAGAGATTGCATCTTGATCTCAATCCTCCCCAGACACTCTTCTGAAAAGCTGACAGAAGAGTGTATCTTCCTCCATAAAGCCACTAAGAGATGGAAATTTCTGGTTTGACTTTAAAATCATGTTGGTGCCTATCCACAGCTACACCTTGCTTTCCCTGCCACCGTCAACAATCTCTTTGATGCAAACCCATCATGAGGCATCAAGAAGAAACCACAAGAACAACCAGACTCACTAATTAAAAGCTCCTGGTTTGCTTTTGGTTTTTCTAAATAACAAGTTAAGAGCACAAAAGGTATTGGAGCTGTCTGCAGACACATGAAAACATCAATATGTTGGTTCACACATGGAATATCTTTTCATTACGAAAAATTAGGGCTGAGAGTGTATTTAACTGAAAATCAAAATTAACAAGTTATACCATGTTAGAGCAAGATTAATAACTCTGCTCATTTTTTTTCCTCAACATCAATCCATTGACAAACTTTTTAGTCTTGGGATCACAAGTTAGAATGGCAAGTGGGTCTAACTAGTGAAAAAAAGCCCAAACAGAAGATTCTCTTTTGCTAAAGGAAAACTACAGCAAGCACAGAAATCAGATTTAAAGTAAACAAAAACAAGGAAACAAATAAAAAAAACCTGAATGAAGTCAAATGTGTAAGAAGCAAAATCTAGTGGCAGAAATCAGTTCATTGCAAGAGTGGAAATCTTGGCTCTGCGCCATAAAGCCTGCAATCTTGAGGATATCCGGTCACGAATCTACCTTTTGTAACATCTGAATACCCAGCAAAGAGGTCAGAAATCAGTTATTTTTTAAGTAAGCCCTACTTATTACCAACTCGTGCATTTTCGTATTTTAACTTCACGATCTTTCCGAAAGGACATTCAGAAACCCCAGACCCGCAACAAGCACTATATAGACAATCATCGCTCTGCACTTTGCATCCTGAAGCGGCTTAAACCTTACGGACAGAGTCACCTGTCTGCAAGGAGGTGGGGGGGGGGGGGAGTGGAAGCGGTGGCGAAGGGTCACCCCGACTCGAACCCCGGAACCCTCCAGCCTCTGCTCTCGGGCGAAGCTTGGAGGGTGCCGTCAACGCCGCTCCGGCCGGAGGGCTTGCTCTCCGGAGCGACCGGCACCGAGCGGCGGCCCTCCGGCCGCCAGCCAGCTGTCCCCTTCCCCACCGGCGCAGCTGGGGGGCGGCGGCGGCGGGCGGCGCTCCGGTGGGCCGGGCCTCCCCGCCGCGGGGGCCGGGCCGCCGCTTCCCGCCAGGGCGGAGCGGAGCCGGGCAGCGCTGCCTCTCGGTCATTCATTCAAAGCCGAGGCGGCGGCCGCCCTCCCGGCGGGCGGGAACGGCCGCCACGGCGGCCCACCGCTCAGCCCGGTCCTCCCCCCGTGTCCGTGTCCCCCCGCCGGCCACCCGTGTCCCCGCTCACCTGCCTAGCAGCTCCTCGTGCTCGGCGCGGATCTTGCCCAGCTCGATCTGCAGCTTGGCCCGCTCCCGCGCCGTATCGTCCAGCGCCTGGCGGGCGTCGGCCAGCTCGGCCTCGTAGACCGCCTTCAGGCCGCTGACCTCGCGGCCGCGCACCTCCTCCCGCTGGGTGACCTGCTGCTGCAGGGCGCTGTTCTCCGTCTCCAGGCTCCGCACCTTGTCGATGTAGACGGCCAGCCGGTCGTTCAGCTGCCGCAGCTCCTCCTTCTCCTGCAGGCGGGAGATGCGCGTGGGGCTCAGCGGCGTGGGGGGCGTCGAGCTCCGGCTACGGATGGCCACCGGCGTGGCGGCGGCCGCCATGGCGAAGCGGCGGGAAGGACGAGCGCGGGAGGAGCGGAGCGGGAAACTGAGCGCGAGGCGCCGCGGCAGCGAACAGGAGCGCCAAGCCGACACCGGCGGGCGGGGGCCGAGCCGCGGGCGAGCAAGCAGCGAAGCGGCCGCCGCCTCCCGCGCAGCACCAACGCCGCCTCCGCCGCACCGGCCGGCTCCGCGCTGCGATCCAATATGGCCGGCGCCCGCCCAGCTCCGCCGAACCCGCGCCCCCGACCCGCCGCCGCCGCCGCCCACGTGACGGGCCGCCGGCCAATCGCGACCCTAGGCGGGCCGGGCGCCGCGCTCTGCCGCCGGCTGGAGGCTCAATTCAAAACCCGCCACTGCCCGCAACTGTCAGTGGGCGCGCGAGGGAGGGAGGCTCCGCCCCGCCGCGCGGCTGAGGCGGCCCGGGCTCGGCCGCCCCCTTCTTTGTTGCCGCCTACGGCTTCTCCGGACAAAGGGAGCCCTGGGTCCCCTCCGCCGCGCCCGGTGGGTCCGCTCGGGCGTCCCTCCGGTACGAGGCAGGTTCCCCAAGGCCTGCGCCCCTCGCCTGGCCGGCTTCCCTCCCCGCCCACTGCCCGGCCCGGGGGAGACGCTCTGGTTTGGCATTGTCGCTTCTTCCTGTGAGAAAATAAATGATTTTTGCTGCGCCAGGCATTTCCTATCCCCAGTTTACTCTTCCCCTCGTCTGTAGGCTGCACGCTGTAATTTGAAAACGATGCTTGACTCGTCATCCTGCGAGCGCCCCAGTGCCCGGCTTAAAGTTGCCTCGGATGAGTACTCTCATTTTAATATTCAAAATACAATTATTCAGATTAAGCTCAGCCCAGGTTTTGGTGTCATCATTTGAATATTCCTTTTCTGATGTTAGTCTGGCTCCCGACGGTTCATTTCGAGTGAGATGTCCTGTGCTTAATTCCAAGTTGACCGTGAATTCTTCAGGAAAAGCATGAATCCTTCAGCGCTGCGAGTGCGACGGATTGAAAAGCCACATTCGTCTGTGTGGAACTGAACCCGCTGAAGGCCTGTTTTATGGCTGTTAAATCGGCATTATCCCTTCACAAGCAATCGCTTGTGGATTAAGCAGGCTGCTTCTTCCGGAGGTGGGTTTACATAAAGACCACTGGGCAGCATCAGTTTGGTGTTAGAAAGTAGAAACTGGAAAGAGGAATACAGGGAACAGTTCAAAGTCTCAATTGTAAACTCAACTGTCCTTCTCACAGAAATTCCCACAGACAGGGCTTGTCAGCAAGAAAACACTAAGATTTTCCCCTACTTAGATTTCCTCGATGTCTTTTAGTAAAGTTCCTTCTAGAACAAGCCATGACGAGATTCCAGAAAACGGGTAGTTTTCCACCAGACGTGAGGTCTCCCCCATGGGACCCGGGTACCTCTTCTCAGTTCCTGGATGTTCATTCTCAGCTCAGTTAGCTTAATTTTGGTTTGTTTTTTTTTTTTTTTTGGCAAATTTCCACTGTAAAGTGACATCCCCTCAAGAAAAAAAAAAAAAAAAAGTATTCCAGACAGACACAGGGACATATATAGCTAAAGGTAATTTAGCCATAGAGCGCCTGCTTTTTCCCACATGGTGCCTTTGTTGACACAAACCATTATCTGTTTTTCCATTTTCCTTTTTCCTTCTCTGCCCGCTATTACAATTTGCTCATTTCCAGCCCTTTGGAAAAATAGCAAAGCTGGCTAAAAAGAGTGGTAGCAGCTGGTGGGGGAAAAAAAAAATCTCTATAGCACCTGCTGCAATATAAAATTGTCAACAAAGTAGGATTATCGCCCAAGGTAGTTTTACACTGCAGCTGGCAGTAGGGTGAAAGGATCTGTATTCACAGGCAGTACAAGAGACAAATAAAGTTTTGGAGATTTTATTGTTGTACAAACTGAGCCTTCTGCAGATGTTTATTGCTGACTTGGATTCTGTCTACTTCCAGGGTTTAATTTAGTGCTGGGTTTTAAATCATCGACTTTTCATTTCATTATAAAAATATATGTTATTATTCCCCCCCCCCATTTGTTTTGCAGTTAGTGTGCCTGAAGTTTCAAAGCATTTTTTTTTTTTTTTTTTTTTTCAAAAGAATTATGGCTGGGATGTGCTTCATTTCACTTCCCAAATTAGAAGGATGTATTTAAAATCCAAACTATATGTAAGCAGGCCTTCCTTTCTCCTCAGAAGTTTCAATCTTTATTCAAGCCTTATTTTTTTGTTGTTGAAATGATTGCATTTTAGCTTCCCAGCCTACCACATGAGATTAAATTAGATGGAGCTTACTTAGCAGACTAGCTTGGCCAGCAGTGTAAAAATTAGATGGAAACAAATATTGTAGTAGTGGGGGCTGGCCGTATTAATTTGCTTATTATAATTACACAGTGAAAACCAAAACATTTATCTTGCTAATTCAATGCTTACTTTCCACTGGTCTGTGCTTTATGTTTTTGCTTTCATCTAATTAAAAAATAAATATTGATGTAGTATTTCCTATATACATTAAAAAAATAAGTGTTGAATCTATTAAAACCTCATTATTAAAAATCTAATCTTTTGTGTGGTTTCAATGGCAAGATTAGCTTCCACGTTGAAGCAAGTTAATCTTCAGTAATCGTGCCATCAGATTTCTCTGCCATTTGCTTACGTTTGAGATTTTTTGGTGCTGCTTGCGTGATTGGATTAATCTGGCTCTGTTGTGCTGAAAAAGAAAGTAAGAGAAGAATCGGCCTTCGAATTGTGGCTCGGCTGATGTGAAACTGAGTATCAACATTGTTCCTCTTCGCTCTCAGCAGCTTGGGCCTGATACAGCGCGCGTATGTGATATACTTCCTTTGTATAGAAAAGCCTGTGAGTGCCATTATTAAATCAGCCAGAGGGGTCACTGCCAAGAGGCACAAGGCAGCTCTGAAGGACTGAGCGCTGACACTCCCCTGCCTCCAGACTGCTGCCCAAGGGAACCAGGAGCCTTTTCTCCGTCTCAGAATACCAAACCGAAACAAAGGAATGCGATGTGTTTACCCGTGTGGCTGACAACTCAACCCAAAACATTTTCACCTTATTAAGAATCACTCTGATTGATACACTCCATCGCTTTTAGAGCTCATCTCTGATGCGCATCACAAGTACTTCAACACAGCTTCAAAAACTACCGCAGCTATGATGTAATACCTTTACCCTCGGTATAAATGGTATATATTGGGCATATGCACACCTTATAGACATAGCAGGCTACACTACATCTAGACTCACCTCCCCTAAACAGGGAAGGTGTTTCACTGACTGAGACATTTTTAAAGAAAAGACTTCCAACATGCACCATGTAACAGCAAAGGTTTGCTTTGTACACTGATTTAAATAAAAAAACTTCTAGAATCTGGAAAAGTTTGAGGGAGATTTACATAGATTCTGTAATTCCTAGTAAATGAGCTGGGTTTACTGTTAAACTTTGTATTGTTAAAATAGCTTTTTTTTTTCCTAGATATATAATCATTTGTATTTATACCGTATTTACTTTTAAAGTGGACAAGAATCAGGGTGAATATATTCTGCAACTCTGTAAGTACTCTGAAGGTTACGTGAGGGATTCAAATATGACTCTTCTAATGAAGAAATGGACAAATATTTTAACTGTTACGTAATCTGAGTATTTATCAGACAAAAAAAAATTGTCTATGTGTTTCCGCTTGGTGAATGTCTGCTGAAGAAGAGTCAAACAGAGTAAAGGCTGCTGTCTGTGCTTTCAAGAAGCAGAACAAACCAACAACAAAAAATGGATAAAAGTGTTTTTCTGTAACAGCAAGAGTTACAGAGAAAATAGTTACAGTCCTGCAATATGCAGCAGGGCTGTTGTTCCTGTCAGCTACATTCAACGTTAAACAAGTGGAACTTCACTCATTGTTTTCATGTCAGAGCACGAAAAAAACTTGTGTGTACATGACGCTGTACCAGGGCCTGACCTAAAGCCCAATGAAGTTTACACTTCAGTACTGAGAATACTCCCTTCCAGGAGATTCCATTTTTACCTGTGTTACCATATACACATCACGAATACTATAGTATGTAATTTTGGCAAGTCAACCAAAATGTTTATTTCCTTGCTCATCTAGTGCTGGGTAGAGACCATTTCTGGTGACAAAGTGGCGAGGAAACACAATCTTACTTTATTTTTCTCCCGAGATATTGCCGTGGCAGGAGATGGGGAGCAGGGGCCCGCCTGCAACTGTTTAGAAAGACAGCGAAATCTGGAGGCTCCTAACATCAGCAGATGGGATAATAGTAATACTCCTCCCTGTTTTTTGGCTTCAGTAATGCAAAGATGATGCCAGTTAGATAACTCTAAGTGCTGCATTGTCCATGTGTTTCTAATTCCTGCTCTGTATAGTAATAACTTGTATGTGACTACATTACTCTTAATAGGTCCCCTAATGCATAACTTGGAAGCCTCGCCTAAAAATTACTTTTAAAATATTTTTACACTCTTTCTTACCAGGATTCAAACAGAGTTATCAGTATCGCCTGCACACAAATTAAATGAAAAAAAAAATTCCACAATTTTTTAAAAATTACAGTACAACAGAAACTCAATTTTTCATTTCTGCTGAATCTTTCACACTGGAAAATTTCTTAGAAAACTTTGTTGAGTGTGCCGTGGCATCTCCTCCTCCGGGAGAAGCCAAAATAGGATGAATAAAGATGTTTGGGATGGTCATGCCTATGACAGGCTGCAAGCCCGATGAGAGCAGGGGGAGGCGAAAGGAGCACAACTCGGAGAGGCAGCGCCGGAAAAGACAGAAGCAAAGAGAACTGTTGCAAGAGCTGCAGCGCTCCCCGGCATTCGTTATCGCAACCACCGCTCCCCAGTCTGCCTCCCTTAAGCGGATCCTCAGCCTCGCAGGGATGCATGTCTAAAGGAATGCACACGTGGGGGTGGATGGCTGATTTTGGCTGAGATGGTGTCCAGGGAGTAGTCTGCCCACAGTGCCGAGGTACCCACAGGGGAGATGTAGTGACAGGACTGTTGGTCGTTATTGAAGTCACTTCTCAACAGTGATTGCAAAACCCCAAAGGAGAGAGAAAGAAACTGCAGATGGTAAAGGAGAAGCAGGAACGGATAATTACACGGCTCCACATGGGGATCTGATTAAGCTCACTTTAAAAAGGGACTGTGCAAAACTAGAAATGTTGCATTTCTGCAGAACAGGCTATAAAGCAGTTACAAATACAGGATCTCTTTGCTAAGAACACAGTCCTTAGCACAGATGCCTCATGCTTATACAGAAGTACTAGTTTTAGGGAAAAACTTTTTGACAAGAAATGACCGAGATATTAACCCTACTCGTACGTAAGAGTGCTGTGCCGTAGCTGGTGACACAGCAATTCTGATTCACTTGGTAAGGGTATGGTTAGGGAATACTACAATTGCTGCCAACTTCTGTGACTTAGTTTTGTAAGACCGTAGTGTTTTCTTTTTGAAGAATAGCGATATGAATTCCTCTGAATAATCACAACTCAAAGTATTAGTTAAAAAAATTTTGTCCCCTTAGAGGCAGAGAGAAAAAAAATGTTGAAAGTGTGAGTCAGTGCAAAATTAAACATCTTAAAGAAAATTAAACCCTTGCTCTAAATCTAAACTAGTACCTGACAGGTGATACTAGGCATAGTGAGTTTCCTGGTTTCTCTGCACTAAGGTGAGTGCTTATGTAGTCCACGTGCTCCATGTCTCAGAGCAAGTTTAGCACAGAATTTCAGAAAACTGGATTTTAATAGCCTGTTTGTCTCTCACATATGCTGCTCTCTTTCCAGTCAGAGCTCCTTTCCTCAAGAGAACATACACCTGGAAAAGCCATGGGATAAATATCTAGTAACATCTGACACCATGACTCACCATCTCGCCAGGCTGCCTCCTCTGTGCCGCCCGGGCATAAGAACGACGGTGCTGGATCACGGAAAGAGCACAAGAAAACCCAGACACCACAACCCGTGTGCAGTGGTGATGGGACGGATCAAGGAGAGTGACTCAGACTGATGCACAGCGTTAGGATTTCTTTGCTCCCATCAGAAACTTAGCTCCAGACTCTCTAAAAACAGAGTTATGATAGACTGCTTTTTGAGACCTTCAGTGAAAATACTGAAATCTTGGAACATGGACAGTCTGTCTGCTCCTACAGTAGTTGCTGTGGATGGCAGTGCAAATATAACAAATGTGCTGCAGATTTCAGGTGCAAACATGCCCTTATATTGAGTTTCATACCAACAGCCTCTTTTATGTGGCTGGGAAGATAAGGAGTGTCAGTGTTTGTTGCAAGGGTGTTACAGGCATTGGAAATACCAGTTTTCACACTGTACAGTTGGGGACATAGGGGTGTATGAAAGCCTTATGAATTTTTTAAATAAATTAGGAAGGTAGTAATTATGATTTTAAAGTTTGGCGTCTAGGCTGTGGAGTCATTCTTTAAAAGTCTTATTCATAAAGAAGTCTTATAAAAACTGTAATGTGTTTCAGAGTTAGGAACTGTGATTACCTCAACATGTCAAGGGGTTTCTGATATGGATTACTGGCATAAGGAAGATAGAGTAAACCACAAGACAGTTTCAGTGTAATTAAAGCTAGGCTTCCTCCTAAGCATTTTTTTTTTCCTATAAGGAAAAAAAATCCAACACAAAAACTTGATATTCACTGAAAATAAAATCCAGTAGTAAGTTCTTTCTTCCCCAGAGCCCAATTCTGCTCCAGTTGAAGCCAGTAAATTCAACAGCAGCAGGATCCGGCTGACCAGAGGGATAACAAAGAGGTTGCATTGGTACATCACAATCTTATCCCAGAAATGTTTTAGGATTTGCTTTAGTAGGGTTTGTGTGATTAGTGTGTTGATACAATCTCAATTTAATTACTATTATAAGCTGTTATAACTTTACAATAAAATATGCAAAAAAGATCACCCTCTGTGTTCATTTCACTTAAAAGGCCAGAAAAAAAGTAGATCCGAGGGTGAGTTGGTTTGATATACTATTAAAACTTGGTATTAGGCAAAAGACTAATAAAATATTGTAAATCATAGGACAGCAAATCGTGATGTTAAAGCTGTCTTTCACTCAGATAATCACATATTTAAAACACACCAGAAAATACAATGTTCAGTATTTCACCTGGAGTCCTATATTTTAGCATACATGGAAGTGCAGAGAAGTATTGTGTATTTCTGATCTGATAGAGGGAGGTAAATGCAACATTTCGAGATATATGCATAAACATACATCCAACAACAGCAATAGTACTCTTCTGCCAGTTATGATTTCTTGCACCAGCATCATCACAGCTAGCAGAATACAGAATAAACATAATTTCTAAGCTGTGTAATATTGTCTGATAGTGTACTCTCTCTAGTGGAAATTCAATATGTGTTTTCTATACTTCTGAAAATTCAGAAAAAGGGAGGCTTGCTTCAGACTCCTCAAGCTGATAGTGATAACCTCTTCCATTTTTAAGTGTTTGTTGCTTTGGCCATGTCTGTCAAATTGTCCCCAGTCTTGCTCAGCAGAGGAAAAAATTGCAAAAAACTGTGATAGCAGTGTCTTTTCACAACACAACTATTTGTAGCCCTGAGTTATAAGGCAGAAGTGTTTATGAATGCCAATAAAACTATACAGGCACTCAACTAGCCATTTAAAAAAATATCTTTTGAGGACAAAAGAAAAGACTCACCAAAGCTTCAGTAGGAAGTTGCAGCATGTTTTTGGCTACTAAGTTTCTAGTTCTGGGACTCTACGAACACCACACTGTAACGACAAGTGAGTACAGAAGAATTTCAGCTTTGCAAGTTTGAGAGGCTTTTGGTTTTTTACTATGGCAGTATTTAATTTTGGCATGCTGCTTCTTACTTCCTGAGAGCAATGCAGATATAAATATGTCTAGATTTTACTATTTTATTATTCATTATTTTTTAAAAGTCAAATGCTGAATCTACCAAGCAGGTTCTGCCAGTATTTGAAGTATTGTTTAGTTTCACCTGGCTCATAGTGGTAATTAATAGGCAGAGCTATATTCTAATAAAAACCTCAAACTGCATGCAGATTCTAACCCTCCGGGTGAGGGCTGGTGGAAAAGTGAAACAGTAGACTGCGCGTCTCGCATCACCCAGCTAAGCTGCATGTAGAGGTCTGAATGGTGAAGACCTCACGCATCCGTGAGCAGAGGACGTGGAGCGCCACAGCGCTGTTGCTGACACCCCAAAGCCAAACTCAGCGCTCCAGAAAACCCTTGAATTCACAGAGCTGTGAGTGCTAAATGGCACAGGGGTGGTGTCCTCACTGGGGTATGAAGCCGTTCGCAACGGATCTCATTACCTGTGCTGAGGCAGAGGTGAGAGGCAATCTCCCCAGAAGCAGAGGATCAGAGCCTGCGTGGCCCCTCTCACTCTGAAATCGTCTCTGTGAGCCAGTGGGTTGCTGGTAGAGATTTCAGCAGTCACCGAGCCCCTGTGTACATCTATCACCACATGCATACAAAGAGGCGTACTTTAAAAAACGTGTTGCAATAAATACCTACTATTATATGTGAGGGTATATCAGTTTGTTTTGGCTGAGAAAGTTAATGTTGAGGTGTACGTAGGTAACACACCTTTCTGGTCAAGAATTCGCTATAAACTAAGAATTAGTTCATGCACTGAAAAGGCATAGAAGTAGAACTTGAATTAGGCGCAGAAATTACTTGCAGGTTCTTACCTTTTAAATTACCAGCAACATCATTATAAATGTTCTTCTTTTGCGTGACAGCAGAAAGTAAGAAGGCATAAGAAGTCTCTTACCAGCAATGACTTCTTGAGGAACCTTCCTAGAACCTCATGCAGTTCTTTGTTTGCATTGGTATGTACAGGACAAATTATTCAGAAAGGAGGACCTATAAGGGATGCAGAGCTTTATTGTACAGATCCTCTGTACTTCAGTAACAGTGGTCTGACCCACAATTTTCATTAGTAACTGCCTTTCACAGAATAATGATGCTCATAAAATAACCCTTCTTGAAGTTTTCCCTTCATTAACATCCACAATAAACAATGCAAGAGTGCCTAAAGTTTACTACAGAAAATTAAGAATTGTTTATTTCCATTTGGTTTAGTGACTGAAAGAACGTTTTGTTCTTGACTCTAGTACCCAGCAAGCAAGTTCCCTGAAAAATCAGCTCACTACCCTGGCATGAACGAGCAATTAAGATGAAATAAACCAAGAATCAACAATACGAATTTGGCTTTCCTACGTGCACAGGCGTTCCTCTCCCAGGGGCTGTCTCCTGCTGGAAGGCAGAGCTCCCAACTTGTGCCCAGGCAACTTGCAGCCATATTGGCTGAAGCAGAAGGTCAGATCCGGAGGCACAGGGATTAAACAATAAGGTTTATGCAGCTGATATCCAAACCTCTATGACTCTAATGCTGTAAATCACTTGGGTAAATGATTCTTGACAAGACAATGGGGTAGAAGGAACAAATGGACCTAAAGCCAAGTCGCAGAAACTTCAGTGGGCTGATTGCCCAAGCAACTTGGCTATACTGAGTAAAATGTGTCCTTAAGGTGAACTTGATTAATTATAATACGAAAACCACTCCTCTAGAAGTTAGGATACCCAGCTTCACTTGAAGACCCTCATCCAGTGAGCCTGCACAATAAAATTTAGAGACACTGTACCTTTAATAGAAGACGAGGACATTTTACACCAATCAGCTTCAAGTTAAGAAACTATGAGCACCAGTAAAGAGTTGGTAAACAATGAATATGTTAATTATGCTAATTTACAATGTATAAGTGAATGACTGTTTCAATGCTGGATGTGCTAGCTTTGCGGAAATACCTCCTAGCACCCTTTTCTGCGCAGAACTGCTTATAAATTGCTAATACCTCAACCCTGTGTGTTATTGGCTTGCACAGCGGGTAAACGATCCCACAAGTTTTGGGACAACACAGCCGTGCCTAAGGCTAGTCGGGCAGGAGCTGTCACCAAGAAAGAGGAGTGGACGGACTTGGTCGGCAGTGAATGTCATACGTTTCTGAATCAACTGGTCGCTCTCCCATGCCATCTCAGGGATCACAATAGCTACGGCAGGCACAGGAGAGGAAGGCATCTTCATGCAGCTCCACTTCCAGGCTTGGTCATACAGTCTTTTCTGTGGACAACTCCCAGTACCTAGAGAGACCTAGTAAGAGCTGTTATCTCTTGGAGGAGCTCTTAGCTTTTGATGATCACGCTCTGGGTGGGATTTCCAAGGTAATGTCTCTCTGAAACCTCCATTTTATTCCCAGGAGAAGCAGCCATCTATGACTCCCCTCAAGTGAGATAAACAAAGGACTGACTACAGATAAGATTATTTGTTCTGTAATGGGAAACCTTTTTTTTTTTTCTTTTTTTTACCAGCAAGTATTTTCAAGGAGCCCTCTATGTATGCACAGTTTCATGCTCCTGCATTTTCTTTTCTGCCAAGTAAGACTCTGAATTTATGACTATTGTAATCTGTGTGTGTGTCTCATTGGGAATTTGCACCTTAGTGGTCCCAAATGTGTAGGTACTGTTTGCACTAATTTCCTCAAATCAGTTTCATTTTTGCGCTGAATACACTGAGTGTACATGTGGTTCTCACAGGTACTACTATAGTGTTTCCTGCTTAACCATTAGAAATTACATTTAGAATTACATTACCTTTAGAAATTTCTCTAAGCAGGACAGGGAGGTAAGCAGTGTTTTTAAGTTACATCTTCATAATTCTCAGGTACTCTGTTAATTTTCTGATGAGGAATACTTTTACTTGGATCATTGTAAAATTCTTTGACACATTCATCATTGGCTGCCTTGCACATAAAGAATTTTTGGAATCCTAAAGATTAGTTCCTCGTGGTTTAAGAGATTTGGATATTAATTCTAAATGGCATCTCACAAAGGGCCAAATTCCATCCAGGGATAAATGACTGCTCATCCACGCCAACTTTAATGGGATCTGCTCTGCTCAGCAAAGGACAGGATTTTATGAAAGACTCTGATTTGATTCTGCTCCCATTTGCAAAAGTAAATACTGTATACTTCTCTTGAAGCGTTATTGAAATGGCAAACAATGTTAATCTGCGAAGAGGACAAGAGTACTGAAAAAGAACTTGAGTTAATATTCTTACTGATAAAAAAAATTTTAGAATTAGTAGACAGAAATCTTATCTCATGAACAGAAGGTGCTATGCCTTGTAGTACCCTTGAGTGGGAAAAACAGTGTCTGATAATAAAGCCTTTTAAAAACATAACATAGTACCCATAGGTTCTTATACAGAAAGTAGTGCAATACAAATAAGGTAATTGCTAAGCTGTTGATACGCTGGCTGCAGAAGAAAACTCCTGTGCCTTTCTAGAACTACATTTGAAGACTCTAAGAATCTGTTCATCTTCCAACAGTCTTGAAAGCTCAAATAGTTGCTGAACTTGTTCAAAAAGTTCAAAGACATCTGAATAATTCTTCCAGGACTTGTGCCAGAAATTGCTTCAACATCTTGCAGAGATGACTTAGTTCTGAAAATATGCATACAACTAGACAATAGTGAACCTGCAAGATATCCTCCCCAAAGTTTTGGGCTAGAGACCTAAAGCAACAAAATCTGTTGCTTTCTCCCCAGTGTTTCTTTTCAGAATGCAGCTTATTTTTCTTGCCTGTGATTTCCACTAAATACGCCACTGCAAAAAAACCCCTCCTGTTCTGTACACCAATGTCTAGGAATATTACGCGAGAGAAATGTGGTGTATAGTAACAACCAAGAGGGAATAAGGAAGTAACTTAGTTTTAATTCAGCATGTGGCATAAAATGCATGCTTCACTTTGAATCAACTGCCAAGCATGGAAAAAGGACTACCCTAAACACAGATACCTTAGAAATGTAACAATCTGTTTGAATTGTTGCCTTTGCTTTTTTAAATCTTTAAACTTGAAAGCACCATCTATGTCTTCCCCGGTAATTCTTGCATAATTACCTGACTAAGCTTTAAAAGTTAAAAAATACAGTTATACAGCCAAACATCATAAAACTGCTTTCAAAGAACTGGCTTGGAATCATGAAGCAATACTAACGTTACCTTTTTTGTTATCATTATTTTAAAAAGTTAATAGGGTTACTATTTGTCTCTGATAAATACATACAACCTGCACAAACTTAACCACATGTCCTTTTAAGAAAAAGCTGTTTCCATGCCTGTCCTCAGCTAGGAAATGCTTGGGGCAGGAGCAACACTAAGAGGAGGGGAGAGATGACACACTTGGTCAGCTTTTTTTTTTTTTTTTTTAAATAGGTTTGTCTACATATATATATAAAATTTATTTATTTATTATTTATTTATTTATTCCTGTCAATGCTGAGCTAAGGGTATGGTGAGTGCCCCTGTGTGGATCTCAGTGAGCCCCCAGCATCACTTTAAAACAGGGCGTACTGAGTTTGGCTCCAGGTCCTGCTGCTAATCCCTCAAAAGATTTTAGACAACAGAGTGCTGTCTAAAACACGGGGAATGTTCCCCATGGGGAACATTCTTCCTCTGGGGAATCTTGGCCTCCCAGCACACATCAGATGCAGATTTCCTTCTAGATGCCTCACAGTTGTGATTCAGAAATGTTATCCGGCATCTGGAGAGGATTTCCTTCCGGGATGCAACTTCTCATCTTTGGTCTCATTCCTACATCTACAACCTGAAATTTCAGAGTCACTGAACTTAACTCTTTCCTATATGTCTTTTCAGTTTAACAAAATATAACCAATTTCTCTCAGGTCTCCTGAATGACCTCTGGCAGCTTTCAAATACTCTTAGCCCAGTGACCCTTAACATTTTTCCTTTTCTCCAGCAAGGGAGAGTAAGCTCACTCCCAGGCGAGGCTGAGCTCCACCTACCTGAAAGTCCAACTCTCTCTGAATAACTCTACAATAAACAAGGTAGAAAGTATTGGTCTGATTGATTTGAAATGTTTAAAGATGCCCCGGGGTTCTGCATGCTGCAGGTGAAGCCTGATCACCTTTAGAGACACCTGCAGCAAACACTTGGTTGTACTTGCATGGGGAAGAGGCTATTTGCAATGAAGCATGAACAGCAATATCCTGCAGAGAGTTGTAAGCCTGCAGGAATGCAGGAACAGCCGTACAAGTGGCTCAGGTACCATGCAGGTGAGATTTTCTGACGTATCGATCTTGAAGGTCTCTTCCCCTCCCCACTGTAGTAGTGAAATCTCTCAAAGAAAACTACTCTTCCCAGCACAACTCTACAGATATGGAGGGTCAACCACTGGGTTATGAAAAAAAAGCCAAACCCCAACTTTTCCTGAAAATAGATTTCTCAAACAGCCTCAGTAGAACTTCACAAATGTCAATGACATCTTTAACTCTAAAAATTCTTCTGAACAAGAACAGAAAGCATAGCAGCAAACAAGTTTATTCGTCTAATTTCATTTCACTGGAAAAGTTTTTGTCTTTTCTTCCTAGTGCAAGATCAAAGACTGAAAAATAAATAGAAGCAGTAGCGCAGCCTTATTTCCTGCGATGTCACCTTGTACATGCACAGCAGTGAATGTGTTTCTCAGGCCACTTGTGCATACTCCCTCGCAAACACAGGCCTACAGGCTATAGACAGTTTACAGGCTTGTGGAAGAGGTTCATTAAGTCATACTGCATGTTGGTCTCAATTAAAAGGCTAAAAGTATTACGCATTGAACTATTAACGTCTAACCCTTTTATCCTCATCTTTATATCATTATATCATTTATATCATTATAACATTTATATCATTATGACCACATGATCCATCATCAAGGTCAAGGCACATGCATCTACTTTCAGTCATTTCTAGGAGTGTCTGAACCATGGTGAATATGTGGCAGTTTTAAAATTGCATGTAATTACATCTTCAGGAAAAGCTTTCTATGGGTTTTGCCCATGGAAACTTAATTCTTCATAAAAATAAAATATTTAAAATCTGTTCCTCAAAGTAAGTAATTTTACAGAGATGGTTTAGCGGTATTATTAGTTCCAGTTCACAGCCGGAAAGCTTAAGATTCCCTGGACAAAACAGGCAGCTCCCAAAAGCTCCAGAAAAGAAATACTCCAGAAAAGGAGTATTGTGTGCCATTTTGTATCCAGCTCTGGGGCCCACAAATTAAGAAGGATGTGAAGGCACTTGAATGCATCTAGAGGAAGGCAAGAAAGCTGGTGGAAGTGTTGGAAGGAATGCCCTATGAGGGCTGGCTGAGGACTCTGGATTTGTCTAATTTGGAGGAAAGGAGGCCGAGGTGCGACCTCATTGCTCTCTGCACCTTCCTGAGGAGGGGAAGTGGAGAAGGAGGTGCTGATCTCTTCTCACTGAGATCCAGTTACAGGACATGTGGGAATGGTTCAAAGCTGCACCAGGGGAGGTTCAGACTGGACGTTAAGAACCACTTCTTTACCAAGGGGGTGGTCAAACACTGGAACAGGCTTCCTAGAGAAGTGGGTGATGCCCCAGGCCTGTCATTGTTTCAGAGGCATTTGGACAATGTCCTTGATCCCAGGCTTTAACTTTTGGCCAGCCCTGGAGTGGTCAGGCAGTGGGACTAGATGATTGTTGGAGGTCCCTGCCAGCTGGAAATGTCCCTCCCCTCCACTCCCCCCCCTTTCTCTTTTTTCTTCCTTCCCTTCCCTTCCCTTCCCTTCCCTTCCCTTCCCTTCCCTTCCCTTCCCTTCCCTTCCCTTCCCTTCCCTTCCCTTCCCTTCCCTTCCCTTCCCTTCCCTTCCCTTCCCTTCCCTTCCCTTCCCTTCCCTTCCCTTCCCTTCCCTTCCCTTCCCTTCCCTTCCCTTCCCTTCCCTTCCCTTCCCTTCCCTTCCCTTCCCTTCCCTTCCCTTCCCTTCCCTTCCCTTTCCCCTTTTTCCCTTTTCTCCCATTAAGGTCTTGCTGGAGAAGCCCATTGATTTCACTGTTAGCAATTTCTTGGCCAGGGACTACCATTTCTTAGGTATCAGCAGAATGATATATTAATTACACGAACAACCTCTTTCATATCTGCTTTAATCTCACCTATTTAACTCCTCATAATTGTTTAGGTGAACTGACTCATAGAATTACTTTAAAGCTTGTCTCATATACACACTCCTCTATTCTCTGTGGGGTGTCTGTACAGAGAAAGTTGCAGCAGGCCTGTGTCTCCCTTACATATGTGAAATCATTTCTCTGCTGAGGATTCATATGCCTGTGGGCTGCTGGAAAAAAAAAATAAATAAAAGTGCAGCAGGGAGGAAGGAAGGGAGGGAGGAAAGAAAATGGTTTGCTGAGAGGTCAGGCTGCTTGGCATACTGCTTATCCCATATACGCTTTTGTATATATCTACAGGAAACTCACGGGGGCGTCAACACTGCCAGACAAAGCTGCTGAGCACTGAAAATTTTTGAGAGCAGAAGCAGACTGCCAGGTCAGGGCGAGTAACTCAAGAAAAAAAATAATCTATTCAGTTTCCCAACTCTAAAGAGTAGGGAATCCTAAATCCCCCTCTTTTCCTTTTTGCTTGGCTCCCTCTTCTTTTCATTCAGTCATTCCTAAAAGCACAAAGATGATTACAGCTTTACCGCTGTAGTACTCAATTACTCATCTGCTCTATACTCTTTTGGCTAAACTGGGAGCACACAAGCCTGCAACTGCATCAGAAATCTAAGAAACCCAAGAACATCTTCAACTTGTAACCCTAAGAGGAAAGACAGTGAGATGCTAAGTTGTTGTACTGGACACCGTCAGGCAATTTCTGAGGGAATTTCACACAAGTGTACTCAGTATTCTCTTACTCCCAGTTATAAGAATTTTGTCAAAAAAGTAGTTACAATTAATCCTTAAAAAAAAGAAAAAAAAAAGGAATGTGACACTACTCTTCTCCTTCCACATGTATACATTCTGATTTCTTTAGACAGTCATCCCAAATGGAAAACTCCTCTAAAATAGAGCATCATACAACTAATAATTCCTTGCAAAATGACAACTCAGTCACATAAAAGATTCAATTTACCTCCAAGGATTTTGTTAAAGTTAACAAATTACTTTACTGGAGCATCAGTCTTTTGAGAGGTACTCTAGATGTTCTTGCATAGAAACTAATCTTGAATGCCTTTCATTGGGAAAAATCCGGGTAATATAAGAAATAGAGCAGTTTGCAGAAAATAGCTCAGAGGAATAGCATTAAAAATCATAGCCAAATAAAAACAAAACAAGAGACCATGTGCAAGTTTTCAGAGCAGGGAAATAGACTGACTTACCATTAATAGCAATGACGCATTATCTCATTTTTATTGCCTTCTGTAGAAAAGAAGATTGTATCAACTATAAATTTTTATCCACTGTGACAGAAGTTCTGCAGAGAGAAACAACAAGGTGCAAGATATATCCTATACGTTTTCCTAAGTAAACATAAATGCAATATAAATGACCATTTAAGAAAAAAGAACAGGCCACCTGACTAGGATGACCAGGCGAATGAGGCCCTCTATAGACAGAAAGAAGCAGCCTCACATTCACAGGCCCTGGTCCTCATGGGAGACTTCAACCACCCCGATAACTATTGGAGGGACAGCACAGCAGGGACAAGCAATCCAGGAAGTTCTTGGAATGCATTGGTGACAACTTCCTTCTCCAAGTGGTAGAGGACTCAATGAGGAGAGGATCTATGCTGGACCTTGTCCTTACCAACAAGAAGGGGCTAGTGGGGAATGTCAAGGGTTGCCTTGGCTGCACTGATCATGAAATGGTAGAATTCAAGATCCTTACTGCAGCAAAGGGGGTGTGCAGCAAGCTGTTCAGCCTGGACTTCAGGAGAGCAGAGTCTGGCCTCTTCAGGGATCCACTTGGCAGGTTACCACGGGATAAAATACTGAAGGGGAGAGGGACCCAAGGAAGCTGGTTAATATTCAAGGATAACCTCCTCCAAGCTCAGGAGCAGTGTATCCTAACAATGAAGAAGTCAGGTCAAAAGTCAGGAAGCCTGCATAGTTGATCAAGTTGCTCCTGGACATGCTCAAAAGCAAAAAGAAAGCCTACAGAGAGTGGAAGCAAGGACAGGTAGGCAGAGAAACTATCTGAGTGGCCAGGGATCAGGTTAGGAAAGCTAAAGCCCTGATAGAATTAAAACTGGCCAGAGACATCAAGGGCAAGAAGAAAAACTTCTACAGGTATGTCAGTGATAAAAGGAAGACTAGGGAAAATGTGGGCCCTCAACAGAAGGAAACAAGACCTGGTCACCTGGGGTATGGAGAAGACTGAGGTACCCAATGACTTTTTGCCTCAGTCTTCACTGGCAAGGGTTCTAACCACATCACGGAAATAGAGAAGGCAAAGGCAAAGACTGGAATGAGGAACTGCCCACTCTAGGTGAAGATCAAGTATGAGACCATCTGAGGAACCTGAAGGTACACAAGTCCATGGGACCTGATTAAATTCATCGACAGATATGGATTATGGCATATGAAGTTGCCAAGCCACTTTCCATTATATTTCTAAAGTCATGACAGTCTGGCAAAGTTCCCACTGACTGGAAAAGAGAAAACATAACCCCCATTTTTTAAAAGGGAAAAAAGGAAGATCCAGGGAACTACAAGCTGGCTAGTTTCACCTCTGTGCCTGGCAAGATCATGGAGCAGATCCTCCTGGAATCTCTGCTAAGGCACATGGAAAATAAGGTGATCAGTGACAGACAACATGGCTTCACCGAGGGCAAGTTGTACATGACAAATTTGGTGGCATTCTGCAACAGTGTTACAGCATTGGTGGATAAGGGAAGAGTAACTGATGTTATTTACCTGGACTTGTGCAAAGCATTTGACAATTTGTCCTGCACAACATCCTTGTCTCTAAATTGGAGAGACATGGATTGGATGGATGGACCACTTGGTGGATAAGGAATTGGCTGGATGGCTGCACTCAAAGAGTTGCAGTCAACAGCTCAATGTCCAAGTGGAAACCAGTGATGAGTGGTATTCCTCAGGGGTTGGTACTGGGACCGGTACAATTTGACATCTTTGTTGGCAACATGGATATTGGGATTGAGCGCACCATCAGCAAGTTCACTGATGACACCAAGCTGCGAGGAGCAGTCAGCATGCTGAAGGGAAGGGATTCCATCCAGAGGGACCTGGATAGATTTGAGAAGTGGGCCCGTGCAAACCTCATGAAGTTCAACCAGGCCAAGTGCAAGGTCCTGCACCTGGGTCGTGGCAATCCCAGGCACAAATGCAGATTGGGCAGAGAATGGCTAGAGAGCAGCCCTGAGGAGAAGGACTTGGGGGTGTTGGTTGGTGATGAGAAGCTCAACACAACCCAGCAATGTGTGCTGGCAGCCCAGAAAGGCAGCAGCATCCTGGACTGCACCAAAAGAAGCAGGGCCAGCAGGTTGAGGGGGGTGGTTCTGCCCCTCTACTCTGCTCTGGTGAGAACCCACCTGGAGTACTGCATCCAGCTCTGGGGTCCTCTGTGGGACAGGATTTGGCTGGTCTCAGCAAAACCCCCATCACTGCTCAGTTGATAAAAGAAGATGTGCTGGAACTTGTTGGCCGCAGGCCGTGGGAAGGGTAAGATAAGAACTTTCGGAACAGAGAATACTGACTTCATACAAGGACAGCTGGTGAGACTGTAAAACAATCACCCTGTAAAAGAGAAACTATTGTCCTTGCTCAAGATAGATTGATGTATTTAGAAGAAATAAGTGTTTAGAAAAATGCTTTTCGCATTAGCATTAGCATTAGCATTAGCCAATCTGTGAATGTGAACCAATCATCTTAGAACACGCTACCTTAGGACTAGTATAAATGTATGTAAAGAATTATAATAAAATCAACATCTTGCTTGCATCAAGCTGTGTCCCGTCTCTCA
This sequence comes from Numenius arquata, assembly GCF_964106895.1. Classification (NCBI taxonomy): domain Eukaryota; kingdom Metazoa; phylum Chordata; class Aves; order Charadriiformes; family Scolopacidae; genus Numenius; species Numenius arquata. Next base: position 55,572,000 of record NC_133616.1, on the reverse strand, counting down.
ATCGCAGCAAATTGGTGACCCCGATGTGATTCCAGGGCTCAGATCTGCGTGGCATGCTGTGAGTCCCACAGAACGTTGAATGAGCTGCTGAAAGGAAGCAGGAGCCGGCTGGCCTGAAATCCCTCTGGAGTAGAGAGGTGAGCTGTGGGAAACATGGGAAATCAAGCGTCTTCCCCTGAAAGAGACGGATATGAGCTTATGAAAGCTCTCCTTCAAAAGCATGGAAAGAATATCTCTGGGCATGATCTTAAAACGATACTTAAATGGGTACAAGTGAAAATACCCACTGTAACTGCATCTACTATTTTTACGCGGGAACTTTGGGATGATGTGGGGGTGAAACTATGGGATGTGGCGACTACGGGGAATGCCGAAACACAGCATATGCTTCCGTGGTGGAGAGGTATTTTTGAGACTTTAAAAGCCCAGGAAAAAAGTCACAAAGATGAAGCAGAGAGAGAGGAAGACTCTCCTGCAATACCTCCGTTATCATCGGAGGGTAAAAAATCCATTGCACCACTAGAGGTGTGTGCTGCGGGGTATCCCCCAGAAGAGGATCCCTTTGATCCGGGATCAGTGGACCCTGAAAAGGAGCCAGACCTATACCCCCTCGACCCACATGACGTGTGGGTTAACATAAGGCGCCAAGCCTTAAAGGAAGGAGAACTGGAAATTGCTAAAACGATAGTAGCCCCCGGGATTTATCAAGGTCGGGGGGTGCAGTGGGAAGCTCTATCTTTTCCAGTGGTTAAGGAGTTGCGCCGTACTGTCACTGAACATGGACTTTCCTCCCCGTATTTTGCAAGCTTGTTATCCTCTGGTTTTGATACATATGTTATGACTCCGCATGATTTAAAATCCTTAGCGCGATTGCTATTGACGCCGACGCAATACACTTTGTGGGAGGCTCATTGGAGAGGGGGACTCCAAGCACTCCTCTTAACTTACGTAGGTCACGGCGACGCAGCTATCGCCGCACTGACTATAGAGCACCTCACAGGTACAGGTCAGCACACCAATCCTGTGGATCAGGCTCGAATTCCACGGGAAGCCCTTGAGGCAACTCGTGAAGAAGCAAAAAAGGCCTTTTTTAAGGTTCCCGACTCTCAGAAGCCACAAAAGGCTTTTACTACTATTACCCAGGAACCCCGAGAGCCTTATATGCAGTTTATCGATAGACTAAAACAAGCCTTGGAGCGCCGAATAGATAATACGGAGGCACGGGAAATTTTGTTGCTAAAATTAGCCGTCGAGAATGCTAATGTGGATTGTAAAAAGTTGTTAAAGTCTCTCCCGAATCCGAACCCTACATTGGTTGAAATGGTGGAGGCTTGTAATAGAATTGGTACTATGGATCATAAATTTGAGGCCATGGCCGCTGCTTTCGCGGCCATGCATGGTCCAACAGGACCAGGGAACTGTTATGGTTGTGGCAAACCTGGCCATCTGAAGAAAAATTGTCTAAATGCCAATGCCAGTGCTAGACCCCAAGCCCCTGGGATTTGTCCCAGGTGCCGAAAAGGGCGTCATTATGCTAATCAACGTCGGTCTAAGTATGATTTTCAGGGACAACCGATACAGGGAAACCGATCACAGAGCGCGGGGCAGTGACGCGTGCAGACACAAATACTGCAGCCGACGTTCCAACCCCCTCGGAGGGAAGCAGCAGTGCTGGGGGTTTTGCTGAGACCAGCCGAATCCTGTCCCACAGTCCTCAGCACAAGAAGGACATGGACCTGTTGGTCTGAGTCCAAAAGAGGGTCATGAAGATGATCAGAGGGCTGGAGCAGCTCTCCTATGAAGATAGGCTGAGAGAATTAGGGTTGTTCAGCCTGGAGAAGAGAAGGCTCTGGGAAGACCTTATAGCAGCCTTCCAATATCTGAAGGGGGCCTACAAGAAAGCTGGAGAGGGACCTTTTAGAAGGGCATGTAGTGGTAGGATGAGGGGTAGTGGCTTCAAACGGGAAGAGGGCAAGTTTAGATCAGATATCAGGAAGAAATTTTTCACTATGAGGGTAATGAGGCACTGGAACAGGTTGCCCAGAGAAGCTGTGGATGCTCCATCCCTGGCGGTGTTTAAGGCCAGGCTGGATGGGCCTTTGAGCAACCTGGTCTAGCGGGAGGTGTCCCTGCCCATGGCAGGGGGGTTGGAACTAGATGATCTTTCAGGTCCCTTCCAACCAAAACCATTCTATGATGCTATGATAACAGTATTTGGAGATCAGTATTTCTATGTACACAAAACTAAAAGGGTAGTATTTCTGTAGAAATATTCAAAGACCTTCTTCTCATTTGTTTCCACGGCAATTTCATTTTTCTGTTAATAAGCACCTACAGCTTTGAAGCCACATTCTGGCCATTGGATTTAATGGAGTTAATCTGCTACAAAACAGAATACGAAGATGTAGTAACTTGGAATAAAGCACATTATTTCAAGAGAGTAACCTAAAATAAAGCTTTAGTATACCATACTTTAAAATACAATAATGAATTATCTAGGCAAACATTAGAACAGACAACCTTACTTGTATCACAGAAGGCAAAAACCAAATAGGTATCCAGGATACTAAAAACACTTCCTGGAAAACTTCTAAAATACTCAAACTTTTGCAAAATTAAAGATTTTTTTTCCTTAGATTTCCCACTTGCCACCCTCCAGCTTGATAATGTGGTATTTACCCAATGAAGAGTTGGTGAAAGAATCGCAAGACAAAATTGAATCACACGTCTTCTTTGATGCATGCACCTGGTTTGGGCTGACAGCTCTAGAGGGAAGGCATCTGGATGGCTGGAACCAACTACTGTCATTTGTGGAGTATATTTATTTTATACCACCATTTACTTCAGCTTATTCTTCACTTAGATTTTCAGCACATTTCCCCTGACAGCCCATGATAATCTTTCTGCATTTGGCCCCTTTTTCTTTAAAAAGGTGTCAGGGACTGTAGATCAGAAATTCTTCCTTCAGAAAATCTTAGTTCACTGTAGTAGCCTTGGGAATAATTTATCCCTGCTACAGAGGAGTTAAGTGTTTTATTTATATTTCAGTAAGGCTGAGAAATATGAGTACTGCTTAAACAAGCTTAAAAAAACCAAATAAGCAGGTAAGGTGGTTCACAGTAATATCTCCAGAAAGACAAGAAAAAAATGAATAGTGTCACTTCCAGCAGATGTAAGAGGAACAGAAGACAGACAAGACTTTACAAGAAAGACACAACATAGGATTGGGTTGCTACCCATCTCCTGTACATCTACATGGACATTCCGCTTTTCCACCAAAATCTTGAGTCCAAAATATTTTGGGTTCTCATATTCTTTATCAAGGACAGCAGGTCAACATTAAGGTAAGGGTTTTTTTTTTTTTTTACTTTTCTCTATAAAGAAAATAGTCCACACAACAGTTTGGTGCAATTTTGTATGCCATTTAAACATCACATATATACTGTTCCAGCTTGTACGTAAGAGGAAAAAGGAGGTCATGGGTTTTCTGCATGCAAGAGTGATCACAGTTGCTCAGGATCTGGAAACGTGGAAATGTACAAGGGTATCAGCAATTAACATTTCCCAAGGCATTTATTTTTCCTTGGAGGCTTTTTCTTTGATCTCCATGGCAAAGTCTTTCCTGGTGCTCCAAGAACAAACTGCCTTCCAGAGCCCCAGTGTATATTTCAGCACCTTCTGCATACTGAATAAAGACATTCCAGTGGTTGAAGGCTGTAAACGCTAAACTCATCAGTGGTAACTAAACAACAAATATAAAATAATTACTGTAAATAGCTATACTATCATGTGAAAAAAAAAAGTTGATAGAAGAAAATAAAAATTCAGGGGGCAAATTAAAAAAGTGCAACTTCTGGGGACAAATGAGTACCTTTCATAGGGATGATGCTTTAAACAAGGGAAAAGAAGAATCTTTCTGAGGAAAAGTTTTCAACACAAGATTTTTCTGTATTTATTTAATGAGACAAATGTGTTGGTTTGCCTTTTTTTTTTTTAAGTGACTAGAAAATGAATCTCTTTGCTCAAACAAAATAAACGAACAAATTACCTAAAAGGTAGTATCTAGAATACCTAACTTGTGCGTAGAGTATCCTGTTATAACTTCAGGTGAGTATTCTCGTCTTGTCAGTATTTAGGTCTGGATGTTCAGGATTCTAAAAATGCGTGTGGCTGAGCCGTATTAAAACTATCACAGTTGAGTGTTCCTTCCACTGCTCTGAAAAAGTGGCATCTATCAATACTGCAGATAAGGAGATCAGAAAGCTTCAAATATGTACTTTGAAAATATGGGGAAGGTTTGTTCTGCAAGAACTTCCTAGGGCCTGGCAGGTCACAAATGAGATAAGATGCAGTAGGTCCAATATACCAAGAAGCCACAGCTGCTGCAAAGGTTGCCACTGTGCAACATGCTCTCCAGTAGCCTGCTGAATCCACAAGGTGGCCCTAGGAAATAGCAATCATTGTCTCTGCCAGGTTCTTGAATCCCTGAAACAAACTATGATGCGAAGGCTCCAGGACTGGATATTCCCAGGATCACTGAAGTACCACAGCAGTTCAGAAATGGACTTCTATCTTTGACGTGCTGCTGACCGGTAAGAATTAGGAACAGGAGTGGGGTACCAAGTAAGCCCATATCCACTAAACCAAGCTTTAAAAAAATGCCTCTGGCAGACCAGCAGCAGAGGATGACGTAAGTTAAGGGGGCAAGTAATGAGGGCTGTCACAGCAAGAGTTTATGACAGATTGAAGAAAAACACCTTTTAAAAAAACTCGTGATTTTCTTTATTACCCAGTCAACCACTCCACACCTGTGCTCTGACAAACCACCAGCAATTCAACTTCTCCATAACAGCGATTGTCACAAGTAATGTTCATCCTCTCCATTTCATTTACTTTTCACATCACCTTTATACCTTTTTATTGCTGTTTTCCCCCTTCCCCTCCTTCTTTGGCTCCTCGCAGATCTTTGAGAAACCAGAGTCCTGCTGTTATAAGCTGCTTCTCGTAACATAACAAAGGAGACACAGTCACTTTTTTTTTTTTAAATTATGATCAAAATAAAGAAAACCAGAAAGATTTAGACATGTTTTAGACAGTAATAAGCTTCAGAATAAAATCTGCTAGCACTATGGTGATGGTATGGAGAGAATAGCAAAGCACTGCTGTCTGGTTTCATACCTGGAACTGAATTCAATACGAGTTGCTGCAGATACCCAGCAGCACCTTGGGGAATACGGGACAACTATTAAGTTCTATACAATACAAAACCACTTTTTACCACTATCACTACCTTTAAATTCAAAATACTAAAAGGCATCGCAGTAAGCACTGGGTCATTCCATGCTTGCTTGAGGATTTTGGCAAATAGCCATTCATAAGCCTGGAGGACATAAACACATTTTAATGAGATCATCTACTTAGAAGGGGAAGACAATCTTAAAGTGATGCTTCCATGATCCACTATAAAACCAAATCATTAATAAACAAATTTTCCCTGTGATACCAAAAACCATTGTTTTCTTATTTGAATTTGGGATATAAGGAAGAAAAATGTCTTTGATTACAAACAAGCTTTGTTTTCAAACCAGAGCATGTTTCCCTCATTTTCACCATCTGCTTCAGGCACGACAGAGGTGGCTTATTATGCCACTATAGCTTAAGGGACACAGGGCAATATAAGTCCCAGCAGTACAGAGTCGACATTCACAGTAAAGATGATGCCTCTCTTGCACATCAGAGAAACTCAAGAACACAAACCCCAACCCTTGTATCTGTGTTTTTGTCTTTAAAACCTCAGCTACTAAGATCTGAACAGCCAGGCATATCTGTTCCCAGACAAAACACAGCCCACACAATCCAGTTCAGTGGCAAGCCCCAGTGGACCAACAAGCACACAAAGCCGCTCTCTCCGCAAGTATCAGCTCAGGACAGACTAAACAAATTGAATATGTGGGAGTTGAGAGAGATAACCTCTAGCCTTACCCATGCTTTCTACTCTTGCAGTAGTTTTGGGGGAAGAAAATAAGGAAGGAGGAATGCAATACTGTTTGATGAGGAAGATGAAAATGGCCACTGCTGTATCTATCTCAACAGCTTCCAGCAACCTCAGTCAGATACAGAGTAAAAGCCAGATCTACAGCAATGCGCAGGAACGCCACAACCTGTGCTTTCTCACCCTTGCATCAGTCCCTGGGGAAATTGTAGTGTTACCGCACCAAAGCTCTGGGCACCCCAGCTCCAGCACTGCCCATGCTCAACCCAAGGCTGGCTGACACAAGCCCCGAGCTGTCACACACGGACTCATAATGAGGCCTCTGCCAGGCTGCCACCAGCAGGTACATCCCAGAGAAGAGGGCCGGGGCTCATGCCAGGCGGCGAAGCAAGGAGGACCAGCCCTGCCACTCCAGTAACAAACCAAAGCTCAACTGCAGACACACAAAAACGGGTGCTGCTTAATGCAGTCTTATTGACACCAACAGTAGCTTTCACCACTGTAATTTTCACCAACAGGCATGAAGACCTGCTCAATGTTTTGAACAGGCTTCCTTTTGAAAGGACTCTTGTTGAAAGCCAAAGAAAATACACAAAAAGAGAGGAAAAGCCAGAAGACAAGCAAAGGTCAGTTAATCAGACACTGGAAAAAAGGAATGGGCACTCCGTATCATCTTCCTTTTAAGGAAGAGACTATAAATTGTTTCAGTACCCCTTACCTGGAAAATGAATGTTAAAAACATTAACATTTAAAAATTACACAGAGCTCACTAGCAGCAAATTATATAACAATAAAAAAATATTTAAACCACCATTAAAATTTGCTGATTCTATCCAGGAAATTGTTAAAATGTTCCCAAGCAATTACCAAAACTAGGATCAACTGGTACAGCCCCAAACTAATTATGTAGTACAAAATCCTGTTTCCCTTACATGAGCTATCAGTTTAGTACTCTTGGCCATCATAGATTTATTAGGAACGTTAATGAACAAATCAAAACCTTTTGTTATTTCAGCAGGAGCAACTACTACCCACAAAGGCATGCTTCACACCTGAGGAATAACTTCTTAACAACAACAGGGAGCTCCAGCACATGAACAGAAAAATGCAGAAAAGTCAAAACTCTAATTAAATCTAATAAAGCATATAATGGAACGTGTTACATATTTAAGAACTTTCTTCGAATATAGTAGTCATTGAAAAAACAGCTCTTGACAGCACTGAGTTGTTCAACATTATAACTTCATTCTGTGTTTCAGTGATATGCTTTGCTTCTGAAATCCAAGGACTTCAGGTGATCAACAGTTACGTACCTAAGTTTGTTGTTGGGTTTGAAAGTGAGTTAATTCATTAATATTTCAGAAATATTTTATACTGGAAAATAGCATCTAGTCACAGAAAACACAAAAGTATTTTAGACATCATACAGACCAGTGCCACATGTTCTTCGGTTGTGTCAATAACATTCAACATAAAAGTCTTCAATTGAACTTACAAACTACACAACAGTCTTCTCCCATAGGTAAAAAAAAATTATCTTTTGCATACTATTGTTTTCTTAAGAGTCAGCATAGAAAAACTTTAGAACTTCTGCAAGCCACACATTATTTTACCCTACCACACATATGAGAAGCAGTTTAGAAACAAGAACTGCAAGGTAAATGGTTTATACCTACATGTAGAGTCTCAGACCCTTGAGGGGAACACAGATTTGTAAAATCTCACTACTGAAAAAGCATTCAGTGGTATTTGTTTGCAAAAAAAAAAAAGATCTGCGCAAGTTGTGTGTCTAATAATAGAAAAACTATAGACAGAAGAGGTAGGAAGCTCAAGCCACTACTATAATACGAACGATTAAACTGCTGCAGAAATTTGAAACATACATTGTTCAACAGTGCTTATTTACAAGGTTGTTATTTAAAGGTCACTGACCCTTAAAATTAAGTTTATTTCACAAACCAATCTGTTTTTACAGGTCTTAATCCTATAAACACTGCTATTCTTGCCAACAGACTGCCATACTATGAACACACGATCTTTTATATATCAAGACTAACTTTATACTGTTTTTTCTGTTCAACTCTAATAAGAGCATTGCTCACTTGATTACTTTGTTAGCTTCAGCAAATTAAATGTGTTGGGTTAAAACATAGTCTTAATTCCTAAACCTAACATGTGGCTAAAAAAAGTTCCTAAGGAACAAACACGGTGATGCAGAGCTGTTACCTAAAAAAAAAATCTTAGAAGTTTTTGAAAACAAATAATAGGACAACTAACATCTTTCATGCTGTTTAATTTAGCTAAGAATTATCTCATTTTCTTCAGCATCAAATATTTCCCATGTTTCTGCATCTTACGAAAATAAGAAACCATGGGATTATAAGAAAGGCTCATTTAGTATGTTTTACAGAGACTGTTATCAAGAACATTACTAACTAGAAGATCTCCAAATCATGAGCATTATCAATTTCAATAATATCTTCAGGTTCCATCTTTGCTTCATGATGCCCCTCCTGTAGATCATCCAGGGAAGCCAGAGCCTCATTCGTATCACTAGCGAAAGTCTCACGAGATGCATCATCATACTCCTGCAGGTTAAGCCCTTTAATGGCTTTTTTCATCTTCTTTCCTAAAACTTGAATTCTCCTCTTCTTAGCAGCTTTTTTATTTTCATACTCCTTTTGGTTTTCCAGATAGAATATTTCCTTGAAAGAAAACAAAAACAAAAAAAAAAAAGTTTGGCATATTCATTTACTAGTGCTTCCTAAAGAAAACATAAAAGTGAAAAAAAAAAATATTACAAATACTGTTCAATAATATTTAACTAAGGTACACATTATTGATAGTAGAAGTATGAAGATAGACTGCACTTAAGAAAAATGCCCCGTAAATAATTTTATTACATAATTTCTCAGCAATCTCAAAGTATATATAAATAAGTATCACTAAGTTTTCATTTCAACTTTGCTGATGATACAAAACTGGGAGGATTAGGTGGTGGACCAGAGGGTCGTTCTGCCATACAGAGGGACCTGTAGAGAAAATACAACCAAAAGTTCTATGACAACTTCTGAAAACTTTCCTCTGTAATTGGAATTTGAGTCTGGTCCCATTAAACACTTGTGAACCCCATTAACATCTTCTCAACTGCAAAATATCACTGTTGCAAGTTCCATCCGTATTTCAAGGGGGAGAATATCATGTAGTGTTACACGCCTTTCTTTCCCTGCTTATTTTTTAAAAAACAAACTGTCTACAGAAAACATTAATGGTTTTATCTGGCCAAAACCTGCAAGTCAAGTACTGAGGACATACAAATCTGTGAGAGTTGCATATGTGACAACCTCCACGACGACAGGATTACACATACTTTTCCCACAGGTTTGTATGAAAAATGATGCCTTGTACCATCAGTCAAGTTCACTGAGTGAAAACTGCTGCATCATTAAACACTTCCCAGTATCAGCAAGAGAAGAATGAGACACGCAATTACAAGGGCATGGAAGAGAGGTAGAAGAGGAATTTTTTGGAAGAGGGGCAAAAGACCAAACTTTTTTTTTTTTTGTAATGGGATAAAGTGATCAAACTTGCAACTTTGCGACCACAGTAAGCCATGAAAGGGTCTTTATTTGCTTTTAAACATAAAACAGACAATCACAATTTATGTTGATTTGTTTCTCAATTCCTAGTACAAGATGCTCAGATGGTTTACAGTGACCTGTAGTCACCTACAAGCAAAATTAACAAGTCTTTCTTTTAACAAAACCTTCAATAAAGTGGCAAATACCACAAAAAACCCCAAGTTGTTTTAATTACATGAAGAAAATACCATCTCAGTCTATTTCACACCCTAAAAGGAAAGGCAATATCGTATTTACTAACTGACAAAACTAATTTGGTGAGCACCACAGATGGGGCCAGTGAGCAATTCAGATTAGGTTCAAACCAGTATCTGACTTAATGGGAAATACTGCCTGGTGCTACAGCTAGACAAAAACATTCTATTAAGAGAACACAATTCAATCCATGCACAATGATGCAGAGCTCCAAGGGGACAAATGTAACTGCAGATTACATTGCTGTAAATTATATACAAATTAAGTAAAATCCAATGTTTCTCTCTTCAGACTCTAGAGTCTCATCATCCTCAACAGGTTTTTGTGACTGGCAATACATAAAAGGTATTCTCTCTGCCTAGCGTTGTCCTGGTTGAGGTAAGACAACCAATCTTCTGTTCAGTAATTTTACTTTGCAGCTAAGTCTCTTCTAATTAACTGAACCCTGAAATTAACAGCATATTGTGCAGAAACTGTTTGTTCCCACAGAGATAAGACTTGATTGACTCTAATTTATGCCAAGGAATGGTATACAGAGCAGCTCTTGCTTACACTTACTGCCGTAACAACCAAGGTCAGCTAACTTTTATTTGCCCCATTGGAGAGTTGGAAGCAGAAGGGCACAGAGGGGTCACACCTGCAGTGAGGAGTGCACAGGACAGGTGACCCAGAACTGACCAACAGGATATTCCATCCCATCTGCATCATGCTCAGTATAAAAGCTAAGAAATCAAAGGGGCCAGCTCTCTCTCTTCAATGGCCAGCGTCTGAGGAGGACTCTCTCTGTTCATCTGCCTTTGACCCTGATCCATGCATTCCTGAATCCAGATTCGGAATCCAGTTCCCATCCATTGCTCAGGCCAGCCTGGGACTTGCCCAGTGCCTGCCAGTCATGTGATCACCATCCTGGGAGCTTGATATGGTTTTGCATATATTTCATTATTTTCTTTTTATTTTATTAACTATTCCAATAAACTAGTTTAGTTTTTTCCTAAACTCCTAAGTCTCTTTCTCTCTCTCCCTCCTCTCCTTGGAGAGAGAGGTGGGGCAGAGCACCTGACATCTCAGCAGTCAGTCTGGCCCAAACCATAACAAGTGTGAATAGCAATCAATAACTTTTTTGTGGGTTTTCTTACTTACATTTTGAATGTGAAAAGCTGGTTGCTTTGGAATATAAACTTGCTAGAAATTATGAGAGAGTGTCAATCATAACATTTGTAGTAGGAAAAAAATATTTACTTTGGACAATCATTTGTGCTCTTGACAATTTTACCTTGATTTGCTCTTCTTTGATGCTAGGTGTGTTCTTCAGCAGGTTTAAATAAACGCCCCCTGGTGTTCTTCTCCTAGTCCCGTTCTTAATAGGGAAAGAGTAAATTATTGATGGCAAACTTAATATTAAGTGTTGATATAAAAATAGTATTGAGACAGAATAATAAAAAAATAAGTTCTACTGGGTTAGGTAAAGACACGAAACACAAATAGTATTTAACTACTCTCACAACTATCTGCAATAACGTATACACTAGTTTAAATATTCAGAACATTCCTAACACATAACACATAACAACATTCCAAGACCAGCAACATGTAAAACATGAACTTCACGAAATTATGTAGATCTCATTTTTTTTAAATTATGCTCAGCAGTTCTACAACTTATCTGCATATCTGCAGGATTTTGCATTTCTACCTAAGGCACATAAAACACAACATGTATTTTAAAGTTTCTCCCCACTGAAGGATGAATGAAGTCAGCTTCAAAGCCCCTGTAAATTATAAGTACTAATTATCACACTATTAATTGATTACCATTCATAGTATATCAAGTTGAACTGTTACTCCAGTGCTCTCATATTTATTAAATGTGATACTTTTCTGCTAAATAACATAAAATATAATCTAAAAGTTGTATGAACAGAGAAAGTCAATTTATAAGCATGTTCTTGAAACAGCAGATGCACAAAATCCCAACCAAAGAAAACAGTATGAACTGCCTTTCAAATGGCGTACTCTGATCTGCACCCAAAGGAACCTGTGCCACCAGGAGTTATGCCCTTTCATCTCCTTGGTTAACACTTGTTAGTAAGTACTTTAATCTTTCAAGACAATAGACTGCTTCTAAGACAAGTTGCTAGCTTTTTTTCGGGGGGAGAGCTGGTTGTTTTTGTTTGTGGGTTTTTTTTTTTAATTTTTTCTCCCTCCTCTCTGCTTCCATTGATGGAACTTAACAGATTTAATTTATAAACAAATGCCTGAAATTCCCTTGCACTGATTTGTACTAATGTACACTAGTACAATGTACATTATGTATGTACAAATTCCCTTCCACTTTATTTTTTTCTTCTGAACTTTTGCACTGAGGCTCATTATTTAATAAAAATAAAAGCATGCCAAGAAATTGATAACAACCATTAAGTATAGGTCTCTTTCTATACTTTCCTTTTTGTAACAGAAATCAGTACTCAGTTTTGCTCTGCTGATGCACAAGCCAATGGTTCTCTAATAAAGCCATCAGATTCCCTTCTGAACACCACTCTTCAAAAGTGACACTAGACACTAAAAATGCTCACTACTGAGTATGTTGACCACTGATGTCACGCTGATTAACCCAGTAGAAAGGTCAGTGCTGTCAAGCATCTACATGACTTACTGAAGAAATGTGCCAGAGGCTTCACCTGGAAGCTTTTCTCTACAAGCTTTTATTCAAGCTTCACAATCCTTCAGTCTTAAAGATCTTTCTGTCAGGAAAAGATCCCAAGGGAAGGCAGAGTAACAGACCCAACACTACCACTGCAAATCAGATGCTTATCTCAGTACAAAAAGTTGGGCAATTTCCAGGTTTATTCATCTCATTGTTTACTCAAATCCTGCTGGAAGGTTACATTAGTTCCATAGGGAGGGAAGGCCATGAAACTCTGGGAGAACCTGTCCAACGTGAAAGCTGTGCAATAGCACTATCTAAATATTCTACACGTAAAAATATGTGTGGGCCGCCTGCCCTGCAAACCCACAATATCACATTTTTCTTACCACTATGAACAGTCCACCATTTTGTTCCACTTCAGCTGTTTCCATAAGCAGTTCGATAGCTTTTCTTTTCCCAATTATTTTCACCACCCGGGCAATTAAATCTTTCTTTGGCTCACAAAGCCTGAGAGGAGATTAAAAAAAGCCACATTTATTGTCAGTATAATTTCTCAAGGAAAATTGGCCATGGAACTTCCATAACAAATAATTCCTTTTGTAGAACATAAAACCGTGCTAAAATTAAGGAGTGTAAACATTTAAGTGTTTCAATGGCTTTTTGAATCAAAATACTGAGCTTCTGAGGGAGTTTAAAGCATGCATTTAAAAAAATTGTTTCAATGAAAATACAGTGATTATTTTCCTTCTACTGATGTGTGAAAGATTAAAACAAATAAGAAACTGCAGAGACCTGTATAAATCTCTGAAATTAAAGTATAAAAGTCTGTTGTGCAAATGCACAACATCACCTTTTAAAATTACATCACCTTTTACAGTTAAATCAACAATTATATGGAGACAACAGTAAGTGTGAAAGTTCCCCCATACATATGTCATTGTGCCACTCAGACAAACCTACACAATAAAAAAGAAATCAGTCTGTTGACTAATCTATGACAACCTATAAAATGCAAATAAGAAAAAAAAATGCAGTATTTCTGAGTTAAATTGCATTCTTTTGTTAGCATGCAGAATTTTTCACTGTCAGTCTGCAAGACAGGAGAGGCTTATATAGCACCCATTCAATTCAATCAATGTGCCAAAGTTCGTACTCCCATTGAAAAACATTGTAAGTGCACCAATCAATACTTGTCCAGAGCAAGAGTTCATATGCTAAATTCTGATTTTCCAATGACCAAGCTTCTCGTTAAGCACAGTCCCAACCACTACAGCTCACTGGTTTTACACTTGGGTGACCACCATCATCAAAATTTCCTTAAGACCACTATCTAGCCTAATTGCTTCAAGCAACATCACTATGCTACATTGCATACGTTACGATAACTGCATAACAGAAGGTGTGTGACCACAGATGTGAACACCTATTTAGAACAACCAGGTTAGCTTCAACTGCTCCAATTCTATGACTGAAGTTACCCGAAATTAAATGTCAAAACTCACATTTGAGCGACAATTGTCCTAATCGTGAAAAGGATTATCCGATCTGCTTAACTTTATACTTTGTGTTTAATCTCACTGAGTTCAATGAATGATAAGGTACCAGAAGGTAAATGCTGTTTTAAATATTTATGGGATTGACTTCTACTTTGTGAATTATTGGAAGAGATGGAAATATTTCTCTAAGATGCAGAGAACTTTAAGATAACCAGGATTCCTTAGAGAGCTGGTTAAATAGACCTTCTATTAGCAGCACTGGCAGCTTAAACAGTCAAATCCCCACTCAGTGTTCATCCTGGCCCTGCACAATCCTCCTGTACGCATGCTTTAGCAAGCAGCTCTGCACTGCAACAGGATCTGAACGAGATAAACTGCAAAAAATGGCACAAGATGGTCAGAAAAATTCTTTGATTTCAGTTCACCGTGTGGGCCAACACACCAAAAGGTTATGAATCCAGGCACAGATGGCACAGCACAGATCAAACAACAGTGCTGTCTGTGATGTGTACAACCACAATCCTACTGATGCAGTTCAGTGCCACTACTACTATTGACAATTAAAAAAAAACAGGCTTCTGCCCTATTTTGATGAAGCTCCACAAAACAAAGAAAAGTTTATTACAAGAGAAATGCTCAGAGTTTTCAAATTCACAAATGAGAAGCTACCAAGAACTGGTAAGAGCAGTAATTAATTGCCTAATTGCTGTATTTCAGCATCTGGTAATACTAAGTACCACATGTAAGAAATCAACAATGACCAATAAACCCAGGTTTTATTTAAATGTCAAGCTAACCAATAGTAAATCCTGTAACTCTCGTTCCCTGTTTCATCTCATTTTCTTCCCTTGCACCATGGAAAAAGGATTGTGGCAGTTTAAGCCAATCTAAGTAAGAATGACTACAGTCATGTGCACTCCCTCACACCATCAGTCCAGTGCTGCCAGTGCCAGCTCAACAGAAAGCATGCCACAAATTGGTTCAGGAAACAAACGTGCCTGCAAACTAACTCTTTCAAAAAAGCAACAAATAAGTTTTCCGACTCATCGCAGTGTAAAATAACTACATTAGCAGGAGCATGAAAAGAATTGGATCGCAGCAAGCATGCATACAGCTGGAGCCTTGTAACCCCAACACTGGTGTCCATAAATTAGCACAGAACCACAGCTCAGTTTCACAACACAGAAAGAAGCAAGGCTCGATTTCAGTGCTGGTGTCTGGCCTCGGCAGAGGCCTCAGTTACAACAGCAGCAAAACGTTTTCTTCAGATAAGCATGTTCCACATAAAGGATATGTCCATTTCAGAAGCTCTCCAAAGCACTACGTAGTCCGAGCCATTTACAATTTCAAGGATTTATAACTTAGCCAGATTTTCATGGTGACCACAGCAGGCGTTCGTTGGTGTCCAACTCCCAACACGCATCCTTACTCATGTGGTATTTCCTAAAAAAGCCACTACTAAATCTGTATCATGAGAAATGCCACTTTTCCTTGCCATTGCTCTGAAACAACAAACCATTTTTTTTTTTTTTTAAATAATTGGACAGTATTACTGCATGCTTCTAAAAGATACCAGCCTTAACACTACATTTTAATCCCAGGACTTTGGAAATACACACAAGGCACTCATGCTTTTTTGTAATTTGGTATGACATCTTACATATTTAGCAGTAACAAAGCTTTCCTCCCCCCCTTCTTTTCCATCAACAGTTTACCAATGCTTGCAGAAACTAAGATACACTGTTACTAAACTCACCGATAAGCAATTTCATCTGCCACTTTTTCCTCAGAATCTTCTTCTGTTATCTCATACCTTCCTTTATATTTCATTTCTTGTCTTTCACCCAGTCTATCCTTTACAGGCCGCTTCCGTTTGAGAAAGCCTTGCCCATTTTCTTCTTCTGCTGGCAGTGTTTTCTTGTCATCATGCATGTATTCATCCAGTTCTTTATCTAAAGTCTCTGCCTCCTTTTGCTGAGCTTCCTTCATCAGCTTTTTAGCCAATAAATAATTGTAAGTCTCAGACTGCCTGCTTCTGTCAATACTACCATCCATGCCTAGAATCCCAAGTTCAGTAGCCACTGCATCCTGATTCTGCTCCTGGAGCACCACACCCCAAATGTTGTTGACCTTCTTGCCACCTAGAGCAGTTTGTTTTTGGTGGCTTTGGCTAAGCTGAAAAGGCTCAGATTTAGCAGGAGAAAAGCTGAAACATTTCTGTCGTTTTCGTTTCCACAGACAGCTGTCATCATCAGATTCAGAAAAGCTTTCGTCACTTGAATCCACACTTTTGGTTGTCCGATAAGGAACGCTTGGTGCACACGATGAAATGGCACTCTGGAATGGTCTGCCTGAATCATTGGCATCATGTGATTTCTGAAAAGAAACAGTAAATATCTGTTAATATAATTACTCTTGTAAATTAGAAGAGCTATCAAGTCACACCAAAGATTTGATCGTCTGGTAAACTTAACTCAGACTCATTTGACTGTTTGGGCTGTCCTCTATGAGCATCTTTGGGACTACAGTTGACAAGCGCATCCTATGAAACCTCTGCAATTTGAATGTTTGTACACAAGAGACAGCATGGCAGCTATAGATAACACTTATCAGGAGTCGCTAATCTACTTAACATCTTTTTTGTTGAATGGAATTAAAATTATTACAAGAATAGAAAAGCTATTAAAATTCCCAAATTGGACAAAGACACAACACGTACAGCAGTTCTAAGAAGGTTAAAAACCCAAACCACCATGGGAATTTACCAGAAGTTTTTTTAAGCAGAAAAACTGACATCCTATCCAGTCTGAGAGGGGTCAAGACTAGTAATCTGCAACCATAATAGTGCTGAGACTCAAGCAAGAAGAAAAAGTGACCAAAACCCCCCAAAACCAAACCCCCAAAACTTGGATGCTGCTCAGACTTTGAGAAGCTAACAGTGTAATGTGAATATGGTTCGATCAGGACAGCACATGACCAGCTGGGGACAATAATACCTTACAGAAGAACTGTGGTTTTCTTCCTTTAAACCAACAAGACACCACAGACTCACATGGTTTCTTATTAATTAGAGCAAAAACATAAAGGTTTCAACATACTTTAAAACAAAAGTCCCATTGCTATAAAAATATTCAAGAAATACTGTTTCCCCCCATACACCTGCCAGGTAAACTAAAATATGAAAGTCAAACCTGCTCAAATCTGCATAACCTGCAAAAGCACCATGCGTAATGTAACTCAGAATTCTTATGCCCAATGGCTGTAAACTTTTGGCCACGCTGTCTGTGCTAATCTGCGGTAAGCATTTTTCCTTACTCGTAATTCCAGTTGTTCCCTACCTGACTTCCTATCATAATGTTATATGCTATCCTGTGATCTTTAAAAATAAGATCCCTTCCTTCAGTTTCAGGTGAAATAAAAATTCTTCCTTTAACCTTACTGCTTTCATCAACACTATGGCACCATTTCTTCTTCCTCCTATTAGCAAACAGAAAGCAGAAGCCTTCAACTTATTTTATCATGTTGCAAAATACAAATTTTTAATTTAAAATGTATTCCATAATGCAAAACACTAACAACTCCATAAATTAAAAAAAAACTAAAAAAAAAAACAAAAAAAAAACCCAAAAAACTGAACCCATGTCTGTAATAATTTATTTTGTGCTACATATCCCAGAACTATACGGCAAGTAAACCAAAATAAAGAAAGAAAATAAAAATCCTTACACATGCAGTATACACCGATTTATCTTGAGATCTTTTTCCTGCCCACACACCACCATAAATTCCTCATAAACTTCACAACGCATTCCAACGTGTAAACAATATGACACACTTGGAAATAAACATCTTTTCAGCAACTCACGGATGCGAAAGGGCTGTCAAGTCAAGGGAAAGCAGCGATCGCCACTCGTTGCCTCCAGGGGTTTTCCCAACGGCTTGTTTCTGTTGTTCTAGAAGGGACCAGCGGTACCGCTCGGCCCGCACTCTCCTTTGCTCACCGACCCCAGTGCCCAGCAGCAACAAAAGCCTCGCCCGCCCCCCCATAGCATGCGGTTTCCCCACACGAACGGGCACCGAAGGAACAAGCCGGCTGCCGGGCCCAGGGCAAGGAGTCACTCCCGGGGAAGGGCCCCCGGGACGTACCGGGCCCCCCTCCTCCCGCAGAAGCCGACCACCGCCCCTCCCTGGGGTCGGTGGATCCCCCCGGGAGCGGGGAATCACGGGCGGTGGCGGCAGGGCCCCTGCGGCCCTCTAGCCGCCTTCTCCCGGCTGGGCCTTCCGCGGCCCGCCGCCAGGAGCGGCGCGGCGCCGACTGGAGCCGGAGCCTGGCCGCCGGCCACCTCCCCTTTCTCACCTGCTGCGGGTCCCCGGGAGAGCCGGCGCCGGGCATGTCGGAGTCCGAGTCGGAGAGCTCGCCGTCCTCCACCTCGCCCTCCATCCTCCGCGCCTCCAGCGCCATCGCGACGCCGGCGCGCGGCGTCTACCGGGGAGGGGCGGGGCGGACGCAACCGCGGCGCGCGGCAGCCTCCTCTCACCAATAGGGAGAGCGGGCGGCGGTGACGCAGGGCGCGGTGCGTGTCGGGAACGCCGACCAACGAGCGGGAGGGGGGAAGGGGGAGGGGACGCGGCGGCCCGCGGCCATCTTGTTGGTGGTGAGGCGGGCGGCGGGGTACTGGCAGCGGCAGTGCTGCCCTCCCGGTGCCTTTTCTTGTCGGTGCACTTGTGGAAATGGGCGGTGCTGCACAAAGGTTGTGGTTTGAGGAACCCACAACAATTTATTGCCGTTTAGACAATTATTCTATCATCCGATGACCCCTGCCTACCTGGGAAGGGGAATCAGGGAAAAAAATAAGGAAACCGAAGGTTGGCATACAAACAGGTTGCATAGAATAAGACTAAATAATTAACGTGAATAATACTAAAGAACAAATACTGATCCCGGTACAAGGAATGTACTTGGCCCATTCTGTCAGTGGGAAGCTGTGCACTCCCAGCAGGGACAGCAAATGTTGGACACCGCGCGTGCAATGGCGTTGGGAGGAGCGGAAAGGCTCAGGGGTCTGGCACCGGGGCAGGAAGTTCTCAGGATTGCAGCCATCAAGGGAGAGGGAGAATTTCTCAGCAACTTTCTAATTTATGTTGAATGTGACATTCATGGTATGAAATGCTCCTGTTGGTCAGCTTGGGCCGGGTGCCCATGTCCCAGTTCTCCTCATCCCCACACCTCGCAAGGCTCGAAAACACCTGAGACCTTGAAACCTGCATACGATAGCTGGCTATGAAGTAAGTATTTTCACAGATTCAGACACTGGAGTCTTCTGAAAAGTGCACTTTTTCCAAGCATTAGAAGAGACCTTACTGCAAAATAAATTACTGAAAGATAACTTAATCCTGTGTTGCTCAAACCAGGACAACAAAGAAAGAAGTTTAGATGAAAGTCCATCCTGGTCAGCTTAACCGGGGCAACAACAGCAAGCTGTTGTATTAGTGAGTTAGTAAGATACACCATTTTGATCTCTACAGCAGATTCTTGAGGTATTTCTTAAAAAATAACTGAAAGAAAAGCTCTTCCTGCTTATACAGTGTCACTCAAAAACCCCTGAAAGGGTGGAGAAACGTGTCCGGCTAGCAGGGACTAAGTGACCTCCCACAGTCCATTTCACCCAAAATTACTGTGTAGTCCTGTGTGTTAATTTACGTATGACTGAAGCCATTATTTGTATATTGTAAAGCTAAAATTTCACTCTCCGAGGGTGTATCTATGGATCTATAACACAGGGCACTGAACACGGGGTTATGGTTTGATTAAGGGACTGATAATCTGAAAGTGAGCTCTTTTTATTTATCACAACTGTCCAATCCTGTTCAAATCAGGCAAACTGTTAAATTAGTGAAATGACTCTTCCCCACCCTCCAACCCAACCCTGGAAAAAGTAACAATCTCAGAGTGATTAGAATAAAGCACAGGATGCAAAAGTCCTGCCATTATTTCTAGGGCTGTTCAGAACCTGTGATAAGCAACTAAAAGAAGTCTGATCATGGAGTTTAAACTCTTTCCTTACTTTCTGTGAGTAACGACACATAAATGTGATGGTGTTTGGTGACACAGGAAGAAAATAGTGAAGATGTGAGTGAGAAAGCGATGAATGAATATACACAGCATTGGACAGATGAACAAATGTTCAGTATCCTCAGATGGTAGAAACAAATGAGGAGTAGATAGTTCAATCTGAGGACACGTTTGCAGCTGTAGAAATTAAAATACACTGCACATTTTACGGTATTACATCTTTACTCACCAAGACAATGAAGTGTTATGCTGACTTATATCAGGAAAAAAAATCCATTTAATTGTCATTTCTTCACGAATTCTCATGGATACTGATTCTTCAATAAAGGGAAAGAAATCATACTGCCACTTTTTGTCTAAGAACAGATGTTTTTCCCGGTTGGTGTGCTGCATAAGTGGAAATTAAGATGTTGCTGGTAGGCATCCTTCAAGCTGAACTTGAGAAAATGAGCATTTACTTCAATGATAGACTGTGACCAATGGTCAACAACATCCCATTTGGCTATGTTAATTAGGAGTTCAAAGGAGGTCCTTCTGCTTATTTTACCTCTGATTAATGCCAGATAGATCAATTTAGCTTCTGTCTTCCTTCAGTAATTCATAGATTTCCTTTGGAAATTAATATATACACAGTCCCCCCTGCATTCTGTTCCACAAATCAAAATTCTGTGAAGATTCTCAGAAGCTCTGGAAAACATCCCATCCCCCACTGCCAGCTACTTAATACTTTAATGTTCATCTGAACTTAATCTAGATTTAGAACAGCATGACGCAATGTGTATAACTTTATTTACTCAATAACAGCCTTCTGTTTTCTCATCCTTCAAACTGAGGGGGGACTACAATATATATAAAGGCAGGAACTGTCAACAGCTTCTTAAGACTTGCAGAAAATTGTATTTCCAGGTAAGTAACACACCTTACTTTGCAGGATCTAAACACTGCTTTTCTGCGTGGTGCCAATAGCAATAGTCCCTCAGCTGTGCGTACAAAGCAGTGGGGGCAGGGTGCAGTGCGGCCTAGAGATGCTTACCGTGTCTCTGTGTGAATTTGAAAATCTTGAGCTAGGCAGTGAAGCTCCTCACGCAGCGGAGAGCCAAGCAGAAACCTGTCCATTAACACCTGTTATGGGTTGAGAGACACAGGACTATTCTTCTAATGCTGGGGAAAATTGCATTTTTAGAAGACTCTAGTGTCTGAATTTGTGAAAATATTTACTTTATAGCCAGCCAGGCTCTGTGGGACTCAAGGTTAGTGTTTTCGAGCCTTGCCAGGTGCAGGGACAAGGAGGAGCAAGGCCTGGGCATTTGACCCAGGCTGGCCAACGGGAGTATTTCATACCATGAACGTCACATCCAATATAAATTAGAAAAGTTTGCTGCGTAGCGGTCTCTCTCTCCCTGATGGCGGCGGTCCAGACAACTCCTTGCCCCAGTGCTGGAACCCTGAGGCTTTCCCTTCCTCCTGAAGCCATTGCGCTCGCAGTGTCCGATACTTGCTATCCACTGCTGGGAGTGCACAGCTTCCTACTGATATAGATGGCTGAGTATAATTTCTGAATATCTTATATCAGTATCGGGATTAATACTGGTTCTTTAGTATTATTGTTAATTATTTAGTCTATTAAATCTATTTATATTTCAACCCTTGTGTTTCTTTGTGTTCCCCGATTCCCCTTTCCAGGTGGGGAGGGATCATCGGGTGATAGAATAATTGTCTAATGACAATAGATTGTTATGGGTTCTCTCAAACCATAACAACACCCAAAGCAGGGAGCTGCCCACATCTACCTAACGAGAACAACTGAACCAAGGGAATGGTCTTTACTGTGGCCTGATGTCTCAGACTACTGTTAGGTCTATCGCTATTGGCACCATGCAGAAAAGCAGTGGTTCGATCCTGCAAAGTAAGATGTGTTACTTACCTAGAAATATGATTTTCTGCAAGTCTTAAGAACTGTTGACAGTTCATGCATTGATCAGATCCCCCCTTAGTCTTCTCTTCTCTAGACTAAAAAGACCCAAGTCCCTCAACCTTTCCTCATAAGAGAGATGCTCCAGGCCCCTAGTCATCTTTGTAGCCCTCTGCTGTACCCTCTCCAGCAGTTCCCTGTCCTTCTTGAAATAAGGAGCCCAGAACTGGACACAGTACTCCAGATGGGGCCTCACCAGGGCAGAGTAGAGGGGAAGGATGACCTCCCTAGACCTGCTGTCACACTCTTCCTGATGCAACCCAGGATGCCATTGGCCTTTTTGGCCACAAAGGCACGTTGCTGGCTCATGGTCATCCTGTTGTCCACCAGGACTCCCATGTCTTTTTTCTCAGAGGTGCTCTGCAGCAGATCAGCTCCCAGCCTGCACAGGTGCATGGGGTGATTTCTCCCCAGGTGCAGCACCCTGCACTTGCCTTGTTGAAGTTCATCAGGTTCCTCTCTGCTCAACTCTCCAGCCTGTCCAGGTCTCGCTGTATGGCGGCACAGCCTTCCGGTGTGTCAGCCACCCCTCCCAGTTTTGTATCATTAGTGAACTTGCTGAGGGTACATTCCATCCCTTCATCCAGGTCATTGATGAATGTATTGAAGAGGACTGGACCCCATACTGACCCCCGGGGGACTCCACTTGTTACAGACCTCCAACTAGATTCTGTGACCCTAATCATGACCTTCTGAGCTCTGTCTTTCAGCCAGTTTTCAATCCACCTCACTGTCCGTTCTTCTAATCCACACTTCCTAAGCTTACCTATGAGGATACTGTGGGAGACTGTGTCAAAAGCCTTGCTGAAGTCAAGGTAGACAACATGCTTATGCTCGTGCTCAGTCACCTAAGTGCTCCAGGAAGGGGAATGTTCTCAGGCATTCGTAGTTCTCCTGAGTAAGCATGCTTCCACTCTCCCTTCCCCTCCTTAACTGAACTCGGGCACCTTAAGGTCTGACTTTGTCTCATTTATCACAGGTGATGAAAACTCCTTAAATTTGGGTTGAAATCTTGACCTTATCACAGACTGGGTTTTTTTTCTGTTTTGACCTTGGGCTTGTCCCGTATTTTCTCTTTTTCTATCATGGTCGTAAGCTTTTCAGGACATTTGTACAAGGATATTGCATAGTTTCTTCATAACTTGGCCCTGATTTTAGCATGGGCATTAAGCTACAGCATCACAGAAATGATAACCATTTTCTGCCAAAGAATAATTTTCTGCTTGCTTTCTTGATATACTGATTTTTTGCCTTTCTTTCCTGACCTACACAGTATGAAGAATATTTTGCAAAAGAACCCATTCTATTGAATCACAGGAGTAGTTTAAGCCACTCACAAAAAGTTGACCTACTTTGCAAGACAGCAACTGAACCAAAAAAAATTTGCAGATAAACACCAGAAAAAACTCTTATACTAAAGGCCTTATTTTTAACACTAAGAAAATGGTGGATTGAGAACTGGCTGTGTGACAGGACCCAAAGGGTAATGGTTAATGGAACAGGTTCAAGCTGGAGGCCTGTAACCAGTGGTGTCCCCCAGGGGTCAATACTTGGTCCAGTCCTGTTCAACATATTCATCAGCGACCTGAACGAGGGGACAGAGTGTATCCTCAGCAAGTTTGCTGATGATACCAAGTTGGGTGGGGTGGCTGACACCCCGGAGGGCTGTGCTGCCATCCAGAGAGACCTGGACAGGCTGGAGAGCTGGGCAAGAAAGAACCTCATGAGGTTCAACAAGGAAAAGTGTAAGGTGCTACACCTGGGCAAGAAGAATGTCAGGCACCAATACAGGTTAGGCGTGGACCTGCTGGAGCCAAGCTCTGAAGAGAAAGATCTGGGAGTCCTGGTAGACAGCAAAATGACAATGAGCAAGCAATGTGCTCTTGTGGCCAAGAAGGCCAACGGAATCCTGGGCTGCATAGGGAAGAGTGTGGCTAGTAGGTCGAGGGAAGTCATTCTCCCCCTCTACTCTGCACTGGTGAGGCCACAACTGGAGTATTGCATCCAGTTCTGGGCTCCCCAATTCAAGAGGGATAGGGAACTACTGGAAAGAGTCCAGCGAAGGGCAACAAAGATGATTAAGGGATTGGAGCATCTCCCTTATGAGGAAAGGCTAAGAGAGCTGGGACTCTTTAGTCTGGAGAAGAGAAGGCTGAGGGGAGACCTTATTAACGCCTATAAGTATCTCAAGGGTGGGTTGAAGGAGTATGGAGCCAGACTCTTTTCAGTGGTTCCCAGTGACAGGACGAGGGGCAACGGGCACAAGTTGGAACATAGGAGGTTCCACTCGAATATGAGGAAGAATTTCTTCACGGTGAGGGTGACAGAGCCCTGGAACAGGCTGCCCAGGGAGGTTGTGGAGTCCCCTTTGGAGATTTTCAAGACCCGCCTGGATGCAGTCCTGAGTAGTATTCTCTAAGCAATCCTGCTTCAGCAGGGGAGTTGGACTAGATGATCTATATGGTCCCTTCCAACTCTAAAAAAAATTCTGTGAAATTCAGTGAAATTCAGTGAAAATCAGTTCATGGCCAATAGAGGGTATTTGATTTCAAGATTTTTGGCTCCTGGCTGTGATCTCATCATCTTGAATTAAAAAAAAGGCAGCAGAAGTACACACTGGCTAAACCCCCTTCTAATTACTGGTCATAAAGGTGCCTCCATTTTACAGCTCTTGATTGCTTATATGCAATTTTAAGGTTATTCATATATGCATTTTTAGAATTTACTGATTCAGAGAATGAATGGTTAAAGGTCGTTAGTGTAGATTCAGTACAGCATGGCAAAGAACAGAGCTCGGAGCCCAGGAGCCCAGCGTTCCAAGATAAGGAATTGGCCTTGTGTATAAGATAGCGGGAACAGCCTGCATGCTAAGGAGGAACCCAATTGTCTGGGTAAAGTGTCCATCTGGTCGGGACCAGTTCCGCGGTTTGGGGTCCAGCCAGCCCAGCATTCTAAGCCAGAGGTAAAAGTACACGGTGAAGAAGACTATGAGCCTTCCTCCAGAAGACCCCGGCCCACGACCACCAGGCGACAGTACACATGCGGCAAGGGGAGGAGACTTATGATAATGAGTTCCTAGAAATAATTAGAATAGTAATGCCTTTTCTTAGAATTAATTATAATAACCCAGCCCACATTAATGAATATGTATGCTTTTTATCATAAATAGATGCTTGTTTTACGAGCCAGTGTGCAAGTTAGGAGGAGAAATCCCCCTTGCACCCGGCGCCGCAATAAACATACCTGCTTTATAACTCCCTGCGAGTTGTAGGGTTTGTTTCCGTGCGTCAATTTGGCACCCCAGATGGGACCCCCTCTGTCCGGCTGCGGGACCTGCTGAGGACAGGACTCCTCTGGGCGCCCCCGAGATTTCTCGGAAGGACTCCCCCACTCATCCAGATCACCGCGGGGACAGACAAGGACCATCTACTGCGGACCAGGTATGTTTAGGGTTTTCTTAAGGGGGACCTGTAAGTCGTGAGGAGACGTCCTACGCATGGTAAAGAGTCGGCGTACTCACCCCGGGGTATGCTCGAGCTTGGGCTAACGGTTGGGTTATGCTTGTGTGGGATCCCTCGGTTTTGGTTTTTGTGTTAGTGTGTGGAATTGTAATACTGTTTGTTACTTGTTGTATTTGTCATAATGTACCACTACCGTGTTATTGCCTAATATAAGGTGGAAATTATTGTATGAGTGAAACGAGTGATTGAGACGCGGCACTGCTGCGGAGCAAGTGTGGAGTTCTGATCCGCTGTTCCATGTTCTCCGCGAGGAGAGTGGCCGGAGATGAAGGAAGCGTATGACAGACTGTAAAGAAACATTGTGTGAACCTAATATTGAGAATATTAAGTGGCAGTGTCTTGGACATTCGGATGTTTGTGATCCTATTTTTATCTTAAAGTGCTTTGCTTGTAATACGGAGGTTTGGGTAGATCAGGAGGACGATTTTTGGTGTCCACAGTGTGGTAGCTGGACTGAGTGGGAAAAAATCGAGCGGGCGGGAGATCTGTGGAGACATAGCCTACCCCTGGAGATAAAGGTAGCGACAGGGATATAGCTGTACCATTTCCCGGGAGGGAAACAGGAATAACCCCCAGGTGACACACGGAAATCAGGGTCACCTCTTAACCAAGGGTGTAAGGAGGACATAAAATGGGCAATAATCAAGGAGGCGAGATACTGAAAAAGAGTCCCCTAGGGTGTATTTTAGCACACTGGAAGGAGATCGGAGGCTCACCGGGTGGCAGCGTGGACAAGAAAACCTTAATTAAATATTGTAATCAATGGTGGCCCCTTTACAAGTTAGATGATCAGGAGAAATGGCCCTTTAACAGGACCCTTAATTACAATACTATATTACAATTAATGCTATTCCTTAGAAGGGAAGGAAAGTGGGATGAAGTCACATATGCGGACATGTTTTTCACCCTTCGGAACCAAATATCAGCAGGACTGTGGACTAGTGGCTCCACGAGACCCAATAGTGTAATAAGAAAGAAGGAAAAGGAAAGTTGAAGAGATGTTGCAGCAAGTGATATCCAGAGAGAGTTGAGGCTGGCAGAAAGCAGAGAAGCGTGGAGAGTGTTAAGACGGAAGGAAAGATAAGTGAGAATTAGTAGCGGCGCTACAAAAGAGTAAAGGATTTGGAGATATGAGACCTAAAAGGCCTCTGAGAAGGGAAGGATACAGGTCCAGGCAAAGGGGGACTGATGGGGACCTGGGGAATCTACCCTAGCAGATCCACTGGTTACTCTAAGGCTAGGGAAAAAGCAACAAGAAATAGAATTTTTGGTAGATACAGGAGCAACGTTCTCGGTCTTGAATCAAGCCCTGACCCCTATTGATACTGATTTTGTAACAGTAAAGGGAGCCACTGGCCAGAGTGAAAAGGCATATTTTCTCAAACCTCTTAGGTTCAAATTGGGAAAACAATTGGGGATACACAAATTCTTATATATGCCAAGCTCCCCGAAACCCCTGCTAGGGCGAGATTTATTAGAACAATTGGGAGCAGAAATTAAATTCAAAAAAGGAAAAATTGAACTTCGGATAAGAGAAGATCAACTAATTGAAGTACTAAGTTTGGCCCTGATAGGAACTCCCATTACTCCAGGAGTGCCTGAGGAGATTAGAGACCAAATTTATCTGGGGGTATGGGCCTCGGGAGTGCCAGGGAGAGCAAAAAGTGCTTCCCCAATAGTGATAAAACACAAACAAGGAGCACGACTGGTGAGAGTCAAACAGTATCCCCTCAGGATAGAGGATAGGAAGGGGATCCGACAAACTATAGACCAGTTCATCGAGTACGGGCTGCTGAAAGAATGTGAATCAGAGTATAACACTCCAATATTACCTGTCAAAAAGGCGGATGGTAGCTATCGCATAGTACAGGATCTCAGGGCTATCAACAAAATTGTTGAGGATTTACATCTGGTAGTAGCAAATCCATACACTCTCCTAACTAAATTGGTACCTGAATTGGCATGGTTTACCATCTTGGACCTAAAGGATGCCTTTTTCTGCTTGCCTCTGAGCCCAGAGAGCCAACTTTTATTTGCATTCAAATGGGAAAACCCAGAATCTGGAAGGAAAACACAGCTTACATGGACTGTGCTACCACAGGGCTTTAAAAATAGTCCAACACTTTTTGGAAATCAGCTAGCCAAAGATTTAGAACAGTGGAAACGCCCACCTGGGACAGGAGTGGTATTGCAGTATGTGAACGATATATTGCTCGCCACTGACACCAGAGAAACATGCATAGAATGGACTGTGAGCCTGCTAAATTTTCTTGGACTTAATGGCTATAAAGTTTCTCCACAGAAGGCACAGATAGCCCAGCAGCAAGTGACCTATCTGGGATATGAAATAACCGCAGGCCAACGGGCACTAGGGAAGGAGAGGAAAGAAGCCATTTGCCAGACACCTTGACCACAGAGGCCTAAGGAACTTCAGACCTTTCTAGGAATGACAGGATGGTGTCGTCTCTGGATACATAACCACGGACCCTTGGTAAAGCCGCTATACGAGTTATTAAAATCTAACTCAAAGAATATTGTGTGGAATAAGGAAGCGGACAGAGCCTTCCATCAGTTAAAAAAGAGGTTAATGGAAGCGCCTGCCCTGGGATTACCCGATACTACTAAACCTTTCTGGTTGTTTTCCTATGAAAAGCAAGGAATGGCCTTAGGAGTCCTAGCTCAGAATCTGGGACCCTATGGAGGGGCGGTGGCATACTTCTCTAAACAGCTCGACGGAGTAAGTAAAGGGTGGCCTAGCTGTCTCCGAGCAGTGGCAGCAGTGGTAATAAACATCCAAGAGGCCCGTAAGTTCACCCTAGGCCAGAAATTCACAGTTATGGTATCACATACCGTCTCAGCAGTACTGGAAGTAAAAGGGGGGCATTGGCTTTCACCTCAGAGGTTTCTTAAGTACCAGGCTATCCTGATACAGCAAGATGATGTAGAAATAACAGTAACTAATATTGTCAATCCAGCCTCTTTCCTCAGCGGAACTGAAGGAAAATCAGTGACCCATGACTGCTTGGAAACAATCGAGGCTGTGTACTCCAGTCGACCAGACCTGAAAGAAGAACCCTTGGAAGATGCAGAGGATTCCTGGTTCACTGACGGGAGCAGCTTCATTCAACAGGGGATATGCAAAGCTGGCTATGCGGTAACCACCACAGAGAAGGTAATAGAGTCCAAAGCCCTGGCCCCAAATACATCAGCCCAAAAGGCTGAGATAATAGCACTAACCCGAGCACTGGAATTAGCCAAAGGGAAACGAATAAATATCTGGACAGACTCTAAATATGCTTTTGGGGTGGTGCATGCTCATGGGGCGGTCTGGAGAGAAAGAGGACTCTTATCTACACAAGGGAAACACATAAAACATGCTGAAGAAGTTCTCAAGCTCTTAGATGCAGTATTACTGCCTACCAAAGTGGCTATCATGCACTGCAAAGCTCACCAAAAAGGGAATACCGCTCCGGAACTGGGCAACGCACTGGCGGACCGAGAAGCCAAAAGAGCAGCAGAGATGGGTAATGCAGAGGTACAATCCTTGGTCCCAGATGGTAAGATACAAATTGACGATGAACCTAGATATTCTAGGGACAATCACAAATTGATCAAAGACTTAAATGGGAAAATTGAAAGGAAATGGGCCAGAACCCCACAGGGAAAAATAATAGTGCCTTTCTCGTTACTATGGGCTGTAGTCATGGCAGAACATAAGAAATCCCATTGGGGAACAGAGGCACTTTACAGATACCTGAGTAGGCTAATATGTGCTCGGAATCTATATGCCATTGTCAAACAAGTCACTCAGCAGTGTGAGGTATGTTTACAGAACAACCCTAGGACAGGTCCCAGAGTCCAGTTTGGCCAAATAGGGAAGGGAAACTATCCGGGACAACAATGGCAAATTGATTTTTCAGAACTTCCAAGAAAAGGGGAGTTTCGATACCTATTGGTATTAACTGATACCTTTTCAGGATGGCCAGAGGCGTTTCCCTGCCAAACCAATAAAACAAGAGAAGTGGTTAAAGCATTGTTGCAAGAAATTATACCAAGATTTGGGGTTCCCGCAGTGATTTCCTCGGACTGAGGATCTCATTTCACTGCAAAGGTTGTTTCAAAAGTAAGCAGATTATTGGGTATAGATTGGCACCTTCACACCCCATACAACCCACGATCGAGTGGTCAGGTGGAAAAGATGAATCACTTGATCAAAATGCAGATTGTGAAGCTAGGCCAGGAAGCTAACTTGGCCTGGTCTCAGTCATTACCATTAGCCCTTCTCAGGATAAGAACAAAACCCAGAACCAAAGAAGGTTTGAGCCCCTTTGAAATACTCTATGGGAGACCATATAGTGTACAAGACGGGACATCCACAGCGTTGGGGAATGAAATATTGACAGATTACATGATAAATTTACAAAAACAGCTCCGAGGGGTAGAAAAACTGGTTCTGGGAACAAGAGCTCGTGGGCTGGATGGACCAGTACATGAGATCGAACCTGGGGATTATGTATATGTCAAGTCTTTTACAGATTCACCACTGAAGCCAAAGTGGGAAGGTCCCTTCCAGGTACTGCTGACCACTCACACAGCCATAAAGATTAAGGAACAAGCCACTTGGATCCATTGGACTCGAGTCAAGAGAGCTCCAGAACCCCAATGGACATCAACGCAGGCCGGACCCCTGGAACTTCGCCTCCAACGAAAAGATGGACACTAATGACATTAATAGTCGTCAACATGCCAGGACTTTGTATTTCAGGGGGGGGACATGGGATATGAATACATATTCACGAAATCTGGAAACATTAGTAAGGGCTACTAATCTGTCAGATTGTTGGGTATGTACTACCCTACCCAAAGTAGAAATGAAATTGCCTCTATATGGGGTGGCAGCAAGCAATTGGAACTGTGCCAACGAAACCTGGCCCAAATTTTGGGCAAGAGGGGGAAATGAGTTGAACAGGTATTGTGAGTACAATGATAATATCTACCCCTTAGGACCCAGATTTGATTTACAAGTGTTGAAAGAAGAGCTTGTTGTGTTAATTAGCAGTAACAATTGTACCTGGGAACACGGGGAATATAGACGCAGGGGGCCGGTGAATAGGACAATAGCCTGGGGATGGAGCAAGTTCATAGCTAAAACTCAGATTTTGCGTCAGACTGCGCAAGATGACACCACATTTAGGTTTTCAGACCTTTGGGAAAAGTTAACCTCGTGGTTACCTAACCTGGCTTGGCTTAAACAACTGTTTATCCTTCTAGTAGCAATACTTGTGTTAGGAATTTTAGTGTGTGCATTAGCTAGATGTCTTATGTGTTGTACCAGGGGGATCAAAGATGAATACATTCAATGGAAGAAGCATCAGCTCCATGAACGAGTGGAGTCAGGGAAGTATTTTAGAAATCAGATGGAGAAGGAAAGTGTGTTATAGGCAATTGTAAAAGAATTTACAAAGGTGAAAGAAAAGAGGGGACTTGATTCAGAGAATGAATGGTTAAAGGTCGTTAGTGTAGATTCAGTACAGCATGGCAAAGAACAGAGCTCAGAGCCCAGGAGCCCAGCGTTCCAAGATAAGGAACTGGCCTTGTGTATAAGATAGCAGGAACAGCCTGCATGCTAAGGAGGAACCCAATTGTCTGGGTAAAGTGTCCATCTGGTCGGGACCAGTTCCGCGGTTTGGAGTCCAGCCAGCCCAGCATTCTAAGCCAGAGGTAAAAGTACACGGTGAAGAAGACTATGAGCCTTCCTCCAGAAGACCCCGGCCCACGACCACCAGGCGACAGTACGCATGCGGCAAGGGGAGGAGACTTATGATAATGAGTTCCTAGAAATAATTAGAATAGTAATGCCTTTTCTTAGAATTAATTATAATAACCCAGCCCACATTAATGAATATGTATGCTTTTTATCATAAATAGATGCTTGTTTTACGAGCCAGTGTGCAAGTTAGGAGGAGAAATCCCCCTTGCACCTGGCGCCGCAATAAACATACCTGCTTTATAACTCTATTCGAGTTGTAGGGTTTGTTTCCGTGCGTCATTACATAACCTATTGGCTTTAGCCATGTACCATTCACTTTTAAGTATTTGTACAGGTGAGCCCCTCATGCAAGTGCACTTCATGCATATGTATTTGCTGAGTTTGCATTATTTTGTTGGAAATTTGCCACTTTCAGCCAGTTCAGTCTGATTTTTTCTAATAGCAGATGCACTTGCACAGGTGAGCTCACTGTCAGTCAAGTTTTGTTGGGTAGGTCTTCAAATCCATCTTTACAAGGTTTTTCCTTATGTAACAGCAGCTCAGGCAGTAACAGCAAAAAGTAGCTTAAGCTGCCAGCAGACCCAGGAAACCAAGAGAGGGCTGTAGCACAACAAGTTAAGGTCAGGTATCTTGCCAAGACTTGTTTTCCAAGTGGGTTTAGGACAAGCTGGGTCACTTTGGT
Source organism: Numenius arquata (assembly GCF_964106895.1). Lineage (NCBI taxonomy): Eukaryota > Metazoa > Chordata > Aves > Charadriiformes > Scolopacidae > Numenius > Numenius arquata. The sequence goes on along the minus strand of NC_133616.1, from coordinate 55,540,011 downwards.
AGATGATAGCTGAAACAAAACAGAGAAGTTATGATTTCAGTATTTTATAAGAAATTCATACTTTTCTCTTGGGCATTTTATATGTCCACGAATGTGCCCATGAATGACAATAGAAATTAAATGTTAGCTATGTATCAACATTGGGAAGCAAACTAACAATGAACACACTAGCCCGTTTAAAGAGATTGACTTTGCTTTCAGTGTGACTCCGGGAAGTCCCTGAAAGTATGAAGCATGCTTGCCAAATGCAGCTGAGCAGGTGGAACTGGCAATTGACACAGTTCAACCTAAAGCAAGACATGAAATTTTGCAAATAAGGAAATCCCCTCGTAGGAGTTGTTGGTGACGGCAGAATACATTAAGTTCTCCATCATGTGGTATTTTCAACTGTAGATACCATTCTTCCTGAGAAGAAGGCACTTACTCAGTCACCAATGGCCAGGGAATGAGGTAGAGTCACTTGGGGAAACTGCATTACGATAATGGCCCACTTCTGGTATAGATTCAGCTGCAGTAACACTTCCTGTAAAAAACTGCGTAGTCTGAAAATGTACGGTCTGGAAACTTACGGTATATCTTTGAATAATGGAGAAGTCTACTCATAAGCAGATAAAGATGGAGTGTAACTTTCTGGTTAGTCAAGATAAGCAAAATTTGTGATTTAATAATGTAATTATTAAATAATTACATAGTACTGCTAATTTTCATGGATGCTGGACAAACTGTATAATAAACAGTTTTCCCTTACATACCACAGCACTGCTTCAGGCTTTGGGCATCGCTTTCAACATCAACTTCTTTTAATGCACAGGTGTGCTGTGGAAAATCCACCACAAAGCACTACCAGAGGTATCAGCTGCCTCTTTACATTCCTTTAGTGGTTTTAATATCACAGCAGGGCATCAGTGCTGCCCTGCCACATGCCTGTGTTATGGTAGGTGCCTAAAAGCCAAAGTCCAAGATTCATGGCACCACATAAAACAAGTGTGTAGAGGAGCCTCTGCTCTAGAATGGGCACCATCTGCTATGTGGATGAGATGCACCATGGAAGAAATAGAAAGAACACCAAAATAAAGAAGTTGCTGATCAAAAATGTGAAATAGCTTCCATAAAAGCTATTTTCCAAGCTTTTATTCTGTGGAGAAGTTCTGCAGAGAGCATGCAAAGGGGAGGGTTTTGGGTGGTGGTGTACTGGGGACCTGATGGTGCCTGTCTGCCAAAAGAGAGGTCCTTTCCAAGCAGAGGAGAAGAAGTGCTGATGCCAAGGCTGGATCTGAAAGAGTGAGAAGAAAGCCTGTGCTCAATGGCAGCATCATGTCAATCTTTTGCCAAGGTCCTCTTTCCCCAGAGCCAAGCATCATGGGGGCTGGCCCTGGGTCATGCAGGCCCTCTGTCCTGTATCAGCTGTCTTCTCAATGCAGGTGCCAGGCCCCACAGCAGCCAGGGCAGCAAAAAGAGACCCTGCATGAGTAGAAGACCAACTCAAAATCACTTTTGGGTCACAAAGCACAGCAGTGGGACCTGCAGGAAGAATGCATGCCTGGACTTCAGGAGCGCGAACTTTGGCCTCTTCAAGGACCTGCTTGGTTGAGTCCCATGGTGAAGAGCCTGGAGGGAAGAGAGTTGGAAACACCTCTGGGCCACTTGTTCCAACATCTGGGAAAAAATAAAACCCAACCCCAACCCAAACCAAAATCCCAAACTCCCCAAAACCCCAAACCTCCCAATGTCTATGTATCAATTTAATCATATTTGCGTGTGGTTTCTTGGATAAAACAGAGAAAAAATGAGTTAATATTTGCAGGTAGAAAAATTAAACTTTGCTGTAGGAAATAAATATTTTCCTTTGTTCACACTTAAATAATGCAGCTTTTTGGCACATGACATCTTTTAGATGCGTAACTGCCTCATTTTATGAAAAGCTGGGTGTGTATTTTAATCAGCAAGCATGTTCTGAGTTATAGTGACCAACACATATACATTTTTAAAAGGATACAACTTCATGATAAGTCTCAAGCCAATCCCTCTTAGGAGATGTGATGAAATATTCATAGGAATGAAAATGCTTTCTTTTCTGCTTGTTCTTGTGCTGTCAAGTGTGCTGGAATACTGGACTTTCTCACCATGATGGACAAGAATACCACCACAGTAATTTTCTACATTGATTACAGATGAGTGGAGAATTCTAAAGGAGCCTACAGTCAAGTGTTTTCCTATAATGAATAAGAACATGATGAGTCCCAGCAACTAATACAAGAAATCTCAAAATCTCATTTTTAAGTTTATTAGAAGTGAAGCACAAAAGTGAGCTTTCTTGCAGGAATACCCTTTGTGGTAAGGAAAATCTAAACCACTAGATTTATGTCTAGCTCCAGTACTAATTAATGATAAGCTACAGAACCACTAAGAAATAGCTGTCAAAAGAGTATAAAGTGATGTTATCAGATTTTTCAATTCATGTGTGAGATTAACAGGCAGAGTAAGGCTCATAAGATGAAACATGTAATCACTCCCATATTCCTTGAGTTTAGAAACTGGCCACTCTTCTTTGGTTTGAACATGTTTGATTGTAAGCTGAAGAAGATATCTGGAGATGACCAAACTGAAGCATTAAAGAAAAGTAGCAATGCGTACTGCCTGAGAAGTCATGTAAAAAAGCTCAAGCTGTGCCTTTGCTCTTGATCCTGCTTCTTAGTAGCTCTGTAGGATGTCATTGGTAACGAGTACAGGAGCAAGTCCTGCCAAAAGTACAAAAAATCGTGATCTTTCAGTACTTTTGTTCAAATCCTCAAGAGCATCAGGGGCAGAGAACTTTTTGTGAGTTAGTGATTTACGAAAGTTGCTAGTCCTAGACTGGGAGTTACATGGCATATACCTAAATCTTGCAGAGAGGTTGTGCTTCAGTAAATAATTGCCAGAATTAGCTCATGCCGTGCTAACTTTACATACTTTTTCTAACCAGAGGTATCCATCAAGAGAAGTTCTTTTCTACTTATCCTCATGACTAAGCTGGTAACTTTGTGATCAAAGTATATTAGTCCTGATAATACATAGTATGATATATAATAAGGGAATGTTTGAGGCACAGTGAAGAGTCTGTTGCGATCAGGAAACTCTTTTCAGCAGCTCTAAGTCAACTGCCAAACTGTCAAATCAGAATCTGTGCAGAATCTTATTGTGGTAACAACTTTCACCTGAGAAACTGAGATAAATATTTTGTCTCTGGAAGTCTCAGACCAATCATAAGTTGTTGCTCTGTCCTGGAAGTTCCTGTTTTGGCTTCCTGAAGTAACTAGATTACCTAGGATATACCCAAGTCCTATGCAAGTGAGCACTGAGAAAATACAAAGTTATCTTTGATCCTGGTGTCATACCTCTAGTCCTCAGAAACATATTTCCACGTTAGTCCTGTAAGTCCCTAGTAAACACAGAATTTGAGTATATGTCTCTTAAGCAAGGCATATAACGTCAAAAGCACTTAAACTCATATTTAACTCTATTGAACAAGATTCAAGAATGCAATGTTGAATTGGGGATGTATAGTCCTTCTTTCTGACTCTCAGCAGTGGGACACATTTCACAGCCAGGCAAGGTGACCTTCCTGTCCTATGGTCAATGGCCTACCTGTAAAGCTAGTGGGGACATTGTCAAAACCCTTGACAATCTCAGACAACTAATTTTTGCTGTAATAAATACTGTGGAAGGTGTGTCTTTCATGAAGTGCTGGTAGCCATTGTACGAGTACCTGCTCATGTTTTATTTAAAAGCAAATATTTGCATAAAACTTATATAATAATGAAATACGAGTTCTGTTCACCCATTGGCAGATTTAATTTATGACAGCTAGATGTATTGGTTATTTTCCTCCCTGGGTCTTTTAAAGAACTTCAAAATGTAAAGAACAAGTGCTGACTCCTGGAGTGAGGCATAGTTTCTTGTGTTGTTGATGTAAACACGCAGTTAAGTGTTGACCTTAAAGTATCTGAAAGTAAACTCAAATACTTCCATCTAAAGAGAAACTACAGAAATACTATAGTACTCCATTGCAATAACAGACCAAATAGTATGCCAAGCAAGTAACTACTGTAACTACATTAGCATACCATTTGGTGCAGGAAAAAGGCTTCAGGTATGGAAACTATTACAGAAGGCTTCTTTTGTCTCTGTTCCTGAAAAATAAGTGTGTAGCGTTGACCTTTTCACCAAAGAGCAGCATTTTGTCATTTTGCACAGTATCACTGAATATGGCACAAGACTGTAAGCACAGGAACCAGAACTGCAATGTTATTCCCTTTGTAGGCTTCCTTTTCCCATGTGGCATGACTATTTTTGCCTGGTATTGAAATGTAAATGGTTTCTCAGTCCCTTAAAGTAGTCAGTGCACTTAAGGGAAAGACTGGATCAAGTCAGGAACTTTCACATACACTTGGAGTATTCATTGAACTGCCTTGCAGAGGCAATCAGAGCTCACAGAAATAGGACAAAGTAACTCCCTGGCAGTGAAGGTAGTGACAGGGAGCAGCTTCATTTGCCCCTGTGATCCTGATACTGGTCCACAGGGGTGGATCTGGTGCCACAGGGTGCTCCACTGTTAGCAGCAGTGTCAAGACCTGCTCTTCTGCAGAGAGGAGATAAGAAGTTCTACCAAAAAAAGTATTATTGCAGCCCTTAAATCTTTCTAGAATTCCCTGGGTTTACCATCTTTCAAACATTTCTAACTGCTTGTGTCAGTGAACGGGATAACATTAATTCTCCAGATTTGCAACTTCAGTTTTAAGGGATTTATTCATTGAGTTCTGAGCTTTGAGTATTCTGAGCAGGCCCTACTAAAAATCTGATTTCAAATAGAAGCTTATGATATGATCTAAGTATACACTTTGTGCTGTTCAAATTATAGTGTTTGTTTCAATGCATTGTGAGCGAGATTTTTTTTCCTTGTTCTGCTATTTCTGTTTGTCTTACGTGGATATAGCTGAAAAAAACTTTAAATCATTTATGGATACTGCTTGCGTTCTATTTCTTGAGCCCCTTTGTTGGATACATTTCACAGTTGAATTTACCTGTAGCCTGGAGAGAAAATGAATGTGTGTGCCTCAGTTATTGTCTAGTGTTTTCCATACTCTAAAAATTTGTAGAATCACTTTTATTAACTATTTTTAAAAAGAGGAATTGGATGCTTCTCCATTGTTTCTTTTCTCAGTTGCAAGAATGAAAAAAATACTTGGTTTATTGATTTTTGGAAGAGCATCTGTCTACTTTATAAGCTCTGTGCTAAACTGTTCCTTTAGTCCAGAAGAAAATGACAGGTTATATTAATACCAAGATGACATTGTGCAGATAATTCTCTGCTGTTTTCTTAATCCCACAAACAATCAGAACCTGAATGGCATTAATAGCCACATGGGAACTAGCTAAGTAAGCACTTCCTAAAGTCTAAAATGTTCCAAATAGCTCAGATCAAAGCAAAGGTTTTCAGTACCATTTACAGCGGTTTCATTTTCAAACACAAGCATTCAGAGAGAGAAATATCTCTGAATAAACTAGCAGGGACTGATTCCTAGCATCCTGACCTGCATCCCTCCTGCCTGTCGAGGCAGCTGGAGAAGTGGTGGGCCACATCCACTCCCTAGGGAAGAGCCTCTTTTACCTGCAAAGTCACCAGGGGGGTTCAAACAGCACGACTGCATTTTCAGCTGCTCTGTGCATGGCAGCTTCCGCTCCAGTTCCCAAGAGCCACCCCAGGGTGGGGTGTGTGGCTCAGATCCCTCTCTTCACAGTAGTTGCTGAGTCTGTACCAGAACATCTGAACTGGACAGACAGTTTTGGAAAATGCTGAGAGCCTTTCTCAGCATTTCTTATCACAAGACACTCCTCTACCATACCCAGTGGGGAAAAAGCTGAGGGACTGAAGAAGCTGAAACTGTAGGAACAGAAGATTTTGGTAGTTCAGTACACCAAGCCCAATCTTATCACTGCCATCTGTTTTTTATAGTTTTAATTCACATAGTGTAGGAAAAAAACCCCTCTTTAAACAAGAGATTTACAAATTGTCCTATGAGCTTAAGTAGTTCCCCCAAGAATACTTCTTGTGTATTACTTGGGGTGGAACATTTATGCCACTGGCATCATCTATTAATTACTCTCCTGCCCCGTGATGGTGGGTCAAGGAATCGGAGCCCCCATTGACTCGCTGTGTTCGGTTTCATTCAAACCTGACTGCAGTTACAGTGCCTGCCTCAACAGCTACACAGGCCAAAGCACGAGGCTTTTCCCACTGAATTCAGTGATCTTTGCAGCAGATCCTTGGGGTTCTTTTCTGATAAAATAGGATTTTATCACCACAGGGCAAGGTCCCTATTAAGCAAAATGACTGTGGAGAGTGACAGGAATAAGAGGTCAATCAGTCTGAAGATTAGATTCCCACCATGCACTTCAAAGGGCTACTTTGCACACTTCTACCGGAGAGTTACCACTGACTGCTGCAGCAGCCGCAAACTGACCCCATCAAAACCAGGGCTCATACCTCTAGGTACGACCTACCTCTGCCTCTACCTCTGTAGACACAAAGAGCTGCCCCACACTACAGACTTGCAATCTGCCCAAGTTAGTCACACAGTTAGAGAAGGATTTCCAATGAAGCAGCCGAAATTCTCAAGTTTTTAATACTAATTCTTGACAGAGACCATGATAATTAGCAGCTTATCCAGGAGAGGCTGACTTGTAGTGATTCATCCTCAGGGATCAACCTGCAGGGAACAGATCAAACTGAAAAAAAAAAAATTAATGCCAAGATCCGTTTGACTGTTTGCATGCACAAACTGTCACTTAAAAAACATTCATGTGGATGTGGTACACATTTTACCCAGGTTAAGGAATGGGTGTCTAGTCCACTCAGTGGAGAAGAAGAATGGGAGGGTGATCAGGAACCCTGAGTCAAATAAAGGTAGAAAGTCCTTGTGATAGTGAAAAGCTGGAAAAAAAGTCAGTGATCACGTGTGCTGAAGTCAAGAAATAAAGCTGTAGTCAGAGAAATAGAATAGAAGGGGAGCTAATCAATGCAAAGAGAAGAGACATAATTAAAAAACTCATTCAAATTTGACAGTTTTTCAAACACAGTTTCAAGAAAACGTTAAAAAAAAAATTAAAGCCTCAAACCCAGCAGTTCACTGAAAAGAACTAGTTTTAAAGAAAACCGGTAACAGAACATAATAGGAAAGGTAAGCCAGGTCAGGGAAAAATTGATAAAGGTTATCAAATTAAAAGCAAGAATCAAAAGGCAAAAAATAGAAGAGAAGATTGCAAACCAATAATCAGAGCCATATGCTCTGGACTGACCTTCTGGAGCTGCTGTTAGAAAGCCTTGACCTATGTGCCCCACAGGTCGTATTACCGGATACATGGCTAAACTCTGATGATCCTTATCAAAACCAGTTCAAAGGGTCATCAACATCATGTCAGTAGCTTCCCTTCTAGGCATTTGATTTGAGCCAAAAAATCTTTTCTTTTTTCACAGTAAGCTAGTCCTAACCTCGGATGCAACCTGGAGTGTCAGTAGTTCACATTCAGCGCACAAGGGACTGCACAAGGCCATTATTTAAGCAGTAGTGTGATCTTCTTTGGGGAGAAAATCATACCGAGGAACAATACTTAACCAAAAACTTGCACCCAGCAATATGCAAAGGGGAAACAAAATAAGAGAATTTGAAGTGTGGAGCGTGGGAGGTAAGGCAGCAATGTAATTTCAGAGCATTAGTCTACAAGAGTGGAGGTCAGGCACTGAACTGTTTTCTCTCTCCAAAGGTACAAATGCCTGACACGTTGAATAACTGATAAAGAGCTAAGAGGCAGAAAAGCCAGGAAATGGAAAGTGCAAAAGGTTCCTGTTAGAAGGTGCTGATTCTGGCAGCCTGATGGAGGCAAGGCTGCCGTGGTTTTATGTCACAGGTTCAAGCACTAGCAAGGCTCAACTTGCATTCCCAGTGGGGGCACTCGCAGAAACACACCTGTGTAATACATAGATACATGCACATACAGGCAGATGCAGAGTTCAACACAGAGAGAAAACAGAGAAAACAGGCAGGCTGAGGGATGAGGGCGGGCTTCCAGCGGGGTTGTGTAGGATCATCCCTTCATATATGGGGAAAAAAAGCACAGCCTCAGTAAAGATGCTTTGCATGGTAATTTAGGATGCAAACCCAAAGTTACTTACATTGCCTCTCACACACTTACAAATCATTATCAAAGCTACAAATAACTCATTTCTGAGTAAACCCAATGTTTCCTATGGATGTTCCCTCACAAATTAGAAACCTTAATCTTTATGGGGCCTTGGGGTACAGGCTGTAAATTTCTATGGGAGATCACTGTATTTTCCTGTTGATGGCATTTCTGGCCAACCTAAATGTAGTACTTGCCTATTTTGTAGCACACACACACACAGAAAGATACCCTATCAATCTCTACAGCACAATTTTCGTCAGTCACCCTGAATGTTTTTGCTTACAGAAATAGTTTGCAGACTCATTTACTCATTGACTTGTTTTTGCCATTCAAAATGTTGCAATCTTTTGGAAATTGAAGAGCACACAAAAGCCTCATCCCTTATTTCAGAACTCAGTGCACTGCTTATATTCAGGGCTGTGCTTTGGATGTGCTGAGTGGCTTTCTCTTTTTTAAAAAATTGCACTCCCAGAAAATTTATGCTAATTTATTACAATATTTACTCCTCTATTAAATGAAACATGAGCAGATACCATATTGATTGCTGGAAGCACTTCATTAGACACATTCCTGGTTATGTTAAATACAGTAGAAATTGTTTGCTAAGAGTCCAGATCAGTCAGTATCTATTTGCTCAAATTTTGCAGTCCCCACAAAATGAGCTGTGCAAACAATTTTCAGTTCACTGGTCAGACATAAAAGTGAAGCACAAAATTTTGAGAGCTCTAACAAGTTTCTTATAAACAAATTCTGGAAAAGTTTTAACTGAGGGAAGAAAAATTCAGTTTCAAAATGCAGTGATGAAATACCAATTTAAAATCTACTTGAGAATGTTCCATTCATTGAAGTGGATTAATTATATATACAATAAATAGCAACACAACTTTTTTTAAATGTAATAAACTAATATTTTTCATTTTTCCCTGAGACAGTCATCCAGCTGGAGTCACACAACTGTAACAAGGATGCCTCTAAAGTCACTCTTGCTTCTCCAGGCCACAGACTTAACTACCCAAGTGCTCTGACTCTTCGAGTAACTCAGGAAAGCTCTTCAAATGTCCTTTGATGTCCTCCAAACCTTCTTTTCTTGAAGATTCTTCAAGAATCCCTCTGCTGCAAGCTACAGCCTTCTCACTCTGTGGGGAATTGGTGGACATTTGTAGATGTGTCAGCATTGTAGCAAAACAGAGCCCTGTGTCACCTACAAATTATGAATGTGCTAATAGAATTAATATTATCTTGCCTTGAACCTGAATATAGCTGTGCTAAAATGATACAGCAATAGCATGTAAGTTTTTTATAGTACTATCAGCCAAACACAATTTTAAATAAGGGTATGAGCAGTGTGATCATCCAAAAGGCAAAGATGGATGAAATTGCAAGGAGGAGGCATGCAAGTGATGAAAGAAAGGGCAAGGTAAGCACAAGGTCATGCAAAGAGACAGGGCATCCTCCCAAATACACAAGAAGGATGAGTGTCAAGAGAAGAGAAATCAAAATAGGCAACACAGCAAGCAGAAAAGATACCCCCTGTTGTTTTTGGAAAGAGAGGGCAATAGTGTAAAAACTGGCACGCGCAAGGAGAACCTGAGAATTAAAAAAACAAATAGGTTGGTTCTGATTGTTCTCTCTGCAGACATCTCCAGCCCACTCACCATGGCCTCAGGACAAGGAACAACCAGGGACTCTGGCCATGCAGACTCACTATATGGCCTCAATTCCATGGTACTATATACCCACAGCTAATTTAGAGTATGATTGTGTAAGACTAATAGTTTTGTATAAGTACAGGTATTGAGTAACGTTGTTGACAATTGCCCATCAGCACCAAGTGCATTGTTAATGAATTAGTTCAAAGAGTTTTAATACAGGCCAGATTTGCCAGTCTTCTAAACACAACCATCAAAGCAATCCCTAATTCCCAGACATACAGTAGTGCATGCAGATGATGTATGTATAGGTATAGGTGTGGGTATAGTTGTAGGCTTAGGTGTAGGTATAAGTGTAGGCGTAGGCATAGATACAGGCAAAGGCATGGATATATGCACATATAATCTGTTGCAAGAGTATGCATAGGAATGAGTATTTTAGGGCATATGTAGGAGCTCGCAAGAAAGGAGGAAAGTCTCAGAAAAATCAGAAAAGCCTGATTTTAAGACAGTCAGGATGAACAGGGTAACCCTTTACTTTTATTAGGACATTATTAGTAATTTGTTTTGTATGGAAAACCATCACTTACGTTAAAAATCACTTCAAAGTCATGATTCTTTTCTGACATGTCAATTTATTTGATTTGATCCTTTCATACCAGAGCTTTCAAGCTACTTTACAGAAAGAAAAACAGCTACTGATTTAAAGAGCAAGAAATATTCTTGCTCTTTAATAAATAAAAAATGTTTTTATTCCTGCTGCTAAGACCAAACTGACTCTAGTATTTTGCTTACCAAAAAATTAAAGCACAAATAGCTGAATGAAAAAATTATCAAGGTCTGAAGAAAAGAGAGACGCAAAAATGAGGAGAAAGTTTCTCAAAAGGCTGGGAAATGAGGAAAATTACAAGTGGAATATGAAGCAGAATTTATGGCAGTGCCCTTAGATGAGGTCTTTAAAAAAATGTTGCATAGGAAAAACATATTCCGTGATTCCATGATTCCATGAAGGGGAGTAGCAAACCTCCACCAATGGCCATACCCAGAAAAGGACACTTCACCTCCTAGGACAGCAGTTCTCCCTGTGGCCAGGAGGCCCAATACCACGGCAAACCCTTCTGCACCAAGTGTAAGCACAAGAGAATGGTCTTGAAATGTATCTGACAGATAAAACTGATGGGAAGTTGATATCATTTATGTCTTTGAAACTTTCCTTTAAGGATCACAAGTCCTTTAAGGACTTGGGTTTCTGACCACAAGCAAGGATTAAATGAGTCCTTAATGAAATGGATAAGGGAGATGGGAATTCACCTGTCTGCTGCCACCAATTTGAAAAAGTTTGGCTTACGTGTAGTGCCGGACTCCCCCACATAGCTTTTCTGATCAATCACATATGCCATGCCAAAGGAGACTCAGTGTTGTCCTCCCACTAGATCTTGACACTGCCCTCCCTGCTTTTGCTCTAACACCTAAATCTACTGAAGCAGTCACCCTTGCAACATGGTATGGAACTAAACAGTAGTGTTGATTTAAAATGGTCCATGAAAGAAAAGAAACAAGACACAAATCTCATAAGGCCACATAAACTGTTAAAACTGAACAAGGAAATGGCACCTTCCGGGTACACCTTTTCTAATCATTTGACATTCAAGAAAGAATAGTTAGATTGCAAGTAAATGCTTATTTAACCAAGGCTTATGCCAATGTTTCCCCAACAAATGCACTTGCATATATCCTTCCCACTGGCCAGAAAAAAAAAAACCAACAAAACAACAAAAAACCCCAAAAAGAATAATTCTGGCAGTAGGGTTTGAAATAAGGAAGGATGTAATTTTCAGAAACTGAGATTTCAGGAATTTCGTCTTAACATTGTCATTCACATTTAATCAATCTTAAAGTACTGTGAAATTCGCTCAGGAATAAAATTTCAAAGAGTACTCTGAATTTGGTTTCGTCATCCTTCACATTACAGTTACATCAGAGTCTTTTTCAGTTCTGAAAAGTCCAGCACCATTTTCTTGTGGATCTTCTGAAGTCTTCTCTTTTGCCAGCCTTCTTCTTCTATGATCCAAGTATACCATCACACAGAAAAAAAATTGTGACAGTATTTCTCCCTTAGCATCATTTCTCACTAGAAATAATGAGGACCGGAGGCTTTGAAGTTTTCATACTGGTTTACTGCGTTTTAGAATTTGGCCCTAACAGTAAAAACAAGGTGCAGACAGTGAAACAGTTATAAAAAGAATCAAAAATTTTGCTGTAAGAAATAACGATTTCTACCAAAGCTCTCCCCTTGCCTAGGCAGCTAGCATATCTGTTTTGTGCCATATTTCCACAGGAACCCTTTGGAAGCTGAGGTGATGTCTTTTTCTTCCCATCCTGCACAGAGAAGCAACCCTGAGCCTCCAGGCAGCATCTCACCTTGATGCAGACCACTGTTGGTTCCTCACCATCAGGAAGGACCACACTGGTGGTACAACAGCATGGCTTTGCCTTTGCCAGATGATATAGGACAGTAAGCTTCCTGTTCACAGCATGTTGAACAGAGAAATTATTATCTATGACTTTTACTCAATGTTCAGGCTGTATATTTTGTATTTTCATTAATGAAATTACTGTTGTTTTAGAGAACCTTTTTGTTACAAAATATCATTGGCTCCAGAAAAGTTTTAAGTACCCAAACTCTGTGAAATAGCACAGTAGTAGTGAGGTGTCAGTAGGAAATTAGGCCTGTCCTGCCACGAGACAATTAAAATCTTATGGAGTAATAAGAGCTGGAAAAACAACTTTGGGCAGTACAGGAAAGGGACTGAAGTGAAACCAGCCTTAGAAGGCACTGAGGCAGAGACAATGCAGATCTGAAGAGGCCTCCAAAGATTGTGTCTCTGGTCTGCTGTCATAAGACACAGGTGACAGGACAAGAGGAAGTAGACTCAAGTTGAGCCAGGGGAGGTTCAGATTGGATATTAGGAAAAAATTTTACATGGGAAGGGTTATTAAGCATTGAAATGGGCTGCCCAGGGAAATGATTGACTATAGGTGCTGGAGCTTCCCACCTCTGAGCAAAGGCTGAGACTCGAAGAGGGGGCCCGTGGCATGGGCCTGGGGGCCACCCGTGCTGCCGGGGGGCGGGAGGACGGTCCCGCGGCTGCCCCTGTCCCCGCTGCCTCCCGAGGAGGGTCTCGTGCCCCCAGCCCAGCCCTTCGTGGGGGTCCTGGACGCTCCCCCTGCGCCCCCGTTCCCACCCGCCGGGAGGAAGAAGAGGCCCAGGAGGAGGCAGAGGAGGCTGTGCCGGGGCCCTCCAGCCACAGCCGGGGCAGGGCCCGCTCCCCCGAGGGGCCCCGGCGAGCCCCGAAGAGGAGGGCCGGCAGCCCTGAGGACCCTTCCCAGCCCCCCAGGAAGCCACCCCGCCATCGGTGAACCGGGGAGGGTGCCTCAGGGGCCGGCCAAACCGGGGCCCGGACAGCAGCTGGGGGACGTGCCGGCCCGCAAGTCACTCAGAAGGCAGGTGCTGCCCAGAAGGCAAGCGCCCGAAGACAAGTGCTGCCCAGCTCCAGGCCTGCGTCTCTGCAGATGGTCCCCGGGCAGATGTTTACAGATGTGCCCAGCCGGGGGCTCTGCGGGGCCAGCCCACGCCTCTTCGCACGTCACCCCACCAGCCGGGGCTCCGCTCGCCTACCAGCCGGCACTGCCCGGAGCAGCCTCGCTACGGGGTGCCCACATCTCCCTCCTGCGCGCAGTCACCACTCGGTGCCTCTCTCGGGCGGAGTGATTAACTTCACTCGTAAGAGAGAAGCAGTGAAATATTTATTAAGGTGAAAGAGTGGTTTAACAAGATTAGTAATAAATGCGACAGTGTTTGACGAGATTCGATCTCAAGGTACACTCTATTATTTACTGCATAGAGGAGAGGGGTCAGACAAGCTGTCAGGGAGACCCTCCCGTTGAGTCACGAGGTTCAGAAAGGAGCCCCTTGCTTTCTAAAGTCCTTCTCAGAGAGGAGTCTAGGTGCGGCTGGATCCAGTCCTAGTCCCAGACTTGGTCAACGGTTTATGTCTAGAGGATTATACATGCACAATCAACCCTTTTTATTACCTAGCTAAGATTTCAAAGTTTAGCATGCTGTTAGTCACTTGCCGAGAATCTGTTGCGGCAAGGAACCTCTCGACCTCGAGGAGTAGAACCTTAGGCGAGTGTCCTCCCAAAAGGGGAGATCCTGGCGTGCAGCCCGCTGCCATACAGGAGAGCTCAAAGGGCTCTTGGGCTGTCCACTATGTATAGAGTAAGATGATTGGCCTATAGTCATATTCTCATGGGAGCAAAATCTCTAGGTCCCCACTCCAGACAGTGTTATGGCTGTGTTGCCAGCCATCCCCCAAAGTCCAGGTGCAACTTATCGCAACTGCTGTTGTGATGGCCACGATGGCCATGGCCCGAGCAGGAGCTGTCGGGGGGAGAAGAGGGGCAAAAACAGGGAGAGCACACCGCCGCACGGGGTCGTACCCTGCCAAGGCAGGAGCCGCGAGAAGTTCAACAAGAGGAAGCGCCAAGTCCTGCACCTGGGGAGGGACAGCGCCAGGCCCCAGCACGTGGGTCGGGCTGCCCGGCTCAAAAGCGGCTTTGCAGAAAAAGCCCAGGAGGTCCTGGTGGGCACCAAGCTGATCCTGAGCCAACAATGTACCCGTGCCACTGGGAACACTGACGGCGTCCTGGGCTGCATTAGGAGGAGTTTTGCCAGCCGGTCGAGGAAGGTGATCCGACGTGGCACTGGTGATGTCACACCTGGAGCACTGTGTCCGGTTCTGGGCTCTCCAGAACAAGAGAGAGATGCAGCTAGTGGAGCGAGTCCAGCAAAGGGCCATGAAACTGACTTAAGGTGCTGGAGCTTCTCTCCTCTGAGCAAAGGCTGAGCGAGCTTTTAGCCTGGTGAAGAGAAGGCTCAGAGGAGATCTGATCATCATTGCATCAGAAGGCCTGAAGGGAGGCTGCAAAGAAGACGGAGCCAGGCTCTTGCCAGTGGTGCCCAGTGAGAGGAGAAGGGATACTGAAGAGCACTCTGGACATGATCCTGGGTAAATGGCTGCAGCTGTCTCTGCTGGGGCAGGCGGCCTTGACAAGATGACACCCAGAGGTGCCCTCCAACCGCAGGCTTTGTGTGGTTCTGTGAAAGCATTTGAGTTGTGTACAGAAGCCGTGCTCCTCACTTCCTTTTGGTTATAGAAAGCGAATAAAGAAAGGACAGCGCTACAATTCTGCTCTGCTCGTACCTAGCAGCCCCGCTGTCCTGCTGGCCTCCCCTGAGCCCCTCTGGTTTGCCGACGCGCCTCCTGCATGGGGTCCCAAGGGGGAGGTGGGGTCCCAGGGGGGCCTGATGGGTGCTGAGCAGAGAGGATCAGCCCACGCTCCCCTGGCACCCCGTGCCGTGCCCTGCTCACCCCAGCCCGGGACCTCGCTGCTGCCTGAGCGCAGGCCTGGCCCCCGCTCACCTCGCTGCCCACCCGCACCCAGCCCCACCTCTCAGCCTCCCACCAGGCAGTGCTGGGAGTGCCCCGTAGGCACTGGCATGTGCTGTGAGGTGCCCCGAAGCCTTCTCTGCTCCGTGCTGAACCAGCCCCACAGACCCTCCTCGCCTCCCCTGAGCCCCTCTGCTTTACGGGCTCCCTCCTGCCCAGGACCCCCAACGGGACGTAGCGCCCGTAGAAGGCCCGGTGGGGTCTGAGCGGAGGCAACCACCCTTGCGTGCTCTGGCTAGGGGAGAAAGACAGGAGAAAACCCACAAGAGGGTGGTCTAGTGGGAGGTGTCCCTGTCCATGGCAGGGGGGCTGGAATGGGGGGGTTCCCCATGCAGCGCTACAGGCTTGGGGAAGAGCTGCTGGAGAACTGCCTGGCAGAAAAGGACCTGGGGGTGTTGGTCGACTGCCGGCTGCACGTGAGCCAGCAGTGTGCCCGGGTGGCCAAGAAGGCCAAGAGCATCCTGGCCTGTGTCAGGAACAGCGTGGTGAGTAGGACCAGGGAACTCATCGTCCCCCTGTACTTGGCTCTGGTGAGGCCCCACCTCGATTCCAGTTTTGGGCCCCTTGCCACAAAAAAGGCATTGAGGTGCTGGAGCGGGTCCAGAGAAGGGCAACGAAGCTGGTGAGGGGTCTGGAGAATAAGTCTTACGAGGAGCGGCCGAGGGAGCTGGGGTTGTTCAGCGCCGAGAAAAGGAGGCTTTAAGGGGAGACCTTATCTCTCTCTACAACTACCTGAAAGGAGGTTGTAGAGAGGCAGGGCTTGGTCTCTTCTCCCAAGTCACAGGCGACAGGACAAGAGGAAATGGCTTCAAGTCGCGCCAGGGGAGGTTCAGATTGGATATTAGGAAAAACTTTTACATGGGAAGGGTTATTAAGCATTGGAACGGGCTGCCCAGGGAAGTGGTTGAGGCAGCGTCCCTGGAGGTAGTCAAAAGACGGGTTGACATAGTGCTTAGTGACATGGTTTAGTGCTGGTTTTGTTTTTGGTTTTTTTTGATCAGAGTTAGGTTGATGGTTGGACTAGATGATCTTAAAGGTGCCTTCCAACCTAGACAACGGTATGATTCTGTGATTCTAACGAGGTGATCTTTGAGGTGCCTTCCAACCCAAACCATTCTATGATTCTATGACTCTATGAGAGTGAGCCGTGTGCTGCTGGCTGTGCCCCGCCACGGGAGGAATCAGGGGAGCGCCGAGGGCTGGCCAGCAGTGCTGGGGTGTGGGGAGAGCCTGTGGGACTTTGTCCTGCAGCCTCCCAGGGAGGCACGAGGCCTTATCCAAGGAACCCTCTTGCCGCACGTGCCTGGAGATGACTGTATGGACAGAGCGACATGTTGGGGCCCTGGGAAGCCACGGCCAAGGGCTCGGTGACCGGCGTGAAACACCGATGTCGAGCACAAGACAAGAGATGGGGCGACGGCTGGTTGGCTGGCTGGCTGGAGCAGGCAGTGGCACTGTGGTAGCCCCAGTGGCCTTTGCTGTGGCCACTGGGGCTGTGGCTGCTGGGGTGAGCACCACGGTGGAGGCTGGCCCGCTGCGAGGTCCCTGAGCGACGGGTTCTGACGTCACCGAGAGACGGGCTGTGATGTCAGCCAGGGAGGGATTGTGACCAGGTGCCCCTCGCTGGTTATATGCGGACACCGAGTCCCAGCCAGCCGGCTTGTGCTCCAGCTGAGCAAGTTGGCGAGGCTGGAGTGCTGAGGAAAGCCTTGGTGCTGGTGGTGTGCGTGGGGAGTTGCTCGTTGCAACTCTCCGTAGCTGACCCCAGAGCCACCGAAGAAGGATTTTCCCCGGCCCTGCCAGGTTCAGGCAGCCGGGGCACCCAGGAGGAGCGCTCGCAGCAGCGGAGGTGAGCCGGGAGGGGAAAGCTCCCCCTGGGCAGCTGGGAGGGCTTCCTTCTGGAGGGACCTGGGCATTTCTTCCAGCCCTCCCCAGAGCCATCAAGTGACCGTGGCCTCTCTTCCTTTTCTAGCTTGACAGCACCTGCTGCAGCGCCGTTGAGAGGGAGCGACTCAACATCTCCTGCTCCCCGCAGCCCACCGCAGAGCGTGGAGAGCATGGCGAGCCAGCTGGAGGACCGCTGTCCCATCTGCCTGGGCAGCGGGGAGGAGCCCAGCTACGTGCTGCCGTGCCTCCACCAGTTCTGCTACACCTGCATCCTGCGGTGGGCTGAGAGCAAGCCCGAGTGCCCCCTCTGCAAGAGGAGGGTGAGCTCCATCTTGCACTCGGTGCGGGCGGACGACGACTTCCAGGAGCGTGTCATCTCAGCACCTGCGGCACCATCCGTCGTCGTCCGCCAGAGAGGAGGAGCGCCCGGACAGGCAGCCGCCCAGCGCCTCCGCCAGCCGCCAGCAGCCCGGCCTGCAGCTGCGCTGCCCTGGGCTCCAGAGGGGGGCTTCCATGCCCTCCTCTTTCGCCTCTACCCCGCTGCCCTCCAGCCCCTGCTGCCCTGGCTGCAGCAGGAGCTAGGGCAGCTCTTTGAGGACGCCCAGGAGGCAGCAGCAGCGCAGAGCCTCATCACGTCCAGCCTGCGACACCTTGGGCTGGATGAGGAGGCTCTGACCCAGCGGCTGCAGGCCTCCCTGGGCAGGCGCACGACGGCCTTTGTCGAGCGGCTGATGGAGGCCGTCGTGCGCCGATGCAGCGGGGTGGTCCCCCATGGCATGGGCCTGGGGGCCACCCGTGCTGCCGGGGGGCGGGAGGACGGTCCCGCGGCTGCCCCTGTCCCCGCTGCCTCCCGAGGAGGGTCTCGTGCCCCCAGCCCAGCCCTTCGTGGGGGTCCTGGACGCTCCCCCTGCGCCCCCGTTCCCACCCGCCGGGAGGAAGAAGAGGCCCAGGAGGAGGCAGAGGAGGCTGTGCCGGGGCCCTCCAGCCACAGCCAGGGCAGGGCCCGCTCCCCCGAGGGGCCCCGGCGAGCCCCGAAGAGGAGGGCCGGCAGCCCTGAGGACCCTTCCCAGCCCCCCAGGAAGCCACCCCGCCATCGGTGAACCGGGGAGGGTGCCTCAGGGGCCGGCCAAACCAGGGCCCGGACAGCCGCTGGGGGACGTGCCGGCCCGCAAGTCACTCAGAAGGCAGGTGCTGCCCAGAAGGCAAGCGCCCGAAGACAAGTGCTGCCCAGCTCCAGGCCTGCGTCTCTGCAGATGGTCCCCGGGCAGATGTTTACAGATGTGCCCAGCCGGGGGCTCTGCGGGGCCAGCCCACGCCTCTTCGCACGTCACCCCACCAGCCGGGGCTCCGCTCGCCTACCAGCCGGCACTGCCCGGAGCAGCCTCGCTACGGGGTGCCCACATCCCCCTCCTGCGCGCAGTCACCACTCGGTGCCTCTCTCGGGCGGAGTGATTAACTTCACTCGTAAGAGAGAAGCAGTGAAATATTTATTAAGGTGAAAGAGCGATTTAACAAGATTAGTAATAAATGCGACAGTGTTTGACGAGATTCGATCTCAAGGTACACTCTATTATTTACTGCATAGAGGAGAGGGGTCAGACAAGCTGTCAGGGAGACCCTCCCGTTGAGTCACGAGGTTCAGAAAGGAGCCCCTTGCTTTCTAAAGTCCTTCTCAGAGAGGAGTCTAGGTGCGGCTGGATCCAGTCCTAGTCCCAGACTTGGTCAACGGTTTATGTCTAGAGGATTATACATGCACAATCAACCCTTTTTATTACCTAGCTAAGATTTCAAAGTTTAGCATGCTGTTAGTCACTTGCCGAGAATCTGTTGCGGCAAGGAACCTCTCGACCTCGAGGAGTAGAACCTTAGGCGAGTGTCCTCCCAAAAGGGGAGATCCTGGCGTGCAGCCCGCTGCCATACAGGAGAGCTCAAAGGGCTCTTGGGCTGTCCACTATGTATAGAGTAAGATGATTGGCCTATAGTCATATTCTCATGGGAGCAAAATCTCTAGGTCCCCACTCCAGACAGTGTTATGGCTGTGTTGCCAGCCATCCCCCAAAGTCCAGGTGCAACTTATCGCAACTGCTGTTGTGATGGCCACGATGGCCATGGCCCGAGCAGGAGCTGTCGGGGGGAGAAGAGGGGGAAAAACAGGGAGAGCACACCGCCGCACGGGGTCGTACCCTGCCAAGGCAGGAGCCGCGAGAAGTTCAACAAGAGGAAGCGCCAAGTCCTGCACCTGGGGAGGGACAGC
The DNA here is from genome assembly GCF_964106895.1 of Numenius arquata. Classification (NCBI taxonomy): domain Eukaryota; kingdom Metazoa; phylum Chordata; class Aves; order Charadriiformes; family Scolopacidae; genus Numenius; species Numenius arquata. The sequence goes on along the minus strand of NC_133616.1, from coordinate 55,520,488 downwards.
GCCAGGCCCCAGCACGTGGGTCGGGCTGCCCGGCTCAAAAGCGGCTTTGCAGAAAAAGCCCAGGAGGTCCTGGTGGGCACCAAGCTGATCCTGAGCCAACAATGTACCCGTGCCACTGGGAACACTGACGGCGTCCTGGGCTGCATTAGGAGGAGTTTTGCCAGCCGGTCGAGGAAGGTGATCCGACGTGGCACTGGTGATGTCACACCTGGAGCACTGTGTCCGGTTCTGGGCTCTCCAGAACAAGAGAGAGATGCAGCTAGTGGAGCGAGTCCAGCAAAGGGCCATGAAACTGACTTAAGGTGCTGGAGCTTCTCTCCTCTGAGCAAAGGCTGAGCGAGCTTTTAGCCTGGTGAAGAGAAGGCTCAGAGGAGATCTGATCATCATTGCATCAGAAGGCCTGAAGGGAGGCTGCAAAGAAGACGGAGCCAGGCTCTTGCCAGTGGTGCCCAGTGAGAGGAGAAGGGATACTGAAGAGCACTCTGGACATGATCCTGGGTAAATGGCTGCAGCTGTCTCTGCTGGGGCAGGCGGCCTTGACAAGATGACACCCAGAGGTGCCCTCCAACCGCAGGCTTTGTGTGGTTCTGTGAAAGCATTTGAGTTGTGTACAGAAGCCGTGCTCCTCACTTCCTTTTGGTTATAGAAAGCGAATAAAGAAAGGACAGCGCTACAATTCTGCTCTGCTCGTACCTAGCAGCCCCGCTGTCCTGCTGGCCTCCCCTGAGCCCCTCTGGTTTGCCGACGCGCCTCCTGCATGGGGTCCCAAGGGGGAGGTGGGGTCCCAGGGGGGCCTGATGGGTGCTGAGCAGAGAGGATCAGCCCACGCTCCCCTGGCACCCCGTGCCGTGCCCTGCTCACCCCAGCCCGGGACCTCGCTGCTGCCTGAGCGCAGGCCTGGCCCCCGCTCACCTCGCTGCCCACCCGCACCCAGCCCCACCTCTCAGCCTCCCACCAGGCAGTGCTGGGAGTGCCCCGTAGGCACTGGCATGTGCTGTGAGGTGCCCCGAAGCCTTCTCTGCTCCGTGCTGAACCAGCCCCACAGACCCTCCTCGCCTCCCCTGAGCCCCTCTGCTTTACGGGCTCCCTCCTGCCCAGGACCCCCAACGGGACGTAGCGCCCGTAGAAGGCCCGGTGGGGTCTGAGCGGAGGCAACCACCCTTGCGTGCTCTGGCTAGGGGAGAAAGACAGGAGAAAACCCACAAGAGGGTGGTCTAGTGGGAGGTGTCCCTGTCCATGGCAGGGGGGCTGGAATGGGGGGGTTCCCCATGCAGCTCTACAGGCTTGGGGAAGAGTTGCTGGAGAACTGCCTGGCAGAAAAGGACCTGGGGGTGTTGGTCGACTGCCGGCTGCACGTGAGCCAGCAGTGTGCCCGGGTGGCCAAGAAGGCCAAGAGCATCCTGGCCTGTGTCAGGAACAGCGTGGTGAGTAGGACCAGGGAACTCATCGTCCCCCTGTACTTGGCTCTGGTGAGGCCCCACCTCGATTCCAGTTTTGGGCCCCTTGCCACAAAAAAGGCATTGAGGTGCTGGAGCGGGTCCAGAGAAGGGCAACGAAGCTGGTGAGGGGTCTGGAGAATAAGTCTTACGAGGAGCGGCCGAGGGAGCTGGGGTTGTTCAGCGCCGAGAAAAGGAGGCTTTAAGGGGAGACCTTATCTCTCTCTACAACTACCTGAAAGGAGGTTGTAGAGAGGCAGGGCTTGGTCTCTTCTCCCAAGTCACAGGCGACAGGACAAGAGGAAATGGCTTCAAGTCGCGCCAGGGGAGGTTCAGATTGGATATTAGGAAAAACTTTTACATGGGAAGGGTTATTAAGCATTGGAACGGGCTGCCCAGGGAAGTGGTTGAGGCAGCGTCCCTGGAGGTAGTCAAAAGACGGGTTGACATAGTGCTTAGTGACATGGTTTAGTGCTGGTTTTGTTTTTGGTTTTTTTTGATCAGAGTTAGGTTGATGGTTGGACTAGATGATCTTAAAGGTGCCTTCCAACCTAGACAACGGTATGATTCTGTGATTCTAACGAGGTGATCTTTGAGGTGCCTTCCAACCCAAACCATTCTATGATTCTATGACTCTATGAGAGTGAGCCGTGTGCTGCTGGCTGTGCCCCGCCACGGGAGGAATCAGGGGAGCGCCGAGGGCTGGCCAGCAGTGCTGGGGTGTGGGGAGAGCCTGTGGGACTTTGTCCTGCAGCCTCCCAGGGAGGCACGAGGCCTTATCCAAGGAACCCTCTTGCCGCACGTGCCTGGAGATGACTGTATGGACAGAGCGACATGTTGGGGCCCTGGGAAGCCACGGCCAAGGGCTCGGTGACCGGCGTGAAACACCGATGTCGAGCACAAGACAAGAGATGGGGCGACGGCTGGTTGGCTGGCTGGCTGGAGCAGGCAGTGGCACTGTGGTAGCCCCAGTGGCCTTTGCTGTGGCCACTGGGGCTGTGGCTGCTGGGGTGAGCACCACGGTGGAGGCTGGCCCGCTGCGAGGTCCCTGAGCGACGGGTTCTGACGTCACCGAGAGACGGGCTGTGATGTCAGCCAGGGAGGGATTGTGACCAGGTGCCCCTCGCTGGTTATATGCGGACACCGAGTCCCAGCCAGCCGGCTTGTGCTCCAGCTGAGCAAGTTGGCGAGGCTGGAGTGCTGAGGAAAGCCTTGGTGCTGGTGGTGTGCGTGGGGAGTTGCTCGTTGCAACTCTCCGTAGCTGACCCCAGAGCCACCGAAGAAGGATTTTCCCCGGCCCTGCCAGGTTCAGGCAGCCGGGGCACCCAGGAGGAGCGCTCGCAGCAGCGGAGGTGAGCCGGGAGGGGAAAGCTCCCCCTGGGCAGCTGGGAGGGCTTCCTTCTGGAGGGACCTGGGCATTTCTTCCAGCCCTCCCCAGAGCCATCAAGTGACCGTGGCCTCTCTTCCTTTTCTAGCTTGACAGCACCTGCTGCAGCGCCGTTGAGAGGGAGCGACTCAACATCTCCTGCTCCCCGCAGCCCACCGCAGAGCGTGGAGAGCATGGCCAGCCAGCTGGAGGACCGCTGTCCCATCTGCCTGGGCAGCGGGGAGGAGCCCAGCTACGTGCTGCCGTGCCTCCACCAGTTCTGCTACACCTGCATCCTGCGGTGGGCTGAGAGCAAGCCCGAGTGCCCCCTCTGCAAGAGGAGGGTGAGCTCCATCTTGCACTCGGTGCGGGCGGACGACGACTTCCAGGAGCGTGTCATCTCAGCACCTGCGGCACCATCCGTCGTCGTCCGCCAGAGAGGAGGAGCGCCCGGACAGGCAGCCGCCCAGCGCCTCCGCCAGCCGCCAGCAGCCCGGCCTGCAGCTGCGCTGCCCTGGGCTCCAGAGGGGGGCTTCCATGCCCTCCTCTTTCGCCTCTACCCCGCTGCCCTCCAGCCCCTGCTGCCCTGGCTGCAGCAGGAGCTAGGGCAGCTCTTTGAGGACGCCCAGGAGGCAGCAGCAGCGCAGAGCCTCATCACGTCCAGCCTGCGACACCTTGGGCTGGATGAGGAGGCTCTGACCCAGCGGCTGCAGGCCTCCCTGGGCAGGCGCACGACGGCCTTTGTCGAGCGGCTGATGGAGGCCGTCGTGCGCCGATGCAGCGGGGTGGTCCCCCATGGCATGGGCCTGGGGGCCACCCGTGCTGCCGGGGGGCGGGAGGACGGTCCCGCGGCTGCCCCTGTCCCCGCTGCCTCCCGAGGAGGGTCTCGTGCCCCCAGCCCAGCCCTTCGTGGGGGTCCTGGACGCTCCCCCTGCGCCCCCGTTCCCACCCGCCGGGAGGAAGAAGAGGCCCAGGAGGAGGCAGAGGAGGCTGTGCCGGGGCCCTCCAGCCACAGCCAGGGCAGGGCCCGCTCCCCCGAGGGGCCCCGGCGAGCCCCGAAGAGGAGGGCCGGCAGCCCTGAGGACCCTTCCCAGCCCCCCAGGAAGCCACCCCGCCATCGGTGAACCGGGGAGGGTGCCTCAGGGGCCGGCCAAACCAGGGCCCGGACAGCCGCTGGGGGACGTGCCGGCCCGCAAGTCACTCAGAAGGCAGGTGCTGCCCAGAAGGCAAGCGCCCGAAGACAAGTGCTGCCCAGCTCCAGGCCTGCGTCTCTGCAGATGGTCCCCGGGCAGATGTTTACAGATGTGCCCAGCCGGGGGCTCTGCGGGGCCAGCCCACGCCTCTTCGCACGTCACCCCACCAGCCGGGGCTCCGCTCGCCTACCAGCCGGCACTGCCCGGAGCAGCCTCGCTACGGGGTGCCCACATCCCCCTCCTGCGCGCAGTCACCACTCGGTGCCTCTCTCGGGCGGAGTGATTAACTTCACTCGTAAGAGAGAAGCAGTGAAATATTTATTAAGGTGAAAGAGCGATTTAACAAGATTAGTAATAAATGCGACAGTGTTTGACGAGATTGGATCTCAAGGTACACTCTATTATTTACTGCATAGAGGAGAGGGGTCAGACAAGCTGTCAGGGAGACCCTCCCGTTGAGTCACGAGGTTCAGAAAGGAGCCCCTTGCTTTCTAAAGTCCTTCTCAGAGAGGAGTCTAGGTGCGGCTGGATCCAGTCCTAGTCCCAGACTTGGTCAACGGTTTATGTCTAGAGGATTATACATGCACAATCAACCCTTTTTATTACCTAGCTAAGATTTCAAAGTTTAGCATGCTGTTAGTCACTTGCCGAGAATCTGTTGCGGCAAGGAACCTCTCGACCTCGAGGAGTAGAACCTTAGGCGAGTGTCCTCCCAAAAGGGGAGATCCTGGCGTGCAGCCCGCTGCCATACAGGAGAGCTCAAAGGGCTCTTGGGCTGTCCACTATGTATAGAGTAAGATGATTGGCCTATAGTCATATTCTCATGGGAGCAAAATCTCTAGGTCCCCACTCCAGACAGTGTTATGGCTGTGTTGCCAGCCATCCCCCAAAGTCCAGGTGCAACTTATCGCAACTGCTGTTGTGATGGCCACGATGGCCATGGCCCGAGCAGGAGCTGTCGGGGGGAGAAGAGGGGGAAAAACAGGGAGAGCACACCGCCGCACGGGGTCGTACCCTGCCAAGGCAGGAGCCGCGAGAAGTTCAACAAGAGGAAGCGCCAAGTCCTGCACCTGGGGAGGGACAGCGCCAGGCCCCAGCACGTGGGTCGGGCTGCCCGGCTCAAAAGCGGCTTTGCAGAAAAAGCCCAGGAGGTCCTGGTGGGCACCAAGCTGATCCTGAGCCAACAATGTACCCGTGCCACTGGGAACACTGACGGCGTCCTGGGCTGCATTAGGAGGAGTTTTGCCAGCCGGTCGAGGAAGGTGATCCGACGTGGCACTGGTGATGTCACACCTGGAGCACTGTGTCCGGTTCTGGGCTCTCCAGAACAAGAGAGAGATGCAGCTAGTGGAGCGAGTCCAGCAAAGGGCCATGAAACTGACTTAAGGTGCTGGAGCTTCTCTCCTCTGAGCAAAGGCTGAGCGAGCTTTTAGCCTGGTGAAGAGAAGGCTCAGAGGAGATCTGATCATCATTGCATCAGAAGGCCTGAAGGGAGGCTGCAAAGAAGACGGAGCCAGGCTCTTGCCAGTGGTGCCCAGTGAGAGGAGAAGGGATACTGAAGAGCACTCTGGACATGATCCTGGGTAAATGGCTGCAGCTGTCTCTGCTGGGGCAGGCGGCCTTGACAAGATGACACCCAGAGGTGCCCTCCAACCGCAGGCTTTGTGTGGTTCTGTGAAAGCATTTGAGTTGTGTACAGAAGCCGTGCTCCTCACTTCCTTTTGGTTATAGAAAGCGAATAAAGAAAGGACAGCGCTACAATTCTGCTCTGCTCGTACCTAGCAGCCCCGCTGTCCTGCTGGCCTCCCCTGAGCCCCTCTGGTTTGCCGACGCGCCTCCTGCATGGGGTCCCAAGGGGGAGGTGGGGTCCCAGGGGGGCCTGATGGGTGCTGAGCAGAGAGGATCAGCCCACGCTCCCCTGGCACCCCGTGCCGTGCCCTGCTCACCCCAGCCCGGGACCTCGCTGCTGCCTGAGCGCAGGCCTGGCCCCCGCTCACCTCGCTGCCCACCCGCACCCAGCCCCACCTCTCAGCCTCCCACCAGGCAGTGCTGGGAGTGCCCCGTAGGCACTGGCATGTGCTGTGAGGTGCCCCGAAGCCTTCTCTGCTCCGTGCTGAACCAGCCCCACAGACCCTCCTCGCCTCCCCTGAGCCCCTCTGCTTTACGGGCTCCCTCCTGCCCAGGACCCCCAACGGGACGTAGCGCCCGTAGAAGGCCCGGTGGGGTCTGAGCGGAGGCAACCACCCTTGCGTGCTCTGGCTAGGGGAGAAAGACAGGAGAAAACCCACAAGAGGGTGGTCTAGTGGGAGGTGTCCCTGTCCATGGCAGGGGGGCTGGAATGGGGGGGTTCCCCATGCAGCGCTACAGGCTTGGGGAAGAGTTGCTGGAGAACTGCCTGGCAGAAAAGGACCTGGGGGTGTTGGTCGACTGCCGGCTGCACGTGAGCCAGCAGTGTGCCCGGGTGGCCAAGAAGGCCAAGAGCATCCTGGCCTGTGTCAGGAACAGCGTGGTGAGTAGGACCAGGGAACTCATCGTCCCCCTGTACTTGGCTCTGGTGAGGCCCCACCTCGATTCCAGTTTTGGGCCCCTTGCCACAAAAAAGGCATTGAGGTGCTGGAGCGGGTCCAGAGAAGGGCAACGAAGCTGGTGAGGGGTCTGGAGAATAAGTCTTACGAGGAGCGGCCGAGGGAGCTGGGGTTGTTCAGCGCCGAGAAAAGGAGGCTTTAAGGGGAGACCTTATCTCTCTCTACAACTACCTGAAAGGAGGTTGTAGAGAGGCAGGGCTTGGTCTCTTCTCCCAAGTCACAGGCGACAGGACAAGAGGAAATGGCTTCAAGTCGCGCCAGGGGAGGTTCAGATTGGATATTAGGAAAAACTTTTACATGGGAAGGGTTATTAAGCATTGGAACGGGCTGCCCAGGGAAGTGGTTGAGGCAGCGTCCCTGGAGGTAGTCAAAAGACGGGTTGACATAGTGCTTAGTGACATGGTTTAGTGCTGGTTTTGTTTTTGGTTTTTTTTGATCAGAGTTAGGTTGATGGTTGGACTAGATGATCTTAAAGGTGCCTTCCAACCTAGACAACGGTATGATTCTGTGATTCTAACGAGGTGATCTTTGAGGTGCCTTCCAACCCAAACCATTCTATGATTCTATGACTCTATGAGAGTGAGCCGTGTGCTGCTGGCTGTGCCCCGCCACGGGAGGAATCAGGGGAGCGCCGAGGGCTGGCCAGCAGTGCTGGGGTGTGGGGAGAGCCTGTGGGACTTTGTCCTGCAGCCTCCCAGGGAGGCACGAGGCCTTATCCAAGGAACCCTCTTGCCGCACGTGCCTGGAGATGACTGTATGGACAGAGCGACATGTTGGGGCCCTGGGAAGCCACGGCCAAGGGCTCGGTGACCGGCGTGAAACACCGATGTCGAGCACAAGACAAGAGATGGGGCGACGGCTGGTTGGCTGGCTGGCTGGAGCAGGCAGTGGCACTGTGGTAGCCCCAGTGGCCTTTGCTGTGGCCACTGGGGCTGTGGCTGCTGGGGTGAGCACCACGGTGGAGGCTGGCCCGCTGCGAGGTCCCTGAGCGACGGGTTCTGACGTCACCGAGAGACGGGCTGTGATGTCAGCCAGGGAGGGATTGTGACCAGGTGCCCCTCGCTGGTTATATGCGGACACCGAGTCCCAGCCAGCCGGCTTGTGCTCCAGCTGAGCAAGTTGGCGAGGCTGGAGTGCTGAGGAAAGCCTTGGTGCTGGTGGTGTGCGTGGGGAGTTGCTCGTTGCAACTCTCCGTAGCTGACCCCAGAGCCACCGAAGAAGGATTTTCCCCGGCCCTGCCAGGTTCAGGCAGCCGGGGCACCCAGGAGGAGCGCTCGCAGCAGCGGAGGTGAGCCGGGAGGGGAAAGCTCCCCCTGGGCAGCTGGGAGGGCTTCCTTCTGGAGGGACCTGGGCATTTCTTCCAGCCCTCCCCAGAGCCATCAAGTGACCGTGGCCTCTCTTCCTTTTCTAGCTTGACAGCACCTGCTGCAGCGCCGTTGAGAGGGAGCGACTCAACATCTCCTGCTCCCCGCAGCCCACCGCAGAGCGTGGAGAGCATGGCCAGCCAGCTGGAGGACCGCTGTCCCATCTGCCTGGGCAGCGGGGAGGAGCCCAGCTACGTGCTGCCGTGCCTCCACCAGTTCTGCTACACCTGCATCCTGCGGTGGGCTGAGAGCAAGCCCGAGTGCCCCCTCTGCAAGAGGAGGGTGAGCTCCATCTTGCACTCGGTGCGGGCGGACGACGACTTCCAGGAGCGTGTCATCTCAGCACCTGCGGCACCATCCGTCGTCGTCCGCCAGAGAGGAGGAGCGCCCGGACAGGCAGCCGCCCAGCGCCTCCGCCAGCCGCCAGCAGCCCGGCCTGCAGCTGCGCTGCCCTGGGCTCCAGAGGGGGGCTTCCATGCCCTCCTCTTTCGCCTCTACCCCGCTGCCCTCCAGCCCCTGCTGCCCTGGCTGCAGCAGGAGCTAGGGCAGCTCTTTGAGGACGCCCAGGAGGCAGCAGCAGCGCAGAGCCTCATCACGTCCAGCCTGCGACACCTTGGGCTGGATGAGGAGGCTCTGACCCAGCGGCTGCAGGCCTCCCTGGGCAGGCGCACGACGGCCTTTGTCGAGCGGCTGATGGAGGCCGTCGTGCGCCGATGCAGCGGGGTGGTCCCCCGTGGCATGGGCCTGGGGGCCACCCGTGCTGCCGGGGGGCGGGAGGACGGTCCCGCGGCTGCCCCTGTCCCCGCTGCCTCCCGAGGAGGGTCTCGTGCCCCCAGCCCAGCCCTTCGTGGGGGTCCTGGACGCTCCCCCTGCGCCCCCGTTCCCACCCGCCGGGAGGAAGAAGAGGCCCAGGAGGAGGCAGAGGAGGCTGTGCCGGGGCCCTCCAGCCACAGCCAGGGCAGGGCCCGCTCCCCCGAGGGGCCCCGGCGAGCCCCGAAGAGGAGGGCCGGCAGCCCTGAGGACCCTTCCCAGCCCCCCAGGAAGCCACCCCGCCATCGGTGAACCGGGGAGGGTGCCTCAGGGGCCGGCCAAACCGGGGCCCGGACAGCAGCTGGGGGACGTGCCGGCCCGCAAGTCACTCAGAAGGCAGGTGCTGCCCAGAAGGCAAGCGCCCGAAGACAAGTGCTGCCCAGCTCCAGGCCTGCGTCTCTGCAGATGGTCCCCGGGCAGATGTTTACAGATGTGCCCAGCCGGGGGCTCTGCGGGGCCAGCCCACGCCTCTTCGCACGTCACCCCACCAGCCGGGGCTCCGCTCGCCTACCAGCCGGCACTGCCCGGAGCAGCCTCGCTACGGGGTGCCCACATCCCCCTCCTGCGCGCAGTCACCACTCGGTGCCTCTCTCGGGCGGAGTGATTAACTTCACTCGTAAGAGAGAAGCAGTGAAATATTTATTAAGGTGAAAGAGCGATTTAACAAGATTAGTAATAAATGCGACAGTGTTTGACGAGATTCGATCTCAAGGTACACTCTATTATTTACTGCATAGAGGAGAGGGGTCAGACAAGCTGTCAGGGAGACCCTCCCGTTGAGTCACGAGGTTCAGAAAGGAGCCCCTTGCTTTCTAAAGTCCTTCTCAGAGAGGAGTCTAGGTGCGGCTGGATCCAGTCCTAGTCCCAGACTTGGTCAACGGTTTATGTCTAGAGGATTATACATGCACAATCAACCCTTTTTATTACCTAGCTAAGATTTCAAAGTTTAGCATGCTGTTAGTCACTTGCCGAGAATCTGTTGCGGCAAGGAACCTCTCGACCTCGAGGAGTAGAACCTTAGGCGAGTGTCCTCCCAAAAGGGGAGATCCTGGCGTGCAGCCCGCTGCCATACAGGAGAGCTCAAAGGGCTCTTGGGCTGTCCACTATGTATAGAGTAAGATGATTGGCCTATAGTCATATTCTCATGGGAGCAAAATCTCTAGGTCCCCACTCCAGACAGTGTTATGGCTGTGTTGCCAGCCATCCCCCAAAGTCCAGGTGCAACTTATCGCAACTGCTGTTGTGATGGCCACGATGGCCATGGCCCGAGCAGGAGCTGTCGGGGGGAGAAGAGGGGCAAAAACAGGGAGAGCACACCGCCGCACGGGGTCGTACCCTGCCAAGGCAGGAGCCGCGAGAAGTTCAACAAGAGGAAGCGCCAAGTCCTGCACCTGGGGAGGGACAGCGCCAGGCCCCAGCACGTGGGTCGGGCTGCCCGGCTCAAAAGCGGCTTTGCAGAAAAAGCCCAGGAGGTCCTGGTGGGCACCAAGCTGATCCTGAGCCAACAATGTACCCGTGCCACTGGGAACACTGACGGCGTCCTGGGCTGCATTAGGAGGAGTTTTGCCAGCCGGTCGAGGAAGGTGATCCGACGTGGCACTGGTGATGTCACACCTGGAGCACTGTGTCCGGTTCTGGGCTCTCCAGAACAAGAGAGAGATGCAGCTAGTGGAGCGAGTCCAGCAAAGGGCCATGAAACTGACTTAAGGTGCTGGAGCTTCTCTCCTCTGAGCAAAGGCTGAGCGAGCTTTTAGCCTGGTGAAGAGAAGGCTCAGAGGAGATCTGATCATCATTGCATCAGAAGGCCTGAAGGGAGGCTGCAAAGAAGACGGAGCCAGGCTCTTGCCAGTGGTGCCCAGTGAGAGGAGAAGGGATACTGAAGAGCACTCTGGACATGATCCTGGGTAAATGGCTGCAGCTGTCTCTGCTGGGGCAGGCGGCCTTGACAAGATGACACCCAGAGGTGCCCTCCAACCGCAGGCTTTGTGTGGTTCTGTGAAAGCATTTGAGTTGTGTACAGAAGCCGTGCTCCTCACTTCCTTTTGGTTATAGAAAGCGAATAAAGAAAGGACAGCGCTACAATTCTGCTCTGCTCGTACCTAGCAGCCCCGCTGTCCTGCTGGCCTCCCCTGAGCCCCTCTGGTTTGCCGACGCGCCTCCTGCATGGGGTCCCAAGGGGGAGGTGGGGTCCCAGGGGGGCCTGATGGGTGCTGAGCAGAGAGGATCAGCCCACGCTCCCCTGGCACCCCGTGCCGTGCCCTGCTCACCCCAGCCCGGGACCTCGCTGCTGCCTGAGCGCAGGCCTGGCCCCCGCTCACCTCGCTGCCCACCCGCACCCAGCCCCACCTCTCAGCCTCCCACCAGGCAGTGCTGGGAGTGCCCCGTAGGCACTGGCATGTGCTGTGAGGTGCCCCGAAGCCTTCTCTGCTCCGTGCTGAACCAGCCCCACAGACCCTCCTCGCCTCCCCTGAGCCCCTCTGCTTTACGGGCTCCCTCCTGCCCAGGACCCCCAACGGGACGTAGCGCCCGTAGAAGGCCCGGTGGGGTCTGAGCGGAGGCAACCACCCTTGCGTGCTCTGGCTAGGGGAGAAAGACAGGAGAAAACCCACAAGAGGGTGGTCTAGTGGGAGGTGTCCCTGTCCATGGCAGGGGGGCTGGAATGGGGGGGTTCCCCATGCAGCGCTACAGGCTTGGGGAAGAGTTGCTGGAGAACTGCCTGGCAGAAAAGGACCTGGGGGTGTTGGTCGACTGCCGGCTGCACGTGAGCCAGCAGTGTGCCCGGGTGGCCAAGAAGGCCAAGAGCATCCTGGCCTGTGTCAGGAACAGCGTGGTGAGTAGGACCAGGGAACTCATCGTCCCCCTGTACTTGGCTCTGGTGAGGCCCCACCTCGATTCCAGTTTTGGGCCCCTTGCCACAAAAAAGGCATTGAGGTGCTGGAGCGGGTCCAGAGAAGGGCAACGAAGCTGGTGAGGGGTCTGGAGAATAAGTCTTACGAGGAGCGGCCGAGGGAGCTGGGGTTGTTCAGCGCCGAGAAAAGGAGGCTTTAAGGGGAGACCTTATCTCTCTCTACAACTACCTGAAAGGAGGTTGTAGAGAGGCAGGGCTTGGTCTCTTCTCCCAAGTCACAGGCGACAGGACAAGAGGAAATGGCTTCAAGTCGCGCCAGGGGAGGTTCAGATTGGATATTAGGAAAAACTTTTACATGGGAAGGGTTATTAAGCATTGGAACGGGCTGCCCAGGGAAGTGGTTGAGGCAGCGTCCCTGGAGGTAGTCAAAAGACGGGTTGACATAGTGCTTAGTGACATGGTTTAGTGCTGGTTTTGTTTTTGGTTTTTTTTGATCAGAGTTAGGTTGATGGTTGGACTAGATGATCTTAAAGGTGCCTTCCAACCTAGACAACGGTATGATTCTGTGATTCTAACGAGGTGATCTTTGAGGTGCCTTCCAACCCAAACCATTCTATGATTCTATGACTCTATGAGAGTGAGCCGTGTGCTGCTGGCTGTGCCCCGCCACGGGAGGAATCAGGGGAGCGCCGAGGGCTGGCCAGCAGTGCTGGGGTGTGGGGAGAGCCTGTGGGACTTTGTCCTGCAGCCTCCCAGGGAGGCACGAGGCCTTATCCAAGGAACCCTCTTGCCGCACGTGCCTGGAGATGACTGTATGGACAGAGCGACATGTTGGGGCCCTGGGAAGCCACGGCCAAGGGCTCGGTGACCGGCGTGAAACACCGATGTCGAGCACAAGACAAGAGATGGGGCGACGGCTGGTTGGCTGGCTGGCTGGAGCAGGCAGTGGCACTGTGGTAGCCCCAGTGGCCTTTGCTGTGGCCACTGGGGCTGTGGCTGCTGGGGTGAGCACCACGGTGGAGGCTGGCCCGCTGCGAGGTCCCTGAGCGACGGGTTCTGACGTCACCGAGAGACGGGCTGTGATGTCAGCCAGGGAGGGATTGTGACCAGGTGCCCCTCGCTGGTTATATGCGGACACCGAGTCCCAGCCAGCCGGCTTGTGCTCCAGCTGAGCAAGTTGGCGAGGCTGGAGTGCTGAGGAAAGCCTTGGTGCTGGTGGTGTGCGTGGGGAGTTGCTCGTTGCAACTCTCCGTAGCTGACCCCAGAGCCACCGAAGAAGGATTTTCCCCGGCCCTGCCAGGTTCAGGCAGCCGGGGCACCCAGGAGGAGCGCTCGCAGCAGCGGAGGTGAGCCGGGAGGGGAAAGCTCCCCCTGGGCAGCTGGGAGGGCTTCCTTCTGGAGGGACCTGGGCATTTCTTCCAGCCCTCCCCAGAGCCATCAAGTGACCGTGGCCTCTCTTCCTTTTCTAGCTTGACAGCACCTGCTGCAGCGCCGTTGAGAGGGAGCGACTCAACATCTCCTGCTCCCCGCAGCCCACCGCAGAGCGTGGAGAGCATGGCGAGCCAGCTGGAGGACCGCTGTCCCATCTGCCTGGGCAGCGGGGAGGAGCCCAGCTACGTGCTGCCGTGCCTCCACCAGTCCTGCTACACCTGCATCCTGCGGTGGGCTGAGAGCAAGCCCGAGTGCCCCCTCTGCAAGAGGAGGGTGAGCTCCATCTTGCACTCGGTGCGGGCGGACGACGACTTCCAGGAGCGTGTCATCTCAGCACCTGCGGCACCATCCGTCGTCGTCCGCCAGAGAGGAGGAGCGCCCGGACAGGCAGCCGCCCAGCGCCTCCGCCAGCCGCCAGCAGCCCGGCCTGCAGCTGCGCTGCCCTGGGCTCCAGAGGGGGGCTTCCATGCCCTCCTCTTTCGCCTCTACCCCGCTGCCCTCCAGCCCCTGCTGCCCTGGCTGCAGCAGGAGCTAGGGCAGCTCTTTGAGGACGCCCAGGAGGCAGCAGCAGCGCAGAGCCTCATCACGTCCAGCCTGCGACACCTTGGGCTGGATGAGGAGGCTCTGACCCAGCGGCTGCAGGCCTCCCTGGGCAGGCGCACGACGGCCTTTGTCGAGCGGCTGATGGAGGCCGTCGTGCGCCGATGCAGCGGGGTGGTCCCCCGTGGCATGGGCCTGGGGGCCACCCGTGCTGCCGGGGGGCGGGAGGACGGTCCCGCGGCTGCCCCTGTCCCCGCTGCCTCCCGAGGAGGGTCTCGTGCCCCCAGCCCAGCCCTTCGTGGGGGTCCTGGACGCTCCCCCTGCGCCCCCGTTCCCACCCGCCGGGAGGAAGAAGAGGCCCAGGAGGAGGCAGAGGAGGCTGTGCCGGGGCCCTCCAGCCACAGCCAGGGCAGGGCCCGCTCCCCCGAGGGGCCCCGGCGAGCCCCGAAGAGGAGGGCCGGCAGCCCTGAGGACCCTTCCCAGCCCCCCAGGAAGCCACCCCGCCATCGGTGAACCGGGGAGGGTGCCTCAGGGGCCGGCCAAACCAGGGCCCGGACAGCCGCTGGGGGACGTGCCGGCCCGCAAGTCACTCAGAAGGCAGGTGCTGCCCAGAAGGCAAGCGCCCGAAGACAAGTGCTGCCCAGCTCCAGGCCTGCGTCTCTGCAGATGGTCCCCGGGCAGATGTTTACAGATGTGCCCAGCCGGGGGCTCTGCGGGGCCAGCCCACGCCTCTTCGCACGTCACCCCACCAGCCGGGGCTCCGCTCGCCTACCAGCCGGCACTGCCCGGAGCAGCCTCGCTACGGGGTGCCCACATCCCCCTCCTGCGCGCAGTCACCACTCGGTGCCTCTCTCGGGCGGAGTGATTAACTTCACTCGTAAGAGAGAAGCAGTGAAATATTTATTAAGGTGAAAGAGCGATTTAACAAGATTAGTAATAAATGCGACAGTGTTTGACGAGATTCGATCTCAAGGTACACTCTATTATTTACTGCATAGAGGAGAGGGGTCAGACAAGCTGTCAGGGAGACCCTCCCGTTGAGTCACGAGGTTCAGAAAGGAGCCCCTTGCTTTCTAAAGTCCTTCTCAGAGAGGAGTCTAGGTGCGGCTGGATCCAGTCCTAGTCCCAGACTTGGTCAACGGTTTATGTCTAGAGGATTATACATGCACAATCAACCCTTTTTATTACCTAGCTAAGATTTCAAAGTTTAGCATGCTGTTAGTCACTTGCCGAGAATCTGTTGCGGCAAGGAACCTCTCGACCTCGAGGAGTAGAACCTTAGGCGAGTGTCCTCCCAAAAGGGGAGATCCTGGCGTGCAGCCCGCTGCCATACAGGAGAGCTCAAAGGGCTCTTGGGCTGTCCACTATGTATAGAGTAAGATGATTGGCCTATAGTCATATTCTCATGGGAGCAAAATCTCTAGGTCCCCACTCCAGACAGTGTTATGGCTGTGTTGCCAGCCATCCCCCAAAGTCCAGGTGCAACTTATCGCAACTGCTGTTGTGATGGCCACGATGGCCATGGCCCGAGCAGGAGCTGTAGGGGGGAGAAGAGGGGCAAAAACAGGGAGAGCACACCGCCGCACGGGGTCGTACCCTGCCAAGGCAGGAGCCGCGAGAAGTTCAACAAGAGGAAGCGCCAAGTCCTGCACCTGGGGAGGGACAGCGCCAGGCCCCAGCACGTGGGTCGGGCTGCCCGGCTCAAAAGCGGCTTTGCAGAAAAAGCCCAGGAGGTCCTGGTGGGCACCAAGCTGATCCTGAGCCAACAATGTACCCGTGCCACTGGGAACACTGACGGCGTCCTGGGCTGCATTAGGAGGAGTTTTGCCAGCCGGTCGAGGAAGGTGATCCGACGTGGCACTGGTGATGTCACACCTGGAGCACTGTGTCCGGTTCTGGGCTCTCCAGAACAAGAGAGAGATGCAGCTAGTGGAGCGAGTCCAGCAAAGGGCCATGAAACTGACTTAAGGTGCTGGAGCTTCTCTCCTCTGAGCAAAGGCTGAGCGAGCTTTTAGCCTGGTGAAGAGAAGGCTCAGAGGAGATCTGATCATCATTGCATCAGAAGGCCTGAAGGGAGGCTGCAAAGAAGACGGAGCCAGGCTCTTGCCAGTGGTGCCCAGTGAGAGGAGAAGGGATACTGAAGAGCACTCTGGACATGATCCTGGGTAAATGGCTGCAGCTGTCTCTGCTGGGGCAGGCGGCCTTGACAAGATGACACCCAGAGGTGCCCTCCAACCGCAGGCTTTGTGTGGTTCTGTGAAAGCATTTGAGTTGTGTACAGAAGCCGTGCTCCTCACTTCCTTTTGGTTATAGAAAGCGAATAAAGAAAGGACAGCGCTACAATTCTGCTCTGCTCGTACCTAGCAGCCCCGCTGTCCTGCTGGCCTCCCCTGAGCCCCTCTGGTTTGCCGACGCGCCTCCTGCATGGGGTCCCAAGGGGGAGGTGGGGTCCCAGGGGGGCCTGATGGGTGCTGAGCAGAGAGGATCAGCCCACGCTCCCCTGGCACCCCGTGCCGTGCCCTGCTCACCCCAGCCCGGGACCTCGCTGCTGCCTGAGCGCAGGCCTGGCCCCCGCTCACCTCGCTGCCCACCCGCACCCAGCCCCACCTCTCAGCCTCCCACCAGGCAGTGCTGGGAGTGCCCCGTAGGCACTGGCATGTGCTGTGAGGTGCCCCGAAGCCTTCTCTGCTCCGTGCTGAACCAGCCCCACAGACCCTCCTCGCCTCCC